>NW_026695209.1:4890000-6185000 GCF_021218885.2 Marmota monax | reverse complement strand
TATATATAATTAGAGGCAAATTTTCTAGAGGGAAATTGTAAGTGTATAATTTTACATTTCATTTGTATAAGAGAAAATTATGACTTAGACTAATAATCTAATAATTATTCCAGGAAAACAATTGTGTGTGTATGTGTGTGTGTGTGTGTGTGTAGGTGTTTATTAGGAGTGGTTTTCGTCACTTAACTTCTTTTTTCTTCTATAACACTTAAGGTACACATTATATGCTCAACTTTTAATTTTTAAAAACTCAACATGTATTAACTGAACTAAAAGATTATTTCTATTACAGGTGAGCAGTTTAAGGTAGATCCTATCACCCTTACCTCTTTGTATTATCTCAAGAAGGAGAAAAGAAATTCAGGCAAGTATTTTAATGGAGTCAACAAAGAGGCTTTAACAGCATTTCCAGTCACTTAATACTGGCCAGGAATAATGATCATTGCCACTCAAAATATTTAAGATACTGAAGTATAATTTTGAATGATTTGGCCTTATCCTCACCAGTAGTCCTCAGTGAGAGATGTTCTATGACTTAAACAAAGAGGGAGTGGATATGGAGGGCAGTTAGCATTATTTGATACAGTTAGTTTTACTTAGTTCTACATATGGTTCCCAGAGTGGTAATATTGGGTAGTATTTTTTTTTCTTATTTTATTCTTTTAAGCTCAGGAATCTTTTAAAAATCACTCAATCATTATCAAGAGTATTTTCAGCCTTTGCCTGAAATTTACCAAATAAGCCTGTTTAAATCACTTTTTCATAGCCTTATATAAAATCCTGGTTACAAATTATCTTTTCTAAGCTAACACAAATGTCAGAATGTATGATCATACACTGATAGCATTCCTAACCTGTTGATTATTAAGCATGTGTAATATAAACACCATGGAAAGGACAAATGATCTAAAAAACATTTCTTTTAAATGCAAATTTGCAGTAAAAACTAGATGACATACTGTCTTAACATTTTTTTGTTTTAAATTATAAAGAAACAGGTAAAATTTGATCTAAGTGAGCTTCAGTGACTTGACATAAATCTGAAATACTAGATATTTTCATAGTAAATGGATTAGATTATTTCTAAAATATAGGCTAATTTTTTGATGATATGAATTATTAACAATAGCAAGTGAGGAATTGTAGTTTTCTAAATATATAGTACATGTGTATGTGTAATATTGTATTTAAATATATGAAAATATGTAGTGAATTACCTTCTTCATCAGAGTTACTAGTAAATATTTGTATAATACTTGATAAAAACAGCATTTTATGAACAGAATTAAATTTTACTTCCAGTTATACTTTTAGTTTTTCAAGTACAGATAATTCCATGCATAACTAGGATTGATTTAAAACAATACATTTATCTAATAACAGAAAAGAGGTCATAACAAAATATCAATTTGTAATAAAGAGGATAAGACTACCTAATTTTGTAAAAAAAAAAAAAAAAAAAAAACATGGAACTCAGCTTATTCTCCTAAAATTTGACAATACAAAAGAAAATATTTCCTATTATGTCCTATGCCTCAAATTGCATATCAGTCTCAGTGTAATATGTTGCTTGAAAACAAACAAAGGGTCAGAAACTAAGAATGTAATCTTGATTTAAAAGAAAGAAAACTTGGGGCTGGGGATATGGCTGAAGCGCTAGCGTGCTCGCCTGGCATGTGTGCGGCCCAGGTTCGATCCTCAGCACCACATACAAACAAAGATGTTGTGTCTGCTGAAAACTAAAAAAATAAATATTAAAATCTCTCTCTCTCTCTCTCTCTCTCTCTCTCTCTCTCTCTCTCTCTCTCTCTCTCTCTCTTTAAAAAAAAAAAGAGAAAGAAAACTGATGGTACCTTTTTGACTATTTTAACCAGAAATGTTCATTGCAATTCTAACATGTTTGTACCATCTTTGATAACTAGGCATATGCTGTGACTTTGAATAATAAGACAAGGAACAGCTCTCAACATGGAGATGAGCAAGAGGAATGACAAACAACTTCTACCTAGAGATAATGAGAATATAAGGCAAAAATACTGATGGCAAAAACGAAAACTTGCTGTGAGGCATTATGATGTAAACCTTACTTATATAGTTGATACTTTTTGAAATTTTTCTCATAATGACATGATCTATAAATACAGACTGTTCAATTCCTTCAAACTTTATTGTATTTTCCTATTGTGTGCTGTCAAGGACTTTTGGGGAATGATTACACAAAACTACATTATTCCTTTGTAGAAGCTGGTAAATAAGTACCACCATAGAAACATCGTGCTGGGAATACCTATATGGGAAGTTTTTTTATTATTATTAATAAAGATAATACGTCTTTAGTGAGATTCAGATGACAATGACTATGGTTTGCTTCTCATATGTTTTTCAAGGTATTTGTATATTCAGTCTCAATTTTCAAATTTATTGGCCTAAAATGTCTGTGATATTTTATTAATATTTTAATATAGGTATAATTTTTTAGTGCTATTGCCCATTTTATTCCTGAAATTAGTAATTTATGTTTATTTCATTTTTCTTGGTTGCTTTTTCTCTGCATATAATAGTTTATTTTTCCTCCCACAAATTTCCCTGTCATATATAGCAGCCATATTTTATTTTGAGTTCTTGAAGATATTAACAATCATTGCTTTAAAGATTTTGTCTGCTAATTATAACCTTTTGATTATCTTGTACCAATTACAACCTCTTGATATACTTGTCGTGGCTTTCTATTGAATATCTCTATTGTTTTCAATGGGTCACTTTTTTTTCTATTTATTTATATACCTAGTAATTTTAAATCATTATTATATTGTGTGTCATATACTACAGATTGTCTGATTCTATTATCTTCTCTCCATTAATTATGATTTTTCAGCAGACAGTTAACTTTGCAGGCTTGAATGCTAGACTCTTAGTGCTCTGAAGTGAACAACAGCAGCAGTTATTCTATTTGCCAAGTAGCTGTTCTTAGCTGGGACTTTGGATTCTTTCCCAAAGTTGCATATCAGAAGGGTCAAATAGAAATTTGGAAAGACTGTAAGCAGACATTCAAGTTTTCTCTATGTGGTTTCATCCTTTATGAGATCTCACTTTTCATTTTCTCCATGCCTCTCTTACCTCACAGTTTACTGCTGGACTTCTCACACCATAAGGCTGTGATGCTGCTCATGTCCTACAAAGCTCACGGTGTGTAGTGTCCCTTAAGTAAAAGCCATATGCATGTAAATTCTTGCAGGGCCCTACTTTTAATAGTTGACTCCTTTCCAATTCATAACTTTTTATTGTGCTCTCATGCATTCAAATAACTTTCATTTTAATATTTTGTCCAGATTTTTATGAGTGTTTATTGCAGAAAGTTAATGAAACAAAAGTTGCTCTCTCATTGCAGGAAGCAAAATAACATAACATTTGACCTTCATTTCATAATTTTATTGCTTACATAAATATATGAGTTATATACTTTAGATATTTACATCATATAAGATGCGTGGACATATCTGAATATCATTGCACTAAAATATGTATGCTATGACACTAAGAGAACATGAGATGATTTTTTATTTTAAACGGAATGGTTATATACTCATTTTGTAGAGAAAATAGATGATAGAAACATTCTCGTATGATTATAAGAATATATTTTGAAATACAAAAATTTGTATTTAAATATTGATTATTTAATTTTGTGGATACATCATCTGAAGCAATTCACTGAACTTCTGAATCAATTTTTTATATTTGTAAATTAGCATAATAAACATCTGTGACATTTGACTCATAAACTCTAATGAAGGTCAAGTGACTTTGGTATGGCAATTTTAGGTTTGGCAAATATCTCAAATCAATATGTCATCTATTCCAAACTTCCTAAGTTGACCATGACACCATGACATTTGAATAGCAAAAAGGTGAATGGAAATAATTTTTCTGGCTATTACCCTCACCATAAAGAGTTTATGACAGAGTTCTCATGCATTGCAATCATTTAAAAAATCCACACTGGATAATGTGCTTTAATCAGGAGGGATATTGATGGGAATTTTTGTCATCTTTTCACCAAAATAAAATGAAATTCTGAGAAGACTAGGCTGAATGTTTACCATGGCGGAACAAACAAAACCAGAAATGTTTCTGGCTATTTCTTGAGAAGACCATATCCATACTTTGCACTTGTCAACCGTGCTTACAAAGTAAACTCTAAGGAATGATCTAAATCTTTTGAAAACTAGGGGTGTATAGCTCAGTGGAGGAACACTGGCCTAGCATGAGTGAGATCCTGGGTTTAATCTTCAATACTGCAAAAAATAAATACATAAATAATAGCTATTTTCCCAAAATAACACACCTAAGTTTTGTGATACATATTTGAGATCAAGAGATTCTAAAGGTTTAATTTGACCACAAATCCTTTGTCTTCCATCATTCCATCAGCAGTGGCTATGAATATTTCCGCCCCTACTCTTCTTCCTTTTACAGTAGGATTCAAACATGACTCACACCACTCTGAGTGCTGCTTTTAAGACACCCTAAGTTTTCCTGGGCCTCCATGTACCCCAGAACCACTATTGAGAACATTGGAAGCAGCCCCTAGGACTCTAAGTTCCTTCCACCACAATCTTAATCACAATACTTACCCCTCTCTGTCTGATCTGAATATTTCAGAAGTACTTTGCATAAGCCTACCCCTAGAGTTTCCATATCTTAGAAAAATGAATATTTTGTTCTTCCAGTTATTAAGGACAAAAAAAATTGAAATCAGCCTTGACTTCTTTCTTTTGCTCATACTTCCTATCTATTTCTTTGGCCTATTCCCTCAAGTCTCCTGTTAGAACATATGCAATAACTTCTTCTTTTCCACCAACATCTGGAACCAATACACTGCCATCACTATGGGAAATTTTATTGCCATTTAGCTAGTCCCACCATTCTATTCTTTTTTTTTTTTAAAGAGAGAGGGAGAGAGAGAGAGAGAGAGAGAGAGAGAGAGAGAGAGAGAGAGAGAATTTTTTAATATTTATTTTTTCAGTTTTTGGCTGACACAACATCTTTGTTTGTATGTGGTGCTGAGGATCGAACCCGGGCCGCACGCATGCCAGGCGAGCGCGCTACCGCTTGAGCCACATCCCCAGCCCCTATTCTTTACTCTTTAACATCTATCATCAAAAACAATAACAGAAGTGATACCTTAAATTTAAATGAGATCACTTCTAGTTTCTCAGAGCAAAAATACCTTGCAGCGCCTTCGATATGGTAACAGATCTGACTGCAGAGTAAAATAAGTAGGGATTGCAAATATTTTCAAATTTATATTGCCATCCTCAATAAAATCAGAATCTCTGTAACCCTGATTATTTATCCTTTACTGCAATCTTAGCCTCATAAACCTACTGCCTCACTCTGCTCCAATCACACTAGCTTCCTTGGTGCACTTGAAACTCTGAGGCACAATTTAGGATGAGCTCTTTTGTTCTTTGTTCCTCTTTGTTATTGCAATAACTCTAGAGCCTTGGAATGGTCTTGACACATGCTAGGTTCTTATAAATAATTTATAAATGAAAAGAAGTACAAGTGTTTTGTGGATAGGGTGTTTAAAAAAAAAGAAAATCTAGTAATGTTCCCATAAAAGACAGTATTCAATATCTGCCAACTCCTGAGAAATGAAAACAGTTCTGATATTGTTAAGTTTAAAATTTTTGTTCATAGTTTCTGTTCTTCACTTTCTCAAAGTTTCAACATCAGAGAAGGCATAAGTTAAAACTAGGGGAGATAGGTCGGGGTGTGGAGGGGTCACAAGTTAAAGACACAAGAAAACTATAGAAGGCTGTCAAATAAGTGGAAAGGAAGGGAAATTTAAACTTGATAAAGTTTACAATTTTTCTTATTTTAATGGATATAATAATCACTAAATTAAGACTAATTCTTGAAATACATGGCTGAAGAACGGTTGATTGATTGATTGATTGATTGATGTCAGGGAGATTGAGCCTGGGGCACTTAAGCACTAAGCCACACTCCCAGTACTTTTTTTATATTTTAACTTGAGACAGGGTCTCACTGAGTTTTCTAAGACCTCACTAAATTGCTGAGGCTGGCTTTGAACTCATGATGCTTCTGACTCATCCTCCTGAGCCCTTGGGATTAAAGGCAGGTGCCACCACACCTTGATGTTTTAAATTTTTAACTGATAAAAAAATCTTGTGGGGCTTATTGAAGATCTCATCTGAAGGATCACAATCAGTTACAAGAGCAGTTGTAAGAAAAGAGTTGCTGTTTTCTATTTTACACTCCAAATCCAATTGAGAGGTAGAATATTTAATACTATCTAATATTAGTAATTAATAATACTATATTTGAAGCTTGGGTTAAGAGAATATAAAAATAAGCAGACATTATTATTTATTTAGTTAATCCATTTTAAAACATTCTCACATAGCTAATTATTTTCTATTTTTTTGCTTATTGTGTAAGAAAAAAATATAATCTCAAAACATGTCCACCCAGTAATAACCAAAGATTTTTTTTTAATTATGCAATTATGGTCAGACATTTATGAAAAGGAAGAACAGTTTTGAGACATAATTTATTATTACAGTTTCCCAAGTAACTTTTTTCCCATTGTGTTTTTTCTCTACTCCATTTTTATTTCTTCTCACAAAATGCTTTCTCAATTTTACCTTAATATTATAAAAGCAATTCCTGGTGTGAAGGGTGATTTCACAGCTAAAATTCTCATCCACCAGTACTTTCTCTTTTTGCCCTAAATGATGACCTCTGTTTCTCTGTTTAACAATTTCGAGAAAACAATGGACCACATTCTTCTGTCTTAACTGCTGTATGAACCAAGTATCCAAAGGTTTTTCTGATTATAAATAAGGACAGTTTGAACTTAAGAGGCGTTTTCCTGGCTAATACCAAATAACACTTGTGTAAATTGTTACCTATTTTACACAGGTAACAATTAATACTTTTTATCTGCATAGTAATGTAAAATCATCATCCCACAAAATAAAGTTTTAATAAGCAAAATCATGTGGGACTGTGGTAAAAAGCAAGTCAAAATTATTCTTCATTTAACTCTTCTGTAAGAAAAGAATAAAATTTGGCCACGTACATATGTACACGTGTGCATGTGTTCATGAGTGCATATTTATATGTGTGAGGGTGATTTGGTTACTTGTCCAATGAGAATATACCTTCCTCAATTATTCCATATGAAATATGAAATTTCATATAGATGTTCTTCCAGAAATGTTTGATAAATTTTAACTACCTATTACTGTTCTTCTCAGTCTTTCTGTGATCTTTGCCAAGGATCTTATGCTGCAGGACCTTATCTCACAGATCAAGGAGAACATATTGCACATTCACCTGCATAAAGCTCTTAGAGTTTGCTGTCCTCACTAGTGTTGACAGATGAGCTCAAGAGGCTTTGTAAGTCCTAACAAGAGTCCTCAAACCAGTGGATTCACCATTCCTATATATATTTAGAAAAGATGTCTGAGTGCAGACATATTTTTAATGAAGTTTTTGTAAAAGATAATAAGAAAATAAATTTCTTCTATCTGTTGGTCATTGAGACATTAAACGTGTCTGTCATCAGTCAGCAAACTGCAGGTGACAAAGTTGTGTTTTCAGTCATATTTTATTTTAATGTTATGTGCCTACACTTTGACATTCCCAGCAGTCTGGGTTTGCATTGCCTCCAGTTTCCTGGGGCAGGTGCATTCCTCCTAGGTTGTGTCATTTGGCAGGCAATTGTGAGCTTATAAATTTTCAACAGATGTCTCCAATCAGAAGCATATGCATTGTGTAGTCAAAAGATGGATCTGGAAAAGCTGTTCTGAACAGCTGAGGGAGGGATATCCAATTCCAATGTTATTTTATCAAAAATTTACATCTGTTTTTATTTGAAAGTGTTTCTTTTTATTTCTAGGTGAAAAATCCAAGTAAATTAAACAAATAGGAGATTATCCTCAAAATACATTCAACTGAGAAATATACTTTTAAAATTTAATTCTTTTATTTGTCTACATTTTCTTGATAGGATTAAGAAAAATATTTATTTACAAATAACTTTACTTCTGTGCACGGATAAGAACTTTTTATACAATCTGTGGTAATCACTCTGAAAAAAAAAAAAAACCTTTTTAATGCTTTTATTCTTTCCACAATAAAGCAAGCTTATGAAGGGAGATGACTACTGGGAGAATGAATAATTGGAATGATTGGTTAGTTAATCTGCAATTCTTAGACTTATTTTTTTCCAAATTGTTAGATTAATGTTTTATTCTGATTTCGTGATTTGAAGATAAATACTTTCATTGTGGCCACCAAGACATAAAATGTATTGTGCTTGAATATTGTTCAAGCATATTTAGTAATATAATCTTCACAATACTCATTTATGCAGAGGCAAATGTGTGTTATCTATTGCTTTATATGACTCTAGATAATTTTTCTAATGCCTGTATCTTGGTCACCACTAGTATATACTGGCCTAATTCTATGATCAGTACTCTATACATCCCACTTTCTTCAACCCCATTTTTTCACCCTATCTCTATATTGTATTATGTTTACCACTCCATTTTTTTCCTACATGACAACCCATTTCAGTTCATACAATACCTATTTCACACACATACGCACCATTACATACACATATATCCATGAAACCATTATAAATATATACACAAATACTCAGGAATTCATATGCATGCATCTGGAATAATAGAATGCATACCAGTTTTTGCTTTATTGGTGTTTTATTTCATTATTTTCTTCCTATTCTCAATTTTATCAGACACTCAGACATGCTCGTCAATAAACACTGACAAACATATCTACAGCAAAAATATGAAAAACAAATATTGACACATTTGTACTAGGTATGATAATTTGTTGCTAATGTCATATCATATATGATCATAGTATTGTTTATAATATACAATATTATGACCTACATATGTCTATTTTAGTATTTTAAAATAAATCTTACCATTGTTCATTATCCAATCAATATTAAATAATGTTTTCCTGTATTTTGACATTTTTACCCTCATTAGTTGAACATTAATAGTGTGCTGAATATCTAGATAGTGTGGATATAACATTGAGCAAAAGAGATGCCATGTAGTTTTCATTAATGAAAAGTTCTGTACCTGGAAAAGTATCCTTTCATTATGATTTTCTTTCTTAAGTCTTTCTCTTACATTGAAGAGAAAAATATTTTAGACAGATTTGATTCAAAAATATTAGAACCACTTTTAGTTTTGGTTCTCTTATAGTATAATTTTTTAGCTATTTACACATCTGGCTGAACACAAAATGAGCAGGTAGAGCCCACTAAATCCTAAAGCATATAGTTATTACTGCCAGTATCATCTTATCATTAGCATATTAATTGCAGTATTGTGGCAAAGAAAATTTAAATGGTTTGGTTTGGCAAGAATCCCAAAAGATCAGATGGCTTATATTATTTCCTGGAATCTATATTTTATTATCATTTCATTTTGTTTCAGTTCAAAAATCACTGGAGAAATTTATCTAATGATAGGGATTTTTTTATGTTCCTCAGAAAAGAATATTGAAAATCACTCATGATTTGAAGTTTAACTTTAGACGAAATTCTCTTACGTATTTACTCAACTGCTCGTATTTTATTATTGCAAATTTTGGTATAGTATGCCAATTTCTTTAAAGTTGGGTCAAATATAAACTCTATCAACATGTGTTTTTTAAATTAAAAACATTGAAATTAAAAAATATTGATTTCCTAAAATTCACAGAGAAAACTCAAATGTATTCATTCAAAGTTTTCAACTATCAAAGCCTTTTCTCATTAACCTGAACAGCAACTTAAATGTTTCTGTTAAATATTCCTCCTTTTCTAGTGCTGTTCAGTCACTTTGAAATTTTTGAACTGAAATGGAGATATTAAAAATCTGTGTAAGTATAGGTGGAAACTAATGCAGGAGATATAAAAGGCACTGACTGGCAGGATAAATTGGACTTTGCACTTAATAGCATTGCAGAGAACTCCTTATGTCAGAAAATGTTCCTCATCGCCACCAATATTGTCAAAATGCAAGGCTGAAGATATAAAAATTTGCATGTTTATTTAATTAATAATTGGTAATTGGGGGAAGGAATCATTGTTCTATTATCAACACAGCACAACTACTTTTATTTGTTTATTTGATATGCCTTAGAAGAGAGAAGTTCCCTGATGGAAAATAGAGCACAAGACACAGAAGCTCTGATTGAGATTGAGGTGAGTTGAATATAGTAGAAATTGGTATGGATAGAATACAGCAGAACTGGCTATTGTATATGAAAATGAAAAGGTAAATGTCTTCTTCTGCAGATATTAGCCAGGAGCATGCCATTTATACTTAAATATAAATTCATATATTTTGAAAAATACTATTTTCATGAGAGTCCAGAAAATAATTAAGTAGATGTGCGACGAGTAGGAACTCAAGTGGGAAAAAAGAAATGTTTCAAATAAAAGTAATTATAAAGAGCTAAGATAATAACCACATATGTACACACATAACATATATGGCATACTTAAATTTATGTTCTCATGTAGAGAGAGCCATATTTTGACTTTCACAACTCTTCTGTATAAGCATGATTGATTGTGCTTAGCTCCATTGTTGGCAGCAAGAAAAAAAATGTTGAGATATATAATTTTAAGTTGAAAATGTTGAGAACCAATAAACAATGACAATTTCCAATTTTATAAAAATTCAGTTAATGTTTCCTAAAGATATAATTCGTATTCACTATAATATCTTTAATGACCAAACCCTGTAAAATCATAACCAAGAAAAATACTACATGTCATCTGCTTACCAACATTTGAGCAATTCCCCTGATAGAAAATCTTTTAGATTAAATTAATAGACTCAGTTGGAAGTTGATACAGGATATATCATTAAAAGAAAAAAAAAACAAACATGAAAAAATCTGGAGGGCTGAAAGAATATAGGGTGCTGATGTTTTGTTTATCTGACTGTCTATACCACCATTCTGTCATGTTGGATCACTTTTTCTTTTTCCATGATTGCCATTTTTCACAACTCATTTTATAGCTCTTTTTGTATTATATCTCCCATATAAGGTAAAAACTGTATGTAGCAAATCTAAGGATCAGTGGGTAAAAAATTTGGATTTATAATTTATGAAGGGTTTAATAATCCAAACAATTCTGTGTATGAGTACAAAAATTGTGGAACCCTGTTTAGCATGGCAAATACTATTGCAATTTTAGAATATATATTTTTTGAAAAGATTATCAGAATATAGAAGGTGAGAGAATATCCCATATCAGTAGCACCAAAGTGAATTTAAACTATACAGTAGGCAAATAATTGCATTGATTGATCTGTCTAATTTTCATCTACTACACTGAGTAATCCAATGATAAAGATAAAATCCACCCCTTATAATAATTTCTGCAACTAATTGACACATTATTATAATTAACTATAAAAATAATAGTTATGAGAGAAATATATTCTTTCTTTGATACATAAAGTTCTATAGCCATGAAACTTTTAAGTAATATGACTAAGTTCAAATAGTGTTTGTCAAAGCAAAGGAAAAAAAACAACATATAAAACATTATCCCAATACCAAAAGAACAAAGTATACTAAACAGTGACAGGATTGTTTAAATAGTAGAAGGCGTATACAAAAAAATGTTCAAGGTTTATTAAAGAAAAGGAATCATAGAACAAATTTTCCCAAAGACGTCTAGCACAACAGAGAAAAGAAGGAAAAAAAGAAAAAAAGAGGTGACATATAAAAATTAGCAATGATAAAAAAAACTTAAAATGTAACTTTATAAAAAAATAGAAAATGTGTTTATGCCTACAAGCAGAGCTTCAACACTCAGGAGGCAATAATTGAGAGACATGAAAGAAAAAGTGATTTTTTTTAACTCTCTCCTCTTAAATCTGTAGAGCAAGTATAGAGAACATCATTATTGTAAGAGAACTTCTGGTTAACACCATTGATTAATTGGTTTTGGTCTGGGATAGATCCAGCTGGTAGAGCACTTACCTAGCATATGTATTGTTGATGCCCAACACTGGGAAAAAAATAAATAAATTTTGTTTTTTTTGCCATTTATAGAGCACTTCTCCTTAACCACAGAATATAGTTATGTATTTATCTCCTAGACCATTTATTGAAATAGACCTATTTTAGGCCTTAAAATAAGCCTGAAAGTATTTACAAGAAAATAATGAAGTTATTAAAAGAAATTATAAAATTAAAAAAGCGTATTTTTAGAATGCAGCACTATTACACACGTAGTCAATTAATAGAAGATATTAGGAAATTGTGCAGATGTTTTGAATTTAGACATGTTTCAAACCCTTATAACTGTAACTCCTGAGATCTAGTATAAGCTGCAACTCACATAATTTTATATGTTAAAGTTAATAGAAAATCAGTAGAGCAAATTAATGCAATCAAAAACTTGTTTTGAGAAAAAATGAATATATTTAATATATATTGGGTGACTCTTATCAGGAGAAGAGAGAAGATAGAAATATTAAAAAGCAACAAATTAAACAGATGATTTTGCTATAAGAAATGCAAAAGGGTAAATAAGAAACATTATTAACAACACTATTCCAATATATTTGATAAGAAAGATGAAATAATTAGATTGAAAAAAGCACATGCATATCAATATATACTAAAAAACTTATGTGCTTCTCTGTATATAATAATACAGTTAAGCGATTATAGTAGAACAGTCATTCACTTTCAAAAATATAAGGATTCCCTACCTTATTCCTTACAAAAATTAAATGTAGGTTAATTACAGATTCCCATGTTGTCTAAATAACTTAATTCTGATTTAAAATCCTAATGATTCACAATCAATAAATTGAAATAAATTGTCATCTGGTTTGCATCTCTTTTTTAATTGTTTCCTGGTAAAAAAAAATGATTTTTCTTTCAGTTTGCATGAACTATATAATACTCTCTTATTTGAACACCCCAAAAATTAAATTTAAAATTCTCTATTTTTTACCTCAAACATTCTCTTTCCTACAACTTAATGAGTTCTTCTGTGTTTAAATTTGTGTGTAAATAACAACTGTGATTTTTAATCAATGAAACTTTCTCTTTTGGAGCCATAAATATTTTAGTGCTTGATATTCTTCAGTGCAAAAGTTGAGGAAAACATTGACTCCTTCCAGCTGAGTTCTCTGGGGGCAGACTGGTGCCCCTGGAGTGAAGATTTCAGAAGCACCAGAAATTACACCTGACTTCCCAGGAAAACAGACAACCCAGCTATTTTCAGCATCATCACACTCCAATGTGGGGAGATCTCAGTACCCATTGGAGAATATCACAATCACTGAGTATACTGCTAGATGAATTTTGACTCCCTCCAACTTATTCTTTTTCATTTATCCATGATGACTTCCTTATCATTTCCATGTTAAAAAATAATGGATGAATATGAAAACTCTTTTACATAATATAAATAGTATATATGAGAAAGTGAAAATGAAAATTTATTTTTTTCTGAAATGCAATTTTTTTAGAGAAAATTTTTCTATGTCAAACAAAGTATAAATAATGTGTGGAACTGAATAAATAAATGAATCCATGAAAACAAAAGTTGAATGGTGGTTACCAGGGGCAGGAGGAGGAAGAATGGAGAATGTGGAAGAAGTCTTTGCTTTGTTTTATTTTCTGCCGTAGATTGAACCTAATGTTGTTTTGTCACTGAGCTCTATAGACCCTAGTACTTTTATTTATTTATTTATTTATTTATTTATTTATTTATTTTTTTAAATTTTGAGACAGAGTCTCCCAAAATTGCTGAGGATTTTATTAGCTAAATTGCCCACACTGGCCTTGAACTTTTCATCCTCCTGCCTCAGCCTCCTGAGTCCTTGGAATTAGGCTGGATGAATAAGTCTTGAGATCAAATGCAATGCATGAGCACTCGAGTTAGGAATATTGTAGCATGTATTGGATATTTGCCAAGAGAGTGGATTTTAGGTATTCTTGCTACCCATTCACACAAAAAAAGTGTTCATGTGAAATGATGGGTATGCTAATTTGTTTCACTATAGTAGACACTTCACAATATACATGTATATTTAAAATATCATGCTTAATGTTTTACACAGCAAATTTGTATAATAAAAATAAAGAATATATCAATCATGTCATGTTAATTAAAACTTTACATATGTTGCTTGAGTTTAAATTGATTTGAAAATATACATTAGTGCTATGATAACATTGAAAAATAAACATTGAAAGTTTTATTCCATAGAATTTTCTTTCCTTAAAAATGTCTGATGAGGACATAAGTAGTAATTTATTATTATCACTAAATAAATTATTATGTGCATTACATATTAAGATTGGGATTAAACTCACAATGTATAGTTTATTTCAAAGATACTACTGTGGCAAATTGTTTTTCACCTACTGATACATAGGTATTAAAGCTTAGCTATAATTTTTTTCATATATCAAACATTTGCTAATAATACTTGATAATGTTAGATTATTTGAAGTATGAAAAAGTTATATCAGTTTGAAAT
The DNA here is from genome assembly GCF_021218885.2 of Marmota monax. Classification (NCBI taxonomy): domain Eukaryota; kingdom Metazoa; phylum Chordata; class Mammalia; order Rodentia; family Sciuridae; genus Marmota; species Marmota monax. Next base: position 6,170,406 of record NW_026695209.1, on the reverse strand, counting down.
TCAATTCTTGAAATTGAGTTTGAAACTTATGTGTTTGTCCAACACTCTTTTTATAAAATAAGATTATAATTAGGTAAACTTCCAAATGCTTATTATACTAATTTCACACATGACTAAACAATCTTTATTTTAGCAAATACTAAAAATTAAAAAAAAAATAATACTTTTTTTCAGCCAATGAACTTTATGAATTGAAGTCTGCAAATATTAAAAAAACTACTTCCTTTTGATTACTATTCTTGTATTAAGTAAATAGGGTCTGTGTATTTTTTAATACTTTTTCTACTATTAAGCACCTGGGCATTTGACAATAAGCAAAGTATATATTAATTCTGGTGGGTAAAATACTACTTTTGATTTTTCAATTGAGTTTTCTATAAAAATAAAATAAACAATAAATAAATTCTGCAGGTTAGATTAGCTAGGTCCTAAGGATTCTTGGTAATGTCTGCAGATTTGGAGACAATGAGAGTAAGTACCCATTTTTTTTATAAAATCAGATTTAAAAATAATGGAAATACCTTCTAGAAAGAAGATAAGAATAAATGAAATGAACAATAAATACATCTGACTTGAAAAGACATGTAAATTATTAATCACCATTCAATGAATTAAAAGAAAATCCAAATTTTTGGCTGTCATCTTATTAATTTACTTCAAAAACACTTGATCAAATTTCAGAACAGCAAAGACTGCTTTCTAATAAGCAGAACATCCCATTATTATATTTTTCCCTTCATTTATCAATTTCTCAGCTCAGTTTATGAAAAGTAATGTACATAGCAAAATATTTTCATTTCTTAAATATTAACACAGGAAACAAATTCATCACTGAATGTCTAAAAATAACCACTGAACATGGGCAAAATAAAAAGGTAAAAACAAAAAAAAACTTTCAAATATTTAAAATCATCAATTTCAGAAAAATATCTCAAAAGAAGAAAAAAATTCAAAGTGGCACAAATTTTTGAAAATTAACATGAACATAATAATGTTTTTTGAAAAGGCAAAAAATAATACTGAAAACAATGAGATTGAAGTAAAACTGTGAACCTATGAAATAAACTTTAAAACGGATCAACATTGGAGAAGTAATTAATCAACTGCAAATCATGATGTAAAGAATAATTATTACCAAATATCAAAAGGCAGATGCTATATAAAAGAACAGTGTTCATTGTAGTAAAAACACTAAGAAATTTAAGGAAATTGAACTAAATTAGAAGAAAGTTAATGATAATCTAACAAAAAAAAAAAAAGAGCATCAAGCTAACAGAAACCCATATGCATTAAATTATCTAGTGTAAGAGCATTTTCCTAAAATAAGGGGGAAAAGGTCATGTCACAGAAAACACTGTGTATTAGACTAAAAAGAAAGAAAAAGTAGGAAAAAAGAAAGAAAGAAAGAAGAATAGAAGACTACAAAGTTGTTTCCAGTGATTACAGAATATTTACCATGATAGACTGTGTTCTGGGCCATAATTTGTCTCAAATTTATCATGATTCATACCATTTCTCTGTTTACACTGAATTAAATTAGAAATTAGTACCAGAAACATTTCTGCTTTAAAATGAAATCAATAGGAAAATAAGAGTATTTTATAATGAATAATTCTGTAAACACAGTATGTTGAAATTTCTGGGAGAGGCCACTACAGCAATCATTAGGGGGGAAACCCATAGTACTAAATCTATACTCATATTTCAAATAAGAAATGACCTCCACTTAAACCGACAAAAAGAAAACAACAACAGCAACAACAACAAGAAAAAAAAGAAAGAAAGAAAAAATCCAGGTGTATTTTCTATGACCCGAAATGTGAAATTTTTACATGGTGAGTTTATGAGGGAGAATGTATGCAATCCCCAACTGTCTTGGTGCAAGGCCAGTCAGTGCCTTGCCTGGTTTCTCTACAGTTCCACATCTATACATGTCTGCCTTCCTAACACAGATGTCTTTCTTTGGGTGCTACTTCATGGGTGCCTTTGCTGAGGTAGTTTTTTGGGAGAACTGTTTGAGGAAAGGAAAGGGAACTGGAATTGCACAGTTCTTAACTGATTTTTCTGCTCCTCGGACTTCCCCTTCCATCCCCTTAATTCATGTCCACAAAACAGCACAAGCTTTTTATTTGAGTCTACTACAGCAGGAAAATGACCTTGACCCCTATGTGCTCAATCACCTGACTCAACACAAGTGGCCCTTTCATAAATGGGGACTGTGGAATAGGAATAAAGTGGAGTATTTTCTGGTTTATTATCTTGTTTATACTGAATGGGTAAGTGAATAAAGGTGTGATGGCTACTTTAATTTCAGATTGGCCTGGTTTATTTGGCTACACTGACACTTTGCGGCTCAGCATTCGCCAGCTCTGCAGAGTTCCTGGCAAAAACAGAATAACAAATGCAATGTACATAAAAGAAAGAAACTAATGAAAGTCAGAGTCAAAATCAATGTAATAGCAAACAGAAAATTGATGGAGAACAAAAATAAAACCAAACCAGCAAGATCAGCTAGAAGATAGGGAGGGTCATGTTCATCAATTCATATTCATCAATTTGACATTTTAGGATTTAGAGAGATTGTAGCAAAAAAAAAAAAAAAAAACAAAAAAAAAAACCGGAAATAAAAGGCAAGCAAATTGAAAAACAAGAAATAATACTTCCTTTAAACACATGTACCCATGTTTTAAACATATCAGAAATGATAAGTGGTCTTCAACAATTTTTTTTAATTCTAGTTTTTTAATAATGTGATGTCTTTATTTAAAATTAAAAGCCATTCTAATGGTAGCAAATTTCACTTAATGCTTCTAAATAAAATTTTCAAGAAAGGTACTAATACAAATTACTGTCTTTTAATCTGAAATTAAAAGTATTACAGAGACACCTATAAGGTATTTCATCAAAAATATTTTTAATTCTACCAAGCACAAATTCTGCATTGTGAAAGAGATAAGAATTGAATTTTCTGATTTCATATTTAAATATTATATTGTTAAATGTCTAAGGTTTATACTTACATACTATTAAAAAAATAGTCTGAAATTTTCAATGACCTGATATTCTTTCTAGTATAGGCTTTATTTAAAACAATCAGTTTTGAAGTCTATAAAAGAAATCTTTCTTTAATATAAGAAACACAATTTTATGCTAATTGTTGAATAATAATACATTTTCAAATGTTATGACCATAATATATGTGCTAGTATTCTTCAGTTAAAAAAAATGAGAAAGGAAATTTTAAGCAAGTAAGTATTCATTCTAGGAAAAATTTTTTTTAATTGAATAAATATATCAACATTACTATCATACATTAAATTATGCCTACATTAGTGAATGAAATCAATATTTAAATAATTTCACAGAATTAGCCTGCAAATATCATCACTGTATGACTAAATAGCATTAAACAGGCTTTCTTTAATTTCAAAACGTATCTTACAAAAGACACTAAATTTTTCATGCAATAGCCTTATTGTAAAACTATTCAGAATGTTTGCCAGATATGCATGCAAAATAATTTATAAAAACATGCAGGAATGCTTTCCATATTGGTTGCACCCACCAGCAGTGTATGAGTGTCCTTTTTTCCCTGCATCCTTGCCAACACTTATTGTTGTTTGCATGGATAATAGCTGCCATTCTGACTGGAGTGAGATAAAATTTTAGAGTGGTTTTTATTTGCATTTCTCTAATTGCTAGTGGTGATGAGCTTTCTTTCATATATTTGTTAATTGATTGTACATCATCTTCTAAGAAGTGTCTCTTCAGGTCCTTGGCCCATTTATTGATTGAGTTATTATTTTTTTTGGTGTTTACTTTTTGAGTTCTTTATATATCCTAGGGATTAGGGCTCTATCTGATATGTGAGGGGTAAACATTTGCTGACAAGATGTAGGTTCTCTATTCACAGATTGTTTCTTTTGCTGAGTAGAAACTTTTTAGTTTGAGTCCATCTCATTTATTGATGCTTGATATTAATTCTTGCAGCACAGAAGTCTTATTAAGGAAATTGGGGCCTAACCCCACATGATGGAGATTAGGGCCTACTTTTTATCCTACTAGACGCAGGGTCTCTGGTTGTATTCCTAAATCCTTGATCTGGTGGGACTGCAAATTGGTGCAGCCAATATGGAAAGCAGTATGGAATTTTCTTGGAAAATTGGTAATGGAACCACCATATGACCCAGCTATTCATCTTCTTAGTCTAAACCTAAAGGACTTAAAAAGGCATACTACAGGGGCACAGCCACATCAATGTTCATAGCAGCAAAATTCACAATAGCTAAACTGTGGAATCAACCTAGATGCCCTTCAATAGATGAATGGATAAAACAAATGTGGCATATAGACACAATGGAATATTACTCAGCAATAAAAGAGAATAAAATCATGGCATTTGCAGGAAAATGGTAGGAGTTAAAAAAGATAATGCTAAATGAAGTTAGCCAATCCCAACAAACCAAATGCTGAATGTTTTCTTTGATATATGGAGGCTGATTCTTAGTGGGATAGGAAGAGGGAGCATGAGAGGAATAGATGAACTCTAGGGCAGAGGGGTTGGAGGGAAATGGAGGGGCATGGGGTTATTAATGATGGTGGAATGTGATGATCATTATTATCCAAACTACAGATATGAAAACATGAATTGGTGTGAATATACTCTGTATACAACCAGGGATATGAAAAATTGGTGCTCTATATGTGTAATAAGAATTGTGATGTATTCCACTGTCATATATAAATAAAAAATATGCAGGAACAAAACTGGAAGCGATGACATCAGTGAACATATTGGAAGTTGGTTTCTTTATGTTTACTATTTCAATTCATTTACAGATAATACCTCTATTAAAGTAGATTTTGAAGTTTAATGGATCCATTTTCCACAAGTATTATCTACTTTTTTGCTGCCTGGTAACACTCAATCGAAGCAGAAGTAGCTTTTTATTCCAGTAATCACCAACTAATTTCATTTACCAATTTCAACATTTTATTTTACTTCCCAAGAGCAATTTTTATCTTTTGCTCTAAAATTTTTGTATAATGAGAAATGCCAAAATATATTCATATACTTTTTTTTACTTCATGAAACTTAATATGTATATGCTATTCTATTTTTCTGAGGCCAGCAGGAACAAAAAAAAAAGAAAAGAAAGAAAAGTGAGAAAAAAAGAAGCACTCAATTAGTAAGTTTTTCTTCATGTATCCTAAAATTAGTCCATAAGTCTGATAATTTCTAGTCCATCTTATCTTTATTTCATGAGTTTGGCATGGTTAAATGGTACCTGACATGTAATATAAATGAAATATGACCTCTTTAAAATAGTTTTCATTTTATGTTATTAGAGATAGCATTAACAGTACTCGGTTTATATGTTCTTAGCCCAAACCTGAAGAGGGGCAAAATTTTAGTATATACACAAATGGACACTTTTACCTCAGTGTAAGTTTTTTGTCCCTATGTATGGATAACCTAGAGTCCAGACTGGCAATGATACAACGTGACTCCATATTAATGAGAGGAAAGAGTTAGCAAACAGATAGAGCTATAACTAGAATTATAAACTTAATAATTTTTATTATCCCAGAAAGTTTATAGAAGAATTGACCCCTGATAAGAGACTTGCTCCTGTGTTTATTCCTGTAGGCTTCCTTCTTTTTCAACCTGTCTTCTCTTCCCCAGTCCTCTAAAAGGTCTATACTTTAGGATTGCCTTATGAGTGCACTACTTGTCTCAGGGCATACATTTAGAGACATAAACTAAGCCTGTTCTGTGAAAAACAATGCATGTCAGAGAGTTCTACAACTATTATGAATCTGATACAATAATATTGGAATCTGATTATTTTGAAATACAAGGTATACAGTTTTGATGAATAGTCTGACAATTTACTTATTCACTATGCACAGGTTCTTGTATATACTGCAAACCACAATGGAATATATAGAAATATTGAAATGTTTATATAAACTAAATAATCATGAAAAGCTTAAAACTTCATATAATAAAATGATACCTCACAAAAAAGAAAAGAAATTATCATTTTATTATATTCCTACCTTATTCTTATTTCCTAAGAATAGGTACACTTCACGTTTTTGAAGCAATATGTGTTGGTAAGATTTGAAAGAATTCAGATTTAAGATTAAGTGCAGTGCATATTACTAAGCATTCTCTCCTTTCCTTGTCAACTATGATCAGACTCTGATGAGTCTCAACTTTGACTTGTATACTTTCAGTATAGATAACCACATCTGATCTGTTCCTTCTTCCTCTATAGACTTGTACAAGCATTAGTATAGTTTCTAATGGCTCAAGGTAACATCCATAAGGAAATGCATATAGCACCCTAAAATTCTTTCCTGAGGAAGTTTCAGGTTGCCCAAAGAATTGATTACTATTTGTTCCAGTCAATCCTTAATGAGAGATCCCTTGTCTCCCAATCTGTGGGAAAGTGGTACCTTAATTTTAATAAACTCCATTTAGCAAACTATATGACCAAGTCACATTAAAAATATCCCCTTCCTGATTTGAATAAATGTCCACTTAACTGACTCTGTTTAAATTTCTGCATTCCGGCTTTCTATTCCCTCATTCTCCCTTGAAAACACTTTGTCATTTATGTACAAACCCAAGTTATGTTAAATTTATGCTGGATCCACTTCCCCATGAGAATTGTTTTGGAATAAAATCTAACTCCCTTAATCAATGTTCAACTTTTTCTACTATTACAGTATAATTTTTTTGTGATTTTCAATATTCTGTTTTATCCCAGATTTTTTATGTATTCAATTAATTTCATTAAATGTACTCTATATGAAAAATTCTATAGACACTGGGATGTGGACATTATTTATGATCTCAAAAAGGTGTTATAGTGTACAAGCAAACAACAACAAAAAACCCTGAAAATAAAAAACTACTACAGGTTATCACACCCGTTCTTTCAGGAGACCTACATATTCTGCTTGTCTGATTGGCTCTCCAAGAAACATGTCAGAGCATATGATACTCCACATGACATGTAGGAAATAAGAATAAGATATACAAAAATTTAAGGGGAGGAGTGTTTAGACCACAAAAGTCAGTAACAGCAATTGTAATAAAACTAGGCAATTCCCTCTCCCCCACCTCTAAGCTTAGGGACCCATCTGAGCAATAAGTTGGAGAGAGCTTTTACAAAGCAAGAAGAAAAAGGATCCAGGTTAAATTTAGGACATAGGTAGAGACAAATTGAGCAAAGACTTTTAAACCACATGAAAAGTTTTATATTTCTTTGTCAGTGTGACGAAAAACAACTGGAAAGTCTTAAGTATCAGGATTAATGTGATTGATTTGTACTTTAAATAGATAATATGAGTGTACATGTATTGAATTTTGCAATATATTTACCAGAAATAGTAAATTTGGACAAATGAATTGGACAAATGAGTATGGAAGCAAAAAGAATAAATAGAAGACAATTGTAGTAATTCAGGATATTTGGTAAACACTCAAATTTCATCTCATCTTGACTATGATGAACTCTGAAAGTTATACCTCAAGAATTGGGGATTGTAGTTAAATAAACAGGGTACGTTAGGTTGAAAAATACCAGGAATGTGTATGATGAGCATGATTTTGAAAAATTCTGGAAAGGTGATCAACTTGCACTTCATAATATTTATAGGATGCAACAGTATTTTATTTATTTGTCACTTCATAGTCACCTTTATATTGGCCAGGGTATAAACTAAAATATCTGCTAATTTGTATGAAATGGGGCTATAATTATCATATTCAATATAGGTTGTAAATAAAAATTTATGTCCTTCAGTTTATCCACTAAATTTTCCTTGTATACATATAGTTTTCAATATAGCTATAAGTTAGAAATGCAACCATAAGATTTACTACCATGAAGTACTTACAATGACAAAAACATGTATCTGAAATGTTTTCATGCAGAAAAAAAAGACTTCCATGATTAACTTAATAATTATCATGTAACAGGTAACCTTAGAAAACATTAAGTCACAGAAAGCTGTATATTTTATATCATATTTCCATCATGAAACATAAAGATTAATAATGTATTCAATAATTGGGCTTCCTTGCATTTCAGAGCCTATGTCTATTAAAAATCACCAATAAGATATGAAAATAACTGCTTGAGATTAAATGTTATAATCCATCTATCCAACAAAGAACATCAGCATAGAACATATAATAAATTATTTAAATAAAGAAAAATTTAAAGCCTATTACAAATCAGTGAGAAACAGATAGTCTATTTAAAAAAATTAAAAGCAAAGAAAAAAATAAACATGAGTAGTCTTTCTCAAAGTGAATAGCAATATGGTCATTGAATATAAAAAACATGCATAAAATTCTTCTTTTTGAAACTATGAATTGAAATTAGGACAAAATAAAACTATATACTCATGTAAAGGCTAAACTATAGACAAAATTAACAGCTAATAGGGATCTGAAAAATAAGATGTCTTATATTGTAATGGTCTAGATATAAAGTGTTTCCCCAAAACCCACATGTTTGAAAATGCAAGAATTTTCACAGTTTAAATGATCAGGTTATAAAAGCCTTAACCTAATCAGTGGATTTAACTGGGTGCTAAACCTAGGGAGGTAGTATGTAGCTATAGGATGTAGGTCACTAAGGATTTGCCTCTGAGATTTAGATTTGTCCCTGGTGAGTAGAGCTCTCTCTCTATTACCTGGTTCCATGTCCTGAGCTGTTTTTCTCCTATACTCCTTTCCACCATGATGGTTTGCCTCATCTCTTGTCCAGAGCAATGGAGTTGGCCTACCATGAATTGAACCTCTGAAACCATGAAAGCCAAGCAAACTTTTCATCCTCTAAAATTGTTCTAGTCAGGGCTTTTTGTCACAGCAGCAAAAAGTGCATTAAAACACGTTTTTAGTAGAAGCTTGAATTATTTTAATTACTTTTGAAAAAACTGTGTGATAGCATTCTTTGAAACTGAAGTTAAAGAAGAAATGACTCAGAAGCTGTAATTCAGGGCCTATTCTCAAAAGAGTGCTTGTGTCAACCATATTAACATAATTGGTGGTTATGTTTTATATTTGTTAAAAGCTAGAAAAGCACTAATATATTCTAACTAGTACATTTTATAAGTAAATCATGTTATATTCATAAAATGAAATCTTCAAAGATTAAAACAATTTTTGTTATATAAAATAATATGAAAACAATCATCAGAAGTTAATTTTGATCACATTAAGACAATCACATAAGTCAACAGTTCCTATTACTCCATTTGTAAGACAAAAACCTAGATCTTTTAAATAACCAGAACAGTGGTTATCTTTGCATGTCAGGTAGCATTAAATACAAGCAGAAGAAGAAATCCTTGAAGAATCCTAAAAGAGTTCTAGTTTTTACTCTAGATTTTATGCTATATAAATAGATAAGTAACTATTCACTAAACTTTCTGTGAAGTTATTATATAATATATGTAAATTGTGCCAAAACTAAAAAAAAATCATGCATAAATATGTACTTGGAATACATTTTTAAATATGTACATATAATTATGCAAAGAAATGAACATGAGCAAAATTTTAATTATATTCATATCATTAAGGTTATCCAGTTTTATGGACTCCAAGAGAACATTGGTCAATCAGCAGTAGATAGGAGTTCTATTTCTGGTAAATGTGTATTTTAGGGTGGTGTAGCAGAAGAAATGCACGTGTGGTTGGGCAATTTTAAAATAACAATTAGGTGAAAATGTAATTTTATAAACAAATATAAAGAAATTATGAATTAAGAATTAAATCTGTAAGATTCTTTTCAATAGGAATTGATGGCAAAATCTCCCAACATATGGCTGATCTTTAGAAACCAAAGTGAAAACTGTCAGGTTGAACTGTTTCCTACATCTGACTTGGGCATCAAAATACAAATTTCTTTAAAAATATTCAAATATAAGAGCTATTTTGTTGTTTTTGATGTTGTTTGTTCTGGGAAACACTTGTATTCTCTCACCTGAAGTTACATATACATTGAAGAGAACTCTGATTCAAATCTTACACTTGATAATATCTAGCTATTCACCTGTGCCCATTCTTGTGTTAAAGTGTTTGCTGATAATAGAAGCATGCTGCTGTTGGGTTTAAAAATGGAGACCTTACAGTGAGCCTGCCAAGTTTCTAAGCCTGATGCTGCCGCTTTTTGTCTATTGTGCTTTAGGAATTTTTTTTTAATCTTTCTTAATGTCTTTTTCCACTTCTATAAAATGAAGGTATACTAACACAGATTGTGTCATAATGTTTTTCAATATTAAATGAGCTAACATATGGGAAGAAATAACCAGAACATTCAGAAATTAATGAATATCCAAAAATATTTGTCTATTTTAGTATTATTTGCATAATATTATTATTACACAAATGAAGATAAAATAAAATTTTCTAAAACTGAACAAAGGAAAAAAAGTTATGTTTTTCTTTAATAGGTTCATTGAAGCATAATTATAATACAATATACCATACACAATTAAAATGCACACTTTATTAAAATGTGATATATATGCGTGAAAACATGTGAATTAACAAGATGTAAATATATCCATCAAATCCCAAATTAAAATACTTCTCTCACACTTGTTGATAGACTTAAAGTACTCTTCATTATTTCCTGTATAATTTTACAATCAATTTTAAATAGATGGTATTGCAATTCCCAACTATAATTTTGTTTGGAGATTCTCTTTGAAGCACAGAAATAATTTGCTGCATCTATTTTGAAGTTCTGTTAGTATGTGCACACATGTTTAGGATTTAATGTCATCTTGAAGCATCACTAACCCATTTAACAATATGAAAGAGTTTTATTTCCATCCTGAGTATTTTGATATTCACTAATGTCTAGTTTGTCTAATACCAGGTATATGCCATTTTAATGCAATTTATTTTATTGAATTTATTTTTACAAACTAAAAATATTGGCAACTCTGTAATAATCAAGTCTATTGGTACCCTTTTTGTTTTCAGCAACATGAGCTTACTTTCTGTCTCTATGTTAACCTTTTGGTAATTCTCAAATTGTTCTGGACTTTTTCATTATTAATATATCTGTTATAGTAATTGGTGACCAATGATCTTTGATGTTATTATTGTAATTGTTTTGGGTCACTAGAAGTCATGCTCATATGGCAGTTAACTTAATTTCTACATGCTGTTATTTTTTTTCTTATTGTTCCACTGAGCAGTCATTCCCTATCTTTCTTCTTCTCCTTGGCCTTCCTTATTCCATGAGACATGACAAAATTGAAATTGGACTAATTCCTCTACTAAGGCTTTTATGTGTCCAAGTGAAAAAAAGATTCTCATGTCTCTCATTTAAGAAATAGAAATGGTTACACATAGTAAGGAAGACATATTGAAATCTTACATAGGTCAAAAGCTAAGCTCCTTGTATCAGTTAGTCAAGTTGTGAATGCAAAGAAAAAGTTCCTAAAATAAATGAAAAATTCTACTCCAGTGAGCCTATGAAACAAAAGAACTTTATTACCAAAATGAAGAAACTTTTAGAGGTATGAATAGAAGATCAAATGATTCATAATACTCCCTTATTCAAAAACCTAAACTTGTGAAAGGCCCTAACTCTCTTCAATGCTATGAAGGTTTGAAGAGGAGAGAAGCTTGCAGAAAAAATGTTTAAACCCAGCAGAGATTAGCTTTTGAGGTTTAAGAAAGGAAGCCATTTCTGTAATGTAAAAGTACAGTTCTAGATTAGCAAGTAGTGCTAACATAGAAGCTATAGCAAATTATACAGATAACTTATGATAATTGATTATGATGGTTATATTAAACAATAGATTTTCAATATAGATGAAATAGCCTTCTATTGGAGGAAGATCCCATTTAGGATTTTCATGTCTAGATACTCAAAGTCAATGCCTAATTTTAGAGCTTCATAGGACAGGCTGACTCTTTAGTAAGGTACAAATGCAGTTGAGGATTTGAGTTGAAATCAACACTCATTTGCTATTCTGAAAATCCTAGGACCCTTGAGAATTATACTCAATCAACTCTGCCTGTGCACTATAAATGGGAAGACAAAATCTGAATGACAGTGAACATATGTTTACTATGATTTACTAAATACATAAGCACATCATTGTGATCTACTGATCAGAAGAGAAAGAAAGAAGAAAAGAAAAAGAGAAAGGAAGAAAGATTCCTTTCAAAATATTACCCCACAATTATCTTCTCACACAAAGGCTCTGTACAATAGAGATGTACAATGGGGAAGATTAAGGTTATTTCCATGCCTTCTAATGAAATATTCATTCTGTAGCCCATAGTTCAAGAAATAATTTTGACATTCAAGTTTTATTTAAGAAATACATTTAGTTAGATATAACTGTTTCACAAGATGATTACTAAGATAGATCTGGGCAAAGTAAATTAAAAAAATCCTTCTGGAAAGGATTGATCATCCCAGAGGACATTAGGAACCCTCAAGATTCACAGGAGGAGGTTAAATTAATATTACTAACAATAGTTTGGAAAAAGTTTATTCCAACCCTCATGGAGGACCTTGATGGTTCAAGACTTCATTGAGTGTGGAAGAAACTGCAGTGTGGTAGAAAGAGCAAGAGAACTGGAATTCAAAGTGGAGACTGGAGATGCAATTAAGTTGCCCTAATATGAAAACATGGTAATGGATCCTGGGTTACCTATGGATCAGCAAAGACAGTAGACTATTGAAACAGAGACTTCTCACTGGAGAAGCTGATAAAGGGACAACAAAGAACTTAGAATATATCATATACTTATTTGAGAAAGCACCAGCTGAATTTGAGAATTTGGGTTTAAAGAAGTTTTACTGTAGGTAAAATGCTATCAAACAGCATCATACACAACAGATTTATCTTTATTAAAAAGATATACTGTTTATATAATGGATGTACAAACTTCATTGTTATCTTGAGAAATTGCTACAGTCACCCACACCCTCACCAACTACAGTCCTGAACAGTCAGCAGCCTTCAATACTGAAGTAAGACCTCTACCATCAAAAATATTAAGATTTGCAAAAGGCCCAGATAATTATTGACAATTTTTTTAACCATTGAGGCATATTCTTGGCCCTTTTTATTTTATTTTATTTTGACAGGGTCTTGCAAAGTTCTTTATGGCCTCACTAAGTTGCTAAGTGTAGCTTTGAACTTGTGACCCTTCTGCCTCAGTCTCCTGAAACACTTAAGATTAAAGGCATATACCATGCACCTGTCTTGATTACTGACAATGTTAAATTAAAATAGGTGAATTGACTTTTTTAAACAGGATGCGATTGCACAGTTATACTATGGTATAAACAGATCTCTTATATGCACTGACAAGTTAAAACATTCATGTGATCCACTTTATTGACATATTTGGTTCATTGTGGTGATCTGGTACCAAATCCTCAATGTCTCCAGAGTATGCATTTATTAGCACATGCTCCTACAGCATTATTTTTAGTACATTTAACATGATATCATATTTATAGTCTTTGGTTTTGAACTTGGTTATGTTTTTGATCAAACCTTATATCACAGCCAGTATTTAATTTGATTTTTCGATCTCTATAGTTTAGTTGATTTTTTAAAGTTTACTGATATGACTAGGTTTAAGTCAATCACCTTGATAATTGCTTTTGTGCTTTACCTTTTGTTGTATCCTTTCACATATTTCTGACATTGTTTTTGAGTACTTGTGAATTTTTTTTCAGTCTATATTTTACCTTCTTTGCTGTTGTATTGTCTATACACCTTGAATTTTTTTAGTTGTTAATTTAAGATTTATTGCACATATCACTCCTGATCATAGCCCACAAACATGCACAATTTACCACTTATTGTCCATTATAAAATTTCTAACATAGTATGTATCCATTCAGTTCTTACAAGACTTCTTGTGTTATCACATTATTTTTCTACTTAAGAAGCCCAGAAGATGATAGGTGATGGTATTTTTTTGTATAGTAATATTTAAATAATTAGAAAAACTTGCATAGCTACCTATTGCTACATCATTATCTTGACACTAAAATAATAGAATTATGGAATGGGAATAGAAAACTTTTAATTGACTCCATGGTGAGAACAGGTGGGTAAGAACAGGACCTGTTTTGATCATATGTATAGGGATTTAATGTAGAAATCTTATACCAAATGATATTGTTATGTATATGACAGAGCCTAATATTCACCATGATACACTGTAGAGATAAAATCTGCTTGTAATACTTAAACACTTCAGTCAAGTTGGTAAATAGCTGTCATTAATCTTCACCCTCAATCACCTGAGGACTCAGTAGCTAAGTCTCTTTCCCTGGACCTATAAATGCAAGGAGTTTTAAAAACCTTATGTAATGGGAATTTAAAAAGATCCTTTATCTCTGAGTCTGAGATCTTCTATCACTTTTGATTAAGATGACCAGTGCTACAATTAATGTTGGAAGTGTCATATGTCCCCTAAAATGATTCTTATTTGTTTCCTTTTTTTCCTGATTGCTTAGAGTTCCACTGAATTCTTTCTTTGATGTTTTTTGTTAAACCTTTGTAATTATCAATTATCACTTCTTCCTTTAGCAGGCAAACTTTGCTAATAACCATTTCTACTAAATATAACTTTCCTCTCAACTTGATTATTTTTACCCATGTTGTAATGAAATGTTTTCAGGATAATGAAATGGGAACCAACCTGACATGAGAAATCAATACATGATGTTTTCTCTGCTGGAAAACTATAAATAACAGGAAAGATGATGTAAATATTTTATGACTGAATTTTAATATGAGAAAGAATAATAGTAAAGAAGTAAAGTTCCTTTTGAAGACCTCTTACTTCCATTCCACCTCCCTCTTTCTACTTTAAAGTTTTCTAATTTTCCTAGTCCTATACTATGTCTTAGTACAAAAGACATAGTTACAGATAATTATATTTTGGTTTCCATTAAATAATTTTAATATTTTTTTCTGATAGAATTTTTATATTATGTAATATTTATATTTAATAGTAGTTACTTTAATAGTAGTTTTTGGAAATGAGAAATTTTATGGAACCTAGTGAAAGTATTAAATATTGCATTCTACACATGAAAGGAGTTTAAAAATTCACTTCTGTACATGTAACACATTGTTTTGATTTAATTCAGAAAAAAATAATTCAACATAATTCTAGGAAACAGAATATCACTAAAATGTTTCTTTATACAGGCAAATCTCAACCTGTGAGTTTTATATCATCTCATGAATCAGCATAGAGGGATTCAAGGTGTTAAATCTTTGTGAATCTTAATTATAAATGTGATAGTAATTGTTACTTAAAGTGTTTCTCTAGTTTATTAATATTTTCTGATATACTTGGGGTTTGACTTTTTTGTTTACTCTTATAATTATCATTTAAATTTTATTTGGTAGGTTTGATTTTCCCAAATTACTGTTTCAAATTGTTTTTACTATTATTATTTTCTTAACAAATCAATGCTTTGCAAGAGAAGAAATAAATGAATAAAAACATATTCAAAACCAACACAAACTTCTTCAACATCTTTTTTTTTTTCAGTTAATTTAATTTTGACCTTCAATTTGCAAAGAATTTCCTCTGAAGTTTTTAAAATTTTAAATTAAACTGGAAAAACCTAGCATATTTAACATTTGTTAGGTTCTTAAAACTAAGTGTCCTTTGAAAGTGTAAAGTCAGCACAGTGTTTGAAGTTGAAGTTTCTACATTTTTGTAGTCATTTCAAACATATTGTCAACCATATAAAAGGTTATGCTTTGCCCTCAGTCCATGCATATAGAATTCTGATTGATGTCAATGGAAGCCATGTGCAAAGTTTTCAGACACTGTACTTTGAAACTTTATGGTGTTTTCAGAATATCTTTGAAGTCTAGTTTCTGTGGAAAAATATAGTCGAAAGAGTAGCTCTTCAGGGCTTATTCTTATCCACTGAGAACAAGTTTAGATTGCCTGTTTTAAATGCAGAGCTAGGTTGGAATTCTGTAAATGGATTATGCTTATAAACTAGTTGATTACTACAGGATTGTTTTCATGGAGTTCAATTGCTAGACTTGGAGACAACAGGGACACAATTTGTACTGCTATTCTGAGTTTTTTTACATTTTATCTCTGGGTATGCTTCTGCTGTAATGGGGAAAGGTATACATCGCATAGTTTGCTTGTGTATGTATGTGTGTGTGTGTGTATAAAATAGATTAATATTAAAATTGAATTCATCACTACCATTAATTTTATCTGTAAATATTATGAACAAAACAGTGAAGTATCACCTTTGCATTGACATATCCGTTGGAGACTTTGACTTTTACATTAAGAATACATAAGATACGACTTTTTAAGAACTTTTTTAAATTTTGATTTATTTTTATAAATATAGTCAAATGAAAACTGTTTAAGTTGAGGACGAATTACAAACCCATTTTACTAATATTTAAAATACTTCATTGGGCTTGCAGTTTCAGAAGTAAAATTAATTTTATGAAGAAATACTCACCAGTTTATAAGAAATTTTGTTAAAAATTTTCATGATTTTTTTCCATGTCAAGACTCAGCGGTTATTATTCAAACTCTAATGCCCCAAACTGTACTTTTTAGCTAACTATGATTTTTGTTTTGAAGTACAGTTAACATGTTTAAATTTTTTGAATCTGTGAGATTTTTCTGTAGCAATCTATGACTCCTCAGTACCTAAGTCTAATTTGCACAATTCAGGTTCAATAGCCTTGACAGCTCAATAAACATGAGATTGATAATCTATCTCATTGTAACTGGAGAAAAATGCTGAAACAGCACTCAACAACTATAACTCTTTTTGAGAGAAAAGAAAGCTGAAGTGATTCTTTCACAGGAAACAAACCTTCATTGTGTTGGGTGTTTAAGGCTGATTAGAGTTCAGTATTAAAACAACTGAAGACGCAAGACAAAGGTTTAACATGGAAATATAAATGACATATCTTATTTGATTTTCATTATTGTATTACATGGAAAATTATATTTTCTGTGGCATTAATTATTCTTGTAATTACCTGTTGGTAAGAAGTTGCTTAAACAGTGCATAAAACTTTACATCTCAGTTTTCCTTCAGTTTTTCAAACCCTTTCTAAAGCCATATTATCCACCATAAATTTACAGGTGATCTGTGTCTTTCCTGATGCTCTAAAGACCTAAGAAAACAGAAGTTTGGAGTGGATAGCTTCCTCAAAATATTACAACCTTGAATTATATCAGCTCCTAAAACCATGAGACTATGTTCTCTCACTATTGCTACTTGTAAAGGCATATTTTTTCATCTCCTTCTCCTGGATATCAAATAAATTATTTTAAAATTTTGTATTCTTTAAATTATTTAAAACCATGCACTTCAAGATACCTTTTTGTTTCCATGCTGCAAAACATCTCTTGAGTCAAGAAAGTACAATATCTTGGTTAGAATCCTGCAATACATGGATCATAAAATGAAAGCATAGAATACTGAAAATTTTCATCTTAAATAATCCATCCACAGAAAAACAAAGTAATTGACCTAACTCAAACACACAAAAAAATGCCTCCTGAATTATTGTATCTCATGATACTCAAATTTCTACTTCCATGTTTTTATGTTAAGTACTGATCATGGGGACAAAACTTGTTAAGAAAACACATGGGAACTAATTATCACAGACAATAGTGGTGAGCAATTCTTTTGATGTGCTTGTATATTACCAAATTTTAAGTTTCTAAACATAAATTCTGTGACATCACCCACCCTCAATTCCATTTGTTTCATTTTTTATAAAAGACACTACCAAACATGCCTTAGTCAATATGTGCTGTTCTGGTATGTCTTGTTGCATAGTGTAACAATACTTAAGTTGCAACTTAATTTGAACCAATACTATCCAAAATAGGAAATTCTGTCAGATTGAAAATATAAGATTGTAGAAATAAATAAAGTTCAGCAAAATGAGAGCAAGCAAGAACTATGCATTCAAAGCATGCTAAGAGTGAGTGACAATCATGTTTGGCACATGCAAAGGCAGGCAGAGGAATTCACAGTATAACTTTATTGTGGATAAAGGGTAGCTTCATGTCTGTCCTATTGGAGGCTGCTGGTACATATTTTATGTAGTCTAATATAAAAATCTAGTTCCTTTTTGCAAACATTACTAGCAAAATAGAAGCAGCCTGATCTGATGATTGAGACATGGTCCTGGGTATTTATAGCCACCTCCTGTGTAATTTTGAAAAGATCATGTGACTTATATTTTCATGGGTGTTTCATCGAATAAATACATTAACGTAGCAGCTGTGTAGTATTGTGGTAAGATGCAAATAAATTAATAACACTATGTATGTATGTATGTATGTATGTATGTATGTATGTATTTAATTTCAGTACCCTGCGTGGGACTCAGGTGTACTCCACCACTGAGCCACATCCCCAGCCCTATTTTTTTTTTTTTGTATTTTATGTATAGATAGGGTCTCACTGAGTTGTTTAGTGCCTCACTGTTGCTGATGCTGGCTTTGAACTTTCAATCCTCCTGTCTCAGTCTCCCAAGCTACTGTGATTAGAGGTGTGCATCACCACACCTGGCCCAGGCAATTTTAAGTGTAACAATAATTTTATTTCTTGGGGGGAGAAAATCACAATTCTCTCAAGGTTGTTTTATCAGACGTACAATGTATCAAAGTTCTGAGTTTTTGTTCATGTGTCTAACTTTAATCAAACTTCTAGACCTAAAAAAAAAAAAAAAAAGTTGAGTCTTTATCATAGATAGGTCCAACTTTAGATATATATGTAAGTCTTTGATATATAATTGTATCACAAGGGCTCAGATAATAAAGTTATGGCTAGAATCTTGGAGTGATATTGGAAGGAGATAAAACCACTGGGGGGAGGAGTATACTAGAAGTAAGTTAGGTCATTGGAGAAATTCCACTGAAGGGGACATTGATATTCAGGCCATTTTTCTCTCTTTTTACTTCTTGGCTTCCAAAACTTTTGAGTCGCTCCACTCAGCTACATGTTCCCCTCCATGGTGTTCTTTCTGCCTCACCACAGGCCCAAAGCAATAAGTCCAAGTGGCCATGGAATGAAACCTCTGAAAACATGAGCCAAAATAAATCTTCCCTCCTTATAAGTTAATTTTCTCAGAGATTTTGTCACAACATGAAAATCTGACTAACACAAAGTTTGAATAATTTCTAGACACAGCTGAACAAGTCTTAGATATATTTACAAGTGATACACTTGGGTTGTGTCATTTGGTTTCATTTGCCCTAGCAACCATGACTCAGAAAAGCCAGCTGCTCTTACTTCTGTTTGAGATCCCCAACTTAAAAATATGCATTTGGCAGCTGAATTGCACTCCCACTTTTTGGGTGTTTTTGGATTTAATGATTTCTCAGAGAAGTTATAAGCCAAAAAGAGAAAGAAGTAGTAAAGCTACAGAAATTAACTTACAAATGGCAAAGTGACTGTGCACAAGGAGTTTGCTAAGAAAATTTAAAATTTACAAAATAGACTATAAACTCTTGAAATGACAAAGAACTAGTTTAATAATATTCAATATATTTTCAGGTAAAACAGAACACTGCTATTTCACAAGATTAAAGAAAAACTATAAAGAATACAGGGTAGATCAACTAATCTGATGACTTGACTACACATGGGAAGGAAATGGTACATCAGTTTCAAATGCCTCTAACAGAAGTTACAGAATCATTTCACACTATATGGATGCAAGTCAGACTAAAGGCAACTTTCCTTTTAAAGAACATGGTAAACAACTTTGAATACAGAAAAATATTTTAAGTTTGAAATATGAGTAATCATTTTGATAAATTTAATGGTTTGTGTAAGGAAAATAAAGGAATTGATACTATATCAAAGACTGCAATAGAACTTACCAAATAATATAAATCCCTTGGTTTTGTGCTATTCATGCTATTCAGGAATGAGAGTAGACTATAGCACCTCTTTCTAGTCAAACGTATTATATCGATTATTGTTATCAGAAATATTTAAGGTTAGTTAAAATGTTTTGCTTGGTTCTTTTCTAAAAGCATTCTATCTTCAAATATTTTATACCTATTATAGTTCATAGTACTTGCTGCATTTTTATTTTTTGCTAATGTAAATGCCTGCATGCAATTTATAAACTTTCACATTATATTTTTTTCTTTTCTGACATTGCTGTACATATATACTTACTAAAAATGGTTTCATAATTAAATCTCAATTATTTGTCTGAAAATATATTGTCTACCTGGTAATATTTGCATTCTAGAACAATGGAAGTAGTGAAAACCTTCTTGATTTTATTCATTGATTTTTTTTTTTAATAAAATAACTATAATTTTATTTTAACAAATGAAAACATACTTAAACATACAAATTACATTTTAAGCCTTTGCTGATGGATAAAAAACACTTGATTAAATGGATAGTCACTTGAAGTTCTGGGAAGACAGATATAGTCATGTATAGATTTTAATTCTTCTAAGTAATTGTGTATAAATTCTGACTAATGATTTGATATTCAGTC
Source organism: Marmota monax (assembly GCF_021218885.2). Lineage (NCBI taxonomy): Eukaryota > Metazoa > Chordata > Mammalia > Rodentia > Sciuridae > Marmota > Marmota monax. The sequence goes on along the minus strand of NW_026695209.1, from coordinate 6,149,826 downwards.
TTCCTTGAAAAAGAGCCCAGGAAATGTGCTATACAATAATAAGAAAACCCTTTTCATTATTTGCTTCATCAGATATCAAAATATATTTTAAGTAGTGGTAAGCAAATATGTGACCAGGTATAGGCAAAATAGACTTTAAAATACATGCATTAATGCAGTTGAAATCAGTATGCGAGGAAGGTGGGACTGCAGATCAGTGGAGAGAAAGAAAGATACAAAAATAGTATTGAGATGTTAGCTTTGTATATAAAGTAGAACATTATATCACACCACATTTAAGATAAAGTTCAAAATAAAAACAATTATAAAAAATAGCAAAGAAAAAGGAGGGTGGAGTGCAGGCGGATGTGATGAGAGCCATGAGTATAATGTGAAACTCAGAAAGCAGAAAAAAAAAATATCAAGAGATAAAACAAACAAACAAAAATATCAAAGTGTCTACACCATGAAAGATCTTATAAACAAAATCTATGGAAAAGATGTTTAAAATTGTGCATGCCTTCACTTGCCTATGGGTGTCCCAATTAACATATTGCCCTACAAGGATCAACAGAATATAAAAGTAAAATATGAATTGTGCAATAATGATTGTACTTCATTTATTCGATAATAGTTCTGTATTAAGTACAATGGGATACTGGATAGTATTTGACACTACTGTCTCTAGACACAGGATTTCATATCTCATTTCTTTAAGTAATACATTTTAATTTTTATTTATTTATTTCAGGAAAGAAGAATGTAGCAGTCCACTTTTTGTTTAGTGATATATTATTTATTTTGATAAATTTATTATCATATAATTTCCTGGTATTTCCTGCCACACTCTTATTTTGCCAATGAATTTGCAAGTTAAATTATTAGTTAATAACATTTAAAAATATATAAAAAATAAAGGCTTAAGTGCATATAAATGCATTTGAAAATAATTTATAAAATTAAACTTATGATTCATATTTAGTATAATTGCCAAATTTTACCCAAACTGCTTCAAAAACTTTTCTTTTATTCACATAGAGATGAAATTATTCTTCTCATGTCTTAGGGTGATCTGCATTCTTGTTTAAAAATATGACACATGGTGTTTAAGTTTCCCAAGGCAAATGAAGGCTCCTAAGAATGTATGCACACAAACACACACACACACACACACACACACACACACACACATAGTCTCCAGGTTTTTAATGCATCTATAATCTTATATTTCATTTGAATCAACATAAATATTGGTGTTATTCTCTTGTTTCTTATAGACCTTTCATGTGCTCTTATCCTCCTTCCTCAGTTATCATCTTGCAGAGCAGGGACGAGGCCTCCTTATTTTCTTGTATAGGACTCTATATTCAGTGACTTAACGGTTTTGACCAAACATTCTAGTTTTGATTAAATATATTAATTCATCCATATTTAGTGTTATTCTACAACATATATTGTTAATTTTGAAATAAAATAAGTCACCCAGTGTTTGATTTGAAAATGTCTCAACAGAAGCCAAAACTTTTATCCATCTCAAAACAAGGGATACTTACATGTCTTGGTTAAATTTCCCCTATAACATTTTAACTTATGTTTTAACTTTAAGTCACAATGGGTTTTTTATGACTTTTTAAGCTTTTCAAGATCATATAAGAAGCAGAGATTTCAAATAATTTCATCTGTGATCCTTCCCAGCACAACAATGTGTGTAGTTTTAAAATTACAACCCATGATAAATCTCCCTGGAAGCCCCTCTATTACATTCACTGACATTTCTGCAGTGCACAGATGCATTTATAAGAGAATTTAGTACAATAAATTGAATTAGATTAATGGAAGAGAATAGGAGTCCTAATTCCATATAGGCATATTTTGTTGAATCTATTTCTCTGCAAGTTCTTCTTGACAGAAGGAATTCTTCTTTAAATGTCATGCCAAAAACTATTTAAAAGAGGACTTGTTCTAATTCTAGGTATGCTCACAAGAATGCTTTACTCATTCAATCATTAAAAACATTTAATGATCATTTATAGTACATTGAATTCTATTTTGGGGATATCAAATTTCAGGTGGATATTGGAAAAGCACATAAAATCAAACATCTATTTTTTGTTGTTGTTTTATGCAATACATTAAACACATTCCTCTTTTATAAATAAGTACTTTTCCTCCCCAAGACATACAGTTCTCAAGAGCAAAGTTATGTGATTATATTACCAAAATTGTTTTTCATAGCTTCAGAAACTTTTAGAAGGAGAAAAAATAAAAATATCTTAAATGATGAGTCTATGTTACTTAACTAATTATATCGACTAGTATTATGTAGTTTTACAGTTTATATTTTATATTATTTTTATAGCCAATTATGAAAAATATTTTTGGAACTTGCTCAAATACATATTAAAATACATCATTTATGACATATAAATACAGTTATCTCTAAATTATTTTCTTATTTGTCTTTGAAATTCTTTGTTACATAAGAAATAAAAAAGCAGAAATAGATGTATTTTAAGTGTAAAACAAAACATTTTGTCTCATTTTATTTCTCTCTTTCACCTTATTTCCCTATGGCTATTATTAAGAAGTATTTTTAGGAAATAATGCACACATAATAATTCTCTGACTTCTGGGGAACTAAAGTACCATAATAATTCTCAAGTCAAATCTGGTTTATAGAGAATAGGTGATAAATGGGTTATTGAACTGATTAGAATTCATAGTAATGCCAGGGGGTACCAGAACTTACTGTGTATGTGTGTGTATGCACATGCACATGTAAGTGCACTTGTGTTTTGTTTTGTTTTCTCCAGTCCAAGAAGGCAGTGTCTGAATACTGTTAGTACCTGGTAAATCTCCCTATTAATTCCCGGGCCTGTGATGTCAGAGCTACTCTCTATGAAAATAATTATCTTTGAACAATTTTGTAAAACTGGAGCAATTACAGAAATTAGTATCGTTATCAAAGTCTTGAAAATAGTTGAGATACTGACTTTTTAAATCTCTTACTTTGTCTTACCTATTTAATATGTAAATAAGATATGGGTCTTATAAGTTTACAGAATGTCATTTTTGTAGTCTTTCAGTTACTGCGACTACAGCTGCTTTCCCAGATGCACTGTCTTTAACTGACAAAAAACAAGTATTTTCTGAGAACAGATATGTATTTAATCCTGAAAATACTTTCCTCTATGCCTGATCATAAAACCATCAAAATTAGCTTAAGCTTTTCCTAAATTAGGAGGCTTCCAACAGGAATAAGGTCTGCAATGAGATGTACAAGTGCCCTCCCATCTACTGAATCTCCATGACTGCACTCAGTGGAGGACAAGATTCCTTCCAGGAGGAATAGTTTCCTGCTTGCCATGACCTTCCCTTCCTGACCCTGTACACATGGGACTGGCTTAGTCATCTTTTACAATCCTATAGCCATTCAGTTGTAACAAATATAAATGAAATTATATTGTATGTATAAATATAAAAGCCTATAGGTGTACAATGGTTTGGCTTCTAGGGCTAATACTTAGCTAAAACATGTTGCATATGAGATTATTTCATCTGGGTTGGCAAAAACATGATGTTAGTAGCTGTTTGTGGAAATTAATAAAATTAAACAGGATGATAGTGACTGAGTTTGTAAAGAAGGGGGCTACCCTGACTAGATAGCTACAAATTTGACATAGGATTATCTAATTCTCAGACACCCTCTATGTAATAAAGCTCCATTTTCAGAACATGCTTTTAGAATAGCTTTGAGGTAGAGTTTACTAATGAGAGAAGGAGGCCAGGTTGAGAGGCTGTAGTTTGGGGGAAGGTGTAACTGGCAAATGATGCAGCATTGCAGTATCTCAGTGTCATAATGAAAATGGTCACATAATTGGACATGGTGATTTATTTTAAGCAATTATTTCTCAATTTTGGTGGTTAGATACAGTGACCTTTCAGGCCTATTCTCTAACTTCTGTCTTGTGCCCATGACAATCAAATGCAATAGTTAATTGGAGCACCATTTCCAACTTCAACTTCCTCAACTTTGCTATACCCCAGCTCTTTAGCTATTCCAGTGGTTTCTGGATAAAGTAATAAAGGCCTGCAACTTTTATACTGTCACTCACTCATCATCTCCCACTTTCAGGTGAACCCTAATTCCTATAATAAATCAATGTATGATTGGTCTATTTACCTCATTCAATCATATCTAATAAATTTGTTTATCTGTGGATATTATTAAATACTCCATAGTCTAAAGTGTAATTACTTTTTTAAAATATTTTTTTAGTTGCTGATGGATGTTTATTTTATTTATCTGTACATGGTGCTGAGAATTGAACCCAGTGCCCCATACATGCTAGGCAAGCCTTCTAACATAGAGCCATAATCCCAGCCCCCAAAGTGTCATTTGTTAATAATGAAAATTGAGTAGTCAAAATTTTCTGATACAGAAAGGTAAAGTACTATTGTTTACCAAAAACATTTGTAAAAGCATTGTAGCCCTCTGAGTTATTCAACCTCTCCAAATGTTTGAAATAACTTTTTATTTTGTGTGGGATATTATTAATAATGTCCAACTCAAAGTTTGTAAAAGTCATATAAATCTTCATGGATATACCAGTCACAAATAATGACACAAATAGTTGAAAATTATCTGTATATCTTTTTCATATCAATCATACATGCACAAACACATACTTTACAATTATATATACTGGTATTTATAGTTTCTAACTATGTATAGATATCATTTGTAATTATCTATTAATATTCCACTAGTTGCTCACTAGTATTACTAACAAGATAGTTTTCATGTCACTTTTAAAATTTTTATTTTGATGAGAACCTTACAATAAAAGTAACTGAAAGGTCATTAAATGGATGAGAATGAGCACACTGAGTTCTCCAGTAGCCATTTTTTATTCTAGAGGTACAAATTATTTTGTGTATCTTCATATAATTTCATTCTGTTTTACATTTCTTTTTCTCCCTTCTTACTTTCTTAATTATGAGTTTCTTGGAATACAAACTTAGGCCTATAAAAAAATTCTCTGTAAATTATCTCTGAAAAAAATAGACATTTGGAAGTGTATGCTGTTAGAAGAGTGTGAAGCCTTAAATAGAAGATAAAATTATATTTTCAAGTTGTAAAAGTACCCATGTATCTTTGAAAAAAGATTTCAAAACATTCCCCATCAACTGATGATTTAGAATGTATTTATAATATCCATGAAAATATAATTTAGCTCATAATTCACTTTTTTTAAAATTGGAAATGTTATAGTACTTACACAATTTATGTAAATTTACTATTAGTATAATGATATAAATGATATAAGGAATGAACTTTTTATCATATGTAACCTAGAAATCTGTGGCTATCTAATTAACACAATGGCAGCAAGTACCCTGCTTCTATTAGCTCTAACCTGAGAATCTCATTTTATTGTTGTCAACTTAATCAACCAGTAGAGTAATTAAAAACAATACATTGCTCATACCATGTCCTTTGTATTTTACTTTGTATTTTCGTTAATATAAAATTAACATATTATGTCAATGATTACATATTACATTTAATCATAACCATATTATTAGTCTATTTGTCTCTGAAATAACTCAAAAGAGAAAACAAGTGATTATAGATGACCTTGTCTACATCAATTTGTTATATACATTACATATATTGACTCTCAAATAATTAAACTTTTCTTTCTTTCTTTTTCTCTCCTTTTCTCTCTTTCTTTTTCTTTCTCTTCAAAGATAGTGACAGGAAAATTATAAAGCAGACTCATCCAAAGTAGTTACAATTAGTTGTATAAGGACTTTGTTTTCTAGTACCATCATTAAGTCATATCTTTTAAAATGTATTGTGGCTGATTTTTATTTGTAAAAATTAGAAACTAATGCTAAAACAGGATAAAATAACTGTAGAAATCATAGTTCTAACCAAATTGCTCAATTAAGGTAATTTTCTGGAAAGTATATCCTATATGGTGGTTACATTTCTAATTATTGCCTAGTTCAATCCTGTTTGAGAGATTATTTTTTTTTCTTTAAATGCTCCAAATAAACACTTACACTTAGTCTAGTTTAACAGTAGGAACTATAAAATAGTAAAATTGCCAAGATATTAGAAAATCCTAAGGATCTTTTACAAAATATCCTGTACTTTATTTTAGTGGAGTTACATAACCCAAAAGGAGAAATGAAATATTACCCAGGATTCTACTGGTGTGTTCATTTGAATCACAAATTGAAAGGTGGAAAACTATCTACCATGAAAATCTAAAAGCAATAGAGCAACAACCATTTAAATTAAAGAATGACAAAGGTAAGAATCTGATGGAGACCATAGGAGCAGAGATCCCAAATCCTAGTTTAACCACACTTAATCCAAAATTTATTTCCTGTCACAAAGCAAATCCAATGACATAAAAATACATAAAACTCATCTTTCTTGGTCAGAGATATGAAACTTTTGGCAATTTATAACCTTTTTTCACTTTCTTCATCTTTACACACATTCACATTTAGAGACTAGAAGGTAAAAGTAGTATAAAAATGCACTGAATAAATAATATTAAACAAGTGTCTATCAGATGTGATCAGACGTAAAGTAGACTGGGGAAAAATTTCTGAACATCTTAACTGTTATGCAGAGAAATTTTTATTTGTTTTCTTTATTTTTTTGCTAAAGGGTAGTAGTACTTGTGGAGGCACTGGATTTTAGTGACACGGGAAAAGTATTGAAGCCAAGTCTTAGTCATGGAGCCATGCAGTGGTGCCTAGGTGAAGTGGAGTACAGGCAGCAAGTACAGGCCACCCCTACATGGAGCCTCTCATGCTGGCCTAGGCCTGAGGCCTGACACCCACAAGGCAAACTGGGGAACGTTCACCTGTCACTTCCCTATGGCCTGGCTCAGGCCCATTCAGACACCTACTCCACACATCAGGGCACAGCTTTGAACTACCAACCTCCACCATCCACCATTCAAGGACCTCATCCTTCTGCTTCCCAAGAAGCAATGGGAAATGGAAGTGGGTTACATGTGAAAGAGATGGCAGTGCTAACAATAACATTTGTACTTTTCCAAATTCTAATTAGCATAAATTTAGACTAACAGTATTGACCCAGTACTATATAAATGCCTTGACTAGCCCCTCATGTGCTGCCCACTCAACTGAAATATGTCACTCAGTGGTAGTGGAGCAGCAATGGGCTTTCAGACTGCAGAGAACTGAAGCATATGCAGACCCCCAACTGCCAGAAGAAATGGAGAAACTCCAGTTTTCAAAAGGTTATTAATAAATCTATTAAATAAGTGATTAAATGGTCTGATGGTAAAATCTTAAAATTGTTGATGAGGTAGGATGAGAGGAGTAGAGGATAGTAAGAAACAAAAAGATGCTGTAATAGAGGTTGAAGTAATATTAGTTGCTTATTAATTAGATATAACAGATAAGAAAGAAGGACGGATTGATTGTAACTACATTTTTTATAGCCTAGGTAACTTGGAGAAAGATATCATGATGAAACTAAGAAGATGATAAGGAGGTTGTATATTAAATTTTTGGGTGATTTTATCATTTTCAATCATATTAAACTCAAGTTAATACTGAAAAACAAGGAAAGGAATGTTGAAAAATTAGAGAAGGAGCACAAGAGAGAGCTCTGGGGTAGATAAAATCTTAATATGTACTGAGAACATAAATGCCAACAGGTCTTGGGAAATAGCACTCTGACTTGAATACAGAAAAGTATGGTAAGGGCAGAAAAGAAATAAGCACAGGGAAGAAATAGGCTATTTTAATTTCTACACACAAAAAAATGTAGAGTTTCAGGAAGTTCATGTTTGTTTGCTCTAAATGCTTCTGCTGTGAATGAAAGAGAATTAAAGCACATAGATCCAAAACATGAATTAAGCGTAATAGTATAGTATAAGCTGGGAATAGAAAAGTGTTGAGTTACACTTACTTTTATACTGAAACATAAATTTCCAAATAGCACTGTTTTCTTTTTAAATGCCAACTTTAAAATGTAAAATTAATAAACTCTTAATCATTTCCTTGAAAAAATTTTGAGAAATGACTATAATTCATATGGACTTTGCATGTCTAGGAAATTAGCACTTATTCTGAATGTCAGTTTTTAATATTTGTTCACTTTTGGAAAGAAATACATACAAAATTAAATTGTAATCTATACTGATTCTAGAAACTAGTATACACTTTGTAACACTTACTTTATCTACTCTCATGCCCTTTATATTTTGATGAATATTTTAAAGATATCATTTCATTTTAATGGGTCTTAAAATACATTTTCCTGTGAAACCATAGGAAACCTGTCATATCTAACAAAAATAACAAGAATCCATCATTATAACCAAGGCAAATTTAAACTGTTAGAATTACTTTTAATAACTTATTTTCTCATTAACTTTTTAACTGTATTTTCAAATGTTATTATTAGGGCTCTTATCATGGCCACATAGTAAGAAACCCTAATACATCACTCAAATACAACAATTATCATCGCATTACAAGATATGTTTAATTTATACTCTCACCCTCTCTATAATTGTCTTTGAAAAATTTTGATACTATAATCATATTTCTAAATATTTCTACAAATATGTCCACAAAATAAGGTCCCAGGCCACATAACCAAATACTTTAAAACATTTTAAAACATCTAGCTAATATTCTAGCTCTTAATTGCTTCATAAATGTTGCACACACAGAGAGAGTGTTGTCTGTATAATGTTTCAAATTAAGCTCACATGTTGAAATATATTTGTCTTCTCTGTTGTTTTAAACACACACAAAAAAATCCTCTCTAGTCTTATATTTTACTTTATAAATTACTTGTTGAAAACAAAACAAAACAAAACAAACAAATAAAATCTCCATGTGTATTAAAGCAGGCTTGGCCTACTCCAACCCTCAGAATGGCCATAGTCTTTACAACCTTCTTTGGGTTTTTGAAAATAAATATTAAAATTTTTTAAATATTCTGCCTAATAAGAGTGTTTTTGTCTGGCAATTTTAGGCAAAGGGCACTAGTTTTATCAGAGAGTTTATGCTAACAATGTTGAATTTCTGTTTTTGTTCTAGTTAGCTGAAATCTGAGTGACTGAGTTCAGGGATGTGGGTGCTACATGTATAAATGACTGATCCCAATGATGTCATTGGACAGATGGGCTCAAGAGAGTTGGGGGTAGGAACACTTGGCATGTGTTGTCATGCATAATTTCTGGAAACAGTAAACACATCTGATCAATTCCACTGGGGGAGGATACCTGGAGTCTGGTCCTCAGTTCCCCAGACTTTATGCCACATGACATTTCCCTTTCTGATTTTTAATTTGTTTATTTTACTGTAATAATACTGTGGTTCCTAATAAATATAACAAATTTTGTTAGTTCTTCAAATGAAGCATAGACCTGGAAGATGGTCTTAGGAACTCTTGAAACACTGTTTTCTATGCGTTAAATTTCTTTGGATCTGGGCTTTGCCATCCAATTGATAATAAGGGTCAGACAGACTATCTTGGCTACCTGACTAGAGAGATGCCAAAATCTCCACAGTTAACATCTGACCCCTTGCATCCCATCCTAGCCATGATTCATTGAGAAAACTTTGTTAAGTCTCAATTTAAAAATTAGAGTCCTGTGGGAATAACAAGGACTCCAGCTCTCAGGGAAATGTCTTAGATGTTTTCATATTTACTGCAACATATGTTTTGTCTTTTGGTACAGCACAATGAACATTTGTTAAATCCTTGAGTGACAATGTTCTGTGAAGTCTTGTGAATTCTCTCAAATACATGAATCTAAGTAATCTTGACTCCTATATTACTAGGTCTATTCCTAGATATATTCCTAGTAATCTTACTCCTGACTAAAACTAATATTAGAACATTTAAATGATAGTTCTAAGTACTTATGATCTAATATTGATCATACTGAATACCAAAAGAAATGAACTTGGTAGAAGTCTGATCAGATGCATATAAATCAAGACAATTCTGTTGTCTTCTACAATCTGTTTATTTTTAAGTAGAAAAAAAAATTAAATTTACCTGTGTCTATAATGATTGAACCCAGAGGTGGAACAAGATAGCTGTTAAATATAAGAACATTTATGTCTATGGGAAAAATTTCAAAATTTGATTATCATAGTTTCATGTATAAAAATAAAAAGCCTAAAATGAAGCTAAATGAAGCTTGAATAATTATATTCTCACTAGAGCTTTGTTGACCTATATTTTAAATATTGGCTAAAGAGCATAAAATAGAATTGAGAATTTTTTAAAATCTTAATTATAATTTGTTTTCTAAGATCACCCAAAGCAGCTGTATGTGAAATGGAAAGTAATTAAGGAATTTCATACTATTCCTGCCCATAGGACATAAAAGCATCAAAAATTAATTGAATAATAAATATCACAACAGGGAAACAGCATTATTTGAATATTACCATACTCCTGGCGTGAGTTCCAGAAAAAAAGTCAACTCATGGTTTGCCAAAAACAGGAAACAAGTCATAGGTTCTCTTTCAATTCTGCATGTGAAAAACATAGGTTCTTCAAAAACGTCAGTGCTAAAATTTAGAATACTCTCAAATTCCTTAGATAATTTGAAATATGTAGTTAGAATATGTATTAGAATATGTGTATTGATACAAATATTTATACTTGATTTATACATAATTGCTTTAGGTAAAAATGTTCTATACTAATTTTTGAAATACTTGATATTGTGTTTGCTTTTTACCACTGTTAACAAAATATTTGACTGGAACAACTTAGAAGAGGAAAAGTTTATTTTGAGTTTACATAGTCAGAGGTTCTACGTCCATGGGGGGGGCCAGCTCTGTTGCTCTGGGCTTGAGATGAGGCAGAACATAATGATGGAGCAGTGTAGCATAGGAAATCTACTCCACTCATGGCAGTCAGGAAAGAGAGATAAAACCCCATCTGATTCAAATGTATGGTATGTCAAGATCATTGTACTGTCATGTGTAACTAATTAAAACAAATAAAAAAAAACGGAAAGGGAGATGCAAGGGGCAAAATGCACCTTGGTCATTAGCCATTCTTTATATTTCCACAAGCACTTTGTCAAAGCTTATTGTTAGGCAAAGAGAGCACTCCCAGATTGGCAAAGGGCTCTATGGCCATTTCTGTTTTCTCCTTGCTACATGGTAATCATTCACGCTTTCCATGCAGTATTCTCAAACCTATAGCCTTCATGTTCTCCTTGACATGATCTTTTGTTCATGGCTCAGATCTGTATTTCCAAAATATGCTTACTAATTGCACCTTCTCCAGTTTGTGCCCAGTTTCTTTATTCAGTCCTCTGTTTCACACTAACATTTGCAATCAAAGCATGAGACTAATGTTATTGGACTTGCTTTTCTATCTCTCATCATAAAAAAGCTTCCTTAGAAAAATGGGAAAGTTAATTTTATGCTCCAATGTAAAGTTAATGTCTCACACAATGACTAGAATTAAGTAAATAACTACTAATTATTTAATTTTGAAAACTAAATGTTTTATATTATTTGACTTGCCTGATAATTAGAAATCGGTTCTCTTTTTCAGATATTTTTCTCAAAATTACTATTACTCGATAGTTTTTTTTTCTATTGAGAACACAGATTTTATAATTTCTTAAATATTTATTTAATTTCTGCTTACCTAATATAAAATCCTACTTTACATACTCTTATATATTGAAAATTTTTCAGGTACTCTGATGCAAATACAAATTAATTATAGATTATGTTTTCCTTACTACTTCTAGAAATGACCTGTTCCTGCCCATGTCCCTCACAGGCTGTGGAAATGGGGTTCCTCTTGGTAGAATGAGCTGGCTTTGAATAAAGGCTAAGAAAAATAGAGCAATGAATAAAACACAGAACACAGGATTTTTTTTTTTTAAAGCAGGAGCAAGACCAGCTAGCAGATCACATGGTTTGAGCTTCCACAATAGAAGAGCAAAATGGAACCCCGCTTGCTTTATTTACCTCTGGCGGAACATCAAAGGTTTTCCATGGAATGTTTTTTGCCAAAAAAAGATAGAATGTGTGCCCAATTCCCAATAGGTTACACCTGTCTCCAGAGCCACTGAGAGATCTTCCTAGTAGAGTAGAGGTAAAGATCATATGCCTTGGGCAATCTATTGAGTGGGAGAAGCCACAAATAGTTCCCAAGGTTAACACTAATTTTCCCTGGCTTCCATATGAAGTGAAGACTCTTAAGGAATTCACAGGTGGTTTCCAGCAACCTGTTTCATTTAGTTTTTTACAAACGTTGTACATAATATGTTATTATAGAGCAACCTGTACAATTTATTAAAATAGAAAAAAAATTACAAATCTCATAAGTAACAAAGTTCCACTAGTAATATTTACCATTCTTTAGTTTTTCAGTGATCTCAGAATATACAACCATAATTTCAAACATATTCTTGTCAGTAATCTGAAGGAACAAAGATCACCTTAGCAACAAATTTTTAAGCCAAAATACAAAACTTACAGAAATTCTTCCTATTTATTTTAGAGTCTAGTCAAGTCAAAATTAGTTCTACTAAAAGCAAAACCAAGCACTCTTGACAAGAAAAATGTATCCTCAAAATCTCTGTTTATTCTGTATTTGACATTGTATAGCCCTTGCAATTAGTATCATATGAATTAAATTTTAGCAGCTAAATATTTAGAAAGGATTTGCAAAGTAGTGCTACTTATGTACTTTATAATTCTAAGAACACATGATTCTAAGCAAAAGCTTATATTTTTTGACCAGTTGGTATGACTGAAAGTGTCCCAGTCGACTTGGTGGTTAGAAAGCAATATCATACTTCTTGTGAATTTGCCTCTAATGATGCACATCTTTTAATAAAAACATTTCATTGACCCATAAATGAAATTACAAACTTCAGGGATCATTTTTGGCAACTGAAAGTTGCCATTTGATATCAAGGAAGTAGCAAAGATCTAACCAAATTAGAATCCATAAAATGAGTATTTTGTTCTATATTATTACCATGCAACCATCCTGTAAATATGTGACCACTGACATAATAAATATCCTGAAAATAAAACTTGTGTGAACAATAAATATCAATGAAAATCAATGGCAAGATTTGGATCACTACAGTTCATTCAGACTAATGAAAATTCAATAGGCAGCAACAAATGTGAATGTACAGACTGTAGGACACGAGATTATGCAAAGACATCTTTTGGCTCCACTTGAAACATGAGGCTGTAAAAGCCACTCTAAAATCATACTAGAGCACATTGAAGTGTGAGAAACAGTTACATAATGTGCATCTAGAGCCTGAAAGATTTCTGTGAAATGTAACACCTTTTTTTAACTTAGGATAATTATCAAAACTCTTCTTTAGATACTTCTCATTTAAACTCATTAAAAATGCTACTATCTATGTCTGTTGTCAGAGATGTGAAGTTTAATTTTTTTTTTCTGGGAATTGTTGAATACAAAAGAATTGTTCACAGTATATTTACACTAATGATAACAGTCTGGTATTCAGACTGAAGTAATAAATTCTTTACATTTAAAGGAATATCAGAGGACATTCAGTGCAAAATATATTGAGTAAAATAAGAATTATTTGTGCTAAAAATTGAAACCAATTTCTCACAAGGCAAACCATCTCAATTGGTAATTTTATTTTTCATTGAAAAATGGTCACTACCGTCAACAGAAAGCTGTTTCAACAACATCTTCCTTTTGATCTCATAATGCCCTCAAAACTATGTAGAATAGAACTTCTTCCTGATGACAGCTCTTCAAATATACTTAATCACAGTTTTCATGGTTTTCCCATTTTTTTAAAGCTTCATCTTGCTTATTCTACTACTTCCTATGTGAAGGGATTTAGCTCTCTAACCTTCTAGGTATTTTTTTTCTCTGGAAATGTCCCATTTTTAAAATTATCTTCATAAATATACAGTTAAGACATGATTCTAGAAGCATATCTTGGATTTCTATAAATGCTAGACTTTTATTCATTATCTATCCTAGATTGGCACTGTACTTGTGGAATGATAGAGATTGTAAAGAACTAAACTCTTGCTGGCCAATATTATACAGACCACATTATTTTTTGTTCAAACAAATGGGATACAACCTTGATTCATACTAAATTTTAATTTTATTTTTTATTATACCATCTTTGACATCAAGAATCTTTTAAATCATTATATTAACTTTTATTTTTTGGAATATCTCCTACCACACACACCTTCTATGTATTTTTCCTTAAGAGGTCATTGACAGACAACACTTAACTCTATTGATAGAGAAAAAGCTTTAAAACAACAACAATAAAAAATAAACACAAGCAGTTATCTTCATTTTTTAAAATACTTTTTTTAGTTGATGGATTTTATTTTATTCATTTATTTATATGTGATGCTGAGAATCAAACCTAGTGTCTCACACATGTGAAGAAAGTGCTCTACCACTGAGCCACAAACCTAGTGCTGTTATCTTCATTTTTAAACTTTAATTTCATTGAACATAATTTAACCTTTCACTAGAACATATCTTAAGAAATCTTTGTATTAGTAAATTTGCTTTCCATCCTTTTCATTTTCATTTTTGAAATTTTCTTGTTAAGATCATTTGTCACATTGCCAACTGAATGTGTTCTTAAAATCCTTTGGCTTAATAAACTTTTCAAATAAAAACAGGATTGAGGGCTGGGGCTGTATGTAGCTCAGTGGCAGAGCGCTTGCCTACCATGTATGAGGCACTGGGTTATATTAGCTCTGTATAAAAAACTAAACAAGTAAAGGCATGCTGTTTATCTACAATTATAAAGATAAAAAATTTTTAAAAAGAGGATTGAGTTTATTTTTATTTTTTATTTTTTTGAGTTTACTATAGAACAGAAAGAAAAAACAAACCAACAACCATCAGACATAGACTTTTCTCATTCTCCATCTAAATTTTACCTTGGATGCTTGACCATATTATGTGTTTAAGAAATGGCTTATAATTTTTTATTTCTTTCTTATGTACACTATTCATTTCGTTCTCTTCTATTTGATATTTGGAAATAGGTAGCAGTTGGAATTATGCATGTGTAATTTAGACTCGGTTAACCTCCAAAAGTAGCCCTTCTATAAAGACAGGGCTTGTAACTAAGACTAAGTAATTAAAATTTTCCTAACATCATGTAGAAATGGAATTTTAAGAAAGGTAGTCAGGAAGTCATGCTATTTTAAGAGATTATTGTTAAACTTCTGATTTATTGCTTGTACAATTTCAAAAACAATCTGATAATTTTCTATTATTTAAATTTTTACATGTATAACTTAAGAGTAAAGTATAAAGATATAATTTCTCCATACTCATTTGCTTAATAGAGCATTTACATTTTTAAGAAAAAAGTGAATAAATTGGAACATTTATTAATGTTGAATTAATTTTGAACTAACAACAAGAAATAATAAAGTCACTATTGAAAAATGGGAATTTGGAGGGTCTAATTTTTTAGTATGAGGGACACCTCTGTTTGTTGTGAACCAATGAAAAGGGAGCTTCTAGGACCCATTGATCATTTTCTTCTCCAGTCATACCCTCTTAACATAGGTCATTCTTAAAAATGAGACCTCTTCTGGTTATTTGTCATGTAAACAGATGGGTCAAGATATGATGACATTAATTGGAAAAATATATACAGGCCTTCTTCCCAGAGATATATTTTATGTTGTTATTTTTCTCAGAACAGGAACCTTAATCATTGCCTACAGAAAATACTCACCTGCTCATTTCCTGAGATGCATTCAAAGTGAGCAGGGACTTATAATGCTATTTTTAAAACGGGCTGTCATTTTTAGACATATTAATCATGTTTATTGATTGTAAAAAGTCAAGGTGCACTGGGGCAATTTAATGAACACCATTAAAGTAGAACAAATTAGGATATGGTCTACACATGACAGACTCTGTGAACATTACACTCCATCAGGGGATCAGGAGTGGTCATAGTGAAATTAACCAGGCCCAAAGGCAAAAATTCACATATTTGGCATCTGATGAATGATTCATTTATTGTGCTCATGGAAAACCATGAGCTTAAAATATAAAATCTACATGTTCTTTTGTAATAATATATCATTAAGATTATGAATTCAATATGAAATTTTCTATCTCCAACCCATACAATGTTATAAAATTATTTTATTCTATGCTTTAAAAACTATTCATGTTACATACCAAGTCTCCATTTGTCTTCATTGTAAGTCTTATGCTTTGATCCCTGAGACTAAAGTTGTCAAATTCTTAATAAAAATGGAAAGAGAGGAATTATTCCTTCCCCAACACAATTACATATACATGCTCAAGCATATTGCCTGATAAAAGCTTGTTTTCAAGTACGGTGCAACTCTGCTTAATTACATGCCAGAAGTGAGGCTTTAGAAACTTCTTGAAATTGTAATAAGAAGTCATGATTTCAAGAAGTTTAAAGAACAGAGTCTCATGTTCTAGGGCAGTGCGTGACAAAAATTTTCAGTAAAGTGTCTAATAGCATCTGTTTTGGTCTTTTTTTTTTTTGCATATGTAGTCAAAATTACTAAATTCTGTTACTGAAGTATAAAAGTAGCCATATAAATAGGTGTGGTACAATTGGTCCAAAACACCCATTACAGTAGAATTAGTTAGCACTAATAAAGGTGGAAGTTGGAGTTTAACCAGGACCCTTAATATTCAGATCACACATAAGACTAAAACATGAAAACACAGGAAAAGTTTCAAACACTGAAATTATGGTTGCAGTGAGACCGAGACCGTAGCCAAAGAAAAATCTAGTTGAGACCTCTTATTTTCAACATTTATATTGATAAGTGTTTTGATAAAAGACAGTAGTACACATACATATACCCTGACAGCTGCTTGCTTAGGTGGAAAGTTAATATAACTAATTGTTCATATCTATATTCCAATCTCTGAATGTCTGTGTCCCTCTCAAATTCATATGTTAAAATCATAACCACAAAGGTAATGATATTAGGAGGCACAGCTTATAAGAGGTGATTTGGAGGGAACAAAGCCCTTATAAAAGAGACTCCATAGAGTTCATTTACCCATCCATTATATGAGGACACAGCAAGAAGACACCATCAAGGATTCAAAATTGGACCAAATCTACATATTAAACCAGCTGGCACTTTGTTTTTGAACTTCCCAGCAATCAGAATGGTGAGAAATAAATTTCTACTGTGTATAAACCACTCAGTTTATGATGTTTTGATATATTGTTCAAATGGACTAATAGGATAAATTTCTGGCCAGGAATTTCTATGCTCTTAAAATTTGATATATGGATGATATGTGAATGTGATACAGATGTTTACAGATTCCATATTTAGTGTTTTGTAAATCATAAATCTTACCATACTTTGCTGTTTTAGACAGCTTTTTCACTGCTGTGACTAATGGACCTGACCAGAACAACTATAGAGGAGGAAAGTTTTAGGTAGGAACCCACAGTATCAGTGGTCTCAGTCCATAAGTGGTTGGCTTCAGTCCTCTGGGATTAAGGTGAGGCAGGGACATCACTGCAGATGAGTATGGCAAAGGAAAGCAGCTCACATGATGATCAGGAAGCAGAAAGAGACTGCACTCTTCAGATACAAAATGTATACCCCATAGCCATGCCCGCAATGTCCCACCCGCTCTAGCCACACACCACCAACCTTCAGTTTCCATTCAGTTAAACCCTACCAGAGGATTAATTCACTGATTGGGTTAAAGCTTCCACAACCCAATTATTTCTTCTCTGAACCTTCTTATATTGTCTCACACATGAGTTTTGGTGAGACCTCACCATACCATTTCACCTCTGGACCCCAAAAGCTCACATTCATCTGATAATGCAAAATATATTTAATTCATTCTCAATAGTCCCCAGAGTCTCAATAGTTCTGAGGTTACTCAAAGTTCAAGTCCAAAGACTTCTTGGAGGCTCAAGGCAATCTCACTTTTTAAGTTCCTATAAAATTAACAGCAATTTACAAGCATTCAATATATAATGGTACAGAGTAAACATTTCCATTCACAAAATTAGGGATACAGAACGAAGGGATAGGAACAGAGCAAAACTGATATCCAGCTGGACAAATAAGTCCTGTAGCTCCACTTCTGGCATCTAGGGCACATTGCATCATGTTCTGTACAAAGGTCTTATGTAGCTTCATCCCTGTGGCCTTGTTGGTTGGAGCCAAGTGGCCTTTATGTTGGTTTGTCTGTGCTCAATTCCTGCAGCTTTCCTAGAATAATAACCCATGTTACTGGCATTTCTTAATCTCTGGGAGTCTCCACTGTAGCTTTTGCTTCCTCTGCAAATTTCCATAAATTACCTTCTCAGGGAGTACACATAGGGACTCTGATTGGCTGAACATATTGAAAAAGCTTCTTAGACACCTTTTGCAAGAAGGATACCCCCCACAGTCTCTTCTCATGGGAATTTTTACTTTTACTCCCTTGAGTCATAAAACAGTATAGTCCTGCCTGCTCTTGAGATGCCCTCAAGCCATCTTTTTTATAGTCTCTGGGCAAAGTCTTTAGATTTCTTTAGTGGCAATAAAGTCTTCCTTAGTCCCAGTTTTATTCCTGTCTTTCAAGTCCAAGTTTTTCAAATCTTTTTAATTGGCTTTCTGTTACTGAATATCATGATAAACTTGGCTAAAAGACTTCAGCAATATGCAGTGCCTCTGATTGAATGCTATGCTGTCTAGAAATTTCTTCTGCCAGATTAAGAAGTGCAGTGATTTTAAAATCAGCTTCACAGAACAGGACATGGGAAAAATGCAGACAACTCTCAGCCAGAACATACCAACAGTGGCCTCTAGTGGAATTACCAATATAGTCCTCCCTTTCCTCTGAACACAATGAGCCCTGTCTTCACTGTTCAGAGTCCTATTGTCATTCTGGTCTTCTAAGCTCCCACCAGAGTTGGTCACTAAGTTCCACTAACAACAATCTAAAGCATTTCCATCTTGCACTGCTAAGCATCTCAGAATTCCTCCCACCAATTTCAAAAAGCTCACAAAACTTCTGAACCACAGAGTCACATTAGTCACAGCAATGACCCCATTCTCTGTGCAAATTTCTGTTAGCTTTTTAATTGCTGTGACTAAAGAACCCAACCAGAACAACTGTAGGGGAGAAAAAGTTTGTTTGGGGCTCAAGGTTTCAAAGATCTCAGGCCATGGCCAGAAGTCTCCTTTCCTCAGTACTTGAGTTGAGGCAGAACTTTATGGCTGAAGAGTACGGCAAAGGGAAGCAGCTCACATGATGATCAGACAGCAGAGAGATAATCCACTCACCTGATTAAAAAATTGAATTTATCATGTAAAATATTAAAAGAACATTCACAGTTAACCTTATGGCCAACAAAACAAATCTGAACTATGCAGGTATGCTCAACACAGTAGGAAATTTTCAATTTTGTATGGCTGACATTTTTCTTAATATGTAAATAGTGAAGCTGGAGGGCAAAAAGTCAGTCAATATAGACAATAAATAATTGGGTCTGATCCAGAAAGTGGGGGCTGGTTAAAAAGGAAAGGCAATAAATTTTGCCCTTTCCCCTTCCTTTTTCCAAAGCCATTCTCCTTGCTCTTGCTCCAACCTGTTACTAAGGTAACCTGCTCCAGGAATTGTTCTTCCCTGCAGGGAATTATAAGAATGTTAATGCTTTCTGACTAGTACTTTAGCGTCTAAATAACTCCATTGCTTGGCTTTTCCCCTTGCCTGTTTGGCCCTGGCTCACCATTTGGTCAAGTATGCAGAATGGGGAAGGATAAGGGAGAAGAATGGAAGAAGTAAAAAAAGATCTAAAATTTATAAAAGAGGAAGAACATTCCCACATCTTGGGATATAAATTCTGCTCCCCTTCTTCCTCTTGTTTCTATTCTTTAAATAAAACTTGCTTTCTAGTCTTGCCTCAGTGTTCCCTCTTCAACATACGGGAAAATGGAATCCTTCATCACCAGTAACCAGCAGTATCAATAAAGAACATATTGGTGTGAACATACTTTATATACAACCAGAGATAGGAAAAATTGTGCTGTATATGTGTAATAAGAATTGTAATTCACTCTGCTGTCATTTACTTTTTTAAAAAATCAATTAAATAAATAAATAAATATAGCATATTTTATTTCAGTTTTTAATGCAAGATTTAAAATCACTACAAAGAAGTTAAGTGTTCCGTAGTCTTTCATTGTAAATTAAAGTCTAAAAATCCTGAACCCTTAAGGAGTTTAAATATTAATTTCCTTTTATAACCACCTGCATTTAACCTTGGTGAACTTAAAGGTACAGGGCAATATTTACTGCCCCATTCTTTGGTGCCATGTAGATTGGGAGCTCTGATGTCCATAAATAGCATGAGAGGGGCTTTGAAAAATCACAATTTTGCAAGGCTTTACCTAGTAATTCGGAAATAGTACATCTGAAATAGGACCCAAGGAGCCTATTTTTTTAAAAAGCAATAAATAAATAACTTAAAAAATTATAACCTATTAATTGATGATTCATAGTTTTAAAAAAATGAGAAAAAAATATAAAGAAATGGAAATAAAGGTTATTTAGGTTTGTGATTAGAACCACTTTAAATGTATAACATTTCTACAAGTCTAAGCAAAATATTACAACTCAATATGCTTCTTTCATTCCTTTTGTCCTTGTTTTCATTTTCTAATCAACCTATCATGACCAATCAAATAATTTGGAACATAACCACATTTCAGTTCTCAAACTAATAAAACAGCATGTGAAATTTGGTATCAAACAGACCTATTCTCTTATGTTTGTGTTGTAGGGCAAACAAAATTTTACCTCTTTCCTCTAGGATTTTTTACTGAGTCTACGAATTCAATTGAGCTTGAGAATTAAACTTACATAAAGTAGATTAACAAAGGAAATATATACATATTTATTTAAGTTTTACATAGCTGGGACGATCAAATGGAAATGAAGACCTAAAGTAAAAAAATATAAAGTCTTTTATATAAATATGAAATAAAAGAAGCAATTTTAGAAAAGAAATCAAAGTATTGGGGGAGGCTAAAGGTGGAATACATTTTAAACAAGATTTGTTAGTACTTAATTTGCTCAACTGTTATTTGCTATTGAACAATTTTTATTTTCTATGAGTTCAGGGGGGTATTGTCACAAGGGAGTTTTTAGGTTGAATGTTCCCTCTGATATGTGGATGCTAACATCCAAAAAAAGTATCAGTAGATTAGACAAAGGGAAATGGATGGAAGGGAGGAGATAGGAACAGGAAAGACAGTGAAATGAATCTGATACAATTTCCTATGTTTATATATGAATACACCACAATGAATCTCCATATCATGCACAACCACAAGACTTGGATCCCTATTAGAATAAGATGTAATCCATGTTTGTATAAATATGTCAAAATATACTCCACTGTCATGTCTGTCTAAAACTAACAAATAAAAAAGTGGGGAAAGGGGGTTAGAATGCCCTTTTTGTAACTGCTGGTTTTCAAATGGCTTTATCTCAAAATCTATATACTAAAGTGGTGTAGTTTATGGTGACTTACCCTGCTATCCGCCATTTTAATTAGTGCTATATTAGAAGAAGGACTATTTTTATAAAGCAGCAATTGCACAACACTCATTGTCCCAGAAAATGCAAAGTGCTTATATTTGACATTTTAGCTCCATAAGAAAAAAAAAAAAACTACCTGTAATACATTTTTTCCTTCTTTTTTTTTTATCCATACTTATTTCCCCGTCTCCCACCTCAAACATTTCTTTGTACCTAATTTATTAAACATGTGATGTAAAAGTCATACTAAGTTTCCCTTTATTGAGCTCAGTTTTATTCATCATTATCTTTCTTTTTTTAATTTTAGTTTTCATGTAGTATTTTATCAGTAGACACTGTTGTCCTGTATCTGTCATTAGAAAAATCTCTCAAATTTTATTTTTACAATTTTCTTTATATATAAATTTTAAAGATGAGTCATATTGTCTCTAGGCTTCTTTTCATTTCTCAAATTCTATATAAATATTCTGCTTCAGGGCCTGTGCATGTAAGTGGTAATACTTTTTGAATTGAAAAAGAAATTTGGGATCCTACTTCCAACACTAAGATGGAGTTCCAAACAATATAATGACTATCATTTATTAATAAAAGTGGACTAAAATTATTTGTTTTCTGATATGAATATAGTACTAGGGTTATCAACCAATAGCCCTATAAAGCTAGGTAGTAGCTATGCTAGATAGTATCTGCATAATATACACAATTTTTCTAATCCCTGCTAACACAGAGATATCGCTGTGTCATACACACACAAACAATACACAGTTTTTGTCATTGCAAAATATAATCAGGAAATATAATAAATTTTCAATGTGAAGTTATGGTTGAAACCAGATTACGTCAAACTTGCACAATTATTTCAACATCTTATTAAATTCTGGTGAAGTGGAGAGTCAATTGTTAATTAAATATTTTTGGTTAACATTAAAATTAATTTAGATTTTATTTTGTATTTATTATTTTAGTTTAAATTTTTTCCATATTGGTCATTAAGACTTTCTCCAGCCACAAAATTTGATTAATCTTTTCTTTATTAAATTTTATGTTTGGAAAAGGAATTGACAGTAGCATTGGTGTTCTATATTCTCACAAAATTCTCTGATGTTCACATAGAAGCTTTACTTGAACATTTTTCCACTGATATTTCTATCTTTTCTTGATAAATTCTCCCTCTACCATTTTATATGTCCTTCAATATATTTTATGTCAAAATACTAAATCCTAATATGAATCAGCAAGGTAAAATTAACATAACACTTTTTACACATTTGCCACTTATTATGTAGATTGGTACATTTAGGATTGAGCATTTTATTCCACTATAAATTGTTTTCCCAGTATTGCTTTCTGATGGCACTATTTTTAAATCTTTGGAAGAAAAGCTTATTGTGCCTTTCAGTGCATAGAAAACATTGCAGATAATTGTTATGAGTCAAATAAAATGAAATAATGCAAAAGGAAGTTATTTATAGGCTGCAAAGTGCATTGAAAATAAAGTCTATTACCATAACTTAAATATGACACCAAATAATGCTATTAGTTTGCATAGTGTCTATCAAGTTAGCTGAAATCACTTATTATACTTACTGTTGATTTAGTGTGAAAAAACTGCAAATGATAATATAAATAATAACATTCTAATTCATAGTATACAGCTTATTATTAGCATTTGAATAAAGTGGATATAAACTGTAATAAAAATACTTTTTATGTGACACTACAAAGACAAAACATACTAGAAATTAGAATTTAAAATATCAATTAGTAATATTTGCCTTGAAATGTTACAGTTAGTAACTATAAAAAGTTACTAACCCTGCCAATATTTGTATGTTGAATTAATACCCAGTGTGATGGGATCTTAGTTTGTTTGTATCTATCACAAAACACTGGGACTAGGTAATTAATAAAAAGCAGAATTCTTTTTCTTGCAATTATGGGGGCTTGGAAGTCTATGCCTAAAGTGCTTGTATTGGTACCAGGTGAGAGCTTCTCTCTACTTCCAATATGATACCTGGTTGCTGTGTCCTCACTTGTCAGAAGGTGGAAAGTCAAGGGTATGCTCTCTTTCATCTTAAACTCTACTAAAAAGTGCTATTCCAATTCCTAAAGACGGAATAATCATGACTTTTTAAAAAGTTTTTTTGGTGAATACATTTTGAAATGAATTTTGGAGGACATGATATCAAAGTAGAATAGATGATAAATGGAGGTGGGAAATTTGTGAGGTTAGAGGTCATGAGGGTGAAACACTTCTGGATGAATTTAGTGCTTTTATGAAGGAGATGCCAGATAGTTACCTGGTTCTATCTACCACATGAAAACATAGCAGGAAAACAATTATCTATAATCAAGGAAGAAGCCCTCCTCAGATAGTAAATATATAATAGCCTTGTTCTTAAAATTCAAGTCTTCAGAATTTTGAGAATTAAACTTCTCTCATTGTACAACACATTTAGTTAACTGTGTTCTGTTATAGCATCCTGAATGCCCTAAGTTAGGTATAATTTTACACAATATAATAAAGCCATTGTATTCACATCTACACAGTTTGCACAAGTATTATTATTTTTTTTTTCAGAGTAGAAATTAGAAGTTTATTAAAGGACAGCAGAAAAGACTTCTCCCAGAGGAAGAAGGGGACCCAAGAGGTGGAATCCCTGCACAAGTATTATTGATGGTGCTGTGGTTTGGATTAAATTTTCCCCAAAAGCCCAGAAATGTGAATTGATTGGATTGTGAGAACAGCTTCCTAATCAATCCATCTTTGTTTGAATGGACTGTAGGGAGATCAAATTTAGCTGTAGGAGGTGGGTCACTGCCTTCAGGTGCCCTGCAAAGGTACATCTTCCTTGTGGCCCCTCTCCTCAGTTCTTTCTAACCATGCTATGACTGAGACATTTTCCTCCATTGGTCCTTTCCCCATTATGTGCAGTTTTACCTTGGGTCCAGAACTCGGGAGCTTGGCATATGAACTGAGATCTCTGAAATCATGAGCCTCAAAGAAACTTTTCCTTCTCTAAATTGTTCTTGATAGATATTTTGGTAAGAATGGTGGAAAAGTTGACTAAAACAGAGACCTCCAACGGCTCATGCATTCAGAAAACAGAGGGAAATTAGAACAAATATATTTTACAGAAATCATTTCTAAGATTTTTTTTAATAAAGAAAGCTATACTTAGTGTAAGAATGTAAGAATCTTCCTGTAAGTGTAGCCAATTTTCATAAAAGGGAAAAAATTAAAAAAGAAAGAAAACAACAGGAAAAAAGATGAAAGTAAGGAAAAAACAAACAAGATGTTTGTCTTTGAATTATAATAATTGTCAATTACTACAATGTGAAATGATAAGCAAAGATTATACACAAGTACATACATAAAACCCAATATTAGCAGCAAAATAGATGGAATTGAAGGACATTGTGTCAAGTAAAACAAGGCAGATATAGAAATAAAAAAATGCATTTCCTGTCTCATATAGATTAAGAAAATTTAAGCAGATGGTATAATAGTCATTACCATAGGGTGGAGTAGGTGGGATACTGGCAGGTTGAAAAGTAGGTGCCCAAATAGAGTTAGATAGAAAATAATGTTTCAATATTATGCAGAACTGTGTGTACTATAGTTCACAATAAACTTTCATGTAATTTATGAAGAGGGGAGCTTAGGATCTCAAAATACAACATATTTGTAAAGGGATGGAATTACCTGATTTTATCATCAATGTTGCATACATATATTTAAATACCCCATAACAATATGCAACTATATCTTGGTCAGTTTTCCTTAAAAATATTTCACATTTGGTCATTCTTAAAAAAAAAAATTAAAAAATTTCATTGTTATTATATCTGGTATGTGGATCTGCAATCAGTGATCTTGAATGTTACCATTGTTAATTATTTGGGGACACTATGCATTACATATACATGAGATGGAAACTTCAATCAATAAATATTATGCTTCTTCTGATGATTCCACTGACCAGCTGCTCCTTCATCTCTCTCCCTCTCCTCATGTCTCCATATTCTGTTGGGTGCAATACTGTAATTAGACCAATTGGTTAATCTACAATGGCCTATAAGGGTTCAAGAGAAAGGTAGTCACATGTATCTCATTTTAAAGATAGAAATGATTAAGCTTCTGAGAGAGCCATGTCAAAAGCAAAGATATGCTTCAAGTGATGCCACTTGCACCGAAGAGTTAACAAAGTATTGAATTCAAAAAAGAAGATCTTGAAGGAAATTAAAATTTGGTACCTTTGAAGACATGAATGATAAGAAATCAAAACCATATTGCTAATATAAAGTAAGTTTTAGTCATATCGGTGTAAGATCAAACCAACTACAATACTCCCTTAAGCCTAAGTTTAATTCAGACCAAAGATCTAAATATTTTCCATTCTATAAAGACTTAGAGAAGTAAGGATGTTACCGAAGAAATGCTTGCATCTAGCAGAAATTGGTTCATGAGATTTAAGGAAAGAAGCCACCTTTATAACATCAAAGTGCAGGTGAAGAAGCAAGTGCTGATGTAGATGTCAACTATCTGGAAGACCTAACTAGGATCATTTGTTATGGTGTTTATGTTAAACTGTAGATTTTCAAAGTACATAAGACAGTCTTATATGTAAAGAAGGTTTCATAAAGGATGTTCAAATCTAGAAAGATGTGGATGCCTGGCCTTAAATATTCAAATGCAGACTGACACTGATATTAGATGCTAATGCAATTGGTGATTTTAAGTTGAAGTTGATGTTCATTTAAAATCCAAAAATCTATTGCCCTTAAAAATCATACTAAATTTACTCTGTTTATATTTTTTAAATAAATGAAAAAAAGCCTGATTAATATCTCATCTACTTACCTCATGTTTTACTAAAAATTTTAAGCCCATTTTAGAGATGTACTGCTAAGGAAAAAAAGAAAAAAGAAAAAAATTCCTTTCTAAATATTACTGATACCTGCCCATCTGACTGGTAACTCAAGAACTGTGAAGGAGGTATATAATGATATTATTTTTTGTTTTCATGTCTATGAACACACCATCAATTCTATAAATATAGGGTCAAGGTGTAAATTTGAATTTTGAGTGTTATATCTAATATAATAATTAATAACCTTTTGGTTTTCCTATAACTAATTTATATTATATAACTTATAATCTTTTAGTCAGGTTATATCTGACATAAGAAATGATTTATCAGAGGATGCAGCTGAGAAAAGTCAACTGAATTCAGTATGTCATGAACATTCATGCTTCTTGAGGAAAAGTAAAATAGTGACATTGACAGAAATTAATAAAAGTTATTTCCAATTATTATGGCATGATATAAGGTGTCCCCTAAAAGTTCATGTGTGAGACAATGCAAGAACATTCAGAGGTGAAATGATCAGATAATAAAAGTTGTAATCTAATCAGTGGATGAATTTACTGATATAGATTAACTAAGGTGATAACTTTAGACAGGAAGGTTGTAGCCAGAGGAAGGAGGTCACTGGGTTAGTTCCTTTAGCATTTATCTTTTTTCTCTTGCAAGAGGAGCTTTGTCTCTTCCTTGTTGCCATGACCCCCACCATGCTCTTCCACCATCTAAGGCCCAGAGGTATGGAGTTGACTGACCAGTAACTGAGACCTCTGAAAGCATAAGCAAAAATAAGTATTTCCTCCTCTATGTTTTCTTGTTAATTATTTTGATCCCAGCAATAAAAAAGCTGACTAAAACACCAGCACAAATGGAAGATTTTTGAGGAGTTTAAGACTTCATTGGAGTAAGTAACTGCCAATATGGTAAAAAAATAGTTAGTACTAGAGCTAGTATTAGAGTCTAAATAAGTTATTGCATTGTTGCAATTTCATGGTAACACTTTAATGGCCAAAGAGCTGCTTAAAATAGATTAGGAAAGAATTTGTTTTCTTGAAATAGAATCTACTTGTGGCAAGTTTTGTGAGTATTGTTGAACCAACATCAAAGCATTTATAATACTAGGTAAACTTAGCTAGTAAAGTAGCAGCAATGTTTGAGAGAATTACATCCAAATTTGAAAGAAATTTTACTTGTTATCAAGTGACATCTCATGTCACAGAGTCATGTTTAGGGAATGAGGCAATTAATATATCAAAAGTTGCTGTTGCTTTATTTTACAAAAATTCTCGAGGGAGGGAAGATGGCGGCGAGGGGAGTGCATTACCCCCGTGTGCTGCTTCACTGTGTGGGAGTATGACAAGTCAGGACGGCTAAAGGATATCTTGTTAGGAATTTCCAGCAATAGTGGGGTGCGCCGGAACCTGGAGGAAGGATTTCCATCGCATGAGGATCGGCTACGGGGACTCAAATGCGAGAGGTTTGTCGCACGGAGGGTAACACTGCTTATTAAGCAAATCGCCCCGCGGCTAGAGTCTGCAAGGCGCGCTGGGATAGAGACGCAGGGTTACAGCGCTGCAGTTTCTGCCAGACGCGCAAGCACCGCACTCAGGGCTGAATTCTGGGTTCGAGACGGGGGAAGGAAGCGGTCCATCTCGGTTCTCCACACCGGTCAGACCACAGAGGAGGCCAGCAGCCACCATGTTGGTAAACTGACGTCACCACACCTGTTTTAGACTGACCGCAGCTCATTCAGCCATAGAAAAGGTAATTTCAGGCTGCAATTCGCCTGCGGCTTGCAGACAGATTGCTAGGGTTCAGCGCCTGGGGGCTTCTTAAAATCTGATCTTATCGGAGTGAACACGGAGCGCGGGGCGGCCGAGTTCCGGCTCCCGGAACCGTCCCGGAACCGCCCTGGCTCCGGGCTGCGGAGCCTGCGGAGGCTGCTTCTTGGACCCTGCTAATATCAGAGCAAACACGAAGCACCAAGAAGCCGAATTCCAGCTCCCGGAACTGAGCCCGCGGGGACTGCTTCTTGGAGCTTACACTTATAGGAGCTTACACCGAGCACAGAGCGGCCGAGTTCCGGCTCCCGGAACCGTCCCGGAACCGCCTTGGCTCAGGGCTGCGGAGCCCGCGGAGGCTGCTTCTTGGACCCTGCTACTATCAGAGCATACACCAAGCACTAAGCGGCCGAATTCCGGCTCCCGGAACTGAGCCCGCGGGGGCTGCTTCTTGGAGCTTACACTTATAGGAGCTTACACTGAGCACGGAGCGGCCGAGTTCCGGCTCCCGGAACTTCCCTGGACCGGGGCTAGGAGCCCGCGGAAACTGTGTCTCGGTCCGGGTCCTGCTGAGGGCAGGTCAGGACTCACCCATTGCTTGGGTTGCCCGGCAAGGGGAACGAAATGCTGCCATTCGCATAGGATACCAACATGGCAGAGATCTGATGTCAGCAGAAAGCGGTGGAGGAGAGATCTTCATCAATACCAGCGGTGACATAAGCAGTTGGTCTCCTGGTAAGGGGGGTGAGGCTCAGTCACCCGAGTCTCCTCAATTTGTCCTCGAGCCAGAGGGAAGGAGCCGGGCCGCCGCCAGCCCCCGGAGCAGGCCCAGCGGCTCGCCAGCGTGGTGACCGCGTGACCCCAATTGGAGAGGGGGCGGAGCGGAGCCGCCACCCACACCCGCCAGGTGGGCAGACCCACGACCCAGTAGTACATGGGCGTGGTAGGAGGGGCAGGGTAGAGCCGCCCTTCGCGCTTGCAAGGTAAACAGACCTGTGACAGCCTGGCGGGTCAGGCCCAGTGGCCTGCCAGTGTGGTACACACGTCACCCCAACTCGAGTAGGGGCAGAGCAGATCCTTATCCCACGCCCGGAACAGGCCCTGCCGGTGTGGTGGTCACGTGACCCCAATTGGAGTGGGGGTGGAGCGGAACCGCCACCCGTGCCCGCAGGGTGAGCAGACCAGTGATCAACCTGCAGATCAGGCCCAGGGGTCCGCAGGTGTGGTAGGAGGGGCAGGGCAGATCCGCCGCCCGCGCCTTCAAGGTAGGCAGACCTACAACAGACCGGCGGATCAGGCCCAGGAGCCTGCCGGCGGGGTACAAACACCACCCTAATTGGAGTAGTGACAGAGCAGAGTCGCCTCCCTTGCCAGGAACAGACCCAGCATCCTGCAGGCGGGGTAGTCACGACACCCCAATTGGAGTAGGGGCAAAGCAGAGCCTCCACCCGTGCCCGAAAGGTGGGCAGATCTGCGACCGACCAGCGGGACAGGCCCAGTGGCCTGCTGGTACGACAGACACGTCACCCCAATTGGAGTAGGGGCAGAACAGAGCCTCCACCAGCTCGCAGAACAGGCCCAGTGACCTGCCGGCGTGGTAGCCACGACACCCCAATTGGAATAAGGAGAGAGCAGAGCCGCCGCCCGCACCTGCAGGAAAGATACGCAAGCAGTTTGAAAAGACAAGGAAAGAAAGGACCACAAGCAATGCAGGTCAACGCAACTTTAGAAGAGGTAACAGCTGCAGCAGATGGAATGTCAGATAAAGAATTCAGGATATACATGCTTCAGATGATCTGGAGTATCAAGGAAGACATTAAACAGCAAAATCAGACAATGAAAGATCACTTCGACAACGAATTACGCAAACAAATCCAGGAAGCAAAGGATCAACTATACAGGGAGATAGAGGTTATAAAAAACAAGCAATCAGAAATCCTAGAAATGCAGGAAGCAATAAACCAACTTAAAAACTCAATGGAGAATACGACCAACAGAGTAGAACACTTAGAATATAGAACATCAGACAATGAAGACAAAGTATTTCAACTGGAAAAGAACATAGACAGCTCAGCAAGACTGTTAAGAAACCATGAGCAGAACATCCAAGAAATATGGGATAACATTAAGAGACCAAACTTAAGAGTCATTGGGATACAGGAAGGTACAGAGCTCCAAACCAAAGGAATGAGCAGTCTATTCAATGAAATAATACAAGAAAACTTCCCAGACTTGAAGAATGAGACAGAATCCCAAATCCTAGAAGCCTACAGGACGCCGAATGTGCAAAATCATAAGAGATCCACACCTAGACACATTATAATGAAGATGCCCAACATACAGAATAAGGAGAGAATTTTAAAAGCTACAAGAGAAAGGAAGCAGATTACATTTAGGGGCAAGCCAATCAGGATAACAGCTGATCTTTCAACACAGACTCTGAAAGCTAGAAGATCCTGGAATAACATATTTCAAACACTGAAAGATAATGGGTTCCAACCAAGAATTGTGTATCCAGCGAAATTAAGCTTCAGGATGGAAGATGAAATTAAAACCTTCCACGATAAACAAAAGTTTAAAGAATTCGCAGCTAGAAAACCATCTCTTCAAAACATCCTAGCCAAAGTATTACAGGAAGAGGAAATGGAAAATAACAATGAAAACCAACAGTGGGAGGTAGGACAGTAAAGGGGGGGGGGAAACAATCAAAGAGGAAAACAAACCATGTTTAGTAACAGAAATAAACAAATATGGCTGCAAGAACAACCCATATCTCAATAATAACCCTAAATGTTAATGGCTTAAACTCACCAATTAAGAGACACAGGCTAGTAGAATGGATCACAAAACAAGACCCAACAATATGCTGCCTACAGGAGACGCATTTGATAGGAAAAGACATACATAGGCTGAAGGTGAAAGGTTGGGAAAAATCATATCACTCATATGGACTTCGGAAACAAGCAGGCGTGTCCATACTCATATCAAATAAAATAGATTTCAAGCCAAAGTTAATCAAAAGAGATAAAGAGGGACACTACATACTGCTTAAGGGAACCATACACCAACAAGACATAACAATCATAAATATTTATGCCCCAAACAATGGTGCAGCTATGTTCGTCAAACAAACTCTTCTCAAGTTCAAGAGTCTAATAGACCACCACACCATAATCATGGGAGACTTCAACACACCTCTCTCGCCACTGGACAGATCTTCCAAACAAAAGTTGAATAAGGAAACTATAGAACTCAATAACACTATTAATAACCTAGACCTAATTGACATATATAGAGTATACCACCCAACATCAAGCAGTTACACTTTTTTCTCAGGAGCACATGGATCCTTCTCAAAAATAGATCATATATTATGTCACAGGGCAACTCTTAGACAATATAAAGGAGTAGAGATATTACCATGCATCTTATCTGATCATAATGGAATGAAACTGAAAATCAACGATAAAAGAAGGAAGGAAAAAGCATACATCAATTGGAGAATGAACAATAGGTTACTGAATGATCAATGGGTTATAGAAGACATCAAGGAGGAAATTAAAAAATTCTTAGAGATAAATGAAAACACAGACACAACATATCGGAATCTATGGGACACACTGAAAGCAGTTCTAAGAGGAAAATTCATTGCTTGGAGTTCATTCCTTAAAAAAAGAAAAAACCAACAAATAAATGATCTCATACTTCATCTCAAAATCCTTGAAAAAGAAGAGCAAAACAACAGCAAAAGAAGTAGAAGGCAAGAAATAATTAAAATCAGAGCTGAAATTAATGAAATCGAAACAAAAGAAACAATTGAAAAAATTGACAAAACTAAAAGTTGGTTCTTTGAAAAAATAAACAAAATCGACAGACCCTTAGCGATGCTAGTGAAGAGAAGAAGAGAGAGAACTCAAATTACTAGCATACGGGATGAAAAAGGCAATATCACAACAGACACTTCAGAAATACAGAAGATAATCAAAAACTATTTTGAATCCTTATACTCCAATAAATTAGAAGATAGTGAAGGCATAGATAAATTTCTTAAGTCATATGATCTGCCCAGATTGAGTCAGGAGGATATAGAAAACCTAAACAGACCAATATCAATTGAGGAGATAGAAGAAACCATCAAAAGACTACCAACTAAGAAAAGCCCAGGTCCCGATGGGTATACAGCAGAATTTTACAAAACCTTTAAAGAAGAACTAATACCAATACTTTTCAAGCTACTTCAGGAAATAGAAAAGGAGGGAGAACTTCCAAATTCATTCTATGAGGCCAACATCACCCTGATACCTAAACCAGACAAAGACACTTCAAAGAAAGAAAACTACAGACCAATATCTCTAATGAACCTAGATGCAAAAATCCTCAATAAAATTCTGGCGAATCGGATACAAAAACATATCAAAAAAATTGTACACCATGATCAAGTAGGATTCATCCCTGGGATGCAAGGCTGGTTCAATATACGGAAATCAATAAATGTTATTCACCACATCAATAGACTTAAAAATAAGAACCATATGATCATCTCGATAGATGCGGAAAAAGCATTTGACAAAGTACAGCGTCCCTTTATGTTCAAAACTCTAGAAAAACTAGGGATAACAGGAACATACCTCAATATTGTAAAAGCAATCTATGCTAAGCCTCAGGCTAGCATTATTCTGAATGGAGAAAAACTGAAGGCATTCCCTCTAAAATCTGGAACAAGACAGGGATGCCCTCTCTCTCCACTTCTCTTCAACATAGTTCTCGAAACACTGGCCAGAGCAATTAGACAGACGAAAGAAATTAAAGGCATAAAAATAGGAAAAGAAGAAATTAAATTATCACTATTTGCAGATGATATGATTCTATATCTAGCAGACCCAAAAGGCTCTACAAAGAAACTATTAGAGCTAATAAATGAATTCAGCAAAGTGGCAGGATTTAAAATCAACACGCATAAATCAAAGGCATTCCTGTATATCAGCGACAAATCCTCTGAAATGGAAATGAGGACAACCACTCCATTCAAAATATCTTCAAAAAAAATAAAATACTTGGGAATCAACCTAACAAAAGAGGTGAAAGACTTATACAATGAAAACTACAGAATCCTAAAGAGAGAAATAGAAGAAGATCTTAGAAGATGGAAAAATATACCCTGTTCATGGATAGGCAGAACTAACATCATCAAAATGGCGATATTACCAAAAGTTCTCTATAGGTTTAATGCAATGCCAATCAAAATCCCAATGGCATTTCTTGTAGAAATAGAGAAAGCAATCATGAAATTCATATGGAAAAATAAAAGACCCAGAATAGCAAAAACAATGCTAAGCAAGAAGTGTGAATCAGGCGGTATAGCGATACCAGACTTCAAACTATACTACAGAGCAATAGTAACAAAAACAGCATGGTACTGGTACCAAAACAGGCGTGTGGACCAATGGTACAGAATAGAGGACACAGAAACCAATCCACAAAACTACAACTATCTTATATTTGATAAAGGGGCTAAAAGCATGCAATGGAGGAAGGATAGCATCTTCAACAAATGGTGCTGGGAAAACTGGAAATCCATATGCAACAAAATGAAACTGAATCCCTTTCTCTCGCCATGCACAAAAGTGAATTCAAAATGGATCAAGGAGCTTGATATCAAATCAGAGACGCGCCGTCTGATAGAAGAAAAAGTTGGCTACGATCTACAGTCAGTGGGGTCGGGCTCCAAATTCCTCAATAGGACACCCATAGCACAAAAGTTAATAACTAGAATCAACAAATGGGACTTACTCAAACTAAGAAGTTTTTTCTCAGCAAAAGAAACAATAAGAGAGGTAAATAGGGAGCCTACATCCTGGGAACAAATCTTTACTCCTCACACTTCAGATAGAGCCCTAATATCCAGAGTATACAAAGAACTCAAAAAATTAGACAATAAGAGAACAAACAACCCAATCAACAAATGGGCCAAGGACCTGAACAGACACTTCACAGAGGAGGACATACAGTCAATCAACAAGTACATGAAAAAATGCTCACCATCTCTAGCTGTCAGAGAAATGCAAATCAAAACCACCCTAAGATACCATCTCACTCCAGTAAGATTGGCAGCCATTAGGAAGTCAAACAACAACAAGTGCTGGCGAGGATGTGGGGAAAAGGGTACACTTGTACAGTGCTGGTGGGACTGCAGATTGGTGCAGCCAATTTGGAAAGCAGTATGGAGATTTCTTGGAAAGCTGGGAATGGAGCCACCATTTGACCCAGCTATTCCCCTTCTTGGTCTATTCCCTAAAGACCTAAAAAGAGCATGCTACAGGGACACTGCTACATCGATGTTCATAGCAGCACAGTTCACAATAGCAAGACTGTGGAACCAACCTAGATGCCCTTCAATAGACGAATGGATAAAAAAAATGTGGCATTTATACACAATGGAGTATTACTCTGCATTAAAAAATGACAAAATCATAGAATTTACAGGGAAATGGATGGCATTAGAGCAGATTATGCTAAGTGAAGCTAGCCAATCCCTAAAAAACAAATGCCAAATGTCTTCTTTGATATAAGGAAAGTAACTAAGAACAGAGTAGGGACGAAGAACAGGAGAAGAAGATTAACATTTAACAGGGATGAGAGGTGGGAGGGAAAGGGAGAGAGAAGGTAAATTGCACGGTAATGGAAGGAGACCCTCAGGGTTATACAGTGGAGGGGGTAGAGAGAGAGGAGGGGAGGGGAGGGGAGAGGTGGGGAGGGGGGAGGGTGGATGATGGGAAAGGCAGCGGAGCACAACAGACACTAGTATGGCAATTTGTAAATCAATGGATGTGTAACTGATGTGAATCTGCAATCTGTGTATGGGGTGAAGGTGGGAGTTCATAACCCACTAGAATCAAAGTGTGGAATATGATATGTCAAGAAATTTGTAATGTTTTGAACAACCCACAATAAAAAATTAAAAAAAAAAAAAAAAAAAAAAAAATCTCCAATAATCCCCATGTTCATCACCACCATTCTGAATAGGCATCAGACATCAATATTGAGGTAAGACTTTTTACTAGCAAAAGGTTTACAACTTACTAAAGACTCAGATGACAGTGAGCATTTTTAAGCAATAAAATATTTTTAAATTAAGGTATGCTCATTTGGTCAGACTTAATGATATTGCTCACTTGGTAGTTTACACTATAAGACAGCCATAGCTTTTATATACACTGGAAAAACAAAAATATTGCATGAATCATTTATTGTCATAGTCACTTAATTTTGATGGTCAGAAACCAAACCATCAATATCTCTGTACCTCTCCAAAACCAAGTAATTTCTGTCAAAAATTATATGCATTACTTTAGATTATATAATTACATTATATCACTAGAAAAGTAGGTATAGTTTTACTATTTTTCAATTGTCTGAAACAATTGGCAAAACTGACATAAAAACTTGTTTGAAATTATTAAAGAATGAGTACACAGTTATAATAACAACGCATCACCCAGATAGAAAACTGGGCAGGGGATAGATGCCAACTCTAATTAAAATATTGAGAACTTTATGAGCCTGAGAGAAAAGATTTGTTTCCAGCATTCTTCCAAATAGAGACCCATTCTCAGACAATAGAAAGCACAACTTGTAAAAACTATTGATTCAAATGAAACAGGGGGAAAGCCTAACGAAGAAGATGTAATGTACATGGAAAGAAAATAGATATATGCTTCTGAGTTTTAAGAAGTAAATGAGTGGATGATAAATCAGTAATTTTCTCTAAGAGAAGATCACTGGAGTAGGCAAATGAATCAGTACATATTTTTAAGGAAATAAACATTTCCCAATGCTGGAAAATGGAGAAGGCTAACAGAAATATAATCACATTGAATTCAGAGAAGCAGGAAAATATTTTTGATTGTATGAAAAGAATAAATACAAACTCAAGAACACAGTGAGTTTTAGTGAAGCGAATTAGGTTTGATGAAAGTTCCAAATGCTTGATTAAGTCTTAAAAATTGGAAACTAAACTTAAAAAGAAAAATATAATTAGATTGGAAATAAAGTAAAAGGTGGTATTTCTGTGAAATGTAAGCTTCATGTCTATATTTTCTAAAAGAAACCCAAACAACAGAACCAATTTAAAAAAAAAAATGATCATGTAAATCTCAGCTCTGAGAAAGTGATAGGTGTCAAGAGAAAGGGAAAGGTTGGTGGTGGGATAATGATACTTTGATACTGTTGATTTATACTATTGTTGGCAATTGGAAGTATTTAAGTGTGCCATCTTGGCTGAAATAAGTCTTGATAAAACCACTAGGTGTCTTAGTGTTTAAAATATCTCATAACTGAACATGGATCTATCCTGGCTCTTCAGCTTGCCCTGCCTTTATTACTATCCTCTCTTCTTATTCATCCATCACTTTGCCCAGAAGTCTGACTTAAATGGACTTCACAATTTATCTTTAGTGCAGTCTTCTGGCTTTGGGTTGGTCTTGGCCAGCAAGGAGCCCTAGTAAGAAATTAGAAGAGTGTGAGTTCATTTTGTTGTCTGTTTTACCACCTGAGGGTGAATGAATCCTCACCTACTCTCCTTTTACATTCATTAACTACTCATAGTCTTGATTCACCAGACCCAGATTACTAACAGTGTTGTACTGTCAGTGGGTCTAAAATATTGTATTGCATCTGTTTCTGTTTCCCCACATTCCATCCGCATGGCTATGTGTAGTATTTATTAATCTTTTCTAAAATTTTTCAGTTTATCTGTGTTGTCTGCTTCATGTTATACCTGGATTAGCACATAGTAAAAAGTCATTGAGTTAAAATTTCATAGAAACTTAGATTTTTATTTTAAAAAATAAAACAATTTAAAGAATAAAACTATTCAAGAAGATTGGGCTCAGTAGAAAATAATAAGAAAACTTGTGAATTCTGAGAAATATTTTTGTTCCTTTTCATAATTTTATCATTATATATATATATATATATATATATATATATATATATATATATATATATCTGAAGTGCACATTTTCTTTAGAATAACAAAATGTTACTTTTTCATTCCAAATATCCTAGTCTACTTGGCAAAAAGCCTATTCATAAATATCTAATTTTTCACACAATCTCTTTGTCATCATTGGCACTTGTTATCAGCTACCTTATATACTGTACTGGCACTTCTAGACAAAACTGAGGTTCATGCATAGTTAATTACTATCTACATAGATTTATCTAACTTTAATTAGGAAATAAAACAATGTGATTCCCATTTAGAAAAGGAATGAGTTAATGATATAAATTCAGACCCGTAAAATAGGGAGCAAATTGATAAATAGGAAGTTAATCATCAAGTGAAAAAAATGAGATAAATATCTCTGAGAACTACAAACCTAACAAAAGCATAAGAATTATCCCTGGGGCCAGTCCACCACGCTGTTGAGCTTACAAGTGGCTAATGTGGCTGAGAATTGGCTTTGGTAGGATGGTAGGAACCAAATGAGCCTACATAGGAAAGGTGACTACAGCAATCCCTAGAAAACAATGTGGTTGGTCACTGGTAAATATGACTATATTTTGGTAACTGAAATAAAGAATCAACTTAGAACCAGTAAAGTTGAATCATTTAAGTACTATATTGAAATTTTAATAAAAATAAATATTAAACCAAATTTGATATTAAGGAAAAATAATACATAGAAGAGGAAATATTTGGAAGTATGGTAAGTAGATATAAATAATTAATACAAGTTTCTCCTTTGCATTACTTTTCCAGCATTCTTTGTGTAATACATTGAGAATATGGTTAATTAGATAATACAGTTATGGAATTTCAGAGCTAGAAAGGGCATGGCTAAATAATTTGATATTATACTTTTATAGATCTGTTACATCTGACACATGAATAAAAATTAAATATCTTTTCCAAGTCCCACAAGTAATTAATGTAGAAGACACAATTGCTAATCTTTGGATACAACCTCCCTACTTTCTGCAGAGATTATGTCATACTTTCTTTAATTATATTGGCAAGTAGATACTTAGATGAGTCATTTCTCATTTCCACTGCATAGCTTTTTTTTTCAGTTTCTAACAATTCAATTTTAAAGGAAATTTTTCAGTTCCTAATCCTAAATCCTAAATGGATGGTACATTATAAAACATATGCAAAACATTTTTTCAGAAGTTTAAACAAACAAGACTATTTTTTCTATTTTTTAGAGACTGCATCACTAAAAATGGATCAGCAAAAATAATTCATGAAAAATTTTACTTGTGTATTTGTCATTTACTTATAAGAATTTATAAATTAGGTATGTGCTTGAAACAGACTGAAATACTATTGACAAAACATTGGCAGAGGGAATTTAAACATAAGATAATTTCAGATAATGATGATCAAACTGTTATAAAATAAGTTGACAATGAGCCAGACTAAATCCTAAGTCAGAGAATACTAGTTTAGTCAGCCAAAGCATTTGCTCATTTATTTGAGACAGGTGATTTATAAGATCATAATCAAAAGGTTCAACAAGACTTACTATTGAGTAAAAAAAAATCTGTAAAAAATTAAGTAGCCTAAAAATAGCAATAAAAACTGTATGTGTGGTGGCACACACCTGTAATCCCAGCGGCTCAGGTGACTGAGGCAGGAGGATCCCAAGTTCAAAGCCAGCCTCAGCCGAAAGCAGGTGCTAAGAATGTCAGTAATCCCTATCTCTAAATAATAATAATAATAATAATAATAATAATAATAATAATAATAATATAAAAAAATGGGGCTGGGGATGTGGCTCAGTTGTCATGTACCCTTGAGTTCAATTCCTAATTATCAAATAAAATAAAATAAACAGTATTTGTGAAGTAGAATAGAAAAGGGATGACAGACTTTTGTAAATATGAGACTATATTAAGGTATGTAGGTTTTATGCTATGAAAAAAAAAAAAGAGGCAAATGTTTGGAATTTTTCAAGCTTATTTTCCTAAGCAAGTTTGGGACAATACATGGTTAGGGGTTAAGAACACCACTTCTTATTTTAAAAAAAATTCAGTCAATATTAAACAATTCCAGACTACAAATATTGTGATATATACAAATTGCCAAGAAAGTTATGAAAAATGTATAGTGATTTTAGCCATCAAAGATGAAAATTTTCATAAATACTACAGAATCAGTACTCACAGTCATGGCTGGTTTTAATAAGTTCAAGCGGTTTGCAAAACTACCACTGTATATGAACACTGCTCATTTATAAAACCTATAACTTGACAGGAAACTACTCCTTCTTACATTACTTACATGCTCAGAAAAGCAAACACATGTACATTAGTTGAAGTATTCATGAATATTCAAAATAGCCATACTCAATTCCTATCTAAACTTTACCTCCATATCCATCAACAGCAAAATAAGAGGAGTGTGAAAAAGAAGAGTTGAGAACAAACTTTCTATCCCAGACCATCCAAAGCCAAGTTCTGTTGCATCCCCAAGCAGCTAAGTACCACCTCAGTTGCTCCAAGGCCAAAAATAAAGGCTGAAAGGAATGTTAAAGAAGATACAAGATAAAGGACAAAATAGAAAGAAGATCCAAAAGGTTTTCTTCTAAACCTGCTCCTCCAAAGTCAAAGCCCAACCCTAAAATGGCCCCTGTGAAGAAAGAAGAGATGGAACCCACAGAAAAGTGGGAAAAGCTGACAATATTGGTGAGAATGGACAAAACAGGCTGGGCATAGAAAGGTGAAAGTGTTGCGGATGCCAAGTGTTGTGTGCATTCTTATTTTGCTTTGTTTTTTGGTACTGGGAATTGAGCCCCGGGCACTTTACCAAACTGAACTACATCTCCAGTCCCAGTCTTTTTTCTTTTTCTTTTTTTCCCAATCTTGAAACAGTGTCTCATTAATTGTTCAGGCTGATCTTACATATGCTATCCTCCTGCCTCAGCCACCTAAGTGGCTAGGATTACAGGTATATTCCACTGTGTCCAGCTAAGTGTGTTCATCTTGAGCAACTATGTACTTCTGATTATTGCACTGTTTAAAATAATACTTATTACTAAGTTATATAAAAATGCAGACTTTTTTAAAACTATGTTGTGAGCATACAGAACATTGCCTTGTTGTTTTGGAGGAAGGAGCTTATGTCAATAATAGAATATTTCCAAAGCTGGATTCCTAAATGGGAAACTAACTCATGTTAGATCAGAGACTTTTCTTGGGTTTCAGGAGGAAGAATCCCCTGACCTTGGCACACATAGCCAACTTGGCACAAATGCCTTGCTGTGTGGAAAAACTCAAATTCATCTTTATGTCTTCTCCCTGTCTGCCATTAGCATAGATATATTTAATTCCCCTAACCCAAGGATGTGTTGGAACCTGACAATCCAAAATTGATTTTACTAATATATTAGGCAATCTGAACTTTCCACTGATATCACTGATATGGTGTTCCTCAAAGAAGAAGCAGTTATTTTTCTAGATTGTGGATCTTTAGATTGATAATTCTGTCATTTTCATTTCATTTTCTGAAAGCCAGTTGTTAAACAGCATGCTAATTGTGAAATGTCAACCCTTGCTCCAAGCTTTCCCTATTCAGAGCATCAAATGAAGACTTCACTGGACTTTATAATGACTTTCTGATTTGAATACTCCATTGAGTATACAAAGTTATTGTATACTGCCTGAAATACTATGATTGTTTATTTTAAAAAAGTATCTTTAATAAACCTGGGTGCAATTTGGCTTGGGGGAATAAAAGAGTTATTTAGATTCCTGAGTTTTGCTGTAGTAATGCAATGAAGAACAAGAAACTGTAAGTATGCCTACCACATTTGGGATGATGCTCACAAAGAAAGTTGTGTGGAAAAACAAAAACAAAAACAATTGCAACATAAATTTACAGAGTGCTTAGAGATGAGGGGTGCTTTCTGATCACTGTATATTGACTATATCTGAGAGCATGCTAGTATTTTATCTCTTGATAAAGGATATGGCTAGATAGGTATTATAGTTTGAAATTTAAATATCCCCCTGTAAGTCATGTGTTGAAGGAAAGGTCCCCAGCTGAAAGTTCAATTAGATGGTAGAAAATTTAGGAGACAGATCTTAGAGACAGAAGTTTGGTCACCAGAGTTATGTTCTTAAAAGGTATATAGAGACCCTTACCCCTTCCCTGCACCCCCACCTCTGATGTTTTAATTTTCAGCTGACATGAAGTTAGCAATTTTCTCTGCCATACAGGATGACCATGATGTCATGTGTTTCCACAGGCCCAAAGTAATAAGGTAAAGTGAAAATGACCATGAATAGAAATTTCTGAAACTATAAGCCAAAACCAATCTCTCCATATTTTATTTTCTCAGTGAGATGGAAGGCTGACTAGCATAATAGGTAGATACAATTTTAAGGACTTCATCAATTTGCACACCTATGATTTGTGCATATTTTGTAGAGAAGTTTTTCACTTTAATAAAGTACTGAAAAAGAGAAAGTTCATTGTCACCTCCGTGGGAGAAAAAGATTATATGCAGACAGAGTGGAAAAAGTATACTGCTGAAATTGATTGCATGATTATGGTGGCTTGAAAATATTGGAGGATTGATTGGATTCATCATAAGTTTTGGAAGCAACACATTTTGTATCAGGGTAAATACAAATATTTGTAAAACCCAGTATAGATCTTATTTCTAGATCTGAGTAGAAGTTGTTTCAGTAAGAACATAAAGAAAATCCAGGTATTTTTTTGACTTATAAACAAAATATGTGGCTTCTATGGAAAATGTTCTTGTTCTCAATTATTTTTAAATTAAAAAAATAACATTATAATTCCTAATCTTGCACAACTAATTCTTTAAAATGTGCTTTATTTTACCCTTGTAACTATTTTAAGAATACGGTCATTCTAAATTTTTTCTCCCTTCTTCAATAAGACATTTTAACTTTGCTTTGCATCTCCTTTACTAATTGTTTTCTAAATCAGGCAAGTTAATATATCTCAATAGTCCAGAATTTCCACTTTTGGAACAAAAGAGTCTGGAATAATAGCTTAGGTAATAATCTAATGGCTATATTTATAGTACAAAAACATTAGGAAGTTGCCAAGTTGCAGCAATTTCTGGAAGAATGTCAGTGGATTAACAAAAAACAACCTAAGTAGCTTCCTTTCCTCTCACTTCTCACTCTCTGCCCTTTTCTACACTATTAACATAGGACTTGCAATGATAAAGGTTATGCCAAGCTGTATTAATTTTTGATGAATTGATTTTTTAAAAGAATATAAATTTAGTAGTTTCAATAAACATATATTAGTTAAGTCAAAATTTCTGTAAGATTTCTGTGCATGTTTTAACTCCTTCTTCTACAATGCTACAATCAAGGTTAGACTACATTTGGAAGCATAGTCCACCATAGACAGCCCTCTGTCCTCCAAAGATTCACATTTGTCTCACAAGTAAAATACAGTCATTCTCCCTGCCCATAAAACGTCATCAAGAGTTTTAACCCAGTATAATATATACTCAAAGTCTAGAACTCATCTCTGAGATTACAAATGAATAGGTTTATCATCCTGCTGTTGGAAATAGGATTTAGAGCATTTGACAATCTCTCTCTCTCTCTCTCTCTCAATTTTATTTTGTGTGGTCTCCAGTACTAATTAACAGTGTTTCTATTAAAATTATTTTCTTAAGAACTTTATATTTCTCCCATGGAATTAACTAAGTTTTACTCCATTACACAAAACACCTATCCATAATAATTTTAAGATAAAGTCTTCTTTATCTGGAGTTCTGGTTCAGATGGCTAAAGGAAAAGAACCCAAGTTAACCAGATAAGTTACAGTTTGACAGCAGGTTTCTGCATACCTTTAATCTCTTTGTAAAGCAATTTGAATGGTATACACTCTCATATTTCAACCTTCCTGAGGATTAAGAAAAATTTGTAACTTAATCTTCTGGTCTTTTTCTCTAAATATGTTTGTTGGGAGTTTTAAAAAGACACCTGTAAATTTTAGCATCATTCTCCATCTGGAGAAACTGAGATTATCCAAAATCATCACATGCTGTTGTTGTTTCACAGAACCTCCTGAAATTTATCTCATTCCTATTCCATTTTATTACAAATACCAAGAAGAAACCAGACAATATTTTTCCACTCTGTTTGTAAATATTACACTCATTAGGCATAATCTCAACTTTCAACATTATTGCAGCCAATAATGTAATTATTTTTTTTCTAATAACATGCCTCTTATTTACTTTGGGGCTTTCACCTATAGCATCCTTCAGATCCAGATATGTACAAGCAGTCAGTCATCTTGCCTTAATTGCAGCCTTAACATACAGATTTTTAACAGTGTGTCCAAGTTTTTCTTGTTGATCTTGGTCTTCAAAAATTTTCCCATCTACATCTGCTCCCCATTTCCAAAGTCATTCACACATTTTTAGATATTTCTTTTAGCAATATTCCACCTTCATGAACTAGAATCTTTATTAGTTTTACTTTGTTTCATAACAAATTATCACATGCTCAATACTTAAACACATTTCAATATCTCATAATTTCTATGGGTCCTAGTCTTGGTCATGGCTTATCTGAACACTCTGCAAAGCTGCAATCAAAATTGTGGCTATAGGTAGGTTCATTGCTGGAGACTCAAATGGAAAGAAATCTGCTTCTGAATTTGCATTGTTGTTGACAGTATCACTCATCTGTATCTCCCAGAGACTACTTCAGTTCCTTGTTATTGAGACTACTCAATGTGGTTGTTTTATCAAAGGTTTTAAGGGAACAAGAGACTCTAGTAACGCAGATGCAACATTTCTATGCAATATATACCCCTATAGTCAGGTACAAATAATTATTCATGTCTCATTATAACATTTTATTACTTAGAAGTAGGTCACAGTTACAAGAAAGACTGAAGGGAAGAAAAATTCACATGTGAATAAATTTCAGAGGACAAAAATTAAAAGATCCACTATAGCAGGGCATCCATTACCTGATTCTTTCTGAAAAATCTCTTAAAATCTCAATCTTGATATTTTCT
The DNA here is from genome assembly GCF_021218885.2 of Marmota monax. Taxonomy (NCBI): domain Eukaryota; kingdom Metazoa; phylum Chordata; class Mammalia; order Rodentia; family Sciuridae; genus Marmota; species Marmota monax. Next base: position 6,105,546 of record NW_026695209.1, on the reverse strand, counting down.
CAACACCAGACATTTTACATATATTATTTACCTCAATTCTTGACCCAGTGGATAGTTAGATGAATACTATTATTGTGATTTTTACATGCAAGAAGGCAGTGGTGACTAACTTGGTGACCATCACACAAGGAATATGTAATGACACTTTATTTTGCATATTATTAGGCATATTTGCAAGAATTTATATTTGTAGTTTCTTTAAATTATGAAAGTAAAAATATGACTTTCATACTTGAAACCTTTGTAAGTGTACAACACAGCATTGTGAATTACACATGATTTTGTACAGCAAGTTTCCAAGAGTTTCTCATCTGATGTGGTTATGACTCTTCACTCCTTGAAACACAACTTCCTATTTCCTCTCTCTCCTTTCTGGGAAATCATCATTGAAATTTCTGAATTGATGAGTTTGGCTTCCCTCATGTAAATAGAATCCTACTGTAGTTGGTTTGTTTAAATTAGTACCTAATCCTCAAGTTTCATTCTTCTTGCAACATAAGACAGATTTTGCTTTTTTATTTCAATAATATTTCATCATATGCTTATGCCTTAATCTCTTTACCCATTCAACTATATGTGGGCTTTTAGGTTATTTCCACCTCTAGACTACTGGGATTAGTACCATAATACACAGGAATGCAAGTACTCTTCAAGATATGTTTTCAGTTTTTTAAAGAAACCATAATGGGTTATATTGTTGGATCATATGTTAATTCTATTTTTAATTTTTTAAGAAAATTTACGCTAATTCTATACCAGCTTTACTAATTTAGTGTCCTTGAAACATTGCATAATGATTCCACTTCCTCCCCATTCTCTCCTACACTTATTTTCTATTGTTTTCTTTCTTGTGTTTTGAACAGTAAGATGACTATATTTAAAATAAGGTTTGTATATCTCAGAATAATAAGAAGAGGGGATTTTTAAAATATTCCCTTCACAAAGAAATGATAAATATATAAAGCAATGGATATGCTCATTATCCAGATTTGGTAATTGCACATTGCTTTTGATTTCAATAATTGTCATCCTAACAGGTGCGAATTATCTCATTTTAGTTTTGATTTGTATTTTCCTGAAAATTAGTAATGTTTTATATTCTTTCATATACTTGTTGGTTCATTTCTATGGCTGCTTCGAGAAATATGTATTCAAATCCTTTGTCCATTTTAAATTGGTGGTTGATATTTTTATTTGCTAGTGAGTTAAAGGAGTGCCTTATATATCTTGGAAATTAACTCCTTATGAGATATAGGACTTGCAAATATCTTCTCCTATTTATTTATCTTTCATTTATTTATTTATCTTTCATTTTTACACTGTTTATTGTTTTCTTTTTTTAAACAAAATATTTTGCACAGTATTAATTCCTGAAAGGGGAGTTCCCTCCACCAGTTAGTAATTGGAGAAAGATTCGGGGGAACTCTAATTTCTGCAGAAGTTCTTAGGTCTTTCAGAATGATTTGCACAAATCCATTTACCAAAGTATGAGACCCTTGAAAGAGAATGCTTAAACAATGTTACACAAAGCAACTGTGTTATTCACAGAAAAGCATCAAGAATCAATAACAGACTAGGAAGAAGGATGAGCCATTCCACCTTGGTTCAGGAATTATGCTGCTATGGTTTGGATAATAAATATCTCTTAAAGGTTTCTGTGGTAATGACAATGACCCCAAAGTGACACTACTTGGTGATGGTAGAATTTTGGGAGCTGAAGCCTTAGGAGAGGTCCTCTGCATTGCTCTAATTATTATTATTTTTTTCCATAATACAAAGTCATTAGTAGCTTATGTTATTGCATTTGTCTTAGAAGTGATGTTATTTTTTATTACTAATTTGTTTTTCTTTCTTTCCTTTCTTTTCTTTTTTTTTAACTTTTAGCACTTTTATGATGATATCCCTTTGTGTGTGCATTTCTTTTCATTTATATATTAGTTGGAGTTGATTTAGTGATAATTGTTAATATTTTTCATTAAACTTATAAAGTTTTCAGCCATGTTGATGTTTAATATTTTCTGTCTCTTTTCTCCCCTCTTTTTGTACTTTTCATGGTATATATCTTTCCTGTTTGGTCCACTTTTATTTAAATGTGTAATTTTCATTCCCACTAATATTGGTTTTTCTTTTCTCAGTCTGACTCATTTACGTCTTTTGGTTAGTTTATATAGATAGGAAGCTTAAAATGCCTGCCCATTGGTTAGCACTCACATTATTATGTTTTGTTTTTGATACTCGATATGGAACCCAGATGCAATTTAAATGTATCTCCAGCCCTTGTTATATATTTATTTATGTATGTATTTATTTAATTTTTGAGACAGGATCTCATTAAGTTGTTCAGGCTAACCTCAAACTTGTGATACTCTTGCCTCAGCCTCCCTTGTAGCTGGAATTATAGATATAGGCCACCACACCTGGCTCATGTTGTTTTAAACTTCATAACATACAAAGTTAATACAAATTTCTACAAATCTCTCTTGCATATCTATTAGCCTCACAATGTTTTCATTGTAATTTTTTGTAAGCATGTTTATCACCCATATTTCCCCTTTTTATTTTGGTACTGAGGATTGAACCCAGGGGCTCTTAACCACTAAAACACAACTTCAGCCCTTTTTTTCATTTTGAGACAGTATCTCCCTAATTTGCTTATGTCCTTGCTAAATTGCTGAGGCTGGCTTTGAACTGGTAATCCTCTTGTTTCCATTCATCTCCTGACCACTAAGATTACAGGCATCAGCCATTGTACCAAAGTTTCTTTTTATTTATTACCTATAAAACATGTTTTCTTTTTTACTACTTTGTAAATATTTAATTTTCTGGATTAAGAATATCAAAATTAATTAGGATTTATTATTAATTAAAAGTATATAAGTGAAAATAGGTCATTATTTTAAAGTATTATTGATTTAATGAACAGGGGTTATTATATGTATATATCAGTTATGATGAATGCTATCACAAACTTACACAAAATGAATGGATCAAGAAACAAATAAATTGAAGACAGTTACAAAATATAATCTCCAAGGATACACTTCCAGTAATCTATTTCCACTAAGCACACTCCACTTGCCTAAAATCATTACCTGATAATCCTTTCAAATTATTAAATCCATAAAGTCAATTAATCCACTGATCAGTTTATGACTCATAATTGAATAATTCCACCACAGACCATTGCTCCAAAGGATAATACCTGAGCTTATTGGGGGGGGGGATATCTAAGATACAACCAAAACACCTTCTTTAATAATAACAACAGGATTTGTTGTTTTTAATCAAACAGATTTTAATCTTCTTTAGAACATAACTTATTTTGCACTTTATTTTTATATCATCAGTACTTAGTGTAAGGAAAATAAAGACACAGAGACAAGATGCAGAGGAAGGAAAAATAGCAGAATTGCAGAATGGTCAAGCTGCCAACTTTATTTGTATCAATAGATTACTTTAAGTCATTGTCATCTTCAGTACATATTGTTCATTGTATTACTAGGCAGGTTACAGACTTAGTAACATTATTATGTAGCTTATTCCTCAGTTACATACTAAGTTGCAATGTGCAATGTTAGGAGCTTTGGGTAGCTTTCAGGAAAGTCCATTGTATGAAGTTACTGTTATGTGGGTAAGTTTAGGCTCAATGAAACATTGAGGTTGTCTAACAATAGAGTTCCTTTATTCCCAGGGACTATGTTCCTGAGATCAAGGTGGAGGCTGACAAGACTCTAACACAGTAATTTAGCTAGGACCTAAACAACTTAGTGAAAGCATGTCTCAAAATAAAACATAAAAAGAGCTAGGAAAGAGCTGTTAGGTGCCTCTGGTTCAATTTCTTGTTCCAAAACAAACAAAAAACTCTTCATATTAGATTTGTATTTATGTATATATTGTGTTTCAATTAAATTTGATTGGAATAAAATATTCAGATTGAATGAATAGCTGAATTATTACAGATGCTGGACTTGGAAATCCAAGCCTAAATTTCTGGGAAATCACAGCAGGGGCAGAGTGGGGATTAGGCCTTTGTTACAGAAAACAATGCTGCATGTAATTTTCCCCTTAAGTGAATAATGGCTTCCTGAATTTTATCCATCCCCTGGAGTCCAATTCATGTGTTACTATTGAAGTATTATGTCTCCATATTGTTAAGATGATGCTTTCCATAACATTTCTGAGTTATTTATAAATTGAATCTATTTGTGGATATTTGTGTACTCTTTGAACAAATGATAAACTTTGCATTCAAATTCCACTTGTAATGTCTTTCATACTTTGCTGCTTCCTGAGAAAGTTTACCTAGAGTGTCAAAAGGGAGCCTGTAACAAACAAAACAAACAAACAACAACAATAAAAAAAAAAGACTAAACTGGAAAATCTTTGAACTTGGACATAAAAGGAATTGATATAACAGTTCTGTTCCTATTGTTCTCTCATGAGAACCTTATAGTTACAGGAAAATCTTATATGTAAACAATGTATCTCAATGTATGTGCACTTACATGCACATACAGATATACACTCATGTATATACAAAAGTGCATGTCTATGTTTATGCGTACAAATAGAAGTCTTTGAAACCTTAGGTGGTGTATTTCATATAGAAATAGATGTAAACAGTTTATTATTCATGCAAAGATAATAGTATTTGTCTGTGAAGAAATGCAAATATAAAATAAATGCTTAGGAAGACATTACAATTGTATGGAAACCATCATAGTTATTGAGATTAAGTGATTAGAAATATGAAGTGCATTTTTTTAATATTAAAATAGATACAACCACATTTCTTAAATAAATTTCAATTTAAAAAATTTATATTTTTTAGTGTTGATGAACCTTTATTTTATTTGTTTTATGTGGTGCCGAGAATTGTACCCAGTGCCTCACACGTTAGGCAAGTGCTATTCCACTGAGCTACAACCCTAGCCCTATTATAATTTTCAGTTTTTTTAAGATTAATTTTTACTTCAGTTTGCATTCATAAGACTCAAAGATATAACTGTAGAATTGCAGACATTCTCTGTGACAAAAATTAAGTTTGTGAAGGCATTTATTTGTATATTCTTAGATTAGTGTGCACATTTTGCAGAGTTCCTTACCTGTTTTATTTTTGTTATCATGCATTTTTATTATTTTGTACACTTTGAACAAATATAAAGAGTAAATATACCTTTAAAATCACTGAAGATATACTATGTAGATTAGGAAGATGTTAAGAACCATTACTCTTAGATGCTAGGATATATCATTGAATATAAAATAGTTTCATCATCACAAAATATTTTGCTTTTTAATACAGAGAAAAGGAATAAAAACTTAGTTTACCTGTATTAAGTCACTATTGCTGCTCATTATTACTGCTTATGTATACTTTTTTCAATCTACAAAATGTCTTGAAAATTTTCTTGCAAATATCTTAAATATGATTCAGAAATGAGATTTACTTTATGCTTATTTTTATGATGATTGCAAATGGAACAGATGGCATTTTATTTGTAGAACACTGTGCCAGAAACGGCACTTAGAATCATTTAATTTGTAGTTCAATATTCTTGTTTAAAATAGAAAAAAAGTTAAAATTATTGACATAAATTATTTACATTTTTCTTTAAGATATTTCATCACAATTATTGTAAATTTGGTATTCAATATATATATATACATATATATGTATATATATATGTATATGTATATTATATATGTATATTATATATAATTATATAATTATATATATATGTGTATATATATATATATATATATATATATATATAATTGCAATTTTTAAAAAGTATTCTTAGATAATATTTAAGAGATATTTTAATGTAAACACCACTTCTATGACCCATCATTTTATTTGAAATAAACACAGGAACCATCATAATATAGAATTTTGCTTAAAAAAACTATGAATTTTAAACAAATAATGAGTAGTAAAGCAAATCTCTTTGTCTCAATTTGACAATTCAAATAGTCAAATGAGAAGCTAGACTTTCTTTAATGGTACTTCCTTTTGTCAATCCACAATTACGTTTATATACACAAATCTTAAAAAAATGTTTTCTTCTACATTAATGAATTGAATTATTCTCTTGCTATTACAGAGTTGACCTTTTCCTAGAGACTTAACAAGGTCAACTTTAAATCAAGTTGTTGATGAATTGGACAACTAATAATTAACAAGTTTTTTGATAAACTGAATTACTTAAAGAGGACCAAGCAGGAAACAGAGTAACTTACATTTTTGCACAAACAATATAATACCCAACAGGGATGAGAAGAGACCAGAAGATTTCCTCCATACACTCCTAATCCTGGCCCTGTATTAATACTCCATGTGGGTTACTCCTAAAATAAGGTGGAATATCAGATCTTTCTCACTATTACCAAGAGATAGGATACCATCTTTGGATTACATTAAAAATATATTCATCATCTCTGTTGTTATCTTTACTATATGGTCCTCCAAATTATTTTATGTAGATTACTACAAAAGACAAGAATCTTTTAGGAAAACTGTTTCTAGCTTCCACAACTATTTCCTTAAAGCCTATTCTTAACAAGGAAACAAATATAAAACAAAGCTCTCTTATTTTTTTCTATTTTTTTCCCTCAAATTCTTTTTCTCAGTGAGGAATACACTAAAATTCTATTATTTTTATTCTCTTTCTTGGAGCTTCAGTTTTCTGTAGCTTGCTCTATTCTATTTATTTTTATGTATAAAAATTTTCAGCTAACATATTAGCTAACATGATTCTGTTTTGATTCATGATCTGTTAAACTCTGATAAGATATAACTGTACAAACATAAAACTCAGCTTTAATCACTAAACTTCTTGGTATATAATAAACATGAATTACATGTTAAATAAATGGATGGGTGGATGAAAGACTGTGATTGGTATGTGAAGAGTCAGTCTTATTTCTGCTTGAGTATTTGTTGAGTAGATAAAAAGGAATCTATGCCAAGTTTGTCGTTCACTGGAGTGGTCAAATGTTTTTCTTGCCAAAATTGTAATTTTGTAAGGAGTTAAAATGAAACAATTTGTAAGGTGTTAAGTCAAAATAAATCTATATAGTCTTGTGATATAACCAAGGTCTAAAAAATTAAATTTAATTCAGACCTACTATAAGATGATAGAGCAAGATGAGAAAACTGGAAGATGGAAATAAAATACTACATTCTCCAAAAAACACATTTTACATCACTTTTACAACTCTACCTATATGTCTAATTATCTATCATTATATGTAATCTTTGTATTAGTTTAAGATCTACAAAATTCTGTAAGTAATGTATTATACCCCTTCTTCTCATCTTCCAATCTAATGACCAGGATCATTTGATTTTGATTTGCAATAGAGTAAGCAAATTCATTACTCAAATACATCATTGGACTTTTTCTTTTGTGTTATAACGTAGGCAGAAGGCTTTATTTTAAAGGCTATTTTAATTAAAACATTTTATATTTTATACCATTCAAAAGTTATTGACTATTATGTGCCTAGAGAAATCTATGATATATGATTATATAATATATAATATAATATGTAAATAAAAATGTAACTATTAAATATTTAATGTTATTGAACATAATAAAATGTTAGGAAAAAATGAGAGTTAGCTGGCTAGAAATAGATATAAAATGATGACTATAAAATCATAATTATCTTTTCTATGTGAAATAAATTAAGTCTGAATTTAGGGAAAAAAAACCCTTTTAAGAACAGAAATTCAAAAGTCATTATAATCATTATCAAACAAATATTTTAGGCCCTTGACAATACAGTTCCTCAACACTAACCAATTAAAATTCTTCCATCCCAAATGTATGGAAACCAAGAATAGTGGTGTCCTATTGTTAAAAAAATAATGATATTTTCTATATAAACAAGGCAAAATTGTAACTCTAAATCTATTTAGAAGCCTTAATATATAGTAAAACATATAGACCCTTGGATATTTGGGATTATGTTTCCTTTTTGTTCTAAGGCAGTGCTCAAGTGAATTGAAAAGCTAAATTGTTCATGTATGTGCTAATATGATAAATCTGAAGTATTCTTTTTTTAAAAAAAATAACTCAGGAAGATGAACACATCAATTAAAATTATACTAATTATACTGTGAAGACTTGCAGGATATATCCATCAGTTCTAGTGGGAATGCATTTTTAGAGATGATCCAATGTATCCATTGAGAACTACAGTATTCAGTAAGAAGGTTGTTTACACAACAGTTTAACACTGGAATGGGCCCAAGTACCAACAACCTTCAACTTTGATCCTCCTTAAAACCACAGTTCTAAGCAGTTGAAACTATAAAAATGAAGTTCTTAGGGGGAAAAAAAATGCATGGAGGGAAGTTCTTAAAAGGAATTGAAACAAAATTTGTCCTAAGTTTGTCCCAAGTATGTTGCTCTGGAGTACCTTGAATTTATTAGCCATTAGAACAAAAACGAAGATTGAATCAGTTTAGTCTGTGCGCATTTCTTTTCCAGACTCCTCTCTTAAAGATGATAATTCAAGACATTGAGCAAACAAACACCAATAAATAAATAAATAAATAAAAATTAAAAAAAAAAAACCACCAGATAGGTAATTGAAATTCTATGTTAGAATGCTAGCAGTTAAATTTCACCAATAATAAAGCCAGTAGAATTCAAGGTATTAGAAGCTAAAGAAGTCTAGCACTAACAAGCACCATGGAATATTCAGAGCCTAGATTCAGGGGGAAAAAGTTACCCATTTTAAGTCCAAGCTCCATAGTTTTTGGGGCTTCGTGTGAAATAAAAATCCAGGTGTTTTTGTTCAAACATCAGAAAATATGTGCTCTTATAAGTATTAAAATCTATCTATCTCTAGGTTTGTCATGGTGCCAATGCCATTCTAATTAAAAAAATTAAAAATGAATAATAAGTATACATTTTCCCATTTATATTTACATTATGCAATGTCAGTCTTATAAGTTCTCTCTGGTTAGGCTGTAATAACAAGATACCATAAACTGGATGGCTTAAGCAAAATAATTCATTTTTTTTTTTTTTTTTTTTTTTTTTTTTTTTAGTTTGGAGGCTGGAAGTCTGAGGTAGGGGTATCAGCATAGTGCCATACTGGAGAGAGCTCTTTCCCTAACATTTAGATGACAGACTTCTGGTTGTGTCCTCATAGAGAAAAAGAAACAGGCAGAGAGACAGAGATCTTCCTATTCATCAAAGATCATAATCTAATCAGGGCAGTGCTCCATCCTAATGACTTCATATAACCTAATCACTTTGTGAAGACCCTTTCCCCAAATAAAGTTACCTATATAGAATCAGAGCATTAACTTGGAATTTAGAGGGAAATGTAAGACTGTTCCCTTTAGAGGGAAATGTGGGAAATGGTAATGTAGGATTGTTACCTTGCACTCAGAATAAGCCTACTGCTAGTATATGCATATGTTCTTAATACAGTAATGGCAATGATGCATAAAACTCACCCAGCTGTCTTTCATTTCACTTCTTGATATGTACAAATCTATCAACACTGTGTTTGGCCTACCAATGAGCAAGTTAGGACTGAAAGGAAAAGGATCTATGAGTTGCCTGTGTTTCCCATCCTTTCTGTATCAACACTTTGGACATATGGTTGGTTAATTTACAGAACCAAGATGAGAAAGAAATAATTTGATTAAGTTACTTATTAATTTTTTTCTCTAAATACCATTGTCTTTCTTCTATGCTAAAAATCAACGTGATGTTTCAAGGGGATGGTTTGACCTTCTACGCTGTCAGCACCTGCACAGAATCTTAGAAGTAACACATAACTAAGAAGCCTTTTCTGATTCTAGGGATCCAATCAACCACTCTTTTCTAGGAGTATTTAGTGTTTTTGAAAATTCTTAATTAGAAGTTTTATTCTTCCCCTTCGAGATATAAATCTTTTAAAATGTCTCTTTCAAATTTACAACCCTGACCTGGCTTTATCAAGCATGAAGAAGCCACTCCTTTGAAAATAATCATGAAATAAAACAGTGTTCCTATCTTCCAGTCATTATAAGAGAATAAGAGTATAATTATGGTGGGTTACTTGATACAAGTCTTAAAACAATCCGTTGCCATAAAGGTACAAAAATGCTTATTTTTCTTCTCAGTAAGACTAATAAATAAGTATGGATGGCTCACAGAATTCTTCCCAACCAGCTTTAAAAAAAATCTTCTCCTCTCCTCCTCCTCCTCTTCCTCCTTCTCCTTGCTTCTTTTAGCAGAGTTGATTACAGAATACATTCTTTTTTTTTTTTTTCCCTTACATTAAAGTTTTCTTGTTTGATTAACTCTGTCTGGTGCAAATTCTGCCTTGACACTCTTCCTTATTTTAACATTCATTGGCTGAATTTTCATTAAATATACATCCACTGGGATTTTGGTGCTAATGGAGCTTGTGAATACAATACATGGGTGAGGATGAAAGGAATGCTGGTCACCTATATTACATATATCTTCTCTATCCACATGTATGCTCCATGTCCCATCAGATATTGTGCTATAAAAATGAACTTCCTGATGTAAAGCAACTAAGATTTTCAGGCTGGCTCCTGTGTACTATTAAGTCACATTGTGAAAAATAGATTCTCCCTACACTTGAAGCTCTATGTAATGACAATGGGTCACATGCTCTTGAGATTATAGAATTTAGTACTCAAAGCAGGATTATACACAGTGAATGGAAATCAAGAAATTTCAGATATGTACTATATTATCAAATAAGGAACAGAAGTGAAATTCTCAGCCAAACTATGTAGAACTTCCATACTTTTTAAAGACCAATAACAGCTCACCTATGCACTTATATTTATTTAAGCTTACAGCAAAGAAGAAAATAAACCAGAGGAGCAATGAGCCATAATGTTAGAAGGGTTACAAGAACCTTATTGTTTGATGGGTCTTGTTTAAAAGGTGATTCTAAAGAGGGTATATAGAAATTGAGGCCAGTTGTAGACTTAATGCTGAATTCAAATGATGGATAATCGGATGACTTGAGATTTCTATATATTTTAAATGAGGAAGTAGGAAAATTATATTAAGAATGGAGTTTCAAGGGGCTGGGGATGTGGCTCAAGCGGTAGTGCGCTCGCCTGGCATGCGTGCAGCCCGGGTTCGATCCTCAGCACCACATACAAACAAAGATGTTGTGTCCGCCAAAAACTAAAATATAAATATTAAAAAATTTCTTTAAAAACAAAACAAAACAAAAAAAAAAGAATGGAGTTTCAATTAAAAATGTATTCACCATTAATGTTAGATAAAATTTGAGACATTTAGTTATTTTTGTGTTTGTAAAATTTCCAGGGGTCTTTTTCCACTATTGTAATAGAGTGACCTTGACTTATTATATCTTTATACCACTAGAGTTTTTAATTTTTAATTGTGTGTATATTTATGTATAAAAATATATTTTTCTGAGATAGAAAAAAATCTATAAGGTTGTTTAATATTTATCTGTAAGTCCTTGGGCATATATTTTTAAAATAGGAATGCATGGATAAATTATTCAGTGTATTTTTTATTGCTACAGACTACTCAAAAAACTGTGTATTTAAAATCAATGATTCTATAGAACAAAGGGGCAAAATGATGAAATACTTTACACTTGCACACTTCAATTAGCTACTTAAACTATCGGAAGTAATCCTTTTACTGTTTGCCTAGATGAAGATACTACTTTATGATTACAATTGGGCCATCAAATAAAATGACAATAGAAAGTCGCCAAACTTACCTCTGCAACTAAAATGTACCTGCATAGAGTAAAGAATTGTCAATGCTCAAGGGAAAGCTTATACAGGTTTTGTAATCACATCCTATTTCGTTAGTGAATTTTTACTAGTTTCCAAACATGTGGATACTTCATAAATAATAAATGACTTCGAATTTTTTAATGGTAGAAAGTATTTCTTAATGCATCTTTTAAATAGTATTTTATTATTATTTTGTAGATATTTACAATAGGAAAATCATAGCCAGGGACAGTAGGTGAAAAATAGTAGAAAAGTTTTATAAGGATGTGATTAAACATTCCATAAAATAGATGTTTCACAATGGTCGCCATTAATATTTAAATAGTGTCTAAGATGAAAAGTACATCCTGGCACAATGATTATGAGCAGTGCCTGAAAAAATTATTTAAATTTTATTTTTCTTATGAATTTCCCCTCTAATAGAGTATATGAGAAAATTTTATTACTATAATCTGTTTATCTCTACACCCCTGAGCATATCTGTAATCTATTCAACAAAGTAAACACAAATTATATTAATGCAATATATTAAAAAATTGCTATACAGCACATCCATTAAGTACTTAATAGGTAAACTTTATGTGGTAAAGTACCATTCCTTAAATACTACTATAAACTAAAAACACTATTATGTTTTACTAATTTCCTAATTGAAATATGGATTTTTTAAGATTTTTTATTGTTATTAATTATTTTTTATCACATTATTTTACCTATACCAGTTATTCTCAGAATGTATGTCTGACAATTTTCATTTTCATCATAACATTTTAGTTCATAATTCTACACTGACAATCTTAAATAGAAATTAATTTCTTTATTTCCTAAGAATGGACACAGTTTCACTAGATCATAAAAAATGAGAGTGTTTATTCTCCAAATGAAAATTGATGCTTAGTTACCATTGAGGTGTAAGTGAAATAGAGGCAGCAATACTAATATACTCGCTAGTTTTTTTCTGTTGTAGTAAAGAAAGTTAAAAGTATTTTCAAAATCAGTAATTATATAGAACTAAGAATTTGACTTTTTACAATAGAAAAAGAAAGGAGATGCTAACAAAAAGGATTATTACAAAGTGGCACATGCCTATAATTCCAGTGTTTGGGGAGACAGAGGCAGGAAAATCTCAAGTCTCAGAAATTTAGGGATACCCTAAGCAACTTAATGAGACTCTGTCTCAAAATAAAAAAAAAAATAAATAAAAATCCATGGGAATTAGTTCAGTGGCAAAAGCATCCTCGGGTTCAAACCTCAGTGTATTCAGCACTCCCACCACCAAGCCCCTCCAAAAAAAAAAAGAATATATATATATATATATATATATATATATATATATATATATATATAGAGAGAGAGAGAGAGAGAGAGAGAGAGAGAGAAGGAAAAGAATTGATTGTTTGACTATCCTACAATGCATGAAAGGAAAAATAGGCTTATAGGAATAAAGTGATTTTTGTTCAACTTTTTTGATGAGTTTGAAATATTGGTGAAGAAAAATCTTGAAATCGGGAGAAATATTACTCAAAGACTGCTGTATGTATATATTTTATATAATATTTTTAAAATTTAAAATGATGGCAAAATGATTATTATAATTAACCAGATAAAATAGTATGTATCATGATATAATAAATAACTTATTTTAAAAATAAAAGATCCTGGTGCTGGGTGGATACTACAGAAGTAGTTTGATTTGCGTTGGGGGGAAATCATGCATATTCAAAGGATTTTAAAATTTTGTCACAAACTAAAGCATACTCATGTTTTCATATTTTCCTGTGGAGTTACACTGGTCATGTATAAGTTCTGTTCTGAGACTTTCTTTACACTGAAAAATGTAGATCAAGTTCCAATACAATTTCCATTAAATGAGTAAATGAGTAAAGCCAATCCTGCAAATTATATATGTAACAGAAAAATCAACCAATAATTACTAAGTATGTTCTGAAGGTTAATAATGTTTATCAGGATGAGTATAATCTGTTCACTCACAACCTACAATCTGTAAGTGGCTCCCTGCATTCAATCATTTCCATACTTCTGCATTTTCTTAATAGAAGCTTAATGAACTGACAAACGAAAAAAGTTGAATTTCAGGTTATATCTCAAGAGCATCTTATATGTCATCTCAATTATGAACATAATTTAGGTGTAAGAAAATTTATTCTGCTGTGTCTTGACACTTGGTACATATCAGTTAAGAAAAGACAGTTCTGTGAAGAAAGAAGAGTCCAGGTCTCAGCTTGTACACAAGAAGACAAATTCGATAATTAATTATGAAATGGAAACTAAACTACTTGATGATTAATTACTGTTGGTAGAAATAAAGAAGCTGAGGACAGTTTATTTATTTTTTATTTGAATAATTGCCTGAATAAGAATTCCACTCACCAAAAAACACAAAACATCAATGGTTTGGAAAAAAGAAGAAAAATGAATTTAAGATGCAAGCATTACAAATAATTTATACATTCATTTATTCTTTCAATATATATATTTGTTTTTTATTTGTTCTTTTTAGTTATACATGATCATAGAATATTTTTGACATATCATACATATATGGAATATAACTTTCCATTCTTGTAGTTATACATGTTATGGAGTTACACTGGTCATGTATTCCTATATAAACATAGGAAAGTTATATCTGGTTCATTCTATTGTCCTTTTTTGAAATGTACTTATTTTATATGGCATTCTTGGATTTTTAAGATTTTTTTTGGTATTTCTAAGATTCACACAATCTGAGGTCTAGAGATGTGGTGGGGGAGTAATGCAGATATATGGTCCCTCAGTGGGAGAAAGGAACTTTTCTCCCAATAAAAATTCAGGTATAAAATCATATACAAAGATGACTGCCCAAGAAAGTCAAAACTAGAGCTCTGTCATGCTAAGTGAAATGAGCCAATACCCCCCCCCAAAAAAAGGGAGAATGTTTTCTTCGAGATGGGAAAGCTAACCTACAATATGGAGTGGGGGAGAATAGAAATTCAGTGGATTAGACAATGGGAATGAAGGGAACGGAGTGGGGATAGCAAAAGGAAAGAGAGTGGAATGAATCCGACATAACTTCCCTATGTACATAAATGAATACACCATAGTGAATATTACCATTGTCTATATCCACAAGACTGGCTCTAATTAGAATAAGATGCATTTCATGCATACATAATTTTATCCAAATGGTCTCTACTGTCATGTATAAATACAAAAAAACAATAACCTAAAAAGAATAGAGAGCTGTTGTAAAAATCTGGGAAAAGATGTGTGAGTTCAGTGGCACAAAAGCATCTGAAGTATCAAGTAAATATTGTCCTTGTAAACATACAAACACACTTAGTAATTAGGTGGTTACTAATGACTTCAGACAAGAAGAGTAACTTAAGGATTAAAGAGAAGCTCTAGTGATTTTAATTAGGTTCCTGTAGGAGAAATGTTTTTATTAGGTAGAAAGACAAATGAGATAACGTAGTTATTTAAGGGTAACATAGACTGTCTTGGTAGATCCAAGAAAAACTACGGAGATAAACAAAGACCAGCTGAAAGAGGAGAGAGAAACTATTTTATTCAGAGCTTGCTGTAGCAAGTAATTCAGTAACCATCATTTGTGTGTGCTGAAGACTCCAAGGCAGGCCAGTGTGAGAACATTTTATAAGAAGGAAAAGGGAATAATTCAGGTATGCTCTATTGCAATTTTTAGCACAGATGGAGATAAACACCATCTAAATGAGAAGAAAGACAGTATATATTCAGAGTTTGCTATAACATTACAAGCAGTGGTCACCATCATTTCCCTTTTGCAAAGAAACAGAGTAGGCAAGGAAAAACTTTATAGCAGAAAAAAAGCGAAGGGACAGGCAAGATCTCATTAGAAAATGTAGGCACAGGGAAGCCAAGGTGGGCTAATTGAAAGTAGTTATTTTATGTTCTTGGAGTTGTGAGCATGTTTGCCTTTCTCTTTTGTTCTAGAACAAAAAGCAAAACAAAACAACAACAATGATGACTTAACTGATATTGACTAAGTCCTGATTCTTTAAGTAAACAGCTGCAGAGGTCCAGGCTTGGCTTCCTAGGAGTGTTGCTACAGAGGTTGGTGATTACATCACATGTAATCTTGTCATTCTTCAGTATCAGTCTGTCACTTGTGCTGTTACATTGCTCTAATTCTCTTTCTGCAACTGAAGGAGCTATTCCTTCAGCTTCTAAAATTGCCCTCTAATAGACCAAAACCCATTTCTCCTTTCCTAAGAGCAGATTATATTCATTACTAGGATGACATTCAGCTGTAAATACCCAAGTCACTCTCTCCAACTTCAGGAGACCATTAAAGAACACATCAGCTCTGGAGTGGTTCCAAGGTTTTGCAAAGGCTTGCTATGACTACCTTTCCCCTCCACCTTTCTCTCTGCCCAATTTTGATTCTTTCCCTTGTCCCACAGTTGCTTATCACGAGACTATCCCCTGATTGATTTCCTTCAAGCTTCTATTATTCCAAAGGAAGTTAACATGCCAACTTTAAATAATAATGTTTGTGTGTAAAGTTTGATAGTTAACACACTTTTCAACAAAAGATATCCCCATCTCTTGGACCATGCCTGCATGCACACAAGTAGTTACCTTTAAAGGGGTATTTTTTGAGGGTTTAAATTTTTCTTAAAGTTATTTAAAATAATGATACATCAATGTATTATTCAATCTAGAGAAAATAACTTTGTAAATGGGAAAATTTTATTCTCTGCCAAATAAGGTCTCAATTTCCCATCTTTATCAGATTCTAAAATTCCAGGACAGTTTTTATGAGTTATTCATTGGTTTCTCTTTCACTATGCTCTGTTTTCCAAATTCAAGCACCCACACTCTGTTAATTTCTTAATTCCTACCTTTCTTTCTTTCTTTTGTGATGCATTAATATGTGACAACATTTGTTCTCTTAATGAAGTACAAAGTAATCAGTTGTGCTACACTGAAAGCTAGTTTGCCATCTCTCTTTCTCTCTCTCTCTCTCTCTCTCTATATATATATATATATATATATATATATATATATGCATATATATATAATATATGTATGTATGTATGATTTTTATTTAGTTATTGTCGTTTTATGGTTGGTTGGTTGGTATTATTATTATTATTATTATTATTATTATTATTATACTAGGGATGGAACCCTGGGGCACTCAACCACCAAGCCATAACCACAGCCGTTTCTTTTTTTTTTTTTTTTTTAATTTTATTTTATTTAGAGACAGGATTCCACTGAGTTGCTTAGCACCTTGCCATTGCTGAGGTTAGCTTTGAACTTGCAATCCTCCCATCTCAGCCTCCCAAGTAGCTGGGATTACAGGCATGCACCACCACACCTGCTTCAAATTGTTACCCTAAATATATTCTAGGTATTGAAGGCAACGAATGTTAAGAAGTTATAAAATTATTAGTTTCTACATAGGCATAAATCTATTTCCAGGTATTCTCCTGAAATATTCATAGGATCGATGTTTACATTTGTATTATGGTTATTCAGTAGGAATGAGATTCCAAGTCTGAGGAAATAAAAAATACATAGTGAACCATTGTAGAGCTCATTGGAGACAATGATTAAAAATTATATTAGAATATATAAATACTATAGAATACCTGATTAACTTACTTTTTGTTACATATGTATCATTTGATTGTTATGAAATAAACAATGGTAACTGAAAAATCAATAATATAAAATAGCTAATAAATAGACTCTATTCTTCATATTTTATCTAGGAAAGTTTACTGTTTGCAGGCCTGACATATCATTTGCCAAACACTTTCCAGAAAATTTTTCATTTAGATCAGCTTTCTTGAACAGCAGGCAAGCATCATTGTGCAGTTTTGCAAATGCAATACCCCAAAAGCAGAGGTTTACCTAGTTATCATGCAGTGCACCTGGGAATAAAACCAGTTCTTTCTGTTGGCAAGGATTGTGCTCTTTATCATTTCCACCACATTTCCTCTCAATATATTATTAAATATTTTCATGTATCCGTAACATTTTTGTCCTACTATTCTACTTTTAATACAAATCTAGAAATGAATAGAATTTGTAACCATGCATTCTTTGTTTACTATACTGGAAAGCAAGTCTCTAAGACTCTCAAAATCATTTTTTATGCACTTTGCTGATGCCAAGCAATGAATTTCAGTTGAATTCTCTTGAATTGGTTTCAAAATGTAGTAGCTTTTAATTAATCTCGCCTTTACTATTTTTTCTACTTTATAATACCCATTAACTTTAAATAATGTGTCCCAGGCCATCAACTTTTATGCTTTTGTTTTGCTTAAGAGTTTGCATAAATTTAATCACTGAATGCTTTCCCAAGGGTTCATAGCATTGGTGGATACATTTATTACTTTATTTATTTATTTTTCTTCAACGTATCATGTTGAAGAATGCAATTTCTAGTATATTCTTATGTTGCCTTCCATGGGATGTGTAAAAACAGGTGTAATTCTTCTCAGCAAGCAGAACAATATACAGATGAGAATATTAACATGTCAGGCATTCACAATAGCAACCATCATTCTATTCATTTTGATTATTTATAAGCTTGCTTATATGCATATGATCTGCCAATCTTTTAGCTCACCATAAATAATGAAAGCTTCAGTAATTTTTCTTAAATACAAATATATATATATATATATATATATATATATATATATATATATATATATTTACTATTTCCTGTAAAAATATAAATATCAAATAAAAAAAGAATAAGAGAGAAGAAAAGGACACAGAGAGACATGTACCTGTGATATCTGTTCACCTTAATAACTCACAATCATTTGCAGAGCCAAAAATCTGAAACTGAACTTTATATATAGTAAAAGCAGTTAACATAAGAACCATCTTTTCATTTGTCTATCTTCATGAAATTTTCCTACCACAAATGCATGCTTTTGAATTATAAATCAATCATTAGTAAAAACAAGACAAAACAAAAACAAACAACAACAACAAAAACAGTGTTCTGAACACATAGAAAAACAATGAATATCTAGAGCATTGAACCTATAAAATAGTATATGGAGATACTCATTTCTCCAACCACTATCTCCTATTTAATTTCTTCATTTTGATTCTTTGTCTACAACTTCTCTATGTAAAATGTCCAGTCCATGAATATATTTTCTATCACCATCTTCCGAGTTTATTTTAATTTCCTTCTCTGTTCAGCTGACATGGGACATAAGTGATTTTAATTATTCACAAATCATGTGAAACATTTATCCCATTGGTCTTTAATCACATTGGCCTAGTAAAAACACAATCCCTATGTTGATCCAAAATTTCTCTTTAGTATTTGCAACATAAAAGTTACACTGTAAATAAAAGGACACAAACCTTCCAAACATTTTTATAAGTTTACGGTTTCAAAGCTGCATTAAGTTGGTAAGACCACAGGAAATATTTTCATCCTTCCCAATTCAGCTCTTTCAAACTATTACCCTACCACATCCATTTAAATTCTATTTAGATGATCTCAATTTCTTCTTCACAGATATATTAAAAGTTAGAGAAATGAATTTTCCAAAATGTTCCTCACTGCATTACTTTTCATCCTTTCTCTTTCCTGCATGTACAATGAATGAAATGCCACTCCTTATTTCTATGTCTAGTAGTTATATAATAATCCTTACTTTTCTTGGATTCTTTTCAAGAATTATTCTACTGCGCACTCATTCCTTTCTGAAAAATAGTCTTTTCATTTTGTAACACTGTGATGTTGTGATTTGGGGTTTGCCTCTTTAGTCATTCGTTTGAAATATTTCCCTTTTTACAGGCTTCTCTCAAAGGCTTTATATCCAGTGATTCTGAACAGAGTTCCTCATTTTCATCACTTTAATTGTCATTATATTTTCACTTTCTCCAAATTGATATTTCTAGGCCAGATTTTTCTTATGTGAATATCTTTGATTCTATTTGCAGACAGAGAAAGCAAGAAAGAGAGAATGAGAATGAGAATGAGAATGAGAAGAAGAAGAAGAGGAGGAAAGGAGGAGGAGGACAAGGAGGAGGGGGAGGAGGAGGAAGAGGAGGAGGAGGAGGGAAAAAAGAAAAGAGGAAAAAACCAGTGGAATAGAGAAATTTCGTGGCAGTGTTAGGGAGAGGGAGAAGTGAAAGAAGAAGGGAGGCACTGGAAAACTAAATCAACCAAATTTATGTGCAAGTACAAATAGATCAAAATTAATCTCAATTAATCTCACTTTTATGTATGATTATAATATACCAATAAAATATTAATTTTTAAAAACATATATCCTTTATGATTTTTTTCAGTTTCCTATCAGAAAAACATTCTAAAAGGTGTCCAAGTTCATAATTTTGGCTACGCATGGGACAATAATCAGAAAAAAGGCAAAGTGAAAGTTCTGGAATAATATAATTTTATGTTTCTTGATCAGGAGGTAAATTATATAATTTGGTCCATTTCTGAAATTTCAAAAAATTGCAAACTTACATGTATTCTATATATAAAATCAATGAATTTTAAGAGCAAACATCAGCATGAGAAAGATAACATATTTCATTCTAGATTGGAAAGATTAAATGAACAGAATTTGATGCAATTCAAAAGAGTAAAAAGATTTATATACCTTAGTCAAAATTGGCTAATTAGATTCAATATTAGCAGGACTCAGGGAGCTCTGAGTTTTGCATTGTAAGTATATTATAAAGTAATGTCTCCCAAATTCCAAAAAGTATTGAAGTATTAGATGAATGATGGGCTTGTTCCAAAATATAATACACATAAAATATATGAATTTAATTTTTTAGATTTAGTCTTTTAAATAAATGAAGTTGGAAATTTCATTAGAAATCCTTTTTTTTTTCTAGAAAACTTCAATGGAAGATTTAAATATCTGACATTCAAAAAATATGACTTTCTTATTTGTTAACTTTGTAAAACCCTGGGATTTTACCATAGAGAATGAAGAGTGATCCTCAAGAACAAGTTGAAAGAGAAAGAGAAAAAGATCTTTGTGACCCTTGATAAATCATGATAACAAAACACTGATTGCACTGATCAGTCTTTATGGAAATTTAAAAAAATTGTCCCTCTAACCAGAGATGATTAAAATAAAAGTACTTCCTTTTGTTGGACCAAGGAAAAATGTCCCTTTATGCTGAATAGACACACAAGTGAGAAGGAAGATAATGGGTTGCTTTTTATCTTCTCTTGTTCTGTTATTGATGTTCTATATCACCAACCTGTGAAGCTATCCTTTGAGGATAGCAGGAAAACAAGATGGAAGGAAATGTCTGTCATAAAAAGATGCTATCAAATCTTCTTGAAATGCTGAAATTAGCTTCATAAATCTTGTAAAAAAAAAAACTAATTTATTTAATTAACTAGTGTATTTTGAGTGACTGCTACTAAGACCAAGTCTGTAAAAATACTGTTGCTTTTTTGCATAGGAAAACAAATATCCAAACAAATGAACAACTGAAACTAAATTCTCAATAAGAATGATAAAATACAAAGAATGTACAAGGAGGAAGAATTCATGTTCCTGCTATCTCTGGCATTGATCTGTTCGTTTTTGAGAGAATATTTCCAAAGATATTTTCTTTGTTTAAGCATTGTGTGTAATATCACCCTGGATATCTCAAAGTAAAGCAATCAACATATTGGAGTGTATACATAAGGCCCAAAGTTGGTCTCTAATGATAAACTTTTTGCCAAGTAATGATATAGTAAAAATTTCATATTTAGATATTGACAGCCAGGATTATCCTTTTGTGAAAGTTTGAATGATCCACATTCATAGTAATGATAAGGACTGTTGTATAATATTAGAAGATTATATATATATATATAAATCTCCATGAAAACAGCATGAAGTGTAGGTGGATAGTAATGAGTTAATTAGAAACCTGAAGTTCAGTATAGACATTCTGATTGCTTTTTCTTTCTCTAGAGAATAAAACAACTTCCTTTAGAACTACTTTTTCTTTTTTGTGAAAGTATTGTTTTTGAGACTGCCACATTATCCGCCAAGGTCATGACAAAGCTTGCCAAATGCCTTATCAGCATTTCTGAAACAAGCTGAAAATTCACTAATGGCAGTGTTATTGTCTAATGTTATTGTGAAGATGAGTCACCAATTTACTACTTGCCAAAAGGTGAGTGCTAAGGAGCAGAAGAAAATTACCTTTGAGATCAAAATAATTATCTTTAGAAGGATTTGAGAAACACAAATAGTAGATCAGGAAAAGGAAATAAAAAAGAGAAAGAAAAGAAAAGGAATTTAAGAATAGAAAAAGTGATCCATCAACTATAGAAGTCCATTAACTTAAAATGTTAGCCTATGGTGCTGTTTAGGGTGGTGATTTATATTTACAACTGGAGCCAGTTTGAATCACAGTTTACTGAGTTTTCTAATTACTCTGTCCCCCACTTTTTCTTTTTTGAAAGGCTTGGGATCTGCCATGACTGCCTCAGGTTTAATTAATTTTGTATTGCCAATAAACATTACTGTTTACCCATTTGTAGACATTAGGTGCCAAACTGAACACAAACACTTCCTGTAGAACCAGTGAAATTGGGATATTTTTAATAAATTTAATAAATTTGTTTTACTTGCTTATATCCAATAGTTTTTTTTTTCTCCACTTATTTGTAACAAACTGTAAGGTTCATATCTTACACAGGAAGAGCTGCAAGCTGATTTAAACAGATTTGGGAAGATGAATGTGTTTCTTAACATTTCAGTGATTGTTTCTGATCTAAAAATTATCTCATCTACGTTTCAAATGAGAAATTGTTTTGCCTCATAAAGAAGCTCAGATGCAGTCTGATTTCCTCTATCTGATGGTTTTTTAAAACCCTGCTAATGAGGCTTAGTGGGAAAGAAATGGCTTTCTGGAGAGTCTGATAAACCTACAGGAAAAAGGGAGAATGCCAAGATTATGGGAATGTACAAAAACAAGTTTTTGAAACTATGCCCTGCTTGATTTTCTGATACAATATCAGAATTCAAGGTGGCCATGAAAAGAGGTACAGATGGCAGGGGGGAAATATGGTAATTAAGAAAGCTGGTCCACAGTTACTTCTTTTTATAGGCTGCATCGTGTGGCAGTGCTACTGTTCTTCCCATACCTGAGAATGTTGCCCTATTAGGAAATAATGTTATTAAGAAGGAAATTTAAAATGGGGTCATTCCAATGTGACAAGTGTCTCTAATAGAAGAGGAAATTGGAACATATAAACAACAGAGACATGTGTGCAGAGAGGAAAAAAACAAAACAGCTATGCATCAATAAGCAAAGAGAGGCTGCAAAAGAAATCAAATATACTCACGCTTTGACTTTGGATTTTCAGCTTCCAGAAATGTGGGAAAATAATGTTTATCATTAAGCCACCCATTCTGTGTCATTTTGTTGTGTCAGCCTGAGCAGACCAATAAATCCTTAGATTCCCATGAAGATAAAGTCATTTAGGAATCCTCATATCTGAATAGAGAGTGCTGTATTGAATCAAAGAATTGTCAGGATCAATTTTTCCAGTAGCAAAAATAAATAAAAAAGAGAGTTAAATAACATCTTACTCTTCCTTCCTGTGCAATGTGATATAGTCTGTCCCTGGGACTGATCTGATTTTCACATTGTTAAAGTGAATCCTAAATGTCTTTCCTTTTCCTAATTTTTGATTTTTTAAATTATTTAAATTGTTGATTTTTATTTTGAATTGTTCATATGTGTTCAAGTGTGATAATTGCATACGAGCATACCCTGTGTAATGAGAGTAATCAGAGTAATGAGAGTAAATCAGAGTAATGAGCATTTCTCTTTTTTTAACACACTTTTTGTTTCTTTGTGTTGAGAAACTTTATGTTCCTCTCTCCTAGTTCTCTAAGAAATATATAGTACATTGTAAGATGTGGGTATTCTGTGGTTCTGCAAAACACTAGAACTTATTTCTCATGTCCTTTCAACTGTGCTTTGACACCCCATTATCCCAACATTTTCTGTCCCTCCTTCCTACCCTTGCTAACATCTAGTGACCAATATTGTACTATGTTTACCTAGTAATGGTACAAATATTAAAAAAAAACAAATAAACTTTTACCACCTAGTGCTATTCTTTTAAACACTACAACAATAACATTTAATAAATACCAGGTAAGACAGAATTGGGTGTGAGTCTGAAATTACTAAGAATTATGTTCATGTCCATAAAAACCCAGAGTGGCCCTGATCAATACTCTAGTAGTCAGCTAGCAAAAATAGGCAAGGTCGTACAGCAATTATTCTGTTCCACCACAGAATGACTGTAAATATATCTGAGAAGTCAGGTTGATCTAGCTATCCCCCCATGACCACCATGGCCTCCCAGCAGGGGATCCCATATGGGGCCTTCAAGATTTTTACCCTTCCTCTTTTACTCAGTGCTTATGTCCTGATTGGCCAGCAAAGATGAAGACCCCTGATTCTTTAAAAACATAAATTGCTGTTACTAAATTTGTTGGAAAATATATAAAGTATTTTAAATCTTACCTTGGAATTTTAAACATTTTTACAAATCTTTGTGCTAGCACAGAAAGACAAGGCAGGATGAAAACTTCATGAATCAACGCAGCTGTTTTATTCAGGAACAAAGTTTCACACAAAAACCGGGGATGCAGGGATGGAATGACCCCTTGGACTCACTCTCCTGGTGGAAAATAAGGCATTGGACAAAGGAAGGGACTGGGCTTATATAGGTTATACTGAGATTTGACTTAGGAATTTGGGGTCTATCTTACTGGGAAAGATGGGGAGGGGACTAGGGTCAGTGGTCAGTCTTGGACACTCAGGAAACAGATTTGTGAGAATTTGAAAATTTGTTTTTACTGGGCAATATGTTTACTTGGAGAAGAATGGAGGATCTTGGGTCAGCATTCAGAGATTATCTTTGCCTTCAGGGTTCCATTGTACTGTCACTGAGAAAGGATTTATTTGGGGAAGGATCAATGCTTTGGCTTCTTTTCTAGGGATTGTTCTGTCCCTGGGAAAGAATCAATACCATAAATGTGCTGCTTTTCTCTGCAGTCCCTCTTCTCAGGCTATATTAATTTGAGGTTTGTCATTTTCCATATCTAATACTTTGTTAAACCAAACTTTGCGTTAACAAAACAAGGTCATAAAAAAAGTAGTGACATTGAGAAAAAAATTGTTTTTTTTTTCCCCAAAATCCTGGAGAAACTTGGGGAAATAAAGAGAAGAAAGCAAAATACCCAAGTAGATTTTCTATCAGCAAAGAAAAATAGGACTCCAAACAACTTAGTCTGAAATGTCTTGTATAATAAAATGTCTTAAGGTGGTTGTAGAAAAAATTAAGAAAAATTAACTGTTCACAGATTAGAATCACATGGCAGTCTTTATAGACTAAATTGTTGTTTATAATGGATTATTTGGCTGTTCAGATGCTGATTTTATTTTAGTCACATAAAAGAAACATGAGGATGTATGTAAACTTCTAATATTATAGAAATGTAAAACAAAGTTATTTTAACAGTAATAATCATTTAAATTATCATTTTTATTATGTAAAACCTATTATTTCTCTAATAGTTCATTGTTTTTACCTTTGTAAGGATACAGCATATCTAGAAGTTGTGTACTGTTTGTTCAGACTTGTTCTTTTTCAGTGTCATATTGACTCTTCTGGGTCTTGTTTTTCAGTTTGTTAAAATCCACAAAATAATATGCTGAGAGGTTTTTTGTTTGTTTGTTTGTTTTTATTGAATCAAAGCATCATTTTGGAAGAAATGATATCTTGAAAATGATGAGTATTTCTATCTATGTTCATGGAACAATTTGTTTCCATTTATTTAGATATCCTTTCACTTCATTCAAAGTTTTATTTAAATCTTATACATATGTTTTTAAGTATATACATAAGTATTCCATTTTCTTAGGGCTAAAGCAAATGATACTATGTTTTTTTTTTTTTTAATTCCAAATGTTCATTACTATTCTATGGAAAACATAATTCCTTTTTTGTTAGTTATTTTGTTTTGTTTTGGTACCAAAGGTTGAAGCCAGGAGTGCTTAACAACTGAGCCACATCTCCAGCCTTTTTAACTTTTTGAAGCAGGGTCTCACTAAATTGCTGAGGCTGGCTTTGAACTTTTGATTCTCCTGACTTGGCCTCCCAAGCTGCTAGGATAATAGGCATATGCCACCACACTCAGTTAAAACAATTTCTTTTTGTATATTAACATTGCAGCCTTAGCTATAATTTTTTAGTTCTAGGGTGTTTTCTTGTTGCTGTTGTTGATTCTTGGAGATTTTTCTACATAAACAATCATGTCCTATGTCCAGAAAAAAAAAATTATTCTTTTTCAATCTGTGTACGTTTTATTTACTCTTCTTACCCTATTCCAGAAGGCAGGACTTCCAGTATCATTTTCAACAGAAATAGTGAGAGGAACATACTTACCTCACTTGTCATCTTAGTGGAAAATTATCTAGCCACTCACTACTCTGTAGAATATTAGCTATATGTTTTCTAGAGATGTTCTCAGATTGAGAAAATTTCCCTGTATTAAGATAAAATTGTTCATATTGGGGATGATTGTCAGCCTGCTTTTACAAGTGAGTTACAACCCCAGACTTTTTGTGTTTATTTTTTGTATTGAGAAGGCTGGCCTACAACTTGTGATCCTCCTGCCTCAACCTTCTAAATTGCTGGGATTACAAGCATGCACCACCTTGCCCATCAAAAGTTAAATTTTAGAACACTAAAATTTAGTCTATCATGTTAATGAAGCAGAACTTATAATTCCTCACAGTGGACACAATTTCAGTGGAATAATTTTTGGGTTTCTCTTTTCTTTGTGTGTGTGTGTGCGCGCGCGTGTGTGTGTTATTTTATACACACACGTATGTGTATATATATGTGTGTATACAAATATATATGTTCTTTTTTACTTTATTTTTTATTTTTTTGGCAGCAACTAGCTTCAAGTTATGCAAGATAATCCTATATAATAGTGAATATTCGAGAAATTTAAAGGAGAATAAGTTATACTCAAAATTCAACTGAACATTGGCCATTGGTCTTTGCCCTAAATCAAGATCTTTTAGATATTTTCTCATCTTGTGACTCTTGGTCATAAAAATGTACTCTTACTATAGATATGGAAAATGTAGACCTTCACTATCTTGAGTTGCTTTGGAGCTAGAATATTGGAACTATATAAAGGCACAAATGGTCAGTGAACATATATTATACTTAAAAATTCAGACCTAATATAACAACAATAACAAAAGAGCATACATAAATAGTAATTGCAGAGGCAGCAACTAATTATAAGAGCATCAATACTAGGGTAGCAGTGTTGGTGGTTCTTGTTCCTTGCAAATGGGTGGTGTAACTACTTATAAACTTTTAAAGCTTTTCTTCAGTTTCTTCCAAATTCTGACTGCATCTTATATTTTTGTTTCTGGTTTTCAAAATACTCCTACTTAACTCCTGGAGGAGTTATGTTGCATTTTAACTTCATGGTTTTTTTTTTTTTGTTGTTGTTGTTGTTGTTGTTGTTTGTTTCTGATGTTTAAGCTTCAATATGAAGTTACCCACTGAAGTTTTAATCATTGTACTATTCTTTTGATATATTTAGTTTTATGCTTTAATGAAGCAGAGTCCTTTTTTTTTCCATTTCAAAAAAGATTCCTGTCTAGTAGACTGGCATTGATAATATGCTTAGTAAAAAATACTAAAACAATAGTTCTTTGAAATTAAGAGTTATAATGGACAGCTCTTAATCTTAATCACTGTGATTTAGATGGAAATGTCAATTAAAATGGCATGGGTATTTAATCAAAATTTTACCAAAATGTAACTGTAAAAGACATGTTACATTGACTTATTCCTAATTAATGGAAATTATAGTCTGAACATGAAATAAACAATGAATGGATATCTTTGATTTATGACTACATATGAGGACTTCATAAGACATGAAGTTGAGGCATTTGGGTAGGAAACACATGAGGAGGCCAAATCCTATGAGGTCAATCTTCTGTTTGACTTTTTATGGTCAAGATACAGTATTGATTATATTCATATTCATTAGAAGTTTGCTGAATGAAAGAGTAAATTTAAGAATGAGTAGATGAATCAATCAGGACAATTTTAATAGTGAGGAAAACAAACATTAAAATGTATCTAATTTTTTTCAGGAGATATTATATTTGTCTATTTGGGCTGAAAGATATAGTTAGATGGACATTAAATATTAACCAAAAAAATCTAAGATTAAGTCACATTGGATGAGATTGAAGGAAAGGTCCAAAGCTTTCAGTTTTATCAAGTGAGAATCAGAGAGTAATTGAAAGTGATTAATGTTATATTTCAGATATTAAAATTAAAATTTAAATCTGCAGGTAGTGAAAGTAAATTTAGATATTTTGCATTACCTACTTATGGTATATGCTAAAGAGAGTAATCTTCCATTATTTCAAATCTCCTATCACATGTAGGTTTTTTTTTTTTAGTTGTAGATGGACAGAATATCCTCATATTTATTTATATATATATTTTATGTGTGCTGAGGATTGAACCCAGGGCTGCACACATGCAAGGCAAGCACTCTACCACTGAGCTACAACTCAGCCCTCACATGTAATTTTAACACATTCACAGAGTCCGAATGATAATTTTCTCAGAGAACTTACTACTAACATGTGTGTGTGTGTATTATTAGTGTGTATGTGTGTGTGTGTGTATGCCAGCATTACCACAATTCGCTGCACCAAACGATAGTTACATAGTCCAGGCAAGTTCTGCAAGCAGTTCAAAGCGGAGGAATCTATCAATACGTCCATTTCCTCCCAAAATCCGTTTCCTCCCAAAGTAAGTTAACTCCTTAATTGAGCATTACTTGTTGAGTGCCAAGCTGGAGTTCTGGATATCAGCTGTTATGGATTTGAGTTAAATCATCTTCTTTTCGTTCTGTAGAAACTGTTTTAGTTAATCTCTCTGGAATCCAAATCGGCTGCTGTTCTCCCTGTGGAAACACACAAACAAAACCCCGACTCCAGACAATCACTGGGTCAGGACCTTTCCATTGTCCTGTTAGAATATCTTTCCAAAGTACCTTAGGCTTATGTACATTTTTTGGATACATATGTCTTTCCGCAGCACTAAGTCCTGATGAATCCAAATTTAAAAAGTTTAGAGTAAAAAGGGTTATTTTAAGTTTATCTATGGGGGATATATACCCCTTTCCAATTCCCTCTTTTTGCTTTAATAAGTATGTCTGTATCTAATAGTTGTCTTAGCTTTTTGCATTTTCTATCTGTGTAATACCTTACTTGACATTTTCAACCATTTTCTATCTTATTTCTATCTTCTAGTTTTTTTTTTCCTAAGGTTTGTATTTTTACCCTTGGTTGCTTATTTTCCTCCTAGTTTTTTTTTTTTTTTTTTTTTTTTTTCCTATTTTGTGGGTTTAAAATTCTTGTCTTCCTACATTTTTTTTATCTTTCTATATCTTCTTTATCTTTTTTCTTTTTAACTTTCTATACTTCTGTCTTTAAAGTTTTTCACTTTAAATTTTTAATCTTCTTTATCTAAATATCTTTTATCCTAATATCTTCCCATTTTTTTAAAGTAATGCCTTTAAGATTAAGCTTCTTTCCTCCATCATGAAGGCATTTTAACCACCTTTAATTTAACCTTTTAAAGCCTTCCAATTATCATCTATACTATACTTTTAAATGTACTTTTTCACCACCTACAGCTTCACTCTTTTAAAAGAGGGTTAGATTTTGTTTAAATCGCTTGAATGTTAGTTTACATGGCTGCCCTTCAACCAAAGGCTTTTTTTTTTAACTCCATTGAGAAACTTTGTCTCAATCTGCCATGTACAAATACCTTTTTCTTCTTTCTTCCTTTCTCAAGCTTTTAAAGTAAGTCTAGTTTCCTCAAAATCTTTTTAAATGGCATTTTACAACTTTTTACTTTACCACACAGAGATTATCTCATCTAGAAACATTTATTTTTCCTTTAACCTTTTATATTAAAATATATTTCCACATCTTGAATCTTTTTCTCTTTTTAAACCATTAACCCTTTTTATAAATTCACATTTTGAAACAACTCTTATAAAATTTCTGATTTAGACAAATTACTCCACTTTAATAAGATGAAAGACTTTCATGTTTTTTATGATACTATAATACTATATATGCAGACAGAGTGTGTGAGAGAGAATGTTAGTTGAAGATTTTTTAACATTGGACAGGTCAGTAACGTTCAAAAGTATTGATAGCTGTTAATAATTTATACTAAATCTTCCATCCAACTCAAAATGATTAATAGACTACAATTTCTTTCCTTGTGCCTGCCTTAAGGTATAATTGTCCATGGAGATGTAAATATTAGATATATAGGCATGATGTCAATGCGTGTGGTTGATCAGACCCACACACACACACACACACACACACACACGTGCATACCTTCTTTTATTTTTCTTTGTCAGATTTGTATTTCCCTGATTTTTTCTTTTTATTTTCATTAATATGCTTGCCTTACAACATATTTAATATAATGAAAGCTTATGATTTCACTATGGATGCTGTATCTATATTTTAGTCATTATTTTGATATTAAGTGCCTGGAATCAAATCATAGATAGAAATTAGAAATTAGAAAATATGAATAGCCACAATTGCATATTTATTCTAATTTACAACATAAACTATATTGATTTATAAAATCCTAAAGTCATTTTTAAATGTAGAAATATTCCAAAGTCACACATTTAAATAACTATAAACTCTAGGGCTGGAGATTTTACAGTCTTCATTTTGATGTCATTTGTTCTTATCACCATGTAAACTCTCCCACATAACTGGAGCTTTACACTGTCATATTTTGGCATATTTTAAAAAATAGATATGCCAAACAGAATGCAGAAATAAACATATGAAAGACATGACAACCTAAGTGGTATATACATACTACTTCACTGTATAAAAATAAAAACTCATCAGATACTTCATGAAAAGTAAAGTAGCATAAGATGCTTCTCAATGGGAATAGACTATGTTGGCTTTTAGAAAAAGGTCAAAGAAATGTTGAGTGTTATGACCCCCAGTTGCAAAACAAGAAAAAAATATGTGCACAATTAATATTGTCAAAAAATTTAAATTCATGCATGATAACTTCAGTCACAATATATATTTGAAAGACACTGGTGCAGTTTAAAGATTTCTTATTCCTCCAGTAACTAAAGCAATGATAATATTCCAACGGATGTCTGCTTCTGTTTGCTAACATAGTACTTGTTCTTTGAAAGTTACATATTGGGGATAGTATTATTTATTTTGGGATACTCAAGAAAATTGTCCTTGCTATTAAGTTTATGATAAAGTCAAGTACAGTTGTCAAGAGTCGCCTTTAGATTTTTGACCAGGAAGAAGGGTGAAAAAATATATTTTGGATTTTTTGTTTGCTTTCTAGACTCAGGTAAAGATCTTTGTGTGGGAGGGTGCTAATTAGCAAATCATAGGATCCCTCTGTCCTGGTTTAACCCTCTCTTACCTTCCAGGTATGGAATCACTTTTTTTGATAGAGAAATATTACTAGCAATTTAAGGAGTCAAATCACAATATCAAATATTTACTAAGATACATTGACTGACTCACTCATAAACTTACACTACTTTTAAATAATTTTATTGCAACCAGCCAGTTCCTGTGACATAGCTGGATTCATTTCAAATGAAATGTGTGAAAAGATATTGCCAAATTTATTTCAGTTAATTTGATATGTAACTTTAAAAATATGATAGAAATTTTTGAACAAAATTGTTTTCAATAAAATAAATGTAAAATT
This sequence comes from Marmota monax, assembly GCF_021218885.2. Taxonomy (NCBI): domain Eukaryota; kingdom Metazoa; phylum Chordata; class Mammalia; order Rodentia; family Sciuridae; genus Marmota; species Marmota monax. Next base: position 6,073,888 of record NW_026695209.1, on the reverse strand, counting down.
ACCTGTATATTTACTTCATAAATACATTCCATAAGGGTGAAATGTGTCTTGTTAAGTAGAAACCATTTCATTAATATAGTAATGGCTTTTAAAACCATTAATACTTTACTTGCAAAACCTGAATAAAGATTGGAACTTGTATTTTATACATAATTTCCCCAACATTGTTAAAAAATTCCATTTTAAAAGAATGTTTTATATGTACACTGACACAAGTCTGTAACCCCAGGAGTCTGAGACAAGAGAATCTGAAGTTTGAGTCCAAATTAAGCAACTTAGGAAGACCCTGTTTGATTTGAAAAAACAAAAAAAAGGCTTAGATATAGCACCCCTGGCTTCAATCCTCAATACCTAAATAAATAAATAAATAGAAAAGGAACAAAAGTTTATATATGGTTACATATATAATGTATCATTATGTGTGTGTGTGTACTCACACACACACACACACACACACACACAGTGATACCAGCCTTGGAAATAAGGAACAGGTCCTCATTCCCCCATGTTGAAGATGGAACACATTGGGCAATGCCAAGGCAAACATGGAAAACAAGTTTTATTTAAGAGAGGAATAAAAGTAGAGGTAAATTTCTCCAGAAAGAAGGGGACCCAGAGTTGGATGCCAGCAGGAGTGTGTGTGTCTTACTCTTTTATAGACCCCAGGAATCCCCCCACCTCCTCTTTCTTCTTCAAGTACATGCCTAAGGGCAGGAAGGAGCTGCACAGGGATAATAGGTTGTGTTGAGAAGTGAGAGCCCTGGAGGTATTAGCAACCCTTTGGTCCCCTAAGGTTAGCAACTCTTAACCTCATGTTCCCACCTTCTATCCTCATCTATTTATCCCCTTACATTAGTTCTAAATAATATTCACTTCAACACATGCATAATATTTATGTTAAAATTATTTTTGAGGGAATACATTTTCCATTTTTACCATAGATCATCGTATTAATATCATTAAGCATTGTTTGAGTTGATTTATATTTTGAATATTTTAAAAAATCAGGGTCAAAAATTAATAATGCATGTATAACATTTTTAGGACACCTTATTTCAAAACCCTTTTGTTGCTTTACTTATTTCCTTTTGTTATCAAAACAAATGATGAATTGAAAATTTCATGAGACAGTACATTAAACATTTGTTCCCTACCCTGACTGTTCTTTTGCCGCCCTGGTCTCACTAGTACATGATTAATATTCAGTATATGTTGAATTAAAATGTGAACGAGTTAATAAATAAATTCATAAGAAGGAATATTACTCAGCATAGTAACATTGCCATCATTTCAACATTAACACACTAATTTACTATCATTAAATTATGAAACAAATATATTAATGTTACTAATGTTGGATTTTTTGCTTTTTTATTTATGATGTCCATTCAAAACTGTATTACCTGGAAAGAAAATTTGAAAAAATGTTAAGTCAGAACATTTAATTACTGGAAATTGTTTGACTTAATTTGTATATCAAGCTGCCTGTTTTGCTGGTAGTTATATGAAACTATAGCTCTTGAGATGAAGAGATTAAAAATATATCACTTTTCTGCATGTGAAATAAAATATACCTAATTGATGTCTATAAAGAGGGTATTAGATCATTATGATAAGTAAATCTATTACCTTTGTAGAACAATAAGAAAATGTGATTAAATCACTCTCTCATCATTGTACAAATTGTTTTCACATCATTTATCTCATAGTACAGTGTTAAACACTCTGATGGCCTTTATTCAAAAGCTATTTTTCATAAATATATGAAGACAATATTTGATTTAGAAATTCATATTACTAGAGAGAGAGTAAAATAATAGTGTGCTATCAGTGTCTGTAATGTTCAATAGAATACCAAAGCCACAGGAAAATTAAAAGCCTAAAATATCTTCGTCAAGTTTATATGACCACTTTCTATCTGTATAGTCTAATTACAGCATAAGTTCTTAGAATTAGTTTATCTCTATATAAAGCACATTTATAATTTAAAATTAAACCATTTCAAATTCAATTAAAAACATTTCATGGAGATGTTCATTTAACAATGCAACATGATTGCACTAATTAATTTAGTATTGCAGTGGCAATAAAATATTTTTTCTGAAAAATATTAGTTATTAGTGTCCAATAATAATTTATATGCATCAAATAGGAAACCTGGAAATGAAAAAAATGCCATTAATCTCTTTTTTCTACAAATATACTCCTAAAGCAGTTATATGCCAAATATTGTACTAGCACTAAGTAGAGATTAAAGAATGCAATTTCTGTTCTCCTGGAGCATAAATGATGGAACTAAGTATTTCAAGACATGCAAGTATTATCAAAAGGCCACAGTACATAGCAAAAACCATCACAAGTAAAATTTGATGTGGAATTATGAGTGAATGCTCTTCTGATTGAAGAAATAATAATGTTAAACCACAAGTTTGATGAGCAAAGAGAAAAGATAAAATTGTAAGGTATTTTACAGAATCATTAAAAAAATTTAGAATAAATCATGTTTAAATTTCATACATCATTGGAAGGTAATTTACATAGTGTCAACATATCAGACCAATATGAGGAAAAATTAAATAGAACATTTTATTATCCTATTTTGTTAAACATGAAAATGAATTTTTACTTTATATTTTTAAGATAGCTATTTCTTTTATTTATTTTTTAATTGTTCTAACTAGTATACAAGCCTACAGAATGCATTTTGACATACTGTACACAAATGGAGCACAACTTCTCATTCCTCTGGCTGTACATTATGCAGAATCACATCAGTCATGTGATCATACGTGCGCATAGGGTAATAATGTGTGACTCATTTCACCATCCTTTCCACCCCAACAGTCCCTCCCCTCCCTCATTCCCCTCTGCCCTATCCAAAGTTCCTCTATTTTTCTCTAGCTGCCTTCCCAATCAGTATCTGCAATATATATATATGTGCATATCAGAGAAAACATTCAACCATTGGTGTTCAGGGATTGGCTTATTTCCCTTAGCCTGATATTCTCCAGCCTATCCATTTACCTGCAAATGCCATAATTTTATTCTTCTTTAATGCTGAGTAATATTCCCTTATGTATATATATCACATTTTCTTTATCCATTCATCTGTTGAAGGGCACTTAGGTTGGTTCAATAGTGTAGCTATTGTGAATTGAGCTGCTATAAACATTGCTGTGACTGCATCACTTTTGTATGCTAATTTTCAGTCCTTTGGGTATAAACCTAGGAGAGGGATAGCTGGGTCAAATAGTGGTTCCATTCCAAGTTTTCTGAGAAATCTCTAGATCACTTTTCATAATAGTCACACCAATTTGTAGTCCCACCAGTAATGTATGAGTGTACTTTTCCCCCACATCCTAGTCACCATTAATTGTCACTTGTATTCTTGATAATTGCCATTCTGACTGAAGGGAGATGAAATCTTAGAGTGGGTTTGATTTGCATTTCTCTAATTGCTTGATATGTTGAACATTTTTTCATGTATTTGTTATCAATCATATTTATTCTTCTGTGAAGTGTCTGTTCAGATCCTTAGCCCATTTATTGACTGAGTTACTCATTTTTTTGGTGTTTTTTTTTTGGGGGGGGGGTTCTTTATATCTATCTTGGATATAAGTACTCTATCTGAGGTGCATGTGGTAAAGATTTTCTCTCATTCTGTAAGTTCTCCCTTCATGTTATTGTATCTTTTGCTGAAAAGAAGCTTTTTAGTTTGAATCCATACCATTTATTGATTCTTGATTTTACTTCTTTCAATTTAGGAATTTTGTTAAGGAAGTCAGGTCCTAAGTTGACATGGTGAAGATTTAGTACTACTTTTTCTTCTATTAGGCACAATGTTTCTGTTCTAGTGCCTAAGTATTTGATCCATTTTGAGTTCAGTTTTATGCATGGTGATAGAAAGGGGTTTAATTTCATTTTGCTGCATATAGATATCTAGTTTTCCCAGCACCATTTGTTGAAGAGGCTATCTTTTCCCCAATGTATGTTTTGGGCACCTTTGTCTAATATGAGATATTTATGTGGGTTTTTCCCTGTGTCTCCTACTTTGTACCATTGGTCTACATGTCTATTTCAGTGTCAATACCATGCTTTTTTTTTTTTTTTTTTTTTTTTTTTTTACTATTGCTCTGTAGTCTAGTTTAAGACCTGGTATTGTGATGCCTCCTGATTCACTCTTCATGCGAATGATTGCTTTGATTATTCTGGGCCTCTTATTTTTCCAAATAAATTTTATGATAGCTTTTTCTAGATATATAAAGAAAGTTATTGGGATTATAATGGTAATTGCATTAAATATGTATAATATTTTTGGTAGTATCACCATTTTGACAATATTAATTCTACTTATCCAAGAACAGGGGAGAACTTTCTATCTTCTAAGGTCTTCTTTAACTTCCTTTTTAGTGTTCTGTATTTTTCACTGTAGAGATCTTTTTCTTCTTTTTTTAGATTGAGTCCCAAGTATTCTATTTATTTGAACCTATTGTGAATGGTGTAGTTTTCATAATTTCTCTTTCTGTGGTTTTATAACTGATATATAGAAATGTCTTTGATTTATGGATGTTGATTTTATATCCTGCTATATTGCTGAATTAATGTATTAGTTCTAGAAGTTTTCTGTTGAATTTTTTTTGGATCTTCTAAATATAGAATGATTTTATTGTTGATTTCTTACTTGATTCCATTAATATCAATAGAATGCAGGTAGAATCTCTCTCTCTCTCTCTCTCTCTCTCTCTCTCTCTCTCTCTCTCTCTCTCTCTGTCTCTCTCTCTCTCTTTTGTATTTGTTGAAAGTTGCCTTGTGGCATAAAATGTGGTATTTTTTAGAGATGGATCCATGTTCTGTTGAGAAAAAAGTTTATTAGATTGTTGATGAATGAAATATTCTATATATGTTTGTTAAGTCTAGATTATTGATTTTATTATTTAGTTCTGTAGTTTTTTATTTTTTTTGTGTGTGGAAGATATATCCAGTGCTATGAGAGGTGTGTTAATGTTACCCATGTTGTGGACTATTTGGTTCTAGAAATTGAGAAAGGTATGTTTGATGTACATAGATGCTCTATTGTTTGGGGCATAAATATTTAAGATTATTATGTCTTATTGATGTATAGTTTCCTTATCCAGTGTGAATTGTCTTTGTTTATGCATTCTGACTAACTTTGGCTTGAAATTCACTTTATCTGACATAAGGATGGAAACCCCTGATTGTTTATCCAATCCATGTGAATGATGTGCTTTTCCCCAACCTTTCAACTTCAGTCTGTGGATCCCTATTTCAAGGAATTAAGTCTCTTGGAGACACCTGTTAAGTCTCTTTGTCACCCCTGTTCAGTACTAATTTTCTTCTCCAGGTCTCAAGAAGTCTTAACATTTATTTCATAATTCTGGTACCTAGAACTACTGCCACAGTCTGGCTGGACACAATTCAGGAGTCACTTGTCAAAAGAAACTAACTTTATTTTTAGAACCACACACGCCAAACAAAACAGCTCCTCAGGAAAAACCCTCAGAGCCCAACTGCCACCACCGGCTTCCCACAAGCCTCTCCCTCAACCACAAGCCTCTCCACCTCCCCCACTCCTCCTGCTCTTGAGGCCGATTGGCTGGATCTCGTGGGCGGAGCCAAAAAAGTCCCCCAGTGGGCAGCTCCTTGATCTGAAAGGGCAGGGAAACAGCCCAATGAGCATCACCGCAGAGGAGCCAATCAGCTAGATGTTGCTGGGGCTGCTGTGAGCCAATCATCAGCTGGCAGTCTGAAAGTTTGCTGGGGCCCCTTTGGCTGTGGCTCTCAACAAACTACAATATAATTTCTAGGCCGACAATTTTAAAGGGGAATTTTATAGTATAGGTGTGTATATGAATTCTGTTATGTTTTCTGTACATTTTCAGTTCTATTTATAAAGCAGTGGGGGAGCTTCCCATTTATAGATTAATTCAGTCAGGCACTTACAGTTTATGGGAGTGACCAGAACACTTGCAGCCAACTCTACTTATTACTGACAAGTAATTTTCTAAAACTAGCAATGGAGGTTCGTGGTTCTTTTGGTTCAGTTGGGAACATAAAGCCTGCATTCTCTTGTGGAAAGGTAATAAATAAGATGAGGGGACACCACTATGTAGCACATTGGTGATAATGTGCCTTGAACCAAGTGTACCTGGGTCCACACCCCTAGGAAGAGAGCAAAAGGAAGGAAACCTAACTGCAGCCTTTTGTATGGGCTACAGACTGGTCATGTGCCTGACCTTGGTGAAGCAAAATGACAGGAATATTATTGCTCATGGGGCAGTGGGCAAGAATTTAGAGGCTTACTACAGTCTCCAATCCTCTTAACAAGATCATGTTTTTCTCTCAGCTTCATGTGTTCCCTGATTGTAGCAGTTATAGTTGTATGTTTGATTTCCACAGTAGATTGTAAGCTTGGTGAATAGGAGCTTATTCAGCAGTGTAGTGTCAGTGCCCAGTGCCTAGTGGGTACAAGGCTGTCTGTAAACATTTGTTTAGTTGAACTGTACCAGTCCTAATTATTGGTAAAATCTGGCTCATTTAGATCAGGGATAGAACCTTTATATATTTTTATATAATAGCTATTGTTATTATGTATAGCTCACAAGTAAGAGCTCTTCTACATTTTTCTTTAGTCTAGTTAAATTAATACATCCAAAAAGAATAATAATAATGCCTTAAAATTTATCATTGTCTTTCTAATCATTAATTTTGAGGGAAAAAATGAAACTGTTGGTAATATTATAATTAATTGGCACTTGAGATAGTATTTCTTATAATAAATTTCTTAAAAAATAAACCAGTTATATTAGAAAATATGTTTAGCAAAATCTGTAGGGTGATATTAATTTTTAAATGAAACAAAATATTTCAGAGTCTTCCAAAAAGTTTCCTTACTTTCACAAGGGCCTATTAGCATGTTCTATTTAATTGCATTGGATTGAGAAAGTGGATGTGGAGACATCTTAAAATTCTGTCTAGAATTAGTTTTGGTGTTTAGTAACCTTAGAAGTTAGAGGGTCTCAAGAAGAACTGATGATTCAAAATCTGTTATGTTGTAGGACTTAAAGTAGTATATAAAACCCTTTGGTTATATTTTGAAATTCAGAATTTGGCCTTCACTAGGGGTGAATTTCCTGACTGTTAGAATGTCATCAATTTCAACTACATTAATATACAGTTGCTGGGGGACCGAAAATAAATTTATATTGAAATGGAGATCAGAGATTTCTAGGTGAGATATTTCTTCTCAAATGCTAGAAATATAAATTATTGGATAAATATTTATGGCACTGATTTTAACAAAAGCTTTTAAAATAAGTTTGCTTTCTGTTTTGTGAAGACAAAGATTTTCACCAAACTTTACCTTATGTATCCTTTATAAACTGGAAAAACATCTCTCATGGCTCATACTGTTCTATGTATTCACATGCTTATAGATTATAGCAAAAGAAGAAAAAGCTAATGGACTAATGTTTAAAGTAAAAGGGTAGAAAAGTGAGCACATTTATTATTTTGTGGTGTATTCTACCTTGTGCTTTTACCAGCTCCTGTACTGAATACTGGAGCTCTTTTCTCTTCATTGTTCATTAGTGTCAGTTCATATGTTATGAGTACATGAACTTCTATGTATTAGTGTGACGTTCCTACCTTTGGATTCCTCAGCAGACACCCACACTTAATTTCTATTTTATAAACTAAAACTTATCTAAGGCATGATGCCCCTTTAAACTCCTCTGTAGTGAAAAAGTCAATGAGACTGAATTTGCTGGTTGTCCTTATAAAAGTAGTTGTTTAGCTCTGATCAGCTATCTACCTGCATCTTTTACATTATATATACATCCTTGTTTTCCTCCTGATAATGCCAGAGAATGCTTTTATTTAAAGGTATCATTCTATTCCTATTCCCATTCCCATGCATCTCTCATCCCTACTTAATGGTAATCTTCTTCTCATGCTCTTCTTCCCTGCTCTGTTTTGAGTCGCCCCCCTTATATCAAAGAAGGCATTCGGCATTTGCTCCTTAAGGATTGGCTAGCTTCACTCAGCATTATCTGCTCTATTGTTAGAGTCTATAAACAAGTCAGGATGGTGCCTGGCATTTTGCTAGAGAAATGTTAGAGTCTGTAAACAAGTCTGGATGGCTCCTGGCATTTTGCCAGAGGGAGTGGTTTGTGAAATAACACCAGGGAGCCATTAAGTGTGGAGATTCCTTATTGGTTGACTGCTGTATCTACGTTATGTAAATTAAGATAAGCTGTGTGGAATGTTTAAATACCTCTTTGTCCTACAAAAAAAATGGCTCCTACTCCTGCTGTATCAATGTACACAAGTTGTTCATCACCCCCTGGTTATTTTGCTGCAGCCGGACTGTGGCACTCTATAGCCATCCATTTCTCTGCAAATGCCATGATTTTGTTATTTTTTAGTGCTGAGTAATATTCCATTGTGTATAAATTCCATATTTTTTTATCCACTCATCTATTGAAGGCCATCTGGGTTGTTTCCACAGTCTAGCTATTGTGAATTGTGCTGCTATTAACATTGATGTAGCTGTGTCCCTGTAATATGCTTTTTTAAGGTCTTTTGGGAATAGTCCCAGAAGGGGAATAGCTGGGTCAAATGTTGGTTCCATTCCCAGCTTTCCAAGGTATCTCTATACTGTTTTCCAAATTGGCTTCACCAATTTGCAGTCCCACCAGCAATGCACATGTGTACCCTTTCCCCCACATCCTTGCCAGCATTTGTTAATGTTTGGCTACATAATGGCTGCCATTCTTACTTGAGTGAGATGGTATCTTAGAGTGGTTTTAATTTGCATTTCTCTGATTGCTAGAGATGGTGAGTATTTTTTCCTGTACTTGTTGATTGATTGTATATCCTCCTCTGAGAAGTGTCTTTTCAGATCCTTGGCCCATTTATTGATTGGGTTATTTGTTTTCTTATTGTTTAATTTTTGAGTACTTTGTATACTCTGGAGATTAGAGCTCTATCTGAAGTGTGTGGGGTCAATATTTGTTCCCACGATGTAGGCTCCCTATTTACCTCTCTTATTGTTTCTCTTGCTGAGAAAAAAAACTTTTTAGTTGAGTATGTCCCATTTGTTGATTCTTGATTTTAACTCTTGTGCTATAGGTGTCCTATTAAGAAATTTGGAGCCCGAACCCACAAGATGGAGATTGGAGCCAACTTTTTCTTCTATCAGACACAGAGTTTCTGTTTTGATGCCTAGCTCCTTGAGCCATTTTGAGTTAACTTTTGTGCATGGTGAGAGAAATGGATTCAGTTTCATTTTGTTGCATATGTTCCAGTTTTCCCAGCACCATTTGTTGAAGATGCTATCCTTTCTCCATTGCATGATTTTAGCACCTTTGTCTAATATAAGGTAGTTGTAATTTTGTGGATTGGTCTCTGTATCCTCTATTCTGTACCATTGGTCTACCTGCCTGTTTTGGTACCAGTACCATGCTGGTTTTTTTACTATTGCTCTGTAGTATAGTTTAAAATCTGATATCTCTATACCGCCAGTTTCACTCTTCCTGCTTAGAATTGCTTTTGCTATTCTAGGTCTTTATTTTTCCAGATGAATTTCATGATTGCTTTTTCTATTTCTGTGAGGAATGCCTTTGGGATTTTGATTGGCATTGAATTAAACCTATAGAGTACTTTTGGTAATATGGCCATTTTAATGATGTTAGTTCTGCCTGTCCATGAACAAGGTATATCTTTCCATCTTTAGCAGAATACAATAGACACTAATATGACTATGTATAAACGTGGGTGTAAAACCAATGTGATACTGCAATCTGTAAACATGGAAAAATAAGAATTAATACCCCACTTGAATCAACTGTATGATATGTCAAGATCATTGTAATGTTTTGAGCAAATAATAAAAAAATAAAAAATAAAGGTATAATTCTAATTACATTAATTTATTCACCTTTATTTTAAGCCTTATATACTATTTTTCAGACCCTATCCACACCAAAAAAAAAAAAAAAAAAAAAAAAATTAGTACATTCTCTCTTTGAACTTATTCATTGTTTTAGCACAATTCCAGATGATCTTGCTTTTGTTAAAAGCAAAAGCTTTGGGTCTTTTTAAGAAATCCAATCTGTCAGTCTATGTCTTTTGATTGATGAGTTTAGGCCATTAACATTCAGATTTATTATCATTATTATTTTTTAATTGTTTTAATTCTTCATAGAACCAAAAAAATCAATCATGAAATTTATTTGTAAAAACCAAAAAAAAATAAATAAATAAAAATAAAAAATAAAAAAAAACAAACACAAAACAATCCTTAACAAGAAGAGAGAAGCAGGAAGCATCACAATACCAGACCTTAAATTTTTCTACAGAGCCATAGTAAGAAAAATGGCATAATATTAGCACAAAAACAGACATGTAGAAGAATGGTACAAAATAGAAGACACAGAGAAAAACTCACATAAATACAGTTATCATATACTAGACAAAGGGACCAAAAACTTTCATTGGAGAAAAGGTGGTAATGAAAGTAACAAAATTAAGTTAAACCTCTATCTCTCACATGCATGAAACTCAACATAAAGTGGATCAAAGACTTAGTCTATGGATGACAGACCCTGTGCCTAATAAAGGAAAAAAATAGGCCCAAATTTTGACCATGTCAGCTTAGGATCAGACTTACTTAACAAGAGTCCTAAAGCTCAACAAATTAAATCAAGAATCAATAAATGGAATGGAATCAAACTAAAAAGTTTCTTCTCAGCAAATAAAACAATCAATAATGTAAAAAGAAAGCCTAGTGAATGGGAAAAAAATCTTCACTTCATGCACCTCACATAGAGTATTAAACTCCAGGATATATAAAAAACTTAGAGTATTATTGAAATATGAATTTGCTCCCAGTCATTTTGGTTTTTAACTTGACTTAGTTTCTCCTTTGATTGACTTTTCCTTTAGTATAGTTTCTCTCTTTGCTGTTTTTTGTTTTTATTTTATTTTATTTTCATTTCTTTTTCATGGGATATTTTGCTGAGAATGTTCTGTAATTCACTCTTCTAGTTCTGAATTCTTTTAATTTTTGTTAAAGGAAAGTTTTTATTCACCTTCAAATTTAAAGCCTAACTTAGCGAGACATAAGATTTTTGATTGGCATCCATTTTATTTCAGAGCTTGATATATATTTTTCTAGGACCTCCTAGCTTTGAGGGTCTGGATTAAGAAATCCTCTGAGATCCAAATTGGTTTTCCCCTATACGTAATCTTATACTTTTCTCTTGTAGCTTTTAAAACTCTATTATTATGCTGTAGGCTTGGCATTTTCAGTATAATGTGCCTTGGCGTGGGTCTGTTGTAATTTTGTACATTTGATATCCTGTAAGCCTCTTGTATTTGATTTCCCACAATAGCCTGTCCCATCTATATCTGTGCACAGCTCTCTCCAGCCTGTTGCAAGATGATGGCTATTGGCACACCTAGTAGGAAGACCTCAGATATAACCAAGCCTAAAGGCACCTTGATGATGGTCTTCCAGGCCTAGGATGGTGTTTCTAGATGGAAGCAACCATGACCCTAACTGGCAATGATGGAGGGGGAGGTATCCCAAGATGGAGTTGGTTGCATATTTTTTATGACCTCCTAGCTTTGAGGGTCTGGATTAAGATATCCTCTGAGATCCAAATTGTATTTCCCCTATACGTAATCTCATACTTTTCTCTTGTAGCTTGGGGCAATGATTGTGGGCAACACAGAGACAGTGGGGAGCCAGTTTGGAAACACAGTACTGTGGTGGGTGGTACTATGGCAGGTGGCTGCCTCTAGGCCCTATCCAGTCACCTTGTTTGTAGAAGGGGAGTATGTTGCATGGATGTGTGGGTTCCTGGGTCTAGTTATTTCTATATGCCATTTTTAGGTCTCAAATAAGAAAATAATAAGAAAGTAAGAAAGTAGTGTGCAAAAATATAAATTTCCAACAATTATAATAAAAAGATAAAATTTTAAATATTTCAATTTGTTTACCACTGAGAAAATTATTCCTATACAGAGAGGTTTTATTTTAAATTTTACATTTTTACTTCTATAGAAAATGTAATCATTTTTTCTTTGAAAATATCCTTCAGATTCTGATTCTGGATAAGATGCATTCACTTGGAACAAATCAAGAACAACTAGAAAACCGGTATATATATATATATATGTGTGTGTGTGTGTGTGTGTGTGTGTGTGTGTGTGTGTGTGTGTGTATACACACGCATTTATGTGTTTAGTTTTAAAAACAAGATTGCAGTATAGGTTACCAGGATTGTAGGGGCTAAGCCCAAGAGGATAGGGGCTGTCCAAGTAATAAGCTGACATTTTGGGAGCTTCCTTTGTTTGTGGGTTGTTTTCCTCACTTGACATACACAGAGATTATAAACAGGAACTGGAGAAAGCAACACAAGTTTTATATTACTACAGACCCAGGAAGACAGAATTGAGGGTCAGAACTGATGAAGCCACCAGGACCTGAATGACCAAGAAAGGAATTGAAAATTGAGGAGAGGTGGGGACATTGCAGAGGGATTAGTCGAGTAGCATACTTAAGATGAATGAAAATTACAACTGAAATTGATAAAATTCAGTATGTGGAACCATTGACTTTAAATAAAATTATTTTTCCATACTAACACAAAAAATTAAATCAATCTATAAGCATCAGCACTGCTTTGTTTAATTTTGATCATATTTCAATAATTACATATGAATTTTAAAATTCTATAACAAAACAGGCAACTCTGAAAGCAGGCCTAGTTTCACTAATACAAAGGGTGTATATGTGTATCAATGTGGTAATGGTATTTTTAAACTTTGTTTTCTGTTTGAAATTATTTTTTAAAGTTAAAAGAATGCTATAATTTGCTGCTTGTATGGTTTTTATCTGTTATTTACTCTCTTTCAATTATGTGTATATAGTCTTTCAGATTTTTTTAGCATTTCCTTTGAAGCTCCTAACTCAAATACTGAACCATGAGAAAGGAATATGGAAAACACAATCATGAAGTGAAAAAGTATATGCTAGAGGCCTTCACATATGAGATGATAATTTATTGGTAAAAATGTGACTATGTAGCTAAGAAAGCAGGCATGTTCTGGACTGGCACAAAAATCTCAAATGTATAAAAACCAAGTATTTAAATCTCTATTGGACTACAAAGCATAGAATTCTCAATTTATGAGTTATTTAAGAAGTATTAAAGTTTATTCAAAAAGGCGGCGGTGATGAAAACTGATAGGGGTTTAGAGAATCATCTTAAAAGTGAAGAAAACATAATTTGTATAAATTTATAAGGTTGTTCATATATCTTGCCTCAATGGTGACATTTTTATTTCTAAATATTTTTTTAAATTGAATAATTAATATTGGATGATTTAAATAAACAGTCTCAAATAACATATTCAAACTGTGCTATCAGATTTTCTTTTTATTATTTGCTTGATTATCCAAATCTTATTATTAATCAGTAACACATTGCAAACTCTTGTGAATTCAAAGCAGAAATTCTATCTTTATTCTCTGTTTTCCATAATTGACATACGACTGGGAAATTTTCCATAGTAAATACCCATATTACAAATAATAGCTCAAGGTATGGTCATTGTGAATCTTAGGCAGGCAATGTTGTTAATATTATATAGATATTTCTGAGTAACTTTGGGAAAACTGTCAAAATTAGACAAAACATTCTAAAGATCCTACTAAGGAAACCATAGTCACTAAAAATGGGCCTACTTTTCATTTGAGAGGACAGTACCATAATGCTGACATGAATTAGTTATTCCCTGCCTGCCACTAGCTCTGCCCTGCTGAACTGAAAATACCCAAAGTCTGACAGCTGTCACTGCAGCCTGCAGTCACTCGACTGAGTCAGTGCATACTCTGCTTGGCAAGGTTGGCAGCAGCACCAACTCTGGGGTGCTACTGTGGCTAGACTGGTGGAATTACAGTACCAAGTCCTAGGGTAGATATAAAATTTTAAGGGTCATATCTACTCCTCATGTTTACCTTTAGCCATGCCAAGGAATTTCAAGGAAAGTCTCCCAAATCAATTCAATTACATTAAATGCTATATTTGATCTCTCAAAATTTCCTCAAAACTCTGTCCTGGCAGAAAAGCACATCATATTACCATTATTACATAATGAACATCAAAAACTTTACCACAGTCAATTATGAGCAATATTTATTTAGATTAAAAATAATTATTATTAATATTTATATCGTAATATATTTATATCATATATATTAATATGATATAAATCGAGATTTACATTTTCATTCTATGCAAACATCATAACTCATCTTACAGTATCTAATGGACATAAATTTTAATTTAAAAATCATTGATCCAGTAAAGAAAGCCTTAATTACTCCTCATTGTTCATGAAACTTACATAGACTATTTAAATACACATCCTCAATCATGGATTCAAGCTTGAGGATTAAAAAAAGAACTGATGAATTTTATCATCAATTTACAAATATTCTGATTCGGATTTTACTCATGAATACATTGCTAAATGTTTAACAATTAGTCTTCTTATGGTGGAGAAGCCCTTAATTTTATTTGTTGATTCCCACAGTGTAGGTACACTTGTCACAGCTAATTATAAACTACCTGAAAATTTAATAATAAGCTTCCAAGAGTAAGCATGATCTGTCTGAGTACATTATTGCTTATAGCTTTCTATGGAGAAAAGAGATGACATTAATTGATAGTTTATTAATTTGTACATTTCTTTAGTCTCTATAGATTACCTAAGAGATGTTCATATTTCCTCTTTCTATTGGTCATTTTTCCAAGTTCTAAATATTATGCTAACTTGTTTCTTGTGTATTTTATTTCTATATAATATCGGGTGATCCTGGAAGGAAATGACCAAATGCTTGACTTTTTTTGCATCTTGTTAACATCTTTTAGTATGCACACGGTGAGAGTTAAAACATCGCAAATGCTGATGGTGATAATGACCAAACACAAGTTAAGGTCTATTTATTTTAGGCTAAATATCAAAAGACTGAACTACAAAGTGTCAGGATCCATGGAAATTGGCCAAAACCTGACTACTTATCATAATCAATTTCATCCAACCCTAGGATTAGGACTGGACATCAATACATGGGTTATTCTAGGAGAGGAACAGATTCTTCCTGAATGAAAGATAATCAACTGACAAAAAGAAAGCTGGTGTATAGCTTCTATCATATCATAATGTGGATATATTTTAGACAGTCATCCCACCAGGAGAGAGTAAAACTTTTTATTAATCATTCAGCTTGAAAGCCCCACATCCTTATGGTTGTGACCTTTCTCCCTGATTCACAGGACCTGCCTTACTATGTCACTCTTTCTATTCTGCTCCCCCGTGTGATGGAGCAGACAGGATCCTAAATGTTTGGCAATAATTATTTCTGTATTGCTGTGAGAACAATTACTTATTTCTTTGTAGGTAGAAGAAACCTGAATGTATGTTAGCAAGGGGCCACTATTATGCTTTTATTTGATAGAAAAAAATAAACACTTTAAATTACATTAAAACAATTTACATGAGAGTAGTAAGTAGAAGAGTTTTAGGAGATGCATAGTATAAAATATGTTTGATCTAAGTTACATGTTTTATTTTTTAAGTAAAATGTATATGGATACCACCTGATAACCTTCAGAACAGAAGACAAAACTAAAGATACATGGTTTAATTGTCAGTTTACCCTGCCACCTTAAATATTAGCTTTGCAAAAATAGCTTACTAATCATTAGTGTAGTGTAAGGCTCATGAAATGAAATGCTAGTCTACTTTATTCCATTGTTTATGAACTTGATCCAGTCTTCTTTGGTAGTTTATCACTATTTCCCAAGGAAATTAAAACAAATATTCAATAATTGGCTTAAGTTAATAACATTAATAAAAGCACATTCTTAAATGGAGTGTTTGTAATTTTTCTACCTCAGAAATAGCTTTACTTGAGCACATAACTGACTTTGAGATATGATAAAAAACATTGATCCAATGAGCACATTGTACTTGGTTTTGTCCTGTGAATTATAGTCCTGTGTTTGGAATGTATATTACTATTTAGCCTAAAGGCATATTTTCTTAATTGTTCCATTTCTATTATACCTATTTATGTTTCATTGGTCCATGGCATATATTTGCATGTCCTGAATTACTGTAATTACTCAGGAACTACCCAGCTTATCTTTTTGCAAGCACACTCTGCACCTGGATAATTTATTTGCATATTAGGTACATCTTTCCCTTCCCTGATGCTGTAAATAGGAACAAATAGGACTCCTTATCATAAAGGGGAGAGGCATTCCCTTCCCTCCACATTAAATTCTGTTCTGTTAAACAGTTCACTGTTTTGTCTCTATAAAAATGAGATATTTCACTATAATTTGTAAAAAAAAAGTTCTGTATTTGGCCCAATTATTTGTTTGGGACCTTTATCCAGAAAAATAGGAAAGAGAAAGAAGAGAGGAGAGGAAAGAAGAGGAGAGAGAAGGGGAGGAAGGAAAGATTTAAAAGAGAGGTGAGAGAAAGTGAGAGCAATTTTGAACCCCAATGAACTCTTAAAAGATTTATTTTGTTAGATTGGCTCCTGATACAATTGTTTCTGGAGATATATATATAGATAGATAGATAGATAGATAGATAGATAGACACATCTTAGTTAAACCTATTCTTTAAATCTATTCAAACTCATGATACATAATAAAACCTATACAAACTGATGTTATATATATTAATATATTGAATATATTAAGAAAATATTGAATAGGTTTACCTTCAAAAAATAGGTTGACCTTCAAAATAATCTATAAATATTTTAATTTTTGTATGTTCCTATTGAAACTTGAGAAAGCTTTGCAGATAAAAAGAATTAATATTCCATAAACTTATTTTATTATCTCAATTAAATTTATTTTATTATCTCAATTTTTTTCTTTTGAACTACTATATTATATATATATAATATTTGAGTGTATATATATATATATACATATATATATATAATTCTAAATAAATATCAGGAAATAATACCTTATTTTGTCAAGCTTTTTTTTTAAAAAAAAAGAGAGAGGAGGAGAGAGAGGGGGAGAGAGAGAGAAAGAGAGAGAATATTTTTTAATATTTATTTTTCAGTTTTCGGTGGACACAACATCTTTATTTTATTTTATGTGGTGCTGAGGATCGAACCCAGTGCCCCGAGCATTCCAGGCGAGCGCGTTACCACTTGAGCCACATCTCCAGCCCTGTCAAGCTTCTTTAATCTGTCCATCAGCACAGCTCAGGATCCTGGTGCTTAGTGCCGTGTATAGTTCTTCCTTTATATGCATTAGTATGAAGAGGTCCATAAGAAATGAAACAATAATTGACTGTGGCTTTGGAATCATAAACTTCTGATCTTGAAGTCTGAATTTCAATTATGTTTTGAAATTCACTAGCTAAATGGTCTTGGTCTCAATTACATTATATCCCTGGTTTTAAACTCATCCAACACAACAAATAAAACAAACAAAACCAAATTATTTATCATCAAGTAATATTGGACATATAAAGAGAAATAAAACATAGCCTCAAACTCCACAGAAAATGTAAGACAGAGCACTGTAAGGCAAGGCAAGAGCCTGAGTTGGGTGGCATGCCAGAGAAGCCCTCTTCACGTGGTCTTCCTCCATCAAATACTGCACCTCCACAGCTAACAGTCTGATGGCATGGTGTGTCTGCCAACATGCTCCTATCTAAAGTACTGGGTATCCATGATTCTAAAATGTTTTCAAAAACCCCTAAGAATATGAACAAGGCATACATTTTCCTCTGCTTCAGTTCTCCCAAAGGCAAAATGTGCTACTCATGTACCCATACAGACTGACAGTAGTTGAGAGGCTGGCTACTGAACAACTCAATAGCATACTAGAGCTCTGCAGAGTAGGAAGAAAAGAAGGGCAAGATGTAAGAGAGCGGGGCTGGAACTCGGAAGCACTTAAAATTCTAAATTTAATCTGGTGTTAAAGTCTTTGGATGATATATTTATCAATAGAGATGGACATAATAACTGTGTTACAACAGTTATTTGCTTGACTTATCATCTTTTAAATTTTTTTTAATTGTAGGTGGACACAATACCTTTATTCTATTTTTATGTGGTGCTGGTGACCAAACCCAGTGCCTCACAGTATGCTAGGTGAGAGTTCTACTACTGAGTGACAACCACATCCCATTGACTTTTTATCTTTATGTGTTTCCACACATGACATAGTTTTCTTAGGAACTTTTATTACATATTAATCTGTAAATCTGAATTGAACTCCTAAAAGTATTCAACAAGGATCTGATAAGAAGAATATCTAACTCTATTTAAACTAAAGTAATCAGAAAGACCATTTCCTTTCAGGTAGAATCCATGCCTGGATTTAATTTACAAGGATAAATAGAAAGGACCTAGTTAAACTAAAGAGACTAAGAGAGTCTAAATAGATCCAGATGCTTGCATGAAGCTTTGGAGGAAGAGAGCCAAGGTGATGTTGGAAGTCTCTGGATGAATAAAGGCAGACCATAGGTTTTAAAGAGAATTTGCCATTTCTGTTTGCAACACCAAAATTTCTTTGAAAATGCTAGAAAATGTTATCTGCATTAGTGGTTATTTCTTTTTGTTCAGCTTCAAAGCTTTCTTTTTGCACTCAAGGAAGACAAAGAAGAGAACCAGTGTTTTTGAAAATACATATTACTGAATTTTAATTATTTTATAATTTTGTTAGTGAGATTATCTAAAGATCACATATCCATTAAGGTTACAATTTTAGAGGTCTATCAAGTTTGGGGGCCAAAGGTTTATACGAATAAATGCCTTTATTAATTCAGTTTTTCAATATGAGTGAAATGTGATCTTACAATTTCTGTGCAAGCAGATTAAAGTCGTAAATCTGAGTTTATCACACCACCTTGGATTAGGCAAGAGAGCAAGAACTCCCTTTTCAATATGTGTACAAGAAATGGAAAAGTTAAGCATGTCACAGTCCAGACAGAGATTTCAAAGAGGAGATTTTCAATCTTTAAATCTATGTAGTAGTGTGGAAAGAAGAAATAGAAAACTTGGCTAAATATTCTCCAACCTGAGTGGTCAATTCAAAGCTGAATGATTATTAGCCAGGTAACTTGACTATGCACTAAATTCAATAGATTCTAGAGTCTCAAACAAAGACCAGAGTCTATAGATGAAGATGTAAAAGATAAAGTATATTTTTACTTTAGAAGATGAATGTAAACAATATTTTTTGTGTGTAAAATATAAAATTTTAGATTTATTCTTCTTTTACCACATTTCCTCAGATAATCATTCATTCCTATCTCTGAACTCATGAATATTTTAGCTATATTGGCTTGAATACAGCATAAAGTATTAGACTAACTCTATTCTTAGCAATTTGTTTAAAATTTAGCACAAAGTTAACATTCAAAATCAAGGAAACAAGCAAAACAAATGTTCCTTCTCAGTTTCTAACAACTGAGAATTAGAAAGATAAACCTGCAATCTTTTGCTTGTTTTTCGATTTGCTGATGAGGATTTTTTTTTAACCTGAGTGAAAGTCTGAAATTTAAATCTCTCTGCCAGGAATTTCAGAACTTTATTGATTTCTTCAGCACATTCCTTGTTTTCTTTATATAAATTGGTGTTATTGTTTTACAAATAGATAACATATGTTCAATGTGATCACTATCATATAATTCATATAGCAAAAAATGCCGATTAAGCTGTTTTGAAGAATATATTTTTTTTAATAATAAATGGTTAATTTATTATTTGATCACATTAAAAGAAATATATTTTATATTTAAATAAACAAGAACAACAAAGGAATGCATTTTTTTTTCTTGTGCAGCATCTTCTAGGACATTTTCATTAGGATTGATACTCAGGGCTGGGGTTGTAGCTCAGTGGTAGAACCCTCACCTAGCATGTGTGAGGCACTGGGTTCAATCATCAGCACCATATAAAAATAAAATAAAGGTATTGTGTCCACCTACAACTAAAAAATAAATATTTTTTAAAAAGATAATCAGTATTTGTTTCTCTAAATGAATTTGTGGCATGCAGTATGTTTTCACATGTGGAGCAGCCCAAGTAGTGAAATAAAATATCAATCAGAAATATCTGGGTAAAACACCTCTGAACACCTGTATGTTAGGGGGAGGGTCTTGTAACTTCATGTATCAAGTGAAAAGATGCATATTCTCTCCTTACTCTTTTCTACGTAAGCTGTGTGCAGGAATCTGAAGCTAAGGAAATCGTTATTCTGTCTGATTTTTAATTGTTAAAAAAGTAACACAAAGATTCTACATAGTTGGTCGTTAGTAATGGCTGGCCTGAGAGTCCAAATTCAGGAAGAGGATGTACCCAAAGAAGCAAAAAATGTCTAGGTCAACAGTGGAGATGATTGAATATCTTGGAGAACTACTGGCAGCAGCAGCTCTAATTCCAAGAGTTCTTAATATTTGAGATGATATATTCTAGATCTCATTTAGCTCCTGGTTATTTTGCATGCATTTATTGAATTGTTTCAAAAATTCTGCTTCTGCTTAACTAGATTGGCTTTCAGTTTGTTTCTATGGAAGACTGATTTATAAAGCAAAAGAGCAATTTCTTAGCACAATGTTTTCTGTGTTATGATACATTGCATTGTTATTTTTGCTGCTGTATGTACTTTTGCCTTGCCTTAAACACAATAGTATTATTCACCTTAGCTCACATTGTTTCCTCATTTTTTATAGATCTCATGCTTCTTTTGTGTTCATCTTGAAGAAAGATTTAACAATTGCTAACTCAGTGACATTCCTTCATTTTATTGATCAAATGGAGCAAGTCTCTTGAGTCAAGGTAACATGAGGAGGCCCCTGTAAGAGTCTTGTTTAGACACCTGCAAGTACGGAAGCCTACAAAGGGTGAATTTCACTGGATTTTGATGCACAAGGATCCAAAACATAGTTTGTCTTTTTCATAGCATACAAAACAATAATCTTGCACAGTAGGACTAAAACATTAAGAATTAGAACGGGATTAGAAAATAATTGGGCTAATTTATTAATAATTTAATAAAGAAATTAAGATATACTTTGTAGGTTTTGCCACATAGTTTTTGAGATAGCCCTTGAATTTTCAAGTTTTTCTCCTCCATATAGCTATGGTTACCTATATCAAAATGAACTTGGAAAACATATTCTCCCTATTTAATTTATTGAAAAATCACTGGTGAATTCACATAATTTAGTGATGCTCCTTTGGAATCCATACCAACTCTGATTAAACTTTATTTTCTTGACCTTATTCATCTCTAGGCTCATGCACTCTGTAAAATCCTTAATTTAGAGCACAACTATACTTGAAAATAGACACAGGTATATAAAATGCATCTAAAACTTGTATATCATTTTAGATATTCTATAAAACCATTAACTGATTAAGCATGCATGAAGATTTTACACTTTCAGTGGAGAAGATAAACTTTGGCTAACATACTCATTTAAGCTCTGTCAGCAGAAAATTTTGTGCTGAAATAATGCTATTATCTAGATGAGCAATTATAAAGTTGTTTTAAATATTGCTGGAGTGTATTAGCTCCAACATACCAGAAATATATTACAGCAATCCATATGAAAGATCATCTACACCTATTTTAGTATCAGGTAAAGCAATTGCCAACATTTGTACAAACCTATTAAAACATAAAGAAAAATCAAAGATGAGAAAATAGAAATTATACTTTAGATATTTTATTTGCACTTCTGAGAAAACATTTTTTCTAGAATGAAATTAAGTATGATCTTTCAGAAAAAAAATTATGATTCCAATTTTTTCTCATGCTTGATTAAAATGGATGTATATCTGATATTCCTAAACCAAAGTATGATTTTAATAACAGTGCAACCACTAAGTGGCAGTGGTCTTTACTTTTTAAAGGTGTTTTATGTGAACACTTGACTAATTATGGCAAAAATTTACCATGTATCATTTTACATGAGATTATGCATGTTCTTGTTTTACTAAGCAGTATTTTATTTTTGTCATTGCTTTGTATGGTTAATATCCTCTGGTTGAAAAGTGTTTATTTATTGGACAAAAAGTGCATCTAGAAATTCAATAGTTCTATGAAAAATCAGACATCTTTTGAAACTTACATACTATAGACTTTTAAATTGCCATTTATTTTTTTCACTTCATAAATTCTTATTGATCTATAGTGAATTAAATGTATAAATTTGGTTGCTTGGACACAGGCAATATTTTCCTTTCTAAGAAAATCTGTAGAACTTACGATTTTTAAAATGAAATGTCACAAAAGATTTTGTATTTTCATGTTAAGGGTTTTAAATTGTTCTTTTGTGCATAAAAAAATTTGTTACAATTATTTTGGAATAAAAAAGCACTATATTTACAAAATACTGTGACTTCTAATTGTTTTCCTTTTCTAATAGGGGGATTCATGAAGCCACTTGTTTTGTATGATTTATGCCACAGCATTGGTCAATTGTTTGGTAGTGACTTAAAAAAAAAACATAAAAAAATTATGTGATGGCTTTCATGTACTTTATCTTCGATCATAATAACTTTCATAAAATTGAATGTTAATCAGCAATTCTTAGTCTATATCAGTTAACATTTATGACAAATTAAAGAAAATAAAACATTATGGATTGGGTCCTAGTATTTCCTAATATTCCTTGGGAAATACATATGGATTGGTTGATATCTCCATTAGTGTGAGCATTTAAAATAATTTTTGGTAATTTTTAAAAATAATGTTACCCAAAATATACTTGTTATTCTGACTTCCTAAATTTAAACCTAATATTTTTGCTCTTCCATGATTAGGTCATGAAGGTGGAACCTGAATAAACAGGATCAGTGCTTTTATGAAAAGGGACTTCAAGTCAGGCTCAATGGCACCTGCCTGTAACCCAAGGGACTCAGGAGGCTGAGGCAGGAGGATGGGTAGGCAAGCCTGGGCCTCTTAGGAAGACATTGTCTCCAAAATTAATTGATTAATTAATTAATAAACAAATAAATAAAGGCTAGAGATGTAGCTCAGCAGTGAAGAAGCCCTAGGTTCAATCCCCTACTACCATGAAAATAAAAATTAAAAAATAGGACTCTCATTCTTTTTACATTTTGTGAAGATACAACCAGAGAATACCAGCCTGCCAAGTGGACAACTACCTTCACAGAACATGCTGGCACACTGATATCAGATTCCTAAGCTCCAAAACAGTAAGAAATAAAGTTCTGTTCTTGTAAGTGACCTGTTCTCTGGTGTTTAGTCATAACAGTCTTAACTGTTATGAAATCTCAGTGTAGTTTTGATTAAAACAGCATTACATTTAGTTGTAGTCTCTCACTAGCCTTGTGACATTCTCAAAGACTTTTCTTATTTTTGCTAGTCCTGATGAGATAAGGTGTTCTGGTCAGAGAGTTTTAATGACTTGCAAGTGGCAGTTATGTGACACCTTTCTAATAAATAAACAGGCTAATGTGTTTTAGGGAGGAAGACCATGACCACGAGTGTCATTTTCTTAATATAACTAGGGTACATCTTTCAGCATTAATTATAGAATCATTTTTAAGGTCAAATTATCATTAAGTTACTTTTTGAAGAGATCTTAAGTACAACAAGCTGAAGAAATTGTTTTTATTCAAGCAGAGTCCTTATCTGCCTTATTAATCTCTTTTTAAGAAGGAGTATTAAAAATTACTTTGTGCATGTTAAGTCAAATATGTAGAACTGAAGGAAAGGGAAAAGAAAAAAAAATGGAGGAGAGCAAGGTAAAGCAAGCTGAGGAAACACTTGAGGAAATACTTGAGGAAAGATCTCTTCATGATTTCAAATTGCTTATTCATTCACAGTTGATTTTTTAAAAAGTTTTATATTTTTATTGATTTCAGACACAAATTGATTTTTCTCAGTAAGTTATCTAATTAAGATTTTTGTGCATTCTTTAATAAATAAAAGCAAGTCATTGGATTCATTATATAATATGCATATTTAATGCTGTTTAATAATATGTCATATGACTACTGTCCCAGGCCCTTTTCTAAGGACTGGAAATTACACAGAAGACAAAAAAGGCCAAAACTCCTGCCCTTCAGGTTTCACATTTTAGTGAGAATCTGAAATAAGTCATATTGATGCATGAAACATACTATATTGTATTCAATAGCTAAAGCTTAAGAAATATAGGTAGCTTAAGAGGTATGTAAATGTTTACGTGGAATTATGGGGAAAGTTAATGCAAAAGCTGAACTCAATCAAGAGGGATCACAAGGAGTGTCACAGAGGCACTGCCTCTGCTGAGCTGCCAACTTTGGAAACTGATCCTGGAATGAAAGGAGAATCCATATAGGCTGTTGAATGCCATTATAAGTCTTTCTATCAACATCTTCCAGTAACCACATTCTTCCAAGAACAGTGGCTGTAGCTACACTTAATGCCTTCTAAATCTTTCAGTAACACTGACACATTATTATATGTGTTCTTGAAAATTATCACTCACACTAGAGTCAGGTGAGATCTCAGTGTAGTTTTGATTTGCATTTCCCTGTGATAGAGATGCTGAATATATGTGTGTGTCTGTGTGCGTGTGCGTGTGCATGTGTGTGCATGCGTGTGTGTGTGTGTGTTGGTCATATGCATTTACTAAGAAATGTCTGTGCACTTCTTTTGCCCATTTGTTAATTAGATAATTTGTTTGTTTGTTTGTTTGTTGTTAGGTAATTTCAGTTCTTTTGATGTTCTGGATACTAATCCTTCGTCTGAGTAGCAGATAGCAGATATGATCTCCTTTAATTTTGTAGTTTCTCTCTTCATACTTAATTAAATGAGCCCAGTGGTTCTTAGCTTAACCACTGGCCCACCTCCCCAGCCTTATTTATTTATTCATTTAGAGACAGGGTCTCACTAATTTGCCTCTTCCTCCTGAGCCACTGGGATTAAAAGTGTGCACCACCACATTCAACAGAAGCTTTTTAACTTAATGCTGTTCCACTCATTTATTCTTGGTATTATTTCTTGTGCTTTAGGAGTCTTGTTAAGGAAGTCATTGCTTATACCAATAGGAACAAATGCTGGAGAGGATATGGGGGGAAAGGTACACTCACACATTGTTGGTGTGACTGTAAATTAGGAAAACAACATAGATATTTCTGAAAAAAACTATGAATAGCACTATCATATTATCTAGCTATTCCACTCTTTCATATTTATCCAAAAGGTCTAAAATTAGCATACTATATGGATACAGGTAGATATCAATGCTAAGTTATGAAATCAGAACAAATACCCATTAATAGATTAATGAAGAAAAAATATATATAATGTATATAATAATGTATAATATATATATATATATATATATATATATATATATATATATATATATATAATGAAATATATACAAAGGAGTTCAACTCAGTCATCAAGAAAAAATAAAATAATGGCATTTTCTGGTAAATGCATGGAAGTACAGAACATTATGCTAAGTGAAATAAGCCAGACTCAGAAATTTAAGGGTCTGATATATTTAATAACATGCAGGGTATTCAGAAGACCATCTATTTGCAAGCGGCCACTGTTAATAAAGTAGATTTTATGCCTGGGAAGGTATTTGTGAGTTCCTAAGCTCTGAGTTCAAATGCTAGCTGCCTCGGGATAGAAGATATATAGGCATGCTCATAGCTGTGAGGTACCAGCTGCCCAGAGGTAGAGAAGATATCCCACAAATAAGCCCAATTAATCTCTTCTTGCTCACAACCTCATTTTTGTTTACCTTGAAGAAGTTTTCTCACAATAAATCCTTTGGCTATTTAAACCTATATAATAAACATGTGGAGCCCCTCTCTTTGTTCACCTAGACCCCATCAGGGCAATTCACCAACAGGGCCCCACTTTCAGCTATTTTCATGTCTTCCCCCCTTATTATCCCTATATTTTCCATCCTCACATCATGTGCCTTTGGAGGGCTGTTTTGTGCTGCGTGGTTCACCCACAGGGGGAGGGATGAGGGAATGAAAAATCGAGGAATAATAGAATGAAATTAAACAAACTATCCTATGTACATATATGAATATACTGAAGGGAAATTTGACTTCATGTTCATCTATAAAGCATTAATTTAAAAAATAAGGTAGACAAGTAGAAGAAAGATCAGTAGAGCAGTGGAAAGAGGCCGGGGGAAGAGGAAAAGGAAAGGAAAAGTACTAGGAAATGTATAAGGGAAAATTATATTCCATGCTTGTCTAATTATGTCAGACTGATTCCCAACATTTCATATAATTACAATGCACTAGTAAAAAATGAAAAAAAAAATACTGACACATTGACCCAATCTAAATTGATACTGAACAAAAATATCTAGTTTTAGTCCAAAGTATCAAGTCAGTATTCATACATAACCTTTTAACTCCACTTAACTTCTAATCAGACATCAAAAATATCATATGTCCATAAAATATAATTCAATTACTGCTAATATCAATGATAAACTAATTTTCATAAAAGAGTTGAGTTAAACACTCAGATTTGTTCACTTTTGAATGTTATTTTTTTTACTTCACTCATAATTTTCTTATCATAGTAAGTATTGTGAAATTAAATATTAAGATAGGGTAAAACACATGTAACATTACTTTATATGGTATTCTATTTTGATAATTAAAGAGAGGAGGGAATACAATTTTCACATCAAATAAAATAAGATATACTCACATATTTTCTTTTCTTTTACTCTTTGCATGGTCATAGCAGGTATTTATAGTTTTTTCCAGTGCATAGTCCATATCTGTTTTGCTCTCAGCAAGCATGCCAGATCATTGTGATTCTATGCTTGGTGGGTGACAGCAGCCTTCATTCCTGTAGAGCTTGTATCATTAGCAGCCATGCTCTTAATATATTGTTGAATTTTCTATTAATTTTACATAAGCTTTTGAGTAGCAAGCAGTACTCCTGAGAACATTCTGAGTTGTAACTGTATTTCTCCCTGCCCCCATGGTGTAATAGCAACCCAATTTCTTTTTTGATAAAAGAATTTATTACCTTAGCCAATACAGTTACCCTTATATGTCTGCTGTCTCATTTAAAGGAGGAGTCCAGAGTTCTTAAGTGATGATCTCCATGTGCAGTTAAATATAATTCTGACCTTTCTTGCTGACTTAGACCTCTAACCAGTGGACACTAAAGGTCAGTGATGGCAACATGAAACACCATGTAGTGGGGCCACATAAGAGCAGTTCTCAGGAAGCATGATGAACCAAGCACTTGAGGCATTTGGACAGAATATGGAACAGAATGTGTTGCAGGACAAAGAGAAAAGTGAATTTACTTGGGGTCAAGATGGAGCTCACAAGCAAAAGGGATGAAGATATTTCCAGTGTACTCAAATGTCACTAAATTCCAGTTAAAAGACAGCAGAAAGTTGAACCTGTGACATCACATATGATATAGGGTCATAACTGATATGACAATAGTGTACCTAGTCACATGGGTAGAGTAGTGACTGCTGGTTCACTGAGATGTTGAGTCAATGTTAAATTAGGAAACTGTAAAAATTTACAAGACACAGATGTACTTCTCACCTCCCTATCTCTAGAAGCATTTCCTTTCGCCACTAAACTTCAGGGCTGATGTTGGATGGGATTATAAACCAGCATCATTTCATTCACAGGTGAGTCAAAACATCTGAAAAATTCCCCCTGATTTCTTCTTCTCAAATTAAATGGCAAGAGGAATGTTACTTGAGGATACAAGTAGAGGTTAATGAAGAAGTACATACGAGTATTTTAAGCCATAGGAGACATAGGGATTTGTTTGTCAAACATTGGAACCTGATTGATATTGAAAATAGATTACACCTGTCTCAGTTGGGCAGTCTTGCTATTGCACAGTTCATAACAGATAATTCGGATTGCAAATTAATTTGGTGGCATATGTTCACTTAACTGGCCTCATCTAAGGATCATAGAAATATTGATAACTTTTCTTGAATGAAAATAATTTGCTTCACATAATGAAATAAATTTGTACCCAAATTCTATAATTATGTACCAAGAACCATCTATAGAAACTGTCAAAGCCTTTATCAGTAGGATTATCTGTCAGAGATACTTAAGTAAGAACTATTGAATCTACTGGTACTCTGTAGCACAACATCTGTCTTCTGATTTGGATCCTCATTAATCTGGCAATAATTAAGGTTGCCTGATACATGTTGCCTGAAAGTCGAAAAAATATTACTAGTGTTGCATTTCTTTTACAGTTCAAGAAAGAACTAGATGCAACAATTGCCCTTTACTTCAGAAGGTATACCTTGCTATTATCTAGATAGAGGGAAGCTCTAAACACTTCATGAGATGAGATTTCCACTTCATAAAATCATTCTTGAGTTTATTCCCTTTCCCACCTTTTGAAAATTTGTCCCTCTTCAGTTGCCTGCATTATTTTCTGCTTTATTTTCTCCAAGTCTTATCAGCATATCAACCATATAATGGACCTGCAGGATGTCACCAGCATGTATCTCACACAGGTTACTTGTAACAAAGGAACCCATTGCAGAGGGTACTTCATGAAACAGACTATAGAAGTGACATGATCAAATTCCTGTGAGCCAGTTCATAGCAAAGGCATAGAGTTTATATGCTTCCGATTTCTTGTTTTTTTTTTTTAATTTTTAAGTAATGGGGATTGACTCATGGGCACTCAACCACTGAGCCACACCCCCAACTCTATTTTGTATTTTAGTTAGAGATAGGGTCTCACTGAGTTTCTTAGCACCTCACCATTGCTGAGGCTGGCTTTCTACTCAAGATCCTCCTGCCTCAGCCTTATAAACTGCTGAGATTACAGGCATGAGCCACTACGCCCACCAGGACCTTCTGAGATTTAACTGAGAACATGAATTATTATATCATACAAGTGCAAAAAAATGGTGTTAGGGATTTTGCCTGGTGGTTAAGTATCCTTGAGTTCAATCTCCTGGTAACAAACAAACAAAAAGAGTAAGAAAAAGGGCTTCTGTTAGTCTTATTATTAAAATAAATTAAGAAAAAAAGTTTGTCATTTAAGAATTGCACTTAAAGTATTTGGACCACTATTAATTGTCTTCAAAACATGAAAACAAAAACAAACAGCATCTGGAACTTCAAATATAATTGGATTCACTACTTAATTATATTTATTACAAATTGCAGCCAAATCTTCAAGACCATTTTGTCTTCTATAAAGTCCAAATAAGTAGCTTGATTTGAGATTTATGATAACCATCTGCGATCTTCAAATATTTTGGTGGTACTAATTTCTAAAATTCATCAACAAATGTAATGCTAATATATAGAAATGTCACGATGAAAATAATTAACTTGTACAATTAAGACATGTTAATAAAAAAGAAAATAATTGCAAAAATAAAATGCAAGGCCAAAACAATGTTCTAGAAGTCCTTTTATGTATTCTGTTATATAGGACTTCTACCCTATTTTATAGAGTCTTCCTTACTTCACTATATACTGCTCCATAGGTGAAGGACAAAATTGGGACTCTGTCATTAGCTAAACATGACTATTTTAATTATACATTCTGTAGCTGAGAAACTAACGGCATGTTTGTAACAAGATCGCACTTGTCTCACTGTGAAGAGGACTTGAGTCAAACTATTATTAATGATCTAACTTTCATAAGTCCAAAATTTGCCTACATTAACTGGCCGTAAGACCAGGAATTAGTCACTTCACAACCAATTTCCTATAGCCCATTTATGGTACTTTCATTTCTCTAGTTTTCTTATTAAAAGATATCATGCACCTTTCAGAAAGACTACAATAAATGTTTTCAGTAAACAACTTGCAAGTGCAACAGAGTTCATCCTCAACTAGTCCATCAAATCTTCTTCATTATTCAAGAAATTTTGAGACTTAGAGTTCACTCATTTCTGGGAATGTGTTAGGGAACATGAATCTCTACTGTGTTCTATATTTATTAGAGCTAGATATTGTATCTTATGCACAGTATGTGAAATTTATTAGTTAAAAAACTATTTCATGGGCTGGGGTTGTAGCTCAGTGGTAGAGTGCTCACCTAGCACGTGTGAGGTCTGGGTTCGATCCTCAGCACAACATAAAAATAAATAAAGGTAAAGGTATTGTGTCCATCTACAATTAAAAAAAAACAAAACTATTTTATCCTAAGGAACACTATGGTAACACAGCTACCATAAAATACCTATCTTTGTATATCTACTCCAATTATGCTGCCCATTCTGCTAGGAGCCATGTCCACCGTGTCTTAGGCAATGAAATGCCACTAACTCCCCTCTGATGTTCGCTATGCCATCATCTTCACTGAATTCAAGGAATCTACATGGATATCATCATCTCACATGCTTTTTCTTGACCTGCAGAGAGCAAATATCACAGAGTACTTAAGGATAATGTTGCTCTTCTGAACAATGTATTTCCAAAAATATTTATGAAAGAGTGTTTTCTGAAACTTCTTAGGGGTGGTGATAAAGTCATGCAAATAAGTTCATGATACCTATAGAACACTTTCTCCAGAACTGTACCAGATAATCTCATATTTCACCTTCATTTAATGAAGTCCATTATTGTGTTTAGAATTATAGCAATTGTATAATGATTTAAAAATTTGAACTGATATAGCATTACAGATTTCACCTTACTTAAAATTCTTTAAAGACTGATCAACATTTTTTCAATAAAAGAATGAAGAAATTTTGTGATTTTATTGATGACTATGGTAGCTTATCTTATACCTGCAATAATTAGTCTGCCTGTAGTTCTAGAAACAATGATATGGTATCATCTTAAAGGACAACAGCAATCATTGGGATATGTGATGAAGGAAGGAGAGATAATAACAGAGATACTGAAAAAGGAAAGAAAAAAGATAATAAAGACTGCAGAAATTGTCCCTTTATCCAAGCTGTGAATAGTCCATATTTCTTCAGTGGCTATCCAAGAATATATCACAATTTTATGCAAATGCAACACAAATTCTTACATGTAGTCTGTATTTGTCATATGTTGTTTGGTTCCCAGAAGGGTAGGCATCCAAATATGGTCCATGATGAAGACTGTAATAAAAATTTGTTAAGTCTAGAATGTTTATAATTCCTTGATCTTTTAAAGGAATTATAAACAATAATTATAAAATTAAATAAATAAAAAATAATCATAAAATTATTCTGAGAATTTTAAAGTGGTAGGTAAGTGAATTATTTATTTTACTAACTTGTCTGCTAAGTACAAGCAATATTTTTTTCTGTTAGTAAAGATTTTTTAAACCTGGGTTTCACTGATGTTTGACATGTTGTTGACCAACATATGAAAGTGCAAGATCACATTCCAAGGAACATTCTGTAAGCTCTGAAGCTGGAATGAGAAGTGATCACAGCAATCCAATATCCACAATTTGATGGCATTTAGAAAATGACTCCTTTACTATCCATTCTTCTTTTCTTTCTTACTCTATGGGAAGAAAAAAGCTGAACAGAGGAAGTGGAGTCACTATAGTATACCATGTATGCTTGGTTCAACAATTAAGAATGTATGATTCCTGTGGACAATATAGAATAAGAGCACAGATTTACTCACAAAACAAACAAAAAGTGACTTTAAATGAACAAAAATTTTGAATGAAAATTATCATGCCTTTGGTTATCAGGCAATAACTAACATTGACTCAAGGGAGAAAGCAACCAGGTCTAATGAGGGTCATGACTGTATTTCTAGAGGATACTTAACAGACCACAACATGGGCGGGAGGAGTACAGGCAGTCAGTGGAAGGCTACCTGAGGGGCGGAGACAGAGCTGGAAATCCAGGGAAGGTGACAGAGTTCACAAGGAACCTCAGGGGAGAAGAAAAGCAGAAAGAAAGAAAGAAAACTCTGGAGATCTCTAAGGACTCTGCACAGAATATTCAAGTCAGTGAAAATCAGTGGTTGTGTGTGAGGCAAGCTCCAGATTCCCTTAAATTCTTTCATGTTTGAGAATTTCTTTTTTTTAATTATATCATTGGTTCATAATAGTTACGTGTAATAGTGGGTTTATTATGTCATATTCACACAAGCACATAACACAGTTTGGTTAATTTAACAGCCCCCCCCAGTACCTCTACTTGCCCCCTGTCCTCTGTACCCTGATCCCCTTCTTCTACACTAATGGTCTCCTTCTATCCAAGTTAACTGAGTCACTATATTTTAATCACACTTTATTGCAGGCATGTTGAAAATTGAGGATCCAGACACAAGACTGACTTTATTAGACCACGGTCTTTTGTACATAGACAATTTTCAATATTTGTAATAAAGTCATCTATATTTTTCAGGGACTCTGTGATTTGTGATTTATTGAGATTCTGATTTTATTTATGCATGGTTTATTACAGTAGATAATATTGGTATTTGGTCCACATCACTTTTGGTATTTCACTTTTGTTTCTAAATTCAGTCTCTTTTCTAATCCCCCAACATTAATTGTAATAATAATACTTTTGATTCAGTTATCAGGTACTTCTAAGTTTCTGTGTATTTTACTGTACTGAAATCTGTAATAGTGTCTCATTTAGTTGCACTGTAATGACACTGTTTGGGTCTTGAGCTCAGGTTAGCATAAAGATAGAATGTTGTAACATGAGACCTTTGAGGAAATATTTCTGTCACTATGTATTTAAAAATTATTGCATTCTGAATCCTTTTACAAGTTCATTCTTCTTCTGTAAGAAGCTTCTATAATTGCTTTATTATTTTTTCCACTGTATTCATTGTTAATCTTGAATTTTTATTATATCAAGCAGAGATATAGTATTTGTCTTCCTATAGTATAAATGTTTAAGTATTTTCCATGCATAATTTCTCTATGTACCCACCTTTAGAGCTACTCACTTTGGGGAGGGTGTTACTGTTTGATTTTCCTATTGAAGGTGATTGGAAATAAGGTTGGGAAAAACGTACAAGAAGGTATCTATGTATCTTGTTTGAAAACAGAGTTCTATTCTATATTTTTATATTATTCAATTGCCTTTGCAGATAAATTTCTTTCAGTTTCATGGTATTTCACGTTCTTCCACAATTCAGCACAGTGTTCTATAAGGTACTTATGTGTATGTGCTTATATCTCTTCTTTGGTTACCTTTAGTTATAACCAAAGAAATAACTAGAGCCTTAACACTTAAACTTATAAATAAACAGATATTATTTTGAACATTTGGCAATATGGAGAAAGATAATATATTTGTATCCAAATAATATAGTACAAATTAGAAATACTTGCCTCAAGGAAAGCCATAGTAAAAGTGGATAACTGCATAAGATAGTTCACACATGAAAATGGAAAGAAATGAATTATATAGTTTTCATTATCAGGCACCCATGTAAATATAATTAAGCTCTTATTTAGACATGAGTGGCAATGCATTTGTGTCTTCCCTTTGGGTTTTAACCGGGTGCTGATGCTGTGAACCATATGTACATATTTATAAATAGCAAACATTAACTCACTTGCTTTGCAGAAAGTATCAACATAATGTTAAGTATAATTTTTATTAGTTCAGGCTCATTATCCTAACAATTTCAAAGAGAACAGAATTCTCCAGGAGATGCTATAAGCCTTCATCCTGTTATTATCAAAACCTTAACAAATTGACATATTGGCTGTACAATAGGACTATAAATATTTGTTTGTCTTTCCTACTGAGAAATATAATCTCATATTTTTCCATGTATAGTAAAATAGTAATCAAATAAAGAGCATGATTTATAGTCTCTAAATTTACTAGTAAAGTTAAGTATACATATTTGAAGCTACAAAGAAAATTTTGTGAAAATTTTTATTAGTAGAGGGCAGTGTCTCAACTTTTTGAACCTATATATGTTTTGGGGTGTGGTGAGCATATATTTAAAAGGCATTCAATGAGATAAATTCACAAGCCAGGAATGGTGATACACACCTGTAATCCCAGTGGCTCTGAAGGCTGAAGTAGGAGGATCATGAGTTCAAAGCACTTAGAGAGGCCCTAAGCAACTCAGTGAAATCCTGTTTCTAAGTAAAATACAAAAAAAAAAAAAAAAAAAAAAAAAGCAAGGGCTGGGGATGTGGGTCAGTGGTTAATTGTCCCTGCATTTTAATCCCCTGCATCAAACAACAACAACAACAAAAAAAAAAATAAATATATGCATATATGTGTGCATACACAGGCCACTCTCCATTTTGGAAGATAAAATTTGTATGATTAATATTTGTATGAATTTATAATCTACTTGAGGAGCTCGAGCTAGGAACTATAAAGGTTTGGATTCCAGAAAATCTAATATAGAGTATAAGATAACATGGAATCAAACACTATGTGAGTATAATAATCTATTGTGAATGTGATCATAGAGTTGTCAATTCGTGAGTTAAATGCTTATATACAAACAGGACATTTCTGAATAGGTAAGTGTTGAGGATGAAAACATAGT
Source organism: Marmota monax (assembly GCF_021218885.2). Classification (NCBI taxonomy): domain Eukaryota; kingdom Metazoa; phylum Chordata; class Mammalia; order Rodentia; family Sciuridae; genus Marmota; species Marmota monax. The sequence goes on along the minus strand of NW_026695209.1, from coordinate 6,039,330 downwards.
TTCTGGTATCTGGGAAAAGACTTGACCCTAGCTGGGGGATTTTGGTGCTGCTCAGAGGTACATGATTCTTCTACATAGGCTTCCGTATCCTTCTGTTGGATGGAAGCATTGCAAAGAACAATAGTGAAGTTCACAGTATGCACTGTGGTGAGGTGAGACCATAAGCTAACTAGACAGACAAAAACAAAGTTACCATTTCAACAACCCAAAATATCACACAGGCCATTCTCTGGGTTAACTTGCTTTTTGCCAAGTAAACTTCAAAATTTCCTCATGTTTTTATCAACATTTTTTTTTTCTTCTTGGTTACATGGATTAAGATCTGTAATCTCAGCCTTCCACTTCTTTCCTGAAAACACATACCCAAAGCAAATATTGCTTCCATGAGTCATTCCCCAAATCATCTCACAAGCCCATTTTCCCCCTAACATTTAATTGAGATGTCTCCTAGTTCTCAATGATTCATTTTCTCTCACACCCAACTTTGTTTGAAAAAATCACATACAGGTGTCTTTCCAATGTTTTTTTTTTTTAAGCTGGACAGCATAGACATGTTCTGGTTAATACAGCAGTTAGAATATTGTTGGCTTCATGAACAGCATGATATTACAAGCTATACATATGGATCATAAAAGCAGAGGAATGGTATAGTTGAGAATTAATGAAAGTTGAAAGGATCATTTACAAATCTTGGGAAGAATTAAGAGAATAAATGTGATAGCAAAGCACACAAGAATAGTAGTGTCAGAGACCATATATCCACTCAGTCCTAATACACCAAGTATGCTATTCTGCACCTAGAACCAATGTTACAAGAACTCTGCTCTGAAACTTCAATCTTTCACAGACAAATACAATTCTTGCCAAGCATTTTGGTATGTAAATTTTCATTATTTATTTTATAAATTTATAAAAATTTGGACAGGAGTAGAGATTTTGGAGACTGGATGCATGAGGTAAATAGAAAATATTCAGTACACTAACTGTAGACGTCTTGAACAAAATGTCCTCATGTTTTTATCACATGCATAATTCTGAGTCATTTTAGGGTATTTAAAATCAAAGCTGATTTCACGGTTGTGTAGCCTGCAAAGCCACATGAAGTACCACCTGCTAAGGTTTAAGGCTGTGTCCTCACCATCTTATATTTTTTAATGTTTATCTTGGAACTTGAATGTAAAGTCTTATAGACAATTGAGCATGTGAGCAGGGCAGCCAACAGCAATATGCATGCTGGTATTTCTTTCTCCCATATTCTTCTGTTCCTTGAAACCCATTCATGAAGACATTCATGATAATGTCATGAACACAGAATTTTCGTGGATTCATAATGTGCAAAAGTCACTAAAACTCATAGCAATATAAGGTAAACATGTTACAAAAGTGGGGCACTAACAGCCCCAGAAAGGCACACTTTTGTTCAAGCAAGAACATGCTTCAAAAGCAAAAAAGGAAGTACTGGTATTCCAAGCAACATGAGCCTTTATGGAAACTTGTCATGTCTTTTGTATTCCAAGTATTGCCAACTGCCTACACTAAAAAGGACAAGGCAGTGTGACCCGTAGGTTTTTCTTCTTTCCATTCCTTTCTTGCTCATTAATAAGATGAAGGAAGACAGTTTTGTAAGAATGCATCTATATAGAGACTGAAATGAAAGCAACTGAGCTAGTTTTAAGCAACATTTTTCTATTTTGATAAGAATAAAGTACATGAGTATACCAACTAGAGAACATTAATTGTATAATTTCAATGACTCTATGTGCATGTTAAAAGCTTTTATATTAGCAATTAAAATGGAAATTATACAGTGGAAGCTACATTGTAAAATGTTGGGAAGTATTAAGAGAACAAATGAGATGGTGAGGCACACAAGAATAGTAGCTTAAGAAACCATTTATCCCCTCCAGTCCTGAAACAACCTTACTTACAGATATATTAAACAGCAAATAGGAAAAAAAAAGTCAAGAGAAAATATGGACAGAAAAATATTTTATTTTAAATATTATAATTTAAAATGTTCATATTTTATAGGCAATATTTTATCACTTTGAATAACATTTGTATTCTGTTTTATGGTGACATAATATAATTTTATATTTTATTTTAATTTTGTATTAAGCCTTCAAAATTTTGTACCCTGGCCTATCATCAGTTTCAAAAATATAAAATATCTAGATCAGCTTTATTGTAAATATTGAGACTTTTTTTATCCCAAATTTATAACATGGCTAGGAAATTTCTAAGAAAACATTCTTATACAGTATTGGCTAAACCCCAAATTTGGTGAACTTATCCACATGAGACTTTCTTTTTTTATCAGGAAAAAAATTCAATCTCAGAAGTCCCCAATCACCTACAACATGGCCCTAGAAGCTGATTTGTGTTCTACTAAAAAGGAAGACAATCATTTGAAGGTCTGACATTGTTAATTTCTTGAAAGGGAGACAAGGACAGGAAGATGAAGCATGGGCAAATTATTTTGATAGACTCAACAACGTGTGTCACCTCCATGATTATCTATTAACTTACACAAACTGATAGCAAGTTGGTTGGCAAAGGTGTTCAAGCTTTCTTTCAGTTAAATTTATTTCTCTTTGCCAAGCATTACCTAGTGTCTCTATATATGTAATTTAAATATATATATATATATATATATATATATATATATATATATATATATACTTAAATGACAAGAAAATGGCTTAATAGTAGTAACTAATTAGAATTTTCTTCATCCAATGCATAGCTATATATAATGCATAAAGAGGAAAATCTTCCTAAAGGTATAGACTGACTATCCTGTTTTTCTTTTAAATATTTTAATTTTATGTATAAATTTATAAAATACATGTTTTAGTTTACAGAATTTTGAATCAATTAACAAAGGCAAATAATATTTTTATTTTCCTTCCTATACTCTAAATCACAAAATAGTACAGGATGTTTTGCATGTAAGTTTAGTATATTTTGTCACTTAAATGCCAGGTGAGTTCAAGCATTTTATATTTTAAATAATGATCAGCTACTGCCACCTCCTGTTTACTCAAAATACCATTTTATTAAAATTGAATGTGTCCTTGTTTCACTGAAAATTTAAGATATGTAAAAGCAAGCTTTACATTGTTTAGGAGTTTTTCCACCTTGTTAGAAGCACCCATCATCTTAACACAATTTGCTGCCCTGAAGATTTAAAAAGCATTATCTTTATAGAACCTTGAGATTCTTAAGTTACAAATGTTTTAAAATTGCTTTATATATAATAAATAATTTGCTTTCTTTTAAATATACAATGCAATAATAAAAATGATTAACTCTAATTTCAATCAATAGCTGCACATACCCTCTTGTTTTCTGTGCTGTGACTATTGACAGTCTGCCTACTACTTTAAATATATCATTAGAGTCTTTAAACATACTCAATGTTTTACTCTTTTGTCTACAGAACCATTTAGAATAATATACCAATAAAATTACTTAGCCTAATCCAACATCCTTATTTCTTTTTCCCCACTACTTATCTTATTGAAAATAAATCTTCATCTGTGATTTGCTTGCAGTATTTTCCTTAATATCATGAAGAACGAAACATAATGGTCCATTTTGTTAATTTTGTCATACACAAATTATCTGGAGTGCTTAGTTTGAATAAAGTCTGTTCATTTATCAAAAGTTATTTTCTCTTATTGTAAAGCTTCTTGTGAAGTAGTAGCAGAAGACATGATTAATAAATTAGTTAATATATATTTTGTCTCCATAATTTTTCATTTTTTCTCATAAGACAATCATTGTATGTCTTCCTTGATCTAATTTATTTATTTTCTTTTTCACTTTTTCCTCCTCATGGCAATTTTTTTCTCATATCAGGTTTTATGTGTTTGACTCTCCCATCTGGTGATCATATTTATTTTTAGACTTCAATTAACCTACCTATGGTGTATAAAAGCTACTTTTCTACATTTATTTCCATGTGTTTAACTATTAAAAATGACCATCAACAATAAACAATCAATAGTAAGAACAACATCCAATCTTAATATAACCAGATAAAAATAAAGATATTTTGCACCATATTCTTAATATAGAAGATACAGCAATGATGAAATCAGAATGTTGCTACCAGCATGGATATTGCTGCAGTGAGGTAAAGACAGATTATTAAAAATACACTGTAATTGTCAAGATATCTGGTTAAACATTATTTCATTCATTTAGACTCATTTGAGATTTAATTTGTAAACTTATCAAGTTCCCTTTCAATAGTTCCCTTTCAATGTGGTTGAGTACCACCCACATCACTAAGGGTCTGAAAGAAGTAGAAGGCAGAGGAAGACTTTTCTCACTCCCTGGATGAGTGGTTGGGATGTTGTGTCGTTCCTTTCCACTGGAATTTACACCATCAGCTCTGAGTTCTCTCTGGTCTTGTGGACTTGGACTAGAACTGTTACCATTGTTTTTTTTTTTTTTTTTTTTTTTAAGTTCTCAGGTTTTTGGACTCACTACAACTATACCATAGAATTTCCTGTTACTCCAACTTGCAGATGGAAGACAGTGATTCTTCTCAAACTCCATATTTTCATGAGCCATTTATTCAACACAAATCTCTTTTTCTATATCTGTCTCTTTTCCTCTTTCATTTTCTTTCTCCTTGAGTTTGTATAGACACATAGACTGTTCTATTGGATCTGGAGAACTTCTGCACATATATACACTCACATTAAGAGATAAACTTCAGTTTCAACATACCGGCCAGAGAATGATGAAGGAACAGGAAATGGTGGAATTTGATTGGGACCATAACATGGGAAGATTATATATAGTTTTTTTCATTTAATATTAAGACAATTTTGATATAATTACCATCATTTTTCCATCTGTTTTATTTTAATAGCTTTTGTATTTACTATCATTCTGAGAATAATGAAACTGACAGGGTATGATCTATAAGAGATGGAACAAGAAAGTATTTGTGTGTGTGTGTGTGTGTATATATATATATATATATATATATATATTAAAGGGTCATCAAAAAAAGCTAATTGAAAATGTGAATATAATCATAAAATAAACAAAGACAAAATAACTTACATTGGAGAAGGAGAATTGTAGAGAGAGGAGGAAATCTTCAGGGAAAATTTTGTATTAATGAAAGTGGAATTGGTGAAAGTTCATTGATAAAACATAAAGAGACCCACAAAAAGAGTGGTAGCAAATAATAAAGTTATTGAGATAATATGGATGAAAAATTATGGTAATTGTATCAATTTGGGTAATTGATCTTGTCAAGAAATTATCAATTTTTGGATATATCTTTAATTTCTAATAAGAAAAATACACATATGTACGAAGAACAAATAGAATAAATTTATATATTATATATTAGAAATAATCTCTATACATATATATATATATATATATATATATATATATATATATATATTTCAGTAGTAAAATTATCTTAATTTAACTTTGTATAGGAATTTATCTCTGTCTCATTTATGGCAATTATTATTGAGTATAGTCATATTTTTTGTTTTACATAGAATAAAGGCTATAAGAATATTTGCAAAAAGTAAAGAATGATGAATTAAGTATAGGCCACAATATTATTCTAGCTGGGAGTGGAGGCACATGCCTGTAATCCTAGGTACTTGGGAGACTGAGGCCAGAAAACCACAAGTTCAAGCCCTATTTAAACAACTTAGCAAGATCCTATCTCAAGATAAAAAGATGTAAAAAGGACTGTGGATGTAGCTTATAGATAAAGGATCCCTGGAGTAAATTCCCAGTATCACAAAAGTAAAATAAATAAAGATAAAATAACACTTTTTAATTAAATTACAGTTTTGCTCAGAACATAAAAACATATTAAAGAAAAAATGAAAATATTGGTACATTTCCAATACACTAATAATTTTGCTTTGATGACTGGGCATGTCATACAAAAGTCTCATTTTTACCTTTTATTTACACATCAATATGCTTTTTAATTTGATATGTAAATATTAACTTTTCCTATCAACTTTGGAACTTTTTTGATTTTGATAATGAGTGGTATTTCCATTATTTTCTTAATAAGAAATCCAATTTTATTTTTCTGGAAATAGATAATTATTTTGTGCTAATTTTTTTTATCAATTTCAATCTGCATTTTGTAATATTGTAAATATTCACTTGTATTCAGATAACTTACTTAATTCTTTTTGGCAAATATTATTTTTCTCTCCTTCAGCCACTAACTTATTATTTTAATTGTAATTGATATTATTGTTCTTAAAATTAAAATCATATATAACTATTTTTATTATTCTTTTGCTTTAAAAATTATTTATCTTCAACAGTGTTTCAATTGTATTATTTATTTTAGAATTTGCACTTTTGATTATTGCTTTAATGCATACAGTATTGTGACATGAATGAAGTTCATTGACATTTTGATGGTTATTATCTCCCACAACAGGTGTAAAAAAATATTATTGTGAGTTATTAACAACAATATGACATAATTATACTGCTCAGATTTGGCAGGGAATAAACAGATAAAATGTATTAATTAGGATGTAAGTCATTGGGCTGTCAAATGAATACCAAAGCCTAGAAGTTCACTTTGTGTCCAGGATGATTACTCAATGTTAAGAAAAGGAAATTTGTAGGCTTATGAACCCACAATTTTTCCTCTTGTTGCTCTGTTACAGATAATATATAGTCCCAAATGGCTCTTTCTCTGTCAGAACCATAACTGTACTAGAGTTTATACAGGACATGTAATTTTTTGTTCCTTGAAGGCAAGGATTTGAGCTGTAGTCACCACTTTTACCCTAATCTTCAGGTCACACTCTAGGTCTATGGCAATATCTGCAAGAAAGGCTAAGAAAAGTAGCTATAGTGAGGTGCTCATGGGTACATCAGACATACAAGTATAGAAAATGCAGATAACATGTGCCATTATTTATTTCTAATAAATAGTATTAGAAAATTTTAAAATTTTAGCATTAGAGTTCATTTTTAATCCATGATTCTAATATCCAACAATAGTTTTATTCATACATTTTTTTAAAAAATGATCTTGTTTATTTGGGGTAATGAAGCCTCCTGTATCTGGATATCCATCTCATTCTGAAGGCTTAGAAAATTTTCTGTTATTATTTCTCTGAAGATGGTATGCACGCCATTAGCCTGCATCTCACAACTTTACTCATTCTGATTATTCTTAAATATAGTCTCTTCATGTTTTCCCAGAATTCTTGAATATTGTGAACATGGTTACTTATTTTTTCTTTAATATTTTCTGAATGTTCAAGCCTGCTCAATTTGTCTTCCAGCTCTAAGATTGTGTCTTCAGCCTGGTCTGCTCTATTAGAGAGACTTTCGCGGAAGATTTTCTTTAATTTATTGTGTCTTTTATTTTCAAGATCTCTGCTTGGATCTTTTTCAATATTTCCATTTCTTACTGAATTTATCATTCATATCCTGTACTGACTTCCTTAATTACTAGTTTTTATGTGTTCTTCTGGAATTCTTTGATCATTTTTGAATGATACTTCTGAATTCTTTATCTATATTTTATCTATTTCCATATCTTTGAGGTCAGTTGCCTCTAAATTTTATTAGCTTTAGGAGATATCATGTTACCTTTTTTTTTCATGATTCTTGCATTCCTGTGTTGGGTTTTATGTTATGTGTGGGCTTTCATAGGACACAGATTTCATATGCCCAAAAGGCCTAAAGTGATCTGGAATGAAACCCCTTTGTAGGTGTGGTGTGTTATTTCTGATTTTGCTATAACAATGGATGTTTGTAAGTGGGACCTGGGGTCTCACCCCTAGTCATTTCTAACATTTGGGGCTTGATTATTAGTTTGGGTTGTGTCTATTCTATTCTTTGTATTAAAATATAGCTAAAGATTGAGTGTCATTAATTTGTATGCAGAGCAAGGTGCACTGTCTTTGGCTTAGTTTAGTTAAGCAGGAGAGTCCTCTACTCTGTGTGCTTGTAGTGTCCCTGTAGGTTCCTAGACCCTCACAGAATAGGGAAAAACAAACAATAGCAACAAGTGAAGTAAACAATACACAGAATTAAAATAAATTCCTGGTTTCTATTAGGACATCTAATCAATTGCCAATAGTAAAAACAATAAGTAACCATAAACAGGACCTGGCATTAAACAAAGAGCAGGTGTCTATTGTGTCATATATAAGTTAAAATTGCCCCAGGATAAATGGTGAGGACAGGAGTTTTGTAAACCAATTAGTTCTAAAATATGGTAAAAATGCAGTTAATTAAGGTAAAAGAAAATGTCATAGAAAGGTAGAAAAGAGTTCATGATTTAAAAAGGTGTACAGAGAATGGAGAAGAGATGTACTAGGTGACACTGATAAGGAAGGAACACTCATACAATATTAAAGAAGAAAATAAGTAACCATGATCACAACATACAAGAATCCTTGGAAAACATAGAGACCATATTTTAGAATATCGGAATTGAGTAAAGTTGTGATATGCAGGCTAATGGAATAGATACCATCTTCAGGGAAATAATAACAGAAAATTTTCCAAACCTTCAGAATAAGATGGATATCTAAATACAGGAGGCTTTATTACCCCCAAATAACAAATGGGAAATGAAAAAAAAAATGGGAGAAACAAGGTAAGGGGAGAAAGAAAGAATAGAATTTGGCTATTTTCAGGAGAATAAAAGAGAGAGAGAGGAAAAAATTAAATGAAAACAATACAAAACAAAACCAAATTATACCAACCAAAAGCCCTAACCCTCAAAAGACCAGGCAAGGAAAAATAACTACATTTTAAAAAATGCTGAAAATGAGAAAACAAATAGGTATAAGTATATATGTTCCTGAACCAGTCATCAAACGGAGAAAACACAGACACATACAAACACACACAGAAAGAAAGAAAGAAAGAAAGAAAGAAAGAAAGAAAGAAAGAAAGAAAGAAAGAAAGAAAGAAAGAAAGAAAGAAAGAAAGAAGATTCTTACTGAAACTTAGGAAAACTTTTCCACTGAGGTGGTTGAAATAGTCGTTGAGACTAGATGGTCACTCTTTGTGACCAACTGCCTTGTCTCTATTTCTTCTTAACCTATGTACTAAGTGCAAGAGCCAGGGCTGGGGTTGTGACCCTTTCCTCTTTCAGTGTTGCTCACTGAGCTGCCAGTTGGATTAGCCTAAGACTGAAGCTGGTTGAAGTAAATCTCAACTACCCTCTCACCAGTAGGAGGTAGGAGGGGATTCAAAGTATGGTCAGTTGAATTTTTGTTTGCACAGACCAGATTAGTGAACTTCCAGGGTGGGGCTGCTACAGAGTTCTAGGAGGGGAGTTCTGTGGATGGGACTAAGGGCTAAGCAGGCCTTAATCAGGCCTCTGTCTCTCAACAGTGGTCTAGATTTCAGGAGCCTCAGAAGAATTTCACTCATGGAGCACAGAAGCAGTCCTCCAAACACTCTGCTGCCCATGAATACAACCCTCCCAGGATTAGTCCCAGAGTGTATTCTCACCCACCTGTTCAGAGTCCCAAACCACTTCAGTGGGTCATGCGAGCTAACAGACTCAAAGAATAAGTGAGTTGGGCTCCCCTTGTCTTTTCAGACTTTAATTCCCCTGGGTACAATCTTCTCTGGGCCTGCTTCACTCACACTCTGCTAGATAGACCCTAGGTTGCAGCGTAGGTGCTTGCCAGAACAGCATGACAGTGTTTGCTCTGATCTCTTGACTCCACAGCTACAGCTGCAGCACCGCCTCCTCAGCTCTTGGAAGCCAGTTGGGAAACAAGGCACCAGTGCAGCCTCTGGATGCACTAAATTCAGGCTGCTTTTCTGATCTCAGGTTTTTCCCACACCAAATATGGTTCGCTAGGTTCTCCAACTTGTGCTGAACCCCACACTAATATTTCTGCTGCTGCAATCGCCTAGGGTCTGATTTGGTCTTTCTTCTTTGTGAAATGTATCCAAACTTTCGATTCTTTAAGACATTCTTACTGTTCTATGTTGAATTTTAGTAAAATCCCTTCCATTCACTGAGCTGAGAAGGAGTACTCCCACCACTTGAATTGCGAGCAACTGGGAATGCAGCCTTCCTCCAGCCCACTATTGTGAATCCTCTAAAAACTTATTTTTATGTCTCACACACACACACACACACACACAAACAAACAAACAAACAAAAACCCAAAACAAAACAAAACAAAAAAAACTTCTCATTGTTTTATCTATTTATTTTACATCATAAAAACTTTTCACAGCCACATCAATGTTTATAGCAGCACAATTCACAATAGCTAGACTGTGGAACCAACCTAGATGCCCTTCAATAGATGAATGGATTAAAAAATGTGGCATTTATACACAATGGAATATTACTCAGCACTAAAAAATAATAAAATCATGGCATTTGCAGACAAATGGATGGCATTAGAGCAGATTATGTTAAGTGAAATTAGCCAATCCCTAAAAAATAAATGCTGGATGTCTTCTCTGATACAAGGGGGGGGGGGTGACTCAAAATGGGATAAGGAGGAAGAGCATGAGAAGAAGACTACCACTAAATAGGGAAGAGAGGTGAGAGGGAAAGGGAGGGAGACCCTCATCGCTATACAAAATACATGTATAATAATGTGAGGGAAAAAAAAAGAAGTGTGTCACATTAGATTGGATAGAGAGAAGTGATGGGAGGGGAGAGGAGGGGAAGGGGGATAGGAAGGGCAGCAGAATAAAACAGACACTAGTATTGCTGTATGTATATTCGTGACTGCATGAACAATGTGATTCTGCAACCTGTACACTCAGAAAAATGAGAAATTATACCCCATTTGATTCAAATGTAGGATATGTCAAGATCATTGTACTGTCATGTGTAACTAATTAAAAAAATTAAAGTAAAATAATATAACTGATTGTATCACTTTTGTCCATTAAAACAATGGCAATTTAATAGGTCATGCAGCAATCTATTTATGAAATAGTTTAAAATTATTTATTCAAACACATTGTTGAGATTTTAAAAAGGAAAGAAAACCTTGTACAGAATATTAAAGAAAATTTCTTTACAATTTGATTGACTTAATTTATTTGTTACCTGAGTTCCTTATTTCTATTAAATACTTCTAAGGTAGGTGCTGTGATTTAGTGACTTCTGTTCTTTGATTTCAAGATTTATTTTGGTTTTAATTGACAAATGATAATTGTATATATTTGTGAAGCACAATGTGATGTTCATTATATGATTCAAAGACCATTTAAAGTAAAATTGAAATATTTGATTTGCAACTTTTCCTTACCTCACTCTCCCTCACAGCATGGAGTCTATATACTCCAGTAGGATTAATTGCCTGATTACAGGGACACAAAGAAATGCCTTTTCAAAGATTTAAAATTTGTTTTTCCTGCAGCGGAGATTTTACCTGACCACCTGATCTACACAGTTTGTACCTATTAAATAAACAAAATAAGCATGTACTTGGGAACACAATTTTAACCTTATAATAAGTGTAACACAAATGCACTATAATTTTAAGTCATTTTGTATTCTTAGAAGTAAGTCTGAAGTCACTATAGTCTTTAATCTCTATCCATAACCATTTATCCTCTCAGAAATAAGCTTCACCTGTATTGTTTTAATTGTTTTCTTGGTACAACTTAAATATGTAACAGAAAATTCAGCAATAAGAGAAACAGTAACAAGTTTAGATCTACAGCACCCCATAGGAAATTTTCCAGCCATTAAATTTGATCAATTTTATATATAGATCTCTGGGAATAAAAGGTCTTGTTTTAATATGCCTGATAGAGAACCATATTTCCTCTTATTAAGTGATATATTATAGGGTATCACATGTGCTTTGCCTTTGGGATAACCTGTTGTGTTCTGACTCATTTAGATTAGAGGTGCATGCAAGATAGCACGGTTAGTTGTATACAAGTACACCTGGAAATAGTCTCAGAAATAAATGTTATGAACAAATATGTGAGATTTCTTAAGCAGTCTTGTGTGATGTTACTGGAACTATCATAAAAATGTTGTTATTTTCATGTATATTTCCATGAAGTATACATGGAAAATGTTTTACAAAAGACAATATTTGAAGGATAATTTTAAAGAGAAAGAAATATGAATGAGTTCAGGGAGGAATCAGTCAAGTTCAAGCAGACATTGTGTATGATAAAGTTAATTGATTAAACAAATTCTTTATATATAATAAATCAGCATAAATAAAATTAGTTTGGACTATATTTTAATTGGCCTGCTGTTTTCTTCAATAATCATCACTACTTGGGGCTTTCTTCCTTCCTCTTCATGGAAGAAAATAATTTTATGCTCATGGTCACAATGAAGGATTCATATGTGAGAGAAGAAAAGAAAAATATATTCCTAGATATCTGTGTTTCATAAACATAGAACATTCATGAAATTAAAGAATCTTAAACAAAGTGCTTGCTGGAAATGGATCTGACTAAAGTAGGAAATCGCCTTCAGTAATTAAGGTGGAATAATGTTCTGCTCTGGACATACACATCATTATGATAAGTGAAATAAGCCAGGCATAGAAGCATGATTTCACCACATGTGAAATGTAAAATTGTTGATCTCATGGAATTTGAGAGTAGAATAGTAGTGACCACAGGCTGGGAAAATTAGGGGGAATAAGGGAATATAAACAAAAATTATTTATCTATTTATTTTAAAAACAATTTTTTAAGTTACAGATGGACACATTTATTTTTACTGATGCTAGGTGAGCACTCCACCACTGAGTCACAACCTCTGCACACACATACACACCCCGATTTTCTTTCTCTCTCTTTCTTTCTTCTCTCTCTCTCTCTCTCTCTCTCTCTCTCTCTCTCTCTCTCTCTCTCTCTTTTTTAGTAGTTATTACTAAGTTGATCCACTCATACCAGCCAGAGCAGGACCGAGGCTCACAGTATGATGCCTGGTCCATCCTGTCACCTGCAGATACCCTTTAGAACCCAGCCTCCTGCATGGGACCGCCCCTTCCAACCTGTGCAGGACTCAGGCTCACAGTAGGCCCTGGCTCATTCCCCCACGGGCAGACACCCACCAGAGCCCAGCCTCAGGCACAGGACCTCTCCTTTCGACCAGCAGACTACCACTGGAGCTGAGGCCCCAACCAGATCTGCCCTCACAGACTTTCAAGGGACTCAGGTCCAGGATCCACACTGCAATATATTCCAAATTCTGAGCCATAAAATGCCTCATTAATTCTCACATGATAAATATCATGTGAGGTTTGGATTCCTAGTGTAAGTGTATTAAATTATAAACTAATTACAAGAAGTTATCTGTGAATTCCTATAATTTAAAAAATAAGCAACACATTGATAAACTCTGGGATGAAGAAGAATAAGACACAAAGAATATTAGAAAATATAGCATGATTAAAAATTTAAAATATTATATTTGAAGTTGTACCCTAAGCAGGACTTAGATGGAAGTATAGATATTCACATAATTGTTTTAGAAAATAATTAGTGTATGTAAATGATTTAAGCTTTTATATTAAGAAAGAATAAAAAGATGGTTAAATACCATTCATGAATTTAAAGAATCTTAAACAAAGTGCTTGGAAGAAATGGATGGAAAAATAAATAGTAGAAATCAATAAAAGAAATTGCACATGAAAAAAATTAACAAAAATTTAGAAAGACTTGGAAAGATTAATGACACACAAGAGTTATATAGAAAAAAATACATAATACTAAATATCAATGTAGCTACTCGAAACGTGTAGAAATAAAAAGAAGATAATATGAATATAAGCCTTCTAATGCCAGTAAGGTTATCACAATAAATGTAATAAAGGAAAAGTACATACTATACTACTTATAGTAACACAGGAAGGATCAGGAAAAAAGAGTGCATATCTGTATAGTAAAAAAAAAGAATTTATAATTCATTCCAACCTCCTTCAAAGATATCTTCAGGCTTAGTGAGCCTCACTGCTGAATTCTATCAAATACTAGAAAAAATAATAATCACATAATGCACAGTCTCAGGCAATCAATAATGGGGTTATAATTCTCAACTACTTTTATGATAAAACAAATCAAACAAATCCTGATATCAAACATGATAAAAATATTACTGAATAAAACCCAAATAACTTCCACTTCAATGTAATACAAAACCTTCAAATAAATATTAAGACTTTAAATTTAAAAATAAATAAATTAAGTAATATTTCATGACCATGAATATTATTTAAGGAACTAGATATTCTAAATCAGAAAAGAGTAATAATAGTATTCACTATATCAGAAACATAAAAAGTAAATTATTTCAGACATGCAGAAAAGTTAAGAAAAAAAGTTATGTAGCTATTCACTATTAATTTCTAATCTCAAAAAAGTTTGTAATAGAAGTTGCTTTAATTTCCTAAAATGCCATTAAAATGTACCAAACTATGGAAGTTAAGAACATACTGTTTTAGTGTTCTGGAAGACAGTCTGCAAACAGTGTGTCAGCAGGTTTTCATCCTTCTGAAGACACTAGAGAAGGGTATGTTTCAGCCTTCATGATTCTGGTGGATTTTTTGGTTGCTGTTTATTTTTTGTTTGGTTTTTGGCCTGTGGTAGCAAACTGGAATCATTACATAGCATTCTATCTGTGTGCATTTTTCTGTCCAAATTTCCCACTTTGTAAGGATACTAGTTATATTTGAATTAGGAGTCCACATTAATCCAGTGTGACTTCATCTTGTCTTAACTGATTCCATCTTCAAAGACTCTATTTTCAAATAAAGCCACATTATGAGGTAAAGAGCTTTAGGACTTATGTATTTTAAAGGAAAATTATTCAATCTTCAACAAAGTGAACCTCTTCTTTTTATTAAAAAGAGTCTATAAAAATGCCATTTATGTCATAATGTTCAAACTCTAAATAATATCTTTGTATGAAAGAGATAAAAGCAAAGATATTCAAGCTCAATGTTTCTCCTTAAAAATATGCAGTAAATTCTAAAAAGTAAAATAAAAAGAAGACAAAATATATAAGTATTTTTACATTGTAAACGTTATATTGTAACCTTATAAACATTACATTGCAAACATTTGCATTACAATGTAAACATTCACAAAGACTGGGAAAAGAAGATCTAAAATTGCTTCTTTCATTTACAGATACACTTATTTATTCATAAAGTCCTAAGGAATACTCAAATACAAGTAAAGTTGACTGTAGATTACAGGAATGTCACAGGTGAAAAAATCATTTTTTTGTGTAACAGTAACAAATGATAAGTAATTATTTTTTAAAAGCCCACATATAGTAGCATCAAAGAGATAAGATACATGATATTGTCTGGTTGTGTCTACCCAAAATTTATAAGTTGAAACAATATTCAATGTGAAAATGATATTAAGAAGTCATAACATCATGACAATGGAGCTCTCATGAATTCAATTATAAAAGGGATGGAGAGAACCAGCCAGTTCATTTTGCCCTTCCACCAAGTGTGAACATAGCAAGGTGCCATATTAGGAGACAAACCAAGCCCTATCAGACTCTGAACTTACAGCGGCTGTTATCTTAGATTTTCATGACTCCATAATGGAGAACAATAAATTTTTCCCATTTATAAATTACCCAATCTAAAATATTTTCTTACTTAAACAGGAACACACTGAATAACAATACCCAAGAATAAAACCGATGAATGATGTGCCACATCCAACCTTGAATAAAAGAAGAAAAACAAGGCATTGCTCTCATAAATTAATGAAGACACAAATAAATGAAAATGTACCATCTATATTCAATAGAAAACACAGATTGATATATCCATTTTCTCCAAATCGATCTAATTCCATGCTAATTCCAATTAAAATAATACTAAGTAATTTTCACTTTTAGAGGATATAGATTAACAGAGATCAGAGTTATCCTACTTCATGAATAACCACAACAAAACAATTAAACAAACCAAATTCAAACATTATCCAGTGTTGTAAAAGACACTGGGCATCAGGTAACAAATATCAGTGATCACTGATCAAAAGGAGGTGAAAGACCTTTTCACTCTAGCAATCATTCTTGCTTAGTGACCTAAGGAACAACACTTAGTGATGGTGAGAGGTGGTGAACAGGACTGAAGTAGAACCTGTGTTTAACAAGGTACAGTTGACAGGGAGACCGAGGAAATTGAACATTACAGAATGAGCTATCAGGAATATAGAGCTGTACAGAAAGAATCCCAGAGTTAGTCATAATTTTCCCCTCAGGTATGGAGAGTATGATCAATGTATCCATGTGATAAAAGTTCCTCAGGCTTAAACTAACAACATTCATTTTAAGGCTGTACACATTTTAATTTACAGGTTAATTTTACTCAAAGTAAGTCCATCCTCTGGCAATTTATTATTCTAAGAAAAAATGATATTTAAAAAGATTAAATGTTTAACCTTAATATCACAAATATATCCACCAATGGGCATACACAACAACCCAACATAATGCCACAATATTGAGTATGTAAGGATGTAAGATCCCCAGATATGTGGTTCAAATATAGATGCTCTAACACACAGTAAGGAAGATTGCCATCATCAAAGTATGTGTGGTTTTATTATTGTTTAATCATTTTATAAAATATCATAGATAATTCAGTATCCCAATCATGATGTATAATATATTTATCTCTAAAAGGAACTAAAATGGAAGAAATGTGAATGGGTTTGTTGGCTCAATATTTCATTGTTTTAAACCACATTGTAAAAGTTCAGTCAAATGCATTAGACCTGTGGTTTTCTAACATCCTCCCAAGTAATGTTCATTATTATTCATGCTCTAGTGTAGCATAAAGGAATAACTCATGAGTGATGGTCGGACAAAACATAAGAACATGCTCAATTTCTCTAGCCTGTTTTTCTTTACACAACTTGTGAAATTGTGAGTAAGCCCTAACAATACCAGAATGATTATTGCATGGAAAATTAGATTGGACAAGATTTGCTTTGTGTATGTGATTTTCTTATAAGAAAATAATAATAATAATCATGCAAGATGATCTAGAAAAACCACAAGATTTTGTTTTGGTCATTAAAATGCATGAATACTGGTTTTAATTGCTTTTTTTAAGTTTTAAATCATCTTTTGATTCTTCCCCATTACAGAAATACTCATAATGTATTACCCATATTTGTCATTAAATAAACCTATATTTATCTAATTAAATGAATTTGTTGCCAAATTTTATTTATTATTATCTTCATTTCCAAATTATCATTACTTTCTTTACTTTTAATACTCTTCTAAAAATCTTATATATTTGCTCATAGAGTGATCTCTGCAAAAAATCCTCTTGTTCAATTAGAGTTGTATGTTGCTTAATAATGGGGATTTGTTCTTGGAAGTGCCTCTTGGGCAATTTTCCCCGTGGCCCATTGGACAAACAACAAAAACTGTACTTAACACAAATCTGCATTGTGTAGTCTAGTGAACATATAGGTTATAAGGCATATGCATATAACATAGAATATTGTTCCTACGACCATTGTGAACAAAACCACTATAAACTAAATATAGCACAGGAGAAATTTATGCTACCAAGAGACACAGCAAGCACTGGAGGTAATAGGATACTGCCAGCATAAAACAGCATACTGAACTTTATTTTTCTTATAAGAAGCAGTATACTCTAAAATAACAATAAAGATTATAGTATATGTCATACACAAAACAGTAACTTAATAGTTTATTATCAAGTACTATGTACTATACATATTTGTGTGTGCTAGATGTTTATATTCAGCATTATTAGGAATATGTGATTAATATATTGCATTGTGACATTATCATGATTACAACTGCAGTAGACCAAATGGATTTTTTTTAGCTCCATTATGCTCCACGGGACCACCATTTTATATACAATCTGTCATTAACTGGAACAACATTATGCAGTGTGTGGCTGTATTTCCTGGAACAATCTTGTTCATCCTGCAAAACCAGCATAAATTGGATTTTTATTTTTGAAAATTTGATGGTAGTACCAGCTTGCCATAATCTTCCTTATACTCTATAAGTATCAGTATATTCAAGGAAAACTGACTGTGATGCAAATTGGATGAGTAAATTGCTTAAAGCTAGAGGTTCTGTGTCAGAAGGGATTACAAATTTAATTTAGGAATGAAACATGCATGCATAAACAGGTTTTTAGCTAAATATTTTTTATCTGTAACATATGGTGTGGCATTTTATACACCATATATGCAACAGTTGTGATCTGGATGGTTATTTGAATGATAATAATAATAGATAGAAACAGGTGTACTTTTTGTTTCAGTATCTGAACCAGAAGACTAAGGAATCTGCAAGTTGAAATCCTTTTATTCTTTTTTCTCTACTGATTGAAGAACTCACTTGTTGATGAAGCTCATTTTTTTGGCTTCCTTCTCTCTGTCAGTTCTGTTTTTCACAATATTACTGGACCTTGTTTCCAAATCTTAGAAATTCTTTTGCTTTTATAATCATTTCCCTGTGATTGAAATCAGCTACTGATATTGATTACATGCATCTCTGCTTCTCAATCTTTGGCCTACATTACTGAAGGAGAAAAATATCATTCACTCCAATTTGTGTTCCTTCATGCCAAAGCGTGGAACTGATTTGTTTGTCTCAAACACTGCTGTGTTTATTACCTCTTTTTTTCCCCACTGTGACCAAAATATCTGAGAAAAAATATTTAAAGGGGGAAATATTTCTTTTGATTCATGGTTTCAGAGGTTATAGAGCAAGGTTGAGCAGCTCCATTTCTTTGGGACTGATATGAAGCAGATCATCATGGTGGAAGGGCATGGCCAGGGAAAACTCTTCATATCATGGCAACCAGGAAGCAAAGGGAGAAAGAGAGAGTAAGAAAGAAATGAAAGATCTGGAGACAAAATATAATCTTTCAAGGCATGCCTAAAGTGATTTACTTCCCTCAACTACCACCCACCAAAATTTCCACCACCTCCCCATAATGGCACGCAGCTATGGATCCCTCCATGAATTAATCCACTGATGAGGTCAGAGCCCTCAAGATATAATCACTCCTCAAAACTTTCACCTCTGTGCTTTGTTGAGAATCAATCATTTGGCATGTAAGTCTTCAGTAAACATTTGAAATCTAAATTTAACAAATGTCATTAGATCACATTTTTAAAAATTATTACTTAGCCACACTTAACACAGTGGTTAATTGTGCAGGTTTTACAGACAGTTCATAGAAAACATTGGATATGACCCTGAACTCTCTGAATTACAGTTTGTAACATTTCTAAAAAATTATAATGATGTACTCATCACTGGGCATTGAAAACTGTTAAGATCATGTGAAATAGCATAGATGAAGTGCTTATCTTACAGATAGACAAATAGCAAGCTTTCAATAAAGTATAGGAATACATCATTAGTAATATGAATTAATAATGTACATTATTTTTACATTTATTGAATGGACTTTATAAACTAAGTAATAGTCAAATGTTTTCATATAAGAGAGAAGTGAGGATCTAAAATTAACATAATTAAGAAGGTTTAAGGTTTGCTGAGCCACCCAATGATCAGTAGGCATTATCAGTTGTGCAACTCCTGCATTAGACATGGTTGAATATAACTTCATACACCATTCTTTGTGGGTAACTTCTAATAATCCCAAAATGTTAACATGCATGATAAAGACTGTATTATAAAGCAAAGAATCAGCAAAATAATATTTTATTTTTTTAGAGAAAGCTAAAACCTAAGCGTGAGTCTAATACATTAAATAAATTTGCATTTTAAAATGATAAAAAATGGCATTTTATAACCCTAAAAATGTAGTCTCAATGAACATAATACCAGGAAACAAACTATACACAGGAAATGGAAGACAGAGGAAGAATGACAGAACGAAAATGTCCAGAAGACAAGAATCTGTTTTAAACCTTATTAAATAATTGTACTTAATAAGTTAACTATATTCATGAGAATTATACCTTGTATCTCAATTTTATGTAACAAAAACTCTATTCTGTAACATGATCATAATTTAATGTGAGAAAAAATGATGATTTTTTCAGGTCATTTTTGAACTATCATCAAATATAGAGGCAAAAAAAATTATTCACATGTATAGGATTTAAGGTAGATAATTTAAAAAACAAATCATTCTTAACTTGGAAGTCGTCTATGCAAAGGTAGGAAGAAAAGAATTTAATGGAACAAGTATCAAGCTATACAATAAAGTGCACCACACAGGATCTACTAAACAACTGAAGAAGCAGATAGCTCACTCTTTTATATAATCAAGGAGATACTCCATATTCCATGCATGTTCTAAGAGATGCAATGACTGGTCTTCAAGTGATAGGACACTTCTGAAATTCACTGGGCAATCAGGCTCGCCATCTGTTAGCTTACTAGTTTTACTCAAAGGTAAAACAAAATTCCCATGTTTTTATGACAAAAATAGTTTTGCTACTTGAAGTGAAGGTAAGTTAAACTCACTCTCCCACAGAAATTGGGAGAATACTTAAGAAAACTATAAACAGCATTCAAATGTTGATTTTTATATTTTTTGTTTCTTATTTAGATATATTGGAAAACATTAGACAGTGTGGTTGCAAGTTTGAGAGTTAAGCACTTCCAAAATTTATAGCATATATATTCTTACATTTTTATATTAAAGAAATCACTCAAGTAAAGTAGGCAGATTAAAAAACAGTGAATGTCTTTATTGTATTAATTTATTTAATGATCATAACTAATATAATAAAAACATAATCATTGCCTTGATTTATAACTTCAAAAACATGAAGAGAAAAATAAATAAATGTATCAATGCACAGATTATTTTCTTGCTGAATTTTATGCTGATTTCTTGCTGATTATTATGCTCTTCTGTAAAACAACATAATTAGTAATTCTGTTACAAAATTATGTATCTTTTTAAATGTCAGAGAATTTTGCAATATCTGTGCATATTTTAAATTAAAATGTACAAATAATATTTTTAATATAGTTAAATTTGGTTTTCTAGTATTTCATTGAGAATTTTGTAGCTATAATCACTAAAGCTTTTAGTGTGTAATTATTTTTACTAGTTGTATCCTTGTCTGGTTTTGATATCAGGTTAATAATTGCTTTATAGAGTTTAGAATTCCTTCTTTTACATTTTTTTGAAAAGATAAAAAAGAATCATCCATACTTATTTTTAAAATGTTTGATAGTATTCAGCACTGAAGCCATCTGTCCTAGGATTTTCTTTAATTAGACAGTCAATTTTATTACTAATTTATCCTTATTATTCATTGTTGGTCTTTTCAGATTCTCTATGTATCCATTTTTTTTTCAATCTTTGTGAAGTTTGTTTTCAGGAATTTGTCCATTTCTTCTAGTTTATAAAATTTTTTAGCAAGTAGCTGTTCATACTATTTTCTAATGATCCTTTGCTTCCTATAATGTTAATTATAATGATTCCTTTCTGTCTGTAGTCTTATTTACTATATGTTTTTACTTTTTATTTCATTTGTATTTGCTCCCATTTAAATATTTCTTTCCTTACTCTAATTTGGGGTTAGTTTCTTCTATTCCTAGATCCTGAATGTTTAGTGAGAGTTTGCTTACTTGAAATCTTTCTGCTTTCTTGAAACAGGATTTGATTTCTGTAATGTTTCTTTTTAGTTATAATTTTGCTATAACCACATTTTTACATAATGCCATATTAGTGACTGTTGTATTCTGCTACCTTTCCTATCCTCAACTATCCCCCCTCCCCTCCCCTCCCATCTTCTCTCTCTACCCCATCTACTGTAATTCATTTCTCTCCTTGTTTATTTTGTGGATGTGTAACCCATGTGATTCTGCAATCTGTATTTGGGGTAAAAATGGGAGTTCATAACCCACTTGAATCTAATGTATGAAATATGATATGTCAAGAGCTTTGTAATGTTTTGAACAACCAATAAAAAAATAATTTTGCTATAACCATAGCATTTGTGTGTTGCATTTCACTTTTATTTCTTTCAAAAAACAATTAAATCTCCTTGCCACCTTGATTGTTCAACAGTAAGTTTTTTTTTCATATGTTTGTATAAATTTTCATATGTTTGCATCTATGAAAATGTAGATTTTTTTTCACAAAATTCAGTATTTCTTCACAATAAAAACACTGATCAAATTGGTTGTTTTTCTTCTATTGAATTGTGGAAAAATAAATAAGCTCAATAAAAAGTAAATTATTTAAAATTTGTTCTACTTGTTTTGTGGAATATAATGTAATCTTTTCTGGAGACTGTTCCATATGATGTTTTGAGGAATGAGTATTCTGTAGAGATGTCTATTAACTCTATTTAGTCTAGGGTGCCTTTTAATTAGCTATGTCTTTGTTGATTTTCAGTTCATATAGCCATTGATTCCATAAAGTGCGGTTTATAGTCATGTGCTATTGATGTATTAGAATCTATCTCTCCCTATAAGTCTACAAATATTTGCTTTATATATCTGTGTGTTCAAATAGAGAATGTATACATGCTGAGAGCCACAGCTAAGTCGGAATGGCCCCTGACATTTTGCCAATAGTATTGATTGACAGGCGAGGCATTACTATGCAGTTCTCAGGCTACTTTGGAGTTCTCATGGGGATTCCCGGGGATTCCTGGAGAGTTCCCATTGGTTGGGGAAGTGCAGGAGGAGGGATTTCCGGAGGATATTTCAGGCTGCTGGTTCCTGGACAGGCCATGTGGGGTTCGGGAGAAATTCCCAGGGAGTGTGTGTGGAGTGTGCTGGTGGAGTTCAGAAATAAAGTTTGTTCCTGCTTCAGTGGCTCGTGATTTGTGCCCAGCCAGATTGCGGCATATACACATTTACAATTGTTATTTATTCTTACTTACTGAATCTGTGCTTTTATAATTTTTAATGACTTTCCTAGGTTTTTTTAAAATCTTTTGAATTAAAATCTGTTTTACTGATAGAAGATGCTGATTATTGCTCTCTTTTCAATGTATTTGATTGCAATACCTTGTTCCATTCCTTCTCTTCCAGAAGCTTCATTAACATAAAAGTAAACTTTTTTGTTTGTTTGTTTATTTGTTTTTCTCCATTCTTCATCTTTATCCCACTTCTCATGGGATTCCAACATTATAAATGTTACACTCTTATATTATCCTACATCTTTGAGCATTCCACTTATTATAGGTCAGTGTATATCAACTTTTTTTTGTCTTAAAATTTTGACATATTTTTCTATTATTAGTTTCCTAAATTTGTGGTTTTATGTCATAACTAAGTTTGGAGATGTAACTTAGTGGTGGAGAACTTGCCTAGCACTTATCAGGACAGAAAACTGAACCCTGGATTCAATTTCCAGCCCTGGGGTAAAAAAAAAAAAAAAAGACAGGTTTATGTAGGAAATTTTCTACCAAGTAAACCCACACATCTTTTGTTTAGGTCTACATTGATTATCATTAATTATGGTGTGTTAATGATGGTAGTAGTTTTAATTTCCTCTACATTTATATTGTATGTATGATTCATTGAAGGAACATTTAGGTTTAGCCTACAATTGGCTTTATATATTGGAAGGGCAATAAAAGTCTCTCTGCTCAGTATGGCTTGGAATCTGAGCAACAATGGGTCTTTGGAAGCCTGTATGTTTTAAAGTTCAGAAAGTGACTTTGTGATCTGTAAATCTTTTCTTTTCACAGCAACTTTACAGAAAACCTTTTTGATTTTCTTCTCACTATGCTATTCATCCTACTTTCTAACTTCACCTTGTGCTTTCTCCAACCACAAATCGTCTCGACCTTACTACCCTGTGCCCAGCATTAGTGATCGACCATGGTCCATTAAAAATAAATCCCAGGGATAGTGGTGACATTTCTGAGTTCATTTGTCTTTTAGCCAATGTGTCGTTGATGAAGACTTCATGTAACTGAGAAACATTCCTGTGGTCCTCTTTACCTGCCCAGAGCCTTCTTCACATTTTAATAAATACCTAGAAAATGCTTCATAGAATAGAAGTGGTGCCAGGACTGAGGAACACTTAGGATTGCATTCACACCAACACACAGCTGCAGGTGAAAGCCCAGCTCTTCTCCTTATTCTTTTCTGTGGCAGTTTGTTTTCTCTTTATCACAGTTCTAGAGCTACAATCAACAAAAGATTCCTTCCTTGTTAGGTAAGAGCTTATGTGGTAGTTTTCCATTGTTAAAAGGCAAAAAATATCTCTCAAACTTTTTACTGTCTTATTGGTAAGTAGAAGAGTCTTAATTGAATATTAAACCAATTAGTTTTCACCCAAAGTATAAACATTTCCAAGATACTGAGATGGGAATGAAGCTCAGTTGTGGAAATTGCTTGCCTACTATGTGGGAGGCCCTGGGTTAAATTCCTAGCACTATAGGGAAAAACATTTCCAACGTCTTGATTATATATATATATATATATATATATATATATATATATATATATATATATATATA
This sequence comes from Marmota monax, assembly GCF_021218885.2. NCBI lineage: Eukaryota > Metazoa > Chordata > Mammalia > Rodentia > Sciuridae > Marmota > Marmota monax. Next base: position 6,014,859 of record NW_026695209.1, on the reverse strand, counting down.
TATATATATTATTGTTGTTGTTGTTTACATGGGGCCATGGATTAAACCCAGTGCCTCACACATCTTAGGCAAACACTCTACCACTGAGCCACAACCCTGGCCCCTCCAATGTATTAAATGATATTTTCATCAGCTTATATTAAATTTGCCTCCAAATGCCAGAAAATTTCATGCCACATGTCTAATCTTCAACATGCTGTTACGGTTAAATACCCAATGAAGCTTTGTAATAGCAAGACAAACAAAAGATGCAAAGTATTTTGATGTAATCAATGCCTTCAATTCCTCAGATATCTAAAATGATATGGGACATATTTTTGTTGGTTACTTTACATCTAAACTTAAGTTTATATTTAGGTTATATAAGTATATATAAATAAATAAAATAAATTTCTTTGAGCACATTAGGGGTGAAAACCCCCTTGAAAATTTTCAAGCTATACCCATAATTTCTGTATTCTATTTTCTATAACAAAGTATGCACGAAACTGGAGGTGTTTTTTTTTTTCATATATGCATATCTGCCTTAATTTTTGTATCTTGTCTGGCACCCATGACTACTTCCTTTAATTTTTTTAAATATTTTTATTGTTGCAGTATAGTTGTGCATAATGTTAGGATTCATTGTTACATATTCATTCGTACATACAATATAACAATATAATTTGGCCAATATCATCCCTTTTTCTCCCCACCCCTGGTCCCTTTACTGATCTCCCCTTCATTTTCATGAGATCTTTTCCACCTTTCTTTTCCTCTTTCCTCTCTAGCTTCCACATATGGGAGAAAACATGACCCTTGACTTTCTGAGTTTGGCTTATTTTATTTAACCTAATGTGCTCAATTTCCATTTATTTTCCTACAAAATGACATAATGAATTTCCACATCGTGTACAACCACAAGACTGGGAACCTAATTAGGATAAGATACATTCCATGTTGGTATAAATATGTCAAAATATACTGTACTCTCATGTATATCTAAAAAAAGGAAGAAGTGCATATATATCCAGCAGAGTTTTGTTCAGCCATAGAGGAGAATAAAATTATGTCACTTCCTTTATTTATAATAGTTTGCTTCTCTTCAAGCTTTTTCAAAAATAACAAAAGCAAATAGGTAAAACAAAATACAAACTATGTTGCTGCTTTAAGACAGATATTTTTCTAGAGCAAGTATTTATCTAATGTTATACAATAGATTACAAGAAAAATACTTCATGTATATAGTATTTAGTAGAGTGCAAGATTGTTTATAAAAAGCAGTTATATCATTACCCTTGGAAACCTTAGGGAACTGATATAATAAGATATCTAAATAAATATCCTCTCTCTCTTTCTTTGCAAAAGACATTTTTATTTTATAGGAAATCCAGCAAACTTCAAAAAAAGTCTCATGAATCAGTAAATCAAGTTGTTTCTGTGCTAACATAATAATTGTAGTCAGGTGGTCTATTGCTGATTTATTAGAAGTTATTTTGAGAGGAAAGAGGGAGAGAGAAATAATGGAGCACTTTCATTTACGTTGTCAGGACTGTCATGAAAAATGCATAAATTATGGCCATGGAATAACCTATTCTTCAGTATAAATTTATTATAATTACTCCTACTTTACAGATAGAAAGCTTGAGACTATTAAAAATTACTTTTTTGCTGAACCAATAATAAAATAAGGGAACGGCTATTAAAGGAGTATCAAAGCATAAACGTTACTCCATTGTTAAAATCTGATATTTTAACATTTTTTTTCTCTTACATTTTCAGTGAAAATTTTTCTAACAAATGTATATAATAAGAAAATCTTCAAAGTATTGATAATTGACATAAACCTTACATATTCTTTTTGCTTTCCATGTATTTGACTATGAATTACTAACAACTTCAGCACTTTTGGCTCTAAGACAAAGTGGGAAAGAAAAAGAATGAAGTCTTAAGGAGGTTGATCAGATGCTTTGAAAAACAGACTCCTAGGAGCTTGGGGAAGCTTGAAATGAATGAAGGCCATAAGAAAACTGTCAGTGATGGAAGGTAGACTATTAGATAATGAAAAGTGGGTTTCTCAGGAAAGAGAATTGGTGTGATTTCTAGAGACATTCATTCATGAATGTCAGTGGTGCTCTTGAAGACATGTTGAGACTGTTTCTTCCTTAGACATCAGATTACTTGGTCAGTTTCATCCTGATTATTCATTGTTATCAAAAGGACCCCAATTTCAACAGAGACATCTACATAAATAATTCAGGTTCAAATTTTAAAATGTGGCATGTTCTAGTGTTAAGTCAAATAGAAAATCAGGATTGCTTCTCATTGAATACAAATAAATTATAATCATTTATATTATGTGCAAAACTAGGATGGAAGGTAGGAGATATGATCGCTTTATCTCAAGGTGTCCCTTCCTCACATTGAGCATTCAGCATGGACATAGGAGACATTGAGCTGTGATTTTATCATGGTATCATCTTTTAATTCTAGGAGTTGAACCCAGTGGTACTAAACACTGAACCACATGCCCAGCCCTTTTTATTTTTTGGTACCAGGGATAAAACCCAGGGGTGCTTAAACACTGAACGTCATAAACAGCCCTTTTTTATTTTTTACTTTGAGACAGGGTCTCACTGAGCTGATTAAACCCTTGCTAAATGGCTTAGGTCCTCAGTAAGTAGCTGAGTCTGGTTTTGAATTTGTGGTCCTCCTACCTCAGCTCCTTGAGATGCTGGGATTACATGTGTGCACCATTGTGTCTGGCCCAAATCATCTTAATTAAACAGAAATAAACAAATGATTTGCCCTTCCAAATAACTGGGTTTTAAACTGTTCTTATAACAATTTTTCATTTATAAAATATGATTACATTAGAAGATAGTTTATCATAAAATTTTCTTCAAAATATTTGTGTGTTATAATATTAAGGGGCATCACACTCATTTATAATGAACAACTTCTAATAAATTGGGCCCTTTAAAAAAAAAAAAAAAAAAAAAAAATATATATATATATATATATATATATATATATCTAGATGAAAAATCAACATTGGACATTTGCCCTCCCTACAAAATAAGCTTTTAGCAACTTCATCAATTAAAGCCTTATTACAATCCAATGTCATTTCTAAATCATGTATCTTGGAAAAAATATCTGAAAAGTGTCTCCATTTGAAAACATCATGATATATGTAAGTCATAGCTGCTTGTTGTGTTCAAAAGTACCTTTTCTGGAATAACAATGCCTATTTTGAAAATAAGGCTTTTTGTTGAAAATTAGAATTTTTTTCACATTATTGCATTTAATAATGAATGATTTTTATGTATAACCCATTATTACATAATTTATTTTATAACAATATAGAGCTGTAACGGTTTACAAACTTTTATTCTCTTTTATTTTTATTTATTTTTAATTTTTTATTTATGTATGGAAGTGGAATGCATTACAGTTTTTATTACACATATAGAGTGCAATTTTTCATATCTCTGGCTGTATACATAGTATATTCACACCAATTCATATCTTCATACCTGTACTTGGTGTAATAATGATCATCACATTCCATCATCATTAATAATCCTGTGCCCCCTCCCTTCCCCTCCAACCCCTGTGCCCTATCTAGAGTTCATCTAATTCTCCCATGCTTCCGCTCCCTATCCCACTATGAATCAGCCTCCTTATATCAAAGAAAACATTCAGCGTTAGTTTTTTTGGGATTGGCTAACTTCACTTAGCATTATCTTCTCTAACTCCATCCATTTAACTGCAAGATGACATGGATTTTATTCTTTTTTATTATTGAGCAATATTCTATTACCACATTTTTTTATCCATTCATGTATTGAAGGACATCTAGGTTGATTCCACAGTTTAGCTACTGTGAATTGTGCTGCTATAAACATTGATGTGGCTGTGTTCCTGTAGTATGCTGTTTTTAAGTCCTTTGGGTATGACTGAGGAGAGGGATAGCTGGGGCAAATGGTGGTTCCATTCCCAATTTTCCAAGAAATCTCCATACTGCTTTCCATATTGTCTGTACCAACTTGCAGTCTCACCAGCAGTATATGACTATACCTTTTTCTCCATATCCTCGCCAACACTCATTGTTTTTATACATAATAGCTGCCATTTCTGACTGGAGTGAGATGAAATCTTAGAGTGGTTTTGATGTGCATTTCTTTAATTGATAGTGATGATGAACATTTTTTCATATATTTGTTGATTAGTTGTACATCGTCTTCTGAGAAGTCTCTCTTCAGATCCTTGGCCCATTTATTGATTTGTGAGTGTGTGTGTGTGTGTGTGTGTGTGTTTAGCTTTTAGAGAGATGAAAGTAATTAAAAAATACACATAGGAAAAGAAGAACTCAAATTGGCACTATTTGCTGATGATATGATTCGATACCTAGAAGACCCCAAAAGTTCCACCAGAAAACTTCTAGAACTACTAAATGAATTCAACAAAGTACCAGGATATAAAATCAACACCCATAAATCAAAGGCATTTCTATATATCAGTGACAAATCCTCAGAAATGGAAACGAGGAAAATGACCCCATTCTCAATAGCCTCATAAAAAAAAAAAATTGGGAATCAACTTAATCAAAGAGGTGAAAGATCTAAATAATGAAAATTACAAACTTTTATTCTAAAAAGGATATTGCATCTAAAAATAGAAAGTACATTAGTAATTGTTATGGCATTAAAATATAATCATGGACTTTAAAATGTAGCCACTCTGAAATATACTATGAAAATTCTCACAAAATATCTGACTTTCAGCTGTAATTTCTATATCAAATATTGCTAAATATATAACTTTTATCAAAACTATAATTTGAAGATTATAACATCATATTATAAAATGTGATTGTTCTGTTCATTTGATAATTTTGAATACTTTATTAAAATAAATATCTTGACAGTAAAAGTGGAATTTCTGGATACAAAAGGTAAATTCTTTCCTTTCATGTGACAGGTCCTCATATCTCAATTTATCTCAATATTCATGGAATGACAGGGAAAACTAGATGCATGTGCACTCACTATGTGGGCATTTGCACTACAGGGAACAAACTACAAAATCATGAATCTTAGCATTTAAATATGGCATCTTACATACCTGCCTTACTCCGCTGAGAAAAAGAGAAGACTTTATCAAGTTTCTAAGATAAACAGATCTTTTCTGCACCACAGAAGAAGATCCCTTTCTTCACTACCATTCAATAATGTAAACATGTGTTTTGGGAAAGATAAAGTTGTAAACATTTATAGAGAAATGTGTAATCTCTAGCTTCCAAGTTATTTAGTCTTTACCCCTGGTTGCCAGTGACTTTTTATTTCCAAAGTTCAGAACCAAGGATACAAAAATATTCATGTAGCATTACTTCCTGATACTGCTTTTATGCATAAGAGTCACATGGCTCTAAATTATCAACCACAAAATAATCAAGACAAAATAAATAGACAAAATATAGGAAACATTCATTTTTGACATTGATCAACAGGCAGTAAAAAACTATCATCCAAATAAGATATTATCACACAGGCTCTTTGGCTCTGGCTAAATATATCACCTGAAGTTCAAGAAGAAAGACAAAAAGAGTGCAGCATTTTCATTGAGTTGATGAAATAGATCAGAGTTGAAATACTGAAAGCAGCTATAATTTGAGGAGTAAAATTATTTAAATGGGATTCAAAGAGTAAGTTATTTATTTGAGATGATCCAAGAGGAGCTATTCCAGAAAACAAATGAAAGTCTCATTGGGTTTTTAACTGGTCATATATTTGAGCATGTGTAGGTTAAAATTACTATGAGATCTAAAAAAAAAATATTTTTTCAGGAAACAACAAATTACAAGCTGGCTGCATGTTTAGTAATTTAGAAGAGCTCAAAGAATGTCCTGTCCATATTGAAATATCATGTTAAATGCACAGAAAATTCATAGAAAACCCAAGCTGGTCATACCTAAAAAATCTGGTTAATTAGGCCTAGGGGGGAAAATACAAAACAAAAACTGTTTTAAACCAGTTCTGAAAGCACTTACAAATCAACATTTAAGGGTTTAATCTGACCTTCATATATTTTAACTTTCAGAATAAATCTCAATCTTACATAAAGAAATATGACTGAATTCAAGTCTATACTGTATAATTCATAATATCTGATATCCAAAATGAATAAAGAGAAAAACAAACCTATGACAAATAAAACTTATGGAAAATCAGTCAATACATAACAGGAAGGGAAATGATAAAGAAAGCAGTGAACACATATGCTAAAACAGCTATTATTTATGTCACATATTCATATTTACTCAATACATATAATAAAATGTACATATAAGGAGAAAAAAATGAGGCTGTAAAGAAGAACCAAATAGAATGCTTTAAGTTTTAAAAAACCCCAATGTTGAGAGTAGATAAAATTGTAGTATATTCCATCAGGTTTAACTGTTTGAATAATTTTTACTAACTATATTTTAAAAAAATATCTTGTCTGGCTATGGAATTTGGGTTGACTTTTTTATTTTATTTATTTATTTATTTTTTACTATTGTTAAACAGAATACATAAAACTAGAAATATAGACAGGCAAAGAAACTGGGTTGATCCTTCTTGACATGCAGGCAATTACCAGTCAATCTCTTTCTTGACTATGTTAAAGAAAAGAGGGTACAATAAATAGTGAAGCAAGAATTGCAGCAAATTTTTGAAATTTGATGGAAATTTTAATCACACTGTTCCAAAAGTCTCAATAAACCCAAAGCAAGATAAATAAACATAATAACACTTTAGAGCACTAAGCACCCCAAACCAAACTCTTGATAGCAAGAATTAAAAAGAAAATATTAAATATACAGAAAAAAGACACATTATAGATTATCAGCCATATTCTACCTATCAGAGTATGGCTGATAGGATATGGATTAAGAGATAGGATAATACTTTTACAATAACCAAAGAAAGCCATTGTCAACCATAGCCAGAAAAAAATATAGGTGGTAAAATCTATAGCCAAACAAATGTAGGTGGTTAACTTTTATGAAATAAATAAACTTGACAAAATATATGGATATTAGTTGGTAATTAGTATAAAATTATATGGTAATTAGTGTATGAATTATAGTTAATCATGAAAGACTAATCACTGTCTCCTAAAATTTGACAAAGAAAAGAGATGTCAATTCTATTTATACTTGTACTGTGTCCAAGTCATTACAACAAAGACAAAGAAAATGTAGAACAGAGATTGTGAAGAATTACACAAAACCATGCTCCTATTCAGATATCAGCATCATTTACTTTAACAATCCAACAAAGCTGTAAGAACCATATTAGAACAGATGGACTTAATAATTTGAAAAGAATTAGGACCAATAACCCAGATCTTCTCTTTTTATATGTCCACATAGAAAATTTAAAAAATTGAAATTTAAATGTCACTTGTAATTAACAAAATATAAAATATTTAGAAATATGTTTAACAGGACATTGCAACTAAAATATAAGCATTTAATAAAGTACTGATGGTATGTACTATAAATACACAAATAGATGAAGAGATATACCATATTCATGGACAGAAAAAAATCATAATTGTTAAAGTGTTTATTCTTCTCAAATATATCTATAGATTGGATACATACATTTATTTTTAAGCATTATTATTAAAAATAAGTATATATGTCAAATACTTTAAAAATCACATTTACTAAAGATTAAAATATGTTCCATGTAAATAGTTATGTAGATTGTTATTTTCTCTGCTCTCTTCTATATTCATCTCCACTTATTTCTGTAGAAGTTATAGGTATTTTTTTGCAAATTTTCTGAGATATGGCTTTTTTTTAAAGAGAATACAAAATGTTTTATAATCTGATAATTTTACAATTGAAAATACAAAAAAAGAATATAAGTTAGAATTTTGTATTATAGTTATGAGATCTGTAATGATTTCTTAGTAATATCATTAAAAGAAATTTAATAACTTAGTGGATTTGGATTAATTTGGCACTTTTCAAATATCTGATTACTTATATTCTCTTTTAACTGATTATATAATATTTTCTGGATAATATAAATTGCAAATTAGCATCAACTTTGTTAAAAATATCAAGAAATTTATTTTTTTATAATTAAATAATATTTATACACATTCAATTTACTGTGGGAGATTATTAACATTACTCTATTCATTGATTCTCATTCAACATATTTTCAAAACAAATAATCTGGAAACAAATTCCATTAGTTTCTATGGTAGTTAATTTATATACACTGAGGTCTACAGAGTTCAGGTAAGTCATTACAATTAATATCACATAAGTACAGTGCTGCAGAAATATGGATTATTTTGCTTTGGCTATTTTATTTAATCTTAAAATGAAGATATAATTTATAATAGATGTAATGTGCATATGCAAATGTAAATATAAAAAATTAAGTAGAATAAGTCATACAGGTTAGGAGGTTTTCTTAAATACATGAACTATGAATATATTATATGAATATAACATTTTTGACTAAAGAAGGTAAAATTTCTCAATTAATATTTCAGTGAATTTCCATGATAATTTATATCAAAAGTTATTTAATTGTTATTCAATTTTCTTTTATTAGTTTATCATTAAAGATTTTATAATTTTATATTAGAGGATATTTACACAGTATTAAATTTTTCACTGTCATGAATAAAACTGTGATAAATATCTTTGCAGCTGAAATGTTGCAAACTTTCACAAATATATTTTGGAATGCATTTATAAAACCATGATTTCCGGTTTTCGACTGACCGCAGCTCATTCAGCCATAGAACAGGTAATTTCAGGCTGCCATTCGCCTGCGGCTTGCAGACAGATTGCTAGGGTTCAGTGCCTGGGTGCTTCTTAGAACCTGATCTTATCGGAGCGAACACTGAGCGCGGGGCGGCCGAGTTCTGGCTCCCAGAACCGTCCCGGAACCGCCCTGGCCCAGGGCTGTGGAGCCTGCAGAGGCTGCTTCTTGGACCCTGCTCCTATCAGAGCATACACCAAGCACTAAGCGGCCGAATTCCGGCTCCCAGAACTGAGCCCGCGGGGACTGCTTCTTGGAGCCTACTCTTATAGGAGCTTACACCGAGCACGGAGCAGCCGAGTTCCAGCTCCCGGAACTTCCCTGGCCCGGGGCTAGGAGCCCGCGGAAACTGCTTCTCGGTCCGGGTCCTGCTGAGGGCCGGTCAGGACTCACCAGTTGCTTTGGTTGCCCGGCAAGGGGAACGAAATGCTGCCATTCGCATAGGATACCAACATGGCAGAGATCTGATGTCATCAGAAAGCGGTGGAGGAGAGAACTTCATCAATACCAGCGGCGACATAAACAGTTGGTCTCCTGGTAGGGGGGGGGTGAGGCACAGACACCCGAGTCTCCTCAATTTGTCACCGAGCCAGAGGGGAGGAGCCGGGCCGCCGCCAGCCCCCGGAGCAGGCCCAGCGGCTAGCCAGCGTGGTGACCTCGTGACCCCAATTGGAGAGGGGGCGGAGCGGAGCTGCCACACGCACCCGCAAGGTGGGCAGACCCACGACCCAGTGGTACATGGGCGTGGTAGGAGGGGCAGGGCAGAGCCGCCGTTCGTGCTTGCAAGGTAAACAGACCTGTGACAGCCTGGCGGGTCAGGCCCAGTGGCCTTCCAGTGTGGTACACACGTCACCCCAACTGGAGTAGGGGCAGAGCAGATCCTTCTCCCACGCCCGGATCAGGCCCTGCCGGTGTGGTGGTCACGTGACCCCAATTGGAGTGGGGGTGGAGTGGAACCGCCACCCGTGACCGCAGGGTGAGCAGACCTGTGACCAACCTGCAGATCAGGCCCAGGGGTCCGCAGGCGTGGTACACACACCACCCTAATTGGAGTAGGGGCAGAGCAGAGTCGCCGCCCGTGCCAGGAACAGGCCCAGCATCTGGCAGGCGGGGTAGTCACGACACCCCAATTGGAGTAGGGGCAGAGCAGAGCCTCCACCCGTGCCCGAAAGGTGGGCAGATCTGCGACCAACCAGCGGGACAGGCCCAGTGGCCTGCTGGTACGACAGACACGTCACCCCATTTGGAGTAGGGGCAGAGTAGAGCCGCCACCCGTGCCTGCAGTGTAGGCAAACCTGCAACGGACAGGTGGATCAGGCCCGGTGGCCTGCTGGCATGGTACACTCGTCACCCCAATTGGAGTAGGGGCAGAACAGAGCCGCCGCGAGCACCCAGAACAGGCCCAGTGACCTGCCGGCCTGGTAGCCACGACACCCCAATTGGAATAAGGAGAGAGCAGAGCCACCGCCCGCGCCTGCAGGAAAGATACGCAAGCAGTATGAATAGACAAGGAAAGAAAGGACCACAAGCAATGCAGGTCAACGCAACTTTAGAAGAGGTAACAGCTGCAGCAGATGGAATGTCAGATAAAGAATTCAGGATATACATGCTTCAGATGATCTGGAGTATCAAGGAAGACATTAGACAGCAAAATCAGACAATGAAAGATCACTTCGACAATGAATTACGCAAACAAATCCAGGAAGCAAAGGATCAACTATACAGGGAGATAGAGGTTATAAAAAACAAACAAACAGAAATCCTAGAAATGCAGGAAGCAATAAACCAACTTAAAAACTCAATGGAGAATACTACCAGTAGAGTAGAACACTTAGAAGATAGAACATCAGACAATGAAGACAAAGTATTTCAACTGGAAAAGAACATAGACAGCTCAGCAAGACTGTTAAGAAACCATGAGCAGATCATCCAAGAAATATGGGATAACATTAAGAGACCAAACTTAAGAGTCATTGGGATACAGGAAGGTACAGAGCTCCAAACCAGAGGAATGAGCAGTCTATTCAATGAAATAATACGAGAAAACTTCCCAGAATTGAAGAATGAGACAGAATCCCAAATCCTAGAAGCCTACAGGATGCCGAATGTGCAAAATCATAAGAGATCCACACCTAGACACATTATAATGAAGATGCCCAACATACAGAATAAGGAGAGAATTTTAAAAGCTACAAGAGAAAGGAAGCAGATTACATTTAGGGGTAAGCCAATCAGGATAACAGCTGATCTTTCAACACACACTCTGAAAGCTAGAAGATCCTGGAATAACATATTTCAAACACTGAAAGAAAATGGGTTCCAACCAAGAATTCTGTATCCAGTGAAATTAAGCTTCAGGATGGAAGATGAAATTAAAACCTTCCAGGATAAACAAAAGTTTAAAGAATTCGCAGCTAGAAAACCATCTCTTCAAAACATCCTCGCCAAAGCATTACAGGAAGAGGAAATGGAAAATAACAATGAAAACCAACAGTGGGAGGTAGGACAGTAAAGGGGGGGAAAATAATCAAAGAGGAAAACAAACCATGTTTAGTAACAGAAATAAACAAATATGGCTGGAAGAACAACCCATATCTCAATAATAACCCTAAATGTTAATGGCTTAAACTCACCAATTAAGAGACACAGGCTAGTAGAATGGATTACAAAACAAGACCCAACAATATGCTGCCTACAGGAGACACATTTGATAGGAAAAGACATACATAGGCTGAAGGTGAAAGGTTGGGAAAAATCATATCACTCATATGGACTTCGGAAACAAGCAGGAGTGTCCATACTCATATCAAATAAAATAGATTTCAAGCCAAAGTTAATCAAAAGGGATAAAGGGGGACACTACATACTGCTTAAGGGAACCATACACCAACAAGACATAACAATCATAAATATTTATGCCCCAAACAATGGTGCAGCTATGTTCGTCAAACAAACTCTTCTCAAGTTCAAGAGTCTAATAGACCACCATACCATAATCATGGGAGACTTCAACACACCTCTCTCGCCACTGGAGAGATCTTCGAAACAAAAGTTGAATAAGGAAACTATAGAACTCAATAACACTATTAATAACCTAGACCTAATTGACATATATAGAGTATACCACCCAACATCAAGCAGTTACACTTTTTTCTCAGCAGCACATGGACCCTTCTCAAAAATAGATCATATATTATGTCACAGGGCAACTCTTAGACAATATAAAGGAGTAGAGATAATACCATGCATCTTATCTGATCATAATGGAATGAAACTGAAAATCAACGATAAAAGAAGGAAGGAAAAAGCATACATCACTTGGAGAATGAACAATAGGTTACTGAATGATCAATGGGTTATAGAAGACATCAAGGAGGAAATTAAAAAATTCTTAGAGATAAATGAAAACACAGACACAACATATCGGAATCTATGGGACACATTGAAAGCAGTTCTAAGAGGAAAATTCATTGCTTGGAGTTCATTCCTTAAAAAAAGAAAAAAACAACAAATAAATGATCTCATACTTCATCTCAAAATCCTTGAAAAAGAAGAGCAAAACAACAGCAAAAGAAGTAGAAGGCAAGAAATAATTAAAATCAGAGCTGAAATTAATGAAATCGAAACAAAAGAAATAATTGAAAAAATTGACAAAACTAAAAGTTGGTTCTTTGAAAAAATAAACAAAATCGACAGACCCTTAGCGATGCTAGCGAAGACAAGAAGAGAGAGAACTCAAATTACTAGCATACGGGATGAAAAAGGCAATATCACAAGACACTTCAGAAATACAGAAGATAATCAAAAATTATTTTGAATCCTTATACTCCAATAAATTAGAAGATAATGAAGGCATAGATAAATTTCTTAAGTCATATGATCTGCCCAGATTGAGTCAGGAGGATATAGAAAACCTAAACAGACCAATATCAATTGAGGAAATAGAAGAAACCATCAAAAGACTACCAACTAAGAAAAGCCCAGGACCGGATGGGTATACAGCAGAGTTTTACAAAACCTTTAAAGAGGAACTAATACCAATACTTTTCAAGCTACTTCAGGAAATAGAAAAAGAGGGAGAACTTCCAAATTCATTCTACGAGGCCAACATCACCCTGATACCTAAACCAGACAAAGACACTTCAAAGAAAGAAAACTACAGACCAATATCTCTAATGAACCTAGATGCAAAAATCCTCAATAAAATTCTGGGAATCGGATACAAAAACATATCAAAAAAATTGTGCACCATGATCAAGTAGGATTCATCCCTGGGATGCAAGGCTGGTTCAATATACAGAAATCAATAAATGTTATTCACCACATCAATAGACTTAAAAATAAGAACCATATGATCATCTCGATAGATGCGGAAAAAGCATTCGACAAAGTAAAGCATCCCTTTATGTTCAAAACTCTAGAAAAACTAGGGATAACAGGAACATACCTCAATATTGTAAAAGCAATCTATGCTAAGCCTCAGGCTAGCATCATTCTGAATGGAGAAAAACTGAAGGCATTCCCTCTAAAATCTGGAACAAGACAGGGATGCCCTCTCTCTCCACTTCTGTTCAACATAGTTCTCGAAACACTGGCCAGAGCAATTAGACAGACGAAAGAAATTAAAGGCATAAAAATAGGAAAAGAAGAACTTAAATTATCACTATTTGCAGATGATATGATTCTATACCTAGCAGACCCAAAAGGCTCTACAAAGAAACTATTAGAGCTAATAAATGAATTCAGCAAAGTGGCAGGATATAAAATCAACACGCATAAATCAAAGGCATTCCTGTATATCAGCGACAAATCCTCTGAAATGGAAATGAGGACAACCACTCCATTCACAATATCTTCAAAAAAAATAAAATACTTGTGAATCAACCTAACAAAAGAGGTGAAAGACTTATACAATGAAAACTACAGAACCCTCAAGAGAGAAATAGAAGAAGATCTTAGAAGATGGAAAAATATACCCTGTTCATGGATAGGCAGAACTAACATCATCAAAATGGCGATATTACCAAAAGTTCTCTATAGGTTTAATGCAATGCCAATCAAAATCCCAAAGGCATTTCTTGTAGAAATAGAGAAAGCAATCATGAAATTCATATGGAAAAATAAAAGACCCAGAATAGCAAAAGCAATTCTAAGCAGGAAGTGTGAATCAGGCGGTATAGCGATACCAGACTTCAAACTATACTACAGAGCAATAGTAACAAAAACAGCATGGTACTGGTACCAAAACAGGCGGGTGGACCAATGGTACAGAATAGAGGACACAGAAACCAATCCACAAAACTACAACTATTTTATATTTGATAAAGGGGCTAAAAGCATGCAATGGAGGAAGGATAGCATCTTCAACAAATGGTGCTGGGAAAACTGGAAATCCATATGCAACAAAATGAAACTGAATCCCTTTCTCTCGCCATGCACAAAAGTGAATTCAAAATGGATCAAGGAGCTTGATATCAAATCAGAGACATGCCGTCTGATAGAAGAAAAAGTTGGCTACGATCTACAGTCGGTGGGGTCGGGCTCCAAATTCCTCAATAGGACACCCATAGCACAAAAGCTAATAACTAGAATCAACAAATGGGACTTACTCAAACTAAAAAGTTTTTTCTCAGCAAAAGAAACAATAAGAGAGGTAAATAGGGAGCCTACACCCTGGGAACAAATCTTTACTCCTCACACTTCAGATAGAGCCCTAATATCCAGAGTATACAAAGAACTCAAAAAATTAGACAATAAGAGAACAAACAACCCAATCAACAAATGGGCCAAAGACCTGAGCAGACACTTCTCAGAGGAGGACATACAGTCAATCAACAAGTACATGAAAAAATGCTCAACACCTCTAGCTGTCAGAGAATTGCAAATCAAAACCACCCTAAGATACCATCTCACTCCAGTAAGATTGGCAGCCATTATGAAGTCAAACAACAACAAGTGCTGGAGAGGATGTGGGGAAAAGGGTACACTTGTACATTGCTGGTGGGACTGCAGATTGGTGCAGCCAATTTGGAAAGCAGTATGGAGATTTCTTGGAAAGCTGTGAATGGAACCACCATTTGACCCAGCTATTCCCCTTCTCGGTCTATTCCCTAAAGACCTAAAAAGAGCATGCTACAGGGACACTGCTACATCGATGTTCATAGCAGCACAGTTCACAATAGCAAGACTGTGGAACCAACCTAGATGCCCTTCAATAGACGAATGGATAAAAAAAAATGTGGCATTTATACACAATGGAGTATTACTCTGCATTAAAAAATGACAAAATCATAGAATTTACAGGGAAATGGATGGCATTAGAGCAGATTATGCTAAGTGAAGCTAGCCAATCCCTAAAAAACAAATGCCAAATGTCTTCTTTGATATAAGGAGAGTAACTAAGATCAGAGTAGGGATGAAGAGCAGGAGAAGAAGATCAACATTTAACAGGGATGAGAGGTGGGAAGGAAAGGGAGAGAGACGGGAAATTGCATGGTAATGGAAGGAGACCCTCAGGGTTATACAGTGGAGGGGGTAGAGAGAGAGGAGGGGAGGGGAGGGGAGAGGTGGGGAGGGGGGAGGGTGGAGGATGGGAAAGGCAGGGGAGCACAACAGACACTAGTATGGCAATATGTAAATCAATGGATGTGTAACTGATGTGATTCTGCAATCTGTGTATGGGGTGAAGGTGGGAGTTCATAACCCACTTGAATCAAAGTGTGGAATATGATATGTCAAGAAATTTGTAATGTTTTGAACAACCCACAATAAAAAATTAAAAATAAAAAAAAAGACTTGCATTAGTCTGTGATAGAAAGAAAGTTCAATGAAAAGCGACTTACAAGAATTGCATTGTATAAAGCCCATCATAAATTTTTCTCAGATCACCTTATGTCTGCAGTTCATTGTCTTACCACATAGCAAAGGATAACACCCCTAATTTTTACACCACCACTATTGAAAGGTCTCACTTCTTTCTGGCCATCTCTTATGATGTGCGCCAAACTAACTCTGAATACCAAAAAGTATAGGGAGATTTTTTTTTTTTTGAGATTTTTTTCTCTCTCTCCTGAAGTGGAATTTTAAGACCTGAATATTCATGTTCTACAATTACTATTCCTATCTCATGATCCTAAAAAAAAAAAGGCAGGTAAAACATTTCCTAATTTCAGGGAGTCTAGATAATTTGGTGTTAAAAGCATACCAGGTGAGCTTCCAAGGAAGTCTTTCACTTTCTTTCTAAATATATGGATAATAAAAATTATATATCATCTTTCTTTTTGTCTTAGCTTAACAGAAATTTTTAGATCCATTTTCTGTCTAAACATCATGTCTGCAAAGACTTAAATAGTAACACTCATGGTAAAAGAAGCATAGGATAATTTGTAGGAATGAGACAATAAAAATTAACATTGGTTGAAGGCAAATGGGATAAAAGAATATTATGTGTAGAGTTAGAGTTTTATAAAAAGTTAACAAAACAGAAAGATTGACTTGTTAGTTTAAATTATTTGCATTTCTAGTACTTTTACTCATGCTTTTGACAAAAACATGTTGTACACACTATACTTTTATATCTGAACAAAACCAAATGTATAGTTACATTTTAAAAGAATAAAAACAAATCTATATCACTTTACATTTTGTAATTTATTTGACATGTAGCAAATTTATCTAATTTATGATGTACAACTCAATACTTTGATTCATGTATACATTGGGTAATAATCAGAGCAGTGTAATTAGCATGTAATTCAGCTTAAAGTTTTATCATTCTTTATGTCATCATATTCAAAACCCTTTCTTCTTACTATATGTAGAATCTAAAAATTCTGACCTCATAAAAGGTAAGATTAGACCATCAGTTACCAGAGATCAGGAAGAGGTTGTTAGCAAATAAAATCATATATTTGTAATCCTCTAAATTCTCATCAAATACTGGGCACAATGTTGTCAATTATACAATTTATTTAATTGTGAACTAAAATTATTAAAGATAAATATTCTTTAAGTAGCAATTTATAACTAAAGTAGTAATATCATTACATTAAATATTATACTACAAAATATTTTGGAGATCTACAAAAATTTTGTGCAACCTGCTTGAACATGCTTGAGTTCTCATAAGGATTCAGACATGTCTGGGGGAGTAATGCCCTCCATTCTTCTTTTAGGTAGTACATAGAGTTTTTCTAGGAAAAGTGAAATAAAGGAAATAAATTTTGAAGAGAGAATATTGGATATCTCACGTTTGTTGTTAGTATACTTTAAATGCCTCACTTTGAAGGATAAACGCTGGAAATAAAAGTCAAATCAAATGATGTGCTTCATTAGTGATATATGATATAAATTATTGGGTTAGGAGGTAATTAACATTTTGATGTATTGGGACTTAGATCAGTGGAGTCAGATGTTCCTCAAGGGAGAGCACCACTGAGCTGGAGTGTCAAAAGAGGTGAGAATGGTTTTATCAGTTTTCAAGATATATGTGTATACAGCCTGTGAAGACTTTGAAAATATAACTCCTGTGAAAGCAGCACAGGGCACATGGTCTGGCAACATATGGACCCAAGACATGGATCTGACACTTGTTATCACTATGATCTTGGGTAATCCCCAATTACTTCACCTATACATTGATAAAAATTTATGACACAACCAGTGTCTCAGAGATATTTTGGGGAGATTTTGGAAAAGCGTAAAGCACAGTATGTACATTAAGTATGCTCCAAATGAAAGCCATTAATTTCCCACATTTGAAGTAGTACCCTTGGAGAAGATAACAGTATCACTGACACAGTGACCAGTGTTCTCAATGTTGGTGCTTCTTCAAGTGGGAAATGCCTGACAAAACCCTTGGCAAATCTGTGCTTTCTATCATGTGCCATCACAGAGTTCAGAGTAGAAAATATTGCTGTGACATGGATTATGGTAAGAAAATCAAAGAATGACAGGAATGAATGCAATGAAGGTAGAGAAGAGTCAAGTTCTTTAAATGTAACCATATTACTTTCTTTAACTGATGTGATTCTGCAATCTGTGTATGGGGTGAAGGTGGGAGTTCATAACCCACTTGAATCAAAGTGTGGAATATGATATGTCAAGAAATTTGTAATGTTTTGAACAACCCACAATAAAAAATTAAAAATAAAAAAAAAACATGATTTCCATGATTTATTTATTTTTTATTTTTTATTGATTTTATTATTTATTTAAATACACAACAGTGGAATGCATTAAAATCCATGATTTATTTTTTTAACACTTTTAATAGCCCCCAGATATGTTTTGCCAATTTTTACTCCCAACAATAGAACAGGAGAAGATCAAATTTCCTATATTCTTCCAACATTTTATAAAATACTATCTTGTTTGATATATAAAATCTAGCTGTTACATGAGCTAACAATTTCAAAAATGTGTCTATGTAAAATTTATGTAGATTTTTGTGTAAAATTGAAAACAACGTGAAACTAATCTAATCTTCTTTACAGTGGTCAGAAAAATGTATTTGAGGAAAGGACAAAGGAAAACAAGTATATATACAATGATATCACATTTTAAATGAATTACAGTTTTTAATTGATTTTTTTGTTTACCTGAACGCTCTAAGGGAATAAATGGAAATAGCTTCCCATTAATTAATATATCTACAATAAATCAATTCCATACATACATAATGGATGAAGAGATTCTTTCCTGTAAAATAAAAGCCAAATATTTAAACTATAGACTGGGATAAAGTATAAAATATGTTAATATGTGATGATAAAGATACTAAAACTTGTTGATTAAGAAACATGTTATGCTTATTATCTGGAAAATAAAAATAATGGTAAATAGAGTTTTGTGTATTTTGTCCATAACCAGGGTACAAAATTTAAAAAAAAATCATTTGGAAAAACCTAATATGTAAAAAGGGATTGATATAATCATAGAACAGTTCTAAACTTACTTTTGCAAATAAAGTACTGTATCAATTTTTACAACTAAATATTTAAAAGAATAAACTGAAATCGAGTACATTTTACAAAATAAGAAAGGCCATACTACCACCTAGTGGTTAATTGTGATGCTCAAGGGTAATATTTCTACCTTCAAGTATTAGAAACTGTGATCAAGGGAGGTGATGACAGAATATTCTATAGTAAAACAAGTTCAGTAAATACCAAAATTTAATTATTACTTAGTAATTATAATTAAACATTTTATATTTTATTGACTTTACCTTATAAACTTGAATAATTATAGGAAAAGCATAGTTGATAGGAAGGGTAGAAGTGACTATGAAAAAATTAGTATAACATCTTAACTTCCTAAGAAACGAGTAAAGATAAAAATTGCTTTTGATTATGCTTTTTAAAATAAATTTTTTTATCAAATTACTTAATTATTAATTTAACTAAATATTTAATAACATATTTATTATTTAGAAATCATCTCTTTTCTTAGTTGTCTATGTTTATTAACTTTGAGTACTATAACAGCATAAGCAAGAGATGTTGGGACTTTGGGGGAAAAAAACTGTATACAAAAGTTGTTTTATCAAAAATCAACATCCTGATACAAATTCACTGAAGTATAGAATGCTTTGTTCTTTATAGCAAGCTACAACTTTTATTCAGTACCATGGTGCTAGTTCAAGAAATGGAGACACATTGATTAATTTAATTCATTAATTCACCAAATATATAATGAATACATTCTAAGGGCCATCAATGTACTAGGAGCTGGGGATGTCAGAATGAAAAATTGAATCAAAGTTTCTGTTCTTCTGGACTTACTTTTATTGGAACAAAGAGACACATATAAGAAAAATGTAAGATTAAAAATGGAAAGCCTTAGAATTGGGGAAAGAAACAATCATGAAATATCTAGAGGAAAAGCATGTTTCATTAGCCATAGTGAAAAATGTGTTAATGGCAAAGAAATGGGCCTGCCATGCTCAGGTACTGTAGAGTATCTCTTTACATCAGTAAGTGGAAGTAGGGCAGGTGAGAAGGACAGCCCGTGATTCACTTAAGCAGCTGCAGGGGCTGAATAAAAAGGTCATTTCCCCTTGCATTGTCTCTGTGATGATTGTTAGGAAGTGGCATACAAAACAGGAATACCATCTGTAGTCATTTCAAAGTATCATTTTACATTTATTTCTTAATATGAAACAGTGTAAATGAATCTTTTTTGTGGATAGATATGGCAATTGTCGCCTTGTTCAACCCATAAATATATCATTGGTGATCATGAGATAATCTTATATTATGCATTTCCTGATATGATTTTAAATAAATACACTCACAAGTTATTCTTACAGCAGTCCCCAAAATACCCCAAAATGTTTATTTTATATAGAAATGATCACACAAACCCAGAATTATAGAATGACAAACAAGGGATCTGATTTGAATATGGCATAATAATCTATTTCATGTAAATCAAAAAATCAAAGAAGCGTATCAGTAGGGGTAGGGAATTGGGATCCTTCCTCCCTCCCTCCCTCCCTCCCTTCCTTCCTTCCTTCCTTCCTTCCTTCCTTCCTTCCTTCCTTCCTTTCTTTCTTTCTTTCCACTAAGGATTGAACCCATGGGCACTTAACTACTGAGCAACAATCCCTATCATTTTTTTTTATTTATTTATCTTTGTTTTGACACAAAATATTAGTATGTTGCTTAGGGCCTTATTAAATTGCTGATTTTTAACTTGAAATCCTTCTTCTTCAGCCTTGAGGATTCTTTACAGGCATATGCTACCATGCTGGGTGGGGATGGGGATTTTTAAGATTTAATAGAAATCTAATCTAAGTAGTATGTGAAATAAATAAATTTTGAAGGATGCTAAATGAAAAGCAAGAAAAAAAGAAAATCCTTGAGATAATTAGGAAAATATAAACAGATAATAAATATTTGCTGATATTTAAAATTAATAAAAATTTTGCAAAGCAAAAATAGTAAAGGATTATCTCTTAATTATTAGGTAATGCATGATGATTTTTTTTTGATGATTTTTAATTATGATATTCTCCAAAGGCTGTAAATGACATATGGTTGATTTCAAAAACATCCAAGAAAGATAGTGGAAGTTCTAGTAGGGGAAGATGGAGTGGTTGCACTTTACCTGTTCCTAAGCAGAAAAATCTGAATATTATTGTTTGTTTATACTTCACAAATTTGTTGGGATCTGTTTATTTTTAAGACTATTTTTCTTTATGTTTTATTTAGTTATCTATTGCTGTGTCCTTAATACATTGATTTTCTTTTTCTTTGCTTGGTTTCATTTATTGTTCATAGAAAAATACAAGAGGTACAATGGAACATTATTAATATGAAATTTTGGTACACATTAACAGTTCCTCCAAAATGATTGTCCTGATTTACTGGTGGTTTACAGAGGATGCTCTGAAGCATAACTTTTGCACAGCTCAATATGCTTCACATTTGCTTTGTCTGATTTTGGCTACTTTGAACTTAAATTTTTTTTAAATATATAGTATTATCTCAGTATAATTTTATTTGTATTTCTCAGGTGGTGAAAATTTTTATTAGTCTTTTGCATATATCATTTGTGTGTGTGTGTGTGTGTGTGTGTATGTGTGAGATGCCTTTTCAAGAATTTGGACCATTTTAAATTCACAGTCTCATTTTTTTATTTTTTTGTGTGTATGAGGGATATGTGTTTATACACATATTACAAATATTTTCTCCTGGACAATTTGTTACTAGTACCCCCTGATAATGAGCTCTTTTGATAAAACTAATTAATTAATTAATTAATTGAGTACACTAACTGACTTTTATTTTCCTTTTATCAAATGTGTTCAGTATCATTTAAAAAAGGGAAATGTTGTTCATTTCAGTTTTAGATGATATTCCCCATTGCTATTTCCCACTTTATTTTTTTGACATAACTTTCCTATTTACATGTATGAATACAACATCGTTTACATACACGATTGGGATCCTAATTAGACTAAGATATACTCCATGTTTCTACAAATATGTCAAAATAGATTCTGCTGTCATAAAAAAGAATAAATACTAATTTTAAAAATAAATATATTGGAGTGTAAATAATACTTTTGTTTAAATCAGCATATTTCAAAACAGGTATTCCCTTTTGCTTACTATCTTTTCAAAGTGTAACCACTCTCTTGAAGTCTCATAGAACTCTGGGTTGTAACCACCACCCTGATGTCTAATGTGTGAAATATGTCTGGGAAATGCAATCAATGTCATATCTACACTTTTGTGTCAGGCTTCTTTTTATCAGTGGTTTATATGACATTTAGTATGCTCTCGTCTTTTACAGAGTTGTACTGTTTGGAAATACCAGAATTTGTAGACCATTCAAGAGTAGAACATTGCATAATTTCCAGATTTTTATTATTATGAATGTTTATAAATCTGATGATTTTGGGTGACAATATTCCAGTTCTGTTTCACATATAAATAGTAATAAAGTGGTTGTAACATAACATATATTTTGTTTCATACTAGTAGGCATAGCCAAGTTTCCAAAGTAATTTAGTAATTTATATGCTCAAAGCAATGTAGGAGGAATCCAGTTGAACTAAATTCCCACCAACTTTTGACCTTCCTTTTAATTTTAGCCTTTCCACTACAGGTGTGATGACATTTTATTATGGTTTAAGTTTTCATAAATACTGATGCATAATGTAGTTACATAAAATATTAATTTGTTATTTTATCAACAAAATTTGTATGCATACGTGCACTGAGTGTTAAAAGCTTCCTCCATTTTTCTATCAGATTGTCTTACTGATATTTATGAGATTATGTAAATATAATGTTAAGTCTTAAGTCCTAAATGATTTAAAATATTTTGTCTCTTTAGAGTTTCTTTAAACCTTATTGTTGGCAATACTAAGAAATGATTTTTCTTATTTCATTTTCAGGTTGGGATCCATAATTAAGTCAGAATTGAAATTTATCTTTGGTGTACAGTCATGTTCTGGAAAACTCTTTCTATAGTTATCAAATTGATCCAATATTAGATTATTATTGAGAGATTTCTAATTTTAAGCCTGCCCTGTGGTATAACCTTCTTTATATATTTGTATATTTACATTTTTACTCCCTTCCATTTTCTTATAATTTCGTTTTGTTTGTCTCTCTTTGTTAGAGCATCCAGAGAGAGTTACCATGAAAACATTGTTATAATTTTACTAGATTTTTGAAAAGTCATGCTATTTGGTAATTTATATTTTCTGGCTTAATTTATCTTCTTAATTAAGGTTTACTTTGACTTATTATTGATTTTTTGCATTTATGTATAAAAAGTTTATAATTTCTATGTTGAATCTTGTAATCAGAAGTTGCTGAGTTGTCATGAATAAGTGAATATGAACAAAACTGGGTAGGAAATATGTTTTCTAATATTGAGCCAATTATGTATGAAAAACTATATTTTGTATTTCTTGAAAATAAATTCAATTTATTTGCAATGTATTGAAATGTACTGCATAAAGTTTTTATTTACATTTTATTATTATATTTGCATTTATATTTGATCCAAAGGAATGAAAATATTAGTGATTTTGTAGGTTGTATTTTTTTGAAAATATCATTTTCCAACATTTTCTTACTAATATACAGAAAAAAAATTCTTTTTAGTTGATTTCGTTGATTTTAGTTCTCAATTCACTTAATTGTAATTCTATAACTATGGTCACTTTGATTGTTCTATGTGCATAATTATGTCATACATAATAATAGTTTCATTTCTTCTCTTTTGACCACTTTAATTTTTATTCATTTTTCTTTATTTTACTAACCAGAATTTTTAATTTTATACATATGGACAAAAACAACTTCACAATTAAAAATGAATACTCTCGACTGAGAAAGATGGCGGCGAGGGGAGTGCATTACCCCCGTGTGCTGCTTCACTGTGTGGGAGTATGACAAGTCAGGACGGCTAAAGGATATCTTGTTAGGAATTTCCAGCAATAGTGGGGTGCGCCGGAACCTGGAGGAAGGATTTCCATCGCATGAGGATCGGCTACGGGGACTCAAACGCGAGAGGTTTGTCGCACGGAGGGTAACACTGCTTATTAAGCAAATCGCCCCGCGGCTAGAGTCTGCAAGGCGAGCTGGGATAGAGACGCAGGGTTACAGCGCTGCAGTTTCTGCCAGACGCACAAGCACCGCACTCAGGGCTGAATTCTGGGTTCGAGACGGGGGAAGGAAGCGGTCCATCTCGGTTCTCCACACCGGTCAGACCACAGAGGAGGCCAGCAGCCACCATGTTGGTAAACTGACGTCACCACACCTGTTTTTGACTGACCGCAGCTCATTCAGCCATAGAACAGGTAATTTCAGGCTGCAATTCGCCTGCGGCTTGCAGACAGATTGCTAGGGTTCAGCGCCTGGGGGCTTCTTAAAATCTGATCTTATCGGAGTGAACACGGAGCGCGGGGCGGCCGAGTTCCGGCTCCCAGAACCGTCCCGGAACCGCCCTGGCTCCGGGCTGCGGAGCCTGCGGAGGCTGCTTCTTGGACCCTGCTAATATCAGAGCAAACACGAAGCACCAAGAAGCCGAATTCCAGCTCCCGGAACTGAGCCCGCGGGGACTGCTTCTTGGAGCTTACACTTATAGGAGCTTACACCGAGCACAGAGCGGCCGAGTTCCGGCTCCCGG
Source organism: Marmota monax (assembly GCF_021218885.2). Classification (NCBI taxonomy): domain Eukaryota; kingdom Metazoa; phylum Chordata; class Mammalia; order Rodentia; family Sciuridae; genus Marmota; species Marmota monax. The sequence goes on along the minus strand of NW_026695209.1, from coordinate 5,990,383 downwards.
AACCGTCCCGGAACCGCCCTGGCTCAGGGCTGCGGAGCCCGCGGAGGCTGCTTCTTGGACCCTGCTACTATCAGAGCATACACCAAGCACTAAGCGGCCGAATTCCGGCTCCCGGAACTGAGCCCGCGGGGGCTGCTTCTTGGAGCTTACACTTATAGGAGCTTACACCGAGCACGGAGCGGCCGAGCTCTGGCTCCCGGAACTTCCCTGGACCGGGGCTAGGAGCCCGCGGAAACTGTGTCTCGGTCCGGGTGCTGCTGAGGGCAGGTCAGGACTCACCCATTGCTTGGGTTGCCCGGCAAGGGGAACGAAATGCTGCCATTCGCATAGGATACCAACATGGCAGAGATCTGATGTCAGCAGAAAGCGGTGGAGGAGAGATCTTCATCAATACCAGCGGTGACATAAGCAGTTGGTCTCCTGGTAAGGGGGGTGAGGCTCAGTCACCCGAGTCTCCTCAATTTGTCCTCGAGCCAGAGGGAAGGAGCCGGGCAGCCGCCAGCCCCCGGAGCAGGCCCAGCGGCTCGCCAGCGTGGTGACCGCGTGACCCCAATTGGAGAGGGGGCGGAGCGGAGCCGCCACCCACACCCGCCAGGTGGGCAGACCCACGACCCAGTAGTACATGGGCGTGGTAGGAGGGGCAGGGTAGAGCCGCCCTTCGCGCTTGCAAGGTAAACAGACCTGTGACAGCCTGGCGGGTCAGGCCCAGTGGCCTGCCAGTGTGGTACACACGTCACCCCAACTCGAGTAGGGGCAGAGCAGATCCTTATCCCACGCCCGGAACAGGCCCTGCCGGTGTGGTGGTCACGTGACCCCAATTGGAGTGGGGGTGGAGCGGAACCGCCACCCGTGCCCGCAGGGTGAGCAGACCAGTGATCAACCTGCAGATCAGGCCCAGGGGTCCGCAGGCGTGGTAGGAGGGGCAGGGCAGATCCGCCGCCCGCGCCTTCAAGGTAGGCAGACCTACAACAGACCGGCGGATCAGGCCCAGGAGCCTGCCGGCGGGGTACAAACACCACCCTAATTGGAGTAGTGACAGAGCAGAGTCGCCTCCCTTGCCAGGAACAGACCCAGCATCCTGCAGGCGGGGTAGTCACGACACCCCAATTGGAGTAGGGGCAAAGCAGAGCCTCCACCCGTGCCCGAAAGGTGGGCAGATCTGCGACCGACCAGCGGGACAGGCCCAGTGGCCTGCTGGTACGACAGACACGTCACCCCAATTGGAGTAGGGGCAGAACAGAGCCGCCACCAGCTCCCAGAACAGGCCCAGTGACCTGCCGGCGTGGTAGCCACGACACCCCAATTGGAATAAGGAGAGAGCAGAGCCGCCGCCCGCACCTGCAGGAAAGATACGCAAGCAGTATGAAAAGACAAGGAAAGAAAGGACCACAAGCAATGCAGGTCAACGCAACTTTAGAAGAGGTAACAGCTGCAGCAGATGGAATGTCAGATAAAGAATTCAGGATATACATGCTTCAGATGATCTGGAGTATCAAGGAAGACATTAAACAGCAAAATCAGACAATGAAAGATCACTTCGACAACGAATTACGCAAACAAATCCAGGAAGCAAAGGATCAACTATACAGGGAGATAGAGGTTATAAAAAACAAGCAATCAGAAATCCTAGAAATGCAGGAAGCAATAAACCAACTTAAAAACTCAATGGAGAATACTACCAACAGAGTAGAACACTTAGAAGATAGAACATCAGACAATGAAGACAAAGTATTTCAACTGGAAAAGAACATAGACAGCTCAGCAAGACTGTTAAGAAACCATGAGCAGAACATCCAAGAAATATGGGATAACATTAAGAGACCAAACTTAAGAGTCATTGGGATACAGGAAGGTACAGAGCTCCAAACCAAAGGAATGAGCAGTCTATTCAATGAAATAATACAAGAAAACTTCCCAGACTTGAAGAATGAGACAGAATCCCAAATCCTAGAAGCCTACAGGACGCCGAATGTGCAAAATCATAAGAGATCCACACCTAGACACATTATAATGAAGATGCCCAACATACAGAATAAGGAGAGAATTTTAAAAGCTACAAGAGAAAGGAAGCAGATTACATTTAGGGGCAAGCCAATCAGGATAACAGCTGATCTTTCAACACAGACTCTGAAAGCTAGAAGATCCTGGAATAACATATTTCAAACACTGAAAGATAATGGGTTCCAACCAAGAATTGTGTATCCAGCGAAATTAAGCTTCAGGATGGAGAATGAAATTAAAACCTTCCACGATAAACAAAAGTTTAAAGAATTCGCAGCTAGAAAACCATCTCTTCAAAACATCCTAGCCAAAGTATTACAGGAAGAGGAAATGGAAAATAACAATGAAAACCAACAGTGGGAGGTAGGACAGTAAAGGGGGGGGGGAAACAATCAAAGAGGAAAACAAACAATGTTTAGTAACAGAAATAAACAAATATGGCTGCAAGAACAACCCATATCTCAATAATAACCCTAAATGTTAATGGCTTAAACTCACCAATTAAGAGACACAGGCTAGTAGAATGGATCACAAAACAAGACCCAACAATATGCTGCCTACAGGAGACGCATTTGATAGGAAAAGACATACATAGGCTGAAGGTGAAAGGTTGGGAAAAATCATATCACTCATATGGACTTCGGAAACAAGCAGGCGTGTCCATACTCATATCAAATAAAATAGATTTCAAGCCAAAGTTAATCAAAAGAGATAAAGAGGGACACTACATACTGCTTAAGGGAACCATACACCAACAAGACATAACAATCATAAATATTTATGCCCCAAACAATGGTGCAGCTATGTTCGTCAAACAAACTCTTCTCAAGTTCAAGAGTCTAATAGACCACCACACCATAATCATGGGAGACTTCAACACACCTCTCTCGCCACTGGACAGATCTTCCAAACAAAAGTTGAATAAGGAAACTATAGAACTCAATAACACTATTAATAACCTAGACCTAATTGACATATATAGAGTATACCACCCAACATCAAGCAGTTACACTTTTTTCTCAGCAGCACATGGATCCTTCTCAAAAATAGATCATATATTATGTCACAGGGCAACTCTTAGACAATATAAAGGAGTAGAGATATTACCATGCATCTTATCTGATCATAATGGAATGAAACTGAAAATCAACGATAAAAGAAGGAAGGAAAAAGCATACATCAATTGGAGAATGAACAATAGGTTACTGAATGATCAATGGGTTATAGAAGACATCAAGGAGGAAATTAAAAAATTCTTAGAGATAAATGAAAACACAGACACAACATATCGGAATCTATGGGACACATTGAAAGCAGTTCTAAGAGGAAAATTCATTGCTTGGAGTTCATTCCTTAAAAAAAGAAAAAAACCAACAAATAAATGATCTCATACTTCATCTCAAAATCCTTGAAAAAGAAGAGCAAAACAACAGCAAAAGAAGTAGAAGGCAAGAAATAATTAAAATCAGAGCTGAAATTAATGAAATCGAAACAAAAGAAACAATTGAAAAAATTGACAAAACTAAAAGTTGGTTCTTTGAAAAAATAAACAAAATCGACAGACCCTTAGCGATGCTAGTGAAGAGAAGAAGAGAGAGAACTCAAATTACTAGCATACGGGATGAAAAAGGCAATATCACAACAGACACTTCAGAAATACAGAAGATAATCAAAAACTATTTTGAATCCTTATACTCCAATAAATTAGAAGATAGTGAAGGCATAGATAAATTTCTTAAGTCATATGATCTGCCCAGATTGAGTCAGGAGGATATAGAAAACCTAAACAGACCAATATCAATTGAGGAGATAGAAGAAACCATAAAAAGACTACCAACTAAGAAAAGCCCAGGTCCCGATGGGTATACAGCAGAATTTTACAAAACCTTTAAAGAAGAACTAATACCAATACTTTTCAAGCTACTTCAGGAAATAGAAAAGGAGGGAGAACTTCCAAATTCATTCTATGAGGCCAACATCACCCTGATACCTAAACCAGACAAAGACACTTCAAAGAAAGAAAACTACAGACCAATATCTCTAATGAACCTAGATGCAAAAATCCTCAATAAAATTCTGGCGAATCGGATACAAAAACATATAAAAAAAATTGTACACCATGATCAAGTAGGATTCATCCCTGGGATGCAAGGCTGGTTCAATATACGGAAATCAATAAATGTTATTCACCACATCAATAGACTTAAAAATAAGAACCATATGATCATCTCGATAGATGCGGAAAAAGCATTTGACAAAGTACAGCATCCCTTTATGTTCAAAACTCTAGAAAAACTAGGGATAACAGGAACATACCTCAATATTGTAAAAGCAATCTATGCTAAGCCTCAGGCTAGCATTATTCTGAATGGAGAAAAACTGAAGGCATTCCCTCTAAAATCTGGAACAAGACAGGGATGCCCTCTCTCTCCACTTCTCTTCAACATAGTTCTCGAAACACTGGCCAGAGCAATTAGACAGACGAAAGAAATTAAAGGCATCAAAATAGGAAAAGAAGAAATTAAATTATCACTATTTGCAGATGATATGATTCTATATCTAGCAGACCCAAAAGGCTCTACAAAGAAACTATTAGAGCTAATAAATGAATTCAGCAAAGTGGCAGGATTTAAAATCAACACGCATAAATCAAAGGCATTCCTGTATATCAGCGACAAATCCTCTGAAATGGAAATGAGGACAACCACTCCATTCAAAATATCTTCAAAAAAAATAAAATACTTGGGAATCAACCTAACAAAAGAGGTGAAAGACTTATACAATGAAAACTACAGAACCCTAAAGAGAGAAATAGAAGAAGATCTTAGAAGATGGAAAAATATACCCTGTTCATGGATAGGCAGAACTAACATCATCAAAATGGCGATATTACCAAAAGTTCTCTATAGGTTTAATGCAATGCCAATCAAAATCCCAATGGCATTTCTTGTAGAAATAGAGAAAGCAATCATGAAATTCATATGGAAAAATAAAAGACCCAGAATAGCAAAAACAATGCTAAGCAAGAAGTGTGAATCAGGCGGTATAGCGATACCAGACTTCAAACTATACTACAGAGCAATAGTAACAAAAACAGCATGGTACTGGTACCAAAACAGGCGTGTGGACCAATGGTACAGAATAGAGGACACAGAAACCAATCCACAAAACTACAACTATCTTATATTTGATAAAGGGGCTAAAAGCATGCAATGGAGGAAGGATAGCATCTTCAACAAATGGTGCTGGGAAAACTGGAAATCCATATGCAACAAAATGAAACTGAATCCCTTTCTCTCGCCATGCACAAAAGTGAATTCAAAATGGATCAAGGAACTTGATATCAAATCAGAGACGCGCCGTCTGATAGAAGAAAAAGTTGGCTACGATCTACAGTCGGTGGGGTCGGGCTCCAAATTCCTCAATAGGACACCCATAGCACAAAAGTTAATAACTAGAATCAACAAATGGGACTTACTCAAACTAAGAAGTTTTTTCTCAGCAAAAGAAACAATAAGAGAGGTAAATAGGGAGCCTACATCCTGGGAACAAATCTTTACTCCTCACACTTCAGATAGAGCCCTAATATCCAGAGTATACAAAGAACTCAAAAAATTAGACAATAAGAGAACAAACAACCCAATCAACAAATGGGCCAAGGACCTGAACAGACACTTCACAGAGGAGGACATACAGTCAATCAACAAGTACATGAAAAAATGCTCAACATCTCTAGCTGTCAGAGAAATGCAAATCAAAACCACCCTAAGATACCATCTCACTCCAGTAAGATTGGCAGCCATTAGGAAGTCAAACAACAACAAGTGCTGGCGAGGATGTGGGGAAAAGGGTACACTTGTACATTGCTGGTGGGACTGCAGATTGGTGCAGCCAATTTGGAAAGCAGTATGGAGATTTCTTGGAAAGCTGGGAATGGAGCCACCATTTGACCCAGCTATTCCCCTTCTTGGTCTATTCCCTAAAGACCTAAAAAGAGCATGCTACAGGGACACTGCTACATCGATGTTCATAGCAGCACAGTTCACAATAGCAAGACTGTGGAACCAACCTAGATGCCCTTCAATAGACGAATGGATAAAAAAAATGTGGCATTTATACACAATGGAGTATTACTCTGCATTAAAAAATGACAAAATCATAGAATTTACAGGGAAATGGATGGCATTAGAGCAGATTATGCTAAGTGAAGCTAGCCAATCCCTAAAAAACAAATGCCAAATGTCTTCTTTGATATAAGGAAAGTAACTAAGAACAGAGTAGGGACGAAGAACAGGAGAAGAAGATTAACATTTAACAGGGATGAGAGGTGGGAGGGAAAGGGAGAGAGAAGGTAAATTGCACGGTAATGGAAGGAGACCCTCAGGGTTATACAGTGGAGGGGGTAGAGAGAGAGGAGGGGAGGGGAGGGGAGAGGTGGGGAGGGGGGAGGGTGGATGATGGGAAAGGCAGCGGAGCACAACAGACACTAGTATGGCAATTTGTAAATCAATGGATGTGTAACTGATGTGAATCTGCAATCTGTGTATGGGGTGAAGGTGGGAGTTCATAACCCACTAGAATCAAAGTGTGGAATATGATATGTCAAGAAATTTGTAATGTTTTGAACAACCCACAATAAAAAATTAAAAAAAAAAAAAAATTATTTAAAGAAAAAATAAATAAATAAAATTATTTAAAGAATGGAAATTGGATTGTACACATCTCTATTATTGCCTCATCTCTGAATAATAATCTCTGATTTAAAGTACTTTAATTTAATTTTTAAAAATTAATATTCATCTATAAATGTGATTTGAATTGTATGAAATATGTGCTTTGAATAAATGTTAAAGAAAAAAAAAAATGAATACTCTCAATCATTGGAACATGGTTCATGTTAACATGTCAAAAGATTCTATGACAGACATAATTAAATCACAAATATACTTATATAAGCAATCACATTCTCAGAAGTCAGATATTTTAAATTATTTTTAGAGCAATTTTCATTATTTTTCTTTGAATATCTTTCATTAGATATGAATACTCATTACTTATTATGGCCACTGTGGTAGATTGTGAAGTAAGTCATTTTTGTTAAGTTACATAGAAAGAGGGAAGCAAAGTGAGTATGACATATAAAGACATTGTAGGGTACTATTATGAAATGTCAAGTAGACGTATGGATTATAATAGTAATGGGTCCAAAAACATACCCACATGTGCATAGATGGCACACTCTCCTTTGCAATAGAAAAAGTATAATTTTATGGTATGTGCTCAAAAGCATATGCACAAAAATGAACCTCAAATATTATACCCTGCTGTAAAGAGATATCAATTTAATAAAATTCTGAGTTTTCAATATGTACTGTAAAAAATATACAGCTTTTACTTGAAAACAATACATTAAAAATAATTCTCTAGTTCAGACTGCTATAGCAAGATGCCATAACTGGATTGCTTAACTGACAATCATGTATCTTCTACAGTTTTGGAAGCCCAAATATCCAAGACCTATAATGGTATCACTTATCCAGTTTCTGGTGGTGCTTCAGTTGGTTTACAGAGACCATCTTCTCATTTATTCTTATATGGCAGAAGAGAGAGAAAGAAGGGGAAAAAATGACCTATGATTCCCTTTCTCTTCTTACAAGGATGCTAATCTTATCATGGAGGCTCTATCTTCATGAAAAACTATCAAGTACAGTCTGAAAATGTTAAATAAAAATTCCAGAAACAATTCATAAGTTATAAATTGTACACTGTTCTGTGTGGCATGTGGATACATCAGTCCATCCTCTATTATTCGCCTGGGACATGAATTATACTTTGTCCAGCATATCCATTCTATATATGTTGCCCATCTGTCAGAATCCTAGTAGGTGAGTTCAGCTGATACAACATTACATTGCTTCTGTTCAAGTAACTTATTTTGCTTAATAATGGCCCCAAAGTGCAAATGCAGTAATGTTGAGATTTGGGATAGGCCACAGAGAAACTGTGGAGGTTTTGTTTATGTGAAAAATAAAAATTCTTGACTTAACAGGAAAGAAAAAAATATATGCTGAGATTACTAAAATGTACAGTAAGATATTGCCAATCTCGTAACACACCCAATTTAAAAATTAAATTTTAGCGTAGGTGTGTATAGAAGAAACAGTGCAATCTAATACTGATATTTTAGTTAAGGATGTGCCGTATATGTATTGTTCCCCCCAAATTATATCAAGTTCTGACATTGTGACCATTGCAAACCATAATTTGTAAAAGAACAATCAATTTTATTTGCACATTGACTACATCCCCACCTAAAGAAACATTTTTTTGGAACCTATCAATATATTTTGTGACCCTTGACTGTATGTATAGATGAGGTTTGGTACTACCCATTCAGGTATCCAGGGAGTGGAGTGTTTAGAACATATTCCTGTGGATAAAGGAATATCACTGTGCCTCCCAAGCATTAGGGGTTCTACATAAATATTGAGGAGAAACAAACATGCAGTTCACATCAATTTAAGGTATTATAATAGAGAAAGATTTCTTATTTAAAAAGTTGTTTTCTTAAAGAAAAAAAATCAAAAGCATACATATTAAAATTTTTGAAATGGTTTCTGAAAAGACACATTAAGAAAATTAAAAGAATCATAATAAAAATATATGTTTAAAACATGCCTGTGTAAAAAATGTGTATGCAATATACATAAAGAAATATTATAATAAACATACAGCATATTTTTAAATAGGCAAAATATTTAAATAGTTACTTTACAAAAATGTATAATTAAAAGACCAAAGCGTATGTAAAAAATATTGCTCAATATCATGAACCTTAGGAATGCAATATCACATCTATTGTTGGTGGGAGTATAATTTGCTACAACTTTGAAAACTGTTTGGTGATGTCACTTTAAATCAGTATTATGAAACCAATGAAAGAGCAATTTCATTTCTAGTTTTATTCCCAACACAAAAGAATATCTATATATTTTCCAAGACAACTGTATCTCATGTCTGAAGTGGCATTCTTCATAAGTATATAAGCATACATAAGTAACCTTGTCATATTTCAGTTACTGAAACTGATATATTTTGATCATGAAGTACTTAATAACAATGACAAAGAATGACCTCTGCTTGTAGACAATTACATGAATAAACCTTGCAAATTATTATTGAAAGAAGCTAAAAAAGAAGACATACTCATATTTTATTTATGAGTTTCAAATCATACAAAAATGACCTATGTTTTTAGAAATCAAATCATGGTTCAGTGACTGTAATGAAGTAGCATGTGCTTCCAAGGTTTTGATAATGTCATTGTTGTGCCTTTGATCTAACTGTTTATTGCACGGCATTTTTTTTTTCCACTTCCTGATCACGGTTCTAGGTGCACCAACCATATTTGCATTTTTTATCATTATAAGTGTATTTCATCTCAAAAATAACAGTATTTTAGATTAATATAAATTGCTTTAAATGACATATTTTAATAGTTTTATGAGATTAATAGTAATAGTCTTATGACATTTATTTATGAAATAATTTTATATAAAACCAACATCATAGGATAATAATTACTTCCCTAATATGTTCTTATTTTATGTTACTCATTTCTGTTATATAGTTTTTTGATCAATCCCTTGTCATGATTTGTTTATTTAAAAAAAACAAAAAAACATTTTGGAGCTAATACATTTCCAGCTCCATTTCATGAAATGATATTTGGAGAAATAGAATCCCATGTATTTCAATCCAAGTTATCGTGAATCAAATGGCATCTTTTAGAGATCAGATGCTAAATGCACATAATTTGCCTTCTCAAATTTATAGTTGTGAAGATGCTAAGAAAAACTCAATGTAAAATCTTATATATGAACTCAAATACATTTAGGAAGGGTTGGGAAGGAACAGCACTCTAGTAACTAACAGCCCTGGCATTTCATTTGAGATGAATACTGTGAACTTCTATGCTTCCTAGATCTACATTGTAACCAAGATATCCCCAGAGGTATGAATTTTCCAGTAAAATAAACTTCTCATTAATGTCATCCTTATTGGCCTTTATTTCTCTCTCACATAAAATTTTTTGTATCAAAGGCTTTTTTCAAATCAACCTAATTCAATATTAACCGTATAATGGAATGAATCTCATATAACAAAAGCTCAGTAGTACATTTACTAGATCGTTGATTTTTTTAGAGAAACATTTGACAAGAATTCACAGTTGTTGCCTTAATGTCTTTGCAAATGTATCCAGTCATAAGTTAGGCCTAGAAAAAGAAAACACAAATAAGCTCTATGTGTTTATGTTTTCCAAATTAAAATTGCTTCTATTAAGATATATAGAAATAAATTGCTTTATTTTATTTATAATTGAGAATGTATTTTTATTGAAGTAGTATTTTCTGTTTATCTTTAATGATATATAAATTTTTCTTTATTATTTTGTTCTTTATTTAACTGTGATAAGCTTTTTAAATAGGAGTATAAACAGGATGACAGTGGGCAATTTTGTTAGATAATATATTTTTTTTTCCTTCAAGAATCCATACTGTTGAAGCCAGGAAGTCAGAATATGATAGGTAAATCGAGTCAGGTAGAAGCAAGGAGGCCAATTTGAGTGAGTCCAGGAAGTTGGAGGGATAGAAATGCTAATGCCTTCAGAGTCCTTCCTTCACCCTTATCAAGATAACCTGCCCCTGCTCCAACCTGTTGTTCAGGTAACCTGTCCCGGGGATGGCCTCTCTAGTCCATCTTCTTCTGAACTTTTGTCCATCCCACCAAGCATCTCCTGTGCCAAGTCATGATGCAGAAAGGAGAGAGATACAAGGAACAGAGCAGGAGAACAAAGGAAGTCTAAGACATAAAAATGGCAAAGCCCCTCAGTTCTGGGAATATCAGCTATGGCCTCCTTCTTCCTTCTGGGAGAAGTCTGTTACCCCTTTCTAAATAAATCCTGCTTGATATGTTCTCCTTGGCATGCTTCTCTAATGTTATACTTCAACATGTGAGGGAGCAGAACTCCTCACTGATAAAGAGTTCTATCAGTGTCATTTAGTCTTTAACTCTGTCAATGTATAATATATAGTAACTGTTATTCTATCCATTTTTTCCAAATAATATTTATTATTCCTTAGGAATTAAAATGTGTAGGATTTCCCATGCAACTCAAATGCATGTAGAAAAAAAAAAGAAAGAAAGAAAAACCAAGAGCAAAAATTAAGAGTTTATTTGGAGGGTCTTTGCTGCACAATTGACTGTTTTTTGGTTTTTTTTTTTTCCCTATATCAATGATTTAAGTTACACTAAAGAACTTACAGGTAGCTTACCTCAGTTCTTATTCATTCAACTACATTGTCAACCATAGCCAAAACTCCTAACAATAAGCAAAGAAAAACAAAAGGACACTTAAATATCTACATATTTATGTTTACAACAATTTAGAAACACTACCAATAACTCTGTTACAGAGAATAAAAGTTCCACTGTTTCTCATGCTCCACTAAGAACAGAAGTTAAATTGGTGAGGGAATACATATTTATTCAAAGTTGGCTTCAAGGAAGATTGTGGAGATTTTTTTTTTTCTTCCAATCTCTGTCTTTAGGATTTCAGAGACTTAGACAGCTTTTATGAGAGGGAACCCCAGTGGGGAAAAAGTCAGAAAGACTCATCCTCTCCCAAGAACATCACCTCTTCTACTACCTCAGTCTCAGAATCTCTGAAACCATCTATTATGGTTTAGATACGAGGTGTTCCACCAAAGCTCATGTATGAGACAATGCAAGAACATTTAGAGGTGCTGATGCAGTGGCATGTGCCTGTACTCCCAGGGACTCAGAAGGCTGAGACAGGAGGATCATGAGTGCACAAGACAGATTTAGCAAAAGTGAAGCACAAAGCCCCTCAGTGAGACCCTGTCTCTAAATAAAATACAAAACAGGACTGGGGATGTAACCCAGTCATCAAGGATCCTTGAGTTCAATCCCCGATATATATTAAAAAAAAAAAAAAAAAAAAAAAAAAACAGGAAAACTTGTAGAGGTGAAATGATTGGGGTTTGAGAGTCTTAACCCAATCAGTGCATTGAACCATTGTTACGCTTTAAGTGGATGGTAATTGTGGGCAGGTGGCAGGGTGTAGCTGCAGGATGTGATTCATTAGGGTCATGCCTTTGAGGTCTATATTTTGTGAGCTGAACTTATCTTTCTCTCTCTGCTTCCTTGTATGATGTCCTGAGCTACTATTCCCCACTTTCACCATGATGTTCTTACTCACCTTTGGCCCTGTGGAAAGGGGCTGGCCATCAATGGACTGAAACCTCTGAAACTGTGATTGTCAAATAAACTTTTTCTTCTTTCAAATTGTTCTTTTCAGGTCTTTTGGCCACAGTGACAAAAATATCTGACTAAAATAAACATCAAAGAGAATCTAGACCTCCAGGTCCAGCATCCACATTTTCCTTTTAAAGGTAAGAAGATATCCATGAAGAGGACATTGTTTAAGATTTGGAATACCATTGAGAAAATACATTAAAGACAGGGGAATAGATTAGGGAAAAGATTGGGAGGGAAGAAGAAGTAACTTTAAGAGAAACATCTTTCCAAAAGAACAAGAAGATATAATTTTGTTTAAAAATGCTGTTCCAAATTGTTCTGATACAAAAGCTTAGCTTCCACATTCACTCTCTCCCTACACTTGCAGTCATGAAAAAAAAAGCATAATCAAGAAGCATTCATAACTAGTAGTCTAGAGGTCTCAGCTTACTTTTCTCAGTTTATTTCTTCTTTGCTAATTGGAGATGCTGAGGTGAAGGAGCAAAATGACAGCAGGAATTACACAAGGAAAGTTGTCTACTGTCAGGGCCCAACTGAGCACTGGTGTTTCAGATGAACAGCTTCATGATCACACATGATGTCTTATATTCCACATCTTTTCAGCATGATGCCATATTCAGAATGTTGAAACCCTTGTGTTATTATCTCAAGAACTGTCAAATGCCTCCGGCAATATGGTTTTGCATTGCTGTGTGAAAGCACAGTTTCTGTGTTTATCAGACAGGGGGAAAAGACTCAAGATTAATTGCCAGATATCTGATTCAGTGAATAAAATTGATTAGGCCCTATTAGAAAATTTCTGAACAAAACTATAATCATAGAGGCAACACTATCCCTACATTTTTCTAATTTTTGATAATAGCACTGAAAGTACTAATAGAGATACTTACAATCTTTCTCACAGCTAACACACACAGACAATGGAAATGGGTGTTGTCTAAAATTTATTATTTTATTAAGAAGGAAAGATTCCAGTGATTTGTATAAACCCTATCATTCAAAATAGTTAGGCCTTACTTCATTGTTCATGGCCTAGGGAAATAAATTCAGGGATCTTTTTCATTAAAAATAAATGGTTTTTATCACCAGATACTTACAGTTTCCTTTGTGTGTTAGGCAAGAATAGCATCCTGGATCTTTAAAATCAGCATCATTTTGTTAGGTAGTAGTAAGTAATAAACAGTGAAATGTGAACCGACAACATAGCAGAATCATAAGGTTTCTTGAAATTGCCTTTAATGAACAGTCAAGTAACTGGTAGAACAACAGGTATACTAACCTTGAGGAGTAAGAGGTGGAAATAAAGGGAGTCAATTAAGAAATGCACCAAGAAGGAAAGATCAATGGGAATCAGTCCTGAGAGGGTCGACTAAGGTCACAGTAAAATTAGGATTTATACCCATAGGCTTTTCAATATATTTCAGAAGGAAATTTTATTAATAGTTCAAGTGAATTAAGATGAACTCTGCCTTGTAGTTGACCTCAGCACACACATTAACATAGAATTGACTTGTAGAGGAAGCCCCTCTGAATGGAATGGTCACCATGATAGTTCTGGAAAGAACCAATTGGGGTCAAAAACTCCCCCACCCAATGTGAAGGAGGTGTAAAATTTTTGATGGGTAAAGAATATAAAAGGTGGAACCCAGTTCTCCAGGTAAATATAAAATGGTAATAAATTTGTTAGTAAGCATTTTTCATTCTCTGCTCTGAGATCTCTCTCTCTCTCTCTCTCTCTCTCTCTCTGTGTGTGTGTGTGTGTGTGTCTCTCTCTCTCTCTCTCTCTCAAGAGTGTTATTTGCTCAAGTTTCAAGATTTTCTTTTAGGCAGAATCAATAATTATGTTATTCTTTGGGCAGAGTTACATAGGTAAATACTCAAAGATTAGATACTGGGAAAACTGGAAAAGTGAGCAGATTACATATGTATGGTGATTCTTCAATGTTGATTTTTAGAGAGACTGAAAATTAGAATCAGTTCGTTCTGGGAAATTGGTATGTGAATTTTACACTTTAAATTTGATGTAAGTTAATTCTGGCCTGTGAACCAAATCTAGCTCCATGCCTATTTTTCAAGGAAAGTTTTATTGAAATGCACCCAGTCATTTATAAATAGTCCATGGTTTCTTTTACATTCCAATGGCACAATTGAGTAATTGCAAAAGAGACCATGGCCAACATGGTCATAAATATTTATCTATAATGTGTAGAAAAAATGAGATAAGCCTTGCACTAAATATGTAGGTGTAATTTGACTTCCTGTACCCTTCCTTTATCAGCTATAGATTTTCCTTACATAAATCATTTTTATTGTCTATACTAGTATATATATATATATATATATATATATATATATATATATAATTATTATATATCATAAGAAATTTCTATATAACATTCTTGTATTTTGTAAACATGTAGAATCCTAAAAAAATTATGAAAATATATTCCCAAGTTCATTATGGAATACTTTGATTTAGCATTTCTGCTAAATTCTATATCTTTTTTTAAAGAGCCAAAAGTGAAGATTTTGAAGATTTTTGAGAAGGTCAGAGGAGATATTTGCAGACAACTTCTCACTTAACTTGCCTTGCTATTAAGAATATACATCACAATTATGCCAACTCAGATTTCAGTGGCTAAGTTCTTCTAATTAACGTCTATCTACAATGCCCTGACCTCCAATGAGTTCAGGGAGTTTGATTCACTTGTAACTTTTCCAGGTCACACTCTCTGAAATTTTCATCTCACTAAAATTTGATAGGCATATACAGTAGGTCAGAAAAACATGAACCCACACACAAAGAAGCAGATGTGAATGTGTGTGTGTGTGTGTGTGTGTTAGCATGGGTGTATGCACATGTGTTTGGGTATATGAAGGCTGACAAAGATACCTCTGTTTCTAATTTCACTGCACTTTCTGTCCATTGCATATCTGACTTCTTAGCAGTAAGGTATATATTTATGAAGAGCTATAAATACCACACAATTTGTCATTCTTTCAGTCTGTAAAATATAAGCCCTAGCTAAATGCTTTCTTTCCAAGTAAATACTGATAACTATATTTGTTAATATATGAGATTCTCACAAATTCTTGTTGTTCCTTGCATAATTTTAAAACTCTTTAATATGACTTGAAAGCCCCTCCAAGAGTAAGCCCCTGCCTATAATTTAATCTCAACATCTAAATATGTCCTCTTGCTCAATTACAGAATAAAAGTTGGTGTCTCTAGTCCAGGACTACAGATATGATGATCCATTTCTAGAATTAGTTTCTCCTGTTTTCCTCCCATAATGTTCATTCAAAGTACTTACTACTTAAGACACACTAAAATACGTCTGTAAAGAAGCTGTAATATCTGCTGAAATGTAAATTATATTTGAAATGATTTATTCAGTGGTGGAAGTTCCTTGAGAGATGGGAAATTGCTTGTTAGGTAGTACCTAGATAATTAACTCCAAAAAGTGGGCAAGGGGGGCAAATATATACATGCTGGATACAAGGTCTTTTCTCCCCAGTATCTTACATTGTTTTTCATTGTTTTTTTTTTTTTTACTAAAGCCCTGAAGTTAAATTTATTATAAAGTTAACATATCAACTAGTTTTTTTTTAATTTCAAGAATTGAACTATGATCTCCTTATAATGAGTTAATCAAAGTCTTTCCTTTTTTATTCTCTCTACTATATTGTTTGAAAAATATGAATGAGTCTCAACACTGTTTTAATAAATGAGTTGGTATTAAATAATTCCCAAACTCGAGATACAATTATATATTCAGACGACTTACAGCTCTTTGGACCCACAAATTTAACAGATACAGCTGGGACCTGTTGAAGTTCTCTAATAAATATTCTGGAAACACACTTATGAATGTAAATAAGAGACAGCACAAAATAAGATTAATATCATAAGCCTGGTGAGTTGAATTTCTTTTTCTCTAACCAACACATAAGATTATTAGGTTTACATGCAAGACACGCTCCCATGGGCAACCTAAGCCTATGACAGAGAAACAAATCACTAGAGAATCTCAAAGCAATTATTTACTGCATTTTCAACATCTTGTACAGCTATAACATTAAAACAGTACAATTTTATTGAAACCACATTTCCAGTAAATACAGCTTCCTTTTCAATTCAATAAAGCATATCTAAAAGCAATTAAGAATATTATCTGGGAAACTTTAATATGTTCCTTCATGAATAAGCTTTGTATAAATTGCATTATTCTGCTTGTCATTACAAACAAATTACTTGTTGTAATCTCATAAGTGATGGTAACAAAAAAAAAGTGCCAAGAAACCTGTGTTTATCCATACTACAACAAATTAATCTATAATTAAATGCATGTTTGTCTTATGCATTTCTTTCCCTCTCTACCTTCCAAATAGTTTGCTTTTCAGAACATTTTTTGTGTGTAAGAATATGTAGTCAAAGATAATTATTATTTAATATTATGAACTTAATGTTTGAGTCCTTCCCAAATCCATATTTTGAAGACCTAATAAAAAAATGGTCTTTGAGGTGGGCATTTGGAAAGATTTCATGAAACCTTGAAATTGAGGCTGAAAGACAAGACCAGTGTCCTTAAATGAGGAGAGATGAGAACTCTCTTTCCATGGTACCATGTGATGACTAGATAAAAATTTCTATAAACCAAAGGAAGGCCTCATCAAGTCAGCCAAGTACAATATGTTTTTATAATAGTTCATGCTAAGATACTCATAAACACATGTAATGCTAAAAGAAAATTTTGTGAGCAATTTTTAATGGGAAAAAGGGAAGAAAAGTAAAGAAAAGCAAAAGGAGTAGATTCTTGTTATAATTTAAATTATAGAATGAAAATCTAATTCATTTAAGTCAATTAAATTTATCATGTTAGTCCCTGTGTGGAGAGAGAATATATATATGGATTAGTGGGTTAGATCGAGTTACTTCTATCTTATCCAACAAAGTTAATATATATATCAAGAAAATCACAGGTGAAAGTAGTAACAAAAATAAAGAAGGCAACAAAAAAGGGTTCTAAGCAGATGTCATGTGAGTGTAATGCATTTTTATTTCACTTATAATATCTCTGTCTTTTAAAGCTGCATGGCAGATTTGAATCAACACAAAATCTTCTGACAAAGTATACCTTAATTGTGAACAAAGAATTCAAATTCTCTGGAAGGACATATGAGTGGGTGCAAGACAGACTTTTTCCATATACATATACATATTTTTTTTCATTAAGCTAGAAAATAATGTAAAGTGTCTAAAAGTTCTCCAAGGCTTTCTTCTGTACAATGTAAGTTCTTTTTGATCCTGGGAAAGTATGATAATTTTACTAGCTGCTTCAAATTTTTATACTTCTATTTTAAACATAAGAGAATTTGCTGAAAATGAATAAATTACTTGAAAGTAGACTGCTTTTGACCATACACATTTCTTCTAAAAGTAGTATAAAGTCACTGAAGTTTTTTATCATCATTGTAATAAAAGGGTTAATGTCAGGAGTTGAGAACTAATATGGTTAGTTTAAAATTTAAAGATTTTTAAATAATAATTTTCAAGATATTTAATATATGCATGCAACTTGAGTTTGTGAGATATCATCTCACATTTAGTAAGTGGTTTATATAAAAGGAATGTTTTTCCATTGATTACCACCATTTTAAAATCACTGCATCTCTCTTATAGAATACTCTTTTCCTAATCACAAAAATACAATTACTACATCTGTCAATTATGTAAGATTTTCAAAGTTTATGTCCTAATTTTATCATGGTACTTAACCTTTAATTTAAATATCATTGCATTTTCCTCAAAATACCATCTTTCTTTAATGAGCTCTGCATATCAAAAGCAAACCTTTTGTTAGTAAAAACTTGGATGAATAATTATGATCTCATTAAAATGCAAAGTCTTTAGGGATTCTCCTAATCATATTCCTGCTTATTTTCTAGTTGTTTAAGTTAGTGCAATATCTTTCATCATTCTAGAATTGAAGAGCAATAGCATGTTCAATCTATGTAAAATGTACAACATTAAAACATAGGTCACATTTAATGTCACTTCATGGTCACAAAAATAATTGCCAGGCTGTTTCCTCTTAGAATGCTTATATATAAAACATGTATAGATTTATGGTTTCTCAATCTAAATAATATTTGAACATAAAGTTTTCTGACTTACTACTTTATGAACAGCCTCAGATTCATATCTGTAAATGGTAAAATGTAGTTATAGAGACCATTAATTTCCTATGCTTAAGAAGTAGTAAGTACCAGTAAGCTTAAATCATTTCACTGAGTCCTTGATGCAGCAAAGAATCTCTATTGAATGCATTTTGTATGGTGAATTTTTAACTTTAATAATTTCAGTTCACTTGAGTATGTTCAGAATATATCTAAGACACTTCTGTTGGAATAAATTCTAGAGTGTGACTCCATCTTATTCCCTTCAAAACACATCTGGAAGTGATAGCCTGAACTATGTAGCATGTTGCAACAGTCACAGTCTTAAGTCTTACATCACTGAACACTTTCTAAACCTGACCCTTTATCAGGAAACTGTAGAGTTTTATGTGTGTGTGTTTTTTTATTAACATTGACATCAAAGACAAATGAGTATGGGAATGAAGCGCACCTTTCAGATCCAAACTTTCTCTTCTGAAATTCTATGGACAACACAATCATCAAACCTCTCTTAATTGTGTCAATTAATTAAATACAGAGGTCTTAAGATTCAGAATATGTATTTACAGAAAGAATTATTGCAGTGTATTAGTCACTAATTACTCCCCTTCTCTAACACATTTTTACTGAAAATCATAAATTTCTATGTGACACAGCAGATGTAAAACTTTGCAAACCTGATTACTGTGATACTACAAGGTACTATATCATCGTGTAGTGTTGCATATCAAAATACAGTAAAATAGAGTAAATTTTTACTTATATGACATATTTATTTATCTTTAATGCAACAAAATTGTTACTTTAATTATAGTTTGTTTAATTATAAAGTTTAATGAAACATTTTACATCAATTTTTATTACAAAGATTTAATCCACAGGACTACTTCACAATGCCTATATAATTCAGTTGTTCATTAAATAAATGTATAAATGTTAGCTCATATTTAGACATTTTAACTTTGTGGAGAACAATAATATTACTGTCTAGATTATGGAATTGAAGTAATTGGAAGGGAAGAAATGTGGATGTGACAATAAAATTATGAACTACTGAAAAATATATATGCAATTTTCATAAATGATGAAATGTTCACTTTTCACTATTTTTTATGTGCCATAATAAATGTATTCATCAGTACCTTAACTGAAAAAATACTACTTTTTGTCCAAGTAAATCTACATGTACAGTACAGAAACTATTATCATCACAAGTTGATTTGTAAATCTGCCAAGAATTTGAGGATAATGATGAGCAGAAAAATACATATCAAGGGTGATTTCTCAATAATTCACATAAAAATCCAGACCTTTCCATCTCAGAATATTAAGCTAGGTTATATGGGGGACTTAATGAACATATCTGAATTTGAGGAAATTTTTTATAATGACATAACTATATAACTTGAGAAGAATTTGAAATGAGATTAATTACATTATTACTTCCAAGGCACTTGCAACACAAAGAAATATTTGAACCCAAAGCACTTTATTATATTAGAATTATCTGACAGTATTTATAATTTTGATAAATTTCCTAAATAATACTTCATGAGAATGGAAATATATCATTAAATATTATATTAATTTACTAAATAATCTATCTAAAAACTTTTCAAAACCCAGGAAAATTTTGATGTATTTTATTGAAAATCAACTCATAAGTGCTAATGAATCAGTTAAAAGTGATAGTTTTAAGTTGTGTATATATAAATTGAAGTAAAACTTTTTTTGTTGTTCTTATTAGAATACACTCCAAATAGCAACTTAAAAAAAAAAAAAGCATCTTGCATCATCCCTCTTCAAAGCAGTTAACTATCTCCTAGGTATAATTAAAGTGCTATTTTCTAAAAAAACAAGTTAGTGTTCTTTGAAAAATAATTTTAGGAAGAAATATTAACATATTTAAATTTGTTAAAATAAAATATCTTTGTGTCTAGAAACAAGCATAATCTTATATTCAATATTATTTTTATTGATTCTTTTTAGTTGCATGTGACAATAGGATTCATTTTGACATCATGATTAAAGGCATGGAATATAATATATTCTAATGCATTCACCTGTATTTCCCCTTTTCCTCCCCTTGTTCCCTTCCCTGTAGTCTATTTCTCTTTTTGCTATTTACTTATAGATTTTTTTCTTTTTTAATTAGTGTCTTGTGGATGTACCTGATGGTGAAATTTACTTTGGTACGTTCAAGTATTTACATAGGAAAATTAGGTCAGATTCATTCCACTGTCTTTCCCTATCCCATCTCTTTTCCTTTCCCTTTATTACTGTTTTATAACTAAGAATTTCTTATGAAGTATCAGTATACTTCTTTGAAATTTCACAGAGTACAAAGAGAATATTAAACAGTGTTAAATTCCTCCTTATTTTGGCATATTAAATTGACTTAAGCAAGCCAGCTCCACATATATTATTTATTCATTTATTTTTCCACAGTTATGACTATATTAGTCAGCTTTTTCACCACTGTGACAAAAAAGATTTGACAAGTACAATTAGAAGAAGAAAAGTTTATTCTGATACTGACAGTTTTAGAGTTCTCAGTCCAAAGACAACTGCCTCCATTTCTCCAGGCTCAAGGTAAGGCAGAAGAACATCATGGCAGATGGGTGTGGCAGAGGAAAGCAGATGGGAACCTGGCAACAGTAAGCAGAGAGACAGAGAGTTCTGCTCAGTAAGGACAAATTAAAACCCCCAAAGGCACACGCCCAGGAGCCTACCTCCTCCTGCTACTCTACTTCCATATAGTTACTACCAAGATAATTCTATCAGGGGTTTAATGCACTGATTAGGTTAAGCCTCTTATAGCCCAATCATTTTAACTTTAAACTTTCTTCATTGACCCACACATGAGCTTGGGAGTCACCAAATGTCTAAACAATACCACTTTCTGTTCCTAGAGTTCTCTACCTCTAGATTCAATAGGAATTTAATTTTACTTATTCTCAAGGAAATGTCTTAACTGAAGGTGTGATTTGGAGAATAAAATGTACACAAACAATAACCCTAGCGCACCACTTGTTAGTTTTGTGATTTTATGTAAATAATTTATTTAGCTAAAAACTCAGTACCTTAAAAATGGTAATAATAATAAGAGAGCATAAATATATTTAAGAGTTCTCACACTGAGAAAAGGAGACCATTTCTGGTATCATGTATCTGGACTAGTTTTGATCAATATAGTGGATCTGAATTGAGACATATCCAAGTTCAGTAGTATTCAAGGGCATTATGGTAACTTGACCTTGGGAACCCAGAGCCACTTCATATAAACTTTAACTAACTTGCTGAATCACCATGTAAATTCAAGTACCCAATCAAAGGAGTTTTAAGAATATACAGAGAGTAACAGTGGTCCAGATATTTCTGGCCTTCCAGCTGCCACATCCCAGTTGAGGCATATGAACTTCTGGAACCTCCATTTGTAAACAGCCACCAACTGAAGGTCATCTAATTAATATTAGGAGAAGCAAAAGAATTGCTCAGTTCAATTTATTAACCCACAAAATCAAAAGGCAGAAAAGAATGTTGACATATCCCTATGTATGGGGGAATAGTTTTATTTAAATAGACAACTAGAAAAATAAAAACCTTGAGTTTTTTGAGACTAAGAAAGCATATGTACAATCCTTACCAAATTAGAATGACCAGCAAATATATTTTCTGGTAATTATTGGTGAATATTCTTGCCATGAGTTCAGTAGAGTAGGAAGAACAGAGTTCTGGATGGGACTCAAATCAACACCAGCTTTACTGGGTTGTCTGCAAAAGCAGTACCAGGAAATTTTTTAAAATGTGTAAATGAAAGAGGCAGGGCTAGAGGTAGTTTCTAGTAGTATTGAAGAGCTTTAGCTGTGAATAGAAAACACAGACTAGGAAAGGATATTAGACATATGGAGTGGTGACTTCTTCTCAAGCATGGATAAGAAAGAGAAAAATAAAGATGAAATGGGGAGTGCAAGGATAATTGTGCTGGTCTGGGAGCTCATCTTTACAGTGGATGACAAGGATCCTCTAGATATACATATTGTGTGTCTGACAAATCTTGAGTCCTGCCTCACATCCCAGTGGTTCATTTTCACCTGTAAATTTTATAACAAATACTGAACGTGCCTGAGTACACTGACCTTATTTTCTCTGCACTTAGTTATCCACTGCTTTCTTTCCCAGAAACTCTACAATACAGATGATGATGGAAATTGATCAGCCTTGAGTGCCATGTGTAAACGTCAGGAGGAGATGCAAATCTATTGTATCAAAGCTGAGCACTAGGGAAAGAAATCCAATAAATTCATATTTTCTTCTAAGATTTCAGAATACTGAGATTTGTATCTTCCAATAATACTCAAAATTACTTTTCTCTAAGGATTGTGTAATTGGATTTGTAATTTCATAGCTGATATTATTTAAGGGCTATTTTTTATTAGCAAGAAATGGGCAGTAGCTTCCCAAAAGTTGTCCTCCATAAACATTTCTTTCCTACTCTTCATGGCAATTGAACATCCCACTCAGAGAGACATTTTCTTGTTGTTGCTCATCTACTGCCTATAACTCTCTGAAATTAGAAAGTGACCAACATCTGAAACAAGGTCTACAGACCCCATGTCAGCCAGAAACTTTGTGATGACTTTCTGTGAGGTAGTGCTGTGATGGAGATTATGGCTGATAACTAACTCACACTGATTAGTTGATACAAAACTAGAGACAAAAAGCAGCTAAGCTATTTTAATTTATCTTCTGTCTACAGAGCTGATTCCCTGTTTGGAAATTACCTGATTCTCAAAATTCTTGTAGCTCTGACTTTTGATTTCCCTTGTTTCCCTTATTCTACCTTTCATAGCCTTTTATACCTGGTATATGGATATGGAATATAGATTTTATTATCTCTCATGTCTTGTCATCAGCTATGAATCAGAGTTCTGACTTCTGTGTTTAGAAATACAGCAGTGAAATATAGTATTCATTAAGGCAACCAAAACATCTATTTTTTTCAAATGTTTATTAAATATAGTTGTAGTGACCTCACTGTATAAATTACTCTTCTCTATTAACATAAGAAATTTTTTACCAATATCTTTGACCTTAATGTATGATATATATTTGTGAAATACTTTTTATGTAGTCACTATATTCTTAAACTAAATTTATTTTTACATTAGCTGTCCAAATATCTATAGGAATATAAAAGTAAGCTGAAAAAATAATGAGTCACAATTATATGAAAAACTGACTTAGTTTGTTCTTGTTGATGACTATACACATATATCAATAATTAACTCTTAAGCCATGGAAAATAAACTTAGTAAAAATGTAACAATAAATATTATTATTCTATTTTGTATTATAGTCTATTAGCAAGAAAAAGAAAGAGGCAAATATGGATTCATACCAAATATCATTTTTTCTGTAAGGAATTTATAACTCATGCATAAAGTCTTAATCATACAGTGAAGAAAAGAACATTATTCTCTATAGAAACATAAAAACATGGGCTGGGGATGTGGCTCAAGCGGTAGCACGCTCGCCTGGCATGCGTGCGGCCCGGGTTCAATCCTCAGCACCATATACAAACAAAGATGTTGTGTCTGCTGAAAACTAAAAAATAAATTTTAAAATTCTCTCTCTCTCTTTTTTTTTAAAAAAGAAAAGAAACATAAAAACATAATGCCAGAATGAATTTATTTAATTATTTTAATTCCCATTTAATTTGTAATTATTTGAATGTTTTCCTTGCATTTCAAATGTGGAAAATCTTTATGATATTTGAGCAGAGAGATAAAGCAATTTATATTTTTTTCTGGATCAGAAGTTTCTCCTAGATTATAAACTGTATAATGACCATGACTTTTTGTTTTAACTTCTTGTTTACCAATGAAACTCCAGAGGTTAGTACATTAAGAGTAGGTACTCCATAAAGCTTATTAAGCACATAGTATCCTTTTTGTGCTTTCAAGTATATGTTACATGTTATGATGACAAAATTGAATAAAAGTTGACTGCAACTCAAGGGCTATAAAAGTTTTACCTCTGGTTTAGAACTGCATGGTAATAAAAGCTACATCATCTTTCAGACGTTTTTGTTAAATTTTCTCCTACTTTTGCAGTATTAACAAAGAAAATGATAGGAAAAATAACATTTGTTACATATAATACTGTACATACGAAAGGGCATGGTATCTTGTTTATTTTAATACAGACAATAAAACATCCATTTTCATGAAATTAAAAAAAAAGTTTTTAAAATTAATGATAAGTATGTAAGTGAGCAGAGCAGAATTTTAAATAATTTAAAATTCTTTTAGAGTAATGCTTTTAGAGTAGCAATAAACATTTATGAAGGACAACAGGTAGATTTGCACTCATTTTAAAAATTAAAATAACATTAAGAAATTCATAATTGATGAAAATACATGATTCAAATAAAAGGAAAGTTCTAATCTTTTAAAGGAAAATATATTATTAACACATAACTAAGGTATGTTAAAATTTTTCAGCATTCATGGAAACATCTTTTGCTGTAAGTTCTACCTTATGTGAGTAATACTTGTTCGGATCCAAAAGCATGGCATGGTTGACACAGCAACATAACATATCAAACATGAATTGGTCAATACAAAATAATGAGTGTGCCTTTCCTCTTTCTATGTGTTCTTCCTTCTTTGTTTTTTCTTCAAAACACAAATGATCACAAACATAAAGAAATGTTCGCAAAGATGATATTCACATGACTGTAGGTAATTTTTTTTAAGAATTTCACTTTTTGCATGTCACATTATCCACAAAAACTGTGGAAACAGACTTCTCAGTTTTGGCAAGATCAGGATGTAATAGGCATTGTATGCTAATTGGTGAACTGCCATGTAACTTAATACATGTTTTGAAAGGCAGTATGTCAATGAGATTATGCAATTCTATTGTATTTTTCAACACAGTAATACTGTAGATGAGACTCATCATTGTGACAATTTGAATTTAAACAAAGTTTATCACAGAGCATTAGATAATAGAAGAAAAATGGGAAGAAGATATTATGTCAGCTGATGTGTTGAATGGATAATGTGAATCTTGTGGACAAAATTGAATTATATAGAAAATTGGTAGTGGTACAATATTGTGCAATAAAATATCTAAAGTATATTTTGCCTAAGGTTCTTTTTTAATAGTGTTTTAGGAGTGATCTTGCAAATTTCCTCCAATATCAGACATTGTCCTACAGAATTTTCACAAGAATCGCAAGTCAGTAATTCTAGATTTTCTCATATGGGAAGGCAATTGTCCAAATACCATCTTTAAAAAAAAACATATCATTTACCTTTACTGTGCCTGAACATACAAATAGATAATAGAAATTCTTCACTATGGTTCATATTTATTACTTTTATTCTTCTCAACAGGAAAATGCTGCCACTGAAAATCAACCTCTCTTCTCCTCCCCCCAATGAATTAACACATTTACATTTTTAAGCATAGAAGAAGGAAAATATAAAGAAATGGGTTAACATTCTATAATAGTTGTATCAAACAAAGAGAGGAAATTGACAAATAATTTTCCTGTTTATTATGCAGGAAAATGAGAGAATTATCACACTTATTTTTCCTTGAAGTGTATTTCATTTAAAAACATGTTTAAAAATGGAATCGGGTATAAACAAATTCAATATTTTTCTCCTATTGAGGCGGCATTGCAATAATGAGTGGTTATGAACTGATTCTTTATACTGAACTATGCTTCTCAAGTTTATATGCTGAGCCTATATTACTGTGAAATTTAGAAAAAAAAATATGAAGAAAAGTTTCTTTAAAGTTAATAGGCATATTGATATCTTGGGCATGGTGATTTTTCTCTAAACTATTTCATAAACAGCATTTCCAAACAATGACTTTAAAATAACTTTTAACAATTAAGTTTTTGGGAAGTGAACAATTTCACTCTCTATTTCTGCTATGGTTTGGTTGTGGTTTGAGTGTCCCCCAATGGTCCATTGAAGCCTTCGTCTCCAGTATTGTGGTATGAAGATATGCTGTGGGACCTTTGAGAGGAGGGGCCTAGTGGTAAGTTCTTGGGTCTCTGGAGTGTGAAGGTAGATCTCCAAAGAAGGTCATAATAAAGAGCAAAATTAAGCGTGGTCCTTGTTATTCTCTCCACTATTTTCATAACTTGCTGGTTTCTCAAGCACTCTTACTACAGATATTTACCATGTAAGGCATTGGAGTCAACGGGTCTCCTTTGCCACACAGCCTTGGCCTTTCTGTTTGAACTTTGAAACTCCCAAACTGTGAAGTAATAAACCACATTTTCATAAGTAGCCTGTGTCAGGTATTTTGTTTTAACACAAAGCTAATATAATTTCATGTAACAGAAAATGCCTGCAAAATGGACACATAACTTATTCATAGGGTTTTATTTTGCATTTATATTTATGTCGTTAAAATCTGATATATAAATATATATGCATGAATCTTGAGCGAAATATATTCATGTTTGTGTTTGACAGTGTGGGGAGGGGCTAAGAAAATTGAGAAAATAAAAAGCTAATTTTTTTCAATAAACACTTTCATAAAATGTCTGATGATAAAAAAGTTTATTTTTTAAATTTTACTAACAGGAGTGTATGCTGCACACTTTAATCTGCTTGATTATTTAAGATTTAAAATAAATCAAAAACAACTTTTTAGGTTTCCTCGTCTCAATTTCAATACAACAACAAACTCATTTACTAACTGGTAGAATAATTTTTGATGAAAAAATTAAATGATATTTGGAAAATACACAGAACTTTAATAGACAGTGTAATTCCCAACTTCAAGGGAATATGTGGAGTGAAAAAAAAATAACTTCCAATAGCATAACTTTTTTTGACATCATGAAGGACTTCATTGTCAGGATTTAAGGAGGGAGTTAGTCTCAAATAAATTATACATAAATTATGGAAATAGGATAGTTATGTCTTTAATTATCATTGCAGGTTGGAATTTTAACAGCTTCTCTTTCTATCACAATTGAAGATGAATTAGAAGAATGCAGTAATCCTTTCCACATTTGAAAACCTATTTCCCTCCATCCTGTTAGCATGGATAATGGGTAATGTCAGTGCCTGTCCCCATGAACACTATGATAAAGACAGGCATGTGCATTTGATTGATCAACACAGAGTAATTGGTGTTGTCAGTGATCTTTCTTGCTTTCTGGTGCTCAGCTGTATTATTCACTAGGATTTTACTTGGACAGTCAGTGTTTTATATCAATGTCAGAAAGTGATCATTTTTTTCTTTAGTAAATAGGATAATGGTATGAAAAAGCTGAAAGAGACAGCAAACATTAAAACAATTTTAATCTCCAGAAAATACATATTCTGACATAGATTGACAGCTGTTCTACTTTTAACATGATTATAAAAATCAATTTTCATATTGTAAAAGTTGTCAATATGCATTAGCCAAGTTAAGTCCACCAAGAATCCCCAAGATGTCTATCACATTTGTACTCCATTTCCTTAAAAAGAGACTGATGTTATAAAAGTAAATATATATTTCATTTTTCCAAATGGCAAGCACTTGAGTATATTATGACATAGAAGGGGAAAGTGGATATACACATGGTCAGAAGTTGGAACACGTGGTGTTTTATTTCCTCCAAAGCCTAAACCCAAGCCCCTCTTAAGAATGACACATAGAAAGGCAGAAAGATTGGAGTCTGCATGCCCCTGCCCTCAGCCTTTGAACTAGACCTTAATCTTTGTTTGCAATGCGAAGTAAATCTTGCCAATTGGGATAATGTTACTCATTCTGACAAGTAAAAGAACAAGAGGGATTCTAGAAGAGTTATTGTAGGTTATTTAAAGTAAAAAATAAATAACATTTCCTATCATATGATCAGTGTCAAAAGGTTAAGAGTATTCAATGCAAAAGTGTTAAAAAATACTCTATAGGTATAATAATGTATTACAGTATGTATGATATGTAAAAGATATAAAGTGTAATGTTAATAACAAAAAGTTCAAGTATGACAAATTAAAATGTGGAATTACAGTTTGTGGTCAAATTTAAATTGCTATCATCTTAAAATAGATTGCTATAATATAGAATATTATAATTTTAGCACGTTTTAATAAACCTCATGGTAGAAATAATAACAAAAATCTATAGTATATATATATATATATATATATATATATATATATATATATATATACAATAGTAAACACACAAAGCATATATACAAAGTATTTACACAAAGTATATACTTTGTATATACCTATAATATATACACAAAAAATAAAGAAAATAAAACAAAGCATACTACTACAGAAAATCAACAAATAAAATAGAAAGATAACAAGAGAATAAAAATAGAAAAAAGAAATTCTAAGAGTCAGAGAACAACAAAATGACAATAGGAGGATTTTTCGTATCAAAAATTACTTTAAATGTAAATGGATTAAGTTTTCCAACCAGAAGACAAAGAGTGGTATAATGGCTAGAAAAAACGAACAAACAAACAACAGAAAACTAGATTTAACTATATTCTGCTTAAAGATATTCACCTTTCTTCAATCACACATATGGGCTGAAAGTGAAGGGATAATAAAGGATTTTCAATGTAAATTGTAAACAGAAGGACCACATTTAATTGAACTTCTATTAGCAAAATGGACTTTAAGTTAAAAACTGTCAGAAGAGAAAAGAAGGTCATTACTTAGACATAAATGGGTAAAATTGATCAAGAAGATATAGTAA
Organism: Marmota monax; assembly: GCF_021218885.2. Taxonomy (NCBI): domain Eukaryota; kingdom Metazoa; phylum Chordata; class Mammalia; order Rodentia; family Sciuridae; genus Marmota; species Marmota monax. The sequence continues at coordinate 5,961,112 of NW_026695209.1, read as the reverse complement.
TTATAAATATAAATATACCAACATTAGAGTTCCTGAAATATTCAAGACCTATGACAAAACTAAAGTGAGAAATAATATTATATTTACAAGGAATTCTGTACCTCACATTCAATAATAAGTAGACCTTTCAGACAGAGTCAATAAGGAAATAGATTTCAATAACACATTAGACCAACTCAATCTTACAGATACAGAAAATTACATCTAACAGCAGTATAATGAACATTTTCCTCAAGTACACACAAATATTCTCCCAGTTAGGTAAAATGTCAGAATATAAAACAAGTGTTAACAAATTGAGGAAAACTGGAATCAGATTACAGTATGTTTTCTGGAAATCAATAGCAGAAAGAAAATTGGAAAACTCACAATTATGTGGAAATTAACAATACATTCCTGAGTATCCAATGTGGTAAAAATAGTATTCAAAAGGAAAATTTAAAAATCTTTATATAAACAAATAAAACGGAAATTCAACACAAGAAACCTTACAGAATATAGAAGTAGTTCTGTGAGGAGTTTTTAAATTGATAAATGCGTACATCAAGAATAATGACCTGAAATTAAAAAAAAAAAAAAACACTAACAATTTATCTCAGAGTATATTAAAAGGGTTATACACTATGATCACAAATGATTTATCCCTTATTTAAGAATATTTCAACATACATAAATCAAATAGAAAAAAAGATAAAATCATACAGCAACATCAAAAAATGCATAAAATATTTTAAAAAACACACTTTTAGTGATTAAAAAATCTATACATAATTTAGGTATAGAACAAATACATTTCAACATAATAAATTACATATGTGACAAGACCATTACTAAACATTATACTTAACAGTGAAAACCTCAACATTTTCCTACAAAAATCATATAAGCAAAAGTTGTCTACCCTTATTTCTTCTTTTTTTAAAAAAATAATACTGAATGTTTTAACAGAACCATTAGTGAAAAGAGTAAAATAATCTAAATAAGAAAGGAAGCAATAATTCCACCCAAAATCTTCAGATCAAATAAATTCTGTAAGATTGCATGATACAAAATTACTCTGATGCCCCTTGGTGTTTCTGTATGCTAACTATGATCTAATCAAAAAGAAAAAGAAATTTTAAGAGATAATATTTTTTACAATATATAAAAAAAAGTACATAGAACTATATTAAACAAAAGTATTTAAGAAGGAACTGAAGAAATAAAAGTTTTTATGCTGTAAATCATAAGACATCAATGAAAGAAATTAGAATAGACACAAATAAATGGAAAGACATACTGTGTTCACGTATTTGAAGACTCAATATTGTGAAATAGCCATGCAACCCAAAGTGATATATAAAATCAATGAAATTCATACTAAAATTCCAATAATATTTTTCACAGATATAGAAAATTCAGTTCCAAAATACATATGACTCCTCAGAAAACCTAGAATGTCCACAGCATCTTGAGGAAAAAGAGCATAGTTAGAGGCCTCATAGTGCATGATGTCAAAGTATATCACAAATCTATTGTAACTGAAATAGTTTCCAGCATAGAAGCAGATGTAAGGATCAATGGAACAGAATAGAGTGACTAGAAATAAATCTGTACTTTTACAGTAATTGGTCTTCCAACAAAGTCACCAATAATACAAGTTTTACAATAAATCATGTGAGAAAAATATTGAACATCTGTGGGCAAAGGAATGCAATTTGATGCTTATCATATAGAGAAAACAAAAGACAACTTAAAATGGATTAGACAAATATAAAATTTTAAAATTACTAGAAGAAACCACAAAGAAAAAGATTTTTAACAATGACCTTGGAGCTTGACCACAGATATATATATATATATATATATATATATATATATATATATATATATATATATATATATATAATACTCGTCTAATATACCTTAAAAAATCTGGAGAAATTACTTTCAAATATGTTTGTGTGTCTATTTGACAGTTTCTAGGTACTCCATTCTGTTTCATTAGGTACTCCATTCTGTTTCATTGCCCTTCCTTCCTTTCTTTTTTTCTAATATAAATGATTCAACCCAGAAGTGCTTTACTGCTAAGCTATACCCAACCCCTTTTTATGTTTTATTTCAAGAGAGGGTCTTAAGAAGTTATCCATACTGGCCTCACACTTGCAATCCTCCTGCCTTAGTCTCTCAAGTAACTGGGATTACAGGAGTAAAACCACTGTTTCTAGCTTTGTTTTATTATGAGTCACTAAATAATATTGAGAACTTTAGATTTTAATTCCAAATGTTTTATTCTTGCTGCTGAGTATTTTTTTAAGTCTATCAAAACCTATGATTTCTGTTTATAAGACATACTGAGGTTTGGTTGTAATAGTCACATATTTAAACTTGTATATGCATTTGTTCTTGGGATGATTGCCTATTCTCTTTTCTTATTTTAAAATATTATTAACATTCATTGTTACCAACTATTTAAAAATCAGTATTAAACACTATATATTATCTACATATCCTTTAGATTATCTACTTTTTGCTTACATTGATCTCTGAGTATATGTATGTATCTATATATGCTATGTACTAAGCATATTTTACATGTATTTATATATAATATAAAAACATATATATATTCATATATATGTTACATAAATAATACATATACTTATATAAGCATATATGTATTAACTTTGTGTCATGCTGGGATTGGACCCAGGACATTATACTTGCTGGGCAATGGTTCTACGATTGATTGTACAGCCCCATAATGCTTATTAGTATTTTACAGAATGAACATAATTGATTCTAAATATGTATACTGATTTTGTCAGTTCTTTATTGTAGATGAAAGTTTTTAGTAGATTATACTCTTTCTCCATTCAAGAGCATGAAAACTAAACCATTTGAATGCATTCAGCAATATATTCATATTCTGCATTTTTTTGGTATTTTTTATTTTGTACTAATTTGTTATATATGACAGCAGAATGCATTGAAATTCATATTACACATATATAAAACAATTTTTCATATTTCTGGTTGTATAAAATGTATATCCAAACCATTCGTGTCTTCAGACATGTACTTTGGATAATGATGTCCATCTCATTCCACTGTCTTTCCTACCCCCATTCTCCCTCTCTTTCTGCCCTATCTGGAGTTCATCTATTCCTCCCATGCTCCCCTTCCCAACCCACTATGAATCTGCCTCTTTATATTAAAGAAAACTGCTAAGAGCCACAGCCAAGTAATATGATGCATGGCATTTTTGGTTGAAAGGTGACACCAGCAAGCCATTGAGATGATATGATTATGTTAAGATCTGCATTCATATGGACATTGGACTCCTGCTGTCCACCTCCGCCTGCTACTGGACTCCTGGAGAGTTCCCATTGGTTGGGGAAGTGCGGTAGGAGGGAAGGGACTTCCTGATGGGGTGGGGGGGGGACACCGCATGGGTCAGTCAGCAATCTTCACGGGAGCATAGGGGGCATTGGCGGCAGTTTCAAAAATAAAGTTTGTTCCTGCTTGAGTGGCTCGTGATTTTGTGCCCAGCCAGACTGAGGTAGAAAACATTCAGCATTTGTTTTTTTTTTTTTTTTTTTTTTTGGGGGGGTGGGGGGGAATTGACTAACTTAGCATTATCTTCTCTAACTCCATTCATTTACCTGCAAATGACATGAGTCTATTCTCTTTTATTGCTGAGTAATATTCCATATTGTGTAAGTGCCACTTTTTTTATTCATCTACTGAAGGACAACTAGGTTGGTTCCACAGTTTAGCTATTGTGAATTTTGCTGTGATAAACATTGATGTGGCTTGTGTCCCTGTAGTTTGCTGTTTTTAAGTCCTTTGAGTATAGACCCAGGAGAGAATAGCTGGGTCAATTGGGATTTTGATTGGAATTCCATTAAATCTGTATAATGCTTTTTGGTAATAGTATGGTCATTTTGGCACTATTAATTCCAAGAACAAGGGAAAACTTTCTGTCTTCTAAGGTCTTCTTTAATTTCTTACTTTAGTGTTCTGTAGTTTTCCTTGTAGAGGTCTTTCACCTCTTTTGTTAAGTTGATATCCAGTAAATTTTGAGGTGATAGCAAATGGGGTAGTTTCCCTTCTGGAGGTTTTGTCACTGATATACAGAAATTATTTTGAGATACAGGTATTGATTTTGTATCCTGCTACTTTGCTGAATTCATTTACTAGTTGTAGACATTTTCTGGTGGAATTTTTTGGGTCTTCTATGTATAGAATCATATCAAATTGGCAAATAGTGCTAATGTGAATTCTTCTTTTTCTACCTGAACCCTTTAGTTTCTTTCATCTGTCTAATTGCTCTGGCAAGTGTTTCAAAAACGATGTTAGATAGAAGTGGTGAAAGAAGGAATCCCTGTCTTGTTCCAGTTTTTAGTAGGAATGCTTTCAAATTTTCTCCATTTAGAATGATATTGGATGTTTCCCTCTTCATTATTTTCATTAGGTACTTGGAAAATTTTATTGTTTGTGAATGAAGAGCCAAATAGTAAATCTTATCAGTTTTGAGAGCCATAACTTCCATTTTCACCTATGTAATTCTGTTATGGGTGCACCAAAAAAGCCACAGAAATCTATAAGTGAATGGACATGACTAAATTCCTAAAATACTTTACAAAGATGTAGTGAAATGGGGCCATAGTTCACACACCCTTGATCTACACGATCATTCCATATAACTTAGGGTTTCATGAATTTATACTGTTAATTTTTCCTCTTTTTTTATGATTATTGTAAAGATATGAATGTGATAATGCATGTTCATGAACAATATCATACAAATACATCTTTAAAATTAGCAAAGACATTTTATAGATGAAGAAATTAAGAATTCAATATGCTAAGTAACATTCCCAAGGTCACAGAACTGAAATGGAAGCATATTCTGCCGGAATGTATACTTAATGACCAAACTTTATAATCACTTAACTTACTTATTCTATAAATATACACGTATAGATTCTTATAAGTTTATGCGCTATTTTATGCATGTCATTGGTCTTGTCAGGTGCAGACTTTACATTTTGTGACCTGCAGAACAAACTTATAAAGGGTTCAAGGGAAGCCAAGAGAATTATTAAAGTATTAGTCAAATCAAAAGCCCTTCAAGGAGTTTCATGGTGATTAGAATAATTCTTAAGGGGAGCAAACACAAATTGACTTAATTACACAGTATCCTTTACACCAAGGAGTAGGGCAAGTTCATTGTCATTTTCCTGAAATAAAGAGAGAGCTTAAACTGGCCAACAAGGAATTATATCAAAGACTATTTTAAAAGAAACTAAAAATTGCAAGTGAGATATCATAGGGGATTTGTTTTTTTTTTCCTTTGTAGATGAATGGAATAAAAATGTTCTTACTCATAAGAACATAATAGGCTGATTTTAAAGAAGTGCTTCCATTTTTATTTGGAAGAACTTTTTCACGTTTTTGACTTGATGACTTTAAACCCCAGTATTTCTGCTTGAGCAAGGGCAAATACCAAATAATAAACAATCACTTTGTCCTTGGCTCTTCAATTTTTATTATAAAAATTTATATTCATGGTACAAATTAATGGGTTTTATTGTGACATTTTCATATGTGTTTGTGTCATGCTTTAGTTATATATACCCTCCTTCTATTCTTTATTTTCTCCTCCTTTCCACATTCTTGTAACAAAAAACTGGTAATAAAAATTCAGCTAGTAAAAAAAAAATTTACAACAGAAACTTCCATATTATCTTTTTATTTATGGAAGTTTATAAAATTATATTTGATAATTTTGAAAGTTGTTTAGAGCCACTTAACTATTTTAGGTCCTGAGGGCATCATTGAACTAACTACTGCTTCAATACACTAAATGGTACAAAAGTGGCCTCAAAACTGTAAACCAGTTTCTAGCAGTGCCTGAAGAACCCCTGGGGAATAGTGGAAGTATCTGGAGGACCTGGCTCATTAGTACATTGATTTAACAGTTTCCATAATCTGAAGCTTGCAAACTTCTTCGCTTGTAGAACTTTTCTTTAAAGATATTTTGTATCTCTTTATTATCTCCTTATTAAAAGAGCAAAAAGACATATTAATAATTGTATGTTGGCAGTTCTGAATAATTAGAGATACGAAGCTTAAAACAGAAATAGTCATTAAGAAAAAGTTCAGTACAGACTTAAATAATAATATCAACTATTTCCCTGATGCTGTCTTTTGCAAATAGATATTCAGACTATTTCACACCTAATAACATTATTAAAAGAATATAATTCAATGTTCAATGTTGATATTGAGATTTATTAAACTCAAAATAAATTACATTCACTTTTAATTTTAAATAAATAAATTTTATGTAAGGGTAAGAAAAAAAAATTCAATCCTGAGCTGTCTTATTCCAGATATTATGTCTCACAGGCTGATCCATTTTAGCTTTAAAATAGTATTATGATGCTTCAGTTGCCTTCACTTTGAGGGCTGTTGTAGAATGGTCAACATCCCAAATTATTGAGAAACTGAAATTTCAAAATAACACTTATAATCACCTCTGCCACATCATAATATTTAGGTGAATACTTAAGAATACATATAAATAAAGCCTGTAAATCATCTGTATTCTGAAAATTAAATAATCCTGATGAAAATAAACTAAAGAAAATATAATAATGTCATTATTTCCCAGGTTGATTTATTAATTTAATGTAATTTTTATAAAAACTCCAACAAGATTTTTGTAGAAATATATAGGCTTATTGTAAAATAAATTTTAATCTACAAAATTTCTAAAAGGCATTTAAAATCGAAGAGATTATAAAAGAGATAGGTAGATACACAAACAGACAACTGTAGAATTTAGGACTGTGGTATTGAGGAAAGGATAGACAAACAGAACAATATGAGAGATGAGAGAATTAAGGAACAGATCCAGAGAAATATGACCAATTGAGTTTTACAAAGTTACACATACAATACAATAAAAAATAGCAGTCTTTCCATCACAGGAGAACCTGGAGAACATGGACACTAATAGGCAAAAGAAGAAAAAGAAATTGGACTAAATATCTTCCATCATACAAAAATTAACTCAAGATGGATCATAACTTTTATTATGAATAAATCATAACATTTATTATGAATAAATCTGCTATAAATATTCATGTGCATATTTTTGTGGGGGCATAAAAATTTCATCTCATTGGACTAAATGTCAAGAAGTGTGATGGCTGTATTGTATGGTAAGAGTATTTAGTTTTCTAAGAAATTTCAAACTCTACCAAGCTTTCCAAAGTAGACACTCCATTTTATATTCCAACCAGCAATGAGAATTCCATTTACTCCACAATCTTGCCAACATTTGGTGTTGTCAGTGTTATGAATTTTGGTCGTTCTACAAGATGTGTAATGGTAACTCATTGTTTCAATTTACAACTCCCTAATGATATATGATCTTGAACAAATTTTCACATCCATATTTGCCATTGTATATCATTTTTGGTGATATATCTGTTCATATATTTTGCTCATTTTTAAATCAAATTATGTTCTTATTGGTGAGTTTTAAGAGTCCTTTAAATTTTTTGATAAAAACCTTCTATCAGGTACGTATTTTATAATAATTTCTCTAGTCTATGTCATGTCTTCTTATCCTCTTGAAAAGGATATATTTATATTATATTTATATTATAATTGGTAATAATGCCTTTTAGGAGAGATACTTCAAAATATGATGAATATATTTATACTGAATAATCAGTAAATATGAATTGGGTTGATTTATACATTTATGTGGAAATTAATGTATTTCTATCATGAAGATATAAGCTAAAATAGTAGCCAAAATACATATTTCATGATATTTTCCAGAAGGGCAGAAAATAAAATCTACTTTTATTTGATATTATCTTTCAAATAATATCTGTAGGAAAACACATTGTTCCACTGCATATATGAACAGGTACATGAAAGCAATTTAAAAAGAGAGTAGAGCTATTCAATTATTAAATACATTTTTGTGAATAATGTTTGAAAAGCTTTTGTTTACGTATTCTGTTTTCTGTCGTATTTGAGTGTCAAGATAGAATTTTAATGTAGTCAATAGAATGATATTTAAGCTATTTATGTTCAGGCTTCAGAAAGCATGTATCCTTGTGCTATTAAAGTTCTCAGAAAAAGCAAGTCATCAAAAATGTTTGTCAAATGTTTATATTTTTAATCATATCATTTTATTTATCATTGACTTTCAAAATAATATATACCTTGATATACGTTTATTTTCACATCTGATATCTATATAGATATATAGATATAGATATAAATTTTACCAAAAACTCTGCATTGAATTGGATTGAAGAGTTACCTAGAAGAGTGGGTTTGAAATTAGCATGTTTACAGTATATAAGTGTCTGTGAATGACAGAAGTTAACAGTTACAGCAGTATAATTTTTTGAGGTTTGCAAATCACAGAGGATCTGACAGATCAGTATAATGTCTATCTTTTTTTTTTTTTTTTTTTGCAGAGGGGTTGTACCTGGGATTTAACTCAGGGGTTCTCAACCACTGAGCCACATCCCCAACCTTATTTTGTATTTTACTTAGAAACAGGGTCTCACTGGGTTGCTTAGCGCCTTGTCATTGCTGAGGCTGGCTTTGAACTTGCTATCCCGCTGTGTTTGCCACCCAAGTTGCTGGGATTACAGGTGTCTGGAACATGCCTGGCTGTACAATGTCTATCTTAAATCTCCTTGAATCTACTAAACAGAGGATTACAATACAAAATGCTAATTTTCATTTTATAGGCCTTCTTGATAGAACATATTTATTAGGTAATCAAGCATTGTATTATATATAATTCAAAAAAAATTATTTTTATCTTCTTGTAAATGTATTTGTAAAATTCTCAAATTGTAAAGAGATTAGTGTTACGTAAATTATGTTTTATGTGATGCCAAATGCATAAGAAAAATTGAAGAAATAAGTAAAATATAAAAATGTTAAGAGACATATAGAGGTTTTTTTGTTTTTTATTTTTTTGTTTTTAATTAGCTGTGCTAGGGATTTCTAGTACAATGTAGGATCTACATAATTCCAGTAAAATGTTTAGAATTTCAACTAGATAGTAATTTTTACACTGCATGAGAATAAAGATTGTAAACAAAACCAAATATGGAAATTTACCTTTATAACATAAACAAATATGCAAATTTTTCATTTAAAAAAATTATTACACATTATAATACAGAAATATTAAAATGATTATGATTTAAAAATCAAAAATTGAGATAAATTAATAATTAGATATTTTCAAACTAATGTTTGAGAAAACTTCACTTAATTTATTCCTGAACCCTAATTCAAGTTTCTTTAAGTAATTCAAATGAATTCTATGTAAAGGGAAAATGAACTTGCTGAACAAACTACAATTTTTAATTTTTTTTCTAGTTGTAGATGGACACATACCATTATTTTATTTACTTTTTAAGTGGTACTGAGGGTGGATCCCAGTGCTGCACACTTGTGAGTCAAATGCTTTACCACTGACCCACAACCCCAGTCCTACTATTGGTTTTTAATTTTAGACTTTTATCTAAAATATTTATCTCTTTCCAGTATACAGCATTAAAAAATATTAAATGGAAAGTTGTATTTTTTTTAACAATGTCCCACCTTCATTTATATTTCTCTTTTCCTACCTGAGAATTAATGAAGTGGAACAGTTTCTGGTGATCACTACAGTATCCACATTTTGGTTGGAGATAGCAAGGGTAATGAGTAAAAGTTTTAATAGAATGAACACATATCCACTGTGAAAGACACAAACAGTTTAACAGAAAGGAAGAGTACTGTTGATATACTCAGAATGGTGTAGCAGATATATGTACAGAATAGAACAAATTTTATCTCTACTCCCTCAGGATCTTTTTGGCTGGGTTGAGAATTAAATTTACATAATACATATCAACTGAAGGAAAGCATACAAATCTATTTAATATATGTCTTTTATTGCATATAAAATGTTTCTTTAAAAAAATGAAAATCTAAGACTGCAGTTACAGTTTCATACTTATATACACTGAATTGGACAAAGAGTAGTTAATTACAAAAATGTTACAAGGCACAGGGACTTTTAGCAATATCAGCACAGCACATTTGGGGGTGCATATGGTTATTAACTTTGAAAAATAGAAGAAAAAATGAGTTGCATATATCTGGGGGCAGTAAAAAATAAATTTAACCCATATTTATTTTAAGTTTACTATGTTTCAAGTACTGATGCAAGCAAATTGTGTGCACAAATATATTTACTCTCCACAAGAAACCTATAATGTAAGTACTCTTTTTGGCTTTCTTTTATATAACCTGTCCAAAGTTTCAGAGTTAGTAGATTTGGAGATAATAATTCTGACTTACACTTATTCCTTTTTCATTTTTCTATAATTTCAAGTACTATAATGTCCAATGAAATTTAGCAATTATTTTGCTATTTTAAGAATTTATTTCTTAATTACATTTTGTGAGAAACAAAGTCATGGGTTATTATGAGGCTTATAGTTTTTAAAGTTGAAGGGCATTAGAAAATTCAGTGATAGAAACAGCATTTTAAAAGGCCAAATTTACAAGACCAGAATCAATGGGGCAACAGATTATAACTACTTCATTATTTGATACATTTGGGAGAAATGTTCAATAAGAATATTTCCTTCAAAATCTTTGCTAAACACACTTTTATTAAGCCTATCCTTTGTTTAAAGCATTTTTTCTGCATAAAGCATAAAAAAAATCCCTTGTGTAGTGTTCTGGATTTTCACTAGAAACTTATTCCTACTTTTTCATTTTATCAGTCATAAGATTGTACACTATCATTTTGAGGATCATTGTTCATGCAGAGAAAGCCAATTGACAGGTAAAATTCTGCTGGTGATATTTGTTAAGACAATATCTCACACATGAATGTACAATTAATGTTTCATTACTGGAATTAGAATATGCTATCTCTCTTTGAAATATAGAATGCATTTTAAAATAAATAACAGGTGGAGAAGTAAAATATTGAGATGACATTATCAGTTTTTACCCCAAAGCTATAAATCATGTTTCACCTCAATGTGTTCAATATATTCTAGTGCTCCCATTATGTTTGAATAATGAACAAAGTCACATTTCCACTGATTCATTATTCTTTTGGAAAGTGAAATTTTGAAAGATTATTCTTATGTGCAATACATACAATTTCATACAAATATATAATTTAGTCTCATAGTGTATACTGTCAGCTAAAACTAAAAGTAGTCCAATATAAAACAGCAGTATGAATGATATGTTGAAGAGATGTTTAAAAAAGAGTGATGCATGAACTATTTCAAACTTGGTTAATTCATCACACTTACAAATTCAGAAATGTTTAAATTTGTGTTTTATAAACCTTTAACCTAACCTATTACATTTCACGTCATTAGTCAATAAAATAAAAAGTACTTAAACACTCTGATATTAATTTTATTAAATTATTTCCTCCAAAAATATATAGTTCACTTTTTATAAACGTTGACTATGACAATGCAAAGTGAACTGGTAAAAATCTAAACACTTCTTGATAAAATACTTGTATTTAAAACATAAAAATAAAGCTAACACAGAGATGTTTCAATTATATTGAATTTTTCCTATTTGTATGTTAGTATTTGTGAATGAATCTGTAAAATTATGTATAAAAATTAGAGTAAGACTAGTCACAAAAATATCCAATATTATTCTGTTTTCTCCAAGTATATTTTTAAAAATTTTGAATATTTACTGGAATATAAATGCAGTATATAAGTATGTATTTATATGTGCATATGTATCATGCTATTTATTCACAAGCACATTCATATAAGAGAGAAAGAAAGAGAATGCATGGCTAAATATAGACACAAAGACACATAGAAAAAGAAAACTTTATATACAATTATAAAATCCAAGATGAAAACATTCTTGAACTGAATCCTGAGTAACAACATCAGTCTCCTTGAAGTTGTCATTGTCATATAGTTGTAATTTTTATTGGATCAAATTTTCTTAAACTAGTGCCTATATTGAAGATTCAATTCCTGTGATTGTGTCACTGTAAAGTTTGATTGGAAAAAAAAAAAAAGTAGGCCAAAAATTTCTAATTATGTGCTGGGGATGTGGCTCAGGCGTGCTTGCCTGGCATGAGTGTGGCCTGGGTTCAATCCTCAGCACCACATACAAACAAAGATGTTGTGTCCTCCAAAAACTAAAAAATAAATATTAAAAAATTCTCTCTCTCTCTCTCTCTCTCTCTCTTTTTCTCTCTCTTAAAAAAATAAGTCTATGTCTTAAGCTTAAAATAAACATATTCTGCTTTAAGTACTGGGTTCAATGGAATTTCAGATGCTTGATATACTGTACAAATTGTGAATAAAATGGTGAATTAGAAAGATATATATATATATATATATATATATATATATATATATATATATATATATATAGTAAACCTATAACTCTTAAAACTAAAATGGCTGAGAATAGTAAGAATAATTTAAAGTTACATATAAAGATCTCTGGGAGCAAATATAAATTGGAAAAAAATTGCAGACAAAATTTGGAGATTATGCCATGAAATATATGCCTTAAGGAATGTATTATTAACTGATCATTAAAAATAATTAAATACCTAATATATACATGTATTGTGCTTGAAAACAAAACAAAACAAAAATGCGACAGTCAGCTCAGAGGAAAGGCCAAATATCATGACAAGTTAGAACTACAAACTGGTTAAAATTTCAGCTTTTCCCCCCATTAGCTTTGAAATCTCAAATACCTGAGTTCCAATGTGAACTCTGTCACTGAAAGTTAGTGAGAACTGTATATAAATGACACATATTTGCAAAACATAGATGGAAATTCTCATTCTTAGAATTATCACAAGTAACATAGCATGAAAATAGGTAGAGAAAAATTTGGCAGATAGAACAAACAAAGCAATAAAAGAATGATAACAGTATTGTTGTAATAGGGACCTTTTATTCATTCAATCTCCTCTAAGATTCAAATGCTAATGGATTTGTCCTTACCTGAAGGTTTCAAGGTAAATATCTGACATTATTTAATTATGATTGTTACCTGGCTGACTGTAATTATAAGCACCAATTGTAAAGTGCTTTCCTATTTTCGGCAGTGTTAAAATATATATAAAAAGAGGTTCTTTAAAAGTGATGATATTAAGTATTATTAATTGTATTACTAACAATCCAACCACAGAAGTTCTTTGAAGAAACTCTGCAAGGGACAATGGATTATACTGTGTTAATTACAGACCTGTGGCAGTGATAGTGTGAATGTGTTAATGGCATTTAATAGCTAGGTGAACTTGAGAAAAGCATTTATAAGGTTATCAGAAAGATTCAATATGATAATACATAGATATATGTACCACCTTTTCTGATATACAATTAGTGGTTTAATAAATTCTGGTTTTAAAAGTTATAATGGTGTGAAAATATTCAAAAACTTCTGTGAACATGTGCAAGTCCTCAACATTCATGTATTGGAAAGAATCCCTAGACCAACAATATAGGGAGCTGAAGATGATTGGAAGATGTCAGGTCACGAGGACTCCCCAAAGAGCAAGAATGTTATAAAAATCTTTGAAGGAGTCAAGCATGGTGGTGCACACCTCTAATCCCAGCCGTTTGGGATTCTGAAGCAAGAGGATTATAATTTCAAAACCAGCCTAAGAAGTTTAGAAGAACCTTGTCTTGAAATAATATATTAGAAAACGGCTGGGGACATGGCACAGTTTTCATCCAGTTTTAAACTTCTACCTTTAGCCAGGTGAGGATGGAGCAAGAAGGTCCTCACCAGAGGCTAGTGTATTGATTTTAAACTTCTCAGTCTCCAGAAATGTGAGAAAGAAATTTTTGTTCCTCATGAATTGCCTAATCCCAGGTATTTTGGGGTGAATGCACAAAAGTGAATAAGGCAATATATATTAGTTTCATAATTTAAAAATCAAATAAAAAATTAAATTTTTCAAGAAATGGGATGAAAAACACATTTGTTAGCTCATATACATTTTATTTTCTATATGTGACATTTTGTATTAGGGTTCTGCAGAGAAGCAGTTGAGATATACATATATATACACACATGCACAGATAAAATATATATTTCAACTTCTTCTCTCTATATATCTACATGTATAGATATATATCATTATAGACACAAAGAATCATGCATTGTGTAATGAATTTTGGGGTCAACAAAAGACTCTGTATGATGGTTGTTCCATAAGATTATATTTCTTAGTGACATTATGATTGTGTATGTATACTCTGTGATATTTGTACAATAACAGCATCACCAATATTAGTCAGATGTTTATTGTTGTAACAAAATACTCAAGACTAGAAACTTATTGGGGAAAATTTTTATTTTGGCTCATGGTATTTCTTTGTTTCAATTCATAATCAGCTGAATCCATTGCTTTTAAACCTATGATAAAACAGAATATCATGGTGGGGAGATGATGTTGCACAAAGGTGCTTACCTCATGGTGGCCAGGAAGAAAACAGAAGTGTAAGAGGGAGACAGGGACTGGAATCCCAAAATACCCTTCAAGGTCACCCTAATGACCAACATTCTCCAAATGCCCCACCTCCTAACATTTCTACCACCTCCTAAGAGTTCTATAAGCTGAGGAGCAAGCCTACAACATATGAACCTTTGAAGAACATTCTAGACCAAATTATAACAGTGCCCAAAATACGTTTTTCCACATAGATTCTAATCATTAAGTAATGTGGGACTGCATATAAATATGTACTTTTATAATTTATAGATAGGTTAATATTCCTGTGTATATAGATAGATATAGATATAGATATAGATATACCAAGACAGAGACAGAGGATCAGAGGCAGAGATTGATTTATGATGAGCATTTGACTGACCTAACTGGAGTCAGAAAAATCTACAGTATGTTTTCTTCAAGTTGGAGGGAGACCCAGGAAATCCCGTTGTGTAATTAACACCAAGTTCAAAGCCAGGAGAACCAATGATATCAACTCTGTGCAATGACTGGAGGAGATGAGATGAAATGTCCCAGGTCAACCATTAAAACAGAAAAATAAAAGGAGTGGATTTCTCCTTTCTGCCCTTCTTGTTCTTTTAGACCCTCACCGGACTTTATGACTCTCATCTATTTGGGGGAGAACAATCTACTTTAATGTATCATGAATTCAAGGGTTAATCTAATCTGCTCATATTCTCACAAACACAAACGGAAATCAGTGTTAATCCGGACATTTCTCAAGTTGACACATAAAATTAAGCACCTTCTACATGAATAAAGCTTATTACTTAAGAATTTCAGAATAAAACCTCTAAATACTTTCATATAGATAAGTGTTATTCAAGAACTTCCAATTCAAATAAATGAACATGATGCCATTACTTGAAATTAAGCTTTATCTTATTTTCAAGCGAATTGTCCTACTCTTGCTTTTCTTCATAATTATACTTCCTGAAAGTTGACTGTTCACAATTACTCTGAAGGGAAAATATTACTTTTTAGTCTACGAATTTTTCTTCCACATAGATGCATTAGGTCCTGATAATTGTTGAACATGTTTTACTAGGGAGAATATAGTAGTGAAACAAACAAAAGAAATTGCAGATATGATGTAAATTTTTACAGAGAATGAACACATATTTTAAAGAAATGTGATACATTTGAAGGATCTCAAGTACTATTGTGAAAAATAATACTGATCATATGAATCCAGTAGGTAGATGGATGAGTACTCACAATTTTAAATAAACTCATAAAGACAACACTTTCTTAGAAACTGTCACTTGATCCAAGACTGGAACTGAAAAAAGGTTGAGCCATATGGTCATCATACAAAAGAAAATTCCAGGTAAAAAGTGGGAGAAAGTGCCAAATTCCTAAGGTGAAACATCACTATGTGTTAAGGCAAGAGCTTCAGGGGAATAAGCAAGGAAGTAGAGGCAGGAGATAGGTACAGCTGCAGACAGCACCGGTGCTTGTCAGTTGCAAAGACTTTTGACTGGCATTGAGTAGGACAGGGAATCAATGAAGGGTTTCAACATGATGGAATTTATAGATCAACAGTATAACTCTGGCTTCTGTGTTGAAAACAGACTGTGGAAGAACAAAAGTAGAAGCAGACACCCAGCTAAGAAGATAACTGAGCTAGTCCAGGTAAGGGGCAAGGTGACATCAATTGCTAATTTATTTTGAGTCCTCATCTTCACTTTATGACACAATTGATTGTTCACTCCTCACTTGTTCTGATTTTTTGTTGTTGTTGTTGGTGGTGGTGTATTTTCCTGCTTATCCACTCAGGTCACAAGATTTACATGTTTCTTCCCTAGGAGTCTAGTGCAATTTTTCTCAAAATGGGTTTATTTTGTTTCCCTATCTCCTCTCCAACACAGACAATGATATCTGTTGGTATCTAGATAAAACTTTGTTTCTCCAACTTAAGGATAGGATTTGCTACTGGTGTCTAGAAGTTGAAGGCCAATTGTGCTGTTACACATCTTACATTATATATGATTGTCCTTCACAGCAAACACTTGCGAAATACAAAATATCAGTAGTGTTCAGATTAACAGTGATCCATTTTTTTTTGCCTGATTCCCATTAATATCCCAGACATCTAAATTTTGCTGTGGGCCCTTCCCATTTGTTGAATGTCTTCTTCTTCCATATGTTCCCACTTTCTTGGTAATCTCATTCAATCTCATGATTTAAAATATAATCTGGTCATAAAACTCTCAAATTTATGTGTCAATCCTAGATTTTTGCCAAACTCCAAACAATGCTCTATCAAATAAATAATTAATTCAACATATCTGACAAATGGATTTTTTTAGGTCTTTTCAAATTAACAAGCCACTAAATGAACTCTCTATTTGTTCCCAGAAACCCTTCTTCCATATTACTTCTATCTTCATGACTATTTTTTCTAAGTTTTCTATTTATTTAAATCTGAAATACTAAGACACCACAGATTCCTTTCTTGTCCTAATACTCAACATTGGGTCCTTCAGTAAATGCCATAAGTTTACCTTCCAAATTCATCAACAACTCCTTTACTATCTGCCACACCCCCTATTCTCAAATTATTTAGGCCTCATGTGTCTTGGATTTATGATATTTGGATAGCTCCTTAATATCTCACACCCGTTCATTTCTCCAGTGCTCAATCATTTATTTATGCAAAGTCAAACAACTGATTTGAAAACCTGAGATTTTTTTTAAAAACCATTCGATTTCCTCCCTTGTCCTAATAATAAAAAAGTACTTTAAAAATGGTATTGGTACTTGTTGCAAGTCAATTAATTCCCAGATGCAAGATGAAAGAGGTTTCTACTAATATTGATCAGCCATGACAATATCTTCAATAGTACCAACAGTTCTTAGATGTTATTGATAAAAATAATAGGAAGAGACAAAATAATTGTAAACATGAAGGTCAATATGGTCTTCCCATAAAAAAAAATAGAAAAAAATGTATAAATGGGCATTTTAGTCAACTCTGTCATGTCTTTTTTTAATATAATTTTGGAAAATAGAAAAATAATTGGAGTTATTGAATTATTCTTTCTAAAGTCTCTCTCTACCTCCCTGATTCTCTCAGAGCACGCAATGTTTTCTGGAATTACTTTTCTTTAGACGACAATCACATTTTCTCACACTGCAAAAGCAATAGTCAAAATGTCATGAAAATAAAGTTTTGACAACTTACTGAAAGAAGAAAAAATACTTTTAGCCTATTGCAAAAAAGGCCACTGGAGCTATATGGGGAGATTTTTTTCAGGTGTCTGAAAGAACTGAAAGTGGTAACATTTCTTTGCATCATTTGTAGAAGTTTTGCAGAATTCAATGTTAGCAAGATGACATTTTATATGAATAAAATATTCCAATATGCAAATATTATAACACATACAACACCTGCCTGTATTTGTTAGTACTGATTACTTTTATGCTATGAAGTCATACTGAAGAAATATCTTATACAGTAATCATGTTAATCCCATCTCAAATGGACTTCTTATGATCAATTGTACTATTAGATAATATCTATGATCACAGTGACAAAGTCATGAGGCATAATGCAAATGTAGCTGGAATAAACATAACAAATTTGCATCAGCAATATCTCTTTATCTGTTGTTCATATTTTAATATACACATTTTTAAACATACAAAAACTCAGTATATACTCATGCATTCTGTGAGATTGATGTATATAACTAATTATGGTTTCCAAAAGCTTTGATTATAAACTAATTCACAATAAAGGGAGTCAAATTGAGCATATTATATTTCTCTTTCGTTGCACGATGGATTGATTTCCCTTGCATTGACTCTATTTATAACAGCATTCGGGGGGATAAAATATTTTGAAAGAAGTAGAAAATGTCCTGATAAAGGCCATCATGTCGGTATTTTATTTCTCTAGGTAGTGAAAATTAGTACCAAAGAAAACAATAATCCAGCTCCTTAAATATCTTAAACATATTGTACCATTGATTACTAAGCCTTGCAAACTTGTTTGTATTTAATTAAAGCAGACTAGGCAGAAGCACATTCTTTTTAACAGCATGCATGTATTTTTAACTTCTGTGCTCCTTATTATTTTGAATGAAAGCTGGTATAACTAATACCAATGTGTTTGGGGGTTCTTAAAGTACTTTAATATAAAGCATTTCACTGGTGCTAAAAAAAAAGCCATGCATGCCACCAACTGTTAGGAAACTTTTTCAGAAGTAAACCAGAGGTTTATTTATAGAACTATATAAAGGAAGATGCTAGTGTACAATTTAGGACACACTGAAAGATTATCTTCTTTCTTAATGAATATGATTTTAATTAAACCAGTAAGTGAAAATTTCATTATATTTTTATTATATTTATTTAGTGATGTACAATTCCTGTTTGTTTCAATTTTATTCTTGTTTGTCTTGTGTTCCTTTGTTTAAAAATCCATAGTCTTTCTATAAAGATTGTACCCAAAATAGAATTCTTACAAATATTGTTATGTTATTGTTAATCAACCATACCATAGCCATTTATTTAAGTTCTGATACAAAGATATTAATCAAATAAAACCTCTTTAAAATAACAAAATTTCACCAAAATAGCTCTAAGTTTAAATATTATCAGGAGACAAAACAAGTGTGCAAATTTGTAATATTGTAGTCAAATATTACATTAGTTTACTTTTGAAAATAAATTTTATTTTTAAGAGCAATTTTAGGTATAAAGCAAAATTAAGCAGATTATACAGATGCCTCATAGCTTCTCTTCCACCACAAATCCATAACTTCCTCATTTATCAATACTACCTGCCATTTTCAGATATTTATTGCAATTGTTAAACCCTTTTTCCACTTAGCAATATCACCCAGAGTCCATAGTGTAGGTTTGTGTCAATATTCGTTGTTGCATATTCTATAAATTCAGACAAATTTATAGTGACATGTATTTACCATCATAGTGTCATACATTAAGTATCCTCTATGTTCTACCTGTTCAAAAAGACATGTAGTGATCTCTCATTAGTTTTAACTTTTTTTAATTTTCATCTCTTTAATAATATTTTTAATATCCAAACACAGAAAATTTGCTTAGTAATTTGTAACTAGAAAAAAATGTTCATTTCAATTGCTTCATAACATCAGTGGAAGACCAACTATTTTTTGTCTTCCTGGCCTATTACTGTCCTCAGGTTACATCCTTTCTACACAGCCAAAGAAGATTAAAAGTATGTCACTATTCATTATTCAAGATTAAAGTATGTCACTATTCATTCCAAAATTGTCAAAAGGAGAAAAATAATAGAATGATGCAGGTTAATTTTCTGACTATGTTTCACTTTTCAAATCACAGAATAAAATTTTCTTCTGAAGTTCAACTATAGGGTTCAGTGTACATTTTATTGGCCAGAAATATACATGTTCAAATGAGAAATGATCATTTGATCTGCCACATACATCTCCATTTATGATCAGATAATGCCACCTCAAAATACTGTAGTGATTTAATTTAAAACTGTTATAAGATGCTGAGTTTATTTGTAAAAATTGTTTTAAAACTAGCTTCAAATTTATAAAAGCTGACTCCAAACATTTATTGTTGGAACTATAGAAAAACAGTTAATGTGTCTACTTATATGCAAATCCACTTTTAATTGGAAAACCTTAAAGCATAAAGGTATACAACTATGAAAATAAAAGCACCTTCTTTTGCTTATGTTAACAATAGAATATTTTATTCCCTAGAAAGTTATTTTTATGGATATGTTGTTTGAAGAAACGAATATAAACTCAATGACTACTAATAATATAACTTCAAGTATGTCATTATTTGGCTTTTTTTTGTTGTTGTTGTTTGTTTTGTTTTAATAAGAAATTTTCTCACAATAATTTTAGAACAGAAAATAAATCATCTGAACCTTATGGATCAAGGAATCTGATTAACAAAGGCAAACAGACCTTCTCTAAAGGATACACTGGCTTAGAAGGACAACTCTAACCCTTGTCACTGTTTTTGAACAGCAATATGAAGGCCTAAAGTGTATAATGTGCCAGTAAGAGCAAAGAAATTTGAATAACATTGCCAACAATACTATGTATGTGCAAAGAGTTTGATTGTCCTAATAGGTAAACTAGGCTTCTTTCAGTATTAAAAACAAAAGGAGTTAAAATAAATGCCCTATATTTTATTCTTTGATGATTCAACATCCACACACTATTGTTAATATTCACTTATTTCAAAATCATACCAGCCAAACACTACTTGCTTGACAGAATTCACACTCACCTTCTACCCTCAAAGGTTTAATGTGCTGTGTTCTATTTCATGCATTCTAGGACATATGGATAATGCTTTTTCACTCTCATATAATGCCTTTGTCCTCTATTAAGGTAAAATCAAAGAAAATTGCGCTCATAGGGACTTTTACATAAAATGGTGGGGTGGGGGTTGAAATTTAAGAATGAAAAATATAAGCGCATGCCTACAAACACATACATCCAGTATAAAGAAAGGAGTATAAGCACAGCTGGTCTTCATGCATTTATGCCACTAATTACCCTCTGAGAATGGATATGGAAACTTCCCTCTCATAACCCGCTACATGTCCCTTTGGCTTTAGCCAGTATATCAGATGGCAAGCTGCTGGATCTCTATTTAGTACCAGGGGGAGAAATAGCTTTGATTTCAACCATTTTTGTTTTTTCCATCTGTATCATTTTCTGTGCTCTTCCATAACTGTACTGTTGGCATGACAGGGAAAGAAGCCACATTAGCACACACATTCCATGGATGTGTTTAGAAATATCTGACACTACCTTGTAACTTGAACCCTGATTTCCCTTTGAATAAACTTAAATCTTCTTTTACTACGTATTTACTTAAAATGTTAAATTAATCTCTTTTCCACTCAATGACCTCAATTATTTTTTCATGATGTAAATATTGCTATTTGAAATATCAAAATTTCCAAACAACAGAAAACATTTCTAAAAGAAATTGATAAATATTCTCAGAGTAGCATTTCTCATTATCACTTTATCAGGCACAGTATTTTCATTTACAATACTGGAGAGTTATTTGTGTTCCAAGATGCATGTGGCTTCTCATTCTCATTCTTCTGTCTCTGTCTCTCTCCTTTCTATTATTGTGTGTGTATGTCTGTGTGGTACCGGGGATTGAATAATCTGGGGCCTTATATATGCTAGACCAGCATTCTGTCACTGAATTACATCTCAGGATCCTTTGTTTTGAGACAGTATCTTTTTTAAGTTACCCAGGCTAATCTCAATCTTCTGATGCTCCTACCTCAGCCTCCCACTTAGCTGACATTACAGGTGTCTGCCACAGCTTCCAGCTATTTGTTCTCTTTTTTTTTTCTTGATCTCTCTTTTGACATATAGTTGCCCTTCTTCCACTTTTCTCCTGTTTATACCATAGCATTGGTAGATTTATTGATTTAGTGTTTAGTATAAAGATATTTAGTTTTTGTTTTTAAATATATACAAACAAATCAAGTTGTATTTCTATTTCAATTTAAAGTTATATTTTAAATTTTTATTTGTTCTTTTTAGATATACATGACAGTAGAATGTCTTTTGACACAATATACATACATGGAATATAATTATTTTAATTCAGATCCCATTTTTGTGGTTGTATATGATGTGGAGTTTCACTGATGGTATATTCATATATGAACATAGGAAAAATAAAAGTTCTAGAAGAATATGGTTCTGAATGATTTTAAGTGTTTTTCAATATAGATACAATAATGTGCTTTTACATTCTTTGAAGGTATTTTTCATTTTGAAAATAAATATGAACACACAGCCATGATATATCACAGCTAATTCAAGGTTAAGAAATTTATAAAGCATATTCATTCTAGAAGTATTTGATAGGTGTAAAGTGTTGAGAGCCACAGCCGAAGGGGCCCCAGCAAACTTCCAGCTGCCAGCTGATGATTGGCTCACAGCGCCCCTGCAAACTTCTAGCTGCCAACTGATTGGCTCCTCTGTGGTGATGCTCATTGGGCTGTTTCCCAGCCCTTTCAGGCCACGGAGCTGCTCATTGGGGGACTTCTTTTGGCTCCGCCCACACGACCCAGCCAGTGGGCCTCAAGAGCAGGAGGAGTGGGGGAAGGTGAGAGGCTTGTGGGAAGCTGGTGGTGGCAGTTGGGCTCTGAGGGTTTTCCTGAAGAGCTATGTGGTGCCATGTGTGTTCTGAAAATAAAGTTTGTTTCTTTTGACAAGTGGCTCCTGAATTGTGCCCAGCCAGACTTCTGCAGTAAAGAAAATGGCCCTCATGTTCAAATTTAATTTCGGTTCTTATACATGGACAAAGAAATGTAGACTAAAGTAAAATTATAGATTTGGGGGTTTTAGTCTAAAAAGAATAGAAGCACCTTTGAGTTCTCATCCTTATAAAACAGAATTTTTCTGTTACATTTTCAAGGTCAACAGATTTACAGTGTTGAAATGGAATTTCAAAATGCTTTCAGCAAAACTCACAGATGTGAGACATTGTAATATAGATTTGCTTAAGGCAGCAATGTAGAAAATTATGTAAATGTATAATTTTTGCCCTTTTGCAGGACAAATTACTGAGGAAGTTCTTTGAAACATTTCCCCATGTTGCAAATCTATGGCAGTAGAATACTTTGAGTTTTCTTAACGCTATAGCCTTTCTGTAAAAGAATTATCACAATTTTAAACATGTAATGCTTCAAACATGAATGAAATAATTTCAGGTAATATTATTTATAAAATCATCTGTTTATTTTACACAGAAATAAATTAACCTATAAATATTTTATATATATATATATATATATATATATATATATATATATTCAATAACAAGGATTCATAGTTTCCCTCAACAGCTTTAAAACTAATTGGACATACACAATTTCCTTCGGGAAACATGTGCTAAAACTAATATGTCCCTCTATGATACACACTTGATAACTGAAAGAAATCAAATTATATATACGTAAACTTAACATCTAAATACAAATATATTTAAACTGCCTTTTTAAAAATATATATTTTATCTTTAGATTTTTTTCACTGTTTTTTTCATACACAAAAACAGTCACATAATGATAGATTTCTTTAGGAGAAATAGAAGTAATAAAGATTATAGAAACACGTTTTATAACATTTATCAGGAGTTTGCCAAGTGAGGTGGATTCCCATAATGTCATTATTATGTGCTTACACATTATATATATAATATATATATAATAAATAAAATAAAATATATTTTATAAATAAAATAAAAATATATTTTTTTGTGGTGCTGGAAATCGAACCCAGGTCCTCTTGCATGCTTGGCAAGCACTCTATGGGGCAAAGGGCAAAAGGGAAGGGATCAGGAGGGAGGAGCCATAGGGGTCGAAAAGACAGCAGAATGTAAAGGTCATCATTACTCTAAATACATATATGAAGACATGAAGGATGTGACTCTACATTGTGTACAACCAGAGATATGACAAATTATGCTCTATATGTGTAATATGAATTGTAATGCATTATATTGTCACATATTACAAATTAAAATTTTAAAAAAGAAAAATACCTACATTAAACTATATCAACTTTTAAAAACTTAAACAAAAAAATCACAGTATAAAATAATTGTTAAAGCAGATAAATATAAACTATAGACTTCTTCAGTCATGTAAGAACAATGAAGAACCATGTTTTTAATTTTGGTGATAGGATTCAAATTTCATCAATCATGACATTTGAAGCATTTTTTAGAACCTTTGTAGAGTTAAGAATATTTCTGATTATTGATAGCAAAATAAATAATAAAGCCAAAGATGTGTTAAAAGTATAAATTTATAATAGTATTTACTTAGGAAGAATGTAACATATTACTCACACATAATGTTGTTTATTTTCAAAAATTTTTATCCATGGTAAGTGATAATTTTATGACATTATAAATCACAGACTTCAACTATCAAGAATAAGAATATTAATTTTGCTGAAACAAAAAAAGGAGGAAAATAAAAATTAAGGAACAATGCAGATGAATATACATCTCAATTAAGGATTAAATAATTATATTCTTTGGAATTCCAGATGTAAAATAACATTCCCATGTTTGCACATATGTTATAGAAATGTTGAGGTGTCACTGAATATACATTGCCAATGTGTATGCTTGCATTGGGTTACAAAACTTATATTTGCATCCAGAAATTGTTTTTTCTTTATAAAGTCTCACCATGAATTTTTGTCTCAAGGATCCATGCAACATTTTTCAAGACTTGAAATTTGTTAGTTATTGATCCTATTTTGCCACATAATTTAAGAATTTTATGGTATGTCTCCTAGTAGAAAATGCTTAATTGAGAAAAACGTCCCATTGTTTTTGTTCAATGTTCAGAAAGTTTATGTTATGCTAGGTGAGTAATCTAGTTATGTACTTACACAACATGTGACCTGTTGCATTTTAAAATTTGCTGAGGGTAATTCTTATATTAATTATTCTTTAGACACAAACATGCATGCGTATAGAAAAGAGACACAAATAAACTGGGGAGGTTTTGGACATGTCTGATACTTTGATTATTATATTTTCATAGATGTTTGCACATATGTAAACTTATAGTTTAGATAGAGCACAGGGGTGAGGGGATGGGAGGGAGGGGGCAGGAGGTTAGCAATGATGGTAGAATGTGATGGACATCATTATCCAAAGTACATGTATAAAGACACAAATTGGTGTGAACATACTTTACATACAACCAGAGTCATGAAAAATTGTATATGAATGATATGAATTGCAATGCATTCCACTGTCATTTATTTTTAAAAAATCAGTTAAAAAAAAGACTAAACCCTAATGTAAACTGTGGACTCTGGATAATAGTGATGTGTCCATGGTGGGTCATTCATTGCAACAAAGGTACCCCTGTGGTGGGGGATATTGTTAATGAGACAGGCTGTGTACTTGTGGAGCAGGGAATATGGGAAATCTCTTTATTCTTTGCTCAATTTTGCTCTGAATGACAAGAGCCCTGAAAAGTAAAATCTATTTTTTTTAAGTAAATGGCAGTTAACCACTGTTAAAAAAAAAATAAAAATGCACATATTATAATGTGCAGTGCTTTTTGTATCAAGTATATGGTGATAAAGCTGTTAAAATATTTTTAAAAATCTGGGTTCAAGCACCTGTCTTGTTCATTCACATCTGAACCAGTGAAAAACAAGCCAATATAACTGAGAAAAGCAAAATTGGCTTCCATGTTTAACAATTATCACGTGTATACTCAGATTTCCTACATTAGAATCCTCGATGGCATCTCCACTTGCAATTTATGTGCCAATATTTAATCTGGTTGAGCCACCAGTGTTTAATCTAAAAAACCGTGAATAGAAATAGCATCAATGTTATGAATATGAAGATTGAATTATCAAATTTATGAAATGTAATTAAGTATAGTGAAAATAATTCTAGCACTGAAATTTTTCAATAAATAATATTATTTCTTAGGGACTCATTCTAAATATGCCCAATTATAAACATTTTAACTTTTTAGATATTAAGGAATATAGACCTGCTAATAAAAATAATACATTATTATAATAATAAGTTCCTTTTTCTGGAGCAGGATTACTTGGGATAATCCACATGCCAGGTGTGTGACCTTGTATTGGCTACTCAGGCTTTTAAAATGTAAGTTTCCTTTTATATAAAATGGAGTAAAATGTGATTGCTTAATTCTAAGAGTTGTATGATTTATAAGAAAGAATATTTAAAGCAGTTTAGAGTATAGGTTGCATCATAGTGATACCATACTATTAAGTGAAAAATGTATTTGTTCTTCCCTATTTTAAACTTATCAAATTGCATTGTATATATACTTTACCAGCAAATGAATTTAAAATTACTTTTCCCTTAAGAGAAAACATCATTGTATTTTTTCTAATAAAAAAGGAAAAAAAAAAAACCTTCCAAAATCTAATTTTGGGAAGAATGCCAAGACTAAAACACATCAATTAATCTTAAAAACAAATGACAACATCAGAAAAAATATCCTATCTCCAAGCACAGAGTTTTCTTTAAAATAACAAAAAATATATAAACTTACTTATTATGACTTTTTTAAAATTTAAAACTGGTCTATTTAAGCTGATACTATAAAAAATGCAAGTACTTAAAATAAAAATGGAAAGGAATGGCTAAAATAAAAGATATTAATATTCATTTTTTTTGGTAGAAATGTTCAACAAAAGAGTACATAGAAGCAAGGAAGAAGGGAAATAACTACAACAACAAATAATAGGCAGCCAGCAATTTACATGAAAATAAAACAACATGGAAAAGAACCACTGAGAAGAAAATAAAAGAATTATTATAAAGATGTGCATTTTTAAATAAAGAACATACTTCAATGCCATCTTTAGAAATAATTCAAAATCATATTTAATGCTATAAAAATTTTAGAAAGGCAATTATAGTACATCACATGCATCCCTATTAATATTTTCTTTATGCTGACCATTCATGTGGGCAGAAGTGTTTTGAATAGTTTTTCACATTTTTTCATCCTGCCTGAGCTCCACTGTATTTAGCTGAGTTCTGATTATCACCTCTCGAAAATCCATTGACCATTGAATTATTTTTCCTCCTTCTTCCTTTCATTCTCAAGTTAACTTGAGTTATTCCACAGAGAATAGTGTGAATGTAAGATAACACACATTTCCATCTCATTCTATGGTCCCAAGAATTGTCAAGCACAGCAGTGATTTGCGTTTTGTTTCTATTATGATGTGAATAATTTTGTTCATTATGTATTGAAAAGAATTAGACATTAAAATATGGGCATGTGAAGCATGCACAAAGGATGTTTTCTGTAACACTTGGAAATTCAGGCCCAGGCTTTAATGCTAAATAAATAAATTTTGTTCTCTTACAGAAATTATTTGTCTTTCATTTTCTCTTTTGTTAAGGAACATGCTGAGTCACAGGATAAGAACTCGTGGAGTACTCACAGTAAATTTGAAGTGAGAATTTGAAGTTGGGCAGTTTAAATCCTGAGTCTGTTTAATTGAAGTCATACCTATTAAAAATCACCTAATTTTTAAATATACACCTACCCTATAATTTATTTAACCAAACTATACAATTTTATAATACCTTTTATTTAAAAACAAAATTGCCATTGAATATTTTTTGCAATCAGACAGTATAGATGTTTTCTTTAAATTCTTCAGATTTTATAAAATTAGATACAATATTTCAAATTTTAACTTAACTTGTGTTCCTTGAATTCTATGTGTGGTAGATTTTTGCAATTCAGTTGGTAAATGTAATTGTTCTGTGAATGCATTTTTTGAGTTTGCTGAGTTCTCTGTGTAGCTTTGGCCTTTTCTTTCCTGTACTTCTGAGTTCCCCATTACTTCCTGAAGGACATGAACACAGACTCCATGGCCATTGCTTCCCTCCCAAAGACAAATATAAATATGCTTACTGAGAACCGTTGACTGTGTTTAGGGCTTCTGTCTATATATAAATTTATTCTATGTTGTTTGTAAATATTCATGTATTATTATCAGAAACAAAAAGGACACATGTGAAGGTGATATAACAGAAGGAAATATAAGGGAGCTGAATAAGTATCTGGCATTACATGTCTTTAAAAATGATAATTCATGTAATAAAATTATAAGTTTCTTTTCAATTATTTTAAAGCTAATGCAACAAAAATGAGCAAATATGTGTTTGGGGGAAGAAGCAGTTAACAAGATAATTCTAAAATTAACCTGACAAATTGAGTAAAATAATATTATTTTTTTAGGGACTCATTCTAAATGTGCCAAAATGCATATAACCATGGAAGTTCAAGAAAAGAGAGAAAAAGAAGAGGATCTACCACTAGATAATAGAGCATGATAGAAGAGTATAATAATTGAAACATTATACCAGTAACAGAGGAAGACAAATCAATTAAAAACACCAAAATATGGAAAGAAATAGAACCAATGTGTGATATTAATGAAAGATAAAAATCAATACCATTAGAAGATTTGTCATTGTAAACGATGTTGGAAAATGTTATTATGTATGTGGACATAGTCACAGTAATGAAAATATTTATCATTACTTTTATCATAATGCTACATTTTACTTAAATTTTACTCCAATTTGATAGCTATCTTTATAAATTCAATTTGAGAGTATATTACTAAGGATGCCACAAAAACTAGAAAGATAAATGTGTCTACATAACAAATAGTTAAAAAAAAAAGCAAAAAATGTAAACATTTAAATGGCACACTTTAAAAATGTATCACATCTAAAAGATAAAGGCTAAATAAATAAGATAAGTAGTAGTTAGAAATCAACATAATAAAAAGGGATAAATATCTCTACCAAAAAAGGAAAGCAAGTGCATACTATTTCACTCAACAGAATATAATCAACCAACTAATGAAAGCTATTTCTAAACTAAGACAAAGGAGTGGAACTGAAGCCAGAATTAGACTGGCAGTCACTATAGATAAGTAAATGGAGTCAGGTCAGATCAAGGAGGCCAATTTTAAGTGAGTCTGGGAAGCTGGAGACTGTCCCATGAGGGATTGAAATGTTAATTCCTTCAGAGCCCTTCTACCACCTTTATCAAGAACCTGCCCCTGCTCCAACCTGTTGCCAAGGTAACCTATCTCAGGAATTGCCTCTCACTACAGGGAGCTATAAGGTTGTTAGTGTGTTCTTGGCTACTCCATCCTGCCCTTCCCCCTTCAGCCCACCTGTTTTCCACCAAGCATTCCTGGGCCTAGTCATATATCAGGAAGGAGAGAGATGAGCTGAAGAGAGCAGGAGAACAAAGGAGGCCAAGGACATATAAAAAGGGGCAGAATGCCTAGCTTCTAGGGATACCAGGATACCAGCTATGGGCCCCTTCTCCCTTCACCTAGAAGTCTGTGTTACCCTTTTTAAGAAAACCCTGCTTTACATGCTTGTTGGCATGTTTCTCTAATGTTCAAACTTCAACAGTGAGGGAGCAGAACTTGGCACCGATGACCAGAGGTATCAGAAAGATTCCAACATTCATTTTCATACTGCCATATTCTTAAAAATATTACCAATACAGAATATAGACAAAATTATACAAAAGGAAGCAATCTGTATAGCTTTGAAGATAGTATAAATTGGCTTTAGGGGTCATGGTAGTCAGACAGGGGTGTTGCAGAACAGCCAGAGTGATAAATATTTCCCCAGAGTTGTGGCAGACTCCTGAAGCCCCAGTGGTCTGAGGACAGTGACCCTTAGAGAAGACAACCTTCATCTGACCTTTGCTGTTGGAGCCTGAAGTGGGTGTCCATGCAGGGGAAGTCCAAGCACAGAAGATAAGGATCTGTGTGACCCAACCAAGGTCCTGGAACCTAAACCAGAAGTGGAGCACATGGGCCCTTTCTTTCAACCTTCATCTTGGGAGGAGGAGGCCCTGGTTTCTGTTTAAATCTTTCCTCAAATTCAGGGTTTCCATATCAATATCTGGTAAGAATTATGTTTCCCCAGATTGTGGAGCCCATTAAAAAAATCCAACCAGAGAACAAGATTTTACCTCACCTTCTTAAATATATTTATCTTTGTAAGGGCTCTCTTAGAGACTTCTTCTCCTGAACTGAATCAATAGAAGATAAAGCACTCTGTTTTATGGGTCTGAAAAGCCACAGTGGCAATTTTCTCCACAGGACATTTAGAAAGTAGAAAAACAACAACAACAACAACAACAAAAACAAAACAAACAAAAAAAAACAGTGTATGAGTGAAACAGAGGTTACACAGTAAATTGTGGGGATATGCAGGACTGAGAACCCTTGTCAAATCTGCTTGTCTCTAACAGGCTTGTGCTTCGGAGCTAACATTTTGCTGTCCTGATCCTGCCATGCTCCTTCATTCTTGCCTTCCTTGGGCCTATATTTGATATCCACATGCCACCAGCTTACTGTTAAACATTTTCCAATCTGACATTAGCTTGATGACTCACTGCCATTTCTATACTTTGTGTGAGTAGACTCTCCTTGGAAAATGAATATACCATGCAGTTCAAAATTCCTAAGAACAATTAAAATAACAAAAGGAACTTTACTTAAATTTACAGAATAATATATTTGAGATGGACATAATTATAGACTAAAGGAAATATATACTGCCCACAAAACTCCTTTTTGGCTAGATGTTATTGTTTGTGGGTAATTTTCACCGCAGGTAGCAAACATAAAAAAAAAAAAGGTTTACTTATGTTTTTGAAATTATTTGTATTCCAGATATAAATGATAAACTTACTTCATTTACTTTATACAGTGGTCAGTTTCACAAATTTTACTTATCACCTTTCTTTAAAATCAGATTCCAAAGGTGTGGTTGAAATTTGTTATCAAGGTGAATTAACAGTGATTAATCAAATAAGCTAAAACTACACAACTAACCTTTTGCTCACGAATTACTCCTTAAGCAGCCTATTGATTATGATCACTGACTATCATGTATTCCATAGTCTTATGGCCATAGTGACTGTGCATCTTTTGTCTGTTTATTTAGACAGCAAGCATATATTTGAGTTGCCTTTCGTCTCCAACTGATAAACTCAAGTAACATTTCAGAAAAAAAATGGAAAGTTAAAAAATGCATTTGACCAAGTAAGTTAAATGTTAAACAAAGGGAAAGAAAATTGATACTATTGAAAGAGAACTACATATAGTATAAGAGAATGTTGATATTGCCACCTTCTAGAAGAGAGATTGATTCTACATGCATAAAAAGAGGGATTCAGGCAAGAAAAATTTGTTTTAAAAAAGGAAGACTCTAGTTATGACCAAAGGGATGAAAATGGTATAGCAGAGGTGATTTCAGCCAAAAGTTCAAAGGAACACTCAAAGATGTTTCATGATAATGAAAGCTTAAACAATTAACTATAGGGAGTCTATTCAAGCCTAGGAGGAGTACAGCAATTTGCCCAAGCATAGGAAGATATTCTACTCATACATAAGTTACACAATGAAGAGAAGTGTGGAAGATTGTTTAAACTACTCTGAAATTGACTGTTAAATGTGTACACACATGTTCAATAAAGTAATGAAATGCCTTAAATCCCAAAATTTTAAAGAAAAATCATTTTAACTATCTAAGCAACAAATTATTGGGACTTTTTCATAAATATAATAGAACATGATTTTTTTTGTCCTCTCCTTAATAGACAAGTAGAGCAAGAAACTAAGTATTAAGAAAAGCAAAGCAGTAAAAATTAGACACTAATTCAAGTTGAGTATAATGGCATGACAGAATTGAATGTGGTTATATGACTATCTTATGGATATCCCCATGCAATAGACAAAAAATATTTTATTAATAACTCTAAATTTTTTAACATTTTTCATATGTAGGGCACATCCATCAATTCATTTTGCTAATTTATTTGATTTTTAATATATATCACTTGATTCTCATGTTTAAATATGTTCTCAAAAATTTCTTGTTAGAAATAAATTAACTAAATATAAGTGTAATTATGATAGGATTTTTTAAAGCTCACTGTTTTTGTATGGCTGCCCTGTCTACTCATAAAATCATAGAATAACTATTGAGTACATTGAGAAGTGAATAAATAAGCATTTTTTTCTTTTAATACATTACTAAAATCACTGATGAACACAGGGGAAAATAAGTTATTATGGATAAGGGTTGAAGGCAAAAGTATTCTGTTTTATGATGCAGTTTCTTAAAAGACCAAGAAAATAATTTCAGTTTCTGTATTTTAAAATCTTCAATTCTAATTAGGATCCCAGTCTTGTGGATGTACACAATGTTACGATTAACAGTGGTGAATCTATTTATATATATATATATATATATATATATATATATATATATATACACACACACACACACACACACACACATAAGGAAGTTATATCAGATTCATTCTACTGTCTTTCCTATTTCTATCCCCCCTCGTTCCCTTCAAATAAAAGCATACAGTATCTTCTTTCTCAATGTACACTACAAGCCAAAGGATATGTTTACTAAAGCAACATTTACATTTGTAAGACAAGAAGATAGATAAATTCATGGCTAGAAAGTTAAATGATCACAGAAACTAAAACTTCTTTTTCTTTTCTTTTTTTTTTAGTTCTCTGGACTTAAACCAAGGCTTCCCTCACACATGCTAAGCAAGCACTTTTCCAACCTGGCTACATTCCCAGCCTTTTATTCAATTTGCCTGAAAGATCTTGAACTTGTGAATCTCATGCCTCAGTGCTCCAAGAAGTTGGGATAACAGGTATGCACCAAATGCCTGGCAGTAACTAAATCTTAATTAGGAAGACATTTTGTTTCTTAACTTCTTATAAAAATAATTCCATTTTTCATAAAATGTGCAGCATCTAAAATCAATCCAGGGTAAGCAAATGTATAGATAAGGAACAAATATTGATTTAAATAATACTTATTTACATAAAAATCCAACAACAATTTGGATCTTTGACAAATATTCCAATACTGATGATCACTAGCTATCAAGACCATTAGGTACCCATATGCCAATGTGTTCTACCTTAATTAAAAGTTATAAGTTGAAGAAACTCACATTAACCTAAGCTGCTTTTGTTTTCTATCCATCTTGAGATTCTTAATAGAAGTACTACAAGTTCTACATGGGGGAGAGCATTTAGTTGTGTTGTAGTTTGTGAAACACCAGATTCCCACATTATAATGAAATGTCAGTCCTAGAGCTATTTCTACCAGGAAAACAGTTTCAGTCTCATTTATAATGGCAGCAGGGAACCTGAGTGTGGCCATTGAGACACATGCCACTACTTCAGTGAAATAGAAAACAAAAATAAGATGTGCCATCCTAACAAAACAAATGCTCCCTAGTGATTTTTAAAGTAGATATAGATTTAATTTCCTTGAAAAAGGACATTATGTTCTTAAAAGCAGCATTCTAAAGAAATACAGAATTTCATGGAAAGCCAAATTTTAAAATTCCAGACATGCTTCTTTGAGCTAAACTGAAAAATATGTAATAGTGTCTGCTTCCAGTTA
This sequence comes from Marmota monax, assembly GCF_021218885.2. NCBI lineage: Eukaryota > Metazoa > Chordata > Mammalia > Rodentia > Sciuridae > Marmota > Marmota monax. The sequence continues at coordinate 5,927,484 of NW_026695209.1, read as the reverse complement.
GAGTTAAACCAACAAATGAACTTTTATATAACTTCTGAATTTTTGTAGCATATTTATTTTCACAATTTTGCATATATAAGTTCACATTAATTTGAGCAAAAAAAATTTTTAATGAAAATTGCCTTTGAATTTTCCTAATTCAATGTTATTTTGGGTCATTTTTATTTCAAGAATCCATGTACTTTTTGTTGTTGTTGTTGTTATCTTTTTGTTTTTTTGGTATTAGAGATTGAACCCAGGGACTCTTTACCATTGAGCTACATCTCCAGCCCTTTTTTAAAAAAATTTATTCTAAGAAAGGGTCTCCCTAAGTTACTAGGCTAAATTGCTAAGACTGGCCTCAAATTTGCAATTGCCCTGCCACAGTCTCCCTAGTTGCTGGGATTACAGGCATGCACTACCACAACCAACTCACAAATTTATATGGTTTTTTAATGCCGTTTGGGTTTTTTTTTTTTTGGTGAGTTCTGAAGAGCTAGTTTCTTACTGTGTGAGTGTGAATTCTAAATTATTTAATTTTTGCAACAGTAACCACAGTTTTCTCCAGAAATTTCACTTGCAATCTCAGAAGCTCAATCTCAATCTCAAAAACTCAAACTTAAATTTTTAAACAGATATTAGTTGAAATAGTAGAAAAAACATCTTCTGATTTGAACTGCATTTTTTATACCTATTTATCCATTAAAAATAAATGCAATAATTTATAAAATTATGTTCATTAGCAAAGACAAATCTGTAAATATTTAAAATGAGAATTTTAAACATGGAGAATAAAATACCCTATGAGGGTGTTTTTAGACAAAGATAAGTTTTTAAATTCCTAAGTATAAGAGCAGAAGAAATAAAACAACTTTTCTTGATGTGACTAAATCCTATAACAAGACCTTCTCTATTTATGGATAAAACTATAAATTTACATGTCACCACTGTCTTGTTCATAGCTACAATTACAAGTAATCAAAAGAATTTCTAAGGAATTTCCTAACATTTCAAAATTAAAAATAGCTTTGTAACCAAGTTATTTTCATGTATCTTTTAAGCACACAAAATAAAACAGCGATTTTATGCAAGGTACTTATATGTTTACATTTTATAATGAGTGCATTCTACATAATTGTTCATGTGGTAGCATTTCTCTTGGAAATCATTGTCTATAATTGCTATATTTATGCATGCATACATCTATATAAAGCAAATTATATTTTTAAATGAATGAAGTGAAAGTCAGCTTTCTCTTACTATGACAAAATAAGTGAAAGATCAACTGAAAAGGAAGAAAGGTTCATTTTGGCTTCTAGTTTTAGAGGTTTCACCCCATTGTCAAAGGGCCTTTTATTTTTGAGCTCCTGGCAAATCAGCACATCATGGATGGAACCTGTTATGGCTTGGATGTGAGGTATCCCCCAAGAGCTAATGTGTGAGACAGTGCAAGAAGGTTCAAAGGACAAATGATTGGGTTGTAAGAGTCTTAACCTAATCAGTGATTTCATCCTCTGATAGGGATTAAATGAATGGTAACTGAAGTGGTAGGGTATGGCTGGAGGAGGTGGGAACTGGGGCATGGCTTTGGCTACATATTTTGTAGCTGGAGAGTGAATTCTCTGCCTCTTGATCACCACTATGTGAGCTGCTTTTCTCTGTGACACACTCCACCATAATGTTCAGCCTCATCTTGAGCTCCAAGAAGTGAAGCTGGCCTCCTATGGACTAGGACCTCTGAAATCTTGAACCCTCAAATAAACCTTTTCTCCTCTACAATTGTGCTGGTTGGGTCCTTTAGTTACAGCAGTGGACAAAGCTGACTAAAACTAGAACCACAGGGTAGAACAACTCACTGCAGCCAGGAGAAAGAAGAGAGAAAAAGGCAAGAGCCAGTGTTTCAAAATTCATTTCAAGGCCATGTCCTCAATGATCTCATTCCTCCAACTAGGCCCCACCTCTTAGAGATTCTACATCTTCCAATAGCATCCTAGGCTTGGGACCAAGTCTTTCACACATGGACCCTTGGGGGTATATGTAAGATTCAAGGCATGGCAAATGATGTTATGGTGGATAATTACTTTACTGGAAATAATTGGACTTATTTATATCATTTACTTTTTTAAATTAATGTTTTTAAAAGCAAATATAAACCTGAAGTATGTTAAACTAAATCTCTAGAGACCAGGGTTTTTCTAACAGAAAAGGTTTTTCCATCTCATTCATTATAGATGTTAGAAAAAGAAGAACCAAGTCCTGGAACAAGTTCCCACCATAACCAGCCCCAGGGCTAGCTAGTTGTTAGTAAATGTCCACCTGTCTATGGCTAAGAGCAGTTTTTGTAAAATTTGGGAAGAAAATACTGTAACCTACAGATAAGGGGGGTGGACCAGATGAATGAAGCAGGCAAAGTTTTGGAAAAGGACTGTCGTCACTAAGGAGCAGGTGCTGTTTCTTAACTGGTTAAAGTTATAAGCAGCTTGCAGTGGTGTCTTGATCATTGTCCTTCTGGGGTTCTGAATTAGGGTTTCAATATATAATTAAGTAGAACAGCTTTGTTGTTGTAACTGGTTGAGCCCAAAGCTGTTAGAAGAATAGCTTCTCTCATCTCTCCTCTTCTTCATCCTATGGCCCTCTAACTAAATTTAGGACATCTTAGAACTTCTCTTATCAAGTATACATACAGTTTATACCATACCAAGCAAGCTTTTAGTAGCTAAGTTAATATCTCAGTTTTATGACATCCTTAAGGACCCTCATCAACTGGATGGGAATGTAATTCAAATACATATTTTTTTTTTTCTTCATGTCACTGATATTACAAACAAACCTTTTAGGAATGATGCTTCCTATTCATCCATGAGTTTTATCCTATTTTTTTTGTGTGCATGTTTAAATATCCTTATTCAAAAGGTTCTAGTCTTAATATGAAGGTTATATGAAGTGCAATTGTAATAAATGGCAATTTGATGTGCATAATTTGATTGGCTGGCCTTGGATCATATGAGCGAACACATTTTACTTGAATACTGAAGACATGCATAAAATTAATATTGTCACTTTAAAACATGTGTCTTTCCATTGACTCTTCCATTCTATACACAATTACAAATTTTATGAAAATAATATACTGTTTTTAAGTATTCAATATCATTTAAAAATTAAAAAGTTATCTATAGTTAACTAAGATTTATTTTTTTTCTTTCTTTTCTTTGTTTAATAGCTTCACACGAAAATTTAATGAAATAGTTCTCTATAATTATGTGTAAATGTCAAATTACTGTGTGGGTTTTTCTATGGGAGTATATTAAAATACTGCTGAATACAACCTAAACATTGTGTATCTTGAATTTTTACTGCAATGGCATTTGCATTTGAGCAATGAAAATAATCAACTTAATTTGCCCTCCTAGAGAGCATAGAGTGGCTTTGATTAGCCTATTGAAAGCTTGTGTTGTTCCCCTTGAGTATGGATGCAGGGGGTAGAATTGCCAACAAGATGCAACCCAGCAGGAATCCAGGTTGTCAAACCTAAAGTTGACTATATTAAAGAGGAAAGAGAAGGTCACTGACTTGGAACTAACAAGTTGCTAAGCTGAAGCTTTCTCTGTCTTCTGAAAATAATTGATCTATGCTATTGTGTTGTAATCACTAGTGCATAGGTTGTTTTAGCTTATTGTTTATTCAGGATATTTTTTGGAAACTACTCCTCAAAAACATTAGAACTGTAGTGCCCAGTACTCTAACAGGGCTGTGCCTGTTCTTGCCATCTCCTCTGTACAGTATCACAATTTGTGAAATATTAGGTAGAAAAGAAGGTCTTATTTAAATAGTAGAAAACAAGAAGTCTTGGAAGGAGGACAGAATTTAACCTGCCTAAGCATATCACAAAAAGTGTTAACTATTTTAAAGCAGCTTAGGGGAAATCCCCCTAAAAATTCAGAAGTACAAAAGTAGCCAGCACTCATCAAGATAAAATTCTCAGTATCTTGAACCAATTAAAGGCCATGAAGTATGCAAAGAACAAGAAACCATATAACATGATGGAAATATTTACTCAGTGCAAATGAGCCCACGATAAACACCTATGTTATGTTTACAAATATATTAAATTATTAAAGTAGTTATTATAACTACATTGTATGGGCATAAATGTTTACTTTTAAATGAGAGGGTATGCATGTGTGTTCATTATATTCACATATATAAATATATTGAGAAGTAGATGCAGAAAAAAATAATAGATGTGTTTGTATGCATGTTTTATTTCCTATAAATGCCCTTGTCTATTGTAGTGGAGAGAAGAGTAGTTTCTCTCCATTCTCCATGTTTCCTTGTTTTGTCTATTATTTAAATTGACATAAGTCAGATTAACAGGAGAAAAAAAAAACACACTTAAATATGTATGTGTAGACAAAGATCCCATAAAATAATGGGACCTAAGGAGTGCCAGATCATTGAAGTTTACATAGTATCCTGAACTACACAAAAGAATAGGAACTTAGGTTTTTTGGATGTTGGTAGAGACTAGTTTTGGAAGGTGTAGAGAGAAAACGAATGGTGCATAAATATCATGTTACTTTGTGGATAAAATTTTCTCATGTGATCAAATTTACTTCTGAACAGGTCTCCTTTTGATACTATATTTTGTAGATATAAATTTCCTTAAATGAAGGCAGATTTTGATGGCTACTCCTATGTCTACAGTTTCAACATGCCAAAGAAGAATATTTGGATATAATGTATCCCAAGCCTGTAACCGAGTACTGAGTGACTGAAGAAACATGATAATTTAATATTAATGAACACACCCATGTATAATAACTTGTTTTCTAATTATCATTTATCATTTAGCTTTGGCTCTGAACTTTAGATTTGTGCAGGAAATATAAAAGAATAAGCCTGGGTCTTCTTAGGACAGAGTTCTCATGAATGGGATTGGTGCCTTATAAGACAAAGTTTAGAGAATTGTCATGTCCCTTTCACCATGTAACACAATGAGAAGATGCCATCTGTGAACCAAAAGTGAGGTCCCTAGTGGACATTAAATGAACTTTGCCTTGATCTTGGATTTACATCCTCTAGAACTGTGAAAACAAATTTCTACTGTTTATAACTTATGCAATATATGGTATTTTGTTAGAGTAACCAGAATAGAAAAAGTGCATTCTGTAAAATTTGTAAGGATACTATTGTGAAAGAATTCTTAAGCAAGCACAAAATGGATAACTTTCTCTTTCCAAAAGAAGATAAGATGGCTAGACTAGACTACATGATAAGGCACTGGGAAGCTTATGTGTCAGTACCACTTCTAGGGCTTTAGAAATCTAGCCATGTCTTCTCATCTTTTGTATCTTATTTTACTTTCTCATGATGATTATGTAAAAGAGCAGACTCTTGACCAGTCTTCTGGGTAAGAATACAGCAGATCAGTTTTCTTCATAAGAATATTGTAAGGTGGGGCTGGGGCTGGGGCTCAGCGGCAGCACACTTGGTTGTCATGTGTGAGGCACTGGGTTCGATCCTCAGCACCACATATAAATAAATAAATAAGATAAAGATCTATCAATAATTAAAAAAATAAAAAAGAGAAAAGTGAATATTATAAGATAACTGACTCTAAAATTTAAAATTTCTCTGCTTTATCTTACCCTATGTATTATGTACTGTATCAATGTATTCATTTATCATTGTTGATTTATGATTGCCATGATTCTCTGTCTATAAAAGTTATTATGACATTTTTTTCTTCAGAACACTTTTTCAAGACAACTTTAATCTCTGCTCTCAGGACTACTTTACTTGTATTGTCTCAGAATAAGCTACCCCTTCTAAAAAAAGCAGAATTTTTATTTTGCATCAAAAATATGTTTAATATTATTAATATTGTTGCTATGGTTTAGATGTGAGGTGTCCTCCAGAAGCTTATGGGTAAGACAATGCAAGAAAGTTTAGAGGTGAAATGATTGGGTTATGAGATCCTTAACCTAGTAAGTGCATTAATCCCCCATAGGGATTAGCAGCATGGTACCTGTAGACATATAGGGTGAAGCTGGAGGTTGTGGGTCATTGGCAGTGTGCCTTTGTGGTTCATATTTTGTTCATGGAAAGGCGAGTTCTCTTTATCTTTCTGTTTCCTTGTGTGATATTCCCAGCTGCTTTTCACTACCACTCAGTTTCCCCGTGATGTACTACTTCACCTTAGGCCCTAAAGAATGGAACTGCCCATCTATGGACTGAGAACTCTGAAATCATGAGCCCCAAATAAACTTTTCCACCTCTAATTGTTGTTTTCAGGTCATTTGGTTACTAAAGCCCAAATGCTGATGAAAACAATTATAAAAAATAAATAATGAATGAATCCTTTACTAACAAAGGAGACTGAGGACACCTGAAGAACAAATGCAGGACAGTATCATGGAAACTGGGGAAAAAAAGTATACGAAGGGAAAAACTGATGCAATTTGAATAGAATCCATAGTTTATTGTTATTATATTCAGTTTTAACAAATGGGTCATGTTTAATGTTAAATTAAAGAAAACATTTGAAAAGGACATAAATGGATTTCAATTTATGTGTTAATTATTAATAAAAAAAAACATGGAAATTATTTTACCTTTGGAAACTTTGAGGAAATCTAAAATTTACAAAAATATAAGTAACCATTCAAAATTCTTAGAATAGACTCTCTCACACAAGTAGCAAAATGGCTTAAAATCAAATAATAACTGACATTGCTAGTGTCAGCATGCATGAGGAACAACTTGAACTCTCCTCTACTACCTGTAGAAGAGCACACTGGTACAGGTCACATATGAAATGATTTCTGCTAATTTGTATCACATCCATATTTCATGCTTTATCAAATTCAACAAGATCTAGGGACCAGGAGGATATGTATCTGTACCAAAAAGACATGTAAAATGTCCATAGCATCGATAAAAGTCACAGCTTAAGTGGGAAACAACAACAAAAATATTAATGTTTGAATAGAAGTACACATAAAAACACTATAATTAAAAAAATAGAAGCTAAAACTGACTTATCTTAGAAATAAAGGGACTAAAGATTTGACAGGGATATTCATGAGCACACCAAAGACGTGTGCAGAAAATGTTCTGTTTATTTACCTGTGTATTGTTAGGGTTCATTTTGTCATACATACTACCTTTGCTCTTTTTAAATTACATACAAACATAAGGTCTTTATTTTAAAAAATATGTGACCAGAATTAAATGTCTGATCTTCCTTCATCCTACTTTTATTGTGAAAATTAATGAGATATTTTCAAATGCTAAACAATATAAAATGTAATTATGATTTCTGATATAGTTTTAAAGTGTTCCTATCATTATATTTGTTGAATTTTGAAGCAAAGAATGAAGATCCTGGTCACCCCAATGGCCAGTTAATACATTATTATTCTAAGAAACCACAGGGCCAGATCTGGTTGAAGATATGTGAGTTATATGCACACAAAGGTCATTTGTAATTAAATCATGCATACACATATGCAAGCTTGTTATTGCCATTGCCTACATCTTCTTTCTAATAGCCATGATTTTCATGTTTTGCTTTGTTAAATTTTCTAGAAGTTGAACAATATTTACTAAATTGAAATTTTTGTATTTAACTTCCATAGGCCAAATCTATCATATCCGGATTAAAATAAAACAGAAATCTACAGTTGAGGAGACTCTATGTTACTGATAGGAAACTTTAATGGAAACTCTTTTGCTACTTTATGTAACATGAAACCCCACCCACCTCCAGTTAACACTCAGTTAATGTCATCAGGGATTAATTCACTGATTAGGTTAATGCTGTAACACAATCATTTCTCCTCCAAACCTTCCCACATTGCCTCAAACCAGAGCTTTTGGGGGAACACCACATGTAAACCATAACAGCAACTTTTAAAAAAGTATTCTGAAATTGCAAATTAATATATTCTTTAAAAGTAATTTTCTTTTCTCAGAAGAATAATAAGCTAAACCCTTATTATAGTAATTTTAATTTACTGAGTGTAGGCTAAAATTTAAATATGCTATGTATAAATGTCACAAGTATTATTAAGTAATAGAAATGCATTAAAGAAACACATATTCTTTAAATTTTATAAAAATGTGTGTGAATATGTGTGTTGGTGTACATAAACACACAAAAATACATGCATATATATGTCAGCTATTATATATATTATATATATGTATGTTATATATTATATATGTATATATAAACAGTACAATCTTTCTTGAAATACATTTGAAAAGGACATATATGGATTTCAATTTATGTGTTAATTATTAACCAGTTCAATGGCAAGAACTCTAAGGAAAGATAATTAATAACCTTTAGTGAAATTAAGCAAAATAAATGAAAAATTTAAATAAACAGAAAATTAAATGATTTGCAATATTAATTAATACAATGTAATAGAATATAAAAAAATTCTCTGAAATATCTTTTCATCAAAATTTCTTTAAACACAACTACAAATAGGAACAATTTTGCTGCAAAATCATAAAATGGTATACAATGGTTAAGACAATACACTGAAAAGAAGCTACTTTAGTGAACTGAATTAAAAACACAGCTATGTATAAATAAAACTTAAAACCTTGATAAACAGTTGAAATTCTCATTAAATCATCTGAATGTTTAGAATTTTATGAACAGAGAACATGTACTAAGCATGTGTGTTTTGGAAATGAGAAATAGGAAATTCAAAACATATGCTAAATTTTGAATGTGAGCACAGGAAAAGGGTGTGATAATCAATACTAGCTCACAGAAAGGAAAGGTTTTGAAAAGAAGGTTGTTGTAAACGTAATGGCTGCAATGTTTTGTGTAATATTTTAATATAAATTTTTGGATTGTGTTATTTAAAGACCTACATATCTGAGTTGATGGCTAGAGAAAGAAGAGCAGCACAGTCCAGGATTCGAAAGTCCTACATAGTTTAGGAGATTTAAGCAAGATCCTAGGAAAGTAAACCTCAATCTTTTCCTAATGCAGGGTTTCTGATTTCTGGGGTCTTTCCAAGGCACAATTCATGTTGATAGAATTGTAAAGAATAGATGTGTTTAAGAAATTATATAATTTATTACAGATATTAATTTTGAATGTCAAAAGAGTGATGATCAGGAACATTGTAGACCCTGCAGGAGATGTTAGAATTCTTTGGTAGAGGCACTGCTGTATTAAGGGTTAAGTTGATCTGCAACCTAGACCATTGTTTGCACTTTCAGGAATTCATGCTCCAATGGTGATTAGCCAGCATTTAATTAAAAAGTCACTTTCTGGGAGGTGGCTGTAGGAGTGCTTCATTTATCTTTTTAATGATCAGCTTCATTGACTTGCTAATTTGCAAAATGAAATTTTGATATAGCCCTTCATTAGTGGAATTGGTGGCAACAGACATAGGTAGGCTGCCATAGATATTTTAACTCTCAGCAGTGTCTCTATATGATAAAGGAGAAGAACTCAGTATGAGTTTCAGTGGTTAGCCTTAAGAATGATACCTTCATTTTGGTCCCTAAATGGTCTTTGTCACTAAGGGGCCATCATGCAAATCTTGCTCTTGTGATATGGTAATACTCACCTTCAGTAAAACTGCTCAAAGTCTTTTATTTTCTTTTTTAATGAATGGAGATATGGATAGTCATTAATCATACAAGAGATTGAAGGACAGTTCTGTGACCACTTTCAAATACAATACATGTCTATAAACATAGCGGATCTGAGATTGTTTTAGTTTAGTAGCAAGGTATATACAAGACTCACCACTCAGTGTCTTCTAGATTTTGACGATTGTCAAATTTGGGCAATCGGGTAAAATATTAAGCAAAGAAAAATAGAACTTGTATTCACAAAAGTTTAACTCTTATAAGTTTAGACATTTTCCATTTTATAACACTTAGAACTTATCCTTGCTTTTATAACTATTTTCTTCTCTATACATACAGACACATAGTATGTATTTCAAAATAGTCTTTTGTTAATTCTTATGATAGGTATGTTGACATCACTCTTTTATTTTTCAACTTATCCATGTACTTTTTGATTGATCTACTGTAATGCTATTTTGTCTTATGAATACAAATTCTCAAGTGCGCCTTGTGAATTATTACATTTATCAATATAGTATTTTAAGGCATTAGGCATTAAATCTATGACTGCTGCTTTGATTCTGACAGTATTGTCTTTGCTAATTTTTCTCTTTAACTTTTAATTTTGTGCCACTTTTTATTCTATTCCTCATAATAGCTATAGAACTTAACTTTTAAAATACTTATCTGAGATTCTGTTTTCTTATTACTAAATATTAACATTAATATTTATTAGAATAATATACATTTGGTCTTATTAGTGACCTTAGATTTTATGTTTTATAGTTAGTTTTTCCTTCTAGTCTTGTCAACTCTTTATCTTAATAAAATTGTGCACATAAACCAAGTTGATAAAATCATGGTGTTTGGGGGACTCAGAAAATGGCATCTCAAATTACAGAGTTTAGGCATACTGAGTATCAGAACCCCTTTTCCCCTAAAGATAGCCACAGAACCTTTAAATAGAACTGCAAATTTCTCCCAACATTCTGTTTTGAAGCTGGCAATAAATAAATTCCCTGAGTCTATCATGTTTAGTTTTATTTCATAAGATCTCATTCTAGAAGGTTTCCTGCCTTATAACTAGAATAAATAAATGTCAAAGAGGCAGAAAAACAAAACAAAACAACACAACAACAACAACAAAAAAAACCTAAACCAATAGTCTTTGCTGATATTCCCCATCAATATATTATTATTAGATCCTTCATTTTCTGTGTAATCACATTTTTATAAAACTGGTCATTCTTCATTAAACCTAAGTTTCGAAATAACTTGAGTCTTTGGGTATTTATTTATTAAAACTCCCAGATCATGTATAACTTTGATTACATAAATATGATAGGTGTATCAGTCAACTGTGTGCTACTATCATGTAATATCTCCATAATTAACTTACATATTCTTTGGTGTAAAAAAAACTTATGAAATATAATGGTCTATTTTGGCTGAGTTTTGGTGTTAGTCCAAGATAGATAAACATTGATTTTGGCCTTTGGCAGAGGTACTGGATGCTAATGGTAGGGAAAGTGAGAGGAAAGAAATTACTCACCAACTTTTCAGAAGGAAGCAAAAGAGAAAAAGCAGCTGATACTTTCTATCCCCTTTAAGAGAATGACTTAAGAAACTTCCACGAGGCTGTACCTCTTATAGGTTCCATCATCTCCCAATAGTGCCACCCTAAGAACTAGACTAACCCTATAAAATATGAAACTGTATAGAATTATAATAAAGAGGAGACACAGACAAGGTACAGAGGCAGGGAAGGTGGCAGAGTGGCTCTTTGTCCAAGCAGCCACTTTTATTTATACAAATATGTTTTATTAGGCCATTAGTACCATAACCACATTACTGTTTAGAGTATCAGTAAAGTTGTTTATGCTGCAGTTTCATTTCACAGTTACAATATGCAATGGTATGAGCTTTGTGCAGTTCTCAAGAAAGTCCATTCTCTGAAGTTACTAGTAGGTGGGCAACTATAGAAGCACCTGAGCTTGATGAAACATTGTAGTTATCTATCAAACAAATTCTTCTATTCCCAGGAGCATGTGCCTAAGATCAAGGTTAAAACCCTCTTGCTACACTGGGCAGGCATTCCATGTCTTTGACACGGGAGTTTCCCAGCAGCCAGGCATTTGGCACCTTTGCAGAGAAACTTCCTAGCCACCAAGCATGCCACAATCACAAATGGTATCAGAGACCCAATCCCAAACACAAAACTCCTACATGAAACCTTGGTAGACACTCTTCCATACTATAGAATTATGCTCATTTATTAGGTTTTTATGGAAATATGTCTTTTGTTACAGGAATATCAGCCAGGACACTCAGGATAGTGGAAGAAAAGTTTTCATAACATTCTGCCTCTACTGTGTTTTATTCTCCTTAGTTAAAGTGGTCTTTTTTGTACTTAAGCTATAGATATATGAATAAATGCATTCCAACTACATTTTATGAAGGAACAAAGTCAGACATTTATTTAGGAAAGTAGATACACATTCAAGGAAGAATGTGGATTATTTTGAAAAAGAGAAGTCTTTGGGGGTAAAGCAACAATACACATTCAATGGAGAATGTGGGCAATCTGTAGACTGAGAAAGGCCTAACTACAGTTGTCACCAGAACACTTTTCACAACTCTTTCCTTATTGAATAAAATGTGGATATAAATAGATAAAAGGTTTGATTCCTTATTTCATCTGTTTGGAAGAAGCTACCATTCAAAAATTAAAGTGCGTATTCAAAGTTGAGATGAATACAAAGAAAGGGAATCTTTGCCATGAATATAATCCTCATACAGACTTCATTATTATTTCTCCTCTGCCTCCTCCTCCTCTTCCTCACTCTTTTTCATTTGTAAGTAAATTCCCTGAGTCTATCATGTTTAATGTTTAATCTTAGATTCATATGAAAAAGATACAATTTCATTCCCATAATTTTTTTGAATGATATATGCTATGCCTTGCATATGAGCATCTTTAACAGCTCCTCAGGTAATTCCATATACAACCATAGTTAACGCATACTCTTTAGGCATAGAGTAAAGTTATGGATTGGCTGATTCCCCTCATATCATATAAAGAAATACTGAGTTTTGTAGATTTTTATTTCCCTTTCCTTTTGGTGTTTAATTATTGAAAACACCTGAAATTTCAGTATGAGATTATTTTGTTATGTTTTTACTTTATTATTTTCATTTTTATCTATTTGATTTAAACTTTGCAATAAGGACTGCTAAAATTAAGCTTAGCTTGTGTGTGTGTGTGTGTGTGTGTGTGTGTTCATTAACCATGGGGTTTTTAGTGTGTTTTGTGTCATTATTTACAATTACTACCTTGATAATATGTTACTTTTATTTGCTAGTTAAATTGATTGATTTTTCTCTCATCGCTTCTTGAGTTCTGAGTTCAGAAAAATTTATTCTGTTGTAGAATGGTTGTTGGTTGTTTTACACTACTCAATAATCTTCCCTTCCCAAAGTTGAGACGTCAGTGATATACTTTCATAGGTATACCCTACTCATTATACATTATTCCTTGTCATTTTGTCTGCTCTGATATAGTGATAGGCATAAGAACTAAACAATTTGAATAAAACTCTCCACCTCAAATTTACATTTTAGAAAGCATGGATCTAAGGGTAAAATCTAAAGATCATTGAAATTAATGGCAGGGCCCTAAAGAGATAATTCAGTCATATATTCTAACTTGTACTCATCAAAGACCTGATTATTTTTATATTATTAATAATTGTTTCAGAAAAAAATACATGTACATTTGTGTACATATATGTATTTGATTAGCACAAAATCAGATTTTTATTATTTAAGCATAAAATACAAAATAAACAGGGGAATTGGGGCTAGGAGTTTTCTTAGGTGAATCTTTGTTGGAAAACAAAGATTTTTATAATTTTTAAGTTTTTTATAAGGCAAACCTACTCATACTTATATTAGAAAGAGAATATTTGCAATTCCTCACAGCCAAGAAAAATCTAAGTAATGTGTGCTATCCTAGAACTCTGTGCACTTTTTGGACATAGCTATAGAAAATAGCTAGCTGCATCAGAAAAACCTGCAAGTCATGATGCTCAAAGTCATGGTGAATATTAATTCATTGTTGAAAGACTTTCAATATCAAATAATTAAAATTCTTACCTCAAAACATTGCATAAAGTGAAACATCATTTTGTTCTTGAGCTGAATTTTTTTTAAAGAGAGAGAGAGAGGGAGAGAGAGAGAGAGAGAATTTTTTAATATTTATTTTCTAGTTTTCGGCGGACACAACACCTTGTTTGTATGTGGTGCTGAGGATCGAACCCAGACCACACACATGCCAGGCGAGCGCGCTACCGCTTGAGCCACATCCCCAGCCCATTTTGAGCTGCATTTATGTGCAACTATTTTAGTTGTAAGACTGAGGGGGAAAAAAAGGAGATAATGTGTGTTGATGAATTTCATCAACTGAATTTAGAATCTAACAGTCCTGTGGTACTGTAGTATTGACTTGAATGTAAAATGGTGACTTACACTTTCCCCACGGACTGGGTATATCTCTGCACTCTTGGAGTGCATGGGTCACCTTTATCAGGAATTAGTAAACTGTTGTGCATGGTCATGGCAGACCACAGTTGCTTTTTTTTCCTTTCAAATTGCTAAGCTTGAGCTAAGAATAATACATTTTTAATGGAGTTATATGAAAGGAAATATAGAATATGTAACAGGCATATATCCAAGTCCTAAAATATTTACTATATTAATTCTTAGAGAAGAAGTTTGCTTATCGTTGACTAATTTCCCGAAACACTTTCTAATAGGTCTTCTTTGTCAGAGTAAGAAATAAATTCCTCTAATTCTTTTTCACCTAAGTCCAAATCCTGTATCAAGAAACAAATGTCACCATCATTGTTAGGGTAGAACGTAAAATCATTAAAGCAGGATAATATTTCCAGAAAGAATTGTTGGAGTTTGATTTGTGTTGTCAAACGTTTCTGATTTCTCAAATTCATACCAAGAGAGGGAATGCTTTACCCTAAAATAGATATATATTTAAATTTAATACGTTTACACATATATGTGTGTGTGCCCATGAAATGTAGTATTCATCTGCATTTCAGTGTGCTAGTTGACATAGAGAACTGACACCCTAGCAATGTGTAGCTTGAGAAGATTCTTAACCAGGAAAATAAATTGAATTTATTATAAACGAATTACACTCTTCTATCTCGGTAGGAATGGAGCAGTTTTACAGAACTAAGATGGTATCATTTAAACAACTCTTAGTTTCAAGTTGAAAATCTTGAGTTATATAATGGTTTAGGTTGACTTGAATTACGTTTTTGTTCTCTGGGGAAGAAGGAGCTGGGAAAAGGGCCATACTTAGTGCTATCATCAACTGAAAAAAAAAATCAACTCAAGACTTCAAATTACATTTGCTGTTAACTATATCATATCACAAAAGCAACAGCACTAGTAGTCCTACTCTTTATGTGAAATGTCCTAGGGCAAGAATAACAAATGGGCATACACATAAATGTCTATTATTTAGTGCATTTATCATGCTAAAATATATTAGTAGCATGTTTGTAATATAGATTCAAACCTCTATCCAAGAATATCTTCAAAATGACAAAGACGATAATATTTAAACTTAGAATTTTTGATTCTTTAGCATTCTAGACAAGGACTAGCTGGCACAGGATAAGACCATCCTGTGTCCCATCACCTCTTTCACAGGTTGTACTTTTCCTGCTACAGTGGGCCTTGAATGGGAATTTGTTAAAAGTATATTCTTTCAAAAGCAAATTATCATCAATATCATCTTAATTATTAGGATAGATACTTTAGAATTTATTTCAGCTGCATGTATGATATTTCTTTTTAAACTCATCTGGGTAGAAAATGAAAGCTTCAGTGATTCATATGTTCAATTATTTATTAGAACACATATTCGATTGGAGTTTAGAATATTATTCTATTCACAATGCACATCAATAATGAGAGGAATTTAATACAATTTAACACCTGCTTAAACTCTTTCAGTGAACTAGGCACAGTTGAACATACCTGTAACTCCATGATTTAGAAGGGTGAGGCAGGAGGATTTCAAGTTCAAGGCCTCCCTTCTCAACACATTGAAACCCTATCTCAAAACAAAAAATTAAAAGGAGCTGGGAATTTAGCTTTGTGGCAAATTTCTCCTGGGTTCGATCTGCAGTACCAAAATTGAAAATTAAAAAAAAATAAAATAAAATAAAACTCTCAGTACACTAGTGACAGAAGAGAAATTCTTCAACATAGTAATGGAAATCTATTTAAAAACTTTCAACACACACCATTATAAGGATGAAATACTTACTAATACTTTATAATTACATAGAAGATACTAGCTAAAGACATTTAGATTAGAATGAGAGAAGTAAAAATATTCACAAATATTACTATACATGTAAAAAGCCTAAGTGATCTACAAAAAGTCTACAAAACTCTATGGACCCATTATACAATACAACTAAAAGAAAACAGGAGAAAGTTCCTGTTACCTTAAGACAAAAAAGCATCAGTAACAAAAGAAACAAACACAAAAATAATTTTGGTGCTATTTTCAAACTGAACTTTGGAGTTCTGGACTTTGATTGACCTTCCTCTCATCTAGCCTCATCACCTGCTGTATTAGTGTCCTAGAGCTGCCTAACAAATGTCCATAGGCCAGGTGACTGAAAACAGTAAATGTGTGTTTTTTCACAATTCTTGAGGGCAGAATTGAGAAATCGGGGCATTGGCAGGGCCATGTGTCCCTGGAAGACACTATAGGTGAATCCTTCCTGTCATTTTCTTAGTGTCCAGTGGCTTATAGTAATAAATAATTGATATTTCTTAATTATTGGTGTCTCTTCACTGGTAGCTGTGTCATTCCAGTCTTTGTCATTATAGGAAATTCTTCCTTCGATCTCCACATCTCCTCTTGTCTTAGAAGATATTGATTTTATAGTCCACTCTAACCCAGTGTTCTCATCTCAATTCAATTAATTACTTTTACAAGTCTATGTTCCCATATAAGGTCATATTTGAAAGTTCTAGAAAAACACAGACTTTAGAGGGACACTATTAGGCCCTCCCAAAAAACCCACCTAGGCTGCTTTGTTTACTTGTTTAGAGTTTCTCCTATGAATATTAACAAGTTATGTCTCTAGCTCTACTTCTAATAAATTTAATGTAAAATGAGATTATATCCTTAGAAACTAGCCAAGTTTCTGACACATAACTGGCAAACAAATGTGTGTGTGTGTGTGTGTGTGTGTGTTTGTCTTAATCCACTGTTCATTGCTAAAATAGCTAATCAAGAACAACTCACTGAAGGAGAAGTTTATTTTGGCTTTTGGTTTCAAAGGTCTCCATCCATCCACTGACTCTAAGCCTGAGGTGAGGCAGAACTTTGGTGAGGCAGAAAATTAGAAAGGTGTGGTGGAGGAAAGCTAATCAGCTCATGGCTGCCAGGAAAGGGAGGGGAGGAGTGGCAGGGGGAGAGAGAAACCATAAACTCTCCCAGAGTAGACAACTGGTGACCTACTTCTTTAAACTTAGAAACAATTTCTTGAGAGAAATATTGTTTTATTAAATATTTAAAGTCACTTATTGAACATCATATTTTAGGTTTTCAAAATATATCTGTTGTTCAAACTGACATATATCTCAGCAGTTAAATAGCTGAGATAAAATAAAATTTAGAATGTTAGTGGGAAAATATAGGAAAAATTAACTTGTATAGAAGTGAGAATGTTATGAGTGCTCTAAAAAAAATGGTCATGGTTGGGCTGGGGTTGTGGCTCA
Organism: Marmota monax; assembly: GCF_021218885.2. Lineage (NCBI taxonomy): Eukaryota > Metazoa > Chordata > Mammalia > Rodentia > Sciuridae > Marmota > Marmota monax. The sequence continues at coordinate 5,910,066 of NW_026695209.1, read as the reverse complement.
AAGGTAGAGAGCTTGCCTAGCATGTGTGAGGCACTGGGTTCCATCCTTGGCACCACGTAAAAGCAACAACAACAACAACAAAACAACAACAACAAAAAAAACTATTGTGTCCACAACTAAAAAAATAAATGTTTAAAAAACATTGTTCCTGGTGAAAGTTTCTGCTGCATAATGTGTCGTGGAATAAGGACAGTTTAGTTTGGACTGTAGTACAATGATGTTTAAGGAGATGCCAGGTGATAGGAGATGCCCACTGATAAAAGAGGCAGGAAAATTTGCAGGAGCTCAAATGCCTAGCCACCTGGATGATGGCAAGGCAGTTATGGGGTGATATTATCTGAAAAATAATAATCCTTTGAAGCTTTGAACATGCCCCAAAATGAGTGTAATGGTAAATTTTATGAGTAAAATTGATTTGGAAAAATGTTTTCATATTTGGTTAAATAATATTTCAGGGTATGTCTATGAAGTCTGGATGAGATTAACATTGGAATGAGTAGAGAGGTTAAAGAAAATTGTACTTTCAATATAGGTTGCCTCATCTGATATGTTCAAGGTCTGAACAGAATAAAAGCCTAAGTAAGAAAGAATGATTGTTCTCTTAGGCTGGAGTACCACCTCCTCTTTGAGACATGGACTTAGGCAGTAACCACATTACAGGTGCTCCTGGTTCTCTAGCTTGCCAACTGCAAATCCTGGACTTAGTCAATTTGTGAGCCACTTCATTTACATATGCAAGTATAAATATAAAAATGTCTTTCTGTTTATCTATCTAATTGTTTGTTTCTCTGGGGAACTCATAATAATAAAACTGTTTACAGATTTCTATTTCAAACATGGCACTGTGCTTAAATTCCATTTTCTTTAAATTACTCCCAGTTATAGATTTTACCCATTAAAGAAATATTGGAAGATGCATTACTTGCAATCAGGGTGAAGATGTAAACACATTAAGCAACGTGTAAAGCTAACAAATTGATGGGTGAGACATTGACTTGATGGAGACTTGTCAAATTACAGTATCATATTTGTGCAGAACTCAAGCTTAAATTATTTTCAATGGCACTAAGGAATGCAAATGTAAAAGAAGGTCGTTTTACAAGGCATTTAAAATTTCAGTAGACTTGTTTTAATTCTTTATAATGGTTTGTTTTCCATTATGCCCACTAAAATATTATTGCCACAAAAAATAACCCTCAGTTAAGCTGTAGAGTCAAATACTACATTTTGAATTAAGACAGCACAGTCAACCATAGCCTCTCCAAATCACTACAAAAAATTGAAATCAGATAAATTGAAATATAAGTTGATCATGTATAAGAATATATTTTTAGATAGTAGAATATGTTGGAGTAGCAAAATAATTCCACATTCTAGCCAATGTGGATATACTAGCTTTTTTGAATTGCCATCTTATTAATAGACAAATCAAGTATTTCTTTTACAAGAGTTTCATACATAATAGAAAATAGCAATTTAAAGTGTATTTTTGATAAAATGTCTTAATTAATTTTTCTGCACATTTTTCTGCTAAATGTATTTTTTTTTTCGTGCTGGTGCTGGAGATAGAATCTAGGGCCTTGTGTATGCAAGGCAAGCACTCTACCAATTGAGCTTTATCCCCAGCCCTAAATGTATCTTTATTCACAAGTTTATTTCTCAAATTATTTATGTGTTTAATTCTCCAAATCTGTTTTTACAGACCATTCTTTTAAAGTATATATCAATAGTACTCCTAAAAGAGTTATTAAATAATTACTTTCGATTTTCTGTTCAAATCCTCCACCTCATCTGTACCACGAAAATACAGTAATGTGCAAAGAGAAACTCTGTTTTGTTCTCCCAAGTGACTTTTTATAGTCCTTCTTAGAATTTATGACTAAGATAAATTATCTACAGATCCACAGAGACTCATGTTAAACAATTGTGCCATCATTAGTCCGCATGACACATTGCTGATTCATTGTAACATACTGCCAAGGAAATAATTTAATTTAAGCCCTTAATGTAAGAAGATTTGGAGCAGGACATTTTTGCAGAAGTTGCAGCAAGTTTTCAGATACAGGAAAAGACAACAATTTCAAATTCACTCTGGCTTCTCTAAGGAGTTTCCTGTCAAAGAACAATACAATGTTAAAGCTCATCTCAATTCCCCAATGGAAAATACTACTCTATGGTAATAAGGCAAACAAAAACCAAAACGAATTCTTTTCATGTCAGGATTCTGATGTTGAGTGGTTTATTTCTTGTAATTAAAGAAATGTTTAAAAAGTTTCTGGTCATTCTATGTGTGGGACTGTGACTCCAATAAAAATCCAGAATGAGCCTTTTTAAATATTATTTGCATTCCACTTTTTAAATAGTGCCATTTTTACAAAAATTTTCAGACTCAGACCTCTGCCTTCATGTCAAAATGTCTCTGACTGTGATCACAAAAGAAAAACTGAAGTAGCTGAATGCAGTGGTGCTGTCCTGTAATCCTAGCATCTTGGGAGGCTGAGGTGGAAGGATCACAAATTCAAGGCCAACCTCAGCAACTTAGGCCTTAAGCAAGTTAGCCAGACACATCAAGAAAGAAAGAAAGAAAGAAAGAAAGAAAGAAAGAAAGAAAGAAAGAAAGAAAGAAAGAAAGAAAGAAAGAAAGAAAGAATGAAAGAAAGAAAGGAAGAAAGAAAGGAAGGAAGGAAGGAAGGAAGGAAGGAAGGAAGGAAGGAAGGAAGGAAGGAAGAGAAAGAAAGAAGAAAAGAAAAGGAAAAGAAAAAAAAAATAGAAAGGCCCTGGGTATAATCCAAGGGTTAAGGGACCCTGGGTTTAATCCCTGACACCAATAAATAAACAAACAAACAACAACAATGGAGTATTTTGTGTTCACCACATTCTAACTTCACAACCTTATGGTATTTTAGTTTTAGGGGACTGTAGGCTTGTGATTTATGGGTACATGGATACTTTAGGAGTAACTTCAAGTTTCATTCCAGCATGTCGAATAAATTATTTTATCTGATCAGGTCAATCAGAACCCTTGGGATTATGCTAAGCACATTAGAATGTAGAAGTGCTCATATTCTGATCCTATTTCCCCGCCATGGTTTATGTAAGTTTTTTGAAGTGTGTTGAATCAACACAATCCTGACTCCCGCATGAAAAGACATACTTTCAGTACCTGTCAGCCCAGGAGAGGTTTCCCAGATCAAAGGGAGAGGGAACAAGAACATTTTTACTTACAGAAGAAGATGGCACCTGGCTTATTCACCCTTAACCCTTAGAAAAACTGTTGACTCGTTTGTATATTTAAAGCAGCCAAGAAAATACTCAAAGAAAAATACAGGTATTTTCAAGACTAATTTAAAATCTTTAATTTCAAATGACAGCTGAACAAAAAATGCTATGCTATTAGCTAACATTGTTTGGATAAATGATAGGCATTTACATTTGAGAAGGAAGTCAGTTTCATAGAGGGCAGGAAGAAGTAAACTGGCCTTGGCAATTATGTAAAATGTTGTCAGAGGTGATCAAGGAATCAGTTTTCAGAGGTGGCTAACAGCACACTGTTCACTGTGGATAAATTTTTATTGTTGACAACAGTAAAGAAAGCCAAACATCAAACAGGAGGCTTTGCTTGGCTTTAATATTAATTTGATTTAAAAATAAGATGGCATGATTTCAAATCTGCTATTATTTAATACTAGAATAACTTCACAGTTATAGCATACTTCTTAGGAAACTTAAACATTGTAATATAGTTGAGATATATATTACATATAATTGGGTTTTGGCAGTGATATGGACAGAGAACTGTATATATGTGTATATGTTAAACTTTACACATCAAAGGAAAATGCTCATCATCAAGTTGTTGAAGGGTGAAAGAAAAGAATGTGAGTTGCAGGGGTGTGTCTACTGTACCATGTGAAATATACTAGTTAACTTTTCTTCATTTATTACATTACCATTTGTAAGATATAATTATGATTATCTGTGCATAAACGCCCAAGAACCAAATCAATATAGAAGAAACCATCAAGATCAAAGTTAAAAGTGCCACTATATGTAGAAATTGTGCATCTCCAGCTCAAAAAAATAAATAATTAATTAAAAACTGTTACTAGGTGATTTCACATAAAACTTCAGTAGCAGAAGTGATGTGAAAATTGCTAAATTAATTTTTAAAAAACCAGGAATACTTTTATTATTTTCTTTAGAAGATAAGTAGCCATTTTAAAGGTTACCTTTAAATGAACAGTACTGTTAACATGTAGCACATATCAAACTCTTTTATATCTACCAAGAACACCAAGGTAGCATTTGAGCAAGACTGTAGAAGAAGGAGCCATGTTACTGCTGCATAGGTGAAGCATGGTGAAAAACAAAATTGAGATTGCTAAGCTCATATTCTTGTTGCATTCATCTGAGTGCACTTGTTTCCTCTATGCAAGTATTCAGGGTGGTCACTTCTTCCTCACCATCATGCTGAGTGTTTCTTGTCTACCTGTGGCAAAATGCTATACCAAGATACTGCAGAGTAATTCTCTTTTTTTGCTCATGAGTTTTCTAATTAAAGTCTATTGTCTAATTGAGATTCTGCTATCAAATACAATCGAAAATGTTCTATTCCTTTCGCTGTCAGTGGTATGTGGCAACAATTACGAAAATGCAGTTGTCAATTGCCTTTAAGTTATACATTGTATTCCTCTGATGTTATACACTAAGACTCACTGAGTTCAATGAATACCTGGCTTAATTCTTTGGTATCTTTTTTAATATTCAGTGAAAATAACATAAGAGAAAGAAGTAAAAACAGATGAAAATAAATGCACTTTCCTAATTTGATGATGACCATTGATTTTTAAATATATAAATCAATTTGTTCTATTCAGACTGTCAGTGCAATTATTATTATTTCTTTCATTCCAAAGGAGCATACAACTGTTTTATTGTACAGGAATCAGACATTAAAACAAGATCATTCCTTTGGCTTTATCAAGGAGCATAGAATGGAATATGAGAAGGTTAATGATTTAGTTCTGGATTTCACTAAATGTTTGTCCAGGACAGGGTACATTTCTAGATCTTCATTTAAATGAATGTTGAGGAAGCACGAATAAATGACTTTTGAAACCTATTAATTCAAACATTTTTGTGATTGTTCTTGTTAATCCTAGGCCAGCTGCAATTGAACAGGTAGGCCTGTATTAAAACCAAAATACTTTTTTGTGGGGGAGTGGCATCAGGAATTGAGCCCACGAGGTTTAATCCTTGAGCCACATCCTCAACTTTTAATTTTTATTTTGAGGTCTTGCTAAGTAGCTTAGAACTTCCATAAAACTCACCTGGAACATGTAATCATCCTGCTTCAGCCTCCCAAGCTGCTGGGATTACAGGTGTGCACCACTGTACCTGGCAAATAAAAACACAGTTTATAAATCAGTAATTATAGTCAAATAAAAGGATTTCTGACAAATATATTTTTCTCTCAATAAATTATCATTCATTACTGTTCATGAATTTATAGCAAACTTAAATAATATTATTAATATTATAGATATTGTATGTGTCACAATAAAACACTATACAAGAAGTCTTCTTTGTTTTATAGTATTTCCTATAAGTCCTACAGTGATGAGTGTAACTAAGCCCTTACATAATTTATTTTTCTGTATATGAAAGTTTGCAGGGTTACACTTAGATAAGGACAGACAATGTTTATTTGCATCATTCTGTCTCTGTTTTTTAAGCCAAACAAATTTATTTCAACATATTTTCAGCATTTTTTTCCTTGATAACAATATTCTCCTTGCTTCTCAACCATTCCTGTATTTCAATACCTACACATTCCTGCCATTGGCACAACATATGGGAAATACACACAACCACTTTAAGGTCTATATTCAAAATATTACTAATAATTTATTTTAAAATCATAAAGTATTTGTTTTGTACAAATGCTAGTTGTAATTGTGTGTGCTACTTTTGGTGAGGTACTGAGAATTTAACTTTTTAAATTTAATTTATTTATTTATTTTTTAATTTAAGACAGAATCTTACTAAGTTGCTTAGGTCCTCACCAACTTCCTGAGGCTGACCTTGATTGGGGGAATCTCCTGCCTCAGCTTCCTGAACAGCTGGAAATATAGGTATGAATCATGGTGTCCAGCTACCTGTTTAATGTTGCTGTTTCTTATTGTCGATACACAGATCTAGTATAAGCACCAGCCTTCACCATCTTTATTCCAATTTCCCTTTTAAGTACCCCTTGGTTCTCTAAATTTTCTATGAATCTCATCTCCTGTCAGGTTGTCCTTTTCCCATTCCATGACCATTTTAATAAACCCTTAGTTCTTTCTGTTATTTTTTTCTCTTCTTCACTCTTTGATTTTTAACTATAAAATTGCATCCCTTGATATCATGATCCCAGTAATGGTCCCTTTATGAATTTTTGCCATTTGCAATGCACTTGTGATCACTGAAGGAGAAGGATGGAGTCCCTTTTTAGAACGTGAAATGTTTTGAAAACTTATCCCAAACCCAGATGTTGCTACTGCCATGCTTCTGGTTTCCTATTATCTAGGAGTGCAAAATTTCTCCATTTTTTCAAACTCGGGATTCTTATAAAAGCATCTGCACCTCTTCATTCATAGTTTTTTTTTCCTAATAAAATACAACCACAACTTAAAGTTCTGAGGAACCTAGATCAAACATTACCTTCTCTGTTCCTCAGATTGAGATGGTCACATTTTTATCATTATTATTTCATGGAATTTTTATAATGAAATGTAATTGCTTGTCATGATTTCTGCTTTTCCCACCAGAGGTAACTCTGCTGCCTCTATAATTTTAGTGAAATGAGTGTGAGGTGGTGAGGATGGGAATATGGAGACAGAGAGAAAGTGAATGAGCTGTGATAGTTGAAAAAAATACTTATTACATTGTAGGCACCATTTGCTGGGTACAATGCTAACTAGAGCAATACTAACAATAATTTTAAGTATTTATTCATCCCAAATTTTGTTTATTAAGCTCAGTTATACACATAAGCTTTCTACCTTATTGATTATTAAAACTTATCCCTCATCAGACACCCAGAAAATATTATTTTTCTAATTTATTTCATAGAATATAAAATACATTAACTTCTTATATCCCAACTCATAAAGCTGTTTCATATTGATTTATCAAAAGTAAAAGGGATATTTTCAACTTTGAATCATAATTAACAGAATTGTTCTATTCCATTATGTTTTATCCTATCTCATCCTATATATCCTTTCAAGTCTATGCTATTTCACTTGCTTCCCAATCAAACTGCAAGGGTCCTGAGATGGATAGAATGATGTATACCCTTGGATGTTAAAGACTGGGATATTTAAGTTGAAAGAAGCCAGGAAGGGGGGAAATTGAAGATATGGTCATTTTCTTCAAGAATTTGATTTCCATGGTTTCATAAAGCATTATCAACTACAGATATTAAAGTAATTGTAGGCTGCCAAAATTATGGAGGGATAGAAGTAAGGAATTGTAAAGAAAAATGCAATTACATTTTTTTTTTGGTCAGGAAATTAAGATATGTATACAATGAAGTCATGGTACTTTCACTGGAAAAATATGTTATCTCCAACTCCATATGCACAAAGACCATCATCACTATTAATAAAACTCAGATCAAATGGAAGGAAGTAAGCCTGAGAACATGTGTACAGGCAATTTGATTTTAAATATGTCAAAAGTACAGTATATGTACCTCTTAAGTAGAGTATACGTAAACCTCTTAAGTACAATGTAGATTACCATTTTCTTCTCTATGAAATTTATGTTAAGTGATTTGAGGGTGAGTAAGAGCAATTTTGGAGAATTTTAAGTCTTTGAAGAAACATGGAATTTAATTCACTGGCTACTAATATGACACAAAGAGGATTGCATTTCATGTCTGGCTCATGGAATGAGGATCATTATCTCAATATTAAAGTCTATATAATGTCACAACTATATGTCCTATCTTTTAATCTATTATTATTATTTTCTTAACAGAATAACAACACAATCATTAAAGGATATAAAAAGTTGGTTCTTTCAGCTATATAAACCCTAAAATTTCATACTATCATTTCCTACATTTATCAACTTTAATAAGTTTAGCTACTAACTCAAACTCTCCTTTTGCAGGAGGGTCAAATTTTATAAAGATTTTATGTCTAGATAGTTTCCTGTGTCTTTCCAACCAACTCCATAAAATATATTTACTTCTTGTATGTCATCAAGCTTCAGTGCTACAAGGAGTAAATATGTCCCTTTAAGACTTTAATTTAATAAAATAAAAAGAAACATAGAAAATAATATTTCTTCTTTGGGTGCTAAACAGCTATGATATATCTGAAGAGAGAGAGAAAACTAGAATCGAATGATCAATAGAATTAATTATCTAATCATTGCTTTAAATTGTATTTCCCTGATGTTATATAATGTGGAAAAAATATCTTCACGTGCTTATTTGCCATCTGCTATATTTATATTTTAAACTATGCATTCCACAAGGAGAAGACAAATATATTGTGATATATCTTTGGAATATTTAGAAAAATAAACATGAACATGTATTTGGGTAATATATAAATTTTCAATAATTCCAACAGATTTTTCAACTTATATATTCTCAATATAAAAACATATAGAAATATTATTTGTGTGGTCAAAATCCAAATATACTTGGTTTAATACTAATAAAATCATTGAATCAAAGATAGTTATACTTCCCCTTTTTAAAATTATAAATATTAAATTTTGGAAAAAAATAAAGAAAAATAAAAACCATTCTGCAATGGTTTACTTACAACAGAAGTGACCAGAAATATCTTTCAAGATGTGCCAATATGAATTTCTCAATTTAGCTGAGTTTTATCTAATTTCAACAGAACATGCAATTGGTGAATTTTAAGTATCTAGGCATTGAAAAATATGAAAATATTTTAATACTGGTTTAATTAGTTTATGAAAATTTTAATAAAAAGACATAGAAATATATCCCCTGAAAGGAAAGTAAAAATTAATTTCACACATGCGCAAGCTTATGCATACACACATGCTTGCATTAATCAACTTTTTCACTGCTATCCCCAAAATATTTGAGAAGGAAAATTTGGAGGAAGAAAATTTTATTAGGTACTTAGGATTTCAGAGGTAACAGTTCATAGAAGAACAGCTACATGGTTCTGGGCTAAAGGTAAGACAGAACATCTCAGCAGAAGAGTGTGGTGGAGAAAAGCAGCTCAGTACATTGTCACCAGGAAGCACAGAGAGTTCCAGTCACCAAGGACAAAAATTTATACCCCAAAGGCATTTCCCCCAGTGACCTATCTCTTATAAATATCTGACTACAGTTACCATCTAGTTAATTCATTCAAGTAGATTAATGCACTACCATTTAACTTTGAACTTTCTTGCTTTTGGGAGACACCTCATATCTAAGACATAACATCACATCCCTGGCCCCCGAAAGCTCATGCCCATTTCACAATGCAAAATATATTTTGTTGATTTTAAAGAGTGCCTGTAGTCTTAAGAGTTCCAGAATTCCAAAAATTCATGTCCAAAGTCTTCACCATTATTTAAGGCAATCTCTCAGAGTTTGGTGTAAGTATTAAAATATTTGAATGAAAATAATTATGCTTACTTTGAAAAAAAAACGTGTCAAACAAATGCATAAAAATACACAGTAAATATTTTCACTCAACAAGGGAGAAATGGGGCCTCATGAAGTGGATAGGACCAAGGCAAAACTGAAATCCAAATGGGCAAACAAATCCTATAACTCCATGTCCAGCATCTGAGGTACATGGCACTGTGATGTTCTAGTCAAAGAGCTTATGTAACTCCACTACTATGGATTTACTAGTTTTAGCCTACTTGACATCTCTCTTGGCTTTTTTTCTGCTTGTTTTCTGCACTTTTCCTTGGCAGACATCCCACCATACTGGCATCTCTTAATCTTGGAGGTCACCAATTTAGCTTTTGCTTCTTTCTCACTTCTCCATGTGTCACCCTACCAAGGGCAGCCCACAGGCACTCCAACCCTGCTATATATTTTCTGTCCTCCAAGGCCTTCTTTTGAAATATTTTTGGAAGCCTTTGTGATTCTCCTAATGCCAATAACCTGCAATATAAAAAATTCAGCATTGTTCTAGTTGTGGTAGCGCATGCCTGTAATCCCAGCAACTCATGAGGCTGATGCAGGAAGATTGTGAATTCAAGGTCAGTCTCAGCAACTCAGTAAGGCCCTAAACAAATTAGACCCTGTTTCAAAGTAGAAAATAAAATAGAATGGGGATCTGACTCAGTGGTTAAATGCCCCTGTGTTCAATCTCTGGTACAGAAAAACAATTTAAAAAAATCATTGCATCCTAGAAATTCATGCCTCAAACACTTACCTAGCCTATAAAAAAGTATACATGAGGAATTATGTATTGACTAATGTTCATCACAATTTGCATTGGCTTTTTACAAATGAGTTTAGTAGGTGTCATAAGAATTCCCAAAAATGTCTAAGTCCTAAATACTGAAATGAAATGGTAAAAAGGGATTTTACAGATTAATTAATTAATGTAAATTAATTTATTTTTGCAGATTAATTAATTAATTAATGGACCTTGAGATTGTAAGATTTTCCTGAAATAGAACTAAAAATTTCAGCAGAACTAATATAATCACACAGGTACTTGGAAACTAAACTAAGCACCTTTCCAGACTGTCAGAGATTGAATTGGTAAAAAGAATGAGGAGATTTTGGTAGCATGAGAGGAACTCAGCCTGCTCCCTTTGCTAACTCTGAAGATGGAGAAAGGTGATCATGAGGCAGCTACTTCCCCTGGAGTAGCTGGGAAAGGCAAGAAAGAAGATTCTTCCATAGAGCCTTGGAAAACAAGCGCAGCCAGCCTGCACATTGGCATTAGCTCAGTTAGACTTGTACAGGTTCAAGAACCACAAGACTCCAAGACTGTAAGGTAATTATTTTGTGTCACATTAAGCCACTAACACTGTAACAATTGGTTACAGCAGCAAAACTTATGCAAAGAATAAACAGTAACCACGCAACAGTGGAGAACAATTATTATGGCCTGGGTGAGCATGAAAGCAAGGGACATGACATACTAAAAAAAGAGGAAAGTCTAGTGAAAGTGGAACACAATTACCAAGAGTTGAGTTTGGTGAACAGTGAGGATAACCAGCTAGACAGACTAATTATACGAGTTTTGTCACCATAAAGGCCTTGGCTTTCATTTTGAGAGGAATGGCAAACCATTGTATAATTCTTAAAGGTATAATAATTAGTTTGTTTGGGTTGGTGTGGTCATAGTCCAAGGTATAGGTAGAGCTAGATCACAAATTCTCTGAACTGTAATTTTGCTTCAGAACTACAGGTAAAGCCATATTAAAATATTCAGCAATAGAGATCAGACATATTTCTCGTTATATCCTTAAGTTGATAATATTTATTATTTATGACTAGTTTTAAATTAAAAAATGTTCATGGAAATTTATTTGTGACTTATTGTATATCATTTTCTGAAATGGATTACTACATACATGAGTATATTTAATCCTAATTATAAGGGTGCCATTGGTTTTATTATGAGGGGACTGGGAATCATAATGGTTAAAAGTAAATTTTTCCAAGTCTATCTAAACAATTTACAAAGACAAATCCAAAAATTAACAGGACACTTTCAGTAATTTTCTTTCCAATATTATCCAAACATTGAGGAAGGAAGAATCCCAGTTAGCACACAAACAGATCTCCTAGAGTTATGTCCCTGGACAGGTATAGAAACACACTTAAGTTGTTCGAACATGGTTCTCAGACACTTAACCCCCATTAAATGCAATAATGTTCAATGTTGTGTGTGTGTGAGTGGGCAGTGAAATACATTTGTATACTGTACTTTTTTCTAGTACATAGGAGTAGTAATTTAAACCCAGTTTTAAGATATAGTGTATGATATAAGCACTCCAATTTAAAAATTGAAACATTATATTATATAGAAAGAAAAAAAATGGCATCATTTTTATGTGTACAGAGTACTCCAGTTCCTGCATTAATTCATAGTATTTTTCACTTTTTTTCAAACCATTTCTCTTAAAACTAAATGCAATAAATAAACGGAATTAAGTGCTCTCCTGCTAAAAATTCCATGCTTAAATATTTAATGCTTGAGAATTAATATCCCTAATGTAATTTAGTCAGCACATAAATGTTTAATTCCACTTCTACAAGCTTTCGGACATTGGGTATACTATGCTGGTGATGATTAGTATTAGCATGTTTAGAAGTGAAGCCTACTCAGGTCATTGTTGCTAATGGGTTGAGACTTTTTCCTTCAAATCTATTATTAGAACTATTTATAGGGAAATCTAGCTAACTAGTTCTCTTATTTTACAATTGTAGTGATTAGCTACTAATGAATGAGACAATGGGGAAAAAAGAGAATAAGAGGACAATGGAAATGAAAACCAGAAAAGGCAGGGATAATTCATACCATGCTTAATTATCCCCTGACTAACCTAACAACTGCCTACACACTTAGACTTTGTTCACATGATGTGGACATAGATAAAGCCATGACATAAGAAGTGAGGTTGTCTTCCATTAAATCCGAAATTCCAACATGCTGTCTTGTATGTTAGAAATTTCACTTCATCTGCCACTGCCCCAACATCTCCCAAGTTTGGCACTTCAAATATTGAAACACCCTATTTTCATGAATTTGGGTGAAACTCCTCTAATGTTAATCCTCAAGAAACCACCTCAAAGACTTCTAAACATTATAAACATTGTAGTAGAAATTTGCATGATGTCCCATATTTTTTAAACAGATAGGTGTCTAATATCTGCAAATCACTTATTTGTACATGAATAATTTTACAACAAAGGAAAAATAAAACGAAGATTTTTTTCATATTTTAATTTGTTTTTTCTGACCCTCACAATAGTGCATTAAAACCTGTGATGATTGTTGTGACATTTGGTACCTACATGAAGCAAATATTTTTAAATTTGAAAACAATAATGCAAAATTGATCACTGCTAGTGAAAGCTATTTTTCCAAAAACCATATAAGAATAATTTATGCCTTAAGAAGTTATTGTGTCACATACATTAGCAGGTGAGCAGTAAAATTGTAAAGAATCTGTAATTGTTAAATCTATGATAAAAAAAAAAAAACATGTGTAGCTTAATAAAGTTTATAGGTCAGGGGATTGGCTTCATGATTTCAAGCAGGAAGGAAAATAGATCCAAAAGAGCTGAGCTTAAAAACTACAGTAACTACAGAAGAAAAAATTAGAAGACTATAGTCAAATACCTTCCTCAAGAGTGAAATCTAACATTGTATTATGATCACATAAACAACATTTACAAGAAAAATTTAAACAGCAGCCAAGGATGGTCACATAGCCCTTAAGTGGCTAAGTGTTGAAACCTGTTTCTGTGTCCCACAATGTCTGGAAAAAAAAAAGTGTGTATAAATGTGATTCATTTTACTGCTCTTATTTCCTAATTTATTCAACTATGAGTCCATAGGAAAAGCTCAGGCAATCAAATTCACGCTTTTCATTATTGGTTTTGTGTTTCCATGAGGAATTTTCAGATTGTTCACAGAAGCAACATGAAAATAATTTAATGATACTATCTACTATTTGTTGTACTAAATGCATTGTTTAATTGTGCTGATATGAAAGAAGATATATACAGAAAACACTGTAGTAACAGTGTCAGGGACCTTCTAGAGGAATAAATATGCACTTGTATTGCTAACATAAGTGTGGTCAAAATGAAAATATGGCTTAATTGTTCAGATTTTGTTTATTTGATTAACTAGAATTAACTACTGAATCTTTTCTTCCCAGGCTGAAATTTTGGGTATGTCTTGATATTTTCCAGTATCCTCAAGCCTACTAGAACTCCATCATCTGAACATTTAGCTTATCATTTAGGCTCAATGGCCCTCAGTTTTGAAGTTTGATGATTCTGCTAATTTTATTCATAAGCTTTAGTATACAAAGGTTGCAAGGGTGAGAAACCCACATTTTATTTTTATTTTTTTAAGAGAGAGAGAGAGAGAGAGAGAGAGAGAGAGAATTTTAATATTTATTTTTTAGTTTTCTGCATACACAACATCTTTCTTTGTATGTGGTGCTGAGGATCGAACCCGTGCCACTTGCATGCCAGGGAGTGCTCTACCGCCTGAGCCACATCTCCAGCCTGAGAAGCCCACATTTTAAATCTTGATTTTAAATTCAGATTTTCTTTAAAGTCAACACCCCCTTCCCCCCACTTTTTTTCTTTTCTGTCTGTGAAGTATAAGAAAACAATGATTTGGTATTGGCACATTTTCAGAACTCTCTTTAAAGGTACAAGAAAAAATGTTCCTTCACCTATAACCATGTTTTGTTAATCTCTTTCTCTCCAGTGTCTTAGAAAAACCCTCAATGAGTTGAAGTCATGATAAAAAAATGAGGTATTTATCTTTTCCAAAGAATATTTTCTAAGGTAAAATATAATAAAAAAATAATACATAGAACATACTATATCTTAAAACTTCTAGGAAGGTTTGAAGCCACAGCTACCAAAAGAGGGAAAATTAAACAACAGATATAATATTTAAAGAATTATTTTGCAATGTATGTGTGGTAAAAATAGAGAGGAATTGTAAAACCTAGGTAAGAAAGGGATTGAGGAAATGCAGGGAGGTGAATGAAGTTGATTTGCTTCCATGAAAGTAGTGCAAAATGGAAGATATTCTAGCTCTCAAATAAGGCATTGTCATGATTTGAATGAACAAATAGTTGCCAAGTTTTAGCACTGACTGAAATTGCATATTTATTAGATAGCTCCTAATTAGGCAGTTCTGTAATTGGTAGCTTTATCTACTATTTTTATAAATATATTCCACATGCAGGCCCTTTCAATTTCTTCAAAGTCAGAACTCAATTTATGTGGTGTGTTTTTTTATGTTAGGAATTATTATATATTTATTTTCACAAAGCTTCTAAAGTCACTTACAACATCAAATTCAGATTAAAAATAGAAGGGATTATACATCAAAACATACTCCTCTGCAAAAAAAAAAAAAAGAAAGAAAATCTATAGGAAAAAAAGAAATTGTTGTTTTAAGTCATTTTTAAAAGGGTTTCTCTTTTAAAAATTCTGATTTCTCTACTGTAAGAACATGTATTTTTTTTTTTCTTACTGTGGCAGGTTAGAGAAAAGGAAGGCCATAGAATATTGTTTTAACCACTCCATAAAGACAGAATTTTCAGTCAGCATTGATATTAACTTCATGCTATAAATCATACTTTTGAGCTTGAGAGATCTAAATTCACAACCATAAAAAACCTTTTTCCCCATCAACCATAGGAATATATTAATGGATATGTAATTATGATGTGGACTTCTAATTCATTTTTAGTCTACAGATAAGTAACAGGACAAAATACCACTACAAAGATAGAGCCCAATTTCATTCAAATCATTCTGTGTATTTTTGATATTGCTGAATAAATAATAAGAATTGTATTCATTCAGCCATTTTATGTTTCATGGATTTTTAGTGCATATTTTCACATTGGAAATATTAAGATGAGCAATTCATGATGAAACTGATTTATGTAAAAACTTCCACTTGTGTTTACTTGTTTAAATAATTCTACATTATTGTTTTGTATTTATTTGCTCTCAAGTTACATAATGTATGTAAAATTACACAACATATGTAAAATTATATGTGCCTCATCAATTCGACTTGACCATAAATCCCACTATGAATGTTTCCAATCATAGAAGGATTCTCAAAGAAAAAGCATGTAAATCCATGAGCCTGGATTTGAATGCTGGCTTCCACATTTTCTAGCTATATGATTTTGGCAAGTCGCATGACCCTGCATCATTGTAAATTATATCATCTGTAATATAAGGATAAAATTGAAACTCATTTTAGAAGACTGTTCTGAGAATTTAATGAGTTAATATATTTAAAGTCTAACACAGTGTTTACTGTCTAAATGAGAGCAAATCACACATATAATTTTATTATTTTATAATAATAGCCAGAGAAGAGTACTATCCCTAAGTTTCTAGACTAGAGGTTGGCCAATGCTAATAAGTCAGATAGTGCCTATTTAGTTTTAGAAAGACACAAATATTTCTAGCGCTCTTTTGTTCATTTTGTTTTCATAGTCCCTTGAAATATAAAAAGAAAGGATGGAAGAAGGAAGGAAGGAACTTAGTTTTAGCTTCCAGGCATGAAACTAGTGGACAGATTTGTTCCCTGAGTTATGGTTCCCAGTCCACAGTCCAGAGATCATGGTCCTTGTACATTCCACAGTAACAGACATAAGGAAAAGTAACATAGCCCAAGGGAAGAGAGTAAAGTGTCCTGTTGTTCTTTCATGTGCTTAATCCTTTTTTACTAATGAGGACAGAAAATAATACATTTGTTAGAAACCAGTTGCAGTACAATAAGTGCCAAATGCTGCACTGGTTGCTCTAGTGAAAAAAAACCCAGAATGGGCAAGTGCACTGAGATTAAACTTTAAGTAATCAGTTAAGTTTCAAATACTCTATATTATCCAGCCTGATCTGTCTGGTTTTGAATGGGTATGATGGGGCTCACCATCTGTCAATCCTTTCATTGAAAGTAACCCAGAATAAGATATTGGTTATGCTTTCTTTTCCTGGTAATATTTCCTCATATGAGGGAAAAATATGTGGATTTTGTTTGTTGTTAATATATTTATTCTCATTAATCTAGTGAGAACTAGGTAATTGATCACCAGTAGGAAAATCAGAAATATTAATTTGCAATGGAGTCCTGTCTGGCATTCCATTTGTATCCTGCATCCATAAACTCCAACACTCTAATGAGGGGCCATAAGAGCATTCTGCTCCTTGTTTTCAATATCAATATTAATATCCATAAAAAGCTCTGGGTATTCAGTTTCTCTTAACATATAGTTATGTAAAAGCCTAGATCTTTTTAGAAAACTTGTAGGCCAGTGCGTGTGTGTGTGTGTTTGTGTGTAATAGTGGTTTTCTCCCAGTTCTTTTTTTTTTTTTTTGAAAGGACACATCTATGTTATGATTTGGGTATGCTATGTCCCCCAAAACTCATGTGTGTGACAATGCAATGCAAGAACATTCAGAGGTAAAATTACTGGGTTATAAAAGCTTAACCCTATCAGTGAATTAATCTGCTGCTGGGATTAACAGAAGGCAGGTAGGGTGTGGCTAGATGAAGTGGGTCAATTTGAGAGTGACATTGGGGCATATATTTTATGTCTGGTGAGAGAAGTCTTTCTATGTGTTTCCTGATAACCATGTGAGCCACTTCCCTCTACCACACTCTTCTGCCATGATGTTCAGGCTCACCTCAAGCCCCATAGTACACAGCCAGCCTTCTATGGATTGAGACCTCCCAAAACCCTGAGCCCCCAAATAAACTTTTCCTCCTCTACAATTTTTCTTGTCATGTCTTTTAGTCACAGGGATGAAAAGGCTGACCAAAACAATTTCCCTTTTAGTATACAAACTATGTATTATAACATTGATTCAAATATAGAAAAGGCCTTTTAATTTTTCTTTGGCAAAGCTGACATCAGCCTGTTTGTTACCCATTTTCATGGTTAAGATTTCACAATTTAGAAGTCAGTGTCATAAACTTATGTGATGAATTTCATCAGATCAAGATCTCCAGGATCCCTCTGTGGCTCTGCTGCTCATTCTGATATTTATGCCCACATTGCCTCTGAAGTTTAGGAGTCAACACTGCATTTTATTATTGAGATACCTTGTCACTACTCATAACTCCAGAGGCTCTCAATCTGCGGGAAAACGTCCCACCATTAATCCGGATACAGAACAAATTCTCTAAGTAGCTGTATGATGATGTAGGTTCTGCTCTTCACTGCCTCAGTGGAGTGTATCAGTGAGAAATTTTTGGAGATAAGAATGTGCTATGAATCTTCTAAATTCTTCTACAGAAGAGTTCTGCCATCTGTATCTTGTGGTATTAAAACATTTCAAAGCATGACTTTCAAAGGATCATCCTAGAAGTATACCAAAAGTGGCTCATGTCATGGATGGAATATTAAATCCTGACACTCAAGGGCAGGGCTCTCATGACTCCAAGACAATCAATATTGTTCTTATGGTTCAACATAGTCAGAAAATACACTAGTTCCCACTCTTTCTATTGTATCCTTGATCTAGTGACTCATTTAGAAACTAAGCTCCTTTCTCTTGTTTCAGACAAGCATGGTTCTTCCTGCAGTTTGTACTGTGTCCTCTCCTCAGTAATTAGTCTGGATGCAATAGAGATAACTTGCAAAGACACTGAAAGTTTCACTACTATTTAGCGGCCTCCATGTAAGCAAAGTGTTGTCAATATTTCTGGGAAAAGTGATGCTTGCCTTCTCTCACAAGGAGAGGGATGTTTCGGTAGGGCTAAAGTTTCAGAACAAGGAGTCATAAGATTATCAATATATCCACAAATATTTCCCACCCACAATATTAGGGTTTCACTTTTCTATATATGCATTGAATCTAGAATAGGTTATCTCTCACAGTCATGCATATTATTTTCCTATTTTATTTTTAAAATATTATTCTACTTCTTTTTAATGCAAATTTCTTTTTAACAGATACAGAAAATATTCAAAAATTATACATATTCATGGGAGACAATGCAATGTTGTGATACATGTACACATTGTGTAATGTTTAAATTAGATCAAACATCAATTTATTCCAACATTTATACTTTCTTTATGCTCAAACTTTTCAAAATACTTTATCTTCTAGTTTTCTGAAATGTATACTTAATAATTGTTACCTATGTCACCCCACTGTGTAATTGCATGCCAGATATTCTTGTTCCTTTCTAACTGTAATCTGGTACCCACTGATCACATTTCCTCATCCTCCTCTACCCCATAACTCCTTGGCCCCTAGTAATCACCAACTCAACTTCCATGAGATCAATATTTTTATTGTTTGTCTTTCTATGTTAGTTTCAAGATTTAAGTATTTTTAGTGGATGAATAATGTTCCATTATGCATATGCATCACATTCACTAGTTGATGGACACATAGTTAGTTTTCATTTTTTGGCTGTTGGGAAGTAGTGCTGCAGTGAACATGGGAGTGCAGAAGTCTCTTGCACTCCTTGATTTCATTTTATTTCTATATATACCCAGGGGTGCTACTTCTGGATCATATGGTAGTTCTATTTTGAATTTTTTTGAGTACAATACTATTTTCCATATGACTGTACGAATTTGTATTCCTCCCAACAGTATGTAGAGGTTCCCTTTTCACCACATGCTCACCAGCACCTGCTGTCTTTTGCATTTGGTATAATGATTCTTGGACCAATTATATATTATTTGTCATGCTGTCTTAGAAAATAAGGCTTTTTTAAAAATTTCAGATGTTGAAGATCAGTTTACTTTGAAATTTTAATTTCCAGAAGTGAACCTAACACTTTATTTTTTTTCCTCTGACATTTTATTTTTTCATCAGGTCAACCCAAGTCACAACTCTTATATTATTATTGAATCCTACTGATCATGTGCTAGAGTTATTGCTTAATTCAAAGACTTCTCCTCCACTTGACTTTAATTGCAATTTACAGAGGCTGAGATTCTTGGTAGTTATTATTCTGCAGTACATGGAGAGAGGTTAGAAATCCACAATTTAATAACAATGGGGTTTTTTGTTGAATTTGGTCTAATGAATGAATGAAGGTAAAGCCCTTCCTAGTAATTTGTTGTCATCTCTAGTTTTAGGAGGACATATCTTAGACTGGACTTAGCAAAAATAAAATCATTGAAAAATAATTGGATCAATTTTGTGTATTTGAAAGGTGATGATAGAAAATAGAAATAAAGAACAAGCAGAGAGAGTTAGAAAAGGATGAAAACATAGTACATGGTGAGTTACTTATCTGATTATGTGGCAGTCACTCTTAGTAACAATGGGTACCATCTACAGAACAATGTGAAATGCCTTTTAAAAATTTTCTACTAAAAGAATAGAAGTTTGGGACAGTATTTATCAACATATGCCACATATTGTTTGTAGGTTGATCGCAGGCCATTATCCAGTTCAGTCCTAGATGGCATGTGTGCACATTCTGAAAGTGCTGTAATGACTTTGGTCAAAAGATACAATGCAGCAAGTTCATAGTATGAGAAAAGTCACCATACACAACACTGTCCATCAAAATAGCAACTATAATCAGAGGTAAGCCAAAGGAGGCTGTAATAGAGATAACAAAATGTTCACTTCATCTGGAATTATTTATTTTGGTTATAATGCTGTCATATCTTACAATGATAAAACCCCACACTTAATAACATTTTATTTTGTTTTTTAGTGACTCATCACTAAGAGTATACGAACAATGCCATAGGCTGGTGATAGAATTCAGCAGTGGAGTAATCACTTGGTATGTGTGAGGTCCTCTATTCAATCCCAGCTCTGAAAATAAGAAAAATTAAAAATAAATTAAAAATTAAAAATAAATAAATCACGAGATGGATATCATTACCCTAAGTACATGTATGAAGACACGAATGGTATGAATATACTTTATATACAACCAGATATGTAAAAAATTGTGCTCTATATGTGTAATATGAATTGTAATGCATTCTGCTGTCATATAATTAGAATTAAAAACGAGACTGAAGGTACAAAAATTCAGAAAATAAGATAATAATTTAAAAACTAAAAATCAAAACAAATAAATCATAAATAATTTTATTTATTATGTATATTATAATTTAAAATGGTTTCATGCCTTATTTTTGAAAAAATAAAGTAATTAAAACAGATTAAAAATAAATTGAAATACATGTTTTCTAAGTCAAATAAATTTCCCTGGGCTAGAGATGTAGCTAAATGATAAAGTACTTGTCTAGCTAGCTTGAACAAAGACGTAAATTCAGTCCCCAGTAGAAAAGGGACAGAAAAAAAATTTTTAAAAGATTTCTGGTTAATCTAACAATGGGAAATGTCTTGCTATTTCTAGAAGCTTTTGCAATACAAATACAACAAAAAATGTTTTCAAATATATGAATAGACATTTTTTTTTCAACCAGTGACCATAAAAAACCTAATTATTATAATTCATCTTATTTAAAAATATTATAATGTAACCTTTCAATATTTATAAGGTAATTTAATAACTCTTATTCCTAGCATTACTTTTGTGTATAAATTTGAAATTAAATTTTTAGAAATATATATATATATATATATATATATATATATATATATATATATATATATTTAGGTTTAATATCTATGGATATAAAGCTACACAAAAGTATATACTGATATACTCACATTAATGTCACTGTCATATGTCAAATGCTATTAATCATCTCTTATTTGGAAAAGATAAAAATATTGCCATATGAAACAATAGAGAGTTTTCTCAAAAAAGTAAGAGTAAAGCTACCATATTATTCCACTATAGGCATATATCCAGAGGAAATCAGTTTATTAAAGAAGCATCTGTATTTACATGTTTACTGTAGTACTGATCACAATAGCCAAGATATAGAATCAATCTAAATGTCTATCTGAAGATGAGAGTATAAAGAAAAGTGGTATATATATATATATATATATATATATATATATATATATAGAGAGAGAGAGAGAGAGAGAGAGAGATTTTTCAATGTTTAAAAACTAATGAAATTCTCTCATTTGCAGTAACAAAGATGGATGGAACTGTAAAGTTTTGTGTTAAATAAAACAAATCAAGTACAGCAAGAAAAATATCATATATTCTTTCCTATGTGGAAGCCAAAAATTAATCTCAAAGATGTATAAAATAGAATAGTGGCTACAAGTACCTGGGAAATATACAAAGGGATGATGGAGAGATGATAGACAATGTGGAGAGGGGTGAAGTTGCAAAGGAGGGCTAACTTCAAATATTCTATGATTGACAATTGAATATTTCAAAATAGCATGAGAAACGATTTTGAATGTTCTCAAGACAAGCAAATCAAATATGTTCCAGGTAATAATTTGCAAATCACCCTGATCTGATCATTACACAGTATGTACATATTTTGATGTGCCACACTGTTTTCATTATATAAGTAGAATTACAATGTGTCAATTAAAACAGAAATATATTAAACCCTCCTATTTAAATATTTGGTAATTTAATAAAACAAAAGTTTTCATATGGCTATTTTTAAAGTACCATATTTTACTCAATACAAAGTTAAAATTATACTTCTTCTTGAATTTTAGTTAGTAAAACTATTTAATTTCTGGTTGAAATTTTATTGCTTCCTTTGGGATCATAAATGTTTTGGGTTGCATTAGTGCTGAATACAGTTGAAATTTATTCACACTAAGACTTTTATGGCAAATTCAAATAAGATCAATACACATCAGATGATTTCAAATTATGAGGTTGAATTTTTTGTAAGAAGAGCAGTTAAATTTTCCTTCCTGATGCAATGTATCATGGATGATGCAAAGCATGATGAAGAAAATGCTAGAAATTAAGGCAATGTTTTAATGGGATGCCATTATTAAAGTAATTTAAATTTGATCACATGGGAGTAACATTAAATATATGCAGTTAGTCTGTTCATAAGGCTTATTTCCATTATAATGCCTATTTTAAAGTAATAAAGCAAATTAGCTTTTTCAACCACATTGTTTAATTTGAAAAAGACACATAAACATTTATATCAGAATCATTTTGTCAATCTTCTCTCAATATCCATATTATCTATTTTATTTTTCTCAAGAAGAGAGAGTTTTCCAAATTCCCTTATATGTGTGTGTAATGTGTATGCACATATATGCATATATGTGTATACACTTCAATGGTTTAAATTTCATCTCAATAAGTATTAACTCTATTGTATTATCAAAGTTAAAATCCAAATATTGGAAAGCAATTTTCAGAAAGGAATAATAATGCATATCTATTACATACATATGTTCACAATATGACACAATGTTAAATGTACACTCTCTCTCTCTCTCTCTCTCTCTCTCTCTCTCTCTCTATATATATATATATATATATATATATATATATATACATATATAATATATTCCACAGATTAGAATTGACTTTGAGCATGAGAGAAATAACTAAATATCTACATCTTGCATTGCTGCTCCATTTCAGTCATGTCCCTTCTTGATTGCTGCCAAATTTCTAAGTCATAGAATGGAATAAAGAAAACCAAAAAGATTGTAATAGCTATAAATTTCTATACTCCCAAATAATTTCAAAAGAGTGAAAGAGGATAATGAGCTGAACTCTTCCTAATCATAGATTCTTCTAGACTTAGGGCTAATGTGTTAAAAAAAAAAAAAAAAAAAAAAAAAAAACAATAACTTTGGCAATCACTTATCTGTGTACTTGCCCATTCCATTCTTGACTAGTCTGTTCTGATCATATTAAGCAGAAGGACTACTAAAGCATAGCAACTCTCAAACAAACACTGTATTCAACTCTATTAAAATCTTTAACTTGGCCATTGTTTGTAATTTAATCTACGTTCTCCAAATTTCTGCTTTGATTTTCCTATTAACTTATCCCAGACCCACCCACAACACATTTACTTCACTAACATCTAGCATTTCCTCTCATTTTTTTTCGTAATTGTAGTTTAGATCTCATAATCTACATAATATATGATTCTAGTTTCAAATACTGTATTTAGTTTAATTCAAATTATCTTTTTATTTATGAATGTGATTGTTTTTAGGTTAGCTGTTATCCATTTTTCTCCTCCTCATATTTTGTCTATTTTTCCATGAATGTTGTTGATTTATTCAAATTGCCCTGAAGCCACAAGCTTTTCATATACTATTTCAATCATTTAATGCCCAATGCTTTTCCTTCTCCCAATACAAAAAATGTTCCCCACAAATTATCTAGCTTTAGTGGACATCTTTTCTAGAACATTTATGTTATATTATATAGGAGATTTGTTTTATTTATTATTTTATATTTTACCAAGCATCAAAAAATTTGGTAATATGCCAAACGAAGTTTGATATTTTCTCTAAGAAGAGAAACTGAATAACCTTTCTAATGACTAAATAATTATCATATACTATTATATATAGTGATAAGAAAGTACCTCTATGTCAGACATCTCATTTTTTAGTCCTCCTATGTCTTACTCAACTTGTTCACTGTTTTTGTGTATATGTTTGTATAGAGACATAGAGAGGGACACAGAAAGGGAGAGGGAGAGAAAAAGAACAGGGAAGGAAAGAGTTGTTTATCTTGCATGAAATCTGGATTGTCAACATATACAATTAAAAAATTCTACATGTATGTAAATAATAGATATTGCATGAAGATAGAAAGGATTCATATGCAGCATCTACTTTTGTTCTCATGAATATGTGAAAATATGTACTTAAATGATTCAGTTTATGGATCTAAAGTTTGTCAATAAAAGGATAAATATCTAGGTAAACAGATTACTCTTTTCTTGTAACAATAATTGCATTTGAAATAAATTCACATCACTATTTCTAATAACTACGGAAGAAATAGAAATTAAACTCTTTATGTAACTAAGAAAATTTATTTTCCATTAATACTTTTCAAATGCAAGTTTTTAAACATATATTTTAACTAAAACATATACCAACACTTTCTATATGTTCAATATCTTCACTGTGGATCTTAAAAGTTCAGAAATATTTAGAAATATTATCTTTATTTTAATATCTTAGGATAATTTGTAGGAAAAAACGACTATGGCATATAATACTATATCAGAAAATGTTTTTTGGTGTAAGACAAAATGGTAAACAATCTTGTATATTGTTAGTAAAACAAGATTTCAAGGAGAGAAAGATTATAGAAATTAGGAATAAATTAGTATTTCTGGTAATATGTCATATGTAATGTTTGAAAGTAAATTCCTTATCTGTTAATGATTTCCTGCTTTGTCATTTGTCTTAAAAACCACTTTTTGAAAAATGTAGTTTGCTCAATATAAAGTTATTTTAAATACCTTGCCTTTATAATGTGAGAGAGGCAATGAAAAAATGATCTTAGTATTTGAAGTCTTTGAAAGTTTGAAAAAAATGGAAAAATCTCCCTTTAATTATTATCTTTTTCATAAAATGTTTAAAGTCTTATTCTTTGTCTTTTATTTCACCATTTTATTTCCCAGATGAAGGAAGCAGAAAAAATAAATTTCATTAATTTTCAGTAATATCTTTGCATGAATAATGGTAACTCTGGAACAGAATATGTTTGACACTCTAGATCAGAACTGGAAAGATATTAAAGCATTCATTTCCCTAATGCAGATGCAGACTGACTGACAACAAACTAGACCCCAAAACACACCTGTCAGATGCTTTGCTGCTGCAGGGGAAAAATACATTTTTAGTTCGAATTACAATATAAGACCAATATCATATAATTTGTATGTAACAAAATAATTACCAACTTTTAATTGAATTATTTACACAATCCATTTACAATATTTTATTATTAATGCTTGGTAAAAAGTATTCTCATGGGCTGGGGATGTGGCTAAAGTGGTAATGCGCTCGCCTGGCATACGCTGGGCACTGGGTTCGATCCTCAGCACCACATACAAATAAAATAAAGATGTTGAAAACTAAAAAATAAATATTAAAATTTCTCTCTCTCTCTTTAAGAAAAAGTATCTTCATTTAATCCTTAAAAATATTAAAATATACTCATTCAGTATATATTTTTTGAAATTTTACTCATTAAAATATTACAATGTTATTCATTCTTTCATTTTTTAGGATTCTTTAACAGTTTGTGATTTCTAAAACTGAATAGTTCAATTATAGGAATAGCCCAGTTCTTTGTCTCATTTCCCTGTATTGCTAATTTTTTCACAATTTGACTTTTTAAGCCAACAATCAGGATCTTTTGCAGAGGAAGTGTATTTTATTTATTTATTACAACCATAAGTCACATTCATCACTACGTTTTTTCCATTTGTCAAAAGTGTGGGTAAAGACCTATATCCTTTTAGAGGGGCATTGACAGTTGGCATAAAATTTCTGGCTATTAAATGGTTCATTCTCTGATTTTTGAAAACCTAAAAATAACTTCTTATTATTATTATTGGTTCTAATTTTAATATTTATTTCCTATTGCTATGTAACCAATTTTTCCACATAAAATCTACTATTTAATGATATTATTTCTAAGACCATTTCTATGTAAATATATATATATTTACCTCAAGTTCATAAAATTTCAGAATATGTGAAAAAAAGAAATCTATTTCAGTTTCATTGTGCTCTGTTTTTTTTTTTTTTTTTTTTTTTTTTTTTGTAACAGGAAAGTGTTTATGAGATTTACAAATACGTTTAAGCTTCTTTGACCTCACTTGAGCAACTCTAAGCAAGTGTTCCCTATTGTTCTTTTAGAAGTGTACACATTCAGATACATTTTTTATTGATCCAAATTTGCTTTTTATGATTTGAATCATACAGAAAGATATTAGAAAACATTGTTTAGAAGGTATTTACACACTTTTTCATGCTTTCATTCCTTCCACTACCTTACATTTTATATATAAAATAGACACAAGATCAAGCCACTGAGAATATATCGAAATGTTGAGATAAATGGAAAACTAGGTCAAATAATTCAGGAAAACACAGACACAGAGAGATGTATAGCTGGCTTTTCCTGGGATGGATGCTGAATCAGTTCCAGTGACTTTAAAACTCTAATCATAAATTTTTTTTGTTGAACAAAATTTAAAGGTTTTAGCAACATTTCTCCTTCTGTCAATGGAAATGGAAATCACCATAATGACTTCAAATTATTTTTTTTCCCAATATAAGAGGAATAAATTAATTTAACATTTTAAATCACTAAAGCTTCAGGTAATTAAACTTGCTGGCTTTACATTGGAATTACCTTACATAAGCATTTAGAAGCAAATTTGAAAAGCAAAATTTCAATTGAAATGCATCTCTCCCACCTGATAAAATGCTGGTTATTCATATGTAATCTATGGTTGAGTTTCCACAGATGGTCTGGAGTGATTATAATACTCCCTATATTCAGTGGAAACAGAGAAGGAGACTGCTGTTTGACCAAATGAATTAAAATATTCACATTATATTCTTACCACACAAGAAAATTATGACTTTAAATTCATGCCACACCTTAATAATTTATATCAAAAAGCTCAAATATAAAAAGAAATATCTCTAGAGTTTGAATCTGGAACATTTGCCAAAGGCTCCGTGCTTTACAGGCTTGGTGACCAGCTGATGGTGCTATTGGAAGGTGGTGGAGCCTTTAAAAGATGGGGCCAAGTGGCAGGTCTTAGGTCATCTGGAGCATGCTCCCAAAGGGGATTGTGGGATCCAGTCTCTTCCTTTGTCTCTATTTTGTTTCCAGGCCACCATGAAGTGAGATGCTTTTGTCTACCATATGTCCCCTACCATGATATGTTGCCTCATCACAGTCCCAAAATTAATGGGGCCACTTTACCATGGACTGAAACCTCTGACACCATGACACTAAATGAAACATTCTTCTTCCTCAGTTGACTATGTTAAGGATTTTTTTTTTTTTTTTAGTAATGAAAAGGTAACATAAATACCAGATGACCAAATTAATAATTATCAAACTAATTCTTCCTAATTAGATAAGAAAGTTCCTCCAGTTTGAATCCACTTCATGCACTTTGGATGAGGTTTGTTTCTCCAAGACTACTTTTATAAGAATTGTGCCAGGTAAAATTATGATGTGTACAGAGTATAGTTTTACCCTGTCCACCTAAATCAAGGTAGAATTTGATAGTGAATGAATGAATGAATAAGGCTTATGAGGAAAAGTGAGGGATATTTAATATGAGGCAAATAATAGGGTCAGTCCTGGATCTAGCTATAACTAAAAAAAGAAAAAAAAACTTTTTTTCTTGAAAATTTACTAAAAAATTTATTTTTTAATTTTCTTATATAATTTGCATTGTTATTTTGAGTTGTGTTTTATTGCTTGTTTTTCCAAAGAAAATAATTAAGTATAGATACTGACATATGACAGAGAATTTGCAGACAATAAACCTTACAATATGTAATTAGCTGAGTTGTTGTGAAATCAAAACTAAGAACTCAACGATGTCCCCATTCCCAGAAGGCTTGTTGAGGACTTTGTTATATGGAGTCAGAACAATTACATGAAATGTTCACAGCAGTGCCTTGAGATTCAGACTCATTAAACAAAAACTCACAGGAAATTTTGTAGAAAATTACCCAGATGTTTATGTTTTGCCTACTTCTGTTTTGTTTTCCGTAGAATGAGAAACTCAGAGTCTGATTTTACACAGCAGTGTTTAGTCATGCAAGTAATAATAATGGAGGGCAACTAAGTAGCATGGCAGTTACATACATCAGATGAAAACAGTGCTTCTCACCTAAGCACAACTGCCATGTGTCTCAACCTCTTTTAACAAGATAGGAAAGATGCAAATGTCGTTATTATTTAAAAATATTCAGAAAGTTCCACTTTATATACACTTATGTATAATATATATATATATATATATATATATATATATATATATATATATTTGTGTGTGTGTATAATACATCTCTGTTTCTTCAACTCATAAGAAGTTTGCAATTAAATGCCTAGATAGCAATGATATTGAACACTTAGTTACATTTTTTTCAGTAAAACATAAGCTGGTATTGGACTAAGTTCAACCCAATACAGGAAATGTGTTTGCCATAGATATATTTATAACTCAACACTTTCTCAGAAATTTTTTATGATATCTTCTCATTGACGGGTGGCAGAATGTCACAGTATTAATGGACATAAGATCTTAGGTTTTTATGTGAGGGGATGATGGATGTTCTTATTTTGTTCTGTTTCATTGTCCAATATTTCTCTTTGAGTAAATGCTGAAGACTGGAATCAATTCGCATCATAATTCTAGAAACTTTCCTTTATACTAAAGGATGTTTGGATATGACTGTGCCAGCACTTTCCAATAAAATTTCAATGTCAAAATGTCAATTAAAGTAAAATTTGTCAGTTTGCCTAAAAGTTGGATTGATATTAATTATGCCCAGAAATAGATGTCTACTGTGATTTGTAAGTTTTTTTTTAATTGAGAATTATTGCATTGGGAAGAATATATTTATTAATTAAATACTTTATTTTCTATAAAAGCTCAAAGTATACAGAAATTACCATTTTTATTTTGATTTGAAATGTCTTGCAAGTTACATTGCAGTAAATGGTAAATGAGATTGTAGTCTGTTAAAAAAAATCCTGTTTTTCATTTGTACACAGACAATTAAAGATGATCAATAGATATAACAATGGAAATAGATGATAGAGCTGTATGAATAAAATGTGAAGCTTTTCAAATTCTTTTTATTATGAAAGTACTTTTTCCCGTTACAACTTTGACAGTAAACCTAAAATGTAAAGACTGATTATAAGAGTGGGATCTGGGATCACAAAAGGATTAGAACGTTGTCTTTGTCATCAACTTCTCTGTGACTTTGAATAAGTTGTGGCATTTTTGTAAATATAATTTTCTTTCATTAAATAAGAGAAATATAATTGTTTAATGTGAGAAATAATAGGCATACATTATTCAAAGCTATTGGAAGAGCACTGATTACCTCATTAACTGCCATAAATGTTTGTTTATGTTTTTGTTATCATGTTTGGGATTCTTTTTATTGGTATTATTTAATGCATATTATTTATTCAACTGACTCAACTGAAAATTGTGTCTGTATGGAAAGATATATATATATATATATAAATGATATATATATATGTGTGTGTGTGTATATATATATATATATATATATATATATATATATATGTATATATATATGACATCTGCATATATCTTATCATGCACAATTTTCAGTAGAATAGATATACATTGAATTATATATATGGCATACATATAATAGTATATATGGTACATATAATATATATATGTGTATATATATATATATTATATATATATGGTTCTTTGCAAATTATAGCATATTATAATATCCAATTACATTAATACTATTTTTTGTAGTAAAACTACAAGTTTATAAACCAGTGATTTCTTTAAATCCTATATTATTTATGGATTGCATGTTCATGTTATCTTATAAATTGAATGTAATATCCACTTAAAATTTTAATATTAAAGGATATCTTTTTAAAATATTTTCTCCTGCATTTTTCTAAATCAGATATCCTTAGAATAATCATGATTATTGGGCATATGAAATTTTATAAAATTTCACACAATCTCTGAATTTCCAAAGACACTTATATTTTAAAATGAATTTTAAATCTCTGCAGATAAATTACATTAAAAATAAAAAATATATATATAAATGTAAAAAAATAGAAGTAAATAATACTAAGTATGGCAACTAGAGAAAACCCTTACTGAAATTCTAGTTTGCTTTCTTTTGGGTCCTCCCTGGAACTCACATGCCCTCAAATCCAAAAGTGTGTCTCATTCCATGAGTCTCAGAACATGTAGAAAAGTGGATGCTGGTTTCTAAAAAGTTATTAAATTTGTCATGTAAATAATTTATTTACTTGCTAAAATTTTCTACCGTTCTAGTTGCTTACACACCAGAGTTAAAAGAACCCTCACATTCTTCTACCTCCTAAACCATTCTCCTTAAGTCCTATTTTACTTTTGTGCCTTAAAACCAGCTTTCTCCACTCTACCATCCTTCATAAAGCCTGTCCTCTTGAAGCATTCAGGCAACTTCAATTTTTTACCTACTTCTCTAGGAGAACAAAACATTCATCTTTAAAGTACTGTTTTCTTGAAAAAAATTGTCTTGTGAATTTTTATTTACTCAGAAATCAGTATCACTTTACATTTTTATTAAACTATACATTGTGAAAGATCACTTTAGCAGCAAAAATTATAAACATAGCCACAGATAATTATAAGATTTGGGTGTGCTGAGCTTATGGGTAATACAGTTTTTCCTACCATTCTTGAATATTTAAAAACTAATATGCATTGATTTTCTAATCAGAATACACTATTTCCAATGGTTTTTAAAAATATATCAATATCCTTTAAGCTGGAAAATGGTTGTAGCAAATAATAATAATAATAATAATAATAATTATTATTATTATTATTATTATATCAAGAACAAAAATGCCAGAACTGCATACCATTATTTCTTATTTAACATGTTTTTTATGAAACCATCTAACATCTAATGTGTGTAGTCATGTTATCTATCCATCTACAGTTTGCAGAGAGTGAAGTGAGTTAATAGAAAGCAAAGTGATCCATGTCAAAATCAGTTTATTTTATTTTGATTATAGAGAAAGTCTCTGAATTTTATTCTAAGGGATGTTAACAAAAGTTTTGTGTGACTCATTGGTCCATTCAATATACTGTACTTCCTTAAGATGTATAAGTTTTACTACTGTTAAAATATTTGCTTTCCTATGTCTTACAATCATTTTAGTTTCATCTTCTTTCAATTTAACAATTGTAAAAATTTTATATATATATATATATATATATATATATATATATATATATATATATATATATATATATATGAAGTAGTCTATCTTAAGTTCTTGATACCTAAAGTTTCCACTTACTCTTGGATGGGGTTAAATAGGAAACAACTTTGAGCAGTTAAATGAGTTCATTCATCAAGTGTCTCTCTTTATCAACCTGTAGTTTATTAAGGTATTTCCTTGATATGATAACCCCCACCTTCATATAACTTTGTAACCCCAAGTTTGTTTTTATTTAGAAATATTATTTCATAATAAAGAATAAAATTAATTTTAAATAAGAGCAGATAGTGTCAACATATCTTATTATAATTTTGCAATTCACCTAACTACCAGTTTTCTCTTTGCCAATATATGCATATTTAATCTTATGAAAAACTAAAATTTACTTGTTTCAAGGAATATCCTTCTTAATAAGACTCCTTGGTGCAAGAATTAAAATCAAGAATCAATAAATGGGATGACCTCAAACTAAAACGTTTCTTCTCAGCAAAATAAATAATCTGTAAGGTGACTAGAGAGCCTACATCTTGGGAGCAAATTTTTGCACCTCACACATCAGATAGAGCACTAATCTCTAGGGTATATAAAGACATCAAAAAAAAAAATTAAAAAAAAAACCAAATAACCCAATCAATAGATGAGCCAAGGACTTGAATATACACTTCTCAGATGATGATATATAATCAATCAACAAATATATGAAACAATGTTCATCATTGCTAGCAATTAGAGAAATGCAAATCAAAACTAAGATTTCATCTCATTCTAGTCAGAATGGCATCTATTATGAAGAAAACAATAATAAGTGTTAGTGAGGATGTGGAAGAAAAGGTACACTCATATACTGCTGGTGGGACTGAAAACTGGTGCAGCCAATATGGAAAGAAGTATGAAGATTTCTTAGAAAATTGGAAATGTAACTACCATTTGACCCAGCTGTCCCTCTCCTCCATCTATATCCAAAGGACTTAAAAACAGCATACTACAGGACACAGCCACATCAATGTTTATAGCAACCTAATTCACAGTAGCTAAACTGTGGAACCAACCTAGATGTCCTTCAATAGATGAATGAATAAAAAATGTGGCATATATATATAATGGACTATTTCTCAGCAATAAAAGAGAATAAAATAATGGAATTTTCAGGTAAATGGATGGAGTTGGGAGAGATAATGCTAAGTGAAGTTAGCCAATCCCAAATAACTAAATGCTGAATATTTTCTTTAATATAAGGAGGCTGATTCATAGTGGGATAGGGAGAAGGAGAATGGGAGGAATAGACAAACTCTAGATAAGGCAGAGTGGTGGGAGGGGAAAGGAGGAGGCATGGTGTTAGAAATGATGGTGGAATGTGATGATCATTATTATCCAAAGTCAAGTATAAAGGCACAAATTGGTGTAAATATATTTTGTATACAACCAGAGATATGAAAATTGTGCTCTATTTGTGTAATAAGAATTGTAATTCATTCTGCTGTCATATATAAATTTAAAAAATAAAAAATAAAGCAAATTAGAAAATAAATCCCCAACCCCCTCAAAAGAGAAAAATCCTAGGACTATCAATAAAAACATCCTCAGGGGAAATTAAATGTGTATACTATCTACTAGGGTAAGAAAATTAAAATTTAATTCTACAGAAATTTAGAAAATGTTGAGAATTTTTTTCATCTTCTCAACACATTGTCTTCTGAAAATTTAATATAACTTAATGAACTTTGACATAAAACATGAATTAGGCTTTCATTATTGAACACAAATTTTAAGAAAATAATAATTATTCTGCTTTGAATTTATAATTATTGGTGATTAGGACTGTTTGATACATGAGAAATATGAACTATAAAATCTTGGTTATACTTCATTTAAATTCACTGATTGTTAAGTAATGCATAAGAAGACCTACATAAAATTATCATGTTTCCTAAAAAATACTTCAATTTGATTCAGCAGCATGAATAATAGGTTGTGATAAACACTTGTATTCTTCTATACCCATCCTATTAAAATCCATTTTTACTTGGAAACTTAATTATGTTCACTTTATCATGTCTAATTATTCTCAACACCTTTGTCCTACTCATTGACTTCTTTGACTTTGTTGTCTAGCATAATCTAAGGTTCTACAAGAATATGAAATGCTGAAAAAGAATATAAAATGCTACTACCCTAACCATAAGTATGCTGAGTATAAATTCACATATTCTATATAATTTAAAAAAACTTATTTAAAAATAATATTGAGTTTTATTTTTAGGATTTAAATTTCTATTAATTTGTGCTACATGATTTTAATAATTCAAGCCAGTTGAAATTATTGACAATTATTTATAACCTATCCATTACCAATGGGAATACATTATTCACATTGACATATATAAGGATATGGTAAAATATGTATTATCAAGAATTCAAGCAACTCTCTAGATATTCTCACAGGTTAATATTTTCCAACCCACTCAAGTTTTCACTCTTAATACTCCAAACATTTAATTTTGCTTTTTTTTAGTGTTAATATGTTAACAAAAAAAAAAACAAAAACTATGCATTAGGGGTTAGCCCAGTGTACCTTGTGTAAGGCCTTATGTTGTAACCCTGATACTACACACAAAAAAATTATGGATTAAAGTATCTTCTAATCAAAATGATGCATATTTATTGATATTCCAAATGTAATTGGAAGAACATCAGAATTGTATGTGGTTGTATTGAGAATTAATATTATTGTCAAAAAAGTGAGATCACAAGAATGTGGAGAAAAATGTATATTCATACACTGCTGATGGGACTGCAAATTGATGCAACCAATATGAAAAGCAGTATGGAGATTTCTTGGAAAATTGGGAATGGAACCACCATTTGACCCAGCTATCTCTCTCCTCAGTCTATACCCAAAGGACTTAAAAACAGCATACTACAGGGACATAGTCACATCAATGTTCATAGCAGCATGATTCACAATAGCAAAACTGTGGAAACAAACCAAATGCCCTTCAATAGATGAATTGATAGAAAAATGTGGTATATATAAACAATGGGATATTTCTCAGCAATAAAAGATAATAAAATCATGTCATTTGAAGGTAAATGGATGGAGTTAGAGAAGATAAAGCTAAGTGAAGTTAGCCAATCCCAAAAAATCAAATGCCGAATGTTTTCTCTGACATAAGTATGCTGATTCATAGTGGGGTAGGGAGGGAGAGCCTGGGAGGAATAGATGAACTCTAGATAGGGCAGAGGGGTGGGAGAAAAAGGGAGAGGGTATGCAGGTAGGAAAGACAGTGGAATGAGATAGACATCATTATCTAAAGCACATGTATGAATAGATGAAGTGGTGTGACTATGTTTTGTATACAAATAGAGATATAAAAAATTGTGGTCTATTATGTAATAAGAATTGTAATGGGTTCCATTATCATATATAAATAAAAATTAATTTTAAAAAGTAAGATCAGAAATCTGAGCTGTTCTCACAGAATACCATGGATTAGGTGGCTTATACAACAAATATTTCATTTTTTAAATTATTTAATGATAGTTAAAACATAAACATTTATGTATCAGTGGGTACTATGTAATGTTCAATGCATGAATAAATTGCATAAGTTTTAAATTAGGTTAAACATGTTTTTTATTTATAATGTTTTTATGCTGATAACTTAACAAAACCCTTTCCTCTGGACTCCGAAAGGTAGTGTACATTATTATTATGTATAGTCACCCTTCCATTTAACAGTATAGGAGAGCTTCTTGCTTATATCTATAATATAGTACTCATTGATCAAACATTCCCCACCCTTATTCCTACATTACTTGGCTCCTGCTCACCACCATTCTACTCTCAACTTCTAAGAGCTCAATACTTTTAGACCGCACATATATATGAGATTATGTACTTGATTTTTTGTGGTTCAATTATTTCACTTAATGTAGTGATCTTCAATTTCATCCACATTTTTATAAAGAACAAGATTTCATTCTTTTTAAATTTTATTTATTTTTTGATTTGTTCCACTTAGTTGTACATGACAGTAGAATACATTTCAATTCATCCTACACCAATGGAGGGTAGCATTTTAAGTCTCTTGTTGTACACTGTGTAGAGAAACAGCATTCATTCAATCATACATGTACCTAGGGTAATGATGTCCTCTCAAAACATTTTACCATTTTTCTTACCCTTATAACCCCTCCTCATCCTCCTCTTTGCCCAATTCAAAGTTCCTCCATTCTTCCTTTCCCATCCCCAATTAAGAGATTAGCATCCACTTATCAGAAAAAACATTTGGATTTTAATTTTGGGGGGATTGGCTTACCTCACTTAGAATAATATTTTCCAGTCCCCTACCTTTACCTACAAATGCCATAATTTTATTCTATTTTAATGCTGACTTAAATTCCATTGTGTGTATACAGTTTCTTTATCCATTCATCTATTGATGGGCATCAAGTTTTGTTTCACGGTTTAGCTATTGTGAATTCAGCTGCTATGAACATTGATGTGGCTATGTCAATATACTCTGCTGATTTTAAGTCCTTTGGGTATAGACCAAGGAGTGGCATAGCAGGGTGGTTTCATTCCAAGTTTTCTGAGGAATCTCTACACTGCTTTACAATGTGGTTACACCAATTTGCAGTTCCAACAACAATGTATTTCCTTCCCCACATCCTCTCCAGCAATTATTATTGCTTGCATTCTTGATAACAGCAAAGACTGAATTAAGAGAGAAATACATGACCTCTCCAACGAAAAGATTTCATTCTTAATATGACTGAATTGAATTTTTTTGAATATGTAACACATTTTCTTTATAAATCCATCATTAATGGACACTTAGGTTGTTTCCATTTCTTACCCAATTTGAGTAGTGCTACAAGAAACATAAAAGTACATGTCTCTTCAATGTATGGATTTCATTTCATTTGGATACATAAGGTAATGATGAGATTGCTAGATATTATGTGTAGCTCTATTTTTAATTCTTTGAGGAACACAATACTGTTTTCCATTCCCACCACCAGTGTGCAGTGGTTCTCTTTTCTCCATATCATTTTTACCTTTGTTGTTTTGATAACAACCTTATTGGAGTGTGGTGAAACCTCATTGTGATTTTGATTTGCATTTCTCTGTTGGTTAATGATACTTAGCTTTGTATCATATACTTATTGACCATTTGTATGTCTTCCTTTGAGAAATGTCTCTTTGTATCTAGAGTCAATTTTTAATTTGATTTACTTTGGTATTTATTATTGAGTTTTTGGATCCCGATACACATTCTGGATATAAAGCCTTTGTAATATGTATAGTTTGCCAAGTCTTCTCCATTTTTGAAGGTTGTCTCTGCATTCTGTTGATTATTTCATTTGTTGTGCAGAAGCTTTTTAGTTTGATGTAATCATGTTTGTCTGTATTTATATTTTTTTCTCTGTGTTTTTGGGATCTTGTACCAAAATCTTTATCTATTTAAGAGTCCTGAAATATTTCCCTTATGTTTTCTTCCAGTAGTTTCAAATCTTGCATTTAAGGCTTTAATCTATTTTGTGTTGATTTTTGTAAGGGGTGAGGGATAGAGTCTAACTTCATTCTTTTGCATATAGATATCTAATTCTCCCAATACAATTTATCAAAAGATTCTTCAATCTCCAGTATGTGTTTTTACCACCTTTTTCAAAAGTCAGGAGGCTATAGATGCCTGGGTTGCCTCTAAGTATTGTATTCTGCTTTATTGGCCTATGCATCTACTTTTGTACTAATAACAATGCTGTTTTGATTACTGCAACTTTTCAGTATGTTTTGAAGTGAGGTAGTATAATGCCTCTTATTTTTTCTTTTTGTTCTGGATGGAATTATCTTCAAGTTTTTTTGTGGTTCCATATATATTTTAAAATTATTTTTGATAGTTCTCTGAGAAATGCCAACAATGTCTTGATACGTTTTCATTGATTCTGCAAATTGCTTTGGTAGTATTGACATTGTAGCAATATTGGTTCTTCAGATCCCTGAACATAAATGTCTTCCTAATTATCTGTGTCCTCTTCAATTTTTTTCTTTCTTTCTTCCTTCCTTCCATCTTTCCTTCCTTCCTTCCTTCCTTCCTTCCTTCCTTCCTTCTTTCCATACTGGGTATTGAACCAAGGGGTAATTAATCACTGATCTGTATCTTAAGCCCTTTTTATTTTCTTATTTTAGATAGGGTCTCATTAAGTTGCTGAAAACCTCGCTAAGTTGCGGAGGTAGTCAACAAACATGTGATCCTCTGGCTTTAGCCTCCTGATCCTCTTCAATTTCTTTCATCAATGTTTTATAATTTTTGTTCTAGGTATCTTTCAGTTGGGCTGTTTAAAATTATTCCTTGTTATTTTATTTTTTGTAGGCAAAAATATTTCCTGTTATTTTATTTTTTGTAGGTATTGTTAATTGGAGTGCTTTCTTAATTTCTATTTCAGAAATTTCACTATTGGCGTATATCAATGCTACTCATTTTATTGACTTCAAAGCCTGAAAATGACTGAAATTTTATGGTTGTAATATTATTTTCATGATGCTTGGGGATGTTCTATATATCAAATCATGTCATTTGTGAAGAGTAATACTTTGGGCTCTTTCTCAATATGGTTGTTCAATGATCATCTATTTCTCATAGTTTCAATATCCAGAAACTACAGATGAAGGAACAAGCCCATACAGTGGGTTTGGCTTAGGTAATCATGGAGGCTGAGTAGTCCTACCATCTTCCCTCTGCAAGCTGAAGAATCTGGAAAGCTAGTGGTATTGTGTTGAAACGCAAAGGCTTGAAAACATAGAAGAAAACGCTGTTAAGTCTTAGTCAGAGTCCAAAGGCTTAACAACTAGAGGACAGGTGTCTAAGGACAGGATAAGATGATGACATCCTAGCTTAAATAGAGATAGCAGATTTGCCCTTTCACCACCTTGGTATTCTGCTTGGCCTTACCAAGGTTTAGGTGGTACTTACCCACATTAGTGAGGATGAATTATTCTTTCAGTATGCCCATTCAAATGTTAATCTTTTTCAGAAATACCTGAATAGATAAATCCACAAAATTTTCTCATCTATCCTAGCATCTTTTAGCCTAAACAAATTGACACACAAAATCTACCCTCATATTTTAGAAGGGGGAATAGGTAAATCTTGATGATTATATATACATAGGGAAAAGATGAAATAAAGGAAAATACTTATTGATAATATATAAACTATTTATGGTAATTCTATTGTAAGCATAAATAATATTGTAACTACTATAGTGGTAAGCTGGTGTTGACTCATGTCAGCTCCCAAGAGCCAAATTATTAATCTTTACAAAAATTTACTATCAGGTTGTTAGCTTGAAATCTTTCATGTTGGGCATATAATACTTATGTAGAGAAACCCATAAATGACATATCAGTTTTCTTACACAACACCATCTTTTAAACATTTACCAGCTCACATTTTTTAATTTTCTCATCACCTAGTAATTTCTACTTTTTGAAACTTTTGATATGATCAAGAGCAAACTCTTCTTATTTTTCATTTAAAAAAATTTATCCTTATAATGTCTTTGGTAAATATTTCTTCATGAGAGTCTTATGTGTTTTTATAATTATGATCATATTATCATTTTCATAACTTTGGAATTCATTATAATTTGCAGAATATCCTCAATCTCTGCTCAAACACTTTTCCAAAGTTTATTAGAGGTACACATTTTGACGCATTAAATTCTATAATTATGACCAATTTCAAACAAAATTTAATTTAAAATATCAAAATAATTAACAGCACTTTATTGGGGACAAAATGGTCCACATAAGCTTCTTTCTTTTTTGTACACATAAACCACCCTGATCTTTAGAGCTATAGTCCAGTTCTTTACCAGGCTGAATCCATACTGTTTTGATCAATAAAACATTCCAATAATGGCATGTTTCTGGTCCTTCAACAGAATTAACTAATACTGAGTTCTATTCATGGAGCCATGAACTGCCATATTATAAGTCTTGGATGGATAGAGAGGACACAGGAAAAAATTTGGAACAGTGAGAAATTGATAAAACATGTAAGCTAGTCTTTTATAGCTCTCAGATTGTTTTCTGTACCCCTTCTAAAATTTCTGGTTTATCCTAAGAACCTATGAGAAGACCTGGTTTAAGGTCAAATTAACTTATTGCTAATACTTAAAAGATCTTTGCTTATAGAGCATCTCTTTTTAAAGGAGAACTAACTTCAGTTTCTGAAATCCAAATATATTGGATTAAGTTTTTTCCTTAGGCAGATATTATCTTCCATTCTCCAGCAGGTAAACAGGAGTCACAAAACATTGTACTTCTTC
Organism: Marmota monax; assembly: GCF_021218885.2. Taxonomy (NCBI): domain Eukaryota; kingdom Metazoa; phylum Chordata; class Mammalia; order Rodentia; family Sciuridae; genus Marmota; species Marmota monax. The sequence continues at coordinate 5,870,113 of NW_026695209.1, read as the reverse complement.
TAACAAATTCTGAACATTTGTCCTTACCAACTCACTTTTTAAAAAATTTAGTCTAATAAATTAGTACTCCTTCAGGCACAACTTTTCTTGCTCAACCCTTACCTATATAAACTGCTTATATTCACTCTTGACTGTTGCCCGTCTTTTAGGATCATTTTTCAACAACCTATTTCCTTTGCTCACCAAGCTTTCAACATTTGTTCCTCCTCTTATTCATGGGTAATCCTACATTACTCAAAGACCTTTCTATCTAATTTTGACTCTTGTTTGCTTTCATATAGTTGTAGCCAATTACATTTATTTTATTATTGCTAACTATTACAGCTCACTAAGATACCTATCTTTTTAAAGATCTCTTAGAAGGTTGGCAATTACATACATACTTTGCTAACTTAAGAGGATGAATTCTTTAAGATATCTTGGGGTAGGGGTTGAGGCTCAGTAGTAGAGCCTTGCACTTGTGAGGTACTGGGTTCAATCCTCAGCACCACATAAAAAATAAAGATCAACCACAGAGGATTCCAGAGTAATCACATTCCTTCTTGGTCTCCCTTATTGTCATGTAATCGTTTACTTCTACATGGGCAACTAAAAATCATTATGTGAATGACTCCTCCCGATTTAGCCAAAAGTCAGTATAAATAAACTGCTAGATTATAATTTAACATGTTAAAAACTAAATTTATTGCCTACTTCTTTAAATAAAATAGTCCTCTATTGTCCCCCCCACCCCTTATTTTTCCACTTTTCATTAAGATCTGTTTGGTTCACCATGCTTCATTTTCTAAGGTGTTCAAGAAAAAAAAAATGATAAAAAAATGATATCATTGTCTCTTTAATTCTCCTGCCCCACATCCTAATTGTTTTTTAATCACAAACATATCTTATTCTCTGTCTGAAATACCACACCTAAATCTGAGTCAATTACTGTTGTTAATTCAAATTGTATTTCTTCATCATTCCTTCCACTGGAGAACTGCAATAATGCTGTTTCTCTATAGCCCTTACTAGTTCTTCCTTAATTCTGCTGAAAATGCCCAATTAACTTACTTTCGTAGTTGGATTATCTGTTGCCTGTGGAATGTATTCTATGTTTCTGATATAATTCATCCCATTATTGATCTAAGCTGCTGCTGTGTATACATGAGATGTCTCAATGGCTGACAAATAAACTTTTTTTTTGTTGTTTTTTTTGGTATTTGTGAAGTCTAAACCAGTGTAATTATTTATTTATTTAAAATAAATATTTTGTTTGTAACATATCACACTAATGTATATTCAGGCAAATCTACAAATATTCATATGATATAAAATGAAAGTGAAACTTTCTAAAAGTAGCTTATTTCATAATTCAATGTTTTAGTAGGTTTTACTCATTTAAAAATATTAAACCTTATATTTTAAATTTATAAGATACATTTTTCTTTTTGGGTTTAAAGTGGACCTAAGTCACATTGATTCTAAACATGTGAACTAAAATATAAATCTTGCAGATCCAGGCCTTACAAGTACGCTACAATGAAATTGCTTTTAACCAGTCAGGAACTCTGGGAGTTTTAATACAACTTCTGTCACAAACTTGCCGTGTGACCTTGGCAAGTTAATCTATGTCTGTGTATTTTACAGAAATAGTTACTGTTTTGCCTGGTCACTTTGAAAAACATGTCATCATAATACAGTGAAATACAGAAGGAAAAATCACAGATCCACGAAATATATGGCCTGAAAAAAATGTGAGACAGTGTCCTGGTTAGACCTTGAACAGAAACAGCTCTGCACATAAACCACTAACCAAAGGATGTTAGATTGATTGTCAACAGTGGACAGAATGAACTGCAAGAGATATCTATTTCAAAACTTAAAGAAATTTAATTTCTTACACATTTTGGTGTTTAATTAAAAAATTTAGTAACAATAAATTATATAAAATTGTTTGTCATTTTTTCTCATACTTTGCTTTTTATATGCATCTACTGAATTATTAGATCTTTGAAGATTAACTGTCAAATTCATGTGTTTTTTTTTTTTTTTTTTTGCTGTTGTTGTTGTTTTCTTCCAAAGTATGATTTCTTATTTGACTTGTCTATTTTCCTATTAGTATCTAAACCCTTTCCTCTATTTATATTGGAACCCCAACCACAAATAATTCTTTCATATTTGACTAAAGCAAATATGCTAAATAAAACTTAAATTTTGCTCTTGGGCATGTAGGTTTCAGAAGAAAGTAAATCTTAGGGCAGACTTAACTGGCTTAGACTCATATAACCATATTCAATATAGAATAGTACTAAAATTGACTCTATATAACCAATGTGTTCTTTCATCAACATTCACAAATATATTTTCCTTGTAGTTCTATATCATTCAGCCTTAAGCTAGGTATTTTAAACAATCATTTGGTTATAAAGAAATAGAACAATATGGCAGAATTAATTGATTTTGAGAAAAATGCCAAATCATCATGGAGGAAAAAAATCTACTCTGAGCAAAGAACTCTTAATTCCTGACAAAGTTGTTTTTTATATGAAAATTTAACAGTTTTCATTTATAGTAATTCTGGATTAAAAGCAGTTTCCAATTATTTATAAAGCATAGTAGATAAAAAATTTTGAGTATAAGTTAAAAATAGACTAAATCAACTAAATCACTAATTTAGCTATGAAGAAGGCATGCATACTAATAAAATTAATAATACATAATGTTTAATATTTCACATTATAATTTACTAGGGTGACCAGGGAAAAGAACAGGTAGCTGGTTATCAAAGAAAAGGAAATGGGTAGCTAGCACTCCTCATCACCAACAGCCTCAGGGGAAGGGGAAGGATCCCATTTTCCAACAGAAGTAATCACCACCTGGATCTCTCTTCCTGCCCTTTTGGTCACTTATAGTCACATAGATAAGAGGGGAGGAAGGGTCATGAGAAAAAAAGGAATCTGAAGTCTATAAAGGGGGAAGACACCCTCACTCCCTTAGACACCAGTTTGGACTCCTTCCTCTTCAGAAGAGTTTCCCTCTGTCTCTCTGTCTGTTCTACCATTTAAATAAAACATTTTGCTCTTGCCTTAGCATTTCTTGGGTGTTCAATAAAATCTTCAACACTGGGGAAATGAGGACCCAATCCCAATTTACTTTCAACAGCAGTATCACTAGTACATATAACTTTTAAAAGTAAGTAAATGGGGAATAATATATTCACATGTAATAAAATGCACCTGTTTAACGTGATAAGTTTAATAAGTTTTGATAAATATATTTACTTATATGAATATTACCCCAATAAAGTTTCAGAGCATTTTTATAGATTCTCAAATTTCCAACAGCTCCATTTATACTCAATCTCTCTAAACCATTTCTTGCTCTAAGCAGCCATTCATCCATTTTTTTTTTTTTTTTTGGTCTCAGTGAGTTTTATCTGTCTTAGTATTTGTTTAGCTTGTTGAATCAGTGGGTTTAGATTGTAACCTAACAAAGAATTTCAGCTGTCAAATACGCCAGTAATCATTAGAGTCATAATTAATTTTATATTACAAATAAATATATTAAGATATCAATAATTCAAATAGTTTCACTGCAAATTTTTGGATGGTGAGAATCAAAGTAAATCACAAAGGCTAATTGCTCTAACTCCCTAGAAAGCGATCTGTTATCTTTTTACTCAAAATGCACTAAAATAATGCAAAATAACAGTACATGATGAAAGCTTCAAGGTCATGATTTCTTTATATATTGTCCTAAATATTTTAGAAATAAAATAGCTATATTGTGTCTATTTATATTGTTAAAGAAAAGTGTTAAATCTATTAACATTACAAATAAAGGGTATGTTTTCTTTCAAATGTTAATCATCAATATTTTAGTTCTGCCAACTTGGGTTACATGTGAAGCTAGTCTGTTCATATGAAAATTTTCTTCCAGATGCTCTGGAGTAGCCACAAATTTACTTTTATAAGAAAAAGTCACATATTTTAAAATAGGCAGAGGATAATTGTCTTTTGTTTATAAATAAAAGCCCTGTCCCTGATGCCAATCCAATAAGGAGGGCACAATTTTGAGAAAAAGGAAAAAAAGAAAGTTCATTGCTTTGCTAGCAAAGGAGAAGCACAGGGGACTCCTGCTCCAGAGGTGTGATTCTGTCCATCAGGAGGAAGAGGGGGTTTTTAATGAAACCCTTCAAATATTTCTTTTCAGGTTTGCTCTGGTAGGTGAGTGTCCCCTCTGAGTCCTGATGGTGTATTAGAATTCACTTGTTGAGAGGTAGTCACTTTCTAGATCTTCAGACATCTTCTTCCTGAGGTGGGTGTTTGCTCAAGAACTAATAACTCAAGGAAATCTTGTTTCCCACCTTCATGTTAGGGAAGGAGAGGAAAAGAGGAAGACCAGAAAAAGAAACACAGGTCTCTTTTACAATAATCAGCTAGGACTATATTCAAAAGGTGATGTGGACCACTATTATAATTTGATTCTTACATTAAATAATATAATATCTCCATCATTTAGCTCAATTGGTTATCATTCATCATAACAACCAATTTGTGACAGGCAACTTTGTGTAAATAAACTTGATTTCTAAAATGTGTTTTTAAACATCAGAATAAATCTGACAATGAATGCTTTAAAATATTTGAAGAATGAAAATAACAGAAAAAGGAAATACTGAACATTATAATATATAAAAGAATACATTATTAAATCATTTATACTATTAAATATCAAATAAATAATACTGAAATTGTAAATTTTAAACTTGTTAGTTATATGACTATTAGGAAACGTGACAAATTTTCTCTTTATGTTTACTTTTTCTTAGATGGCTAGGTAGTTTTGTACTTCTACTCTATCTGGGCATAAGACCTAAGTCTGAAGTGAAACTATTCTAAATTTATTTTTAAAGTACTCACTGAGACTCTAAAAAGTACCATGGAATTTTGTGGGGTTGAACATACAGAAAGGAACAAATTTCACATGTCACCTCATGTAATATGTTCTGTGTAAGAAAGACAACAGATATTAAAATAAAAGCAAATAATCAAATTTTATTTGTGAATGCAAGAATTAAAAGTTGGGAACTGAAAAATAATTTAGCCTGATAAGGAAGGAACCAAATACATTCCAGTAAATGGCTTTCTCAAACTGCTCCTTCCTAAAGTACTAACTACTTAGTCAAAAACACCAAAGATACCAGATGTAAAGTGGGTACCAACATAAATGTTATAACCAAAAGTAAATATATTTGGAAGGTAAAAAATATCCATCAGAAAAAAATATTTATATAAAATCTGATGAATTACGACTAGTTTGTATTGGGAACCATGGTAACAAAATGCGGAGAAGGAGGAGGAGAAAGAAAGATTTTGAAAAGGTCAGAGTGTTCAACTTTGTATAATGCTGTGAGAAATGTGCTAAGAAGAGAGAAACACTTGAACTTAAGAACTTAGAACACTAAAGGATGCTAATGAGAACAGTTTTTTCAAGTGACAAATGCTAAATTGAGATCTGATTTGATTGAGTGGAAGCAAGTTAATAAAGTGGATATGTCACTGGACACATCTTTCAGGAGTGTATATACTGGAAATAGTAAGTTTATGGACAGGAACGACATTAGGGTTAGGGTAGTTTTTACTGCTTTATGAGGAGAAATTTATGACAACCTAGGAATCAAGAGACTGATTTAGGAAGCAAGGTATACTAGAGAGGAGAAACTGATTAAAGAAAAACAGTTTCTGAAAAGGTGAAAATATCACAAGTGAAGAATTTTTTCTTGTGTTGGAGGAAGAGAGTAGAGAATTAAAAAAAAACATGTAGATTTGATGTTGGGATAAGCAGTGATTATGGTTTTATGGATGATATTTATGAAGTGTGAGACAGGACTATTAATGTGAACAAGGGTAAATCTTGCAATTGTTCAAAGAAAGTACAAAATGGCTTCAGAGGGTAATTTTGATTTTTCTTTCACCTTTTTTGAAACCGGGTACTTTTACAATTTAGGAGTGACAACAGCCCATTATTATTTTGGTTGCAAATATGGTGTGTGGAATGGTATTAGAGAAAAAGTTGAGGATAACTTTAGCTGTGTAATCTCTCCTTACCAAATCCAACTAATGAAAAAACTGTGGAAGTACAATTATAGTAGTTTTTATTTTATTGTATCTTTTTTCACTTGTTTGAAACACTACAGCAAAGAAATATGCATGCACACTCTCACAAATACTTATCCAAAGACCAGAGCACAAAAGCAAGAGGATCTCCAGAATTCCAGTGATTTTATGCAGAATAGAGCAGCTAACTATTCTCAGTCTAGAGGACAAAAATAAAAATATTAAATAGTATATGTTAAAAATATTGTCACATTGAATGACTATACTCTTTGAATCATTTTTCTTAAAATGATTCTTGGGTATTACAGTATTTACACCCACATTTTGTGCTTTTTCAATCATTAAGATCACTTTTTTAAAATGGGCAGCATGTTGTATTTTGAAATATTCCATTGGTGCCCAGTGTTGTTTCGTCAACTGCTCACTATTGGCCTTTTTTTGTGGATATTTTTGGCTTCAAAATAATGAACAGGTGGTCCGTCGGTAAGAAGCCATGTGGGTGTTAATGTGGCATCGTTTCCTGCAGAGGAAGAGAAAGCATTTTCAGCATTTCAGACTGCCAATCTACTTAGTTTGGCACCTGCAGTCTAAACTGGAACACCATTTTGAAGGCAGGCATGTTGCCATCATAACAGATGGTTACGGGTATTGACAGCCAAGTGATCATGTATGTACATCGGTTGTGGGTGTTGAAAGCAAGCTGCTCACTTAAGAAGGTCAAATAGCATTCTGTCCCGAGCTTTCCACAAATATTAGGAGAGATAGTTGTCTATTGCTTGTATTCTATTAATGTTCGTTTTAGCTCATAAAAAGACTCAGAGAGCTCTGACTGAGAATTTTCTATTGTAATCAATAGACCTCAGTGGCATAGCAGATGTCTTGCTTCTAAAATAAATTTAAAAAATAATAATTATGTTAGCCAAAAATCAAAAAGACTTTAATGTTATATAAAGTGGGTGGGAGTTACAAGTAATTTATTCTTTTTGAACAGGATGTTCTATCTGGTAAATTTATCCACAAACAGCCCTAAAGTTTCCACTAAACTGACCTGGCTTATTATTTATTAATTTTATAAGATCAACACATTACCCCAACCAAATGAAAGATCTGCAGTGCATTCTACTAGCTCATTTTTTCCTAAGGTGTATTAAAATACTGGCAATCTATGTTGCATATTATTTATCCAGTTTCAAATGATTTCCCAAAAAAATCAGGAAGCATACTAAAATATGTTTGTTATCAATTACTTATACTCAATTTGTTCAGTTAACAATATATTTTACTAAAGAATAAATGAATGCTTATCTAAGACTAGCATGACTCACATTAACTCCAGGTTTGATATCCACCTTCTTGTAAAATACTGGCCCTTTGAACTCTGATTTTATAATTAAGAGAACATGGCAAAGAAGATGCAATATTACTTCTATTAGTATGTTTGATTGTTTTTTTTAAAAACAGGCTGTGAGGAAGCAAATGATTATGGAAAAAAGAAAGATTTATGAGATAAGGAATTGAAGGTTGCCCCTAACCTTATATCAGCAGAAAGTGAGGTGCAATCATTCATTGATAGTCAGAGAAACATGTGTCTCTAAATTCAGAATAATGAGCTAGCTCTTACCAAAAGCCATAAGAAGTTGGAAAGTGATTTTTCAGTACTCTAGTCTTAGATAAAACTCCAGCTCTGGAGACAGCTGGACTCCAAGGTGATCCAGACCCTGGTTCACAGTAGAAAGTTCATTCATGCTTAGAATTCATGCTTAGATTCCCAATGCAGAGAAATTAAAATAATAAATATGTGTTTATTCAAGCCACTGAGTTTAATCATTCACAATTTATTATTCAGCAGTTCATAACTAACACAATGCTTATTAATAAATTATATTTTTAAATCAGGTAGTTAAGAATGAAGTAGTCCTTAAAATGATAAAATAGATGTTATCCCCTGAAAACAGAAGTAAACACCACATTTTTATAGATGTTCTTTTTTTATGTTTGGATTCTTGTATGTGTGCTGAATGAGTAGCATGTAGTAGATTTTGAACAAATGTTACAAATAATTTCAAATTGATGGAAAATTGATAGCATAAGTACTATATGATAGAAAACAATAATACTGATCTTCTGGATAAGAAATATTTGATGAATAATTTGTTAAATATGGTTGAACATTTTTGGCAATACTTTTTATAAGAATGGTAACAATTGGTATTAACTTAGTATTTCCTGTGTACATTCAATAAGCAAGTTTTCATATACAGTATTACATTACATTTAATGCTTATAAAGTAAATTATGTTTTATTCCAATATACACATCAGCATATTAAGTTAATTGTGCAAAAGTTTGCTTTTATAGATGAGCCAATGTCAATCTCAGGGCTATCTGATTTCAAAGAGCATTTTTATATAGGTTCACACCTTATATGACATCAAAACTGGTTAATATCATTTTAAATTAACAATGGGATAAATATCAAAGAACAAAAAATAGCATAGTTAGGTTATGATCCTAGGTCTGTCAAGATAAAAGTATGTAATTCACAATATTTCTGTGATAAAAATTAGTGTTATTCACTAAATAATCTCATCTTCTCCCTATACAATTTTTTAATTATATAAGAGTATTTAAGGCACATTTTGAGAGCATTTTATTAGGAAATATATATACATATATTATATATAAAACATATATATATATATATATATATATATATATATATATATAAAACATTTCCTTAGAGATTGAATTAAAGATTACACTTGAGTTAAACCATTTTATATTGTACTTAATTTGTTTGATAATCACAATATTATTTAAAATAATTTATATAAACTACAGTAGAAAAGTATTTTGTGTTCTCAGAAAGTATGGGGAATGACAACCACTGCCTCCAAAAAGAGGATGGAACAGATAATTTTAGTGCAAAGGGAAGTATTATGTTTAAATAAAGACACCTGTCTCATTGCATAAGAGAAGGGGAAGATGGAAAATATCAATTTTAGTGGTGAAATTTTGTGAAATTATGATATTATGGCTTTTATTATCATTTTTAATGTAAAGAAAGATCAGTTTATAGGGAAGAAATCAAAGGAAAACAACTGAAAATCTCTTGTTGCAATAACTGAAATAATCATGAAGAGTGAAGAAGGAATCATGTTCCTAGAGCATCATAAAAAATAATTTGAGATTATAGAGTAGTTTTCATAATGATTATTACTAAAATATACAGCAATATTTGGTTGTATGGTGTGAGGTCAAGTTGAGAGAATTTGCAGAGATAATTTATACATGACAAGTATTTCCAGGAAAGTTACAAAATGATGGAAAGACAATTGAGTTAATATAACTGAAAGAACAAATAAAAAATGGTCTATGAATTTTAGTTATGTAGAAAACTTATACCGGTAGGGGTAAAATATGATTTGCCATTTAGAAATTTAAGAGTAAATTCAAGAATGTTTTAGTTCCCACTGAACCAGCATTGTCCATAGAATGGTATCAAAAATGGAAGAAAGTTATTTAGAGATGTAATTTTTTTTCTAAAAACATAGTTATCCTGGTGAGTTGGAGAAAATTCTGCATATAATAACATTATACCCATGAAATAGGAGGATTATGTAGTAAAATATATCAATATAGCATAATCATAAATGAACAGTGGAATTTATAAAATGGCAGAGGAAAAATAGTTTGGGAATAAGAAACAAATTAATACTACATATCAATGTGAAGTATATGGAATGTGAAAGAATAGGAACCTCTGTTATGAACCAGAAGAAACTTCTTGGTTATTATACAATATTGACACCTGAGAAGATGCAGTGTCCATAACAGCAGAGTTACAAGTGATGGGGAAATAAAGAACACTACCAGGGTAAGGAAATTAAAAGAATTACTGGAGAAATACGAACAAGAGTGATGTTCCAAGCAACTTACATGTTGAGCCTTGACCAAGAAAAATAGTGATCATAGTGCAGTTGATTTAGTTTTTTATGTTTGTTTGAAAAACTGGAAGAAACTTTAAGTCTAATGAAATTCAGCAGTAGCCTGACAAGGAGAGTGCAGAAAATATGGAATGCAGGTGGGCATTATTTTTCCTGAGTTAGTACAGCAAAGACTGTCAGCAAGACCCAAATACCTTGCAGGTGTGAGGAGATAGTAGCTTCATTTCACTATCATGTAGCTCATTTATACTGGAGTAGCATCCTGCTTGGTTAGAAATTGGAAATATTGGTTCACAAGATTTGCCATGTGTTATGGTCTTGTCCTATGTAAAAGAGATTTTGTAATGATTAAAATTTTTGCATTACAAAAAAATAAAATGATAACTTTAGAGAGTCAAAGTAAATTTCTGGTAATTACCAGAGAAATATTATGGAACTGAGGAAGTACTTGTATGTATACCCAATGAAATATTGCTAAAGAAATGCTGCAAAGCTTGTTCCAACAGCCATTTCTCAAAATGATACATGAGCTTTTAAAAAACTTATGGCATATAGAAGGAAAGAGAAACATTAAATTCAAAGCACAAAATTATATTTGAAGAAAAAAAATATTACTTAGAGTTGAGAGAAAAAATCTTTTGCATGCTTTTTTGAAAAAAAAAAAAGTTAATGGGAGGATCAAAAATGGCAGATTGGAGAAAGAGTGCACTCTCCAATTGGTCAACACCTTGAGATTCAGCAACAGGGCTGCTAGTTGCGTAAGAAACACAAAGAATTCAAACTTAACAACCAAGAGAGAGACAAAAACTCTGACCCAACAACCAGATCCCAAATATGAACTGCTAGACATAGATCTGAGCTTTCCCTCCTGGATATCTGTTTATACATAAAAAAAGAGAAAGAAGTCCCAAGAACGAAGATAAACTATACACCAAATGAAACAGGCTAAAAGAGGAAGAGGAGTTCATCTCAAGAAATACACAAGTCTAAGTCCTCTAAAATAGGAGGAAACAGGTAAAATGAAAATGCCCTCTCACCACCAAATTTTCAGTCCCTCAACAAAAGAACCCACAGATATGGAGGTGAATGCAGAAAAAAACTATAAAAACCTGATTATTAAAGTATTGAATGAGCTAAAAGAAGACCCAAATAGTTAATAGAGGGCAAATGTAGGAGGTGAAAGTCTATTTCAAAAAAATATTGAGAGATACTAAAAATAAAATAATCAATGATTCTAGAATGAAACATCAATTGAATCAGATTAACATTAATTTGATATAACCAAAAGTTAAATTATGTAGAAAATACATTTTAAGTTCTTGAAGACAGAATTTCAGGCATTGAAAATAGGGTGTATTAACTTATATACTCTGTATGAAATAAAGGAAAAAAATAAAAGATCATGATCATAATGTGCAAGCACTTTGGGACAAAATCAAGAAACCAATTTTGAGAGTCATTGGGATAGAAGAGAACATGGGGATACAGGCTAATGGCATTAATAAACTTTTCAGGGAAATAACAGCAAAAAATTACCTTACCTTAGAAATGAGATGGACTTCCACATACAGGAAGCACATAGAAACCCAAATGGACAAAGTTAATAAAAGACTTCTTTAAGACACATCATAATCAAAATGTCTCACAGAGAAATTAAGAAAATGATATTAAAAGCCACAATAGAAAACATTCAGAAATAAACATTTGGAAATAAATCAGTAAGTTTCACTTCTGAATTCTATAATCAGGCCCAAAAATCAAGGAGAGCTTGGAATGAGATATTAAAAGGACTGAAAGAAAAATGAAAATTCCCAGACAAGTTTTCGATATCCAACAATACTATCTTTCAGAACCGAATTAAAATAAAATAATTTTTCATGATGAGGATAAACTAAAGGAATTTTTTTGACTACTAAGACAGCACTACAAATATATATATATATATATATATATATATATATATATATATATATACACACACACACATATACATACACATAGAAGAACTCAAAAATGAATACTAAGGATCTCAAAGGGATACCACTCTCTAGAAGAAAAACTAAGTGAAAATTAAGACCAAATTAAATAGAGCAGGAAATAACAAATATCTACCCCTGAAAATACTGAATGTAAATGGTCTCAACTTCAAAATTGAAAGAAATAGATTGGCAGAATAGATTAAAAAACAAGATCTAATTATACATTCTTTATAAGGCACTTATCTCATAAGCAAAGTCATCCAGAGGCTAAAAGTAAAAGGATGGAAAAAATGTTTCATGCAAATAGAATCTAAAAACAAGAATGAGTGGCTATGCTTATATCAGACAAGGCAGATTTCAAGCAAAAATTAATCAGAAGAGACAAGGTCACAATATACTGCTAAAGGGCAGAATACAACAAGAAGATATAAAGATAGAAAATAGCCATGCTCCAAATCTTGATTCACCTAATTAATATAACAAAACAAATAAACAAACAAAAAACTAACTTGACACCAAACCTTAGATCAGCTACAATAAAATAATACTGGGTGATTTTCACATCCTGTTCACTAATAGGTCAACCTGAAATAAAATCAATAAAGTTACTTCCGACCTAAGTAAAACTAAAAGCCAGATGTACCTCGACAATATATAAAATATTTCACCAATAAACACCTGAATTTACTTTTTTCTTATCAATTAATGGAATATTCTTTAAAACTGGCCATATTTTAGGTCATGATGTAAGTCTTAGCAAATTAAAAAAATATGGTATAATCCAGCTTTCCATATGAGATCACAATGGAATACAAGTAGAAATCAATAGCAAAAAAATTATAAAAATCACAAAACAATATGAAGATTGAAAAATACATTTTTTTAAAAAATGAGGAATGGATCATAGATAAATGAGGAAAGAGATCAAGAAAATTTTTTAAAATATTTATTCTTAAGATTTTTTAGATGGACAAAATATCCTTATTTTATATTTATGTTGTGCTGAGGATCAAACCCAGTGCATGCTAGGCAAGCGCTCTACCACTGAGCCACAACCCCATTCCTGAAATCAAGAAATTTTTAGAAACAAGTAAGAACTTAGGAACAACATTTCAAATTCTCTGAGACAGTATGAAGGCTGTAATAAATGGAAAAGTATATAACACTGAATGCCCACATTAAAAATAATAAAAAAGAAAGATCCAAAATAAATGATCAAATATAATAATAATAATAATAATAATAATAATAATAATAATCATCATCATCATCATCTAATGTTATGCCTCCAGGTCCTAGAAAAGGAAGAACAATCTAATTCTAAAATCAGTAGAAGACAGGAAATAATTAATCTGATATGAAATTCATAAAATTGAGTATAAAAAAATACAAAGGGTCAATGCAACAATGAACTGCTTCTTTGAAAAGATAAACCATATTGAAAACCCTTAGCCAAACTAACCAAAAAATGAGGGATAAGACCCAAATGAACAAAACTAAAGATAAAAAGGAGATATCATAACAGACAGTTGTGAGATTAGAGGATCATTAGAATTTATTTTGAAAAAAATTATACTCCAATAAATTGAAAAACTAGGAAAAACAGTGAAAAATTTCTACACACATAGACCTGCCCAGATTGAACCAGAAAGATACAGAAAACTTAAAGATAACAATATCAAATAATGGGATTGAAGCAGCAATGGAAGATCTTCCAAACAAGTAAAGCCCAGGGCCAGCCAGATTCTACAGACTTAAAAAAGAATGAATGCTACTATTCCTCAAGTTATTGCATGAAATGGAAAGGAAGGGAAAACTCCCAAATATATCCTTTGAAGCCAGTATCACCCTGATACAAAAAAAAAAAAAAAAAAGTCAAATCCAGGGAAGAAAAGTACAGAGCAACATCTCTGATGAATATAGATGCAAGTCTCCTGAGTAAAATATTAGTGTACGTGATCCCAAAACATATTGAATAATAGTACACCATGATCAAGTAAATTTCATCACAGAAATGAAATTTTGTTTCAACATTTGAGAATTAGTAAATATAAGGGATTACATGAATAAAAGTAAGGGCAAGAATGCTAGAATTACCTCAATAGATGAATAATAGGTCTTTGACAAAGTTCTGCACTCATTCATATTAAAACTATTAGCAGTAGTAGGTATAGAGGGAACTTGAATCTCAACAGTATAAATACTGTATATCACAAGCCCAAAACCAACATCATACTGAACAAAGAAAATTTGAATATAATTTCTATAAAATCAGGAACAAGTAAGGAATACTCACTTTCACTACTATTACTCAAAAGAGTCACTCAAAATTATAATCAAGCTGGAAAAGAAAATTAGAGAGATAGAAATAAGAAAAGGAGTTAATTTTTCTCCGTTTGCTGATGATATGACCCTTTTTCTAGAAGAATCCCCATTCAAAAAAAGTGCAAAATGTCCACAGGCAGAAGACATCTCAAGCTGAAAAGCAAAAATGAATTCAGCAAAGTAGCAGGATGAAAGAGCAATCCTTACAAATAAGTTTTATTCCTGTATTATAATAATCTATATGCTGAGAAAGAAATCATGAATATTATAGTGTTCATAATAACCTCAAAAACAACTATAAAAACTGATAATAAATCTGACCAAGAAACTGAGAACCTTCAACAACAAAAACTATAAAATACTGAAGAAAGAATTTGAAGATATTTGAAGATGGAAAGACCTCACATGTTCTTGGAGAGTCAGCATAAATATTCTGAAAATGACATAGTACAAGCCACCATTTGACCCAGGTATCCCTCTCCTTGGTCTATACCCAAAGGATTTAAAAACAGCATACTACTGGGACACAGCTACATCAATGTTTATAGCAGCACAATTCACAATAGCTAAACTGTGGAACCAACCTAGATGCCCTTCAACAGATGAATAGATAAAAAAACTATGGCATATATACACAATGGAATATTACTCAGCAATAAAAGAATAAAATCATGGCATTTGCAGGTAAATGGATGGAGTTAGAGAAGGTGATGCTAAGTTAAGTTTTCCAATCCCCCAAAACCAAATGCCAAATGTTTTCTTTGATGTAAGGAGGCAGCTTCATAGTGCGGTAGGGATAGGGAGCATGGGAGGAATAGACAAACTCTAAATAGGACAGAGGGATTGGAGGGGAAAGGAGGGGGCATGAGGTTATAAATGACAGTGGAATGTGATGATCATTATTATTCAAAGAACATGTATGAAAACACGAATTGATGTGAATATACTTTGTATACAACCAGATATATGAAAAATTGTACTCTATATGTGTAAGAATTTTAATGCATTCTGATGTTATATATAATAAAAATGAAAAAATAAAATTCCATAGTATCAAAAATGTTATACAGATGCAATTTAATTCCCATCAAAACGCCAATGATATTCCTCACAGAACTAAAAAAAGGCAGTTATGTAATTCATTTGTAAAAATAGGAGACCTTGAAGAGCCACAGCAATCCTGATCAAGAAGAACAAAGCTGAAGATATCATAATCCCAGACCTCAATTTATACAACAGAGCTACAGTAATAAAACAGCATGGTACTTGAATTAAAACAGACATGAAGACCAATGAAGAAAATAAAAACACAGAGACAGACCCAAATAAATACAGTTTTCTGATACTAGACAAAGAATCAATATATGAAATAATACCAAATTTAAAATGTTGTGACCAATGAAGGAAACAATAGAGTGTGAAGGCACAGCTTATAGAATGAGAGAAAATCTTTGCCAACTAATCCTTTGACAGGGGATTAATATACAGAATATACAAATACTCAAAAAACCCTAACAAAACAAAACCAAATAAACCAATTAATAAGTGAGAAAAAATATAAAAAAACCTAAACAGACATTTATCAAGAAGAAATAAAATGGCCAATGAATATATAAAAAAATGATCAAAATATCTGGCAATCAAGGAAATGCAAATCTAAGTACATTGAGATTTTATTTTACTTTTACATAGAATGACAATAATTAATATTACAAATAATAATAAATGCTCGTAAGTATGTTGGGGAAAAGGCACACTCATACAAACACTTTGGAAAAAACATTATAAAGAATCCTGTAAAGAATAATAATGGCACCATCACTTGAGCCAGCTATCCCATTTCTTGTTATTGAAAAACTGAAATCAGCATACTATATTAATACAAGCCCATCAATATTTACAGCAGCACCATTCACCATAGCCAAGTAATGGAATAGCTTAGGTGTCTATTAACAGAAGTGTAGATAAAGGAAATGTGGTATATAGACACAATGAAGTTTTTTACAGACATAAAGAAGAATGAAGTTATGGTATTTGCTGGTAAATAAATGGAACTAAAGAAGATCATGCTAAGTGAAATGAACTAGATTCAGAAAGTAAAAAATTGAATGATTTCTGTCATATGCAGAAACTAGCTCAAATTAAGGGGCAAAAGTTTGGGGCGGGTGTAGATCCCACAAAAGAGGAATGAGATTAAAGAGGAGGAAGGAGGAATGAGAAAAGGGAGGAAAGTCAGGATGTGATTGACAAAATCACACTATGTACTTATATGAACACACTGTAGTGAATTTCACTTCTATGCATAATTACATAACACCAATTAAAAGTAATAAATAAATATATGGAAGACATAGAGTAAAGAAAGGAAAATGGGATGAAAGGAGGTAAGGGAAAGAGAAAGGATTAGGAACTGAAATGGAGCAAACTATATTCCATTTATGTATGATTAATTAAAAATGAACCCCACTGCTAGGTAAAATTCTAATGTGATAATAAAAAAAAACTTAAAAAATAAGCCAATGGAAATAGTAAATCATGCCATTCAATTGAGCTCTACAAATAATAGGAAAGAATATTCCAAAATTTTAAAGCACTGTATATAACGTGTGCCATTAATCATTTGGGTTGCTATAAGAAGAAGCATAAACTAGGTGTCTTATAAAAATAGGAGCTTTTAGTTTTGGAGAGTAAAAATTTGATTCCAGGGCTCCAGCATGGTCAGGTTTTGGTGAAAGTCCTCATCTGGCTTCCAAACTGCTTTTCATTTTGTATCCTCACATGGAGGGAAGATGGCAGATGATATCTCTGCATTCCTTTTGTAAGAGCAGTAATACCATTCATGATGGTGTAATTTTCGTATCCTAAAATGTTTTATATTTTAGCACCATTACTTTGGGTGTTATAATTTCATCATGTGAATTATGGGTTGACAAAAGGATACAGTTCATTACATGTACCTTAAGCTGAAAAATTGTAAAACTATTAAGACACTGTTAATAAAATCAGTCAAGCTATTGATAAAGTTGATACACTTTCATTTATGCTTATGCATATTCCTATACAAAATTTGGAATTTTCAGATAAATGCATATATCATTTGTTCTTTGGTACATCATTCATAAAAAATTTTTTGTTACATCAGGTATTTGACAAACTGATATTTAAACATTAATAAGTTATCAGTTTTCCATGATAAGGAAAAGTACTAGTGCCTGGCTAACAAAACTTCTCTGAAAGAGATTCAAGTGCATATGTTTTGCAATGTCTGTCAAGAACAGCCATATGTTACTAGAAGTGAGGCAGAGGGATGGAATATGTCCTTTCAGAAAAATTTAGGAACCCAACAAAAGCCTGGAAGTATGCTAAAATGTACAGTCTTATCTTCTTCAGAAAACTGATCTGTCACAGTCCACATGTTTCGATAATATTTATGGATGTTTCGAAGTTCTGTGTCATAGAGTTCAGATACAATAATTTTTAGTTTGAGAAATATTTTTTTAAATAATTAAATCCGCACAGTAGTCTAATTTAAGTTATATGGTTATGCTTTGAAGCCTTTACAATAAAGGTTGTAAATTGGACCATTATATTGGATTGCTGAGAATACACAATTGAGTACTAGAAAACAACTAGCAATGAGCATGATTTTGTTTTTAGAATAATTTATGATACTCCTTGAGTCCAGACAATAATTATTAGAGAGACAATGGTCTATTAGGCCACTCTGTAACTGCGGGAAATAACACCGTATAATTGGAATACAGAAAACTATCAATTGTCTTAATTTTAATAATAGAGTATTAGAGTATGGCACTTCCAAAATTAGAATTAGTATGAAAATAATTTTTGCAATTTAAAAATCATGTATAATGTAAAATTACAAAAGATATTCTTGCACATTACCAGTATAATACTTGACTGAATTTTAAAGAGGCAGCATTTTGTATGATGATTTGGGGAAGGAAATTTTTGATCAAAGATACAAAGCATAAGACTCTAAACATTTTACACTGCAATGAGGTGACCTGGAAGAGTGTTTTCAGATTAATGTAAAAAATTATATATATATGCCGCAGTCCGGCTGCAGCAAAATAACCGGGGGGCGATGAACAACTTGTGTACATTGATACAGCAGGAGTGGGAGCCGTTTATTGTAGGACAGGAGTGGTGTATATACATTCCACACAGCTTATCTTAATTAACATAAACTAGATACAGCAGTCAACCAATAAGGAATCTCCACACGTAATGGCTCCCTGGCGTTACTTCACAAACCACTCCCTCTGGCAAAATGCCAGGCGCCATCCTGACTTGTTTACAGACTCTAACATATACATATATAAGTATATATGTATATATAATATATTATTTCATTTATATATGAAATGGACATTCCTAAGCTAGTGATGTCAGAAATTCTGAATTCAGGTATAGAAAGGTATGAAATGTCAGGTTATAACCCTCAATTTTAACACCCCTTTATTGTTTAACATCTCTGCTCTTATTTGCAAGAACAATCTTTGCATGCCTTGAGTATGTATACAAGAGATAAGCTTTACACCACTATTCAATTGAAATTGAAGCCCTGTTTCACTGAAATTAAAACAGTCTAAAATATCTTTCAAGCAGTGATATATAACAAAAATCTTCAGCTTTTGAAAAATATTTCTTTGGACAGGAAATGGGAATTTCTGAGGTAGTTTAGCTATTCTGGGTCCTCATGCATCACCAATCTCTGGCTGCTGTTCATTTGGGAGAGTATTTTTTCCATGCTAATAGGATGCTCTCTCTGGTTCCTGTGAGATCCCTGCCTATGTTTAATTGAGATTGGATATTGTGCAACTGCTCCTCTTGGGGCTGCTTGTTTCCTGAATAATATTAGGTCAGCAATCTGAGCAATTTTTACTAGGTGAATGGATAATATTTTTTATAGATTTACAGGTTTAGCTTCCCAAAGAGTATAATAATTAATAAGAGATAACAGAAGCATAGTGTACCATTCAATCAATACTGTTCTTTTTCAGAAACTCAACATACATATATGTTGAGTACTAATGTTGACATCCAGATTTTTTTGAGCAATAATGCACACATAAAAGTTTGAAGAAGTACAGAATGATGTGAATACTCAGTGATTGCCTAATAAGATTTAAAAATTAAAACTAAAGACCTTTTCTGAATCTAGAACTACGTTTTTGCATCAGTTTTATTTTGTTTAATATATGACTGAAAAGAAGTATTGTTAGTAAATAACTTATCATTTATACTTGTACTGCTTTGGGCTCAATATGATCAAATTGAAAATTTGATAGTCACACGAGTTTTCTCAGTTGAAAACATTTAGTATTCACTAAGTAGCATTTTTCATCCATTGAATAGCAGATAGCATTTCCTGTTTATCCTATTTTTTCCCATTTATGGTAGTCTGCTTCAACAACATTTCATAGTGAAAATAGAATATTTATTCTCATTTTCTTTGATTTAGTTTTCTGAATAAATATTTCTTCATCTCCAGGTATTTATGTGGAATCAGGAATCCCGTTTTGGAACAGAAGAGATTATGGTAATGTAAAATGAGAAAGTCAGTAATATTTAAAATACTAGACAAACTAGGCATTCCCCCCAAATTAAACACTAGAAATTTTTGTTTGCAATGCATAAACAAATCCAAATGATGTGAAGAAATAATCATCAGAATGGGGAGACAGTGGAGTGGAAATAGGCATCATCCCTCAACCCCATCACAGCACAGAAATATCTGGCCAGAAATTGGTGACAGAGTAAGTATTGTACACATCAATGTTGGACAGTTGGAGACTTGAAGACACTGGAAGTTGGATTATTAGAGCAGAAAATAAGGACAAAAAATACTTAACCCTGAACCAGGACCACAGTGGAGTTAGGGTGAGGGTCAAGAGAGAAAATAAGAGCACGTTAAGTTTGCTTTCTCAACAACAGCTGGAAAGAAAAGCAAACTAAGTTAAAACATGATAGAAAAAGCAAAATTAGTGAAGGAAATGTATGAAATATGATATGTCAAGAGCTTTGTAATGTTTTGAACAACCAATAAAAAAAACTTAGTGAAGGAGATCAAATAGTTTAACCCAAATTGTGGACTGAACACCATGCCAGGCCTGGGATCCAGAATTCCTAAAAAAAAAATCACATCAACACAGCATATCCCCACTTTCAGATAGCATCAAATAAAGACATAGGCTATTCCTCTTAAATAAAACATATCAATAACCCATCTAGAAGGAAATCTAAAAGCATTGCTGCTGGCTGAAAGTTACTGAAACCCGCTGCCCCTCACCATGAACAAGGGGAGTGAGGTGAAACAGGTGTGAATACTAGTCCTGACTTTATGCTCAATACAGCCTCCCCAGGAGCTCAGCAAATACTGGAGTGGCTTTGATTGAAAGCAATGGGCAGTAACAACTGAGACACAAGCAGAGCAATGGTCCCTACCCCAGTTAATGGAGGGGTGATTCACAACCACTTAATCAGGCTCCAGTGATAGGGGAGCAGGTGCACAGTGACTCAGGGAAGTTAAACCAACAGCTCTAAGCCCTGAATCCTATGCTCCTGTACCCCCCACAAAACAGCCAACAGATACAGTATGATAGCCTCCAAATATGCAGCCTCAGGCACCTGAACTGACAGAAAAAATAAACAACTAAATAAAAAATCTACACACACACACACACACACAGAAAAATATTTGTCAAGAGCTCCATAGCAACCACTGAAGTATCCCCCACACACCAGCACTTCTAGGAGAATCTGAAACCAGAGATGGGAATCTTCTAAAGATCCTAAATTTTGATGAAAAGCAACACAGGAAGACTCAATAAGAAATCTTTCTGCCTTGGCATGGATTATTATAAATACCTCTAACATCAATTACATACATACATGCATACATACACACATACATACATACATTACTCTTCAATTTGATTTAATATTTGTTGCTTTAGTATATAATATTGTGCCCTCATCCATCTGAATGTATTTATTCTAATGTTTTAAAGGAATAACTGGAAACATTCTATCAGTGTTTTACTAGCTCAGGTTTACACTTGCTTCTCTTAGTCTCTCTTTTCCATCTTACATCCCCTGCTATGGTCTCAAATGCTCCTGTCCTTCTTTTTTTTTTCTTTTTTAACTTTTACCTTAGCTTATATTATGACTCTATAGCTTTCTTTTTCATCCCCTTTCTTTTCCTTTTTTTTTCCTTTGCCCAGATAGAAGAGTTGGAAATCCAAATACAAGATACAATGGATGCTTAAAACAGAAATATAAAAAGAGATTTTTTCCACAAACATTATAATGAAAATGCATAAAAAACAAAATATGATAGAATTTTAAAACCCACAAGAGAAAAAGTGGCTGGTCTAATTTGAAGTTAGACCGATTTGTATTTAAACTGGATTTCTCAGTACAGATCCTAAAAACCATGAGAGTTTGGAATAATGTATATCAAGCCTTGAGAGAAAAGGGTATAAAAAAGATAACTATATCTAGTAAAACAAAACCTTTCATAATAAGCAGAAACAAAAAGAATTCCTAATGATTAAGTCTGAAGTACAAACATACTCAATGAAATATTTCATGCAGAAGAAAATACAATAAACTGAAAACAATCATAGGGATGAACTATATTAGCATAGTCAATTAAAGGAGAATCAAGTCTGAATTAAGCGTTAGAAGTAAATTAAAATGTTAGAGAATAAAAATAATTTCTCCAAAATCATAAACATTGAATATAAATGATGAAAATTCTTCAATCAAATGAAAAACATTTACAGACTGGATCAAAATACATGATCCAATCATATGTTTTTCATACAGGGCTCATCTTACAGACAAAGACATACACAAACTGAAGGAGAAAGAATGGAAAATATATATAATGCAAATGGAAACTGAAAGAAAGCAGGAATAGCTATTCTGATATTAGACAAAGTAGACTTCAAGCGAAATAAAATCAGAAAAATTAAAAGAAGATCACTTCATAATATTTAAGAAAATAATCCAACAACCAGATTCAATAATTGCAAATATTTATGCCCCAAACAATGGTGCACATAAGTAATTAAAACAAACCCTATCAATATAAGGAATTAAATAGATAACTATACAATGATAGCGAATGATTTCAGCATACCTCTCTCACCATTAATTAGGTCATCTAGATATAACCTAAGTAATTATGCTTTGGAACTAAAAAATACCATTAATCAAAAATTGACATAACAGATATCTACAGAATATTTTACCAATGGACAACTTGATTCACTTTTTCATCAGTGGCACATGAAACTTCTTCCAAAATAGATCTTATGTTAGGAGAAAACAAATCAAATCTTAGCCAATAGAAAAAACAATAGAGATAATTTCTTTCTTCCTTTCTTCCTGTTTTCATCAGGTTTTTTCCTCACTGTGATCAAGAATCTGACAAGAACAATATAGAGGAGATATTTATTTGGGGCTCATGTTTCAGAGAGATCAGTTCATAGATGCCAACTCCACTGATCTGGACACAAGATGAGGCAGAAGATCATGGCAGAAGGTTCTTGCAGAGAAAAGAGCTCCAAACATAGCAATATGGAAGCATCGAGTGATCACCTCACTAGATATGAAATATAAATACCAATGGTAAGTCCCCAGTGACATACTTCTTCCGGCCCCACATGTTGTCTACTTTACCATCAAGTTAATTTATAACTGTGGACTAATGCACTGATTAGGTTAGGACTCGAATAACCTCTCAATTTACCTCTGAATTTTCATGTATTATATCAAATGCTTAATATAATCCAGAATAATTTCAAGTGTATGCAAATAAGAACCCTAATAAATAGGCTTAAATAAAGTAAGGGAGGAAAGTGCAAAGCGTTCCTGAGACCCACATGCTCTAGTAGCTGTTCAATCTCATTTACATTTACAATGGAGTGTCTCAAATTGTATTCTATATCAACTTACAATTTTTGTAACATACATTCTCTAATTATAGCTAGTTTACACTCAAATCCCCAAATGCTTGCTAGACTTCCATCTCTCATGTCTACAAAACTATTCAATGCAGAGTTTGTGATACCACCCAATGCAACCTGTCCTATTCCGTTCCCCATTTTTGCTCATAAAAGCAAGTGCTCATTACTCAGGTGACAAGCAAGCTTCCTGAACATCAAGTTCAATTTCTTCTTTTCTTCAATTTATAACTAAGAATTCAATAATAAAAAAAAATTTCCCACCTGCACTCTTATTACTCTACTCCAAACAAATCATCTTCCCTCTTCTGTATTATTACAACAGTTTGATTTCATCTTTTGCATTCTGGTGTACATGGGAGTCAGAATGATATTGTTAAAAATCTGTCCAGAGTTTACTTTGGGAGAATATTTAAAGCAATGGAATGATATCAAGTTTTCACAGGAATTATGATAATATAGGCAAAGAGGGTTAAAGTTTAATTCAAAGGTAATCCAGCATTTAGAGGAAAGGAAAAGACTGGGAAAGCAAAAAAAGAGTCAAGAAATAAGTGAAGAGTGATGTAGCAGAATAATAAAGATATTAGGTCTCCAAGAAGTATTGAAAAAAAAGCTTTCCAAAAATCAGAGCATGATTTAAGGATTAAAGCTGTTATAACTGAATTTTAAAAACAAATTATCACAATAATTAATAACAAAAGTAGCACCCATAGTAAGACAGCATCCACAGAATAGTAAAAACAAGAACATTCTTAAAGTACTTCTTGCTAGACATTTGTGGTGAGAAGAGTCCATGAAGAATTTTTGTTTATTTTTTTGCTAAGAAAGTGTTTTTATATTTGCATGCTAATCAAA
This sequence comes from Marmota monax, assembly GCF_021218885.2. Lineage (NCBI taxonomy): Eukaryota > Metazoa > Chordata > Mammalia > Rodentia > Sciuridae > Marmota > Marmota monax. The sequence goes on along the minus strand of NW_026695209.1, from coordinate 5,845,913 downwards.
ATTAAGTGTGTTGGGGGGTGGTGGAAAATAAATCAGTAATGTAAGAGAGAAGTGAAAAAAAAAAAGAAAAATGAAGAAAACTTAGTTTTTTATTACTGGACATGGAAATTTTCCGCTGCACTGAGGCAGAGTTTATAAGATGTATGAGAAGCAAAAGAAGAAATAGTAGGATTAGAAGAAGTTGGTTTAATTTGAGAAAGGAAGGCAACCCCAAGATAAGAGACTGTGTAATAGGAGACTTTTCTTTCTGAGTAAAGGCTATAAATTTCTGTAAGGATGTTTGACTGGAAAGTGGCATTCAGAGGTGTAAGGAAGATATCTAAAAGCTAACTGTCTGTCTGTACCCCACAAGACATTTGGCTCAAGAAGAGGCAATGAACAGAAATTGTGATTAGAATAATAGGTTTTTGTTGACCAAAATTTACTGCCTCTCTGGATTTCTGACTGCATTTCATACTGCTATAACAGAATTATTTTCACTGGATGCATAATAATAAAAAACAAACAGACAACAACAACAAAAAAAGATGTATTTCTCTCAGGTCTGGAGACTGGAAAGTCCACAATCAATTTCCTGGCATATGAAGACATCTCATGTACTACTAGGGTGGAAGAGAGGAAGAAGGGAAAGTGAGAGCAATGCTGTGCTCAGCAATGGCACAAGAGTAAAGAAACAGAACTACTCCACATGAGGGCAGAGACCTCATGACACAAGCACTGATCCACAAGCCCCACCTTCCCACTTTGTTGCAGATGAGATTAAATTTACAACACATGAGTTGTCAGGGAAAACTTCATATCACAACACTGGATTAAACCTTCAAATTAAAACATAAAACAATGTTAATTCTAGAAGAAATTTTCTTGAAGATACAAATATCCTTCTATATGTTAGGGAAAATTTGAAAGAGACAGGGAAAAGGTGAATAGACTTGGACCTCTAATATTTTTAATTTATGACAAGTATAAAAAAGGAGAATAAGTAAGAAAAGTATTATATTTGTCATTATCTGCAAAAGGTAAAATAATTCCATATTTCCATATTGTTTTCAAACAAAGAACCAGGATATGTTTCATATCACATAACATAAATAGATTCCATTTTTTTCTAAACAAAAATCAAATTTAAAAATCTTAAGAATCAAAACACTGAAAAGCAATACAGCAATTTTATTGCTACTTTTCTGTTTAGATACATACAGGAAACTTACAACAACTGTGCTACAATTATTCATTGTATTAATTAGGATAATATGTTATGCTATCTTGTATGCTATACCATTCAGCTTAGGTGTACAAGACTGTATCATAAAGGTTTGTAAAGTGCATGTTATTATGTTTATACAATGATAAAATCCTTGTTATAGCACAGATTTGGAATGTTCCTAAAGCATCCTGTATTGTAGCCTACATTAATTTAGCTATATTCAGAGGTAGTTTTTAAACAGTGATTGGATCATGGGGACTCTGTACTAATCAATGATTTAATCCATTGCTGGGTTCATAATTGGATGGAATATTGAAAGACAGTAGAAACTACAGGAAGTGAGAGTACTTGGAGAAAGTTAGGCACTAAAATATAACCTGGAAGGGTATATCTTGTGCCTGGTCCCTTCCCTCCTACCTTCCACTCTTTGAGATGAACAACTTTGCTTTGACATGACTTTCTGCCATAATATACTGCCTTACCACAGACCCAGAAAAAAAATAGAGCCTGCTGATTATGGATATTGCCCAGTAATAGTGAAGCAAAATGAATCTTTTCTCCTTTAAGTTGTTTTCCACGGGTATTTTTAATAGCATCAGAAAGCTAACTCAATCACCTAATGATGCATATATCCAAATGTGCCTGTTACATTATCCATGATTTTATATGTAAATATTTGTTCCTACATATATTCATTAAAAATATAGCTATGTATAAATGTTTATCACAATAATTTTCTATATCTGTAGTTACTTATTCTACTTACTCTATTGTCCTAGCCCATTTACTTCAAAACAATGTAAGATCTTTCTCTTTCTGTGAATCTATGCCAAACTTTATATAGATAAATTGATGGTCTCATCAGCTTTCTAGCCCAATAATGTCTTTTTCAATTGTCCTAGACTATCTTTTAGATATTTAATCATGAAGAAAGACATCAACCTCATTTTCCAGTTGCTATAGAAGGTAGGATCCTAATTTCTGTGGGGAAATTTTGCTTCAACTTACAATACTCAATAAAATGGCAAACTTGTTCCAACTTGCAAACCTCATTAAGATATCATAAAACCCTGAGAAATTAGGCTGAAGCAGAAGTACCAAAACTTTGAGATGAGCCCAAGTAATTTAGTGAGAATCTGACTCAAAATTTAAATAAATAGAGCTGACTGGTAACACACTGCACAGAATGTGTGAGCTACTGGTTTCAAACACCAGCTTCACAGACACACACAAATTAGGAGTTCATTTTTTTTTCCTCTTTGGATAAGGTCAGTGGAAAGCACAAGTTATTACCTCAAATATCAAGTGAGATTCAGAGAAACCAGGAGTGGCACTTGGTTTCCAGTATTTGAGACTATCGTTTATCTTGAAAAATATGAATGTAAATGGTCATATCTGCTTTGCTATGAAAAATGTTGAAATTTCTCTTCATCTTTGCAATTTCTTAGCAGATTGACTGTAATGCCAATCACACTCTGCTGTTTGAGTATTGAAACAGCCTTATTTTTCTTCTACCTTTGTGGAGAGGCTTTTTGATTTGGGAAAAAACCTTGTTTTCATTCTTGTTGCTCTAAACTGCCAATTGCCAACTAGTTTCAGTTTCAGGTATTTACATGCTGACATAATAATGGTGAGGTTATTTTGTTTTTTCAATTTTCTTTATTTGCTTTGTATTACAAGACCCCTAATGACATAAATTCTTCAAAAATTCAATCTGCAAATTTTGAACTATTAAAATTTTAACTTGCAACTTATTTATGTATTTTCACTCTTAATATTTATTGCATTGATCTATGGAAATATAAGACAAAATCCTGGAAGAAAATTTTTTTTAAAAAATTTTGTTTTAGTTGTAGTTGGACACAATACCTTTATTTTATTTTTTATGTGGTGGTAATGATTGAACCCAGCGCCCTGCATGTGCTAGGCAAGCACTCTACCACTAAGCCACAACCCCAGCCCCCCAAAATAAAATATTTTAAAAGTAAAAATTTAATAATTCACATAAACCAAATAAAACATATTTTCTACTTTTAAATAAATCCTGACAAATGCAACTAAAGCAGAAGGGAGGAATTGTAGTTATGTGTCAGGGAATTAAACATAACTGTTTTCCAAAAAATCGTTGATTCATCATAACTAATAAGAAGGTCTAGTTTATCTGAGCTTGAGCCAACATAACAAAAATGTCCTTTATTTTAACTCTATAGAGGAAATAGCTCTTTTCTTCCTATAATACCTGGTTGCTTTTCTCAAGTCACTTAACAAAAGCCAATCTTTAAACTGAACGTGTTTAAAATATGTCTGTTGACAACAGTGATTGTTTGTAATATTTTTCTACTGATTTAATTTTCTGTACAATTGTTACCAATCAGTGAATACAGTTAACTGGGCAGCAGTGATCTCCACCTGAAAGACAAAGTGAAATTAGTGGAGACAGAACTGTCTATAGTCATTGCTTGTCATATTTTATTATGTTTGAGATATTGCAAAAATATAAAATTAATATTTAGTGACAAATATTAGGCCTCTAGATATGAATAATAAACCACTAAAAACCAGAGAGTCAATAACAGAATACCATAAGACAAAAAAGACATTGAAAATGCTTAGTCTCTGGAAACTAATTAATTGTGAAGACTAAAAATATTGTAGTAGGACCATATATGTAAGAATTTGGTAATCACATGAAAAGAATTTTAAAGATAAAATCCCAGTGACCCTCAACTGTATTCTTCATATTTATGATTCTCATATAATAATTTGTAATGTATAATATATAATTTATAATATATAATTCTCATATAACATTTCATAAAATATATTTAAATGACCATAATGATTTCTCATGTATGACAAAAATATACATTTTAAGGAATAAAGACATCTTTATTTTATTAATAGCTAGAATGCTAAAATTACCAAAATTAATTTTGTTCTCTATATGCCACTCACTAAATCCCTTCCCTTACTTTAAAAAGGTTAATCAAGGAAGTTATTTTGAGTCAAGGACAGAGTTTTATATGGGTGTTTCTCCTCACCTCTTCTTTAGATGTTTTCTATATTTTTGAGATCGTTTAGTACAGCTACATAAAATTGCTTTCAAGATTTACTTACTACATACATTTGTCTCTGATATTAGCATAATAGTTTTTTTTTTTTTTTCTCCAGATATATACCGGTTACTCTGGGAAAAGACATGCATAGAAATTCACATTTAAGTAACACTGTAATGGGTTGACATATTTCATTTATCTTTCATTTATTTAGTAAACATAGATTATTACAAGGCTCATGGGAGATCTTAAAAATATAAGTGCTATGAATAGACCGAGGTGGGAGGGGGATATTTCTTGTTTTTGTAGAGCTTGTATGTTTGAGGAAAGGAACCAGACAACTTGAAGAAATAAACATTTATATGTACTATGTCACATGTATACATTCTTATAATAAAAAATCAAGATGGTTAAAAATGTGGAAGAGTGAGGGAGGTATTATTTGTAAATATGTATCTGATTAAAAAGAGGAAACAAATGTGAATATAATTGGTTTACCATAAAATTGTGTTTGCACACTAAGGATATGCAGATCTCCTAGATTTCAGCCAGTTTAGATTGGGCTTAGAAGTACTGCTCTACTTGATGTTGAAGACTAAACAAATTTGATATCTGTCTATAAAATTAATCTACATATGCTCCACTAGACCATTCCTGAACTTGTAAAGTTGTGTTACCCTCAGGAAAAAATATGATAGACAGGAAAACAAACCACAGAGGTTTGTTTTATTGCCTTTATTAATATGAAATCTGATTGAGCAAGGCATATCACATTGCTAAGCTTAATATAGGAGAGAAGCATTTTAATCCAAAATGGTAGAACACTGCAAAGCTACATAGCAAAAGATATGGCTTATTATCCTAAAATAATTATTAAAATAATCCTAAAAACCAATTATTCAGTGTCCTATGGTTCAGAAGGTGCATATCTTCTAATCATGGTGAAGGCATTGTCTTTTAATTTTAGTGAGATATGAAGCTGTTGCAGACTTTTGAGCAAAAGAGGGATATCTGAATTATGTCTTAGAAAAATAATTTTGGTTATTTTTTGCTGATAAATTGTCATGGAACAGGGAAAATCCTACCAGATGATAAGTGGACAACTGTGTAAGCATAGAGGAATAACAGTTATTAAAATTTGAAAAGTATTGATCTTCTCTGCTGCATTCCCAGATTGTGGTGAGACAGGCACTTGTAACCACCACAGATATTCATAGTTTTAAAATGAGAAAACCAGGAGGTACGCCACAATCACTGGTCTATGTTTATTCTGAAATTTCTTTGGGAATATTAGTTAGATTTGTGCTCAGAGTTTTTCTCTATGGCCTTTGAATCTGCATACTAAAGGTCTAGTTCTTCCTTCTAGGTCATTCTTCTTTTTCCATAAGAAAAAGCACAAGTTTGTACTTCTGGGTAGTTTTTAAATATCCCTTTTACGTGTAGAAGTTTAAGGGTCAAAAGCTTCTCTTTTATTTTCTATTTTCCTTTTATGTCTGAGCTTATGGAACTTCTTTAAAAAATTTAAGACTTCCCCATATATATTAATTCATGCATCAATCCAAAGGTAAGTGTTACACCCATAATTTTTTTTTTCCAGATTATTTCCAGTCACTTGGTCTTTCAGTAGTACTGCTATGGGGTACTGTGTCAGAGTCTTCACAATGGACTTATTTAATAGAGAAGATCTGTGGGACATCACCTTATAGAGGAATTTTTATTTGTCTTGAGGGTTTATGCGAATTCATCTTAAATATCTTTTAGGTTCTTAGTACAGAACCTTGTAGTTCTACCTTGGATTGCCTAGAAGCTATTTCTTAATTTGAGAATGATTTGCCATCTGGAGAAGTTGGCAAGAAAATGCAGTTTTAATTTAAACACTTCAAACTCCGACTATGTAAGTACTTAACCATTCATTCCTTAACTCATCTCTCTTCTCTGCCATTTGATTTTGAAGCAGAGAAAAGGCCAGGTGGCATCTTCAAAAATTTGCCTAGAGATTTCTTGACTTGATCATTGAGTTTATTAGGTGTGTTTCCTCTTTTACAAATTAATTCAGGAAAGAGTGTAGCCAAATTTCCTAGTACTGTATGGCATTCAGAGAGAGTGTTGTCAAATTTCCTAGGACTGTGTGTCCTAATTCCCCTTCCAATTTCCCTTAATCTCCTTCAAGCTTTCACTGACAGACTTCTTCAGGGTACTTTAGTTCCATTAGTACCATTCTAAACTGCCTTTTGGTTTTTATGAACAGGAACTTCAAGGCTCAGAGAAAACAATCTTATGTTTTAGGCGGTCTATTAACACTTTCATAGTAATTTATTTATAAGTGCCTTTCAAATTAACCTAAATTCTGTTTGAAACAATGATCTCATTATTATTACAAATACAGTGGTCAAGGAATTTGTAAAAAAAAAAAAAAAGAAAAATGCAAATCTCAGAGGCTTCATCTGAGATGCCCTGATTATTGGGGAAGTAATCATGTGGATGTTTGTTCACTCACATGCCTGATGCTGGATGTTTACAGTAATCAGAGATCTGTGCTTCTTTTTCAGCCAGAGCACTGCTTCTGGGCTTCCTCAGAGTATTCTGACTTAGGACTTCTCACTTTGATGCTCATGGCTCCAAAGTTTTCAAGTATCTCATATATGAACCGGCTTCAGACTTTATATTATGTGATATTTGCCCACATCAGAAGCCAATGAACCAGATGCAAATGAAGAAATATAGACACTCATTTTTCTATTGGAAGAATGTCAATGTTATAAGTAGAGCATATGTGATGGGAGATAGTATCGTATCTAAAGACCAAACACTTGTCATACCTATCTAGCTAAAACAGTCTTCCGGTAAAGACTACATCATCTAAGAAATGGGCTGTAGAAATTGTTTCCTGAATATGTGTATTAGTGAAATTTTACAAATGCATAAAGCAAGCTAAATATTGAATGAATTTTAAAAGTTCACTTATGAATGAATTATACCCTTGGAACGATTGCTCAAGGTCCTTTGATTTCAGTAGATGTGATGGTTAGTTTTATGTGTCAATTTGTGACATGGAATGTCTGGACATTTGGTCAAACATCATTATGAGTGTGTCTGGGAGGCTGATCCTTTATGAGAGTAACATTTGATTCCACAGACTGAGTGGAGCAGATCCTCTCCGCCCCCCAGGTGTGTGCAGACCCTATCCACTCACTGAAAACTTAAATTGCACATGATGTCTGAGTAAGAAGGGCATATTTTGGCCTGTTTACTTAGACATTAATCATCTTTTGCTCTCAAACTGGAACTTATATCAATACCTCTTCTGTATCACCAACTTGCTGACTGCTGATTTTGAGACATTTTAGCCTCCATGGTTATGTGAGCAATTCCTCATATATTATTAATACTGTCCTCTCTCTCTCTCTCTCTCTCTCTCTCTCTCTCTCTCTCACACACACACACACACATACACACACTCACAAAAAACATTTCCTACTGTTTTTTTCTCTAAAGAACCCTGATTATTACAGTAGATTTCAATAATACTGAAAGAAAAAAATACAGTTCTTTAAAAGTGAAAGTGAACTATATTAACATAATTTTTGAAGTCATAGAGAGAACACACATCATAATTTTTTTTATTACACCAAGGGAAAAAAAATCCAGTCTCATACAAATTGAAATATAGTTCTCTCTTGTTAAGCTCAAAACTCTTTTTTTAAAAACTAGAATAAAGAAATCCTTTGTTTGTTTGTTTGTTTTCCCTTAGGGGAAGGAATTAGGGATTGAACTCAGGGGCACTCCACCACTGAGCTAAACCCTATTTTGTATTTTATTTAGAGACTGGATCTCGCTGAGTTGCTTAGCACCTTGTAGTTGCTGAGGCTGGCTTTGAACTCCTGATCTTCCTGTCTCAGCCTCCCAAGCAGCTGGGATTACAGGCATGCACCACTGCACCCAGCTAAGGAAAACATTTCTTAATATTGAAAATAAAGTGACATTTATTTTTCAGGTTTCTACTTGAGGATGATACACGAAATTATTCAAGAAAAAATGTTATAAATGCATATGATATCACATCACTTACTACCAGTTCATTTATTTCATGAGTGACTAATAGCCCAACATTCTCAACCAACATATGATTACCAGAAAATAATTTACCAAGACTAGGTGAGATTTTAACACATAAAGAATTGCATTTAGAAATGGTGATATTTTATGTAAATTAACATAATAAATAAATATGATAGAAATCAGAATAAATCATGTACTTTTTAAAAAAAAATTACTTAAGAAAATACATATGTGTTATCTATTTGTTAAACACTTTCTTGAGCTCTTTACAAATCTAATATGGCTTAATTATCATCACCCAATATAGCCAATGTTTTGGTATTATCTCCATTTTACAAATAAGAAAATCAGACATCAACAGAATGCAAAATTGTCCAGTCTAACAGCAATGAATAACTAGCATTTCTAAGGATCCAGACGATAGGATGTTATTGTTAGATGCCAATATTAATGAATTGTTAGATCATCTTTTGATTTTTAAGAATTAAAGTGATATTTTTACAACCTGCCTATGTTAACATTCTTGTATAATTTTGGTAGATTTCCATTGCTCTCACTGTAGTAACTACAACCCTTGTCCAGCACAGAAAGGCCTGTGTGATGCTATGTCCACCTCATTGACCTCTTTCCACTCTGCCCTGCCCTCTTTCCTGACTCAGGGTTCTCATTTATTATTATCTTGTTGTTCACAGAACCCAATACATTATGCAGCCCCTAATTCAAACAACTGAGAATGAGCAACTGAGAGCTTGGGATATAGTTCAGTTGGTACAGTGCTTGTCTTGCATGCACAAGGCCCTGGGTTCAATTCCTAGCACCACCAAAAAGTAAGTAAATAAATAAAGAAAGAAGGAGTGACCGACTGAATAGATTATGATTTCAACATACCACAGGATGAAGAAATTAAAATTTAATCTCTAGCACTGAGGAGGAAATACATCTCCATTAAATTAGAATGTGCTTCTCCTTAAGAAACTACTCAATTCTCTAAAAATACGCATTTGTGCACATAAAAATACTATTTCATACATGTCCACCTTAGTTTTCAAGTCTAAGATATGTTTATTACTGAGATTACATGCTTGAATAGGAAATTTTTCAAAACAAATCTTTATATAAGTCTCCATTGGTCTATGATCAGTAGTGTATGCAAGGGCCATAAAAACATACAAGCCTAATATTAATTTGCAAATTAATCATAAAAATTAAGAGTAAACTTATGTATTCATTTCAACAGAGCTGGTAATAACTCATAGAATGAGCTGGAAATACCATGAACCAGGACAAGTTTTCAAAAGTCTCAAGAAAAATTCTAATTGTGAAAGTAGATGTATTTGCAGGTTGTCAAGCTCAAACAGCATAGCTGACAATGTTATTTTTTTTTTTGAGAGAGAGAGAGAGAGCATTTTTTAATATTTATTTTTTTAGTTTTTGGCAGACACAACATCTTTGTTTGTATGTGGTGCTGAGGATCCAACCCGGGCCACAAGCATGCCAGGCGAGCACGCTACTGCTTGAGCCATATCCCCAGCCCTTAAAATTTTATTAATCAATTTTTTCATGAAGATAGGAGATATCTGATGAGATTTTCTTAAAATTAGTAACAACTTTTCAAGTTTTTTGACTTCTAAAGATTTTTAAGTCTGCATATTTTTAAAAATTAATGTGGGTGTTCATGGTGGAATCACCATAATTTGTCAAATGTACATACTGAGTTGATCAAATGGAATCTTCTGAGTGTTCAAATCTATTAGGAATCTCAGTAAATGGATGCGCATATTATGAAACACTTTGTTATGTGAGTAAAGGTGTTTTTCAGTCACAGCTGGCTATCATTATTAGCAACATACATTGTGGTATGTGGTGATGGGATTCTGTTTAATTTTAAGTGTATTCATAATGTTTGTGTGTAATATTCTATGCCAATTCATAAGTAAAATTGGATTAATGAATTCAAAAGAAAATTAATTCAAAAGAAATCATTTCTCCCATTTATTAATAGTTTTTTGTTTATTTGCTTTGCAAAGGAACTGAAGGGATAGCTTTGCTTTTAGATTTGTTTTATAAATAAGAAGCTTAGGCTAATTAAATGACTTCCTCCCCAGCTTTCCAAGGTAGAATGTGGAAAAACAGGAATTGACCCCATTTCTTATAAATTATAATCTAATACCCTTTTTATAGAGGAATTCTTCTTTTTATTATTTTACTATCTTTAATTCACCTCTTTAATTTTCTGCTTCGCATTTTTTATCTTTTTTAATGAAATATCCAGCTCTGTATTTCTCATGAGAATTTATAACAGGGCATTGATAGCTTCTTTCAAAAAATATGCAATCTAGTTGTGACAGCCATGATTAATTAGGTAACACTTGTCTTTCTGTAGAGACCTAGGAACATCATTCAATGTATACAGATTTTGATTCCTTAGAGGTTTATTTTCCTATATCATTTGGTGTTCTAATGAAGAAAAAAAGCTAAGTTTCTCTAAAAGTCAGGTTTTCTGCAGTCTTTCTTTACCTATCTAGAGGCAGAATACCTTGGCAGAGCTAATACAAATACTTGTTTCTAGTATTTTCTACATCTCAGTTTTTTTCTTGTGTATTTAATGGAGATCAAGAACACACAAAATATCATTGGGAATTAAATAGTATCTTACAAAGCAGTTTTACAGATAATTCAAATAATCTTAGTCCTCCTAGTTCTGAACTGGCTGAATTTGTATATTGTTATATTTTCTGTACTGTATTATTTGTAGTGCAACATATAAAAGTGTTGTATATCAATAACTGAAAGTATTTTAAATTTAATAGATGAAAAATGGTTTGACTAAACATGCAACAAATTAAATAATTTACATTTATAAGAGTTTAGGTAGCAATATTAAAGTAAATCAAATAACTACTTAAATAAAAAATACATACATAAATAAAAGGGATAATAACTGTAGCTAACACATAGCATTGTTGGTAATTGTTGGATCACATAGTAATATTCCTGCAATTGACAACTGAAAAAACTGGGGCACAGAGAGTGTAAATTGGCCCAATATTCTAACATTGCCAGGTGGTAGATCAAGATTCACAAGACTATTTATTTGTTGCCAGAGACCATACACAATCCATTCTGCCCAACTACTCACTAAAATGCTTTTCTTGTTAAGGAACAGACACATTTCTAAGGTTGACATTTACACATAAGAACATCCCACAGAAGTCTCCATACACTGTCTCACTAAGTACCCAGGGGCTTGACTGCCTCAGTTTATCAACTTTCACGCTAAGAGCTCCCACTTACAGGCTGGGCAAGGAAAATATCCTGGTATTTGCATTTTAAATGTGTCAATCCTCTTTGCATTGCTACCTCAAGACTCATTATGCCATTTTCAATTTATATAAATCACATAATTTAGCCAAATGTTAGTCACCGCTTCATGTGAAGTTTGAATGTGAATGTTTATTTTTCTTTTGGAAGTTTAACTGAATATCTAAGAAAGACTACATAAATACAGGAATACTAACAGTAGAGTATTTTGCAAGAAACAAGAAATATGTAAAAATTGAAAGTAACTAGAAAACTTCTAAAAAATACGGCCTTCGTGGTATTATTGTAAAGATAACTATTTCAGGCTACTTAAATTTAGAGAAATCAACACTGGTGAACTTAGAGAAAATTAATACCTGGTGAGGATCACAATAGCAATGTGATTTTGAATGCCAACCTGTCAAATCCATATTTGAAACAGAAGTTTTGTTTTGTTTTAAATAATTAAAGAAATATCTTTAGAATCTCTTCTCTACTGGAAAACATATCATATTTGGTTTAAGACATTGTTTCTAGCAATTGGTACACACTATTCTTTTGTCCAAGTATTAAAAGCAAGAATTAGTTAGCAAAGCAGTGTATATAAAATTTTTGAATTAATATAAAATAAAGTGCTCGAGAAAAGTTTGTATTATTTTGTATGCTTCCTTGCTTTAACTTCTCTAACCACCCAAGAATTCTTCTGTTCTTTGCATTAGCTTTGTATGCCAGATGTTCTCTGAGTAACACAAATTTTCACTAACCCAAGGATAAATGTGAATTTTAAAAATGTGTATGTATGTGTATAACGCTAAGAATGACCCCTGAAGGGAAAACTCTAAATGTGCATACACTTCTTGAGGTGAGAATTATTATGTTAGTACTAAGGATTGACTACTTTCTTCTACTTCAAGAGGAAAGCAGAAGGGGAAAGATTTTTTAAAAAGAAAAGCTACTCCAGGTCAGGTCAACCTTATATTTCAGTTGTTTCATTCTGGGTCAGAATGAAACATTTACATATATGAAAGAGTGCCACCCAACCAGAAATGAAGAAAACTGCAAATTATAAAACATGGTGAATAATAAAGTATAAAACCACCTTATTACTCCCTAATCCTATATAATTTATTTGTCAAGATTTAAAAACTTGAGCTATTTTTAATATATTTTCATGTTTAGGAACCCTTATTTGAATTTATTTCAGATTAAAAATTGTACTAATCTCTAAGTACTTACTCTCTATAAATTAAGTGTATTTTATAGCACACTTACTTGCACACAGTTTAGAGGGTTATAGTAAACAATTACAAATAAATTTTTAAAACCAAGTTTCTGTAAAAAATAAAACAAGCAAATTCGCAAATAAATGCAGGAACAATTTATATTAGTCTTTGTAACTCTTCCAGATTTGGGATATTTCTCTCTATAAAAGCACCTGAAATAAAAAGTCCAGCTTTCCATACATAACTGGAATTATATCTTGGCACAGTTTAACCATAATGATGTTTTATTAATCATTTAATAAATCTGTCTTCTGTAACAAATAGAATTAAAAAAAAGTACCAGGAAGGAAGAGTGTTTGATTGGCTCCTTCAAAGATTACATTAATAATCTTGATGAAGGTAAGGTTACAGAAATTCAGGTGACTTGAAATTATTTCAAATTTTATTCATGGAAACATCCCACTGAGATTATGTGTAGAATCACTCAACCATCCATCTCTGTAATTATCTTTTTAAAAGCAGACCGCCATATTTAATCTGTTGTTTTGAAAATTTTTCACATATTGCTGAAAGAAACTCTCCAAGTTCTACAATGCTACTCTCTTTGCCTTCATAATCTGAAAATAATGAAAAAATTGTAAAAGATGTTCTAAATTTGTAGATTAACTACACTGTCTGAAGAACTGGATATATTTCCCATGACTTAGTACAATCAAAAACATCCAATATCCTACACAATTTTATGTAGAACATATAGAAGGTGAAAACAGTAATTTTCAAATCATCTGTTTTCTCCTTTCTCAAGTTTAATTGTAATATAGAGGAGGGGGCAATATTTTTGTTATAAATAGGTTTAACTGAAAGTCAAAAGTATGCTATGAAAGGGTATAATTAACTGATCATTATGTATTGATTGTCCTCTAAGTTTAAAAAAAAAATAAAATAAAAGTAGAACCCTAAGTAATGCATCCACTCAGTATTAATTACATGCTGGGAAACAAAAGCAAAAATAAAACCAAAGCACAGAATATCTTGGTACAAGAGTCTATGCCAACTATTTTTTCAACATCCTGAGTTTCCCTTCAGCTTGATTTATTTACATGCTATTTCTGTTTGTATTCTCTTTTGGCAGATTTTGTAAACAAGGAAGGAAATACATATCTTAGTACATAAACCCAGGCTGTGATGGACTTCTGTTGTTTATACTATCTAGCATTCTTTCACATTCATTTTGACAATATTTTGGATAACTCTCAAAGTTTCCTGGGATAGACTTTGCCTTCACTTCTATATAGACAAAATGGCTGACTTAAACCCTTCAGCTTAGTTATATCACATTGCTTCAGGAAAGAGTCTCACAATCTTCTAGGCACTGAGAACTAGGCTCAGGAATTCCCCCTGGAGGCTCTGAGAGTGGCGCTTTTTCTTCTCTGAAGAGTAATGACTGACATCTGTGCCAGAAGAGAACTTCATGCTGGCAATATAGGATCCATGGGCACTCCACAGGTTGCATCTGAGAGAAATAGGGTGTTCTAGACTGAAGCTGAACTTTAGTGATGTTGAAGAGGAAATTGTGACTTTCATCATCACCTTTAACTTTTGTGTTAGTGTTAAGTTATGAACATTTTCTTCATTGTTTGAAGTACTTTGAGTTGGATTTTTTTTAATTTTTTAGTCATTATGAACAGAAATTTCTATCACAGAGAGATAAACAAGAAATAAATCCTATTAGTCTCTGACTTTGCCACATGGAACTACTTCCTCAGGTTGAATTAGAAATGATGATGAATTATAGGTATGGAGCACTTTATCTTTAATTGCTTTCATTATGAAGAATTACATTTATACCTTATGCTGAAAACCAACCAACCAATCAACCCAAGCCAAAAATAAACCTAATATTCCTTTCTGTCTAATTGCTTTCTTTGTAACTTATTGAATGGGAATATTGAACTAATAAGATTTTTTTTTCATTTTTACTGATAGCAATATCAGAACCAAATTCTCAGCATGCCACAAGCAACTATATAAAAGATGATGATTTTCTCATCTGTGAATTTAATTTATTTTGTCATCAACTTGTTTTAATATCTTTGTTTATCCTCATTCTTATTTTAAAATCTATTTCATTCTCTGCATTTGCATTAAGTAACTCAACTATTCTTGGTACTAACTTTGGATAATGATGTATAAATATTACAAACAAAAGAATCACCATAGAAACTAACAAACAATTGTCAGTATCTGGATGCTATGGACTGTGAATGACAAAAATATGACTCAATTATTTTCAGAAATAAGAAAAACATAGTGTAAGTCCTCAAGAAATCCAAGGCTGGCATAATTTCCAGGTTGTTTGTTCATTAGGCTAACAGTGTTTTCAAGTGTCCAGGTTCATATATCTTGGATGTGCCAGCCTTGGACTTGGTTCTACTCTAGCACATGTTGTAAGATGGCTATCTCAACTCTTGTTCCCTTTCTTCTAGCATGACAAGTACAGACAATGGAAAGATTCTTCCTCTTGACTGTTTCACAGGAGAAATAAAACATATTTTCCAATAACTGTTTCATGTTTTGCTAGCCAGAGCTTTAACATTTTCAATTCTAAAACACCCCAGGCCAGAGAAAGTAAATTATCGCAATATTCCTCCTAAAATCAGGCCTCCATTTCTATGGGTTCTACATCAATAGATTCAACCAATCACAAATGGAAAATATTTGAAAAAATGCAATAATCCTGAACACATACACACTATTTTTCTTATTTCTTATCATTCCCTAAGCACTATAGTATAACAACTATTTATATAGCATTTGCATTGCATTTGGTGTTATAAGAATCATACAGATGATTTAAAGTATAAAGAAGAATATGCACAGGTTATATGTCAATATTCTACTGTTTTGGGTAATAGATGGAAGCATTAGCAGATTTTTCTTATTGGGGTTTTTTGAATCAAGGCTCCATGGATACTAGGGAAATTGTGTATTAATTTATAGTTGTCTAGAAATTGGAGCACTAGACATGATGTCTGTAATCAAGCATTTCTCACTTCTTGAATTTATTTCTACCAGTGGTAGACTCTGAGAACAATGTTAAGTATTTGATTTTCTGAAAATAGAAATCTCCAGTTCACCAGGACACACTGAAAACTATTACCATTTTCCCCTGGAGAATGAATTCTTAATATATTCCAAATTGTTAAAACAAATAACAACTCGAAAAACTATAATGTACCAAGCACAGCTTTTCTTTCTGTTGATATGAAATTATAAATGACACTTTTTGTCTTTAGGATGTTGTAATCTGTTCTAACTTATTCAATTCAATAGATACTTCTGAAAACCAATTTTATGTCGGGAGCTGTTCTAAAAATTAGAGAATGAACATTTAACAAAACAAATATAGCCTTTAAGAAGTATACATAAAGTCTAATTTTCTACAAAAATAATCCTGAACTCTTCACTGTATTTTACAGAATTATACTAAGCTATTCTATAAATCTAACTTTGAAAATAGTTGTGTGGAAGTTGTATCAAATGGAAATTGTTTTAGGCATCTTTTTCATTACTGTGACCAAAACACTTGACAAGAATAAGTAGAGAAAGAAAAGTTTATTTAGGGGCTCACAGTTGCAGAGGTCCTGTCCTTCAATGGTTGACTCCACTGTCTGGTGCTCAATATGAGGCAGAACATCATGGCAGAAGAGTTTCCCGGAGAAAAGCAACTCAGGACATTGCAACAAGGAAGCAGAGAAAGCTAAATTCAACTCAGAAAATAATGTGATTCTGCAACCTGTACACTCAGAATAATGAGAAATTATATCCCATCTGATTCAAATGTATGATATGTCAAGGTCATTGTACTGTCATGTGTAACTAATTAAAACAAATAAAAAAGAAATAAAAGCAATAATTAATAAAGAGAAAAAAAATATAAACAATAGAGGCATGGCCCCAGAGACCCCCCTCCTCCATCTATACCCTGCCTGCCTACAATTACCACCCAGTTAATTCTGATCAGGAGAGTAATATGCTGATTAGGTTAAAGCTAACCCAATCATTTCACCTCTGTACATCCTTGTATGGTGTCACACAAGAGTTTTAAGGGGATACCTCACAACTAAACCATGGCAAAAATGAAGGAGGAGACAGGATTACAGTTAAAAAGTTAATAGACTATGATGACTATGATGCTGATCCAAAATAGCAATAATGTGTATCATATATTTGCCAGACAGAATTTTTATCACTAGAGAACATGGAGTGCAGGTGCATGACAGGATAGAGGAATTCAGTACTTTGGGGAGTGAGAGGAAGCTACTTACATTTGTATGACAACAAAGACTTCACTTCCATTATGCTGACCCATTAGGCCTCAGTATATCCAAGCTTTTACATGTTCCCCAATGCTTAACTTCTGTGGTTCCTGATACTCAATACTATGTAAGTTTTCTCTCTACCAGGAATCACCAGTAATGTGTATATACCTTGATGATTTCATCCAAAACTAGAACCTCAGAATACAAGAAGTCTGAAGCAGGGTCACTGAGATCTTCAAGGAAGAATGTTACTTACATATAGTGACACTAAATTCTAGACTCTCCTCCACCTTCTCTGTGGAGGAGATCTGAGGAGTTATCTCCACAGCACATGTTAGAGAAGAGCTCACTCCTCTCAAGATGCCACTCTGCCTTAAACATTTTGAAATTTTGTTCTGAATAAATGAAGTCTAAACACAATTAAAGGAAGAACTTTCTTAAGCTTGACAATGATAGGAATAAGAAGCCTACTTAGAGAAATCTAAGTGGAAGAAATGTGTAGGCAATCTTATGGGATGTTAAAGTTCAGAAAATGAATTAAGTAAGAACTTATAAGTATTTACCTCATCTATATAAATTATAATGGATATCATAAAGAAACAATTTAAATGTTTTTAATTCAAATCACTATTAAAAAAAGACTAAGTTAAGCATTGGCAGATTTTTCCCCTATTAAAAATTATGTGAATTTCTGTTATATCAAATTCTGCTCTACAAGGTCACTGATAATTTTACTCCCTCATTTCTGCTACATACTGGCCACAGATCCATAAACCAATTTACAACAATTTTGGCAAACTAATGAAATCCTAAGTTTAACTACTGAGCCATTGATTTAAACATTTTGGCCAGTTGTGACAATGCATGAACCCTCTCCTCCTACAGCAGCACTCACTGAAACAAACAAGGTGTAGGAGAAGGAGTTCTCCATATAGTGAAGAATGAAATCAGGCTGTATGTTATACACATAACTTACTTGCAGCAGGAGAGTATTTGACCATTTTGTGCCTATAAAATGCTAGTGAGAGAAATTAAATTATTGACCCTGAGGAACTTATTTTTAAATGGAAGAGTGAGTTTACCTACCCGACCATTAATCAAAGAGGAGGAGGTGGAACTTTAAAAGAAATAAATTTCCAGAGCAAACCTGAAGATTGAAGTCCTACCCAACCTGCACTGTGATGTTAAAATAAAAATGGCCTTGCTTGTGTGCGGTTTGCCTTAGATCCCAGCTCCAATAAACTACTCTGGCAAGGCCATCATCATAAACAGTGACAGAAGGATATGTGCTTCTTCATCTTCTCTCCAGATTATTTTGCTGCAACAATCTAGTGTCACCAGAAGGCATATTTTATATCTTGGATGAGGAATGAATTGGAAAGATGTCTCTCTCCTGCCCACATAAGAACTTCTTCAAAATAAGAAGACAGAAGAAGACAGAGAGAGATAGGAGAATAGGTAGCAAAAATAGTTTGACCAGATAAAGCTAAAGAGGAACTAAAAAGATAGCAGAGGAATTTTAAATGTATACACATACAAATTCATAATTTTGAATATTTCTAAATTCTGTTACATGATGTGTGATAAAAATGTTGAAAACTGTGACCAAAAATCTGGAATTTGAGGAAAAACAGTAAAAAACCCTACAGAATAGAAAATGAATTGTCATATAAAAGTTGAATATTTTTAAAGGATACTAATGGAATTCTTAATGTTATTAATTTGTGAATTTATAGTCTATTTGCCAGAAACTTCCATAAGTAATATTTTTTGATTATTGATAGAAATACACATCATCACTCTCATTTAATACCTACTTTAATCGAGTGAAATATTTCAGTTATCTCTGTTCATTCTGTGTCCTGGTTCTTTCTCACTTTGTGTGCTTTTAAATTTTTTTTAGTACTGCATATTTTGGTACCAATGGCACTTAACCACCAAACCACATCCCCAGCCCTGTTTTGTATTGTGTTTAGAAACAGGATCTCACTGAGTTTCTTAGCACCTTGATTTTGGCTGAGGTTGGCTTTGAACTCATAATCCTCCCGCCTCAGCCTCCGGAGCCACTGGAACTAATGGCATGCATCACCATGCCAAGCTGGTTTAGGTTTTTGTTGTTGTTGTTGTTTCTTTTTCATTTAATCAGTTTTATTTATATAAGACAGTGGAATGCATTACAATTTTTATTATACACATAGAGTGCAATTTTTCATATCTCTGGTTATATACAAAATATATTCACACCAATTTGTGTCTTCATACATGTATTTTGGATGATAATTTCCATCACATACCATCATCCTTTCTAACCCCTTGACCCCTCCTTTACCCTCCCTCCCCTCTGCCCTATCTAGAGTTTGTCTAACCCCATGCTCCCTCTCCCTACCCCACTATGAATCAGTCTCCTTATGCCAAGCTCATTTTGTCCATCTGATTATGTGATTATATTCTCTCTTTCTTCATTTTGTTCCTGTTCTGATGAAATTTTGTTTTGTTTGATGAACTGAAGAAGCAGAATCACATTTGGAAAATTAGGAAATCTTATAACTTGATGAAATACTATAGTTACAATGACTACTCATGTGAAACTTACAGACAAGATACTGCTCTACTGTTGTGTACTGATAGGGATAATTATTAAGGTATCTGGGCAATGGCATGATGAAATCCAAACTAAAGTTAACAAAGTTGTAATCTGGTTATAATATCATACTATAAATTCTTAATAATATAATTAAATTCCTCAGTAAGTAGACTTATTGTTGATTTTGAAATGAGAAAAATATCTATCAACTATACAAACAAATTAAGCAGCTTATTCAACTACATGTATTAAATATTTGAAAATGAATAGTAGTTAAAATTCAGTTCTCAGAGACACCTACTTTTAATATTTTTACAACTTTGAATTTTTCAATTAGGATATGAGAAATATAGTAAATCTAGAATAATACATATAGTGATCAGAAGGTGGGTAGAGAAATGAAAAAATAAGGTTATAACTCTGTTCAGTCAGTTCTTTTGAAAAAGTGAATGAATTGCAAAGTACCTAACAGAGTGACATTTTACCATTGAGGAAGGGATATAATACATGTAGAAAATAAAGAGGAGTAAAATATTTACATTACTAAGTTCCACTGATTATCTGAATAATCCATCACCAGGTTCATCATCCTATGTTATATGTATAAAACCAAAAAGATGCAGCCAATTCCAGTTTTAATTTCAAAACTATACTTCATGCTTTTTAATATTCACAACCTTTAAGCTGATAAGATGTGACAGATGCACCAGTAATACTGGGATGAGAAGAATGATTAAGTACCCCACTATTTGTACAGTCCCTATAAGATACTGGTATGTTAAGCCATTCATTTAGGTTAATCTATGCAGCCTTTGTTTTCCAAAAAGACTCCCTTTCAATAATTGTTTTCTTGCCTTTGCTTCGATTCTATGGGTTATCTCATATCTTTCCAATAAATTACTTTAGTTGCTAAAGATTGCTTGAAACAGAAGATTCAAAAAGATGTAGGCACTGTTTATTAGCTATCATTGATCTAAGGACTGCCAGAAGAGTTACCATCATAGTTTTGTATAAGCAGTTTGCTCAGGGAAATCAATGTGATGTTTTGCTTCAAGCATAAAATCAGTTAAAAGGAATGCTGTTGAGAAAGTTAAAGCACTTTTTATACTCTCTAAAATTATGAGGATAAACAATCAATTTTCTTATGAAACGCATATAGAGAGCAATTTTTTGCAAATCTATTATTTGTATCAATAGGACTGATTTTGTACAATGTAGAAGTAAGTCAGAACAATGAATACATTTGTGAACTCTTAGAAGGTAATACATTCTGTTCCCTCTTACAAACTCCAACATCTCCTCATCTGTCATTGTCTGCCAAACAACCTTATTTCTTATTGTACCATGAAACTGGAAGTAATATGAAGTGATTGCTAAAAGCTCTTATTAGTCAACTTACCTATCTACCCACCTCTTTCCCCACATGTTCCACTGGCTCTTTTGCAGATTCTTATCCCTCCACTCATAGTTTAGATCCCAGTCTCACATCCTTAAGGTCACTGCCAAGCAAACCATCTCTATGTCATTGTTCTTCCCCAAACATGCTGTTATCTCTGCCTCCTTGAAGACACATTTTCTTGACCTCACTTTCCCTAGTAGTAAACGGTCTATTTGTTTACAGGAAAACACTCCAAAAGAATTTTCCTAATTTGCTGTTAATTTTCCATTCAATTGTTTTTTCTTTAGTCATCTCCAGAACCAACTCAGTTCAGAGTTTTAACTACCTCAGTTCATATCGATGTTAACCATTGATTTCTTATATTTAATGGTCAAGACTTAATCCTCTTCATCTTTTATCTCATCAGCAGAATTTAACAAAAAAGGTCAATCTGTCCTGGTCCATACACTTTCCCCCTTCATCTTGTGAATACCACTGTCCTCCTTCACCAAAAAATCTCTTCAGTCTCTTCTTATTTTCATGTCATTCCCTTCTTCTCTTTACATTGGAGGACCTCAGGGATGAAATGAGTTCTTGGATACTTTCTTCTCACATATACATTTTGTGATACCAACTAACTTTATAGTTTTAAATATAATCTCAATCCAGCTGATAGGGAAACATATACTACCTGCATACAAATATATTCAGAACTTCCAGTGGCATGTCTGATTGTTTTCCATGTATTTCCACCTGAACATCAATAGACATTTTAACCTAAAATGACAGACAATACTTATAATGGTTTCTCCAAATCTGTTTCATCTGCAATCTTCCTGATCTGTTTTAAAGAATGTTCAACTTCATTTCTTAGTTCTTAAAATTTGTATCATAATTGAATCTTATCTATTTTTACATTCTGTAGTCAAGATTAATTTGATAATACCTCTGGAGTTTGTATGTATTTTACTACATTACATGCCATCAGCCAGGTCTAAGTCATGAAAATATCTGTACTCCTAAATATTCACTGTACTTTTATTCTTTAGTTTCTCTTTCCAGCACAGCCCCTATGGAAACCTGTTAAGACTTACATCAGGTATCATAATTTGGACTCCTCTGGAAGCAGTTTCTGGGTTGGGTTTTGATGTGCAACATGCTTATTAAGGTGCATAGTGTTCATGAATACCTGTGGATGGGAAGGGAAAAAAACTGAGAACTAGGTTGACTGATTAAATAGATGGATGAATGAAGAGATAGGTAGATGCATAGGTAGGTAGCTAGATAAATGAGAGATGATGAGTCACTAAAAGCAAGATAGAAAGATTTGATAAAAAATGTTTTACATGTTTTCAACATGAAATTATTATATTTTCATGTTCCTTCAGAGGAAAAATAACCAATGCATTTTTTGAAAATAATTAAATAATCATTGAACAATAAAGATAAATGATAATGATTTAAAAATTTTTAAAATCTAATTACATATTTAATCACTGTCCACATTTATTATTAGAATTTATAATCTGGATTACTAATTATGTGTGGCAATGACTATTAGCATCTAATAAATATCATTCAAATAATTTCTAAAATATCCATAGAATTTCTATGAAATAAGAGAAAAACTCACAATCATCACCGCCCCACACACACAGAAATGAAAACACAAGTTTATATTTAATCTAAATGCAGATTCTAGGTTATATTTTTATATAAGATATCCACAGATACTACAAAGGCAATTTTAAATTCACCATGTCAAGCTTTTCAAAACAGCAAATCAAAAAACTTGCAGAGTAAAAAAAAAAATTCATTGTCTTTCATCTCAACTTGCTACCTTTGAGTTAGAAACTACTGAGATATATCTCTGAAAACTAATATTGTAAAGTAATTGCTCATGGGAAAAACATGCAATTATTGTAGGAACTTCTTTTTGAAGTAACTAGAATATGTTGAGCTCACTTCCTATGAGAAATTGCTATATAATGGTACTCATATCCCTGGCATTTGTAAAGAAAACTGTGTGGCTCTGTGCTGAAAGGATCAGTATTGTATATAATGATGCAAAAAATGGCCTTGCTGATGTGCATAGTGAACTGGATAAACATGCTGAGAGAGAACAAGTAATTATCAAAATCACTCCAACCCCTTAAACTAAATGTGAAGCACACTAAATTATGGTAAATTTTCTACATTGTTAATTGACTCCAGAAAAGTAAAACCCATCAGAATCTCCATTAGTAAATGAATAGGTTTTTCTTTTTCTTTTTCTTTTCTTACTTTCCCTTAGGTTTATGGCTGAAAGTCATTTGGGCATAAAATGGAGGCATGCAGTGATTCCCATAGAAAAGAGGTATGATGTAGTGATTAATAGCATGATATCTGGAGAAAAACCATCATTGCAATCTGGGCTTCATTCCATCCCCCCTTTTTAAAATAAACTTTTGGGAAAAAAAAAGTTGCATCTTTACATTTCAGATTGCTTGTTTGCAGTGTATACCGAATAATCACTCCTCATGAATTGAATTTTCAATTTTAAGGATATTAGTAGAGGTGAAGTGATTTGAATAGGTTAATATTCCAAACACAAAACACCTTAGGAAAAAACAAAGATTCCTCCTCAGTTTAGTGGCACTATATGATGAATGTGGGGAACCCTCTGAACAACAACACTGATCCAGTTCTAGATCCAAGATAGCGAACTGAGAAGCATTCCTACATACAGGAGAAACATGCAAAAAAAAAAAAAAATGATTTGCTGCTTAGCAGAATTGTGAAAGGGTGGTGACAATATAAATTCCAGATACCTCCAAAAAGGAGAACCCCCACACAAGACAGTCATATTAATAACAAATAATGGCAAAAAAGTAAGTTGTGTAAAATTTTAAATCATGTCTAAAACTCCTGCTTACAAACACAAAGGTATAATTAATTCAAGGTAAAATATACTCTCATTATAAAACAAAAACATCCACAAAAAAAAAAACTGAAAAAACATTCAAACAATCACTGCTCCAAAAGTGGCATTTAGAAAAGCAACAGACAGTTATTTAAAGAAGAAGTCTAGGTGCCTTAAATTTCCAGACAGTGAACAATCTTCTAGTAAGCTGAGGATTTCCAGCTGCATTTACATTGTCAGAAACTTGGATACACCTGTGGTTCCAGTATGACTGCAAATAAGTCTATGGCCATTCGCTACCCCAAAGTAAATGTTCAAGAGAAGGGAAATGTTGGAAAGTAATCATGTTATTCAAAGCACAACATCTTTATAGAAAAAAAAAATATGTGGAAACTATCATACACAAAGCTCCACATTGAGCAACTCAGGTATACAAAATGGGTTTTATAGTGGTGGAAAGGAGGTGCTGTAAGAAAATGGACAGGAAGTCCACACACTATGGAGGTTCCGCTTCATCCAAAGTGTGTGTCACCTTTATATTTTATTCTTCTCTTGCTGGAATATTGCAATCACTCTTCATTTACTGGTACTCATTTCTGTATCATCTTAGACATATGAGCATTGTGTACAAATTTAATGTTACAGCAATTTACATGTTTATGTATTAATTTTCAGAACTAAAACACTAAACATAGTCATTAGAGTCCTGCCAATCTAAAGCAAAATTATTTAGCACTTACTATCTTACTAAGGTGCAACTTGTTTCTAGAATTTAGACTGCCAGGCCAAAGGGAAAGGATACAACCTGGTACATTGACAAAGGGGTGAGAGGAAGCAAGAGTGAGTCTGCTAAGGACAAATCCCAAAGGAATGGGCACTATTAAATCAGAAGATATCTGTCTACCCTTGTTCCTGTTTTGCTTACTCCCAGCTAAATTCTCTCATTATTTTCTCCAAAGCATGCTTGCTATCCAATGCAGATTGGTGGAAACTTCTGTCCTGGTTAGGACTTAGGTATACCCATATCTCTGAGTTTTGTGAGTGTGATATTTTCAGTTCTCTTAATCTTGCCTGGCTTTCATTATGGGTTCAGCAGAATTTCACCAATCTCTTCCTCTCTCCTACCCCACCCCTCTTTCTTTCCCCCACCTTCAAATGCCTCTAATTAATGTGTTAAGGGCAACAACACAATTTTTCTGTAGTAGAGATGGGGAATAGGACCTAGGCCAAGGGTTTGACCTCCTGAATTACTATTTTTCCTCTCCCCTAATATCTTCACCACAAGGACACATCAAGTCTTTTTTCTGTCTTGTGAGAGTTTGGTGGGGTTCATTGTAAAAAGATGCATAGTGTTCTTGTCCTTGGAGACCCCACGGGTTGCATCTTTTCTGGTCCATCTGCAATGAAACTTACTAAATATTCAGGCTGTAATGGTTAATTTTAATTTTTACTTGATTAGATTAAGAAATGCCAAGGATTAAGAGGCTTCTGGGTATGTCAATGAGTGTGTCAAGGAATGATTGGCATGTGGGATAGCAAATTGAAGTGGAGACCCTCCTTAAGCTTGGGCAGCACCATCCAATAGGACAATGTCTTGTATGGAAAAAACGGAGGAAGAATGAGGAAGCATCAGCAGCTGCAAGCTCCATTTATTTTGAACAGGTTCTTGATTTCTTGCTTTTGCAATCTCCTGAGGTTTTATGAAACCCTAACTTCTTTATTCTTCCAAAGTGGACTCTGCCAGTGATTCTCCAGAGGGTTCCAGAAGCCTTCAGACGTGGACTAGAATAGCACCATTGATCCCTCTTGTTCTGAGGTTTCAGCCTCTTGGACTGTGCACCTATTTTTCCTCCAGCTCTCTAGCCTACAGACAGCCATTGTAGACTATCCAGCTTCTGGTTTTGTAAGTCAGTCTAATAAATCCCCTTTTTATAATCATACTTCTTGTTGATTATGTTCCTCTAGAGAACCCTTGCTAATACATAGGCCTTCAAGCCAAACTTGTCCTAGAAGTGTGAAGTCATGGTAACCCCAGGGTGGTAGGATTTTGTATGCCTTTTGTTCCAAAAAGCTTCAACTCTCCTTAGATTTTGAGCCACTTGGTTTCAGTCTATCCTCCACTTTCCAATTTGTTAAAAAGTATTATGAACTTACAGTTAGTTAGATCACTTGTCATTGTTATGTTGGAAGCAACTTTACTTTTAATTTTCTATATACTAAGGCAGAAGCCCTAATTTTCCCTGTATCATTTTTGTAGTCTCTCATCATGCTAGTAAACGCATGGTCTATTTCTCTGATTCATCTATTCAAAGAGATGATTTTTTTTGCATTCTTTTTGAAACATCATTATCATCATCACCACCTCTGTAGTAGGCTCCTCTTTTTTTCTATAAAATAAAAGTTGTCTATCAATTAGATCTTTCATTCACAACAAAGTTAATCTTTTGTAGTCTACTGTCATTACCATTCATTAATTTTAGGATCAGCAAATTTATTATAGGAGACTAATATATTTACTCAGCCTGTCATACTAAACTAGGTTCCTGTGGTTTTGAATCCTGATTCTGCCCTCTAAATCCACCCCTTTTCTATGTTTTACTGATAAGACAAAACTTGATTTCCCTGGGTTCTCACCTCCAATTTGTTAAACTGCCACAGTGTCTCAGTTTGAGAATTCCAATATATTGAGTGAAAGATGCCCTACTTACTTGCAGTAATGAACTTTAGAACTCTTGTCATCAATCAGCATTATACTACCCAAATTGTTCCTGACTATACAACTTTCATTACTAGAATATATTCAAGTGGATTAGGATATTCTTACAGTAAGTAATTCCATCAGATAAAATAAAATATCATTAATAATTTTGAGATTGTGGATTATAAAATAGAAGAAAAAGACATGTCCTATTATATAATAATGTTTATTATGAAGATGCATGTTGAAGATCTTACGACAGTAATATGGATAGATACAATAGATTCTCTTCTCCTCTTCCTCTAAAATATTATTATACAAAAATGTATAGCCATGCACAGTGGTGCACACCTATAATACCAGCGGTTTAGAGACTGAGGCAGGAGTATCATAAGTTGAAAGCCAGTGTCAGCAACTTGGCAAGGCCCTGAGCAACTTACAAAATACTGTCTCAAAATAAATGAATAAATAATTAAAACAGGTTGGGGTTGTGTCTCAGTGGTTAAGTGTCTCAGTGGTTAAGTGCTCCCTGGATTCAATCCATGGTACCAAAAAAAAAAAAAAAGAAAAACAAAACAAAACAAAAAGATGTACAAGTGCATTGTTTTGTAAATTATGTTTAATTTTAGTTCAAGAGAAAGGCTTTGATTCTACAAAGATTATAATTGTTTAGAAAAATTGATTACTATCTGGAGGATATATCACATCAAAACTACTATTTTAAGAGGAAGATGTGTTTCCCCTGATTGACTTTGAAGAGGAAGATGTGTTTACCCTGGATGAACTTGACCATTTCCCCTTAAGTTGCTGAGCCCTTCTAAGGCTTCTGAGTTTCAGGCTCAACCAAAGGTGATCAAACTTGCCAAGTATTTAATATGCAAAAACAGCATTGTGTTATCAAGAGTGTAATTCTGTTTGCAAAGCTCAGTGTCTCCACGATTGATCTATTTATTCTCCTCTATGTAAGATGTCAAGGGATCTAGTATCTCCATAATACAGCCTCATCTGTCTGCCTTGCTCAACTCTTCTTCTCCATGAGCTGTCAAATTTTCAGAATTACAGGATTCTGGAATCCCGATAAACCCTTCTCTGTAACTGTTTCTTTTTAATATTTTCATTTCATTAATCTTATTGTGACCCAAATATTGTGGTATTTGTCCTTATCCATAAATGACATTATTTTTATACCCTTATAACATGTAATAAAATAGTTTTAAATGGAAAAAAAGAGGTATTAGGAATGGTAAATTCATATAAAATTTTTAATCATATGATATAAAAATATACAATTCTCTTACAGGCAGAAAATCAACAGAAAATAGCAAATTGTTTTTGAAAACTATACATTCTATAATGAACCACATCAAAATACTTCTGTATGTTTAAATGCCTCATATAGAATGTTAAGAGACAGGTAGCTTACAGGAAAACATAATTGTGATGACTGTGGTCACTTATACTATTTTAGGTTGTATATATCTTACTAGTGATAGAATAAATTATAGAGTCATATAGTGAATTAGAAATCCAATAAATAATTAATCATCCTCATTGCGTTCTCAATGCTAAAGTTTATGAAAATAACAGAGAAATACAGGAATTTCAATATTTCTGCTAATTGCTTTCTCCTGAAAAATATGAAGTATGGAAATGAAGCTCATTTTTTAAAAAAAAGAGAATTAAATATTTTTAAAATATGCAAAATAACTGAAGTACTTGGATCTGATATTCAGTTTTAGTTGTATTCTACATAGAACTGTGCTGTAAGTTCTCATTGTCATAATATCCTTCAGAACTCCTTGTTATACACACTTGAATGCATTGTGTAGAACATTTCTTGGTTTTGATGTTGAAGAAAAGAAATCACTAAAGAGACACAGATAAGATTTTACCTGAATATCACAGAATGGATTACTTATAGATATGCGGTACAGAAATATATAAAGAATAATCTTTTTATATTTTGCTATTCTGCATTTTTTAAAAATTTTCAACTTTACTAATATATTTACTTTATAACCAAAGTAAAACTGTGCTATGTTAAAATAGCAAACATAATTTTACCAAAATTGGAAATGATGAAAACAAATGCTAAGTGATTTACATGGTTAATCCAAAATGTACTATGGAGAATGAATCAAAAGTACATATAAGGTAATTTATTAAATTAAAATGGAGGATTAATCAAACATCATGCACTTCATGTATCTGAAATACCTATAACAGGCAATTTATTAACAGTTTAAAGCAATACCAGATGAATTGAATCTTTAAGGCCTACAATATATCTAAAATAAATGACATGTATTGTAATCACAGCATGCATGATAAAATGAGAGACAAAATCCTAGAAACTGTATAATACTTTAGAACTTAAAATACAGTAAGTGGGTTTTTAATTCAAGTATATTCAGATATACTTTTGGGATTTTTAAAAAAAGATACTGTCTTGGAAAAACTTTTTACTAGATTATTCAAAAATTTAATATGTTTGAAACCAGTTTGGAATTTTGGACTTCCAGAAGAAAAGAAACTTCAAAGAGAAGAAACATTTATGTTTCTCAAATTCAATTTCCCTTTATCTTCTAATTTTGACCATTAAAATTTTTTGAAAACCTCTATTTTGTATAATATTCTTTAATTAGAGTCTATAAATTTGCCCAATGTAATAGATTGTGGTACATTGATATTTTCATTGGGAATATATTTACTCCTTCTACCCCTAAGGATATCTATGAACAATAGTTGTTCATTCTAATCTTTTTGTTTATTTTCCTGGCAAGAATTTGTTTTAGAATACCCCTAAAAGAAAATTGCGTATACAGAGTATAAGAGACTAACATTCCCCCTTTTTTCAAATTTTCATCTTACTTTTAATTTCCCTAATCATCAATTTGTCTGGGTGGTGCGAGAACATTCTTACAGCTTCCTGTCTGCTTCCTGCCTCTGGGCCCTAAGCCTAAAGGCCTCATCTCTAAATACATTTTTTCACCATGGGAAATCACATGCAGTTCTGTCATCCTGTAAATATCTTCACCCTGTGACAGTTCTAAATTGTTTAGAAACCTACCACTCATACCTAGGGATTTAGCAATGGGAGTAGTATAACAAAAACCATCAGCTGATTTTTTATTTTAACCCACCACCATCAATGATTTTGTCTCATCTGCTGATCTGCTGAAGCAAGAAAATGATCAGATGTGTATGTAGGTTCTTTGGGAATTTTGCAACATCAGTCAAAACTTCTATCTTGCTTACTTTTTTAAGGGATGATATCAATTTATTATGAATAAAGATGTTGGTTTGTCGTTATTATATAATATACTATATATATATATATATATATATATATATATATATACACACACACACATATATAATGTAAACAAAAGTCATAAGTTAAAAAAAAATTAAAAACTTGTTGAATTTAATATTTTGTAAATTACCTATGTATAATATTGAATGACTATTTGACAGAAAAATATTGTGGAGTACTGAACAAAGTCTCTCTTATTACCCTATTTCACCAACATTGAGCCCAATTTCAAAAGTCAAACTGGCATTTAAAATATTGTAAATAAGAGAAGGAAGGAAAGAATGAGTGTATGAGCGAAGGGCAAAAACTGTAATAGGAAATTAGTGCCAAAAATAAAATTTAACACATTAGAACAAGTTTATATCAAGCACTGAAAGTGCTTTCCATCTTTATTAAGTGTTGCTTAGAAGCTGATAGATTGTATTTTTCTAGATGTCCCACAATTGAAACTTTAGTGTTTAATTCTTTAAATACCATCTTCATGTCAATAAGACAAGCAGATCCTGGTGATGGATACCCAGTACCCAGCCAGATAAACATGTGCTGAATCAAATAAAATTGGTTTGGATTAGTTGAACCTGCACTAACAATATTGGCTATTTCATGAATAGGACAGAAAACCACTTATTTAGTATTCTCCTTCATCCCCGTAAAAAATTGTTTTATTGCATCTAATTTTCTCAAACTTTTAAATAGAATTGGTTATTAGATATACTTGCTTAATAGAGTTTTTTTAAAATTTTTTTTTTTAAAGTACATTTGTTTGAAGACACATTTACATTAAAAGCCTTGGGCACTTTGACAAAGAAAGCATTTTGTAAATCCAAAAGTACATCAAGAATTAATATTTGTGGTTTTTGCTAGATTTGTAACTGCAGGCATCTGTAATATGTCAATGAGATATGTCTGAATATTACTGCCAAATTTTCACAGTCTAATGATTTTGTATGTAATAAAAATAGGATAAGCAATTAAATACTTCATCATATCCCAAATATTATTTATTAATTCCAGAGTTTTAATTTTGTTATTGAATGAGAGAAAATAATTTTGATGTGTGAAAACTTAGTTTTAGCATTTAAAAAACACTCATATCTTACAAATGAATATGGCTTTTTCTTTGCCAATATAACAGTCTTCTCCAACATTCTGTAGTCTTTTTACTTTGAAGGAAATAAATCATTTTTGAATATTTTGATAGCAGGCCTCATGCCAATACCAGATTGTTTGCATATGCGGCTGTGTTTTGATCTGTGTCTATTTTCTTGCATATTGGAAGTTACATTCTTGTTTTTTTCAGATGTCATACTCTGCAGCTAGAACTGCTTGAATCTCTACCTGAGAAACTAGGTCAAGTCACTCAACCATCCTGAGCTTTCATTTCCATACAAAAAATATGAATAGTGATAATATTCATTCTATTGCACTATTATGAATACTAAAGTAATATGTGCGAAACACTTATGAACAGCAAGCTTTCCAAGGCCCTGCCTACACACTGTTCACTCCAACACATAGCAATGATGGGAGTTGAACAGTAAAGCCCCAGACACTCTCTGATTTTGGTGTTCACACACTGGGTAATGCCAAAATGGTTAGAATGGCCCATATAAGTAACAGAATGTATTGAAAATGATAACACATGAATTCCAAGCCTTAGTTACAAAAGACATTCAGACTTCTGCTTTTATTTCTCTTGGATCCCACTCTTTGGGAGAAGACAAATAAATTGTACTAGGACATTTCAGTAGCTCCATGAATAAATATATATGTATCAGTTGTTGTAATTGAACTCTCCTGGAAAATGCCAGTGTCAGGTTATAATACATGAATGAGATTTCTTGGAAGTAGTATTCCCATCCCCATGAAAGCCTTCAGATAATGGAAACCCTCACCAATATCCTGACTGCAATCAGGAAAATCCTTGATCTAAAACTACCAAAGTAAGCTGTTGCCTAAATCCTGCCACATAAAATGTCCAAAACAAAAACAAAACAAACAAACAAACAAAAAACTACTTTGTTCCACTGTTTCAAACTACTAAAATAGCAACGTAATTTAACATAGCAAAGAAATCTAATCCAAATATGAAAGGGATAATTATTCCAGATTTTCAGATGGCCTTATTGAGGATCAAATATATTGGAGTATTTAATCATCATAGATTCAGATTATGATAGAACAGAGATTTGAACACAGAGACACTTTTCCTTACAAGGGAAAGCTTTATAAATAAGTGACTGGCTGAGTCTGAGGTGGATCAGTGGTAAAACATCTGCCCTATATGTGTGAGGCCCAGTGTTTAGTTTTCAGACCCAGAACTACAAAACCCAAACCCAAACCCAAACCACAAACATTTGACTGATGAAAATGAAACAAAGGATAATTTTTGTTTGTTTGTTTTTATTTGTAGATGGACACAATATCTTTATTTTTATTTATTTATTTTTTGTGCGTTCTGAGGATGAAACCAAGTACCTCATACATGTGAGGCAAATGCTCAACCACTGAGCTACATCACTAGCCCCCAAAGGAGATCTTTGAAGTGGAAATATATTTCTTTTTTTATGTGCTCTTTTTGCTCCCCATTGTCCTGAAATATTGAAGGTTATACAGATACTTACAAGATGACCAGAAGTGAATAACTTTCTTCTTTAATGTAATTCATCTGCATATCTCAGTCTAATATTTATAAAGTAAGGAATATCTATACATAAGAATATAAGAAAAAGATAAATTCCTGGCATCATAATGTTAAATGCACCAGCAGCAAGTAGTGGATAAACTAAGTGAGACCAATTCTGAAGTGAGTTGATAATCTGAGATATTTCCCTTCCCTATGGTCATCACCACAATAGAAGTGGAACTATATTTTGTAGTTATTTTTATTTATAAAAAAAAATTTAAAATTTAAGCCAGAAGTGGTAGTGCACACCTGTAATCCCAGTAGCTCTGGAGGCTGAGGCAGAAGTATCACAAATTCAAAGCCAGATTTAGCAAGTTAGCGAAGCCCTAAGCAACTTAGTGATATCTTGTCTCAAAATAAAAATTAAAAAGGCTGGAGCAGTGACTCAATGGTTGAGGATCCTTGGGTTCAATCCCTGGTACCAAAATAAATAAATAAATAAATAAATAAATAAATAAATAAATAAATAAATAAAATGAAAATAAAAATTTAAAAACACAATTTTATTTATAGTTATTGAAAGCAAAGCAATTGTTTAATAAAGGTTGAAACTTACCTTAACTATAGTACTATTAGGATTGGATTCAAGATTGATTCTCATTGTATGCTGCCCTGATTTCCAGAGTGGGAAGATGAAAAATGCCATAGCCAAAATCAAAGATGCATAATAAACAGAAAAAAAACCAAAACCATATATTTGGTTTGGGGGCAAAAATAAACATTTCCTTTCTCTCTACTACAATACTCCATTTGTTCTATACTTTCAGTCGCCTTAATTTTTATACTGCCATGATGCTGAATAACTGCAGGCATAAGGGGTTTAATCCATTGTGGGTTTAAAGAAAAGTTTTACATAAATGCACACAAAACAATAGGAAATGCATTTTGTACAATTTTATTTCCAATTTTAAGTGAATATCTGAAAAAATAAACAATATATTTTTGAAGGAAGGGAGGAAATGGAGGGTATCCACTTGTTTAAAAAAGAAAAATAGCAAATTAAAAGTAAATAGCATATCAGTCTTTAGAATCTAGCACCAACTCTCTTGGCAATCATGTATTTCTGAAAACAAAGGAAATTTGTTTTGACAAATTGTCAGTTTGTACATATATGTTATCTTTAAAAATGTCTTTATATGTTTTCAGTTATTGTATATGTTTTTGTGTGAATGTATGTTATGCACATGCACATTTTTCTTTAACAAGTGCATAAAAATATTGCAATTGTGTTTACATCTGTGAGTACATGTCATGAGTATGCCAAGTAGTCATTAAAATTATGATTTTATTTTTAATGCAATTGTGAATATAACTGTCATTAAGTTGTCATTGTCATTTCATCGGGCAGTTTTAATAGAATTTTATATGCACATTTATGTCTATTGCCACCAAATTGAGTGACCTAACAAATAAATCACCAAAAAAAAAATTTTTATGAAGAAAATCGAAAGAAATAATAGCAGTAATTAAAATATAATCTGCAATGTTGATAATGAAGTAAAATTAACTAAAAGTATGCACAAAAAAGCATGATTGGTTTTTATCAATTAAACATAATACATTATTTGCCTTAAAATGCAATTAGTATGAATTGTATTGATTTTCTAGGATTTAAAATTTTTAACTTATTCAGGTACTTGAATAAACATGATGAACTGAGCAGTTAAAATCCACCATTTTTCATTTTTGGTGTGATGACATTTGTAGGTATTTTAAATATGAATGTGTTTCTTTAAATCATCTTCTTTATTTACAACATTACTTTTTTACACTTAGTTCTGATTTTTACTAAAAAAGGCAGACTATTGCATTCTAGAAAAAACGAAAACTCTGGAATTGTAATCTGATGTTTTGGGGGCTTGAAGGAGTCCAAGCCTTGTCTACATAGATTTGAGAGAAAAATATTGAGATGATCAGATTTGCTGCAATGAGAAGGAAATAACTTTCCTACACATACAACTACCCACCAACATACACTTACACAAACATATCTGTCCATGATTGAAAATTTTTAAAAAGAGAGCAAATACAACCAGAGATATGAAAAAGTATGCTGTTTACATGTAATAAGAATTTTAATGTATTCTGCTATCATTTTTTTAAATCAATAAAAAATAAAAACATAAGCAAAGAAAAAAAAAGAATAGTAACATTGTTCTCAATGCCTGTTACCTTGGCAATTAAAAACCTTTTCAGGTAGTGATATTTGGAACCATTGTGTCTAACAAATATAGCAAAACAAAAGAATATTTCTTAAAGTAAAATGCAAGGGACTTGAACCAACTGCTTATATTCTCTGGGCCATGGAAAGCCTCATTTTGGAGCAATTTTTGAATCATTTTTTTCTATTTTCATGTACTTATGAAATACACTTGTAACTCTTATTTGCTGAAAAAGACATTAAAAAATAACAGTTAAAATGACCAGGAAAAAAAAAAAAAAAAGAATAAGTGTAGAGTGTGGGGATTTTGTGTCTTGGTCAATGGTCCTTTGTATGTTAATAGAGAACAGAAAGCATCCAAGTTCCTAGGCAGGAAGCCAGAGTATATGAGCAAAGTGACCACCCAGCAGCAAGATGGCATCTATGTATCAGTGCAGCACAGATTCAGTGGATTCAGTTCCGCCTGGAGTTTGAGGAAGGTGGGTTTCATTCTCCAAGTACTAGGATTTCAGATGTTAAAATATAGATGGTTTTCAGCACTGAGTTCATACATAGGTTGAGGTTACATCATGCTTGGCCTTCCAGTCCCCACTAAGCATTCCTACATACTCAATGAAATGAGAGAAAAGAAAAGACAAATTTTAGTTGGGTTTTGCTTGAGAAAATATTTTTTTAAATCCTTGTTGTTAGCAGAATATATGAGTCAAAAAAGTT
Source organism: Marmota monax (assembly GCF_021218885.2). Lineage (NCBI taxonomy): Eukaryota > Metazoa > Chordata > Mammalia > Rodentia > Sciuridae > Marmota > Marmota monax. Next base: position 5,810,307 of record NW_026695209.1, on the reverse strand, counting down.
TTATTAGCTGAACGTTTTAGGAAATATGTTTTGGTTTGTGTTAGTTCCTTCAGAGGTTAATAGAGATTCTAGAAATTTATGGGTTTTACTTATGTAGAGTACGCTTTAATCCTACTGGATTTTATTTTATTTTTTCTACATATTCAATATCTTTGCTTATGCACACTTAATTCTAAAGCTATGCCACCAGGTAAAAGTCTTCTTTCCTTTGACTCAAAAAAAATAATTAAAAAAAAAAAAACTTTTTTTTTCCCCAAATTTTGAGAATGCTTAAGAGCTTGTTGATAAAAGGTCAATTTTTTCAAAATTTTACATTTATTTGTGTATCATCCTTGTGTATGTGGGTACTTTTGTCCTCTAACTTACATTTAAAAGTCAGATTGACCATGACATACGCTCTATTGAATACATGTGGATACCAAGGCTATAATTTATTTTAATGAAATGAAGTCAGAAAAATCCATTTCCTCCTAACACTTCTTTTAAATGCTTCTACTGACTTATTTGCTTAGAAGTTTTTGGGTTTTTTTTCACAGAGTCCATAAGGATATTGAGACTCAATTACTGCATTTTGAACTCATTTTCAAACTAGATATTGCACTTATATCAGGATAATCATGAGGTTTAAGCTGGTTGATTTTCCATCATCTATAGTGCAAGACATCAAAAAAAGTTTAATTTGTGGGAAATATGTTTCACTGGTTGTTACTATGTCAGAAAGGTAAGACTTTTAAAGGTAGAATTTTAGAAACAAAATGTACTCTTGTCCCCCATATTTATCTAGTTACAAAATCACTGGGCTGATTCACCCACATAAACATGTATTCTTAAAAGTCAAAGTGCGTGAGGTCAAATGGATTATAGAGAAAGTAATAAATAATGCATAAAGTTTGAAATATTATAGAGGATGTTTTAGAAAAAATCTTTTAGTAACTCTATAACTTCATCACATCACTTGATTTCCCTGTGTTTATTTATAGAGTCTTCATGACTCACCTTTAATATACATGGAAATTACTTACAAATGAATACCAATAATAGGTGTCACCAAACCTGTATGTTTGTGCTGACTTCCCTATAGAGTCAGCACAAATAAGTAAACTTCTCTGAGGGTCAAGGTCATTAATGTTCATTACTGCACATAGGATGCTTGATAGTGAAGACAATTGAACTGAGCAAGTTTTGTCTTCAAAGAATTCAAATCCAAAGTTTTGTTTTAATCTCAAATTCCATTGATATTTTGATGGAGAAATTTTAAGACATAGGTTCTGAAACTTTCTTCCCCACATAGTAACTCAGAAGAACTGTGAGCTACAGAATTGAGGTATTTGGGAAACAATCTCAAAATAATTCTTATCAAATAGTCAAAGTACTGCAACTGAAAAAAGTTCCTGAAAAGGAAATGATTATTCTTTGCAGAATTTAAGTGTCCTAATAATCACTTTCTCTTATAATAATATGCTTTATTCTTATCTATGGGAAATTGTTTTCTCCAGAGTCAAATTAATAGCAACTGAATCAAATTCTGTGTGTAATGAGACTTAATATCCAATTATAAACAAATAGAGACTTTCAATCTTATAAACAATAATTGCTTGTCTTTCTTTCAGTGATTCTTCTATTACTCCAATGTTAAATGCTGTACTTCTTAACATAACTTGGAAGACCTTAGGTAACATATGTAGCACTATCCTATTTAGCTAAAGCACAATATGGTTGACTGAACAGCACTTGCTGTTGTTTAGCCTGCATGAGGGCTCTGACCCTGTGGTTTTCCTAACCTACAGCAGTCATCCGTCCTTCTGCCAACCCCTGTGCTCATTAGTCAGCTCTCACTATAATATTTGCTTTCATGTCTTATTTCAGGGAAATCTTGTCCAATTCCATAGACTGTGATACCTATAAACAGTACCTTCATTGTTTTCAGAATATTTTCATAAGTACTCTGTGATAAATCAATTTAAGATAAAGAAAGAACCATATTCTAAGAAACAACTTGGATCACAATTCAATAAACATCTATATTCTGCTTTTTTGTGAATGACATTTTACTGTTGTTAAAATCTGAACTACACTCTAAATTTTGAGAATCAAGGGTTAATGTTTATCTCCTTCTCAAGTCTATCTTCAACACAAAGTGTGATACCTTACACATTGTGAGCATTCAATAACTATTTACTGAATGAATAAGTTCAATCAGCATATTGGAAAAAAGTTGTTATATCCAGTCTGCTAATAAAAACACTCGCTGAAAATCAAAAAAGACATATTCTACTTAGTTTATCTTTATTTATTCCTTGCAAGATGAGGATGGATGCCAATCTACTTACAGAATAGTAGAGTTGTTAAAATAAAATATCCATGAATCTTTAATGTCAATGTGAATTTTTGATGAATATTAGTGATAGGTGACGTGTACATTAAAATAACACCTTAATAAGGGAGACAACAAAAATGGACCAGGTTGACATTAATACAAATTTATTTTAATATTTGATATTAGAGAGAAAAGATATATGATCTTTAATATGATAAATTTTAATTGTGCATAGTAATTATATAGAATAGTGAGTTTGTGGTATATCTGTACATGCGCATTATATAATTTCTTTCTCCAGTCCCCTTCCTTCTGTTCCTTCCTTTTTAAAAACAAGTATTTAGGCTTGTTCTATATGTCATTTATACAAATATTTAAAATTGAGATGGACAATAAAATATTATCTCTTAGAAAATAACCCTAATAGAAAATATTATCAAAATTAAATAAATATAAATAAATATAAGCATATGATTAATCCAACAAATATGTATTTTTTTTTTCAAATAGTTAACTTCTATAGAAAGGAAAGCTTGGGCAACAGCACAATTGGAATAATTTATATCACGCAATTTATATTACAATTAAGTACCATATTCTAAGCATCTTAAAATATATTCATCTGTTATTTTATTACCTAGTCCCTGATTAGAAACCATCTCAGTCCAGCAGCTAATATACAGCAGTGATCGTGAATCAGATGGTTATCAGACTGTTAGGGTCTCTAACCAAGTCAAGATGGCGCCTGGCATTTTGCCAGAGGGAGTGGTTTGTGAAGTAATGCCAGGAGCCATTAAGTGTGGAGATTCCTTATTGGTTGACTGCTGTATCTAGTTTATGTTAATTAAGATAAGCTGTGTGGAATGAATATGTACCCCTCCTGTCCTACAATAAATGGCTCCCACTCCTGCTGTATCAAACTACACAAGTTGCTCGTCATCCCCCGGTTATTTTGCTGCAGCCAGACTGCGGCGTCAGACAGCTTTCTGCACTTAATTGGTCTAAAGAAGAATTCATTTTTCTCTCAGTGTTTCATTCTAAACACACAGGAAAGGATCAATCTATTGCCCTTTTAAGTTAAGTATCTATGAGTCCCAGAGATAGAAAGAAAAGATCTAGAATTTGTAAACAGATATTTAGTCATCACCATTAATGGTGGTAACTTATATATTATTTTAATATTAGTTGCATGAAATTGTGTGTGCATATGCATGTGGGTGTGATTTTCTCCAAGCTTGTTTCTAAATGCTATGCTTAATTGGGTACTTTTGCCAATTTGAGGATGGAATTTTTTTATTGATTTTTATTGGAATTTATTTTATGATTTTCTTTTGTACTTGACTGCTATTTTTCCATCTTCCCATTATTCATAGGTACACATTTTCTTTAGTCTTATGTTTATTATGTTGGAAGTGTGTTCATTTAAATTCACCAGCAGAGACCATAAAGTAGCCTCTATCAAAATATTCCTGTAAAGTATTCAAGTTTTTTAAAAAAGGAAATTGGTATAGGTATCTTATTTTATAGAGAATATATTTTCTTGTACATGATATCAAGTTTTAAGTTCTCACTTGCATAAACACCTGTTCTAGTTGTTGTATCCAGTTTAATGAGTTTAGGGAGGTTTATATCTCTGAACTGAGAGTAGTTCTATGATTTTGACATTTAATTTTGTTTCTCTTTTATAAATGTCTTGTAAAAAGAGAATCATTTAGCATCTGTTTTGCTACCTTACAACATCTGTCCTGGTTATCCACTGTAACAAGAAGTACACACTTTTTAAATCACCAGTTCTGAACATAAATACAGAAATTATTTAGAGACAAATAAGTAATTCACAAAATTTAGGTGAGATTCCTCTTTTGAAATAAGTGAAATCATATGTAACGTTAGAATGTGGCTTCTATTTCAAACATCCATCTTCAATAAATCATGGAATAATTTCTCAGTGCTTCAAATGAACATTCCTGAATTAAATCAGCTATGTACACTTTAACCTTTGTTATTTTTTCTTGGAATCCAAACTAGTATAAAAGTATTTTTGTTCTGTTTATAATATCTCTGAAATGATTATCTTGAATGATTTCAGATGATCAACCTAATTTGAGTTAAAAACATTAAAGCATGTGAAATCATCAAATTAATTTTTTACCCAGATAAGGGAATTATTACAGACTCAATGTCTATGCCTCCTCCCCACCACCAAGTCCATGCTGAAGACCTCATTTAAATTGCAATGGTACTGTTCTTGGAGATGGGGTGCTTGGAAGCTAATGCCGGTTAAATGAGTTTGTGAAGATTGTAATATTAGTGCTGGAAAATCAAAATTTAAACAGTGTTAGGTTGTTCTCACTACATGAGAAAAGAATTATCCTATCTGCCTTCATGCTGTAACTGACATTTTTTATTTCATAGTATTACTTTCTTGTTCCCTTAAAGATACAAGATCATGCTCAACAATATATAGTGTTTAATTCCTACCTACAAAAGCAACAAAAGAACAGCTTCATATTTAAAGTGTAATAGTTTCTTCACATATAATTTAATTAGTGGATTGAGTAGAATTTCTGGCATCTTAAATTCTGTACTTAATATTTAAAAATGCTTTCTGATAAAAGAAGGAAAAAAACATTTTTCTCAAAATTGAAAAGTGGTACCATGGATCAAGTCTTATATTTAGAGCATAGTTTCATAAAAGCATTTTAGCAACATATATAAGTCAGTAACTATAAGTCTCTAAATTAAAATTTCCCCTGATTGCATGGCTAAATGTATTTGGTTAAAAAAATAGAATATGGTTACCATAATTTAGGGGGAGTGAAGGGAGCACGAGATCAGGAGATGCAATCACTGAGTAATAAGTTACTCTATAAGTAATAAGTAATGAGTTACTCTATCAGTTACAGACCATAGTCCAGAGTGACCTTGTAGAGTAGGGTGACTACAGATAAAAATAATGTACTGTAAATTACAAATGCTAGAAGAAAGAATTTTCAAAGCTTTTGTATAAAGAAATTATAAATATTTAACCTAATTTAAACATGAAACAATTGATGCATGCATTGAAACAATATTCTTATTATCAGTTAAGAATAAATCCAATTAAAGACAATTTAAAAATTTGCTTAATAATTCTACCTTAACAAATCTTCTGGATATATTTATCATGAATAAAATTAGTTTTCAATTAAATTCTTCTCAGTATGTCCTCAAGGATTTCTTGCTACTTATTCTGTAAAGCAATCAATACCCCCAAATTTCATCTCTGTTCAAGTAGAATGACAATCATCAAGAATTCAAATAGAAATAAATTGGTAGTGAGCATGTAGGGAAAATATACACTTATACATTGTTGGTGGGACTGCAAATTAATACAACCACTTGAAAAGCAGTATGGAGAGTCTTCAAAAAAACTAAGAATGCAGTCACCATATGACCCAGCTATTTATACAAAAGAAACTAACATCAGCAGAGTGATACAGGCACATAGATGTTTATAGCAGCAAAATTCACAATAGCCAAAGTATGAAACACACCCAATAATCAACAACAAATTAATGGATAAAGAAAATGAGATATATATATATATACACTAATTTCAGAAAAAAATTATATTATGCTATTGCTGGTAAATAGATGGAATTAGTGTGCATCAGACTAAGTGAAATAAGTCAAACACAGAAAGTCAAGGGTAAACTATGTCTTTCATATATGAAAGCTACAGAGAAAAAAATTCAAAAAGGGAATTACACAAAAATAAAAGAGGGATCAACAGATTAAAGGAAGGGGATAAAGAGCAAGGGAAGAAGAGACCGCATGGGGAAGTACTGGGATATAAAGTCTACTAAATTATGTATATCAATGCACAAATATTCTACAATAAATTCTATAAGTATATATAATTATAATTCACTAATTAAAAACTAATAATAATAATAATAATGACAGAGATCACTATAGTAGAACAAGTGGATTGGGGAAGGGATGAGAGCTGGAAAAGGGAAGGTACTAAGAAAAAAGTTTGACCAAATTTTGTTATGTAATATGATATACTGTATCTCATTGTTATGTATAATCATGATGCATCAATAAAAATGATTTTTTAAAAAGAAATCAAAACCAACATCCTGTTCTGTTATACATCTTTAAAAACCTTTGAGCTTATGAATAATTGTCAGTGACCCTTAATGAGATTTTTATTTTCATAAAATTTTTTTTCTTTCTATTTTTTTCCTTTCAGTCACTTTTTCTTTTATTGTTCTGAGAATGCTTCTTGGCTATAATATGAAATAGAAAACACAGAATCACCAAATATTGGGAGGATTTTTTTTTATGCCATAGGGAAGGCAGTCACATTGCCAAACATTACATAAGTTCCATTTAATCATTGAGTACAGTGACTCACTTTCAGGTAAGACTTTGCTTGGAGTGAGATTTTCCCTCTTTTAAAAATGATTCAAAAAGTCTTGACAGTTTAACTACACATGTTTCACTAGGATCTCTCCCAACATGCATTACTTCTTCATTTTATAATATTAAAATTACCTGGCCAAACGATTCAAGACAGGGTGCTGTGTTGGAGCAAAACCAAATTTTGGTAGCATTGGCCTTTGCATATGAACTTCTCTTCTCAATATAAATATGCACTCAAATGCATTTGCATAATGAACAAAGGCAAGTATTATTTTTTCTATATTTTTGAATACATCAATCCTAATTATAAAAACACTTACATTTTCAAATATCTCAACAATTGACATTCTCATATGCTTTCAAGTTTGATTTTAATTTTATATTTAGTCAAAAACTTTCTGGGGCCCTCCCTGCTCTGCAAACTAACATTAAAGAAGCATTAAATAAGTTGGTACATGGAGAAGTACATTTGCTTTTGTGTATCTAAATGTTTGATAATAAAACTGAGTGCAAAATATGTATTATATAAACTGAATTTTAACATTTTTCAAATATAACCTAGGTGAGAAAGGAAACAAAAGACCTACCCACAATTTTTAAGGCAATAATCACTCTTTTACTTGTTAATGAAAATCCACTGTCTTGTTCTGGCAATGATTGGATTTTTTGTATCAGTGCTAAGGTACCTTCCTGTATCAGATATTCCCTTACCTGTTTCTTGTCCTGGTCTTTTCCAGTGCATGGGCATTTCTTCTTCTCCTCCTCCTCCTCCTCCTGCTCCTCCTCCTCCTCCTCCTTCTCCTCCTCCTTCTCCTTCTTCTTCTTCTTTTTTTTAATGCACCTTGTGCCTCTTCCTCTGTTTCTAATGCTTTTCATTCGGTACCACATTATGACCCTCACTACAGAGTGCCCCCATGTACAAACTAGAAACATGAGGAAGTTAAATAAGTATCTGGATGAATGTGAACTTTTAGCTAAATTATAAGATCTTACTCCCTTATCACCTATGAACAATTTAGATATTTAATTTAAATCATAGATAATGTGAGGAATCATGTAATTAGCAGTACTAATCAGGAATGTACAATGAAAATGAGTCTCCCATCCTCTCTGTCTATTCCCCTGACCATTACTACTGTCTCAGGAATTGAAATCCCTAATAAAGTAAAAGCTTTTGAGTGAGTCTGAGGCACTATTATATGATTTCACAAGTGATGACACTACTTGTGCAACCATAAATCATATTTTAAAAGCATAATTTGCCTTAATGTATATTATTTTAATTGATGTTTAGTAAATTTACATATTGGGGTATTATAGGATAATATTTTAATGCATGTTTACTATGTGTAGTGATCATATTAGGTTCACAGGCCTATCTATCACTTCAGATATTTACACTTCATCCGGTAGATTAAATTATTATGCTAAAAACACTCTTCTTTCTTTCTTTTTTAAAAGAATATTTATAGAAATGAGATAAAAGAAAATGGGATTTTTTTTCCTAAAAATATTTCTCAGTCTCCAATATTCTCAAGATCATTAAAACACATATTTTTTAAAAAATAGAACCCCTATCTTTTGGCAAATATGTATTTAATTATTCAATGATTATGTACTATTTATCTGTTATATATCTATAAATGAAATACATGTGGACAAAATATTAATCAATACTAAAAACAATAAAAATGTGAAGATTGTCAAATCATTACAGATAATTTATTTTTGCAGAGTTCTGTATCTTAGCAACCCCAGGATTCCATGATTTTTTAAATATATGTTATAAACTAAATTTAATTCAATAAACAATTGATTTTTTATTCATCAGAATAAGAAGTTAATTAATATTAGATAAAACTTGAAGTGAAGAACTATATATAATATAGTTCAGTACTAGACCAGCCTGAAAGAAAAGGGCAGAGTGTGATGTCAGGAATTATTAAGATAAAAACTAACTCAAATTATTGATATACTAGAGAATGTTAAGAAATAAAATGTGCTTAATTGTATCAAATAAAGAGACATATTTCTTTGAATTTGAAAAGTGAGCATTTGTAGGAAAAGAAAAAAAAAGAAGAGATGACTGTGATTAATATCTTACCATACCCACTCCTTATGTTTTAAATTTGCATGTTCATCATTGTTAGAACAATGCTGTTCATCCACACACATTTCAGTTGGAATGAGCATAAGAATAAAAGATGTGAACCATTATTTTTGTCTGTGGCATAAAAATTATTTTGAGGTAGATTATTAAAATAATTATGTTTTTATTCCTAAAAAGTGTGTTCAAGTTGTTGTCAAATGTGTGTCTAAAAAATGAGAAGTAATAAAATAGTTTCCAAATCTATAAGGATAAAAAGATAAAAGTATTTATGTTTTCTGTTATCTGTATTTAAGTTGACAATGATGCTTAAAAATATTTACTTCCATAGAATGGGATGTTCTTTTTAAAGATGGCCAGTCTTATAGCCATTTTTTGAATCAGGTGTCTAATTCTCTTCCAATGCTTATGAACATCAATGTTTCTATTTTTTAACCTTATTTTTTTCATTATCATACTATATTCAATAGGCAATATTTGTGATTTATTTACATGAAACAAAAGCTAGTCAATTTTCTACTTTATATATACTCAATATCATGGAAATGCAATCCTTATATCATTTTAATGGATTGTATATTCTGCATTATTGGAATGAAGATGGAATAAAATGTCAAATCAGAAGCCATGTCTATTATCATTCATGTTGCATTTGGTTAAAAAATATCTCCAGTTTTAAATGTTACTTCAATTTAGATTGCCCGGTATTTTTCCCAGAAAAGAAAATTATAATGCTTATTCAGGTCTTGGCACACCCTGTTTCCTAAAACTGAACTAAAAAAAAAAAAAAAAAAAAAAAAAAAAAGAATCGTAGCGGCAATGCATTTATTTGACAAGCTAATTGAAGTTGCACAATAAGTCAGTCTGATTTCCAAGGACAGAAAGGTTAATGGAGTGTGCTTCTCTATACTTGTACAATAGCTGAGTTTTCTTTACTAAAATAACTGTGATTTCCTATATTAGTAGTTACATTACTCAAGCAGCAAAGATATATTTGAAAGGAAAACTTAATCATTATAAAATAAACCCATTTTAGAATATGCAGTTGAGAAACTTACTCTGAATACATAATGTCATGTCCTTGTCAAATAACAGGAAATGCACAGTTCTTATTTACTCTGTTATAAAGTGTTGTGATTTCAGCCTAAATGTATTTAGTGGGACAACACAACCAGAGAGCATTTTAGACAGGTGGTATTTAGTCTGTTATATTGAAGCCATAAATGAGAAACATGAGACCTTTTTCCTTGATACAATTCAGCTGTAGTTCAAAATAAATGCAAAGCAAATGTCAGTGGCAATTTTTCCATAGGAAGATAAGGATTAAAAACCAGGTGACCACAAAGTGGAGTTCACTTGAGAGATAAAACTGGGTAAGGAAAGGACATTCATGAATATAGATCCCAATCAAATCTTTTAGTGCAGTGATTTTAATGTTGAAATGAGAAAAAAATAAAAACTTTAAAAAGTTTAAAGAAGAGCAAAGTGTAAAAATTTCCATGATCAGTGTAATAATATTTAGAATAAATTTATATGCATATCACATACCTCCATAAAGTTTTCATTACTCTGGGGTTTATGTATTTATGTAAACATTTCATTTAATATTTCCCTCTTCAAGTTGCAAAAATATTATAGGATTAATCATGGATGTATGTGGTAGATACTATTGTAGACCTTATGGTTTAATCAGAGAAGAAAATAAAGAAAAAAAATTCCAGCCCTCATAGAACTTTCAAAAAGACAATAAGCAAGAAAAATAAGTATATTAAATATGAATAAGATAACAGTAAGTTCTAACAAGCATAAATAAGGGAGAAGAAAAGATAATAAGACAGGTCAAAATGGGAAAAGGGCAATTACGAGTTTAGGGAGACTCAAATAGATTAGAATATAAAGACATTGCAAAGAAAAAAAAATGTTTCAAAATCTTGGTTTCACTCTCAGTTGCTCAAAACTGTCTAGAATCGTCTTGTTAAATATCTCTTACAGAGAAGAAAGGACAGAAAGCTTTGTTAAATATCTGTTATAGAGAAGGAAGTGAGGAAATAAAGGTTCAAGGACAAAATGGTCATATTATAAGATACCTCAGATTATAACCATTGCTACATGTGCGACTTTATTTACCAGTTCTGGGTGCATAGTGGGCAGATTCTTATGTGGAGTATGTAGTACTGTATATTTAGAAGTGATTGACATATTCAAAGTAGAAGTAGTAGAATAATTCTTTTTACAGATAGCTTTCAAAAACTGAAAAAAAAATCTCTTACATATTTGATTTCAATGTGCATACTTAACGAAATACATTCTTTACAAAGAGAAACCATATATGGTTTATAGAATTAAATTTTTTTCCTTTGAAGATATTTCTAACACTTTGTTTCTTCTGAATTTATTTTAAAATTTTCATTGATTAATGATAATTTAATGAATTTTTAAATTCTAAGTCTGAATATTGTTTTTAAATACACACTAAAACTTAAATACAAAACATGTGTTGCAAACTATTATTAACAATTTCAGATTTTAGGGGGAATGTCTTCAATTTTTCTCCATTGAGAATGATGCTAGCCTGGGGCTTAGCATAGATAGCTTTTACAATGTTGAGGTAAGTTCCTGTTATCCCTAGTTTTTCTAATGTTTTGAACATAAAGGGATGCTGTACTGCTGTACTTTGTCGAATGCTTTTTCTGTGTCTATTGAGATGATCATATGGTTCTTATTTTTAAGTCTATTGATGTGGTGAATAAAATTTATTGATTTCCGTATATTAAACCATCCTTGCATCCCAGGGATGAATCCTACTTGATCATGGTGCACAATTTTTTTGATGTGCCTTTGTATCCGATTCGCCAGAATTTTATTGAGGATTTTTGCATCTAGGTTCATCAGAGATATTGGTCTGTAGTTTTCTTTCTTTGAGGTGTCTTTGTCTGGTTTCGGAATCAGGGTGATGTTGGCCTCATAGAATGAATTTGGAAGAGCTCCTTCTTTTTCTATTTCCTGAAATAACTTGAAAAGTATTGGTATTAATTCTTCCTTAAAGGTTTTGTAAAACTCTGCTGTATACCCATCCGGTCCTGGGCTTTTCTTGGTTGGAAGTCTTTTGATTGCTTCTTCTATTTCATCTATTGTTATTGGTCTGTTTAACTTGTGAGTATCCTCCTGACTCAGTCTGGGCAAATCATATGACTTAAGGAATTTATCGATGTCTTCACTATCTTCTATTTTATTGGAATATAGGTTTTCAAAATAATTTCTAATTGTCTTCTGTATTTCTGTAGTGTCTGTTGTGATATTGCCTTTTTCATCCCGTATGTTAGTGATTTGAGTTCTCTCTCTAAGAAATTAAAGGCATAAAAATAGGAAAGGAAGAACTTAAATTATCACTATTTGCAGATGACATGATTCTATACCTAGAAGACCCAAAAGGGTCTACAAAAAAACTACTAGAACTAATAAATGAATTCAGCAAAGTGGCAGGATATAAAATCAACACGCATAAATCAAAGGCATTTCTGTATATCAGCAACAAAACTTCTGAAACGGAAATGAGGAAAAACACTCCATTCACAATATCCTCAAAAAAAATAAAATACTTGGGAATCAACCTAACAAAAGAGGTGAAAGATTTATATAATGAAAACTACAAAACCCTAAAAAGAGAAGTAGAAGAAGATCTTAGAAGATGGAAAAATATACCCTGTTCATGGATAGGCAGAACTAACATCATCAAAATGGCGATATTACCAAAAGTTCTCTATAGGTTTAATGCAATGCCAATCAAAATCCCAATGGCATTTCTTGTAGAAATGGATAAAGCAATCATGAAATTCATATGGAAAAATAAAAGACCCAGAATAGCAAAAGCAATTCTAAGCAGGAAGTGCGAATCAGGCGGTATAGCGATACCAGACTTAAAACTATATTACAGAGCAATAGTAACAAAAACAGCATGGTACTGGTACCAAAACAGGAGGGTGGACCAATGGTACAGAATAGAGGACACAGAGACTAATCCACAAAGCTACAACTATCTTATATTTGATAAAGGAGCTAAAAGCATGCAATGGAGGGAGGATAGCATCTTCAATAAATGGTGCTGGGAAACTGGAAATCCATATGCAACAAAATGAAACTAAATCCCCTCCTCTCGCCATGCACAAAAGTTAACTCAAAGTGGATCAAGGAGCTAGATATCAAATCAGAGACTCTGCGTCTGATAGAAGAAAAAGTTGGCTCCGATCTACATATTGTAGGGTCGGGCTCCAAATTCCTTAATAGGACACCCATAGCACAAAAGTTGATAACAAAAATCAACAAATGGGACTTACTTAAACTGAAAAGTTTTCTCTCAGCAAGAGAAACAATAAAAGAGGTAAATAGGGAGCCTACATCTTGGGAACAAATTTTTACTCCTCACACTTCAGATAGAGCCCTAATATCCAGAGTATACAAAGAACTCAAAAAATTAAACAATAAGAAAACAAATAACCCAATCAACAAATGGGCCAAAGACCTGAACAGACACTTCTCAGAGGAGGACATACAATCAATCAACAAGTACATGAAAAAATGCTCACCATCTCTAGCAGTCAGAGAAATGGAAATCAAAACCACCCTAAGATACCATCTCACTCCAGTAAGATTGGCAGCCATTATGAAGTCAAACAACAAGTGCTGGAGAGGATGTGGGGAAAAGGGTACTCTTGTACATTGCTGGTGGGACTGCAAACTGGTGTGGCCAATCTGGAAAGCAGTATGGAGATTCCTGGGAAAGCTGAGAATGGAACCACCATTTGACCCAGCTATTGCCCTTCTTGGACTTTTCCCTGAAGACCTTAAAAGAGCGTACTACAGGGATACTGCTACATCGATGTTCATAGCAGCACAATTCACAATTGCTAGACTGTGGAACCAACCCAGATGCCCTTCAATAGATGAATGGATAAAAAAAATGTGGCATTTATACATCATGGAGTATTACGCAGCACTAAAAAATGACAAAATCATAGAATTTGCAGGGAAATGGATGGCACTAGAGCAGATTATGCTTAGTGAAGCTAGCCAATCCCTAAAAAACAAATACCAAATGTCTTCTTTGATATAATGAGAGCAACTAAGAACAGAGCAGGGAGGAAGAGCAGGAAGAAAAGATTAACATTAAACAGATACATGAGGTGGGATGGAAAGGGAGAGAAAAGGGAAATTGCATGGTAATGGAGGGAGACCCTCATTGTTATACAAAATTACATATAAGAGGTTGTGAGGGGAATGGGAAAATAAACAAGGAGAGATATGAATTACAGTGGATGGGGTAGAGAGAGAAGATGGGAGGGGAGGGAGGGGGGATGGTAGAGGATAGGAAAGGTAGCAGAATACAACAGTTACTAATAGGGCATGATGTAAAAATGTGGATGTGTAACCGATGTGATTCTGCAATCTGTATTTGGGGTAAAATTGGGAGTTCATAACCAACTTGAATCTAATGTATGAAATATGATATGTCAAGAGCTTTATAATGTTTTGAACAACCAATAAAAAAAAATAAAGTGAAAATTAAAAAAAATAAAAAAAAAACAATTTCATAGGTGGTTTTTAAATTTTTTTGTGTAAATTTCATTTTAGCTTTTTGAGAGATAATTTATACATAAAATTTGAAAATTTTATGTACATACTTTTAGAGTTTGGACATGTAATCACACACCTATAATGTCATCACTAAAATTATGATGTTAATTATATTCATCTCCTCTTAAATTTGCATTATTCTTTTGTGTGTGCAGTTTTCTTTCTTCATAGTAAGAACATGTAAATTGATATCTACTCTATAAATTACATAAAATGGTACTGTAAACTCCAAGCATTGCCTTGCATAAGAGATCTTTAGAACTTATAAATCTTACATAACAATGCTCCATTTTTCTCTCCTCCAGCCTCTGACGACTACTACTATTCTGTTCTCTGCTTCTATGCCTTTGACTATTTCAGATATCTCAAGAGAATTCATGTAATATTTGTCCTTTTGTGACTGCTATATTTCACTTAGCATAATATCCTCAAGGTTCATCCATCTTGGCACATAATGCAGGGTTTCCTTCTTTAAGGACAAATGAACTTTGATTATATGCATACATCATATTTAAATAATCCTTGTTAACCATTGATAGATAATTTAGTTTGTTTTCATTTCATAACTCTTTTTTTAAAGAGAGAGAGAGAGAGACAGAGAGAGAGAATTTTTTTAAATATTTATTTTTTAGTTTTCGGCAGATACAACATCTTTGTTTGTATGTGGTGCTGAGGATAGAACCCGGGCTGCATGCATGCCAGGCGAGCACGCTACTGCTTGAACCACATCCCCAGCCCTCATAACTCTTTTTTTTACATGTCTAGGACATTTATTTGGGTTTATTTACATATATATGTATATATAAATGCCTCAATTATAAAGCAAAAGACTCTACATTTCTTTACATACTTTAAGCTTTGAAACACAGAATTCAGGTTAGATATGTCATTCTCAATTTTTTCTAATTATCACAATCATCTGCGATCTTTTGAAAAATACAGGTTCCCAATCTCTATTTCTTTATTTGTTTTAATTAGTTATACATGACAGTAGAATGCATTTATGCACTTTTATATATCATGAATAGGATATAATTTCTCATTTTTCTGAGTGTACATGTTGCAGAGTCATATTGGTCATGCTGTCACACATAAACATACAGTAATAATATCTGTTTCATTCTACTATCTTTCCTATCCCTACATACCCTCCCTTACCCTCCCATCACTTTTCTCTTCCTAATTTAAGGTAACTCTATTCTTCCCTAGTGCCCTCCCCCTTATTGGGAATTAGTATCCCATATTAAAGAAAATATTCGGTCTTTGGTTTTGTGGGATTGACTTATTTCACTTAGCATGATATTCTCCAACTCCAACCATTTACTGCACATGCCATAATTTTACTATTCTTTAAAGCAGAGTAACATTCCATTGGGTATATGTACCATATTTTGTTTATCCATTCATCTATTGAGAAATACCTAGGTTGGTTCCATAGTCTATTATGAATTGAGCTGCTATAAACATTTATGTGGCTGCATCACTTTGGAAATCTGATTTTAATCCCTTTGGGCATAAACCAAGGAGTGGTATAGCTGGGTCAAATAGTGGTTTTATTTCCAGTGTTCTGAGGAATAGCCATACTGCTTTCCATAGTGGTTTCACCAATTTGCAGTTCCACCAGCAATGCACGAGTCTACCTTTTACACCACATCCTCACTAACATTTATTGTTGCTTGTATTCTTGATGATTGCCATTCTGACAGGAGTGAGATAAAATCTTTCATTTCTCTAATTGCTAGAGATGTTGGACACTTCTAAATATAGTTGTTGATTAATTGTATTTCTTCTTCTGTGAAGTGTCTGTTCAGTTCCTTAGCCCATCTGTTGATTGGTTTATTTGTTTTTTGAGACCCAGAATAGCTAAAGCAATCCTTAACAACAAAAGTGAAGCAGGAGGCATCACAATACCAGAGATACAGAGATATATACTACAGAGCTATAGTAATAAAAATGGCATGGTATTGGCACCAAAATAGACATGGAGACCAATGACAAAATAGAGGACACAGAGACAAACCCACATAAATATGGTTATGTTATACTAGGACAAAGCTGCCAAAAACTGGAGAAAAGATAGTCTATTCAATAAGTAGTACTAAAAATTCGTATGTAGCAAAATGAAATTAAACCTCTATCTCTCACCCTTCACAAAAATAAACTCAAGTGGATCAAAGACTTAGGCTCTAGAACAGAGATCCTGTGCCTAATAGAAGAAAAAATAGGCCCAAATTTTCACCATGTTGGCCTAGGTTCTGAATTCCTTAACAGAGATCCTAAAGCTCAAGAAGTTAAATCAAGAATTAATAAATGAGATGGATTCAAATCAAAAAGCTTTCTCTCAGCAAAGGCAACAATCAACAAAGTGAGGAGAGCATCTACAGCTTGGGAGAAAATCTTTACCACATCCACCTCTGATAAAGCATTAATCTTTATTAATGTTGTGCCTCTCCCAATCACAACCTTCTCCACTAAGGATGACAACTAGCTTGAATTTGCACTAAACATTTCTTTTCTTTTCATTATACTTTTGCCATCAAATGTGTAGCATTTAACACTGTGGTTTAGGTCTTCTTTTCCTTGCCTAAGAATGTCCTTTAATTCTTAAAGAAATAATGGCAGGTTCTTCTTAGTTATATTGAAAAGTCATCATATTTTTTGTTTAGAATTTCTCAAACTCCATATTCACCAGATTTTATTTACATCATATAAATTCCTAGGTTTTTAAGTAGCTTCTGCATTGCAACCACTTAATTCCTATCAGTTGGTCAATGTACTAACTAGGACAAGGTGCTCATAACTCAATCATTTTCATCTATAAACTTTCTTGCATTGTCTCAAACAAGATTTTGGGGAATACCTCATATCTAACTGTAACACTATGAATCTCTGTGAATTGACAATTGATTTAAGAATTTTAATCAGAATCAAGTTCAGATCTTTATTGCAAGATAATTCATAGGTTTTAAGTTCTTCAGCAGAAAGAGAATACCATTAGAAGTTTCTTCCAGTATTGTTAAAATTTCTTGATGCCCAATGTCTATTTTCAGTTTATCTCAATTCAACTAAAAAAATGGTGATATTATAATTCTTTCACATCATAAATATATGAAAAGAGAAATATTTTTTTTTTATTTTGTTGCCTAAGGATTTTATCCTTAAAAGAAAATCATTCTATCCCTTCTTTCTTGTAATTAATTATTTCTAAAATAAAATAATGAATTGAATTTCTAGTACTTTCCAAAATTATATTATTATTATTACTATTATTATTATCATTATTATTAAGAAGATATAGATTTAAGCATATTTGATGCATTTCAATGTACAACAATGATTTCCTTAATCATTAATAAATTATCCCTTCTTTGATGAGTGAAAATATGTTCAAATTGGCTCCTGGGTTCTTCCTGTCCAAAATGTTCAATACAAATATTGTGTACTTTTGCCCTAGACTTGGATTAATGGTTCTTAAAAAATCTGTGTTGCATTAATGGAAGGCATTTTGAGGTGACAATGTAGACAGTAAGATGATTATAGTTACTGGTTTGGTCATTATTTTTAGATGTTTTTAGTTGATAAAGTATTATAAGGAAGATGTCATTTGACCTCTGATACTACAAATTCCAATTCAGAACTAGAGAATATTTACTTACTTGCTTCCACCTTGTGTTTGCACACGCTGTTTGATTTTTAAATAATACTTAAATTATTTTTATGTGCTTTCTCCATTAGCAATTATAAGTATATTATTACACATTTGGTCATCAAATGATATTTTATATTCTCTAGCTCTTATATTAAATATTTATTCTCTGTTCTACATGAAAATATACATTTAATATTAAGCACATATCATTATTATTGTGATGTTTCTGTATACATTTTAATTATGTGAGGTTCATCCTATGAACACTCAAGGGTTTATTCTACAAACTTCAAAGTACTTGTTGGATGACAGTTTTTCTGAGGCTTTTGTACTTGAAATTAATTTAATCAGAACATAAATCCTTTGCACATATTTTCTTTCACTGACATTTACAAACATAGTATTCCCTTTTCCTGTCTCTGTCCTAAGTGCTGATCTTGGAAAGTCTGATTATAAATCTCTATTTCAAAATTCCTTTGTTTTGATGTTTTATTTGTCTAGATACCTTAGGAATTTTCTTTTCTTTCTTTTTTTCTGTTAATGTCTATGGCAGGCATCATAAAATTCCCCAAAGTTATTCATCTCCATATATCCAGACCTATAGAGATTGTCTTACATGGAAAATAGGACTGTGCAGATCTGATTAAATTAAAGACTTCAAGGTGAGGTGATTAAACTGGATTATATGGCACAGCCAAAGTAATAATGAGAGTCATCATAAGAGGACAGGAGTCTCAGAGTGGGAGAAGAACATATAATGTTAGAAGCATTAGGTTGATGGTAGAATATTGGGTTGATGTACCAAGAATTTGAGCACATGTAAAGCTAGAAAATACATGGGATTCTCCAGAGCACCTAAAGGGTACACATTTCTGTCAAACTTTGACCTCTATGACTGCAAGATAACAAATTGTTTTAGCTAATACATCTATGGAACTTTGCTACAATAGCAAAAAAAAAAATCATGAAGTTTAACTACACTGAAGTATGTCTCAGTGTTAGTTATTCTCAACTAATTTATAACAATAAATTGGTTTGTCCTTTCAATATGCAGTTTAACAGAAGATTTCTTGAATGAAAGCATTTTTTAACTTTCTTCTTGCTTTTTTTCCCTTTTAGAACAATCTATTAATCTATTACATGTGAGACTGTGTGTGTGTGTGTGTGTGTGTGAATAGATTTGTTCCATTCTCTTAAATCAGCCTTGTATCTCTGTCTTCATTTCTTTGTTATTCAAAAAGATTTTTAAAAATCTTCCTTTTAATAAGAGACATGATTTGTTGTCTTCAAGATTTTAAGTAAAATCAAGATTTTAAGTAAAATCTTCATTTTTAAGATGACATTCTTTCACTGTATTTTCTTACACAGTTTTATTCTTTATGCTGTTTTTGAACAACATATATCATTTAAATTTTATAAAATATTTTGTCCTTTTAGTGCTGTTTTGTGCATTTAATGACATACTTTTGGGTATATTTTACTTGTTTGTAAGGAAGTGATATTGGTTTACTTTTGTTTAATTTTTTTTTGGTAATAACTTTGTGTGGGATTTGTTTTTAATTATTTTTAGCACATTTTACTTGAAATTAATTCGAATTATTTTTAGAAGAAAATTGTTAAGATTACTCTTTCCAACTTCATAGATGGATGTAAAATTTCCTGTACTAGTAGTTTTGTAGAGTTCCAAGTTATTAGCTTAATTATTTAGTCTCCTGGACTTGCTAACATCCCACAATTTTATCTAAGTCTTCCTTATGTTTTGACTCCATTAACCATTTCCCACATAATTGTGGTCTTTTACCTTAGTTTTCCTCAGTGAAGGATTCTGCCTAAAGGTCCAGACATCCTCAGATTTTTCAGTTTACTATGAATAACTAGCATTCAATTTTGAGTGTTCACCCTCAGTAATTTGGACAACTGATCATATTTCATCACTAACCTAAAACTAAATATAATTAGAATGATAATGTATATACTGACTTGATCATGATTTAATGCTGTTTATTACAAATTTACTTCATTCCTAAAATTTAGAAACAGACTTGTAATTTTTTTTTACTGTGGTCATTTATCCTTTGAAATTTCTACCTATTTGTCCCAGTAGTCATTTTGTGCCCCTTAAGATTATAATGTCTGTGAATAGACTGATTTGCTTTTCTTTTCAATTCAAAATAATTTTATTTATTTATTTATTTTTCCCTTACATTTGTTTGCAGCTACAGATCAATGTTGCATAGAAGATTTAAGTATACGCTTTTGTTTTGTATTCAACATTAAAATAATTCATTAATTACTATTGTATCAACTGAAAGTTTATCAACAGATATAATTCTAAAATGCTAAAAATAGTAACTGATCATAATGTAAATAGAATTTACACTTTCTGTTACCAACTACCAATTGTTGAAAATATTGGAATGATCAATAAATTTTAATTATACATAAGATGTAAAACTGCTTGTTATATAATTTTATAAAGTAAACTTCATAATAATTGGAATCACATGTATAGCATCACCAGCTGTCATATATGTTTATTATAAATTTTTCTGATAACAATAATTATTTTTTTATTTACTAAAATAAAATATGTTCAACATAGACACACACACACACACACATATATATATATATATATATATATACATATATATTATTTTATATATATATATATATATATATATATATAGAGAGAGAGAGAGAGAGAGAGAGAGAGAAGAACAATGAATAAACATTAAAAGCAAAGACTTTCTTATTCTATCAAAAAGTACATAAAGGATAATCATTGTTCATTCCTTAACTCAATGGATTTCTCCAAAAAGATAGTTCTTGTAGAGAAAAAAAATTCCATTAAAAACCCTTAAACATTATATAGAAAATGTAGAAATCGTGGCGATCAGGGGACATAATAGATAGAGCACTGGAGCAATGATGGACAATTTTTTGAAACTTTCTCTTGTGAATTAATATCATATATCTTAAATAGATTAATCCATATCATGTAAGTAATCAAAATCACTGTTTTATCCAGGCATGGTGGCTCATACCTGCAAATCCCAACAGCTCAGGAGACTGATGCAGGAGGATCACCATTTCAAAGTCAGCTTCAGCAAAAACAAGGCACCAAGCCACTCAGTGAGACCCTGACTTTAAATAAAATATAAAGTTGGGGTGGGGATGTGGCTCAGGTGATCATGTGCCCCTGAGTTTAATCCCTAATATTTCCCCCTTACAAAATATATTAACTTTTCTTCAGGAGAATGGTCCTTGCTAGAAGCAAGGGAGGAAGAACATACAAGTTGGGAGAATTACAGGTGTGCAAAGAATGTCAATCTTAGGATGTGTTGTGAAACAGTTAAGGAGCACATTGCAGGCAAGACCCCTTACAGTGAGAAGAAGGTCTCCATGCTATTGTGGCAGCATGTCATTGTGTACAGGGAGCAGGGTGATTTCAGAAGCTTAATCAGAGTAGATGATCAGCCATGATGACCTGGGTGTTAAGTCATTTCCTAGCAAACGGAATCATAACAGTAGAACTGGTGCTATATATAGTAACAGCATTAGTAGCAAGAGCCAAAAAATTCTCTGCAAAGCTGTTCTCTGTGGTATAATGATTTTATGTATATAATATAATGGATTTAAAGCCATGATGTTAGAGTTAGATATGATAAATAAGTTGCAAGAGGGTTTTAAATGTAATCACTATAAAGAAATTATACAAGTTTTAGCTGCCTTAAACACTAATTATCCTGAATTGATCATTGCTCAATCTATGCATGGATCCAAACATACATTGTATTTCATTAATATGTTCAAGTATTTTGTGCAAATAAAAATTAAATTAATTAATTAAAAAATTGTAAGCTGATATTCTCACCCCAGGATAAATAAATCACTACTTTTCAACAGCTGGTGGGTAGAAACAGATAAACTATGCCCATATTTAGAGACTACATTGCTTTTTTTAATTAATGTGATTTGTGAATTGTATAGTTTATTGAGACATTTTCTGTGGCCTTAGTAAGTATATTGACTTTCACTGTCTCTTCATACATTTAATGACTGTGTTCCTGAAGTCAATGCAGATTTAAGAGTCCTTCTTGAAATAAATGCAGAGTGAAGTAAAAGATTTGAATAGAACTCTCGAAACTAAAGTTTATGAAAAGAAAAAAATGGGTCAAAAGATTGTATGATAAATCCCATTTAAGGAAATAAAGACAAATTAATACCAGCAAATACACACAAAATTAAAAAGAAAAAAATGTTCTATAAAATGTGAGAAGGAGAAAGAGATAAAATTGGCATAGAGAAACCAAAATAGGTTCAAAAAGAGGTGGGTAGAAAAGAGAAAGAAAAACATTTCAAAACATAATGAATGATATTAACATTAATGATATTTAAAAATGTGAATCAATCATATATACCAACAATAACTGGTGTTATGTGGGTAAAAACTATATCTGTTTTCAGAATTTGATGAAAACCTCAAAATCTAATAATATGCTAGTGAAGATTTAAATCTGTAAAAAAAAAATTACCAGTCTGAAGTACACCATAAAGAATTTAGATTAAATACTTGGGAATAAAAATCAGCCTTTTCTTAATATTGAATATTAAAATACAAGTAAGAAATGTATTCAGAATTATGAGGAGGCAATTCAGTGGAAAATGTACAACCATCAATCAATAATATATTAATAATGAAGTATTATAATACAAATAATAATAAAGAAAAACATAACAATCATAAATTTCTCCTTTAATAACATGTCTTTTAAAAAGAGCTTAAATTAGAAAATACAAAAAAATAGAATAAGAATAAATAATATATGAAGACTGTTGAAAACCATAGTCTAATATAATAAAACCTTACTTTTTAATAATTGAAATATATATTTTTAGGAAAAAATGTAGACATTAAAAGATGATATACCTGTAAAGAATAATGTTATGAAGAAAGAAAACCATTCTTCTATACTGCAATGATTAAAAGGAATGTCACAGAAAAAATGAAGAAATTAAACTTAAAACTGATTATTCCTACACACGCAAAGCTTTTAGTATATTGGAGTCATGAAGTAAATAGTCACAGAAATATGAACTGACTTATTTTTTGGAACAGTATTTATGTCACACAAAGATTCTAATAGAGAAAATGTATTCAACTTTCATAAATTAATACTTAACGATAAAGTAAATAAAATGTTATTTACCCCAGATTATAAATATTAAAATCAATAAAGAAAACATTGACAAATATGAGAATAAATTGAAAATTAACAATTAGAAGGAATTTAATATACTCCTTCAAAATTTTGATATGCAAAAGTGAAAAAAAAACTCATAATCCTATAATTGGCAAATTTGTAAAATCTTGAGTCAAAGACCTTAGAGCTCTAAGTCAAGAAAAAATATGTGATAATTTTAATGATCAATAAATGTCTTATTTCTGGATAATTTTGGATAACTATGACATTGCATTAACACAGAAGTCCATGAAATAAAGTATACATAAAAAATCAATAACATATGGAAATACTTAGACATTCAAAGTAGCTTCAAATATTTGTATACAGAGGTATGTAGTTTCATAGGGCTACAGTAGACAAGTACTAAGAATTATTTTCTTATCATTTTATAGTCTGGAAATCTGAAGTTAAGCTGTGTGCAGATCCCTTTTTCCTCTTAAGGCCAGGGAAGAGTCCTGCCAGGTACATACCTTTCTTTTAGTGGTTAATGTCACCCCATCATGTGTCCTGCCTTCACTCTAATCTCTACTTCTGCAGTTACATGATTCTGGGGTGTTCTCACTGTTTTACCACCTGATCTTAAAACAGTAACGATCTTTTGGGTTAGTGTTCACCATAAGTGTTGTGACCACATCTTAACTAATTTCCTCTGTAAAGATGTTTTTTTTTTTTTTTTTTTCCAAAGGAAGTCACATGAGATAATGGTAGACATGGGTTTGGGAGAGGGGAATTTAATGTCAATGTACTTGATAACTTTGAAGATATATTTTAAAACATGTTTTTATCTTCAAGGGATTCATTATTTTATTAAAGGAATGTTCACATGAAAATGGATAATTAATATTGAATAATTGAGAATAAATAATTTACCATAACAAAATGGCCAAAGCTAATCTGGTTGAAATAGCAATTATACCTCTAGCTTTTCTTCTAAGTCTCTAGAATATACAAATAGGTTATTAGTTGGATTAATATTAAGCAGAATGTAAAAGACAAAATACTCTTAAAATATTATATGAACTGAGATTTCTTTTAAAGTAGCAACAGAATTTGCTGACAATAGTTCTGAAAAACATAAAATTAACAATTTTCACAGCTCTGCCTTGTTTTTGGCATGAAGTGATTCTGTATTATATTGCAGACATTCTGCCTTACCTTGGGTATTTTCAGAAAGTAATGAGAAATGTCATTCAAGGATGTTTGAAGAACCACAGATCAGAGAGCAAAAAGCCCTTTGATCTTTCTTTGAGTAAAGGAGATATCGAATTGGCAAATGTTACTACATAATACAATAGAAATTCCATTAACTGAAAAAAATCTTATATTGGCATGACACTCAATAGGAAGTACGGAGTTTATTATCATATAACCTTAATAACAATTCAAGCTCTATTGGAAAGCTCAAAATCATCTGGATTATTACAAGCCTTTCAAGTCACTACACAATATGACTTCTATTCATTGCTTTAAAGTTGTGCTAAAATATTAAAGAATAAATTTAAAAATTAAAATAATCAATAAGGGTTTTTATAGTTTAACATTGACACTAATTGATAAAATGTTTGAACAACATAGATAGTTAATTCACTGTTGTCCTATACCTTTCAATATTTTCTTGATTCACTATTCACTAGGGATAAAGGAACATCCAATATGTTATATTTAATCTGCAGACTCATTTGTTATATATAAGAAGCTATGTGTATTAATTCATTCTGGACTTATTAGTAGAGTTGTAAGTTTTAGTCATCATTCTAAATGACAGAGATATCTGAGTGAGAAATATTTTTTAAAGAAACGCTACATAGAAATTGCATGTTAGTATGAGAGGTAAAATAATAAAAAAGTAAATTATATATATTATAGTGGCTTGAAAATAGATAGAGAATAGTATTAAAACAGGAATTTGGAATTTGCTACACATTGGGGGTGTTGTGAATTACAACAAGAAATAACAATAACACTGAAAAGATTTGAAAGAAGTTAGGGAATGGCCTCTTGAGATATCTATGAAAGAGAATTAAAGGTAGAGAAAAGCATTACTTATAGTCAGAGTGGAAGCCCTGAGACAGGAGTATATCCACTTGGTTTAGAGATTAGCCAGACAATAAGAGTGGTCACAAGCGGAGTCTGCATGTGCTGGCTAGGAGATAATAACAGGTGAGGTCAGAGAGATGACCAAGGGCCAAATTGTAGACATGAAGCTGTGGGGCTGCATTCATTCAGTCAGAAACAAATGTGAAATATTCTTTGTACCATGATTCATATTACTCAATGTTTTTCCATCTCATAAATTATATGTTTTTTACATATATGTATTTTAGATAATTTTATATTCAAAAACACAAGTGTATATATTTAAATACTCTATAAAACTTGTTTTTCCTTTATGATTGCAAAATTTTAAAACTGTACCTATTCAAGGCATCATGATTTCTTCTACTTAAAATACATTTTAAAATATATTTGATACATGTTTTGGTAATACTTTTATCAAAAATTACCCAAATGTTTTTATGTAGGAATAATTAAGACTAATTTTGGTAAAATGATTTCAAATAATAGTGTTTATAGTACCCAACCTTCAAGACCTCAGTGACAACTTCTGAAATTTCTGTTCACATTGTACTGTTGCTCTGTATGGAAGTAGCATCTGACACAAGAAGAAATGTGTCACTGTTAACATGAAGTTCCCCACTGGGGATCCTTCTTTATTTTCTTTTTTTTCTCTCTCATTCTTGTGCCACCAGGGAACTCTAGTCCGCCAATATCCATGTGAAGGAGGTTGGATATGGGTTCCCCACTCTCAGCTGAACCTTGAGGAATCTGAATCACCAACAAACAATTTAGATATAACCTTATGGAACATCCAAAGTGAGAAATTCTCACCTAAGTTCTCTTCCAAAATCTCGGTCTTGAGCCTCCCAAATTGCATAAGAAACAAAATGTTCATTGTTTTAAGCTACTATGTTTTAAGATTAATATTCATGGAAAGAAAACTAATATATATCTATATATATATATCTATGTGTGTATATATATATATATACATAGATATATATTATATATATATATATATATATATATATATATATATATATACACAGAGAGAGAGTTTGGAACTCATATATATATATATATATATAGATAGATAGATAGATAGATAGATAGATAGATATAGATATATATAATATATGTATATATATATAGAGAGAGTTTGGAACCAAAAGCAGAAAAATTGGTGTAAGAGTAGTCCAACATGAGCAATAATTGATTGGCCTTTGGTGACTTTAAAGATAGGAGATGTAATTAGAATAGGCAAGAAAATAGACTCTACTTTAAAACCTCCAGAAGTAAATAAAGCAATCTTTACACTTGATTTAAGTTTAGTCCAGTGAGACATATTTTGGACTTTTGTTCTCCAGAACTATAAGATTATAATCTTACATTTTTTTATATTGGAGTTTATGAAAAATTATATTACAGCCTCAGGAAACTATTGTAGACGTTTGTGCCCATAACTTATACATTAATGTAACATAGATCCAGAAATCTAGTTGTTGCTTTAGAACTGGGAACTAGCCAGAGGTGTAAATTTTGATCACGCTAGAAAGAGCTTAGATTTCTTAAGTTCCCTATAACACATGTAGACATTTAAAACTCCAGAGGTTAAGGTGAGCATGGCATAGAAAACATATTAACTTTTAGAACTCTTAAATTATTATGCCCACAGTTAATTAGAAATATAAATATTAGCTGGATGTGTAAATAAGTGGTAGAGCATTTGCCTAGTATGTGTGAGACCATGGATACTATCCACAACATGGCAAAAAAAAAAAAAAAATAGAAAAGAAAAAGGAAAGAAAAGAAATATGGATTTTGAAGGTATTGTTGGTGAGGGCAACAATAAATAAGAAATGGATTATTGGAAATTGAAGGGAAAGAATCAAAGGGGAAATTGGAAAAAATAAGTAGTCATTGGTCTTAAATTATTTGAAACTTCAGCCACTCAAATGCTGAATATTTGACTAGTTCTCAAAACTAGTGAATAATTGCTCTGAGCTGTTGTTTCCACCCTTTGAGTCCTCCTTCCTTTTTCATTAATCATAGCAGGTGGTGTTCTTCAAATGTAGCTGTCAGTTGAAGAAAGTCTCATTTTCATTTTGTATTGTCTCTGACATTTTCAGTTCAAGATGGTAACGTTTCTAAATATAGAGGAGACTATAGAGGGCCAGGCCATTAGATAAAAGCCTATTTTCTTCCTTCCTTCCTTTCACTCTCCCCCCGCCTTTTTTTTTTTCTTTTTCTTTCTTTCTTTTTTTTGTATCAGGGATTGAACCTAGGGGCACTTAATCACTGAGTCACATCCCTAGCCTATTTTTTAATTTTATTTAGAGACAGGGTCTCACTGAGTTGCTTAAGGCCTTGATAAATTGCTGAGGCTGGCTTTGAACTGTGATTTTCTTGTCTTAGCCTCCAGAGCTACTGGGATTATAGTTGTGGCCACCATGCTTGGTCTAAAAGCCTATTTTCAATCTCTCTCTCTCTCTCTCTCTCTCTCTCTCTCTCTCTCTCCCCTAATGTTGTATTTTGTTTGTTTGTTTGTTGCAGATGAACACACAATATCTTTATTTATTTTTATGTGGTGCTGAGAATTGAACCCAGTGCCTCACACATCCAAAGCAAGCACTTTACCACTGAGCTACAGCCCCAGCCTCCTATTTCAATCTCTTAAAGATAAACTTTTCATTCTCTCTGGAAACACTATGGGACAATAACCTGGTGTATCTCAAAACACTAATGCTTTATTGGAAGAATAACCGAGGCACAAGTTTTACAATCTTTATAGGTACTGTGTCTTCATCAATCTTTGATCTTTCTCAGGTCTCAAATATTTTTAGTAGTATCTTATCTTTATATTTTACCTATGTTTTTCCTAGTAGTATCTTAAATTTGATCTTTTCTCAGAGATTTAGCATTATCTGCCATCTGAGAGGAGTGAGGATTTTCAAAACCATTAAGGTCAGTATTTAATAGCCTTTCCTTTGCAACATTTCCTTTGTCTCACATTTTACTCTAAGCAACAAAAAGATAACTGTAGCACACTCAAGTCTCTGACAGGGAGGCAGTTCTTCATGGACCCCTGGTATGTCTACACCTCTAAATGCTTTTCAATGATGTTCGCATTGCAGACTGACTTGGAAGACAGATGTAGTACCTCGAACTAAGATTTCTAGCCCTCAACAATGAAGATCAAGTCTCCTGCTGTGAAAATATTTTACAAGTTTAACTGAGAGTTATTATATTGTTACTATAACAAGATCAGCTGTATATATATATATATATATATATATATATATATATATATGTATATATATATATATATGTGTATATATATATATATATATATGTATATATATATATATATAAGCTGGATGTGTAAATAAGTGGTAGAGCCTTTGCCTAGTATATACACACACATATAACGTCTGAAGGTCCAAAGTCAGAAATGTATGTTAGTGGGATAAATTGAGAAATATGAATATTAGCTGGATGTTTAAATAAGTGGTAGAGCATTTGCCTAGTATGTGTGAGACCATGGATACCATCCACAGCATGGAAAAAAAAAAGAAAAAGAAAAGAAATACCGGTTTTAAAGATATTGTTGGTGAGGGCAACAATAAATAAGAAATGGATTATTGGAAATTGAAGGGAAGTAAACAAAGGGGAAAATGGAAAAAAATACATCAGAATAGATGTTTTCTTTCAGAACGTTCTAAGAAAGAATAGGTTTGTATTCTAAAAGCAGCTTTTAGAGGCTGCTTACATTCCTTTGCTTGTGATCTCCTTCAAAATCATAAATGGCTGGTCTAATCTTCCCCATGCATCACCTCACTTTGACTTTTCTGTCTTCCTCTTTAAATTATAAAAACTCTTGTAATTGCATTGGATTCACCTGGAACATAAAGATGCATCCAAAATATTCACTCCCTCTAAAAATCCTTAATTTTATGACATGTGCAGAATCACTTTTGTTATATAAAGTAGCATATCCATGATTCCTGGGGATTAGGGCATGAACATTTTTGAAAGACATTATTCTGGCTAATAGTGCAATCAATATTCCTTTGCAAATTTGAAAATGTTTGTCAATTTCATCATTCTTTCAAGTTCAAAATGTCATTTCTCATCCATCCAAAAGTCCCCAGTTTTATCTTCTAAATCATCCAGATGACTTATGAATAAAATCTGAGTATAACTCACTTGGGGACAATGTTTCAATTATTCTGTGGACCTATGAAACTAAAACAAAATTTCTGTGCTCCCAAAGCACAACATTGGAAGAGGAACAGGATATCAGTTAAGACAATCATGAAATCCAACTGGACAAACTGCATTAGATTTTAAAGTATATATATATATATATATATATATATATATATATATATATATATATATACACATACACATATACATACATATATATACACACACATATATATGCACTTTTCTTGGTTTTAGTTTTTTTGAATATACTCTATACTCATGGTTTCTCTGTCTTTGGAGTCATTGCTTGTTTTTCGGAATCTTAGCCCCTATTTACAGTTAAGTAATTTGACTCACCTCTTTCTTACAGGTAGAATTAGGAAAATCAATAGCTTTCATTCATGTCCTCATTTGTCACTTTTGATCTGAACTGGCAGTGTTTTTACTGGTAAATTTACCTAGATCTTTGTTCTTCTCCAATATATATCAAAGGAAAAACTATTACATATAGTCTATTCCACTGATCTTTCCTAAGAATTCCATTTCTATTCCTTGCTTCTGTCCCCATGGTTGTATGTGCATGTCTAATCACTTCAAATGACCTCAGTGTCAATGAACATTGCAACCCTTAATTCCTTCCAAGATACTTAGAAAAAAAGGTTTGCAGTCACATCTGTGGATTTCTAGAGCATGTTTTACTGACAGTGAACATTCAAATTTAGGATCTTTTTTACTCATGATCTAGTTAGGCTGAGAATTTCTAAAATTTTCCTCAGTGTGTGACTTTCCTTGCACATTTTAACTCTATGTAGTTGAAGTACTCAATCTACATCTTTAATACCTTGCTTAGAAATCTATAGCTTATCCAAGATTGTCTTTTACACATTTTGCTTTCCTTATAATATTAGGACACAACTCAACTAAGGTTCTGCTACTATCTGCTACTATAAGGATAAACATTTCCTTATGCAAACATAAATCAGTGAGGCCAGGAATATCTGCGATAGTGAGCCTCCAACAGGGCTTGCAATGATCCCTGTCCTGTCCCTAGGAATTCATATCTTTTTATAGATGCCTCATATTTAACCAGGGTTTTTTAATGTACTAAATAGCGAATGGCAGAATATTTCATTTACACACACATTTATATTCTCTCTCTCTCTCTCTCTCTCTCTCTCTCTCTCTCTGGCAGATATATGTTATCATACTTTAAGCAGCAACATGAAGAGTCCCATTAGTGAGAAACTAAGGACTCAGAGTCAGCAAGGAACTAGGAGCTTCCAGCTAGTCATCAGGTGAGTGGGCTTGGAAGCTTTGCTTAGGTCTTGAGACCCCTACTGCCCCAGATAAGAACTGTGGCATTGTTACACTACCTTTGAAATCAAACCACCTAGCTCCCTGCCTTCAGGATCCCTGACAGGAAGAAACCATATGAGAAAACATTTTTTGTTTTAAGTGACATAATTGTAGAGTAATTTGCTAAGCAGCAATATGACTTATTCACTATTTTTAAAAAACATTTTATTAGTTATTGATGGACCTGTATTTATTTATTTGCTTATATGTGGTGCTGAGTATCAAACCAGTGCCTCACACATGCTAGGCAAGTGCTCTACCACTAAGCCACAACCCCAGCCCTACTTATTCACTCTTGACTTAGTTTTTCTTGAATGCTATACTTCAAAACAGAGATTGTCACTTTAAGAAACAGAAATATTATTGGTCTTATAAAAAATACAAAAGCTTGAGTTTTCTTTTGATAGGGTAATAGAAAACATTTTAATAAGTATGTTAGACCAATAAAATTCAAATGATAAATATTTGAGCAAAACTCAATCAAATGTACAGCTTATTTAAAAAAAGATAACTATAAAAGCATTCTAAATAGCACTGAATATTTTTTGCTTTCACATTTATTTGCAGCACTTGTTTTTGTATTGCTGATTTTGCTGTTTCTTTAACTGTGAATAAAAAGTAAACATTAAACTGCTGACTACATGAAACATTACAAATGTGACATTTTCCTGCCCTTACTTTAGAATAAATTGGTGAACACACCTAAAGCTTTTGCAAATATTTCCTATTTATGCTTTGGATTTTACAGAAAAAGAAATGTACATTTACATGAAATAAAGTGTCATATGAAAAATTAAGAGCTTTTGTTAAGTGGAAAAAATCCGGAACATAAAAATAAAATGAATCTTTTAGCATAATTTATAATGCAATTTTAATACAGAGAAAGTAAAGCAGAAAATTTAATTTTAAAGATTGCTTTTCTTCTGTGGTATGGTAATAATATTTTTGAGTATTTTAGCACTTGGGTAAAACTTTCTAAGTATGCAATTTAAAAAGAATCGCAAAATGCCCCATTTGTACTGATTAGTGTAATCCTTTTGATAGTGTTTAAGTGAGAGCATCTATTGTATTTTGTTACCAGATATGTTTCTTTTCCTATTAAATGCCAGGGTTTCATTAAGGTTGTTTTTACTACATCTTAAATTCACTACAATGCAATTCAATTGTCTCATGGAAGATGGGAAAGTGAGATATGGAAATATTTAACTGACTAACCTTAGCCCAGATGAAAATTTGAATTGTTATTACTTAATTTTAAAGCATTTTGCTTTCCTTTCTTATTCAATAGCTTAGAAAGCTCTCCATTTATACCTTTTAAAATATCTTCCTTTAATAAGTCTCAATTGTTCTGAAAAAAGTCATTATTTTGTATTTCCCTGTATTTTCAGTAACTTAGGCATTTATAATTAATATGTAAAAATAAAAATACATATCAGGAAATAATTGTAAAGAAGAAAATCATTAAGTCTCCAACATCTTTAAATGTCATGTGGTTTCTATTGTCATTTGTTCATTGGTGAATAAGAACATGTGATTGTTTCTCTTTATTTCTCAAAAAATTTCTCAATTTGACAAAAATAAAATATTGATATGCATTTTAATTTTATATGTATCCTAATTGATCTATTTATTAAAGAATGAAGAACATTTTATAATTATAATGTTTTCTCTCAATTATAAACAAATACCATGTATATCAAATTAAAATATATTTTTGATAGTCTGAAGAAAAGCAATCATATTCTATTATAGATTTCTATATATAATCAATTTTTAATTTTTGTTAGTGTTTCACCAGTTTTCAAATTCAAGGTTTATAAATAATGGGTGATTTGTAAAATTTATTTTGTCAATGCATGGATCTACTTGAAGTCTTTGTTGTTGTCATGGAAACTTTAAAAAAGTTTATTCTTCCTATGTGGAATCACTTTCTAGTTGAAAATAAAATGACACAAAAACATATAGAGAGACCTTCAGTGTTGCCTAGAAATAGTGCTTCTTTTTTCTAGTGTTAGAGTCTGAGTGGTGGGTGATTTGAGTCCTGATCCTCAGAACTAGGAAGAGCTTTGATTCTATGTCTTGTCAATTGGCCTTTTACAGAAGTGAAATGAGCCTGTACATGTGAGCTCTTATTTGAACTCTAGCATTACCCTGTCCCAGATTCTAGGCAAGATGCAATACTTGCAGGAAAGGACACAAGACAGAGCAGATCACTGGATCTCTATGAGTAGGACTGCTACCCTGATCTGCTATCAGGCCCAAAAGTTTTCTGTGAAGAATAAGTAAACTTTTGTTATAGCTTGTCTTACAGAGCTTCAAGTTATATACCTTTCTTTTTAGAAACTGCAAATGACCTTTTCCTTGAAGAATCAGGGACAAGATTGGAGAACTCCATGTGGGCGCTTAAGGATCCCTGTTGGCACTCCTCTCACCAGTCCCCCTTGGAGGTCCAGTGTAGACCTAGATAGAGGTGTGTTGCTTCCTGCCTAACTCTGCTGGCAGGTGTATTTTAGCCATGGAAGGTACTCAGACCTTGTTCTTGCCTATGAGCCTTTGCAGAGTTTTAATGCATAGGAGTGTCCTTTAAGCAATGCAGTCTGTGAAATGGAAAATAAATTGCCCAGTTTCTTTGCCCTTTGACAGAACAGATCTTTGTTTATTCTAAATTGTGCATTAGAGGGATAAGTCACAATTTCCTATTCTGAGAACCACAAGTTACAAATCTTTCTTTCTTTCTTTCTTTCTCTCTCTCTCTCTCTCTCTCTCTCTCTCTCTCTCTTGCTTTTCTTCTTTCTGTTTTGTTTCCTACTTTCTGCATATTTCCTGATGTGACCTCTCAAATCAAATAGTTAAATGCAATTAATTGTGTCTGGTTCTGTGTCCAGACTATTCCAACTTACAATGACTAATATGCTTCAACTTTCAATGATAATGTATAGAGACAAAAGAAAACTCTGTTTTTTAAGCTGTGTTTTCATCACTGACTTTTTAATAATAGCACCTATTCTACTGACACTGACTCTGCAGGAAATGAAAATTGAGAACCCCTGGCTCAAGAGACTTGAGAGGAAGGTAAAAGATCAAGAAGGCAGAATCATCCTATTTGTGTGGGAGTGACATAATTTTAGACACCTGTATATTTTTATAACAAAAAGATTTACTTTTAATTTCATATTATAGACTCAAATGTTAACAATAAAATATTTCGTATCTTTATGAAGTTGTAGAAGGAACTTGTTAGAATCCTGGATTTGTCTGAAAGTTAAAAAACAGAATTTATACTTTAAAATTCTCCCTTTCCTGACTGGTCTCCTAGAGTCAAGAAACATTTGATTATTCACTTGTTCTTCTATAACTTAAAAGAGCATCTAGAATACATTTTGCATACTTATGAATTATGGTGATTTTCAGTTCATATGTATTATCAACTAGAGTAGATTTAAGTGCTATGGTGTTCTAATATCTCCAAGCAAAATTAAAACAGTGATGGACTCATGCCTCCAATTTTAAACTGAAAGTAGCTTTTGAATGAATTGTATGTGTTCATTATTTTCAAGTCATATAATTATGCTGCATATATATAGATTAAAGCATCCAAAATTCAGTAACTCTTATAATTATGCACTTAATGTTATCTATGTTATGAGGTTGTTTTGAAACACAAAATGATGATCATTAAGGCTGCATAATTATTATTGTTATTATTATTAGTTTTAGCTCAGTAATACCATACTTCTTGCAATGTTTTGTATCTTAAAATCATAACTTTCTATATTTACTGCTGCAAATATGAGTTTAGAAACAGTACATATCAATATGCTCCAGTGTCCTTTCTTCAATAAATTCTCTTTCTTTAGGACCCTGCCTAGAAGACTTGGTTGTGCTAGAATAGAAATAATAGCCTGTTTTTAAAATCAAAAAGTGAAAAAAAAATAAAGTTTTAAATATTTGTCTTTAAAGAATTAAAGAATTTGCATGGGTGCAGGAAGCAATTATTTTCAGTTCAAAAATATAATTTCTATCATTCAATTTTAAATAAATTATTTGTAGTCTTAAATTTAAATATTACCTGTACATCATTAAAGCTTTTGGAAGCAGTTTGATTTCTTTTAAATTCTTGTTTATAAATTAGTTTTTAGATATCTAATGTTTTGAAAAATAATAGGCTAATGTCACATGTAAGACATTTTATGATTAAAAGCATGTACAATCCTACTCAATTCTAAATAATAAATATGTCAAAAAGATGTATTTTGGTGATGTTAAGATGAATGATAAATTTTGAAAGATTTAATAAAAATGAAAAATTATCATCTTTAATGTAATAATAATAAATAAACAATATGAATTAATATATCAAATAATCTATAGAATCAGAAGAAAAAAATATCTTTCTTTAGTATACTAATTAATAGGAAGATATTCAATTCATGGCAATTTTCCCATTGAATTAACTTGTCAGTATAGGATCAAGAATACCACAAGGTGCTAATAGACACTTTGATTATTTATAGAAAGGCATTTTTAAAATTTTATAGAACAGAGAAATGCAAGAGAGAACAAAAATAAAAATCGAATTTTGGAATTATAACAACCTATTAAGGAATTCTATAATTATATCTCAAAAATTGGAGTTTTTCTCAATATTTTAGTATCCTTTTTCTCATTTTTTAAAAGCCATTTTAGTACAAAAAAAATGATTAGCAAACTCAAGGAATAGAAAGTATAGTCATTAAAATTTCTCAACTTGCAATGTTTGATCACAATTTATGGTACAGCATGTATTGTTATTTGACCACTTGATTAACTCATATTTTTCCTGTGGGCTCCTTATTCTTGGAAATGCTTTCTCCCTCTACTCTTTAATACATCCAGTGGTGGGCACATGGACAGTTTCAGTCATTGGGACTTAATGCAAAGTTTGTTCAGGGAGAATTCTAGGGGAAAAAGAAAAGAAAAACAGCATTAGTTGTCAAACTAAATTTTCTTTTAACCCTTTTTTTTCTTATTTGGGTAATGTGCCTGGGCTAAAGTGATATTAAGAGTTGGTTTCAGTTATGTTGAGACAATGAGAGAAAAATCAAAGGAAACTGAGATGTTAAATTAGAGAGCTGAGATTTCACTTCAGAGGTGATCAGACCAGAATCTTCTAACCTAGGACAATTTGTTCTTGGAGTCAAATGTATGCGTGTTTTAAAAATACTTGCTGCTTAAAGCATTATAGCTTATATACAATATTTATCCTGAGACATAATTTAGAGAAAATCATTGACTATATTAAAAAATGTGTTGAATTTATAATAAGAAAAATAACAGATGTAAAATTAATATTACTATTTATTTAAGTATGTTTTAATTTGTTATAAAAAAGGAGAAAGGAATTAATGGATAAAAAATTTTAATAAACTTGAAAACAAAAGACCATAGGGAAATAATAAAACTAATGTTTCTTTTGTTTGTTTCAAGATCAATAAAATGTATAAATCTCCAGTCACACTAAGTATAAAAACAAAAACTTGGCCCAAACTGAAGTATCAATGATAAAAATAGATTATTTTTATATATTACTTAGACATGATTATGAAAAAAATATATAAAAATACATTTGACAGCTTTGACAAAATGGACACAGTCCTTGAAAGATACAAACTACTAAAGAGTAGTCAAAAAAAAAAAGTAATTTGTAATTTTATATGTCTGCAGATCAGTTGTTTTTTTTTTTTTTTGGAGTTACAAATTATACCACTGGAACCTCAAAAACTAGAATTAGAACACTAAAGCTATACAAATCTTAACCTCAAAAGTCTCAATAGCAAATGGTACCAAATAATTAAGGAAATAAATAGTATCAATTCCATGGACACTCTCAGAAAAGTAGAGGGAATAAATCACAATTCATTATATGAACCCTGAATTATCATGACTCTAAAAAGAAAAAACTATAAGAAGTTAAATTGTGGTGAGCCGCTTCTGCCGTTTCTGCAG
Organism: Marmota monax; assembly: GCF_021218885.2. NCBI lineage: Eukaryota > Metazoa > Chordata > Mammalia > Rodentia > Sciuridae > Marmota > Marmota monax. The sequence continues at coordinate 5,773,333 of NW_026695209.1, read as the reverse complement.
ACTATGGTCGCCATTACAAGATGGCGCTGGCCCCGCTGTGGTCTGTGACAAACAATTCCTTATTTGGGAGAGTTGGCGCATGGTTTTTCACCACCCTATGAGAAAGCTCCACATGGCAGCTTCGCGTTGGGGCTTGAGATGCTTTATTAAGGCTGGCAGGGGCATCCGAGAGAGAGAAGAAGAAATATCAAGGGCCTGAATAAACTGCTGAAAGAAGATTCCTGAGTTGCGTCTTCCTTGCGGGCAAGGGGTCGCGACAAGTGGTGCCGAAACCCGGGAACCAGAACTTTCAGCAGCAGGGGTGGTGCACCGGTTAATCCCAGGTAAGTGGGATCCGCGACCAAAGCGGGGTTAGTCCCAATAAGTGGGATCCGCGATCAAAGCGGGGTTAGTCCCAGGTAAGTGGGATCCGCGACCAAAGTGGGGCAGCTCCTCTGTAAAGAAAGAGAGAGCATTACATTTTATTGCAGCTGCACTGTGTACTTTCGCTTCTACTTTCGCTTTTGTTTTCTGTGTTTCTTTTGTTGTGTCATTTCGCTTTTGTTTTTTGTGCTTCTTTTGTTGTTGTGTCATGGGTGCCGCATCTTCAAGTCCGCTTCTCCTGGCCCTAGATGGCCTGTTACGTTCCAAGGGCCTGGAAGTGAAACATAGTACTTTACAGAGATTTTTACAGAAGATAGATATCGCTGCACCGTGGTTTGCATTTTCGGGCAGCCTTACTGTACCTAGTTGGGATAAATTAGGCAAAGATCTTGACTTTGCTTCTGAGCAGGGCATATTAGAGGGTGGGGTGATACCCCTTTGGAAAATGGTCCGTAGTTGCCTTACAGATGGCAGATGTCAGGAAGCACTTACTAAAGGACAGGAAGTTCTAGAGCAATTACATGAGGAGAAATCGGAGACGGCAGGAAGTGAGGTATCTCAGAAGGATGGGAGTGTGCGGAGCATGAAACAGGGGAGGAGACGATTGTATCCAGATCTCAGTACGCTGTGCACACCCCCATGTGAAAGTGGGAAGAGGAAGAGGAGGATGAGGAGGAAGAGTTCGGGAGGCTGTCTCGTCAGCTAGAGAGTTTAGCTATAGGAGAAAGGAACAGAAATAAACAGGGGCTCAAGAAAAGCGATCCCCCGGATCCACCGCCGTATGGTGGGGGTGTTTCGGGGAGAGCTTTCCATGCCCAAATATGGAGGGCTGTTAACGCTGAGATGGGTCTTGCTTATCCAGTTTTTCAGGATGACAATAGGGGAAGATTCCATGAACCTTTAGATTTTAAAATTGTGAAGACCCTGGCGGAGTCTGTGCGCACTTATGGGGTGGATGCCGCCTTCACTCTCACTCAGGTGGAGGGACTTACTAGATTTTGCATGACTCCCTCAGATTGGGCTAGTCTAGTCCGCACTTGTGTTTCCCCAGGGAAATATTAGGAGTCCAAAGTTGGCTGTTTAATGTTTCTGGCAGTACCCAAGACTCGGAGCGAGGTAGGAGGCTTAAAATTTCTGCAAATAATTCACAATTATCTAATGCTACATTACCCTCCGCAGCAGTCTGTCTCCAATCTCCGTTCCTGTTTCTTTTGGCTAATGTTACATTACAGGGGATGCTTAATTGTTCTAATGTTACCTGTCTCTTATCTGAGTGTTGGAATGGTTCTTGGACTGTAGCAGTGGTTATGAAAATTCCAACTTTTGTCCCAATCCCAGTCACTGCGGAACCAGATAAATTCCCCCATTGTTGAGCTACTTAGAGTCCGCAGGGATTTTGGAATTACGGCAGCTATAGTGACAGCTGTGGCAGTGTCTGCTGCTGCAGCGGTTACGGCCACAGTGGCCATGGCCAGTCAAGTACAAACTGCTGCCACCATTAATCAAGTTGTTCAACAAACTTCCACCATACTTGAATCCCAAAATACAATTAATCAACATATTTTGTCAGGGATTTTAGCTGCCAACCAAAGAATAGATTTACTCCAAGCTCAGGTAGAAGAATTGGCTGACTTGGTGCTTTTGGGTTGTGTTGACCAACGTGCATATTTATGCATAACCTCTGTCAGATTTAATGATTCCAGGAATGCCTCCCGCATCATTGGCGAATATTTGGCCGGAAATTGGTCCATGGCAGCGGAAGACATGATCCAGTCTCAACTAACCCAGATAGCTGTCTTGAACAGTACCCGTGTCGATCCCGTGACTTTGGGTCAATTCACCGATTGGATATCTTCTGCTTTTTCCTTCTTCAAAGAGTGGGTGGGGGTAGGCATTTTTGGTGCAATGTGTTGCTTCGGTATGTTCCTCTGTTTGTGGTTTCTCTGTCGCCTTAAGGCCCGCAGTGCTCACGATAAGGCTATGATCATACAAGCTCTTGCAGCTTTAGAAAATGGCAACTCACCTCAAGTCTGGCTTGCGCATCTTAAACAGTAAACCTTTGACATGGTCGTTACACCCCAAGTTATTATAACATTGCACTGGGATCGACATGACTTTCCTTGTTATTCTCTTAGTGTTGGAAAGCCCTTGCACTCTGCCGGTCTTACTGCCATTGCACGCAGATGGGTTTCCACACTAGTGCTTTTCTATCGCCTTAAAGTCCGTGCCTTTCTTTCAGGGTGCTGTCAACTTGTTTGTCGTTATAAACAGCCATAGTTCAGCCTCAGCTATCCCCCTTTCGTCCACCATCGTCACGATACAGGATGCGAGGCAAGGCACTGCACTTGAGTGATCCTTGACGTGGACCTCAAGGAGAGCATGTCCTATTGCATGCGGGTTAGACGCGTCCACACCCCGCCTCACGAAAAAAGGCATCGGCTGATATGGCCTCAGATCTGGGGAAGGGCCCTCCTTAGGACTGAGCCATACTATGCAGCCACTTCTGCACAGTGGGATAGGACCTCTACTCTCGCCTGTATTGTTTTAAGAAAACAGAAAGGGGGAACTGTGGTGAGCCACTTCTGCCGTTTCTGCAGACTATGGTCGCCATTACAAGATGGCGCTGGCCCTGCTGTGGTCTGTGACAAACAACTCCTTATTTGGGAGAGTAGGCGCATGGTTTTTCACCACCCTATGAGAAAGCTCCACGTGGCAGCTTCGAATTGGGGCTTGAGATGCTTTATTAAGGCTGGCAGGGGCATCCGAGAGAGAGAAGAAGAAATATCAAGGGCCTGAATAAACTGCTGAAAGAAGATTCCTGAGTTGCGTCTTCCTTGCGGGCAAGGGGTCGCAACATTAAATAACAGAGCAATATGTCAGAGAATAGATGCAAAAAACTGACCAAACAAAAAAAAAAAAACCCAAATTTACCAATATATAAACATAGTAATTTATAAACATTAATTTGCTTATATAAGGAGTTAGTATACCTAAGACTGAGATAAAACACTCATAAAAAAAATGTCTCTCCATACTCCTAAGGCCACGTTGGGCAGGGCATTTTCATGGATCACTATATGGCAGAAAAGTCACTGTGGTGCTGTGCCTAAAGATCTTGCTAAAAATCTACCCTTCATCATGTTAGCATAGGTGGCCATGAAGTTTGGTCTCCTGAGAGATACTCTCCTACAAAACAACTCAAGGGGTATATCAGGTCAAGCTGTTGGGTGTTTTTGGCCATCAAAGTAATAGAAACATCCTGTACAGACTTGATTCTGCAAATACCTACTATACTATAAGAGCTTTGCAATAGAAAATCTGCACATGGTATGGGCTTGGTGCTGGAAATTCACCCCTTGCTGTAACACTGGTCTACCCCATGCTTTAAATATAACCCTGTGGCTCTGCCATGGAGGCTTATTTGAAAGGGGACATTTTCTCTCTTTCTCTCTCTTTTTCCTCTCCTCCTCCTTAACAAGTTTAGGCAGAGAGGATTATCTTTTCTTCCCCAAATTAATCTCATTTATCTGTCCTTGAGCACACATCAAACACTGGAAGCAGATGTCCCTGGAAGATCTAGGGAGTGACTAGACTATCTCCCAAATTAACAAGAGTATTTCAACACACCATCAGTGTACACTTGGAATGCCCCCTCCCCCACCTGGCACACTTGAAATGTAGCCATTGAATCTTTAAAAAGAACCCTCTGTTCTCTCTGATGGGCAGAATCACAGCCTCTGAGACAGAAGTCCTTGTGCTTTTCCTTTGCTAGGAAAGCAATAAACTTTCTTTTCCTTTTTTTCTTAAAACCAGGTCCTTTTATTGAATTGGCATCAGCGATAAGGACTCAGCTTTCACAAACATTGCTGTGCAAGACCCTGGGGACAGAGATTCTGTACATTCTACGGGAGTCTATGGTTTCAAATACCATCCATGCTACTGTACCCTGGTACAAGAGGACATATAAAAGTGAATCAGACTGGTTATAGCAATTCAAACTTTGCTGCTGGACATGGATGCATATGTTCTATAATCTTGATGTCAGAAATAAAACCTGTTATGAAAGACTCTAGGACAAGAGGAGTTCATAAGCACCAGAATCCCAGTGCTGGAGAAGCTTTGCCCATAGACAGTCCCTGTGACCTGGAGCTGTGCTCAGAAGTGCTCAGGAGACAAGTGGTATCACAGTAAGAGAGGAAGGGTTCTGGGATTCATGGGAACCAGGAAGCAATACTGTTTTCATATTTAATATCTGCAAGCATCTTTTATTGAGAAACATAAACTAATGTTAATGGAAAATATGTAAATTGTCCAGGTCTATTTTCATAGAGAAGCATTGAGGAGTGAATTTGAGGTGGGAGGGAAAAAATTAAAAACTATAACAACAGAGAATAACAAAAGCAGAAAAAAATAGTATTTGCAAAAATAAGACATTTCTGGGAGAAAGATAATATCTATGCAAATCATTTAAATTATAAGTATAAAATATTTGTCAGATAAATAGAAGAATATTTAAATAAACCAAGATAAAATTTCCTGGTAGATTGTAGTAGACAACATTTTTATGATCTAAATTCATTCTTAATTGAACAATATATTCAATGCAACCATACTCAATATCTTAATAGAATTTTTTTGGAAGATGTTGAGCTAATTGCAGTATTTTTAAGGAAAACTAATTATCTATGACTCTAAAATATTTCTTAAAATGCAAAAAAATGCATTGCTGTATTTAATAATTTCATAATGTTACAACAAATGAATAGTGTATGGAAGAATAGAAAAAATTATTTAGTGGAGCAGAAAAGAGATTACAGGAAAAGTAAATAATCACCTTTCAAAAAATGATGCTGACTATCCATATGAAGTAAAAAAAAAAAATAGAAACCAGCTATTGTGGTGTACATGCACATTAACTTGAAATGGATGAAAGAGCTAATACAAAAACTGAAATGCTAAGTTTTCTAGCAGGAAAACAGGTCAAAAATCTTCACAAAGTTGAGATAGGAAGGATTTCTCAAATAGAAATAATAACAATACACAAGCAAAACAAATGAAATTCTGAGATTAGACTTCATATATATATATATATATATATATATATATATATATATATATATATATATATCAAAATATAATGGGAACCACAGAATGAAAAAAAGATAATTGCATATATCTCATAGCAGAAGTTTATGTAGAATATAAAATAAACTTTTAAAATTAGACAATAAGAAGATATAAAAACCTAGTAAGATGGCAAGAGATTTGTTTTTTAAACATAAATTGTAATATAATTTTATGATGAAATCCTACTCTACATTTAAAAGAAGTAATAATAGGCAATATATTAAAACAATATAGTTAGATTTCAAAATCATTATCTTAAATAAGTCAGAATTCATTTATATGAAATTGTGAAAGACCAAAAATAAATAAAAGAACAAAAAGCATAAAAGCTATTGTTCAGAGCCAAGATAGGAGTGTCTCAATGGAGAAAAGAAAAAAAAATCCTTACTTAGAATCCAGTGCAGTATATGATCATAGGAGGATCTTATTTAACAAATCCGATGTTTTGTATGTTATACTTGATAAATCTTGGTCTTTGCAATATATTCCAATATATTTTAGAATATATTTTAGCCCAAATCTTTAAAATAATAAAAGGTTCTGATATTCAAGGGGATAAATGCAAAATGTCTGAGATGTTCAATTATTCATGAGAACTTACTCTCAAACTTTGACATATGTTTTTCTAAGGTAAATATTTAAATATATTGTGGCAAGTTTGATTTTGTATATTATGAAAACAGTATTAACTGCTTTGTGTTTTGAGGTTAACTTACCTATTTAGGGTCAGTTTATACCTGAAGAATTAGAAATAAACACACTGACAAAAGTTAATGTATTTCAGAAAACTAAGTATAACCCAAAAGTCAGGTGATTTAAATTATCCACTTTAAAATCACAGAGATGATTCACTGCCAATTAACCTTTTCAAATTAAATGATATGATCCAAAGATAGACAGATAATGACAAGCAAAATGGTAATCATAAAGTCTTAGCTTTTGACTAGAATTCTCTTTGATGAATATGTAAGGAAACTCTTTAATAGGAAACTAGTTCAGATATGATCTTCTTTGAAGATACACCTGCAATCATCTGTCTGGTGGAGAACATACCTGAATGATTCTATTTACAATCTATATTTTGTTACTATTGGAATTAAAAGACAGATAGAAGTGATGATAGCCATAAGATTCCCTGAAATCACTTCATTCCATGCAATGAATGCATTCTGAACGAGTGGCAGGAAAATGGTAGATACTGAGTGTTTAATACCTTCACACATGTCAGGAAAATAAGCTCAGCAATAAAGAATCTTGATATAATCCCTGTTCCTTTTGTTATTATTTAAGACCAAGTGGAAAACAGAAATCTGTTTTCAAGTATTTAGCTGCCATATGTCAGATAAGAAATGTCAGATAAAAAAAGGAGAAATGCCAATATGCCATATGAAAAATGTAATCAGGGAAAAGATAAAAATGTGAAGAGGTAATAGTTATAGTGTACCTTTCACTTTATATATAACCATCTTGTCAAGTTTGTCAGTTTTCAATATTTTCTATTTCAGAAGTTGAAGTTCATAACATTCAAAAATTTAAGTCATTATAAAATTATTTTTCTTTAATATTAGAATATAAGCTTCTCTTCATTGAAAAAAACACCTTATAATTCATGAACATTTTGCCTCTCTCCCAATGGGTCAGTCATTTACTGAGAAGAAAGAAACTTCTCACATGAGACAAGAAACTCCTCACGTGAGACAAACTCTGAATTCCAATCACAGGGATTATTTTCTTTGTGACTTGAAGTTTGAAGTAAATATACATATGTATTTAATGCCCTGCTTCCTGTTTCTCTGAAGAAGATGATCCTAATTTCCAATTCATTTTCTGCAGTAGACATGATCATTGAAACCTTAAAATGCCATATTCTGGCCTTTTCCTTTTTAGATTTCCCTCGAGAGTTGGATGAGTTGTTAGGGAAACACTTACCTTGTCTCCTAATGATCTCATGACTCACATTTGCTAAGGTCTCATGAAGAACAAGGTAATCAGACAATTAATAACATATTTCTTAATTTCTTTGATACATACAGAGGGAATAAATTTGGATGTGAAAAAGTGGATATTTAGTAATATCCACTGATTTTTTGAAAGTTTGTTATATTTTACATGATTTATTCCTTGAAGAGTTTTTAAAAGGGAAATGCTAAGGTTCATACTTATTAGAAAAAAAATGAAAAAAAAAATGAACAATTAAGTCATTAATTTCAATGTTTATACCTGAGGAAGTAGACATGAAGCAGTATATATCTGACTAATATATCAACAATTAAAAACAAAAAAATAAAACTTGTTTTTTTTAATTACATCACAGTTGAATCCATAGTGTACTTAATAACACAAGCAATGATAAAAAATTTTCCACTTTGAGTAGAAGTATAAGAGATTTCAATAAGGATGTATGAATTTCACTTTCTCTTCTAAGATAACTTTCTAAGGTTTCCTCTAAGATAAAAGTTTTAAACTCTACCTAAAATACTAGATGTAGGAAAAATAAATTTGACTATTACAATTCTATTATGGAAAGTCTTCAAGTTTTACATGACAAAACAAGAAAATCAATAAGAAACAGTTATAAGCTGGAAAGAATAAACATAAAACATACATCATGGACAAAAGGCTTATTCCATTATCTAAGTAATTGTTAAAAATGAATAGAAAGAAAGAAGAAAAACCCATGAAAAAACATGCAAAATTTATAAACAGATAATAAAAATATAAACATAATCTTTAAACATAAGCAAAATTTTAACTTTATTCAATAAAAAATTGCAATTTAAAACTATATTAAGTTATATTCCTCACCTATCAGAATTATACAAATACAAAATTTTGATAAAATAATGTGCTAATGAATCCATGACAAATTGTCACTCATAAATTGATGCTATCAGAAAAGATTAATGCAATCTCTAAGGTTGGGAGTGGAGCACTAATTGTCACAGCAAGTTCATATCTCAAGGAACTTCCTTGAGTTTACACTTCCAACAATGTGAAAAAAATCAGTTATAAATTGTCACAAAATAGTAAGGGCATAACATTCAGAGTTAATTTTAATGTTTGCACATAGAAAATTATCTAAATGAACTAAGATATACCCATACAAGTTTGTGTAATATAGAGACGAAAACCTTTAAAAAATGAAAAAAATCAACTGTTAAGGAATGATAGCAAAGATGTATTGTTAAGTAACAAAGAGGAAAGTGTAAAGTAGTATGTATATATAGTGCATTATAGATTGCATATATTGTGCATTGAATTGTCAACATACAATTTCTATGTTTATTCAATATTTATATTTTAAGTCATATTTTGGTACATGGCACAAATCTGCCTCCTGCTCAAGAAGTTCCCTATGGGGTCCCACAATTCGGTAAGACATTTCCATTTATCAGATCACATTTTTGGAACTTAGTGATGAAAGCATGAGAAATATGGGTGAAAGAATAGAACCTTGAAATCTAAAAGATGAATGTGAGGTTCAGAGAAAAATTTAAAGTTACTAAAATTCTAGAAATGGAAATAGACAAAAAAATACAACAGCTGTATGGTTAAAGTTGGGAAATTTGGTGGGGGAGTTAGAAAGATTTCAGTGTTGAATAATTGAGATACTTGTGAACAGAGGACAGGAGGAGACAATAAGGGGACTTTAATCTAGGACAAATGAGTTTTTTTTTTTTCATGATTCTCCAGATATACAAGGGATGAATTTGAGGCTTTTTGAAATGGGTGCAATGAGAATAATGTCTCTGCTGTTGTTAAGCTAGATTTGTTCATTTCTCTGTTTAACCAGGGTTCACCCAGAGGCCTTCACATCAGTTATTTCTTCTAGGCAAGAGAAAAAAAAATCATAATTTATATAGCTCTACTTTTAGGTACTGCTTAGAAGAGAGAATGTTTGCTGAATAAATTTAACTTGTCAAATACTCAAGCTAGGAGATTGAAATTGGAATTCTCTCAAGGATACAGGGCCTTCCACCTTCACTTGAGGACTTCCACTCTGAATCATGTCATGTCATTTTCGAATGTTGTCATCAACATGACATTATTGAATGTTAACAAAAATCTTCTCAACTTATTCCCATGTAATTATGAGAAGAAGAAAGCAGCATGACAGGAAGTGAAATTCCAAAACCTATTCCTATATACTACCTCTACAGACTTCCATTATTAGCAGAGGTATTAATGAATTACATAATTTAATAGTACACAGTATCATTTTCTAAAATTGAAGAGAATACTTAACAATTAAAGATCAACTTGTGTACATATGTATAAGTCTAAGTGTCAGTGTGTGTGTATGTGTGTGTGTTTTATCATTTAAATGATTTGGTGTGGTTTTCTCTGAGAACTTTCTATTTGAGTTCTTACATCATGGTTTAATTTGATGATCATAATCATTACTTATGAAGTATTCCACTCCTATTTTCATTTTTTAAAAACTTTTTCTAGTTTGGACAATAATCACAACTCTATGGGAAGCTACACACATTACAGCGAGTTATAAAATATCAACATCGAAGAGAAAATATTAGCAGTTTCCAGTGGAATAAACATCTATCATTTAAACAAGATTAAATAATGAAGAACAATTATCAAAATGTCAACTGTGAAAAAAATAATCATGTCTCAAATATAATGCAGAAAATAAAATTAGAGGCTAGGGCTGTAGCTCAGTGGTAGACTGGTTGCCTTACATTTGTGAGGCACTGGGTTCGAACCTCAGCAACACACAAATAAGTAAATATATTGTGCCCATCTACTACTACAATAAGTAAATAAATAAATAAGGAAAGAAACTTAGACTTTCAAATGCAATAAGACTATGATATAAATATGACAGCAAAAGTATTCAAATTAGAAGAAATACTTAGAAAATTGATACGGTTTCTTTTTTGAATGGAATTTAAAGGACTTATTTAAGCAGAAAAAGAAATAAATCTGGAATGGAAAGAATGTAATCTGGATCATGAGTGAAACTAAATTTCTTAAGTATATGATTACTTAAATAAGATTAATGTGCAAAGGAGAGTGATGAGAGGGGTGGAGGTGTGGGGATGGGAGGATGGTAGAATGAGACAGACATTATTACCCTATGTACATGTATGACAATATTACTGCTGTGACTCTGTACCATGTACAATCAGTGGAATGAGAATTTGTGCTCCATTTGTGTATAAGGTGTCAAAAATGCTATCTACTGGCAGATATGACTCATTAGAACAAATTAAAAAATTAAAAATGAATAAATAAATAAGATTAATCATGGAAGGTGGAAATAAAAGAGAAAACAAGGATAAATTTATCTTTAAAACTAGAAATTCTAGGGTTTACAAAAATTGTCAAGTGACTGAAGGTAGAAATAAAAAAAAACACAATATTTATTTTCTTTCATTAAACTTTCATTAAAGTTTTATGCTACTCTACAGGAGTAAGAATAACTTACTTTTTTTGTCTACTGTAGATGCAAATAATTTCTTTCTGGTGGAACAAAAATCTCAATAGTTTTTCTTAAACTATGTTTCTATAGATTTTTCCTATTGATCAGAATTTCATATGATCATGAAACTTTGAAAAATAGAAGACTTTTCCTTTCAACTATTGTCAATATTCCTCTTTTGGGTAAATCCAACCCAGATCTTTCTAGGGCAGATTCTGCAGCATATTTTTTTGGACTCATATAAATTGAGACCCTCTGGTGAGTCCATGATGAAACTTCATACCATTCTCATAAAATTACATTTAATAAATTTTGTTATTATTAATATAGCCAGTCTGATTTACTTTAACATTTCACTTTCTGGAATGCTCACCATACTTAATATTTCACAGAATTACAATTTTGAGAAACTGACAAAGATACATGTAAATCTACATTTACTCTGTATATTTACACATTGGAAACTCTTTTAATGTAAATGTAAAATTTGTAATGTTAATTTCTTATTAGATTTGTCCCACAACAGAATATTTTAATCTCATAAAATTGTATTTTACATAATAGTGTAATTATGTAACAGGAGGTTGTTAAGGCCACATTTCTAGGTTATGGAATTCCATCTTTGATGTAACTTTAAAGACAGATCAAGCTGTGACAAATATAAATTCTTGAAATGCTTCATTAATTTGTCCCTTTGAGGTCATTTATATTTGCAGTTTATACAATAGTGTTCTTTTAAGTAGAAAGTCCAGATAACACCTCCTGCAAGCTTGACCTAATTAGAATCTGAAAGACAGTTGTTTTTCAATGCCAAGTGCCTTTAACCTTGATCCAAAGAGTGGACTTTATTTTAATGGCTGTTAGAGCCCATACATACTGTTAAGGCTGTGTTGTGACAGGCTTTTTACATTGCACTAGTGAAATCAAGGCAAATATTAAGTAAAGAGTAAAGAGTAAAGCTACATAGTTCATAATAAATACCTTACATTATAAATCATGTCACGAAATATAGTTATTGCATATAAGCTCCAAATATTTTTGAATTGTGGAAAATAATTTTACTTATGATATAATTATAAAATTAGTGCACAAATACTTTTAAAGTGTAAAGAATAGTATTAATACCTCCAAAATAATTTACACTAACATTAAGTTTCATATTTATATTAGTGAATTGTGGACACAATGTAGAACTGTTACTGACACCCTCTTACATCACAGGTCCTAAGGTAAGTCTTTCTTGTGGTCAATTTAACCACTCTGTAAAAATAGGTATTGAGAGGTATTGTTTCTATTTTACAATTCAATGAACATCATTAGATTGACCTATAGTAAACAAATCATGATCATATAGCTTGCCTATTCTAGAAAGTTGGTTTTAATACTTTTGTAGTTTTACCTCAGTTATAATATTTATGCATAGTAATAGTGAAGAGTTCTTAACTTAGGGTCTAAGAAAAGGGAAAAATAATAATAATTGTCCTCAAAGGTAGAATAAGCATTTTATGATGATAACCGTGAGTTTACTATTCAAACTCATAATCAGTTATAAATCATACACAATGATTTCCAAATCAGTATATATTAGACTTACCAAACAAGAATACTTTAATATCATTTTATTCCTGTTTACTTATTACAAGTATGCATAGACTTATACTGCCCATTACAAATGTGTATATATTAATATATATACATGCAAACATGTATATATCTCATACACAGTAGTTTATCAATCAGATCAATAAACCATTATGTATAGATACAAATTTCCACATGTAAAAGAACTAAAAATTTTATCATGTTTATAGGGACTCCTTCCTAATTCATTTTTAAATTAATATATTATTTACCAAGACCACTTGTAATTGCAAACATTAATTTTCACCAAGTAACAAAGTGATATGCAACTATAGAATTTATTTCTATTCTGGAAGTTCTTATTCTGTTTGATTTCCCTGTCTCTCTATTGTAAGATGTCTCATCACCATTATTTAAAACAAAACAAGCTTGCATTTTGGAAAACGAAAAATAAACAATAGAACAGTTAGTACTAAAGCAATAGTTGAGAAAGATGAATTAAAGTTAACTTATAAGCTGAGCCAAATTTGATGGTGTTGGATACTATATGTACAGTAATTCCATTCCTTCCCCTGAATTATTCTGGCTTTGAGACATTTTTAAACATATATTTCTTAACATTTTTCTTCTGGGTACTTCAGATGCAAGAGAAAATATAACCCAGTAATAGGGCATGTATGAAAATTACTTATGAAATACAATTGATGATCTTCTTATATTGAAAAAATAAGATAAACTGAAGAAACATCTGTATCACGTAGAATACATTTTGCTTAGAACATATGCGTAAGTGGTAATATTTTAATATTTGAATATTTGTTAAGCTCTAAGCCTTGAATTTTCATTGCATCTTTGAAATGTAATTTTTATATACAAGATGCAATACTTGCATCAAAATAATTAACTACACATTTTTGATAAATCAACTTGATAAGAAGGATCAGAGAGAAAATCTTTTTCACATGCACAAGGATATCTTCTGAAGGGACAGAATGGTGGTGATTAGATGGCGAGGACACAGAGGGCATAGACATTAACAAAGAGGACCCTTTCCTAGCAAATTTATCATCAGTTACAGTGAATCAGAACATGGAAATAATTTACTGTTATATCAGTGGATGGAGGAAAGTGAGGGCAAGTAATAGATAATGCTTGAAACACCAATCATTAAAAAAAGTTAATTGAATTAATGGTCTGCTTTCTCTACTAAATATCTGATATTAAGTGCATAATCAGAACAAACTATAAATAATAATGAAGAAATATTGATAACCAATCTGTTAGAATAGAAAGAATTTTTATTTCTGATTCAAATATCTCTGCCTGATATTGAAATTATGCCATGATATATTAATAGAAGTTCTTGATTAGTGTATTCAATTATTTTTTGTTTTTTGTTTGTTTCCTTTTAATTCCACTTTAATTCAATTTTCTGGTGCTTTTAACTAAACTGTGTGTCTCTATACATATGTAAATTGATACTTTGCTTCCATAATTGCTATAGACTTCTAAGATCACTGTGTGGCTAGAATTGACTTTGAACTTCAATCAGTAATGTCTTGGAACTATACATTTAAAGTCAATTCCTCTATTAATAAAATTCCTAACTATATTTTACATTGAGAGAACTCCATAATAATCATGCTATCTTCTTAGCATTAAATGTTATTGCCTTTATCTCTATAATCACTGGCTTTATTTATGTCCCAAAATGTTTGGTTATCTTCACATATTAAATGAACAATTGTGCTGTAAGATGTGGCCAAACTCAAGTGACTTCTGGAATTGACTAATATCAGTGTAGGACTTCTCACATTGAGTCCTGCCAAGTGAATCATGTATTGTTAATCATCATATTTTTGTGCTCATTATGATAGATTCTGGACAGAAATCATTTTATGATTATCACTGAATGATAAAGTAAATTCTTTTATCCATCATCGTATGCAGGCCTCAATGATTTCCTTGAGCAATCATAAATAGTTGGAGTGAGTCCCAGAGCTTTCAAGACAAGGTTGCATGAAGACTGAAAATTACTCTCTTAGCTTCTAGAGAGACAGCATTTTGAAGCCATGGGAAAATTATGCAAGTTACTAATTTGATGGCCAGACTACATGAAAATCTCCTGAAACAACCTGATATGTTATGTGATCCAGTTGAGTCCAAACTTCCAATTAAGCCTGCGGAAGTATGAGGTAGTTGGCTGACACAGATTTAGTCCCTATAAAAGATCTTTACCTAAAGAATATCCTTTCTAATTCTTGCCCCTAGAAATGTGAAATATAATCAATTTTTTTTTGTGACAATTAGATGTACAGCTACAGATGACTATATTCTTTCTATATTTTGTGAAAGCTATATATTTACCAGTGTTAAAATCCTCAAATATGACTATATTCTTTTCATTATTTTCTTCACTTAAAATAGAAATATTTGACTTGTTATTCTATTTTTTAAGCCCAGATTCCATCTTCACAGCTATATGCCTTCTGTTGTGGAAAAGGGATAAATAATCTTCAAATTGAAACAAACCCAAACATACTGATAACCTGTTTCCTTGGTAAAAGGAAAATTTTGTGTAGAATTTGTGTTAGAATAAAACCCATAAAATAAAATTTGCAGTTGATTTGAGAGAGGAATGAAAATTTGGGGTCCAAGCAGATGTGCTGTTATGTTGAATCTTTATGGCAGTAATAGTCACAAGGTAAGGTGAGAACTTTTAGTTTTAGGGGAATATAGATATCTTTTTTAAATGTGTTCAATTATTGTCTTTTCCAGACACTTATTTTATACTATTTAAAAAAAAAACTCTCCCAAAAGATGATATGTCATGAGCTTTGTAATATTTTGAACAACCAATAATAAAAAAAAAAAAACTCTGAGAGTTTACTTTTACCTTATAAGATTCACTTTCATACACAAATATGAAATTTTAAGACTAGGAATAGTCACATATATAATGAGGAGAAATAGAAATGGAAACAAAAAGCTTCAAGTTATTAATTAGAGATCACCATAGAGAAAAGGAATTCCAGAAAACAATAATTTATCAAGAAACACACACACACACACACACACACACTGGCAAAAACACAAACACACACACACACACATATACACACACAAACACATGCACCATATTATTAGAAAATTGGAATTACTAGATCTTCCTGTAGAGATACTTTCCTAAAAAATGATTTTAGGAGTGTTTCAAAGAACTGCTAATGGACAAAGATAAATACTGCTGGAATACTGAGATGTAATGGAAAGAGTAGATGAAGAGAAAGCAGCCAAAAATAACTAGACTCACAGCTGTGACCATCCATTACTTAATACATGATATGGCACAATTTTAAACCTTTTTATTTGTCTTCTTTTTTTACTTGGAAATATGCTGTTCACTCCTGGTTTATTCCTGCTGGGTGCATTTATAAAATTATCACCTTGATGCATATTCATTAAATTTGAATTGATTATTAATTTGTACATGTGCCTGGAAAAACAAACAACAGAGAATCTAAAAGCTGTGTCCTACACCTAAACAGTGTATAATCCATGCCTTTCTATTTTGAGAATTAATGTTACTGTATTTCCAGTTCTTAAATCAATAAAGTTGTTTTATTCAAATCAAATGAGTACTAAGATATCCTTTACCCTTTAAAACAAGAACACAGTTCCATCTACTTACAAATTTCTTGTAATTCAATCTATACCTTCTATTTTTCAAAAAATAGGGCATATCCAAGTTTCCATTTACTCATGAATCAAAGTAAGTTTTTTTTAAGTCAAGGGTATTGAAAAAGTATATTTTGTATGTATTTTTATTTAAATTTTAATATAGGCTCTCATGACAAAGGATATCTCCTGGTTTCTGAAAAATTTCCCTGTCAGATTTGATTTAGCTTAAGTGACATGATTTTATGACATCCCAATGTGGACTAGAAACCATTTTCAAAGTTAGATGTAGTTTATTCTAACTAATTCTGTCATTCATCATCATTTTAAGTCTCTCTTGTATAAAACACAGTTTGAACCAAATTATACAATATGGTATGGGAATGTGGCCTATTGTCTAGAGGAGGCTAAAACCCACACTATCAAACTCTTTTCAATTAGGATTTTGTGTAGAATTTGAGTTAGAGTAAAACCCATAAAATAAAATTTGCAGTTGTTGAGAGAGGAACGAAAATTTTGGGTTCAGGCAGATGTGTTGTTATGTTGAATCTTTCATAGTTTTATCCAAAAATGTAAAATTTACCTGAAATATTCTAAATTGTTTAATACTATATGGCTTTATGTAGAGTAAAAAAAATAAAAAAAAACATTAACATGAGAATTAATCATTTGATCAATGAGTTTGAAGTGCACCCTATGTATTTTAAATAATTTAACTTTTCCTGTATTATGACATTTTTTTATTATTCATTCTTTTGTCTTAAATTATAAACACTTCATAAGTAAGATTGCTGCTTTTCATTTTAATGAGGAAGGGAGACTTCAATTAAGATGGAATAGCTCAGAGAAGGATAGTATTGCTACTGGTGTCTTCTAGAAGAACTGGATAAATAATGAAGATCTAGAAATGATAAAAATAAATAGAGATAAGGTGCTATAAAGAGATGAGTTGACATAGTTCCTCTCCCTAAAGGTATTATTGAATCTCTGTGTGTGCATAAGTCTGAGAATGTATATTTGGTCTCAGTAGAAGACTTTCCTAGAGTGAGAGAACTTTGGGAGTCTCACTAAATGCAAGTAACAAACTAGATCCTCAATATGTCTAAATATTTGCTCAAACTCTGACCCTGCCATCCACCACAAGGTCAAATTTGGTTCAATTATGAAATATGGCAGAGTAGGAGTTTAAAACTTAATTACTAAAATAGTACAAAGAGGAGATTCTCAGTGTGGTAAAGAGGACCATTTCATAATGCCAGAATATCAACCCAACAGAAATATTTGTGCAGGTGAATATAAATTCTGTACATACCCAGTAACACAGTTTCAAAGTAACTTAGACAAATGTAACACAATTAAAAAGTGACACAGGCAATTACTAGATTGAAACACATGACCACACATCTCCCAAAAATAAAAATTAAAAAAAAAGAAGGGTGGATCCAAGATGACGGGCCAAAGGGAGACAGCATTCTGTGTTGCTCCATGACCTGGCTTGCAATTAGTGGGGATACTGCTTTGCTGAGAGTGATAGAGGAACCCTACACAGCTGATCATGTGCAGGAATCACAGCTCCTAGGCTGCAAAGAGCCCCAGGCCTCAGCGTTAAAAAAGGACTCCGGACTTTCAACTACTTGCCCACTTAGGTCTCATGGGTGATGGACCACAGGCATCAGCACCAGCACAGAATTCCTAGAGTCTGCTCCCACACGGGACATTCAGGCACTACCCAAGTGCAGGAACTCTGGCTTCCACTCTCATGTGAACCACCATCTTCTAATGTGAGTCTTCCCTGATGGCCTCCATCTTGGGACTCGACAGCTACTGCCATAGTCCTCTACTCGTGATAGTCTGCCTGCATCTGGGGACATCACAGGCTTGGAAGAAAGTCAACAGCTGCAACACTGCACACCACAGAGTTCATCTCTGAAAGCATCTCACAATTGCATCTCTGGGCTATCCCCACCCAACCCAATACCCCATCGTTGAAAGCAGCTGCCTCCATCTTGGGTCACCTTCATCACCATCTTTATTTGGGCAACTACCAGTTTGGAACACCAGGTAGCCAGGTACCCATAGTTTTCTAATTCTTCCCAATCCCCAGCCGCCACTAACTTAGCAGAGTGAATGCCCAATTCAAAACAGCCTTTCATGATAGGTGCACAGCCACCAGAGACCAACACACAAGACCCCCAAAGAGAAAGCTTCCTGATTAGGAAATAGAAAGGGAGAGAGTTAGGGAGATACACTTTAAAGACTAATTTAGAGGCAGGAACTGTAAGATCTACAGGCAAGTTGAGGAGATAGGATCTGGAGCCCACATCACAGGAGCAGACCCAAAAGGAGGTCATTGAGATACTGTCTCCCAACCTGACCATCAGGTGCCATACCCCACTTCCAGGTGCCCTGCACCCGAGACCAACCCTTACACCCTGATAATCCCCACCATCCTGAGGGCAGAAATACCAACTAAGAACAGACAACTCCACCTATTAGATGAGAAGGGAAGCAGGGAAGATACTGATTTCCAGCCAAAAAAATTCTTGTTTCTTCTTGTGATATTTTTTTTCTTTCTTCTTCCTCTTTATTCTTCCACTCTCACATCCCCAACATATGTGAAAACAAGTACTTTGCATGAATTAGGATATTGAAGACTGAGACAACTGAATAGTATATTGCAGTGGAGCTGAAATCAATGAAATTGAAACAAAAGAAACAATTGAAAAAAATGACAAAACAAAAAGTTGGTTCTTCAAAAAAATAAATAAAATTGTCAAACCCTTAGCCATGGTAACAGAGAAAGAGAGAGAAAACTTAAATCACTAAATATACATGATGAAAAAGGAAATATTGGGCTGGGGTTATGGCTCAGTGGTAGAGTGCTTACCTAGCATGTGTGGGGCACTGAGTTCAATCTACATAACAAAACACAAATAAAATAACAATAAACAAATGCAATAAAGATTTTCATCCAATTATAACTAAAAAATTTAAAAATGGAAATACCACAACAGACACTACAGAAATACAGAAAAAAATTAAAAATTATTTTAAAAACTTGTACTCTAATTAAATAGAATATACCGAAGGCATCAATAAATTTCTGAGGCATATGAGTTGCCCAAATTGAATCAGGATGATATACACAATTTCTACAAGTTCTACAAGACCTATAAAGAAGAACTTATACCTATACTCTTCAAATTATATAATGAAATAGAAAAAGAGGGAACACTTCCAAACTCATCTTATGAGGCCAATATCATCCTGATTCCAAAACCAGGGAAAGGCACATCAAAGAAAGAAAACGTCAGACTGATATTGCTAATGAATATAGTGCAAATATTCTCAATAAAGTTCGGGAAAATCGAATACAAAACCATCAAAAGTTAGTGCATTGTGATCAACTGGGGATCATCCCAGAGATTCAAGTTTGCTTCAACATATGGAAATCAATAAATGTAATTCATCACATCAAGAGACTTAAAGATAAGAATCATATGATCATCTCAATTGATGCAGAAAAAGTATTGCACAAAATAAAACAGCCATACATCCTCAAAACACTAGAAAAGCTAGAGATAACAGGAGCCTATATCAACAAAATAAAAGCTATCTATGCTAAGCCCCAAGCCAAAATCATTCTAAATGGAGAAAATTGAAAGCATTCCCTGTAAAAACTGAAACAAGACAGGGACACTGTTAGGGTCTGTAAACAAGTCAGGATTGTGCCTGGCATTTTACCAGAGGGAGTGGTTTGTGAAGTAACACCAGCGAGCCATTAAGTGTGGAGATTCCTTATTGGTTGACTGCTGTATCCAGTTTATGTTAATTAAGATAAGCTGTGTGGAATGTATATATACCCCTCCTGTCCTACAATAAACGGCTCCCACTCCTGCTGTATCAATGTACACAAGTTGTTCTTCACCCCCCGGTTATTTTTCTGCAGCCGGACTGCGGCAGGACACCTTCTTTCACCATTTCTGTTTAACATAGTTCTTGAAACACTGGCCAGAACAATTAAAGGGATATGGATAGGAAAATAAGAACTCAAATTAGCACTATTTTTCGATGATATGATTCTATACCTAGAAGACCCAAAATTTTCCACCAGAAAACTTCTAGAACTAATAAATGAATTCCTCAAAGTAGCAGGATACAAAATCAACACCCATAAATCAAAGCCATTTCTGTATATCAGTGACAAATCCTCTAAAAAGGAAATGATAAAATCTTACACTTACAATAACCTCACAAAAAATAAAATACTTACGAATCAACCTTTTACAATGAACACTACAGAACACTAAAGAAAGAATTAAAGAAGACCTTAGAAGTTGGAAAGATCTACCTTGTTCTTGGATAGGCAGAATTAATAATGTCAAAATACCCATACTACCAAAAGCACTATACAGATTTAATGCAATTCCAATCAAAATCCCAATGATATTCCTCATAGAAATAGACAAAGCAGTCATGAAATTCATCTTGAAAAATGAGAGACCCAGAATAGCCAAAGCAATTCTTAGGAGAAGAGTGAAGCAGATGGCATCACTATGCCAGAACTCAAGCTATACTACAGAGCAATAGTAACAAAAACAGTATGGTATTGGTACCAAAATAGACTGGTAGACCAATGGTATAGAATAGAGGACACAAAATCTAACCCACATAATTGCAGTTATCTTATATTAGACAAAGGAACCAAAAACATACATTGGAGGAAAGATAGCCTCTTCAAATGTCCTTGGAAAACTGGAAATCTATATGCAACAAAATCAAATTAAAACCCTATCTCTCACCATGCACAAAGTTCAATTCAAAGTGGATCAAAGACATAGAAATTAAACCAGAGACACTGTGTCTATTAGAAGGAAAAAGTAGGCCCAAATCTCCATAAGTTCAGATTAGGACCCGACTTCCTTAATAAGACTCCTTTAGCACAAGAATTAAAATCAAAAATCAATAAATGGAAATGATTCAAACTAAGAAGCTTCTTGAAGGCAAAAGAAACAATCAGTAAGGTGAATAGAGAGCCTACATCTCGGGAACAAATTTTTATCACTTGCACATGAGATAGAGCACTAATCTCTAGGGTATATAAAGAACTCAAAAAGCTAAACACACACACACACACAAAAAATAGCCCAATCAGTAAATGGGTCAAGGAACTGAAGAGATACATATCAGAAGATGAAATACAATCAATCAGCAAATATATGAAAAAAAATGTTCGACATCTCTAGCAATTAGAGAAGTGCAAATCAAAACTACTCTAAAATTTCATCTCACTTCAATCAGGATGGTAGCTATTAAAAATACAAACAATAATAATTGTTGACGAGGATGTGGGTAAAAGGGCACATTCATGCATTGCTGGTGGGATTACAAATTGGTGCAGCCAATATGGAAAGCAGTATGGAGATTTCTTGAAAAGCTGAGAATGGAACCACCATTTGACCTAGCTCTCCCACTCCTCAGTCTATACCTATACTACAGGGACACAATCTCTCTTTTATTATTATGTATAGGGTTATAAAAATATATACCATATGTTATGTGTGCTTACATATCAAATTTCTGTTCCTTATAAGTGTATATTGAGGAAGATGTGACTGTGTTTATGTGCAATGTTTATTGCAGCATAATTCACAACAGCTAAACTGTGGAACCAACCTAGATGTCCTTCAGCAGATGAATGGATAAAGAAAATGTGGTATATATACACAATAGAATATTACTCAACAATAAAAGAGAATAAAATCATGACATTTTCAGATAAATGGATGGAGTTGGAGAATATAATGCTAAGTGAAGTTAGCCAACCCCAAGAAATCAAATGATGAATATTTTCTCAGATATAAGGAAGCTGATTCAGAGTGGAGTTGGTAGGGGGAGCATAGGAGGATTAGACAAACTCTACATAGGGCAAAGGGGTGGGAGGGAAATGGAGGGGGCATGGGGATTAAAAAGATGATGGAATGAGATGGATATCATTACTCTAAGTACATATATGAAGATATGAATGGTATGACTCTACTTTGTGTACAACCATAGATATGAAAAATTGTGCTCTATATGTGTAAGATGAATTGTAATGCATTCTGCTGTTATATATAAGACAGTAGAATAAACAATTAAAAAAAATAAAAAAGAAGAAAAGAAGACAAGTGCAAAAGTGACTGGTGTGATTGTGGAATTTAGGTAATTGATATGTAAGTACACATAACATATGGTATATGTTTTTATAACCCTATACATAATAGTAAAACAATTCCTGTTCCTTAAAAGTGTACATGGAGAAAGATTTACTGAAACCCAAATCCACTGTATATAAATCTATAAAAATTGGAAAAAAAACAAAGTAAAAGATATTTCTCTGGCCTCACTGAATCACTGAAATTAAACTGATAAAATAAAATTATGAGAATTCTGAAAACTGTGCATATATGAGTCTATGTTTTCATTTATTTTGTTATGGCAGTGCTAGGAAAATAAGAAAGTTCTTATTCAAAAGAGAAATATCAACAAAATTAAAATTTTAAAAATGATAATGAAGATACAACATATACAAAATTATAGGAAAAAACTCAGACCTTTTGATAAATATTACAAGGAAATCCATAAAAGTGACACATTCATGTGAAAAACTAATGTTAAATAATAATAATATATTTTTAAAATCTCAAAACATAAAACAAGTATAGAAATGTACATGTAAAAACAGAGAAAATATTAAACCACAAAGATAAAAATCATGATTACATTTTGCATATTATATATGTGAAGCCTATTGAATATAACAAAAGTCAGATTTATAACTATATCAAAAACCTGATTAACCCTTCTCAATAATAATTTAAAAACAGAGAATAAAATTACTGATCTCAGAAAGGTACAGTTGAACACATCTATATATTAAGAATATAAAAATGGGTATTATGAATAACTTTAAGCCAAAAATATAAAATCTGAGATAAAATAAATAAATTCTTAAAAATAATATTTAAATATGATTAAATTTAAAAACAAAATGTTGCTTATACAATAAATGTCAAATAAATGGTATACATCTTTAAAAAGTGACAAAAAGAAAAATTCCAGTCACAAAAGACTCTTCTATACATGGGAAAAGTATCACTGAGTGTACACAAATATTTATGTGGAAAAAAAGAAAACAGAATTGGAAACTATTAATTTTTTTATGAGAAAAGCATCACATTTTAAAACTGGAAAAAAGCATTAAATTAATGAAACATTCCTATCAGTAGTAACATACAACTTAATTAATGGAGAAAATATTTCAAAATCGCATGTCTGATAAGGGCTTGATACCCAGAATATTTAAGAATTTTCTACAAAACAAACAACCTAACTAAAAAAGGTAAGAAAACTTGAATAGATGTTCTCTGAAGAAATTATTCATACATTCAATAATTACAGAAAACACTGCTTAACATTAGTTATTAGAAAATGCAAATTGAAACAACAATGAAATATCACATTTAAATGTCTAGAATAGTTATTAAAAATAAGTGGGAATTGAGGCTCTTCATATGTTGATGGTTGAAATGTATATAAAATGGTGTATATATCATCGAAAATAGTATGGTGGTTCTTCAAAAATTGAACATGGTATTGGTGTGTGTCCCAACATTTCTGAGCATACATACAAACTGAAGACAGCACCTTTAATATAAATTTGTATAATGTATTCATGTTAGTGCTATTCACAATAGCCCAAAGTTAAAACAACCCAATTGTAACATCAGAGATGGATAAAACGTATGGTGTATCCATGCATGGAAAATTATTCTACCTTAAAAAGGAAGACAATTTTGTCAGATGCTACAAGAATAATGAACCTTGAAGGTATTATACTAAGTGAAGTAAGACAATCATGAAAGAATATTTTATGAGTTGGGTTTTAGAAGTTACCCAGGATAGTAAAAGTCACAGGCACAAAAAATACAATGGTAGTTTGCAGGCAATAGATGAAGTAATAATGCAGAGAGTGTTCAATAGTCACAGAATTTGTTAATCAGGTTTCACTACTGTGATGAGACTCTCTAATCAGAACAATTCAGAGGACGGAAAGTTTATTTTGGCTCACAGTTTCAGAGTGAGGATTTTCTACAAAACAAACCACCTATAAAAATGATAAGACAATTTGAATAGACATTTCTATGAAGAAGATATACAAATGTTCAAGAATCACTCAGCCTGGTCAGCTGAGTCCACTGTTTTGGGTCCCAGGTAAGATAGAACTTCATGGCAGAGGAGCATGTGAGGGAAAGCTCTTCAACTCATGGACACCAGGAAGTAGAGAGAAAGAGAGGAAAGAGAGAGGCCCTCAAGAGAAATGAGCCCTCTCAGAGCACAATTCCCAGTTACCCCTCTCCTCCAGCCACATCCCACCTTCCTACAGTTACCACCCAAAAAATCAATGATTAGGTTACAGCTATCATAATCATTGGACCTATAAATAACACTGCATTAACACAAAAACTTTTTTTGGGGGGTCACATCATAGTTAAACTGTAACAGAATTTAATTAGTAGAAGTTAAACTAGTTCTATAGATGGATAGTAATATTTGTACACTATAAAGAATATACTTTAAAGCATTGAAAATATCTACTTAAAACCTGTTAAAATGGCAAATTTTGATAAATATATTTAATAAAAGTAAAACGAAAGTTAGAGAAAAGAGATATAACACTCACAGAATGATTTAAGTCTACTTTCTCATTATATTCCAAACTCCATTTGACATTCAATAATCATACGTTATCTGGTTCTTGCCTACCTCTCTAAGCTAATTCCACAATTATTTACTTCTTATAATAACATCTCTATGTTTCAGGTACTTTGGATACTTTTATGATTCATATTCTAATATTCATAATTTTCCTCTCTCACATGATATTTTTCTGGATCTTGTTTTAGTTGGCTTATTCCCAATATTTTATTCTCTACTAAAATATCATTTATACAAGGAGATTTTTATGATTTGTATATGATAAGTCCCCCCAAAGCTCCTGTTAATGGAAGAATGCTCAGAGGTGAAATGATTAGATTATGAGAACTGTAACCTTATCAGGACATGGCCCATTTGATGGATTAATAATTTGAAAAGGCACATGAAAGCAGGTCACTGGAGTATTATATCATGGGAATTATATCTTGTTCCCTGATTTCTCTCTTTCTGTGATTCCAGGCTACCAGGAGCTACACATCCTGTGCTGTTCATCCACCTTGATGTTCTTCCTTATCTTGGGTCCAGAACATTGGAGTCAGCAGACTATGAACTGAGACTGCTAAAACTATGAGCCGAAAATAAACTATTTCTCCTTTAAGTTGTTCTTGTCAAATATTTTGAGCATAGCAATGAGAAGCTGAGTAACACAGAGATCATCCTGATTAACCCCCTCCCATCCTACACATATACCATTTTCCCATCTCACATATGAAAAATCAATGGATTGTTATTGCCTAAAATAATTAATCTACAGTGTTTAGTATAATATAAAATGTTATGCATTTTTTATTTACTTGTTTTTACTCCCTGATTTTTTTTTCCTCTAAACTGAATACAATATCATCACAACCTGGAATTGTATTTATCACATTTAATAATACAATTAAATGTGAAATTGAACTGTCCCCTAAGCATATTTAAGAAAATATGTATTGATATTATTGAAATTATCTAATTACATGGTTTTATTATTTGTCAAATCTACATTTGCTTGTTTTAGCAATATCTTTAACATACTCATTTTCTGTACTTAATTTTGAAAGATAATCCAATTAGTTTATGTGTTTATGTTTTGGATTAATTTTAACTAATGAGCTTTCAATAACATGTTTAAATCTAACCTAATAAGTGCTAATCCATTACATAGTGAGTCATTAAAATTAATCTTAAATTTCATTTTAAAGAAAACTTGACAGTATTTATATTCCAATGACATACTCATTTAAAAATGTTACTAACTTGTAACAATACACATAAATATTTAATTGTATGTAAGTATATTATTAAAATTATATGAAACTTGATTTTGTCTGATGAAATATGTGTATATAAATCTGTATATTCATATATACACACACACATACACAGAGTGAGAGTGAGAGAGGTTTCATAACGTAAATTTCTTAAACATTGCTTATATAGTAGAACACATCATGATGATAGTAGAGATTGAAATACAGAAAAGTGAAAGTTATAAATAACCTCAAGTTATTTCCATTAAAACAAAGTCTCTAACCAATTAAAATAGGTCTATAATATATTCTTCCTTTGGACTGAATCCTTGTTTCTCTCCAGAATTCATAAATTAAAATCTTCATATCAAGTGTGATAGATTTGGATCTATGGCCTTTGGTAGATGATCGCAATGCCAGAGCTTTTAGAATTTGATTAGTGCATTTTCAAGGAAGTTTCCTTGCTTCTTGCCCACGTGGCGATGCAGTAAAAAGTTTCAATTCCATGAGCAACTGGATCTCGCTAGACATAGGATCTAGTAGCAACTCAAAGTTGAAACTCTTAATTTACATATTTGTGAGAAATTAACCTGTGTTTTACAAGCCAAGCAGATCATGGTATCACTTCATAGAAATTAGAATGGACTAAGACCATTCTATTTTATCTATTAATTATCTCTCCCCCCCTCTCTCTATATATATATACACACACACATATATATGTATTTATACATATACACAGATTCATATATCTAAGTTAGTAGAAATCTAGCAGTTGTACTACATAGTTAGTGTTTATTAAGTTGTACATAATAATTATGAATGGCAAAAATCACTTTGGAAAATTTGTTTTACACAAGTATTAACAAAATTTATTTTAAACTCATGACATAAATGATACGCAAAATAATGAGGATTTCTTATACCTGACATTGTATCTTCACCAAATTTTATATTAATTTTATTAATATATACTTGAGTATCACATAAAAAACTACAGTGACATTTGTATATATAAACAGTATTTGAATATTACAGCTTACTGTTATTTTTTAGAAATATTACCATGAGGTCTATATTATGAAAAAACTTTTGTGTATCAATTCTCCAAATTTAAACAATAATAAATTATTTAACTGAGAAGTATGGTGGTTTTCTCAGCTCTTTGTTTCTATAACCAAAAGATCTGACAAGAATAATTTGAAAAGAAATAGTTTATTTTGATGCTCACGGTTTCAGAGGTCTGAGACCATAGATACACACCTTCATTCCTTGGGATCCATAGGCAGAACTTCACGGTGGAAAAAGTAGCTCAGGACATAAAACCAGGAAGGAGAGAGAGAGAGGGGGGAGAGAGAGAGAGAGAGAGAGAGAGAGAGAGAGAGAGAGAGAGAGAGAGAGAGACTCCCCTCACCAAGGGCATAATATATTGCCCCAAAGGCAATTCCTCAGGGATCTACTGATCTAGCCACACCCTAACTGTCTATAGTTACCACACAGCAGATTAATGCACTGATTAGGTCTAGGCTTTCATAACCCAATCATTTCACCTCTAAACCCTCTTGCATTGTCTCTCATATGAGCTTTTGGGGACACCTAATATACAAACTATAATATAGGGAATCTCAGAGAGTTTTCCTTTTTTGTTTAATAATTCTCAACTCAATTTTATTCCAAAATTATTTCAAGAAAATCAAATTTTGCCTGTTTATTTTGCCAAATTCCTAAAGTTTATCAAGTTCCCAACAGGTTGTAATCAAACTCTATTAAATGCTAAAAATGATATTTTTAACATTACATCTTTTCTCTTACAGACTTTTGACTATAATGTCACTTTAAGAAAACACTTTCTGATTTTCTTTGTTACAAGAAAGAAAAAGAAATACTCTTCATAAGTCCTTCTTATTGATCTATGTAAGATTTATAAAGCAGCTGCCTATCATGTCTGGCAGACCAGATAAAGGCTTAAATATTTCTTCTCTTCTGCTGATATATGAAAGGCTCAAGGAGAGATGGGATTTCATTGAGATTCTCATGAATACTGTGACTTTTTTAAACAGAAGAACATAAACTCATAACTATCAAGACTTGTGAACATCTATGTCTTGAATTTTAAAATATATAATGGAAAGAATAGTGTAGAAACAATTCCTCTCTCAAGGTACTACTTACTAAACATTAAAATATATTTAAAAAATAAGAACACTAAAATATATTACAAAAATAAAAACATTAAAAGAATATTTAACAGCAAACATTATTATAAAAATCACACTTGAAATTTCATATTTCAAGAATTTTTGCTGTTTACCATTAAGTTAGAGGACTCAGATCCACACAATATAAGTGTATCTGGAGGGAAGAACAAAAGAGAAATTTGGTGGAATGCCTTGGGTTTATACCCGGATATGAGTGGGAGGATTTTGCTACCCACTTTGTCTGCAGAGTATTGAAATGACACTATGGGCTCACTAAAAGCTTAAAGTGCATTTCTGGTTATGAGATAACTTCACAGAATGATGCCTGATTTATGGCTAAGACAGGGATGGCAAGAGTTGCTTTAGGGACAGTCTTCATAACTAGACGTTTTGGAGTTGTAACAGATGGGGCATAAGAGACACAGAATCAGCTCAGTGCCATTTTAAGATGAGTCCAAGATAACCACCCCAAAGGGATGAGAGGACTTCAGTAGTGGTGGTATGTGTGCTGGGGCTGATGGCAATGCTGGAGATGGGCTGCCTAACAGAAAGTGCGATGGGGGTGGGAACAGCATATAAATTTCTGAAGAGCATCTAAAAACATCTAAAACAGATAGTATCAGGCTTGTACCTCTGGCAATGCAGAGTGCGAATCAGCTTATTCAACTACCTTTCAGATATTTAGAATATTCTTATTCACCTCTTTGATTCCTCTCCTACCTTTTGTAGTGTCTGTTTACAAAAGTAACACATGTGGTCTTCTCACTGTAAGTAATAAGCCCTCTCCTTGGTATAAGAATAAAAGTTTTTCATCAATATTACAATTCATATTTCAATCACCAATTAAGAATAAAAAATATCATCTTTTTTCTTTTCTCCATCTGCTGACTGTGGTTTGAATCACCTTCCAGGCAAGGATGAAATTGCAGGCAAATCCTAGTGAATTATACAGCAAGACTCTTCAGGCTAAAAGCCTCAAAATCCAGGGGTTTTGGTGTATAGACTGTGAATAGGAGATTTGGGCAGAACACAAAAGAATTCACTATTCAAATGAATCTCAAACATAAGGCATCAAGAGAATCCCCTCCAGGGCTTTCTAAAGTACTGCTGGACCTCAGCTAATATAATTCAGTGAGGCTGTGGTAAATCAGTTAAATTTGTGGTCCCACGTAGTGCAGATGCTTATAGCCTAGGTATTACATCAGAATTGCTACACTCAGGAGTCATAGATAAGGTAGCTGAGAGTAAAGCAACCCAAGACATCCAAGACCTGGTGAAACACTTGGACTAGGGTTAGAGCTGGTATTGGAAGCTGCCCTGATTATGTTCAAGGACAAAGTCAACTAGACTTTGACTTTTTCCTTGAATATAATTTCATACAACAACAGCATCAGTTAATTTTTTTTTTTACTAAAGCACACATTCGAAGATAAGCATGCCATTTCTAATTAGAAATGGAAGACTTCACAATAAATGTTCTTGTTTAAGCTGAATTGAATATGTATAGGCATATTTTCATAAATGATGGATTCTAGAGATGAGAGTCAAATCAGGTTTCCTAACCTAACCCCACACTATGGCTCTGTATAATGATATTTGTTTATATACTCAATCATAAGTGAATGTTGAGGAAAAAAGCCTGCTTTATGCTAGAGGCTTTGATAATTTTATATTTTCAGATGTTCATCATAAGTTTTGATAAACAAATCTTTACAAATGTTATATAAAATTTACTGACAAGTACTATATAACAATATAATTCCAGGGTACTTCTCTTATTGAATTTTGTGTCCTGAATGATTTTTTGAAGAAACAATGTAAACAGTCTTTTTTAACCTATATAATTACTTACATGAGCTTTTGAATTTTTTTAGTTATGTTTCATCCAATAGCCTTTTAATTATTTCATGTATTTTGTTCATAAATACCTATCATATGTTTATACACATTAGATATATATTTGTATTAGGTTTATATTATGATTTTGTTTAACTTATAAAATTTCATTTTCTGAGAATTGCTTTTCTGAAACAGAGAGGTAAACTCACTCCCATCAGCCTCACTTGTTCTACCTTAATATTATGTTCAAAGACAGAGAATTCTTTAATTCAGAATAAATTAGTGTAAAATATAGGTCTATAAACATAAAATTGTTAGAGATTAGATCTAGTTATGAAGCATGAACCTTGACAAATTATATTGGACAAATTAACTTTATGCCTTTTCCTGCTGATTATTTTTATATTTAATGATTGGGAGAATATAGGATTCTATTATTAGAATGGGAATACTTGGTAAAATTCAGATATATTGTGGGATCTTGACTTCTCAGATCCTAAGAAATGATCACTAATTAAGCCATGAAATGTCCTTTGTGCATTATATGATAGTTCTAATTATTCTCTCTTTCTTTATTGAGTGTCATGTTATTAAATAAAAAGCATAAAATACAAATTTAAGAAAAAAAAGACATAATTTTTTGTATTTTATCATGAATAAATATAGAAAATCTTAGGGAAAATGATACAGTTAACTAACAGAAATCAACAAAGGAGTTATATTCAAATTCTTACAAAACTGCCTACAATAATACCAAATGTTAGGGACTAAGCACAGTTACAATATCAGGGATGGCTGACCCTCACATGTCATAGGCATAGGGGAAAATTGACAAACTCGGATTGGCTCACATGATGATTGGATGGAAAATTCTTCCAGGAGCAGAACCATATTTGCTGAGGTTACCTGAACAACAAAAAATGATTTGTTCAAAACAGCATCTTTTGGATACCATTATATTTATTAATCTTGTGATAAAATTCATCATTTATATCTCAATTAGTGCAAGCAGTCACTACATCTCATTTTTATTTCCAAATATTAGTGTGATAGAGTATGACATAGCCAGGGCTTCAAATTTCTAACACAATTAAAAGTCTAGATACATTATCACAAATCAGAACTTTATATATGCAGAGGAATAAAGCAACCCCTGACATCCAAGACCTGGTGAGACACTTGGACTAGGTTTAGAGCTGGTATTGGAAGCTGCCCTGATTATGTTCAAGGACAAAGTCAACCAGGCCTTGACTTTTTCTTTGAACACAATC
The DNA here is from genome assembly GCF_021218885.2 of Marmota monax. NCBI lineage: Eukaryota > Metazoa > Chordata > Mammalia > Rodentia > Sciuridae > Marmota > Marmota monax. The sequence goes on along the minus strand of NW_026695209.1, from coordinate 5,741,847 downwards.
TCACAAAACACCAGCATCAGTCAAATTTTCTTAGCAAAGCACACATTCGAAGACAAGCATGTCATTTCCAATTAGAAATGGAAGACTTCTCAATAAATGTTCTTGTTTAAGCTGAATTGATATGTATTAAGCAAATGTAAATTAAATTTGATTTTCAACACTCACCATATGCAAAAAATAAAAAAAAATCAATTATGAAAAATCTAAATTGTATCAAGGCAATACCAGCATGTCAAATGTTGGGGAATGAAGAACCTTTTATAAGTAAGAAAATAAATATAATATAAAATGTAAATATTATATTTAGAGGCATGGATATTCATCTTTTCCTTTAAAAATTCAGCCTAGTCCTCATTCTAATGATGTTTATAAACATGAGTTCTGTATACATGTGATTAAGTGTTCAATTGGCATGAGTCTACAAACTCATATGTACAGTTTTAGTAAAAATGTATATTTGATTTTTATCAAAATTGTCATGACTTAAAATTTATCTTGTCTAGAGTGGAATGAGTCATTCTTAGCAAATTTTGTTTGGCACAATATTCCATGCCCAGTGGTAAACATCAAAATAAAATGTTCCTGTGCGTATTCATAATCTCATTTTTATGAAAAAATTATGAAAAGATTATATTGATAATTTTATTCAGCAGCACCTCTACAATTAATATGGCTCTCTGCTAGAGAATGTGTCTTTTGTCCACATGCAAAGCTTGAGTACACTATTTTTAATTGCATGAAAACTAAGTACCTCTCTTGAAAATAAGAAAATTGTTCTATTCAGTTTCTTTTTGGAGCTTTCTTTTAATAATGTTTTCTCTAGATGGGCCCCAAGTCACATCAATTGCTGTATATTAGACTGTGTTAACTCTTAATTGATATATAGCAAAAGTTGTTAACATTTGTACTTCATGTAAAACCTATCAAGAACAATCTAGTCTGTTTCTATCAGGCTCCTCAAAATTCTCCCAGCATCATCCTTTGTGAATTTCCAAAATCATTTCTAAAATATAATATATTTATTATAATAGCAAACCACTAGTAGTATAAAAATCTGTAAAAGATATTAACTGCTACTATAGCAAATTACCATAATCCTAGCAGATTAAACATTATAAATTTATTATTTACAGTTTTGGATGTCAGAAGACCAGAATGCATCTTGCAATTCCTTTCTGAAGATTTGAGAGGAGATGTTTTTGCTTGACTTTTCCAGCTTCCAGAGGTGTCTTATGTTCCTTGGTTGGGTGGTCCTTCCTAAAGCTTAAAGACAGTAAGTATGGATCAGATACCACTTCCATCAAATCACTCATTCAGGCTCTCCTGTTTTTTTTCTACTTTTAAACCTTCATGAAGTAGAAGATTATATCTTGTCCACCCAGAAATTATCAGAAAATCTATCTTTGGCTGGTTGATTAGCAACCTTGATTCTAAGGTCTTATTTTCCCTTTATCAAGTAACCTCACATATTTCAAGGTTGCAGGGACTTGGACATGTGTATCTTTGGGGAGGGGGGCATTATTCTGCCAACACCACAGAAAAGTCACACTATCTGGATTCTAGTCTTTCCTTAGCCACTGACTTGTCATAGTCCTGATGAAGACAGCCCTACAAGACAGTTTCTTCAAATGCCAGAAAAGGTCTCTTTACATTAGTCATTTTGGTAATCTTACATGTTTCATTCTGTCATGCTGAGCACTGGGACTGCAGTAACTTCACTGTGGATGTCTTTGGCTATTTAGTGGAATGTCCACAGGAACCTGTTGAGCTGTTTCCTTACATGGACTTTGGGGATGTAAATTAGTTAAAGATATTAAGGTGGACAGATTATCTTGGGTTATCTGATTAAAGCTATTATAATGACAAACATTCTCAGGGATGTAAGAGAGTAGAGAGGAGATAGGACAATAAAAGCAGAGGTGATGACAGCCAGGTAAAGAGATGGAGAGAGAAATAGATAGCATAAAGATCCCTCTCTTCTTCTCTGCATATTTGTATATGAAAATTCTGCCCTGCTGCCTTTGAATATGGAGTACAGAGCATAAGTCCAGGGATGCAGATGGCACAGAGATGTTGGCAAGGCAAGGAATAAACTGCCAACCAATGCCTCCAGAAGGAACGCCACACAGCCAACCCACTTCAGGCAACTGCCCTCTGGAACCATGATAATGTGTGCTAATTTTAACCACTCAATTTATGTTAATTCATTATAGCAGCAATAGGAAACTAATATACCCACCCACCACATTATAGTGTTTTAGTATATATGGAAAATGGTTGGAGTAAATTAAACCATGAGCTAAGAAAACTACTGCCGGATACAGCCAGCTGCACATGGTTTTGCAGGCTTTCTAAAGCTCAGTGTCTTCAAGTCTATATTCTGAGAAATAAAATCCCTAATTTTAATGTAAATTCTAGAAGATTTTCATGTATCTTCCAATGTAAGTTCAAGAAATGCATCCTGAGTATTCAAAGACGTTCAACATTACCACAGACTTGTTTCGAAAAACACAGATTCAGCCAGTCACAGAAGTCTTGTCAGTTTTGAATCCAAATGGCCACAGAGGTTATTGCCTTTAGGTGGATCATTTGGCAGTTCAGCTTGTGGGAATCAGGTGCTTGCCATTCATGCACCATTTTCTAAAATTATCAGAGATGTCTGACCCTGGCTAAGGCACAATTGTTTCTTTCTCTTGAGAGGGAATTGTATTAAAGTAAAACAAAACAAAAGCAAGCCAACAAAAAATGCTTTCATCTTATTGTTATGGCAAGCCTGAACTTCATATATTTTTAAAAAATTTCATTGTTTTATTGTTTTTTTCTTTTTAAAAACATTCTTTCTCAGATCTGCCCTAATGTTAACACCTTGTTAGTCATATTCAATGAAATATTTGTATCTGGGATTGGATGGAATCCTCTTTTAAAATGCTGCATTTTCAGGAGATTTATTTTTATTTTGTTTTGTTTGAGACTATATCAGAATATGATATAGATATTGAAAGGATCCCTCTTGCTTATACTTTCTAAGCATTCTCTTAGTACTAATATGGATCATAATATCATCCTCAGAACATTGCTGGCTACATTCACATGTTCTTAACTTCCATTTTTTCTGGAAATCTTTTCAGTGTTTGAAAACATTTTGAAGTTATTTTTAAAAGTGGTCTCTTCACCATCCCTTGGAATTCAGCAAGCAAACCGTGCTTTGGAATTCCATGCTCATCTCTGCAAACCATTTCCAACAGAGTCATAACCATCTGTCAAAATAAGCTGACTACGATTCCAGGAGTTTTAAGTGTCCCATTATGCAGAAACTCCCTGGCCTGAGATCTTAGAAAACCCAGATGCATATCCTACATGAAATGGGTACAGATCATAGTTTTAAAACTATGAGATGTGCTATGGATTGTCATTTTAAAATTTAAAACAAAAATTCTGTTACACAATTTAATCTTGGCTCTAAAGCAAATATTATTCCAAAGCTGATGGTGAAAGAATTCAAACAGCCTCGTAGAGCCTATCTCTGCTGGACCTACTCTAAGTAAATAAACTAAAATATTACATGGATACTTCTCCAAATAGAGTCCATCATTTAAAAGATGTGTTTTAATATTCAAATACAATTGTTTCACGAAATGTTAACATATGAAACCTGTGAGAGTTCTAAATATGCCTTATTAAACCTTTTATTCTTAGATTAGTGTGACTGTTTCAGATAAGGATACGTCTTATATATATAAAGAATATTGCCTCTTTGGCTCTAAAATTTTACTTTAAGTGACTTATATTAGAAAAAGATCAATTTTATACGCTAATAAAATTCATCCATACTATCACATATCTATTAATTTACATACTGCATCAACAAAATTTTCACTTTCAACTCCCAATGAGGACCAAATGAACTGAAATGTAACATTACTGCATGCAATATATACCTTTGTTCACCTAGTTTTCCTTTCTAGAAAACGACTTCCAGGCTTCTGCCTCTCTGCTTCCATCTGTGACTTATACGCTGTTCTTAGACCAATAAACTAAATTTAAAAACAAAAGAAAATTTGCAGTGAATTTGAAATTAATAGAAAAGCCAGGAAACTTTTGCTTTGCTTTTTCTTTCACTTTTGCTTTTATGTGATTCTACTTCCCAAAATAAGTTTTTGCTTCCCACTCTGCTTTGTGGAATCCAAGGCTCAGATGTAAGGGTTTAATGTTAATTTCCCTATGTGTTGTACTTAACAAAACAATTTGCCATCACATGGTATGCAATACTAACATCAGAATTATTGTTATGTAATATTAAAATCAGAGCTTCTTGTTATTAGCTCTCATTTTTAAAATTACAAAACCACAGCATTATTCCTACCCCACTTATCTAAAAATATTTTCTCTAATATCACTGACTGTCACTAGTAGTAATATGTATTGGAATGTGTTTGTCCTGCTGTTAGTCCAGTGTCATGTGTGCTGGGTTCACCATTAAAGTTGTATTATTGGGCCACAGACACTCTGATAACATGTCAGACGCAGTTGCTTTGATCAATTATCATATAGAAAAACACAGCTTCAACATGTTCTATAGTTTCTTTCTTTACCTACTATTTTGTACATAAGTTAGGATTGGATTTAGCCAACAGAAAATTCCAAAGAATTTGTTCATAGCAAGATTCAAATATTTTCTTTTTATGTTTATAAAAGAAATTTAGTCTATATTGTAAAAGATGGCTTGGAAAGGTCATATGATAGCCAGTAACCTTCCACCTCAATGCTCTAAGTTATAGTCCTAAGCAATAAGGCTTCCATCTCAGAGTCAAGATGGCCCCTTGGGTTTCAGGACAGTTACAGGCAACAAGATAAGAAAAAATAACTACAAATATTGTATTTTTTCCTCTAGTAAATATTCATCTGTCTTCCATTCTTTGTGCAACTCTGATGTATTCTGCCCTTTCAGTTGGAGATCTATTATCCAGATTTTGGAACTTGGTCTGAAGAGAAGAGCAGAGTCGGATCATCCACATCAGAATCTGAGTCTCATATTTTCTCTCTTTTAACAGAAGTTATTCCCCATATCTTCTCTGGTATAGAAAAGAAGTAGCTGGAAGAGGCTGGCAGTAGGGACAGGTCTGGAAAAAAATAAAAGAAAAATATCTAGCTCAGCAAGTAATCCTTAGACAATTATTTTGTCTCATACTGGAACCACAGCTTTGGGGAAAATTAAGAATCAATACCATTTCTTGTTAATGGCTTTGGTGTTTGTCATTGACACATGCAGTTTCAGTATGCCAACAATATTCAAGCAAGATGTTGTAGATGTTTTTTAGATATTGTAACAAGTAGTTTACGTTGAACTCATTGATTTGTGAAAACATGTATGTGTGAAGTTTCTCATATTTGTAATCTCTCAGGAGTGATACTGAGTCAATATAATCAAAGTTACGTCCAGCTTATAAATATTCTAAAATCTCCAGATAAGTATCCTCCCAGTTCTGAAGATAATCTCATGCATAGTGTATAGGTACTGGACAAGAGGTATTTATTTTTCACTGTTATGTGAATACCTGAGCTCAATATCACAGATACTATTTTTTGTGCTGGCACTATGGCAAAATCAAGCATTTTCAGCAGTGTTTTTATGTGTGTGTGTGTGTGTGTATATATATATATATATATCTATATATCTATATATATATATATATACACATATATATTTTAATTAACACAGTTATCAGTTGAACTTTAAGAGGAGCTGAGACATTTGTGTCATAAACACTTTTTGATTGCTGAAAAAGGGAAGAATTACCAGGAAGTTTTTTTACTGAAAAACACATATAGCTGGGAAAATTAGAGCAAGATTTGTGCATTCACTTTGTAATTATTTTTGCATGGTCTAATTTGTACATAAAGGGACCATGTTCTTCCATAGATATGTGTCCTTTAAATGATTAGACAATGTCCTAAAATTATATTCTAGTACACATGCTTTCTGTGATAACATGGTTTTGGTGCAATCTATTGAAATACATTGTTCATAATAATTAAATCTTTTTAGAGATGAAGGTCTCCTCTTTTGTGCAGGTCACCCTCTGTGTATCTCTGCCTTCCTGCTATGAACTAATCTGGAAAATAATTCTTAGTAAGAAGGTGTTCTCTCTTTATATTTGTATACCTCCATATATATATGTATATATTAAGATGAACAAAAATATTAATTTTATTATATATAATAATATGATACTATATATCAATAAACAATATATTATTAATAAAATATATTAACATATTATTAATATATAATATTATATTAAGTATAATACTGTATTATAATCAATAAATATATATTTATAATAATTATTTGATATTAATATAATATTAATTGTTAGTATGTAATTAATGGTGTATAAATGTATTACTAATTTTCACATTATTAAATATGGTGTTCAAATATTGCTTTACTATGTATTATGTGATAACTTATTATATCATATTAATATATAATTGATTATATATTAATTGTAATAATATATAATTACACATTATTACAACAATATAATAATATTTGTATTTTTTTACATCTTATCATATGTCCTCTACAAATGGTTGTTAAATCACTGTTATTTATTATATTGCGTAATATTGACTATAAAGTTGCCATTACTTTTGACAAACTCAAAAAAATTAAATGATAAAAAACATTACAAACTCCAAAACAATATCACTATAATGCATATTAATGTTACAGCCTTGAAAATGTTGTATTACAACACAAAGATATTTTAAGGATAAATTATTTTATTCAAAATAATGTATAAGATTTGCAAACGACACAAACACATTATCAATGTGTCAACTACTACTAACCGATACTGCCAAGTATCAGTTACTTTGGAAATACAAAGTACAATTATAAGAGAAAAAGTCGTAAGTATAACCTGTCCTCTTGAACTGGACCCAGTACTCTTTGTTCTCAGGATATTTTGAGGAATCAATAATGTAATTATTTGGTATTCATGGTATTTGTGTGTTTGTGTGTGTTTGCATGTGTGTGATGTGGAGAATGCTCTACATCTGAGCTACACATATAGCTCAGCTGCTATTTATTGAAGATAAATCAACTTTAAAATCCACTATATTCTCTTACAGTTGATAAATGTTTACTTAATTAATTCCCACCAATATTTGTCCCATTCTTTACCCATTATAAATAAAATACAGTACTTTCATGTTTACTTTTAAAGAAAAAAACATACTTGAAACCTATGTTTTATAGCATGCTAGACTCTGTGCTAGTTTGATAATGGAGAAGAGTTTTAAAAAGAACTTAAAAACTATGCTTTTTAAAATTTATTTGTTAATGAAAGATATGTATTTCTGTGTCAACTTTTCTGATTTTAATACATATGTGACTTGCATATTTTAAGAGAGTACAGTACATTTTTACAGTGTTAGTACAAAACAAGTAAAATAGAATAAAATTAGTTTTAAACAGTAGTCAATTCAGAGGCAACTTTTGTTCTATATCATTTGAAGTAGAATATAGATCGATGGTAAATATGCCACAGAATGTTCATTTCAAATAAACAAAAGTTAGGAAGTTAAATGGTTCTCTATTTCAGCTTAAAACAACTATGTACATATATTTTGAAAGTTGTAAAAGCACTTTAAAAATAAAACTTTACATGCAAACCGTTAATTCTAAAATAATAAGATCTAGAATGTTCCTTTAGCCAAGCAGTAGATTTTTCAAATATGTTAATTCTCTGAAGATTGGCATATAAAAACATTAAACTATAAAAACACTATTTTTTGCCTAATTTGAGGAAATTATTATGAATTTCATACAAAGTATAAGTGAGTAATGCACAATAAGAAGATAGGGAGAGAGAGAGAGAGAGATCTGGCATTTCCACATAGACATATATTTTAGAAACCTGGTATAATGTAAAAATGTGGGGACTTGTGAAATGATAGAATATAGAAATACAAACAACAAATCCAGAATAGATATCCATCTCTAATTCATTATGTTATACTTTAGACATTCATTATTCATGAAGTCCCACTGATATAACTCCTGTACCTTTCCCCGAACTGAATGGAAGTGTATTATTTATGTGCAGTTCAAAAACGAGCTGTGTGAAAAAAATTTGTGTATAACATGTTGGTTCTTTATTTTCCTATTTTAATAAAAGTAACATTTAAAGTTGTAGCGAGATATGAATAATTTAGTACATAATGTTGGGGTGATGATATTGAATTATAAATGTAATATAAATGAGATTTATTGTTAAAGAAAATCTCATAATTACACAATTCAGAAAAGATCATCAAAGAAATGATACCAGGACAAAGAGCAATAGAAGGTGGTGATGATCTCAGCTTGAGTTTCCAACAGAAAATGTGTACGTCTCTTTCTTGATATGCAGAATTGCTGATTCTGTAACCATGTTATGTCCCCACTGGAATCTTTTGAACACAGCAATGCACCAGGATACTTACGAACATTCCCAGACACAGCCATAGCTAGAACAAATGCATGAATAAAGATAGCAGAGCAAGTACAGAGACAAAAACATTTGCCCAGATACAAGAAGATATATGGAGCTGAGAGGAAAAGTGGTAAGGCAGTTCGAAAGCCCAAAGTTCCCCTTCCTTGCCAACTTCCATACCTTTGATGTTGGATACTAATGGGAATTTGTGTCTCTCATATGGCCAGATTAATATCTGATTTAGAGGACTTAGTAGGCAAGATGAATACATTGGGTTACAAAGGGAACCCACAAATTCTACTTGGGTTTAAAGACTTTGTTCTAAATACACATGTTCTTATTAACAGAAGTTGAATTAATTACCCTTACTCTTATAAAATCAGTCAACAAATTTTCACTAAGATATTTTCACTAAAAGGAAACTATCATTAAGGTAGAAAGCTGATATATTTTTTGGAAAATATTCACCATAAGAATTCAGTAGTTATATGCCTTTGATAATAATTTAAAACCTCTCACTGCTGGGAAATAAAAATGACCAAAAAGAGATAATAAAGTATTGAATGAAGATTATAGATTATACATTAATGAGGAAGAGTACATCATGAGCTTAACACTATTAAAATTGAATCAGCTGAGTCTGTACAAAATTTTAAAATGTAAAAAACACAAGACAAGCAAATGAAAATTTAAAAAGAAGGAAAATGTTAGATACAGAGAACAGAATGCACCTTCTGAAAATGATTCCAGAGTAACTGAATAAAAGCAAAATGAAAGATGTAAAAGTAATTTTATGAGCTGTGGAAGAAACATTACAAGATCTAAATCTATACAACAGAAGGGTTATTGCAAATGAGAGTAAAGTAATGGAAAACAACGCAAGGTACTTTTGTAGAGATAAAATTCTGCCTTTTTTTTCAAAAAGTTTTTTCTTTGTCTATCGTTTCTAGCTTGATGGAGGTAAAATTATTACAAAATTTGCACAACTTTACTGTATACATATTGATGGGTTCTGTTATGTGAGTGTAACAAAAATACCATCACTAAACCAAGGCATGAAACACAAACAGTACAAAATAATTTTGTTTTCCTGTGAAGTTTTTTTTCCCAATTCTCTTTGTTTAAGGTGCAAAATACCACATTGTTATATATAAGTTCTGTGTTGTACATAGGGCTCTAGACCTTATTCACCTTGAATCACAGAAACTTGATACACACTGAAAAAGAACTTTCTCTTTCATCCTAGCTCCAGCCACTAGTAATCTCTCTAATTTCTGTTTCAATGAAATTGACTATTTTAGATATCTCAATGAGTACAATCATGAAATATTTTGTCCTTCTTTTTATTTCACTGTGTGTAATTTTCCAGATATAAGCATATTTTGCAAATGGCTCAATTTCCTTCTCTTTTGAGAGACTGAAAAATAGCGTTGTTACAAGTATCTGAAAAGTCCTTCAATGGTTCCTACGTTGAAGATTTGGTGTCCAGCTGGTGGTACTCTGGGAGGTGGTGGGATCTTTCCAAGGTAGGAGTTAGTTGACGAAAGTAGGTTGTGGAGGTGATTTTTTAGACAGACTTATTTTGTCCCTATTTTTCTTTATCTCTGCTTTCTGACTACTATGAGGTGAGAATCTCTACTGTGCCACACCCTTCCCAAGGAGATATTGTGATTTATCACAGGCACAGAATCAATGAAGCTAAATAAACAGAGTGAAACATTTGAAACTTACTTCATGTTGATTTTCTCAAGTATTTTGTCATAATGACAAAAACTAAGTAATACATTATTATATGTGCATACCATACCCATATTTTCTATATCCATTAATCCATTTATGAATATTTTGGTTGCTTCCATATTTTGGCTAATGTAAATGACATTACAGTAAACATTGAGGTAAAGATAACTCTTTATTATATATTTGCTTTTCCTTTTTCTTTATCAATTTAATCACTTTTTAATTCACACATAAAAACATTAAAGATAAGATTTTATGACTTGGCACATGTAATTTTAGTATGTGTGTGTATAATGCACAAATTTATCACTTTAATCCAGGAAGAATGCTTTATTATCAAGAGGGTCAAATATAACAAGTGCTGGCAAGTATGTGGATAAAGGGTAAGTCTTGCACACTGTTTAGGGTAATATAAATTAGTACAGCCATTATGGAAATCAGTATGGAATGTTCTCTTTCTTTTTTTCCTACTGGGAACTAAACCCTAGTGCACTTAACCACTGTGCCACAACCCGAGGCCTGTTTAGTACTGAACTAGTCACAAAGACTAAGTAATGGAAGCAACCTAAGTGTCAATCACTTAAAAGAATGGATAAAAGAAATAAGAATTCACATTGGGACACTATTTAGCCATAAGAAAATCGAATTCTTTCATGTGCAACAATATAGATAAAACTGGAGATAATGATATTCAGTGAAGTAAGCCAGGTACAGAAAGACAAGTACCACATGATCTTACTCAGATGTGAAATCTGAGGAAGTTGATCTCATAGAAGGTAAGAACAGAATGCAGAGACATTTATTAATGAACACTATTTTATACTTAGTAGTGAGACATTCTAGTGTGTATTGTACAGTATGATGACTATAATAATGTACCTGACTATAATATTGTACAGTATGATGACTATAATCAAAAATGATAACATTGTACTATTTTGAAATTTTTTAAGAAACTTCTATACTTTTTTGATAGTATCTGGGAATATGAAAATCAGTTTCTCTTGTCATTTATATGCAGTACTTTATTAAGTCTCAAAAGCTTAGTTTCATCAGATGTAAAATTTCTGAAATGAAATCCATACTATACAATTCCCTTCCCCAAATATTTCCCATTTAACTGATATTAATATTAGTCAAGATCACCATCATTCATCCATATAGCATGCTGGACACCAAGTTGTTCTTGAAAAATCTTTTTTTGCCATCTTTTAATTCCTAATATTTTTCAACTATATATATATATATATATATATATATATATATATATATATATTAGTTTTAATATATATAATATACATGTGTTATATATGTATATATACATAGTTATTAATATTTGTGTATATGTACATAGTTATTAATACACACACACATTAGTTTTTCTCAATTCTACATTTTCACTTAATTTTTGCTACTGTAACCTCTAAACTATACTCCGGGAACACCCTTCAAAACAATCTCAAAAATTGCTACTTCAAAAAAGAAGAAATTAGATTTGTAAGGTATAATGATTATACTAAATTGGCAGATATTTATAACTATAACAGAATTATATCAAAATTCAGCAATAGCAACAATGATAAATATGTACATAGTGTTTACAATAGTCTTAGGTGAAAAGCACAAGTATTAAATTTCAAGGACATGGACAAAAGTTTTAAAGAGATTGTGCAACTTGTTTAATAGCATACTTTCAGAGAAGAGTTAAGGCTTGATGAAAATAAATGTACTTTGGTGTAACACAATACTTCCTCAGAATCAGAGTACCCTTCTGTCGCAACCCCTTGCCCGCAAGGAAGACGCAACTCAGGAATCTTCTTTCAGCAGTTTATTCAGGCCCTTGATATTTCTTCTTCTCTCTCTCGGATGCCCCTCCCAGCCTTAATAAAGCATCTCAAGCCCCAATGCGAAGCTGCCACGTGGAGCTTTCTCATAGGGTGGTGAAAAACCATGCGCCAACTCTCCCAAATAAGGAGTTGTTTGTCACAGACCACAGCGGAGCCAGCGCCATCTTGTAATGGCGACCATAGTCTGCAGAAACGGCAGAAGCGGCTCACCACACCCTTCAACATTAATCTTTTGCAAGTTAAAAAAAAAACATGTAACATACCTTGGGTTATAAAAACCTTTCTGTTGTTTTAGAAATAAGTATTTGGTCTAATCTAAAATGCACTCTAAATATTATTCTATTGAAAATATTTTATTGGATGCATTTATTATCTTACCATTGGTTATATACAAAAATGTCAACCTATATTTGAGCAAAACATGCACTGTGCAAAAAATATTGTATTTTCAATTTTATTTGACATTAAAATATAGTTTTTTCTTTAATTCTCTTTCATCATTCATAGTTTAAGAATGTTTAAATTTAAATTGCATGTGTGGTGAATGGTTCTTTTAAGTTGATGTCAATTCAATTTGCTGGTATTTAATTGAGAATTTTTTAGTTCATCAGGGATATTGGCATGTATTCTTCTTTTCTTGTGTTCTGGAATAACTTTGGTATCAATGTAATTCTGGCCACATAAAATTTATTTGGAAGTATTACCTCCTCTTGCAATTTTTGGAAAAAGTTGAGAAAGATTTATATCAGTTTTTTAATTGTTTGGTAAGATTCAGCCATGAAGTCATCCAGTCCTAAGATTTTCTTTGATGGGAGACACTATTTTTTTAAGGTGGTTAATTTTACTTTAATTGTTCTTCATAGACAAATTTTTTTATTGTTATTTTTAAATTTTTATTTTTTTTTGTTAACCATGACAGTAGAATGTATTTTGACATATCATACATACATGGATTATAACTTTCCATTCTTGTGGTTGTACATGATGTGGAGTTATGCTGGTCATGTATTCATATGTGAACATAGGAAAATTGTGTCCCATTCATTCTACTGTCTTTCATATTTCCACCCCCCTCCCTTGCTCCCATTCCCCCATCCAATCAGGTGAACCTCCACTCCTCCCTCCTTGCCACTGCCCGCCCCCTCCTATTATGAGTCAGCATCCACATATCAGAGAGGACATTTGACTTTCAGTTTTCTGTGATTGGTTTTTTTCACTTATCATGATATTCTCCCACTCTATCCATTTACCAACAAATGCCATAATTTAATTCTTTTTTATGGCTGAGTAATATTTCATTGTGTATATATACCACATTTTTAATCCATTCATCATTGAAGGGCACCTAGTTTGCCTCTATAGCTTAGCTATTGTGAATTGAGCTGCTATGAACATTGATGTGTCTGCTTCACTATAATATGGTCATTTTAAGTCATACAGATATATGCTGAGAAGGGTGGTAACTGGGTCAAATAGTGGTTTCATTCAGGTAATGAGGAATCTCCCAACTGCTTTCCAGTGTGGTTGCACCAAATTGCAGCCCCACTGGCAATGTATGAGTGTACCTTTTGCCCCACATACTTGCCAACATTTATTGTTAATTGTATTCTTAATAATTTTCATTCAGAGTGGTGTAAGATGAAGTCTCAGTGTCGTTTTCTTTTGCATTTCTTTAATTGATTGTAATGTTGAACATTTTTTCATATAATTATTAACCATTCGTATATCTCCTTCTGTGAAGTGGGGAGACAATTTTTTTTACTGATGAAATATGTTTGCTTGTTATTGATTTGTTCAGATTTTCTATTTCTACTTGATACAATACTTTAAATTATTCCATTTATCTAGATTATATAATTTGTTAGCATGTAATTGTTCATAGTAGTCTTCTATAATTCTTTGTATTTCTGTACTATATAGGTTGTTATATTTCCTCTTTCTGTTCTGATTTTGTTTGATTATTCTCTGTTTTATTTAACCAAGCTAAGTTTTTTTAATTCATTTTTTTTTCAAGAGATAATTTTTTTTGGTCTAATTCAGTTATTTCTGCTCTGAATAATCATTATCACTTCCTTTTAAGTTTGCAGAATTGTAAAGTTTGTATTGCAATTTTGCAAAATACTAGCAAACTGAATTTATTAGCACATTAAAAAGATAATCCACCATGATCAATTGAGATTAATCCCAGAAAGTAAGGATGTGTGGATGTTGCAATTTATTCAATCTATCAGTGCAAACACCACATTAACAGGATAAAATTCAAAATCATATGATAATTTTAACAAATGTAGAGAATAAATTGTACAAAATTCAAAATCTATTCATGATTAAAAAAAAAGAACTTCAAAATATTTGGTATAGAAGGAAACTCAATGTAATACAAGCCATCTATGACAAAAAAGCAGCAAACATCACAATCAACAGTAGCAAAACGAAAGTCTTTCCTCTAAGGTGGGGAATGAGGTAAGCATGCTCACTCTCAAAGCTTCTAATACCAGAAGCTCTTTCCAGAGAACTTAAAACCCTTCCCAAAATCACATATTATGAGTCCTAACCATATGGCAAGACCCTTGTAGGTTTGTTTTATGGACAAATGTATGCATGATATCATCCCCTTTGATGCAACAAATTAATAAACCCAGATTTTATTAACTAAGTTGCATTCCAGGTAATATTTTGGAAGTGGATTTTAATAGGAATATGAAAAAAAAATAAGTCCAGCTGGGTTGAACTTTAGTTTAAATGGAGAAGTATATGACAATTTGGAAGCACTAGAAAGGGCCAATTTATATGCCAGGTCAAATATACCTCATTAATGTTTCTTTACTAAATTTTATATTTCTCAAATGCACAGGTTAATTTATACAGGTTTAAAATTAATATCTAATTCATATAACATACAGTTGACATTTTACTATATATACATATGTGAATGTTCATGCAATGTATACGGATTTAAGTCCTTTTTTTTTTCATTTTAGTGTTTTAGATATGGCCTGCTCCCTCGAATTCATTTAGTATCTGTATTTAGTTTTATTTTTCCAATGGCAGTTTAATGCGGCCCTGTGTCTTTATGTCAATATGAATTTCTACTTTATTTTTAACTATAAAAATTAATCAACATAATGATATCGCTGCTGCATGAATGTGAAGCAGGATATTTTCTGTCACCTTGATCTCATGTTGAAAATTACACAGTTATGTCACCAAGTAGAGAACCAGTGTATAACAGTATGGAATTTCAAGGCTGTCAGTTTGAAAGGAAAAAAAAAAAAAACTACTATTGTCTTAATATCTTATGATGTTCCGCAGGAAGTTTGATAGGGAATGCACAAAATACTGGTTTCTTCAATTTATCTTGAAAATGAAAGTAAAGGAAGCTGAAAATATTACCATCCTTAATACATGAAGAGAAACATTTTGGAAATTGCTTTTTGGAAAGAAATAATGTTTGGTTCTCTCTGTCCAAGGGAAGACAGTTTCACAGTTTCTCAATGAATGAATATAATGCCTTTATAAACAGATGTTGGGTGTTTCGGTGATCCAGCCAATGAAAAGGTAATATTTCAATCCAACAGCTGTGATGAGAGAATTGAATAAGGCACACCATTACTGAGCTGGTAAATGCAGTGGCCTAATATTGAGATTGTAATATAGAGGTAGTAGACAAATGATTCAGGATAGATTTGTAAGGGGAAAATAAACCAGAAAACAGATTACTTTATTCCTTTTTTTTGAAAATATTCAGGGTAACTATAGCTGTCATTTTATTTATTTATTTTTAAATGATAAGCCCCACATACTGCTATTAAGCCATCTACACCTAAAAAACAAAAATCTCTGGGAAGTCAGCCATCATTCATAGTGGCTGAGTAAATTACCAAAATTATACATCTATTCTTCAGTATTTACAATACCTCCTAAAGAAATAAATGCTCCCTAATCAGATTTCCAATGAGTTAGCTACTGTTCAGAGAGAGAATATCTAAGTGGTGCCATAAATCCCTGTGTCTGCTACCACACCAAACAACAAATTCTCTAGGTCATTCAAATGCATATATCTTAAATCTATCTGTGTCCCTTATTTTCAAAGACTCTCAGACCACCTTCAATTCTGGAGAGTTCCATTATCCTATTCTTTCCCACTGAGAAAACTCTTTGGGGGAAAAAAAAAAAAAAAAAAAAAAAAAAAAACTCTT
This sequence comes from Marmota monax, assembly GCF_021218885.2. Classification (NCBI taxonomy): domain Eukaryota; kingdom Metazoa; phylum Chordata; class Mammalia; order Rodentia; family Sciuridae; genus Marmota; species Marmota monax. The sequence continues at coordinate 5,725,578 of NW_026695209.1, read as the reverse complement.
CTTCATCCTTCTCAATATAGTTCTAGGATTCAAACTTCATTTGTGAATTAGAGCTCTCTTGGATGGACAATTACTTATGCTATGGATGCTTATCCTTAGCAGCAAAACCTCCAAAACATTCATTATGTTCTAAAAATACATTAACCTAAAACACAATGTGCTTTGCACCTTTTTTTCCTCATGATCATTATGATATAATCATTTATTTTGGATATTCTTTCTTCAACTTTACTTTTGTTGTATGGTCATTTTTCATTTAACTGTTTTATTCCAACTTTTAATTCCTTCTTCACACTCAAGCATTTTTAAGGCACTGGATTCTGCTCTTCATAGAAGGAATGTCTGATTGACTGGTCCAGTGGGAAGAGAAAAAAAATACTAATATGGGAGAATGGAGAAACTGGGTTATTTAATTTTAACCATGTCTAAAGGATGGCAAAGAAGTCACCAGACAGGGCAAGGTCCTGCAAGGGGATCATATCTCTCTCTGAATTTGTCCAATATTAGTACTACAAAGATCTTAATGCAAAATTATAAACCTTGTTATAGTCAGATTATTAGATCAAAACTTGCCATCAGTTTATATGACACAGCTACAATTTTAGATTCTACAATTTTTAAAAAATTATCTGAATCAAATTATGTATAATGTGTTAAGGGATATTTAATAATCCAGTCAGGAATGGTGATACCTGCAATACCAGGCACTCAGGAGGCTGAGGCAGAAGGATCTCAAGTTTGAGGTCTAACTGGGCAATTTAACAACTTTTATTTTTGTTTTTTAAATTTTTAAAAACTTTATTGATGTATAATTTATGTACCATAACAGGCACTGTTTTAAGTTTACAATTGAATAGATCTGAGTAAATTTACACAGTTGTGAGACTATCACTACAATGCAGTTTTAGAAAACTCCCATCTCATGCCAGTTTGCAGATAGTCCCCATTCCTGCCCCAGCAGGGATTTTAATTTTTTTAATATTTATTATTTAATATTTATTCTTTAGTTATAGGTGGACACAATATCTTTATTTTATGTTATGTGGTGGTGAGGATCGAACCCAGTGCTTCATGCATGCTAGGTGAGTGCTCTACCTCTGAGCCACAACCCCAACCCAGGAATTTTAATTTTTTAAACTTAAAAAAATAAAAATAAAAAGGACTGAGGATGAAGTTCAGTGGTAGTCATTGCCTAATAAGCACAAGGTCCCATATTTAACACCCAGGAATGAAAAAAATTTAAAAAAAAAAGAAGAAAGGAAAACAAATGAGAGAACAATGAAAAGGAATATTTATTGTTTTAATAATTCTAAAATGTAACATTTTATCTATTTAAGAAGACTGAGGGAAAATTCAACCTCCTGTCATTTTTTGGTTATTTGATTTTGGTTTTAAATTGTCTGTATGGGTCCAAACCTACATTCATTAATTTATACATAGATACACTTCCTTTCATATTAAATGACAGTTTAATAGTCCTGACAAAATCTAGTCTGCAAACTTAAAAAAAAAAAATTCCCTCTGGCCCCTTAACAAAAATAATACATTGACTGCTATGTTAAGGAATATTTTAATAGAATCCCAAATTTCAAATATGGTTTAAAAATGTGTCAGTATTTTATTAGAAATAAGGTTTCTACATTCGTACAATTTAATGTTTTATAATAATTTTATCATGACCAACACAGCTTTATTTTGGGATCTAATGATGTATGATATGTGGCCATACTCTTTCCAGTGAAAATAGTTATTTGCTTAGTTTTCATGATGAACTGACATTAACATTATATCAATATAAAACCTATTTATTTCAAATAACACCACCCTCAGCAAGGCCAATCCAGTTGCACAAGAAGTAAAGCTTTATCTAATCTCTTACGATTTGCAGTCTACTCATAAACTTTTCCCTTTTTTTTGCAGATACTTCTGTGAATAATGCTTACCCTTGCTATCAAAGGTCCTTGTAAGATCTGCTTCTTTATCTTTAGTTAATTCCTCTCAAATTAGGCATATTGTCTATCTTGTAATTCTGTCTCTCCTTCACTGTGCTGCTGAAACTTTAGTCATAGGTCATGGTGTTTTGGGAAATGTGTATGTCACTTGTTGCACTTACAATAACATCCAACTGGATTTTGCAGCCTGAGATAGTGTAGCCTTAGAATCACTGCTCTAGCAGTAGAACTAGAGCATCTATTCATCAGTTAGACTCCTTTCATTGGGTTTCAAATGACTTCCTGCTTTATTGGGAGAATTCCAATTCTCTTTGCATGTGCTAGAATATTCCATTGTACTCAAAGCAATCATGTTTCTTTTGAATAGTTCATTGTTAATTCATATTTTATTGCCACTTTCATTTCCCCCCAGGGGAACAAAACACAACTCTACCAAAACTTGTCTTGGAGATATTTCTAATAACAAATAGGTTGGTAAATTTGAATATACTTACATCTCTGTTTCATAGTTTCAGGGTTCTGTTTCCTAGAACTCTGAATCATACTTATTGTACCAAATTAACTTACTGAACTCATGTTGTTGCTATTCTTGTTTTTGCTTGGTTTGGTTTTGGTACCAGGGATTAGTACCCAGAGGCATTTAACCACCACATCCCCAGTTAATTTTATATTTTTATTTGAGAAAGGGCTTCATTAAGTCCTTTAAGGCCTTGCTAAGCTGCTAAAGCTGGTCTCGAATTTGTAACCCTCCTACTTCAGTCTCCTTAATCACTTGGTTTATAGGCATGCATCACAAGAGAAATTCATGGTTTTAAGATTAGTAAATTTATAGATTTCCCTTTCTAGGGCTATTGTGTCTATAAACTATTACAAATTATTCAGTGTTAATTTAATTTAGTCTCAAATTATGATTCTGCCATTAGGTTACTCCAAAAATAAAAGTTTACAGACATTTAAATGGTGAAATTACGCAACTCACCGTATATCATGGTGCCAAACCCTGAGAGAAATTTAAATATAAGGAGTCTTACTAAATGCTATGGAAAGGTTGGGAGTTACAGAATATCCTCAGTACACGGTGCAAAACTGATACATAACTTGATTAGTTATTACAAGTTTTCTTTTATTTGCAGTTGGATGTCATTCATTTTCATTAATAAGCATTTATTGATATCTATTTTGAAATTTTTATAAAGGAACATCTAGCATTCTTTTCAAGGATTCTGCTATTATTGTTATAGTACCTATCAGAAAGCAAAACAAAGGACTATATGGGGTTTCACATATTTTTTATCCATGTGAATGCTGAGAAAAGCTTCAGGTAGAAACTCATGTTTAAACTGTGAAGAATGGGTAACATTCTGAAAAACACAGTTGAAGTGAAATAGACTTTAAGAAGCCCAACCATGGAGACAAAAGTTTGGTATTTGAGATTATAGGGTAATTTCAGAATAAATGTATAGTTTAGTTTAATTAATATATATAGTGAAAAAGAAGTAAAAACAGCAGATACATACTATACGATGTCTTGAATGCCCAGAGAATGTTTTTTCTTAATGTGTTATGAGATAAGAAGAGACTATAGCAATGTTTTAGACTGAAGAATATATGATTGGAATTTTAAAAAAGGATTAGAAAGAGTTGCATGCATTATTTAAAGAGAATTTAATATTTTATTTATTTCCTTAATATACCTCTTTTTAGTTTACATTGAAAATTGGATCATTGGTGAGGTTGATGGTTTGACATTATTGTAAAGGGATTCTAGATCAGGAAAGCAGGGAATAAAGTACTTTTGGGCTATTGCCACTTCGGAAATTTTATGCACTCTGATATATTTATATAATAGAATTATAACAGCACTTTTGTGCTCCATAAAGGGTCCATGCTGCTGCACTTCATAAACTGGTCCATATCTCCATGCTATAACCAACCAAATGGCATACTTCCTGAAATTACTCATTCAAGGCGAAAATAAAACTAATAATAGAAGCGATTTGGCGGAGAAGAGGATTTAAAGCTTGACAGGTTTAAACCTCAAACAAGTTATTTGTTTTTAATATACTGATAGCTTTAATAAACTAACAACTTCAAAAGTCAAATGCATGTCTTATGTCACTATTATGAAAGATACTTTATTTAAATAAAGAATATAGTCATTAGAAGCATATGGAATCTTACAACCTTTATTTATGTGTAGTTCTGGTGTTCATTGTTTTCCAGAATGCTTTTCTTCTGTGTTAGGTTATAGGCAGGCAGTAGATTATTTTACAACTTTCACTTCTTTCAAGAAAGCAAAAATTCCTATAAATTGCATTGTAAAAATGTGATTTACTTGTTTCCTAATGCAAAATATGATTTCTAAGTCTTCTTTGAAGCACTGAAATTTCAATTAGTGGAGACATTTTCTAAGCATACAGACAACAAAATCAAATCCCATATTTTGAAAGAGATTGTGTATGGGCATATGTGCCCATTTGTGTATTTATGTGAAAAAAGAAAACATGATTCATATTGAATATCAGACAGAGAAAACAGCATATTTTGGATAATAGGATTTATGAATTTAAGGATGAGATCTTCTGCTTTTGTTACTGTTGTTGCTGTTCTTTGCTAAAGCCTCATTATCAATCTCTATCTAGATTCTCGGATATTAATCATGGATCTGTATACTTTAGTGGTCAGTCAGTTATGATTCAGAAGTTTAGAGAAGTTTTCTGAATGATTTGAGCCAGTAGGTTTTTGGCAATGGGATCTTGTAGCCATTGAAACATGTCTTACCAGCCAGGCAATTTGCACGTATATAATACGTATTTCCTCACTATGTTTGACTTCAGTGTTAATAAGAACTGGGTAACCAATGCCTTCTCAGTTGTTTTCTCAGTATGCACAGAGCTTTCTTCATGTTCAGGGATGTGTCCAAACTTTCAAATTCTCCTCCCCAAATTGTCCTTCTACATTTTTCTCTTGTGTCTCGTTTGTTCATACTCATAGTTTGCATCCATCCTGAGCAAACTCCATGTTGACCAATTATTTCTGAGATTTTTTTTTTTTACAAATACCTAGGATAGCTGAGCATGGTGGCTCACACCTGTGATCCAGTGACCAGAAGGATCACAACTCAAGGTCAGCCTAAGCATGTTGGTGAGAATCTGCCTCAAAATTAAAAAATAAATAAAAAGTTTGTGCCTCCAGTGTCTAGGAGACTTTTGACTTGCACAGCTACTATGGGTGTGTGTCTGTTATTTTTCAGGGTTTTCACAGAGCCTAGCATTGAGAGTAGTTCAAGTTACTAAGGTCCACCTGTTCTTGAATAAATAGACTTCCAATTGTGGCAATTCTTTAATTAATTTCAAGAATTCTTCAAAGAGTGGAATTTTGACAATTTTTAAGTGATTTTAGTTGTTTATAATGTAGAAACAGTTTTACAAGGTCTGTATTCAGCAATTCTCAAAGTCTGACACTTAAACCCTGATCTTTTAATATGGATGGAGCCAGGCTTTACAAATATGCTTTACCCATCTTCCCCAGTCACACACCATCTGCATACAGTTACCACACAGTTATTCAAGTTAGAGTGGACAGATTACGTTAAATATCTCACCATATAATCTCTTTACCTGTGAACATTGCTACATTATCTCAAGGCATTTTTGAAGAACATCTCATATTCAAGCCATATTTGCCCCAAATCCCAAAATCTTATATCCTTCTCACAAATCAAAATGCATTTTCCATCTGCAAGAGTTCCATAGTCTTAACAGTTCTACCATTTTCCAGAAGTCCAATTTGAAATTTCCTCTAGGACTCAAGGAAACTCTTGGCTGTGAGGTCCTGTAAAATCAAAACCAATTTATATGTACCCAATATACAGTGGCACATTATATCATAAGCATTCTCATTACAAAAGGTAGATATATGGGGCATAGAAAGAAGAGATAGGACAAAAATAATTGAAAATCCAGCTGGACAAACAGATGCTATAACACTTTGTGCAGCAGGAGGACACATGGCTTGTGTTATTTCCAAATGCTTTAGTAGCTCCACCCCTTTGGCCTTGACAGTTGCACCACACAAGTATTCTCTTTTAACCTGTCTGTCTTCTGTAGCCAATAGCTTTTCTTGGCAAACTATCTGCATTACTGGCATCTCTTAATTCCTTGGCTCTCCATTCTTCCATTGGCTTCATCTTCACAGCCCCACACATCACCACCTAAACGACAGCCCAGTGGGACTTCAACTCTGCTGCACTTTGCCTGGCATCATCAGGCCTTCCTGTGAAATCTCAGTGGAAACCTACATGACTTTTTAGTTTAAACATATTTTATTTGGGCAGAAACAGGATCATGTAGATGATGCCAGGGTCTGCTCTTAGCTCATGCAGTAGCTGAATTCTGGTTGCAGTGGACTCTGAGTGACTGACTGCATGCCTCAACATGGTAAAAGAACTTTCTAGAACCCCTGTACAAGCAAGTCACATGATGCCTTTTTAAAAGAATCTTCCCTTCTACAACCTTGATCCAGAAATGTTTGTGGTCTAGCAAATTCATGAGATGCCCTTAAGACATTTCTACTAGTGTCTCTGTGCAAAGTACTTAGTATCTTCTTATGGGCTGTAATCTCTTCAACAAGCACAAATTTATTGGCCCCAGTTTTATGTGGAACTTTATTGGTTAAGTTGAAAAAATCTTTACCTTTGTTTTCTGTTCTTTATTCTCAGAGTAAACTTGTCTAAAAGCTGCCAGTAATAATATCTAAGCCAGTGACTGAAATTTTCTCTGCCAGGTTAATGAGGCTATCACTTTTAACTTCAGCTTCACACAAAATTTCAGAACGTTGGCAAAATGTAGGGAACTTATTTGCAGAAAATAATAGGAGTAACATTTAGTCCAATTCCCATTGGAGTTCTTATTTTCCTATAAAATCTCATGAGAATGGCATTTCCTATCTGCATTCTGGTCTTCTGAGCTCCCACTAGAATTTCCTTTTAAGCTTTTCTTACAACATTTTTGTCCCCAAAAGCACATGGGTAAGACAATCAAAAGCTTTTCCATTTTGCATTTCTAAACCTTTCTCAATTCCTCACAAAACCCACCTCTGAAGTCTTCTGAATCACATGGTCAGCTCAGTCATAGTAAAGACCCTATTTATGATGCCAATTTGTGTTTTAGTTAGCTTTTCATATCTGTGACCAAATTATCTGACAAAAACAATTTAGAGGGAAAAAAGTTTATTTGAGGCTTGTGTCTTCAGATGACTCAGTCCTTAGATGGCTGACTCCTTTACTATGAGTCTAAGGTATGGCAGAATATAATGGAGGAGGGATATGACAGAGGGAAGTTGCTTCCATCACAGTTGGTATGGAAGCAGTTTGGCAGAAAATGACTTCAGAGAAAATGCACCCTTTCAGGGAACCTCCCATGTGACCGGTCTATTACAGCCATACCCCACCAACATAAATTACTACCCAGTCATTCAAAGTAGGATGGACTGGTTATGTCTCAGCTCTCACAATCTAATCACATAAACCATAAATGTCCCTGCATTAACACAGGGGCTTTTGGAAGCACACAATGTATCTAAATTATAGCACATCCTGTTAAATTAAATAAAATATTACACAGAAATTCACCAGCCTTGATGAATATTCTAAAATCCTCCATGAGCCTGCATTTAAGTCACTGTTAGCATTTAATGTTTTCTCAATATATTCATTAAGGAAATATAATATAGGGAAATAAATATTTAAAAGATTATATTCAAGAATCAACATTTTCATGTTGTTTGGTGAGCCTAGGGAAGATAATATTCTAAATGATTTGATGCAACATAGAACTGAAGAAGACATCACTTTTTATGGTTTAGATATAAGGTGTCCCCCAAAAGCTCATGGTAAGACAATGCATGAAAATTTAGAGATAAAATAACTGCGTTTGAGAGTCTTAACCTAATCAGTACATGAATCCACTTGAATGGAATTAATCCAGTGGTTACTGCAAACAGGTAGGGTGTAGCTGTAGGAGACAGGTCACTGAAGTGTGCCTTCATGATTTATATTTTGTGCCTCTTGAACAGAACTCTTCTCTCTCTGCTTCCTGATTGTCATCTCCTGGGCTGTGTTCTTCCTCCATACATTTCTGCCATGATGTTCTGCCTTACCTTGGGTCCAGAGCAATAGAAAGAGCTGTTTGTACACTGAGACCTCTGTTCTCTGTTTGTCCCAAATAAACTTTTTCTCTTCCAAAATTGTTCTTGTAAGGTCTTTTGGTCACAGTGGTGAAAAAACAAAGCAAAAACAACAACAACAACAAAAATAGACTAAAACAAAACTTAGAACACACTCATTTCTTGGGCTTATTCCACAGCCATGGCTGGGGTCGGGCATAGGTGAATACACCTGAGATCTGAATGTACAAGAGTGTTGAAGAACTCATACTTTTTTTTTTCATTTTTTTAAGTGACATAAATGCAGAAGTAGACACACAATAAGGAAATACAAAATTCAAGTTCAGGCACAGTTTAGAGCTACTCAGAAAAAGACTGTAAAATATCAGAAAATGAAAATGACAGTTAAATTTTATTTTGTTAGGTAATACATATTATATATATATATATATATATATATATATATATATATATATATATATATATATATATTATTTATATTTATTTATAGGGTAGAGTGAAATGATCCCAGTGAAGCTTTGGCTTGATCAAAGGAAAGTTATTTATCATCCTTCAAGAAAAAGAAAATCTAAAAGCCTGGATAACTTATTGTCAGTCACTTCAGCAAGAAACCCAGAGTCAATTGAAGCCAAACATGTTCTTCTCTGTCAGTTATATAGTTTCTCATTCTATTAAGGAGCATGGAATTTAAAAAATTAAAGCAAAAATTATAAAACAAAAATTTGTCTTAATACAAAATAAAACCATAAAAACCATAGACACTTTATGCATAGTAAAAAATAATAATAAAAACTTTTTATGGAGTTCTAACCAAACACACCACTTTAATGTCTTTACAATAAACTAACAAAGTCAAAAATAACCCTCAAGACTGTTTCATTAATACTCTTAATATAAATGAGAAAACAGAGGTGTAGAGAGTTATGGGAAGAGAGTTATATAAACTGGTCCATATAGATGGTGCTTTGAGAGACAAAAGAAATGCAAAACCTTTGAACATCATATGCTTAACTAGAATTTTGTTTCTTCAAAGAATATCTGTTGTGAAGCCTGGAAAATCCATATTCACATTGTTGTTGCTTTTCTTTGATTAGTGGGTTCAGAAAATTTTAACTAAATTCCTTGAGTGTTATACTAAAAAAAAAAAAAGTGTCCTCCATTGATTGTAAAGATGCTATGAGAAAAATTAAAGAATAAACAGTACTAGGAAAACTATAGTGGGATATGTTAAATAATTTAATCCTTAATTCAAGATTTAGTAAAGATGAATTAGCTGTTATACAACACAATAAATAATAGACTTTTTGCTGAGTATAGTGGCACATGCCTTTAATTCAAGCAATTCAGGAAGTTGAGGCTGGAGAATCAAGTTTGTGGCCAATCTCAGCAACTAAGGAAGGCCCTAAGTAAATTAGTGAGGCCCTTCTCAAAATAAAAAATGAAAAGGGCTTGGGATTTGGTTCAGTGGTCAAGAGTCCATTGGTTCAATTCCTAATGCACATCCCCCACCCCCACCCCTAAAAAAAGAAAATAATAGACCTTTTTTTAAAACTTCCAAATTTTTCAGGTTTCTTCTTTTAACAGATCTTGGGACTTTATGCCAGATGCAAACATTTAAAACAAATGTTAATTACAGAAGATAAGAAGAATTTAATTTATACATATTATCACATATTTCAGAAAGAGAAAATAGATAAAACAAAGGTAGAGAACAAATATGAATAAAATATTTTAGAAAAGTATCCTCAAATAAGAAAAAAGAAAAATTAGAATTGATACACAAATCAAATGGCTAGGTAGATTTAAATCATCATGTCAATTAAGAAATATTCTTGGAAAATATTTTGACTTAAAAGAACAAGAATCTTTTGGAGGACCAGGAAAAACAAAATTATATGAAATGTAAATAATTTATAAAAAGTTTTAAAAGGTAGTTTGCTTTCTGATGTATTATGTTAAAAAATAGTGCTCACTTCAGATAATTTCATTATTTTTTCTATTCTAAAGAACCAGGTTTCTCTATACATAAACAATAACCACTAAAAATTCTATCTGCTGTTACTGTTGTATTATTTACAACAGTTGTATTATTTACTATTGTATTACTGCTGTTGTATTTCTCAGAAAGAAAATTTACAAAAAGAAAATTTATAGATAAATTTTTATGACATTCAAAAAACAAAAAAAAAGACCCTAGCAAAATCAGCATCCTAGAAACATCTAGGTTTGTTGTTATTGTTGTTGTTGTTTGTTTGTTTGTTTGTCTTTGGTTTTTTAAATTTTCTTTGGGTAGAGAATGACATTGGCAGGTTTTTATGTCATTAATTTAGAAGTAATTGATAAAATTGAGAAGCAGCATATCACTAATGAAGAAAAAGAAAAGAGAAGACTTGCAGGGTACAATTGTGCATACCAGTTATCCCAGTGACTTAGGAGGCTGAAATAAGAGGACCACATGTTCAAGGACAGTTTTCAGTAATTTAGCAAGTCTCTAAGTAACTTGGAAAGACTTTTGTCTCAATAAATAAATAAATAAATAAATAGATAAGAAAACTGGGGATGTGTTTCAGGTGTAAAATGCCTGGGGTTCTATATTAGTACCTAAAAAGGATGGAGTTTTATGTAGGTCGCTGGTGAACCCTTGTCTAGCAGGCATGAATGAGGTCATAGATTCAATGTACAGCAATGCATATGCACACATGCACAAGCGCACGCACATGCAAAGAATGAAAATAAGAAAAGAAAATTACAAAGAAAATGAAGAATGAAGGACATTAAATATAGAACGGACAGGTAATAAATACAATTATGAACTATCATGATTGTTTTTATTTCCTTTTATAGGATTTATTATATATTTCTGAAAATTCAATACAGCCATAAGGCACAGTCTGGGGAATCCCTTGATTTTTACCCTTGCAAGAAAATAAAAAGGAAAATGGGAAGCAATTCACAGGAAAGGAGAATACCAGCAATTCTAAAGTTATCATTTCCATTTCTATTAAAAAGTGCCTCCAGGTTTATATTTCTGAACTATTTTACATGACAATTTTAACATGACAATTTTTCAAGTAAAAATAATGGAAGGATATTTTTGTGCTTTCCATCTGATTATAAAAATGCAATGAACTACCAGATTTGCTGAATTGTTTGGGGAACATATTTTGTGCTCTCCAAATTAAAAAAAAAATTAATTCAAAAATAATGCATGAATAAATTACATGCAGTGAGATCACAATAAAACAGTTTCTTCATTGAAAAGTGCTCCGTATGTGACAGATGTTTTGACAACCACACTTATTATCTCTGTATGCATCCCTCTCTGTCCTTCCCCTTACTAACATCTACTGACAGGCAGTGATCAGTGTTAGCAAACAATTCCACTGGTGCTGAGCATTTACCCAGCCAGCCTCCTGCAGTTTACAGGCAAAACAAAAATCCTTCACTGAATAACTGAATAATTAATTAAACTTGGAAAGTCTATTCTGCTGTTCTTACTGAAATTTAAAGGACAATAACTTAACCTGTGATGGTATGCCTGAAAAAACAAGGACCATATGTAAATGAACATTAATGCTATGTTTCAATATGCTTTGCCTGCCTGCTAGCAAACTGCTAATGTTATTGTGGAAAAAAAAAGAAGAAGAAGAAGAAGAAGAAGAAGAAGAAGAAGAAGAAGAAGAAGAAGAAGAAGAAGAAGAAGAAGAAGGAGAAGGAGAAGGAGAAGAAGAAAATTGCCCTTTGAGTTTTTATCATTGTCATGTAAGATTTATTAAACACTGATAGTTTTGTTTAGATAGGTCTTTTCCAAGCAAGTTTTATAAGCCCTGACATTTAAGAGCTAGAATTTTAAACCAACCAATGTTGATAAAGTTGATTGTAAAATTCTGGTACTTAAATAAAAAGAAATTAAAAAATTGGATGTGAGAAAGGAAGTAATATTAAGGGCAGAACAAAAAAAATAAAATAAAATAAATAACCTTTGCTTTTTAGTTCTAGGAGAGCTAAAGCTGTAGTAGGAAAAGAAATGTGTGCCCCCAAAATACCTAACCTTGAATGTGTATTCTTATATACTAACAAATAAAAATAATTAAGAATACTAGTTTGAAGACTGATGGATGAAGCTCACGATGAAGCAAAATATGTAAGTTATAGTCATGATTTGACAGAAGGTTATTCCAGGAAGAAGTAAAAATTGTACAACTATTTGTATGGGGGAAGGAGTTTGAGACTCTTAAGACTTATCTAGAATTGTTTTATTTTGATTGTCAGTGGTCAACGGTAAGTATTTATTTTAAGTAAAGATTCAGAAGATGTTTCTTCCAAGAGCAGCCAGGATTGTCTCTCAGTAGATAATCTTCATAAATGGTATGATAGAGAAGAAAGTAAATGAAACTAGAGAAAACATTGGTTGTTTTACAAATACACTTAAAATCACATTCAATTTAGAATTTTGCATTCTTTTTTGTACTGAATTGTTTACATAAATTTTGAGAACTAGCCACCAGCTTTAATGAGTAAAGATGAGTAAATCTTTAGTTTAATGAGTAAAGATAAAATAATTACACCTCACATTTTTTTTTCATGTCTTCACTTTCTTTCTCAGTGGGTTCTGTTTTTGTTACTATTCTATTTAAAATGATGTTTCTTCAGATTCATAAACATGTCTATGAATTAGGTCATGTAACATTACACTCAACTCATCAATACATACTAATTTTGTTTGTTAGAACAATGCTGTTCCAACCTGGTGAGATGGTCTGATCAGAAGAAAGATCATCATATGTCAATCATAACTTTTACATCTACTTTTATATCAGCAGTACCACCTCTCTTCCTTTTGGATGTGACAAGAAATAGATGATAGAGAAGATATATATATATATATATATATATATAAAACAATGAAAATTCTGTCAACCATGTAAAGATGAGTTATGAAAATCATTATGTGACACTCTCTACAAGCACAAAGCATTTAGAAAATATTTTGCTTGTCTTTTATGAAATATTCTAGACTTTAAGAATATTTTTTATATGGGGGAAGGCGTTTTGAGACTCTTAAGTCTTATCTGAAATTATTTTGATTGTCAGTGGTTAGAGATAAGTATTTATAAATACACTTGAAAATAGAGTCATGAAAAATAGAGTCACATAGATTAATATTGATAAGGCATAATTCTGTAGGCATAAGTATTATGAGATTGGATTATGTTTACTTGAAGAAGACTCACTAAATGGGCCCAGGATACTTCTAGGAAAGTATTTCAATAAAGATGCTGTTGTCCAAAGGTCACGTGATCAGTTTCTCAGATACCATATCACTTATAGAGAGTCATTACTACGGAAAACTCACATGAACAACACTCACAAAATTTGCTTTTAAAAAGCCATCAATTCATTGAAATAAATAATTGAAGTGTCAGGAGAACACACTAACGTATAATTATAATTAGTTTTTCTAACTAACAAATCTCTCTTTCTAAAGTTAAGTTTTAAACAGTAAATTGTTGTTGAGTATGAACTAAAGATTTCATTTACATTTTTCAAATCTCAATAATATCTAGCTGTCTATAGTGCAGAACATCTCCATCTCCATAGCAAGACTATCTCCTAAATAGATTCTGTCTTCACGTTTATTAAAGAGGACCATTTCCTTCTAATATTTTCAAATGTGAAATATAAAAGTGTATTTCTAGTACCCCTGCTTTTTATTTCTATGTTAAATATATCTTTTCTTAAAATTTTCTATTGCAAATTGTTAGACCCTGCTTTTCAGGTCATTTGCCTTTTTTGCAAACTATCCTTGATTGTGTCTATTATTAGGTAAATATTTTACTTTGGGCAAATTACATCAGTATTGGCACTTTCATTCTATAAAGAGAAAGACCAAATAAGAAAATACAGTGTATGTGTTTTTGTTCAACCTCATGGAGACATGCCATTTCTTAAAGAATCTCCCAGGCTGGAAGACCCATGAGACCAATTCATAAAGCTTTTATCACTGTCAGGACTATTTCAAATTTCAATCAGAAAGTCTAAGCAGCTGATGTACTGAAGTTTTCTCCATAAGCTGACTCTTCAAATAAAGCCTATTAGTTGTGGCTTATTGGTGCAATAGGAAATGCAATTTCCTTTCATTTTTCACCTTATCCTTTCATAATGATGGGGAGGAATGCACAGGGTGAAGACTCTTTATCTGAAATGTGTTCATAGGTCATCACTCAGCTTTACCTAATGGAATCAGACGATCTTCATCAAGGCCAGGCTAAGAACAACACACAATTGTATAGTTTCAATTTACTACTTTCTTAATCTGAAGGACAGTATAAAAATTTAAAACTGGACATTAAAGTGCATAAACAGTAGAGTTAAAAGATATTCAGAAAGCACAAAGGCCCTATGGGAGTGAAATGACCAAATCTGTAATTCTGATTGCTGAGTTCAGGAAAGCACATTATTAAACATATCCTAACCGAGTGAGATGGTTGGTCAGAGGAATGCTCATCATGTGTTGATCATGACTTCTTAATCAATTTTTCTCATGAGCACTACCAACTCTCTTTTGTCTGCAAGTGGTGAGTAATAGCAGAGAGAAGAGAGAAGTTTTGATTCTCTTTGAGAGTTTTATATTTAAACAAGAATTATAGTTCAATGTTTTCTGAAATTTGGTTTTAGAAGAATTTGGTGATGCTGAGACTTAGATCTGTTATTTTTTTCTTCTGAGATGGGATCTCACTGTATTTCCCTAGCGGGTCTCCAATTCTTGGTCTTGGACTCAAGCAATTTTTTTAGCGCCAGCCTCCCAAGTAGCTCAGACTAAGGACATGTGCCCCCACACTCAGCAGGCACTTACATTTTTGGCCTATAATTTATTCTCAAGTTCTCCAATTTAGAGGAAGTTGATAAACATGTTATATTCTAATTTAAAAATTTTATTCTTTCAGTCACTTAACTACACTTCTATGTTTACACCAGTCAATAAAAGAGATATAAATAAAATAATATTTATGGGCTTATTAAACAGACCAAGAAAAACATAAAAAATACTTCAAAAAACAGATGACAAAGAGGGAACATTTTAGTTTAGAATATAAATGAACACATTTAAGTAAATTTGGGAAAATAAATTAATAACCTAAATATTTAACTGTTCTACAAGTGGTTTTAGATTATTAAA
Source organism: Marmota monax (assembly GCF_021218885.2). NCBI lineage: Eukaryota > Metazoa > Chordata > Mammalia > Rodentia > Sciuridae > Marmota > Marmota monax. Next base: position 5,710,260 of record NW_026695209.1, on the reverse strand, counting down.
TGTGTTTCTTGATTATTTTTAAATATATCACCAAATAATTTTTAAATAAAAATATCAGGTACAGATGACTGATTATAGTTCACAAATCTATCAAGTTAAAAGATATTTGTGAGAATGACCTATCACTAATGTTTATAACTTATTAAAAATAATGGTATGTTTTTATATAACTAATTTTTTAATTTTTTTGCTGTAAGTTAAATTTACTGATAGGTATTTTAAATATATTAATTCTGTACAACTTTAAAGATATAAGAAAGTTTGCATGGTTTTCTAGGAATAGAAAAAAAAATTCCTACATTTTCAAAATTCAATGTGAGTGAAATTAAAAATTATTTCAATATTGTAACTCTGAAAACAGGGTGTAATTATGTTATGGTGAAAATGTGCTTAGAAAGTTAACATAATCAATAATTTGTCCAATTCTCGCTGTTCTCATGCACTCTCATATTTGCAATATTGTAGAAAGCTTATAACAGATGAAATTAAAGATAAGGTACATGATATGTGAAAATATTTATCATTCAGATACACCTGGATGTTTTTTGACCAAAAACTCAGAAGCTTTTCTCCTGACTGATGACATTGCATCTAATATTTGGCACCATTCCTTTTAAACTTTTGCCTTTATGCTGTAGGATTTTTGCATATTGTAATTTAACTGTGATATAAAAGCACATGAGGTCTATCGTCTTAATAATTTTTGAATGTTCAGTACATTATTTTTAACTACAAACACAATGCTGCACAAGCAGTTGATAGAATATTTTGTCTGTATAAATGAAATTCCATACACGTGATAGCAACATAACCACCGTATTACTTTTTTTTAAACTTGATTAGTTTATTTAAGCAGAATCCTGTACTGTTTCTTAAGTGACTTCTTACACTTAGTATAATGCTTTTACATATGACAGAGATTCTTTCTGTTTTAAAGCTGAGTAATATTGTGCTGTATATCTACATAGCAATTCTATTACCCATTCATCAATTGACACAAATTTGGGTTGTTTCTGCATCTTGCTGAGTTGTGAATTATTTTACAATGAAAATAAAAATACAGAAATGTATTTGAAACCTTGATTTCAATATTTTTTTCTTGCTTCATTCATATTAATTGTCCAAATTCATTGTAACATTTCTATACACGTATGTGTCATATTTTGATAATGTTAAGCTTCCCTTCCCTCTCGTGCCCTCACCACTTTCACTCCACCCTCTTGTCCGCATTTCTTTCCCGAATAGTCCATCTCCTACTTTCAAGTCATCTATTTATTTATTTTTTATTTCAGTTTTCATGAATGAAAACAAAAATGCAATACCTGACTTTTTAAGTCTGGCTTGTTTCATTTAAAATTAACCTTTCCGTTTTATCCATTTTCCTTCAAATGACATAATTTCATTTTTCTTTTTGACTTAAAGAGACGTCATTGCATATATCCATTCATCTGTTGACAGGCACCTAGGGTGATTCCCTAGATTGAATATTGTGAACAATGATGAAATTAACACGAAAATGCAAGTATCTCTTTTGTATGCAGATTTCAGTTCCTTAAGATAAATACTCAGGAGTGATATAGCTGGATCATATGATAGTTCTTTCTGTTTTTTATGGAAACTCCATACTGTTTTCCATAGAGAATGTACGAGTTTATATTGTTACCAACAGTGCATAAATGTTACTTTTTCTTCACATCTTCACCAACACTTGTTTATCTATCTATCTATCTATCTATCTATCTATCTCACAACAATTTTGACTGGGGGAGAAGGAATCTCAATGCCATTTTCATTTGCATTTCCCTGATGGCTAAAGTTGTTGAGCATCTTGTTGTATATTTAATGGCCATTTGTGCTTATTTTAAAAAAAAATGTCTGTTTAAATCCTTAAACCATTTTTTGAATTGGATTACTTGTTCTTTGGTTTTTACTTTTTTTTTTTCTTGTTGTTGTTTTTTTTTTTTTTTTTTTTTTTTTGAGGTTTTTTTTTTTTTGGGGGGGGGGCGGACATTGATCCTCTGTCATACAAACAGCTGGCAACGATTTTCTTCCCATTCTATCTTTTCATTTTGTTCATTGTTTCTTTTGTTGCACAGAAGCTTTTGTACTAGATGTGATCCCATTTGTTGATTCATTATTTTATTTTCTTAACTATTGTACTCCAATTAAAAAAAAAAAATCATTGCCTATACCAAATCTCAAAAGGGTCTCCCTACATTTTCTTACAGTATATTCGATTTTCTGGTTTTACATTAAGGTCTTCGATCCATTTTGAGTTGATTTTTGCACAACTTGAGATATAGCAGTCTAGTTTGAGTCTTGAACATGTGGACATCCACCTGCTATCTTTTATCAAATATTTTAGGCATAATTTTTTGAGAAAATGTAGTGTGCACAGTTTCATTTGTTTTGTCTTCTATTCCATTTATCCACATGTCTATTTTTATGCCAATGTTATTTGTATCACTGTGGTATATTTTGAAGTTAGATATTATGATGCTTACAGCATGACTCTTTTTGCTCAAGAATACTTTGGCTATTTGATGACTTTTTTTGTTTTCAAAAGAAATTTTAGGATTATAATTTCTAGTTCTATGAAGAATAACATTGGTATTCTGATGGTGATTGCATTGAATATTTAGAAGACTTTCAATAATGTGGTATTTTAGCTGTATCAGTTTCCTCAATTCAAGAATTGAAACATGACATTTATTACTACTATACAGCAGTTTGTATCTGAGCAAAAGACTATTCCATTCAAATATACTGTCCCACTTGGTAAAGAATAAATAGATGAAATCAAATTTAAATAAGTATCATATATACAAATTTGGATAGAAATCAACAGAAAAGTATTATATGTTTCTAAAGTATTAGAGTTGAGGTGAAATTATTGAAATAGATTACGATAAATAAGAACTAAGTCATGGGCTGAGATAAAATAATACAATGAGAAAGTCAACAGATCTGCAAATTCTATTCAGTTTTTATATATATATATATATTTTTTCATGGAAGTTTACACTACTTTGTAATCCCCAATTGATTACAAGGATTATTTTTAAGGAAGAGACTCTTTTCAAAGTACAATTAGAAATGACTCAATACAAAGACAACTTTTGCACTTTACTGTATGTCATAAAATAGTCATTTAAATAATTTGTTTGGTGAATGAAATATATCAGGATTACTCTAAACTCTTTGACCCTATTCTTAATTGCTTATTTTCTTCATCATACTTCATATATAGAAGTTAAATATCCCTTACATTTTTCAGGGCTGAAAGTGTTGAACACAAGTGAAAAATATCGAACCTACATCATCTGATAGCTACTATCAGTCTGTGTTTATTTTCTCTCAATGTGTTAATGAAGAAAACTCCCCACATCATATAAAGAATTGTTGAGTTTCAAAAAAAGGTAGCCACACTATTTTTTTAAATAAATCACCTAAATACATTCCTATAAATTTAATTTGCTAAAAATAAAAAATGAAAATTTTAGGGAATTCTCAATATGTCAACTGAATATGATGAAGATTGTTGTTGGATCTCTAAATCTAGATTAAGGAAAAATAAAATTATGAAGAATTGAAACAAGATAAAGTCATATGTATCATATAATATGAAACATGGAAATATGAATGATGGTACAATATATCAATAAGAGAAGCTTAAGAAAACACCTGTGGCTGTAACTCACTGGAGGCACTGGATTTGATCCTCAGCATCACATAAAAATAAAATAAATAAAATAAAGGTATTATGTCCATCTAGAAATAAAAATATTTTTAAAAAAGAAAAAAGAAAAGCTTAAGAAAATGATTAAGGAGATGTAATAAACTATAAATTGAAGTTTTTGAAATTAAAAAAGTAGACTAGATAATTTAGAAAAAAATTTTGACAATTCTTATAATATTTACTTCTGAAAAACATTATCAATGAATACTAACATAAGTCAGTGTAAAGTTTAGAAATACAGGATATTTTCCTATGCCAAATTTCTCATCACATATTAAAGCACTTGATTTTTTAAATACTTATTTGCAGATTGTGAAAATTTTGTTTTCAGTAACATGTATCATTATTTAGTTATTGTCACCCTCTGTGTGAAAATACTCAGGAATGTAAATTTTTCATCCATCCCGATGAGGAGTTAATTTTGTCTGGAGTATAAAATGATGTCACTTCCATTTCCCTTGCCAGAGAATGACTTTGAATCATACACATTACCCACTCCCAGCAATTAAGATGCTGGGGATAATCTGTGAGTGAGGGACACCTACATAGGAAAATTTCCAAAGCTATGAATCAAAGTGCATCCTGCTGTCATGTCTAACTAATTAGAACAAATAAATAATTTTTTTAAAAATAAATAAAATACAAAAAAAAAAGAGTCGAAAAAATGAAAAGCAGTCTTCTAATTGTAATCCTGAGGCCAATCAAGGACAAAAAAGAAAGTTTACTAATGTTTGCTTTATAATTATAAAGCAACTGAAACCTTAAATAAGGTATCTCTACTTTGGCAATTTTTGCATGAGTAAATCAAAGAAAACAAAATCCCACTTTTGCAATTTTCATGAAAAACTAAGAGTGAGAAGCAAACATGTAACATGACTGAGACTTGATATCCAGTAAAAATACATGACATATCCTTTCAGGTTTCTGATGTTGAAAAGTATCTCAGCTTCTTAAATTTTTTTTTGCAAGAGGTGAGAAGTCCCTATCTTTACATTCATCAAACAGCCTCACATCTAACAAGACTTTTCACATATTTGACATAATGTATTGGGAACAAATACAATAAAAGCATAGTATTTTAATGTTTTTCAGCATTTTACAGAATAATCTTTAGTAGTAGTAGTAGTAGTAGTAGTAGTAGTTTGGAAATACCAATTTATTTACAGAAAAAGGGATTCTATGTAAAATATATTTTCTACATGATAACAATTCTCAAATTCTGATCTTATTTATTATATTAAAAGGTAGGTTTATATTGCTAACATATCACTATTCGTTATTACAATGAATTATTGTGTCATATTCATCCTCTGAAATACTTTCTGTATCTCTTCTTCCTGTAGTCTCTGACACTTTATTATCGTGTGTCTTTGCATTTTTTAAGAGGCATATTGATACACAGCTTTTCAATGACCCTTTAGTTCATATCTCTTGACTCTACATTAAATGATAACTCTTTCCTAAAACTTAGTGCCACGACCTGCATGATCATTAATTTAGAAATCGGAGAGGGGCAATGAGGAGGTAAAGAAAAGACAAACTATCAAACAAAGAGAGAAAAAGCTGAGCAAAGATGGTTCTTTATTTCCTAATGAGGAACAAATGACCCAGAGCCAGCTCAGCATGTTTATTAAATATATTTGAAAATCAAAGGGATTTATTGTGAGAGAGTTTCTTTAAAGCAAACAGAACCCAGGTTGTAGGTATGTGCAGCCTATTCTAATTATCAACTTTGCACTCATAATTCTTTACCACGGGAAACCTGTGTCTGAACTTAAGTTCAAGAACAGATAGTCCTGTGGCAGGCAAGGAATCTCCTTTTGAGCTGGGCATCACCATAGCAACTGGGCTGTCACATGGAAAGTTCCCAGAAGAAGCATCACTTCTGTCATTGAACAGCTCAAGGACCATAATTCAGTAACCACTCCTGACAATTTAGGATTCCTATTATATCACATTAAAATTTTAAATAGATTGATTCTGATAAAATGGATTTTTCTGAGGTTAATCATCTGATTGCTTTTCAAACTCTTGATTAGTTTATCCTTCTGTTTACCCAAGTCTATCTCTCCCTAATTTTATGACTTGCAGTTCTCCAGTATGAACACGTAAAGAGAAGGTACTACTTGGAACAAGTAATGCAAAGTGGCTTTTCACATTCTCACAACTTCCTTTTCTGCTGCTTGATATCCTTCTTTCTTTATGGATTTTTCAATTATCAGGTCAGTTGATGCTTAAAGGCAAATTTCTTATGAATCATGCATTAGGATCTTTATTCTATAAAATCTTTATAGTATCTTTTGTTAGCATTGCTCACATAAGCATAACAATTATTCCATGTTACACTTTATTGTATGAATTTTGCTTCCCTAGTAGGATGGTGGGTAGAAAGACCAAGACTGTGTAGCCAAGAGAGAATAGAGGGCTGGAGCTGGGGCTCAGCCGAAGTGCACTTGCCTAGCAGGTGTGAGACACTGGATTCCATTCTTAGCACCACATATAAATAAAAATAAAATAAAATAAATGTTTATTAACAACTAAAAAAAATTTAAAAAGAGAGACAGAATACAACTATATCCCCAAGTACCATTGATACCTCCAGTTATTGTGACAAGTCCTTGCTTCCCTGAATGCTGAAGTATAACACCAAAGAAACACATTGAGACAAATGTAGAGTGGAAAGTAAAAGGCTTTTTTAAAGGAAGCAGAAATTACTTCCTTCCAGAGGAAGAAGGGGATCCGAAAGGAGGAATCCATGGGAAGGGAAGGTCGTCTCCTTTTTATATCTAAGGTCTTCTTTTGTTCTTCTACATTTCTGTTGTATATTTTGCTTATCTCCCTCTATCCTGCATGTGGTGGGAGATGCAGGTAGGAAGGCCAAAAGGGCTTAAGTTGGGGAGGGGGAGTGACCTGGGCAGGAAGGGCCTAGGGTGATTTGACTATCATCTCCCTGTCTTACTGGGAGCCTGTTTCATTAACAGTTCTTTGGGATGGGCCTAGGCCTTGAAAACATTAACATTTCAGTCTCCCAGTTACTGTCCTCATTTCCCAGGCTCAGATCCACACCATTTTCTTTATTAGACTCTATATTATTCCTTGTTTACCTATCTACACTAACTGCTTATCTTTAAATCTGACTTCACCATGAGGGCAGAAAAATTAAAGACACATCATTATTTCTATCACAGAATCCATTCTAGCAAGGAAACACATATTAGTTTGTTTTGTTTGGTTTTGAAATAGTTTATGTTTTGGACAAATGCAATTTAAAGATAATTATGCCATGGAAAGCATGTTTACTTCATCATGTTTAAGCTGCCACCACTCATTTTCTTGCATATCCTGGTACTCTAAGATCCTATGAAACACACCTCCCCCTCAAGGACTACCAAAGGGACAGTTTAGTATGAAGCATAATCTGACTGTAGTGAAATGTGATCTTACCAGACCTAACATGGACCTGTCAAATTCAGCCTCAAGTCCTGGCATTGTCTCCAGAAAAGTGAGGTAGTATTTGATTGATCTGTGTCATTACTGAATGTTTGATATCACTCAACTTAACCCCTGGTTTCAAAGCTTTGAATGAGTTGATACCTATCAATCAACATATATATGGATATGTGTATGTAGTGGTGTGTGTGTGTGTGTGTGTGTGTGTGTGTGTGAACTTCTGACAGTCCTATGGCATTAATATTACAGAATCTTTCATGATAAGTCAAATGTATGGGCTTCAAATGTAACACCTGTGATATATTAAATTTTGGATATGTGCAATTTAAGTTACATTTCAAAATTTAGTATAAAAATTTGTGTTCAAGTAATAAAACTTTGAATAATTTTACTTTCACTACCTAACTATAAAATTTTTGAAATTTGTAAGTTGTAAGAAAACAATAGGGAATGACAGGCATGGTGGCATAATCCCTGCAACTTGGTAGGTTGAGGTAGGAGGATCATAAGTTCAAAGCCAGCCTTAGTAACTTAGCAAGGCCCTGTCTCAAATAAGGGCTGGGGATGTGGGTCAGTGTACAGTTGGTAAGTGCCCCTGGGTACAATACCTAGTACTAAAAAAAGAAAAGATAAAAAATTGAGGATGTAGCTCACTGGTATAGTGCTTGCTTAGTATATATGAAGCCCTGAGATCAGTCCCCAGTACTGCCAAAAAAGAAAAAAAAAAGCAATTATAGAGGATGAAACATGTTCTAATATGTTTTTTATCATTACTAATTTTACATACAAATGACTTTTGAAATATTTGGTTCATTGCTAACTCAAATTTATGAATGACATTTTGGTGAAAAAATGAGAAGTCTTGTTGTAGAGAAAGCTAGTACATTTTATTGTCCATTTTTATTTCTAAACAAGAATATTAATTATTCAACATCATATAGTTAATTACTTTATATCATATTTCTTAAAATCTAAGATTTTAGACATTCAGGAGTAACTAATATTTTTGCCTGATGAATAAAGAAAACAAGTGCTTCAAGCTGAACCAATGAAGAGAATAATTTATGCTATTTTTAAAACTGAATACTATTTTGAAAGATCCATTTTATTTTTAAATAAAGATTTTTAAAAATTATTTATTACTCCTGAATTGACTAAGAAGGAAATGAGGAACAAAATTATTTGTGTTAAGATATCCCTAAACATCTTCATGATGATTGTTAAACTCTTTTAAATTACTTTTTAGAGTCTAAGTGGTTGATGTTATATTTTTCACATAACAACATTCTCCATGCCTTAAATACTGCTGGGTATAGAAAACTCTTAAAAAACATTTAGTTGTGGTTTCTGAGGTTTCTTATCAGGATTATGATACCCAGTTTGCAAATTTTCTCTACATAGAAGCAAGCACTAAAAACAATATTTTGCCTATCAAGAACCAACCATGATTAATAGATGAATTTTGATTTCAGAGATATTTTTTATTAGTTGCTGAGATAAGCTATAGTAGTGTTTTTCTTCCAGTTAAAAAATGCTAAACTCTTTTTGACAAAATGCCTTTAGAGATTCTTTCTGAAATAAGACCTGCCATTGTTTTCATAATCTTCATTGTAGAGGCAGTTTATTCTCATAAAATACCGTATAGATTTTTACAAGGATGCATCTTTAAAATAAAAATGTCCTTGCAATTAACTTGAGTCATATGACTAGTTTTCATCAATAAAGTAAGCACAGAGAATGTGCCTCAATCTGGATTACAGGAGTTAATATCCATCATATCCCCAACTTCTTCCCTTTTTCTCTTCCTGAAGTCCTTAAACACCACAGGCTGAATCCCTGAATTACATGATTAATGAGAACAAACCTTAGTGAAGATTTTTCTGCAAAGCCATTGAAGTTGAGAGGTTTTTTTTTTTCTTTACTATGATCTTGGTAATGAGTCTAATTACAAATTTCCATTGAAATTGTGTTTTATATTGTATGTGGGATAATTTTAAATTTGAAAAAAAAATCTGTTCTAGTATATGCTTCAAATTTATTTATGAAATGACAAAATTTCAGCTGTAAAGGAAATCACTTTGATAATACTTGAAGTTAAAATGGTTAATCCTAATCCCCCTGCTGCTGCTCTATTAAATACACAATGCTTTCAAGATTAGCAAATAAATCACAAAATACTTAAAGTAATTATATGAAAAGTTTGAAATATGAGAAAATGCTTTGGACAAGTTGACAACTATAACGCTTAAATAAAAAATAAAAATAAGTGGTAGTATTTTAATCAGTGATCAAAATTGCATTTTGTTTCTGAAGAGACATAGTGGTATTTTCCCTTCCTATTTTTTTTTTAACATTTGGTGGTGTTGCTGGCACAATGTATTCAGAATGAGTAAAGTATAGTCTCAGTAACAGAATGTCCCTGGATTCTAGTCCTTCTCTTCTTGCCTCAGACTGATATCCATGTTTGAAGTGAAAAAGTTCTAATAAATAAATATTCATCTGTGCAGAGTTGAAAGGACTACTGTTGTTCTTAAATCAACACTTTGTATTCAGTTAAAAAAAATCTAAAAATAAAAATACATGTTAAGCTCACAAAGCCTGAATGTATATGTAGATTTTAAATGTGTCTTCCAAAAATCAGTCTGTTTACACTCACACAATGTGAATTTTTAAATCAGTTTTAGAGGACTGGAATATCACAAATACTTTAAAACTTGTAATCTAAGGACAGTTATCATTAGACTTAAAACACTTGAAATTTTATATAAATGAGTCTTTTATGGTAAGTAGTCCATATAATATTGGTTTAGTCCATTTGTGACAAATTCTGTGTTTAATATGAAATGATAATAATATTACAATAGATTCTTATGTGATTTATGAAATATTCTCTCCAGTATCAGTTTTGTTGCATTGCATTAAAAAAAAATTACAAAATGTTAATTCTGCCTATCCAAGAGCAAAGAGACCTTTGCATCTTCTTAGGTCTTCTTTAATTACTTTGTTTAGTGTTCTGTAGTTTTTCTTGTAGAGGTCATTTACCTCTTCTGTTAGATTGATTCCCAAGATTTTTTTTGTGTGTGAATGGGATAGATTACCTAATTTCTCTTTAAGTAGATTCATCATTGATGTATAGGAACATGTTTGATTTATATGCGTTAATTTTATATCCTTCTACTTTTCTGAATTCATTTGTTCTAGAAGTTTTCTGGTGGAATTTTTTGGATCTTCTAAATATAGAATCATGTTGTCAGCTAGGAGTGATAGTTTGAGTTCTTCTTTTCCTATTTGTATTCTTTAATTTCTTTCATCTGTTTAATTGCTCTGGCTAGAGTTTCCAGGACTATGGTGACAGAGGGTGATAGAAGTGAATGATGTTGACCTTGTGTTAGCATAGATAGATTTAACAATGTTGGGGGATGTTTCTATTATTCCTAGTTTTTCTAGTGTTTTGAATATGATGTGGTACAGTATTTAGTCAAATGCTTTTTTGGCATTGAGATGGTCATATGATTCTTGCCTTTGAAACTATTAATGTGATGGATTATATTTACAGATTTCTGTACATTAAAAAAAATTGCATCCCTAGGATGAACCCCACTTGATCATGGTGCACTATCTTTTAAAGATTTTTTTATGAGATTTACCAGAATTTTATTGAAAATTTTTGCATTTATGTTCATCAAGGATATTGGCCTTAAGTTTCTTTGCTTGATGGGTCTTTGTCTGGTTATGATATCAGGGTGATATTAGCTTCATAGAATGAGTTTGGAAGGGTTTCCTTATTTTCTATTGCATGGAGTATTATGAGGAGTACTGATGTTAATTATTCTTTGAATATCTTGTAGAAGTTGGCTGAAAAACTGTCTGATCCTGGGCTTTTCTTGCTTTGTGGTCTTTCAATGGTGTCTTCTATTTCATTGAAAGTGTTATACAGATTTAAAGCAATTACCATTAAAATCCCAGTGGCATTCTTCACAGAAATGAAAAAAACAACCATGGAATTCATTTTTTAACAATAAGAGAATCAGAATAGCAAAAGCAATCCTTAGCAAGAAGAGAGAAGCAGGAGGCATCCCAATAGAAGACCTTAAATATACTACAGAATTATAGTAACAGAAATGGCATGGTATTGGCACCAAAATACATATGTTTACCAATGGTACAGAATAGAAGACACAGAGACAAACCCACATAAATAAGTTATATCAAACTAGACAAAGGCACCAAAAACTTTACTTGGAGAACAACAGCTTCTTCAATGAATGGTGCTAGGGGAACTGAAAATCCATATGTAACAAAATGAAATTAAACCCTTATCTCTCACAATGTACAAAATTCAACTCAAAGTGGATCAAAGATTTAGGCACTAGAACAGAAACCCTGCACCTAATATAAGAAAAAGTAGGCCCAAATCTTTACCATGTCAGCTTAGGAACTGACTTCCTTAACAAAACTCCCAAAGCACAAGAAGTAAAATCAAGAATCAATAAATGGGATAGATTCAAATTAAATGATTTTTCTTATCAAAGGAAACAATCTATACATGAAAAGAGAGTCTACAAAATAGAAGAAAATCTTTACCACATTCAACTTACATATATCATTAATCTCCAGGATGTATATCATAAATGGGCTAAGGAACTGAACAGACACTTCACAGAAGATGAAACACAATTGATAAGAATCATGAAAAAATGGTCAACATTTCTCATATTTAGACAAATACAAGTCTAAAGTACTCTAACATTTCATCTCATTACAGTCAGAAAGGCCATCATCAAGAATCCAAGCAACAATAAAGGATGTGTGGGTAAAGGTACGCTCATACATATCTGGTGGGACTACAAATTGGCCATTACTGAATGCAGTATGGAGATTCCTCAGAAAACTTGGAATGGAACCACCATTTGACCCAGCTACCCCACTTTTCAGTTTATAACCAAAGAATTTAAAATCAGTGTACTACATGATGGACCCACATTGATGTTTATAGCAACTCAATTCACAAGAGCCAAAGTATGGAACCAACCTAGATGCCCTTCAGCAGATAAATGGATAAAGAAACTGTGGAATGTTACTAGCCTTAAAGAAGAATAAAATAGATACTGCTGGAGAATATTATGCTAAGCAAAATAAGCCTATCCCAAAGAACCAAGGGTGGAATGTTTTCTCTGATATGCAGATGTTAATTCAGAATAAGGGATATGGGTTTGGGAGGAATAAAGGCACTTTGGATTAGGTAGAGGAGAGTGAAGAGCTGGGATGTTGTACAGTGGCAGGAAGAATAGTAGAATGAATTGGACATTATTACCCTATGTACATATATGATTACATGACCAGTGTGATTCTACATCATGTAAAACCAGAAGAATGAAAAGTTATACTCCATTTATATGAGGTGTCAAAATGCATTCTACTGTCATGTGTAGCTAATTAGTACAAAGAATATATATATATATATATATATATATATATATATATATATATATATTGTTCTGGCAGAAATTTAAAAAAATGAAAATGTTTATTATAGACAGAGTGCAATACTTATTTTAAGAAAGTGGGAACTTAGGAGCATGTCAGATTTCTATTAAGTAAAATAATTCTGCATTTACAAATATAAAAAAAAATCAATATATGTTGATGCTATTAATTTCAAAGAGGAGATTAACTTTCCTTAATCTTACAGTTTTTGAGATGTAGTATTAGGAACCAATTGCAAATATTAATTCAAATTGGTTTAATTAGAAGAAAGGAAGCTGATCCTCAGTGGTGTGTATGGAGAAAAATTTCACTGAAGATTTTGCATTTAAAAAATTATATTGATTTTACAAGAATATCACAATATCATGTTAAAATAGAATTTCAATACCTAAATATTCATGAAGGTTTAATATTGAATTATTACTGCAGGTTATTTTGAAATAATTTGAAAAGGTATGAAATGAATTAAATATTTAACAGACACACTGAAGATTAGATATATATATTCAGAGTTTTCCATATCATATCCTCTTTTGTTTAATTTTTATTAGTGCATTATAGTTGTCATAAACTGGGATTCATTTGACATATTTTTAACGCACATAACAGTTTGCTCTACTTAAAACCCCAGTAACTTCCTCATCCTCTTCCTTCATCACTCCTATTGATCCTCTTTCTCTAAGTTTTTCTTCTCTTTATTTGTTTATTCATTTTAATCATTACATTGTACTTACATATAAAATTTTAATTCACTGTTATATATTCATGAATGCAAATAGTAGCTTGGTCAACTGTATTTCCTAGTTTGTTCCTTTCCTTAACCTCTTCCCTCTCCTCTGATTTCCTGTTTCTACTCTAGTATTAACCCTTCTATTTTCATGAGATCTCTTCTTTATATTACTAGCTTCTGTATTTAAGAGAAAACATTCAACTCTCAACTTTCAGAATCTGGCTTATTTCACATAGCATAATTTTTTTTCAGTTTTATCTATTTACTAATAAAATATAAAATATCATAATTCTGTTCTTTTTTTCTGATTAGAAAAACCCATTGTGTATACATACCAGAGTGTTTTTCTATTTGTTTTTTTTTTTTTAATCTATTTGTTTATTGACAGACATCCAGGCTGGTTCCATATATTTCCTCTTGTGGGCTCTGCTGCTATAGATATTTGGGATGCACGTATCACTATAGTATATTGATGTTAGCTCTTTAGAATAAATATCCAGGGGACAGCTGGATCATATGGTCGTTGCATTTCTAGACTTTTGAGGAATCTTCATTTTACAATCCATAGTGATTATACTACTTTGGTGAAACAATGTGTTAATTCATTTTTTACCTGATATCTGTGCTAACAATTAATATTTGTGTTTTTGATGGTTGTCATTCCCAACTGATTGAAATGAAATCTCAGTGTAGTTTTGATTTGCTAAGGACATTTATCTCATTAATAAGGATATCAAACACTTTGTTCATATATTTGTTTTTGTGAGAAATGTCTGCTTGGATATTTTGTCCTTTTATTTAATGGGTTATAATATTTTGTATCTGTGTTTTTTGAGTTCTGTATAGATCATTTATATTATTCTTCTCTTAGAAGAGAAGCTGGCAAAGATTTCTCCTATTCTATAGGTGATTTCTTCATGTGCTTATTTCCAATTCCATCCCACTTTTTTCTCAGTTTTGTTTCTTGAGCCTTAAGTGTCTTATTAAGGACGATGGCACTTGTATCAATATGTTGGAGTGTTGATCCAAAGTTTTCCTATAATAATTTTAGTGTTTCTTATCTAATTCTTAGGTCTTTGATCCTAAGTATTTGTTGATGGTATTGACAGTAATAAATAAATAATAAATAATAGTTTTATTGATTTATTTCTTCCCAGTTTTATTATTGAAGCATAAGAAAGCTGTTAATTTTTTTATGCTGGTCTTGTATCCTGCTTCTTTGCAGAATTTGTTTTTCCAATATAGACGTCTTCTGGTAGACTGTTATAATTTTTATTTATTTTTGCATGTGTGTCCTTTAGGTAAAGAATCATGTCCTCAGAAAACAGAGAAGGTTTGAATTTTTTTTTCCTACTTGTATCCATTTAATTTCCTTCCCTTGCTGGAGTGCTGTGGCGAGTGTTTCAAGACCTATATTGAATAACTATGTTGAGAGTTAGCATCACTGTTAGAGGAAAGGTTTCAGCTTTTCTCCTCTGTGTATGATATTGGCTTTAGGTTTGTCACATATAAGCTGTATGATGTTGTGGTAAGTTTCTTCTATCCATAGTTTCTTCAGTGTTTTTTTTATATGAATGGCTGATAATTTTTGTCATTTTTTTCCTACCTCTATTGAAGTGATCATGTGATAACTGTCCATGACTCTATTTATGTGATAAACATTTATTGATTTATGTGTATTGAATCAACCTTGTATCTTTCCTTCTTGTGTGTCTAAATGATTTTTGAATTAAGGGAATACTGACATCAAAGAATAAGTTAGAGAGTGATCCTTCCCTTCCCATTTCATGCAAAAAACGAAATGTGATGGATTCAGTGTCCTTCTTCTTTAAAGGTCTGGAAGAACTGTGGTGATATATCCTTGTCATGTCTAATTTTATTGGTTTGGGTATTCACTCATTCTATTACATAGGTTTGGTTAGGTTTTCTGGGGGTTTATAAATGTTGTTTATAGGTCCTTGTTTCAAAGGACCAACTGTTTCCTTGGTCCTAGAGATTTTGGCATGTTGTATCACTGTTCTTGTTTGATTCTAGAAATTTTTAATGCTTTTCTCTTATTTCTTCTTTGATCCATCCTTATTTAAAAGAGTACTGATCAATCTTCGTGTGTCTATGTGATTTTATAAGTTTTCTTGCTAATGATTTCTAATTTCCTTCTATTATGATCTGATAAGATACAAGACATTATATCATTTTTTGGTGTATTTCTAAGACTACCTTTGTGTCCTAAAATATAGTCTCATTTGTATTTTGCTTCCATGGGCTTCAGAGAATAAAAAAATTTAGCCATTGTTGAATAAAATATTTTATAGTTTTCTATTAGGTTAAATGGACTGATAGTATCATTTAGGTCATAAACGTCTTCAATGATTTTGTGTCAAAATGACCTTTCATTTGTTGAGAACAGTGTGTTGAAACTATCCAGAAATATTGTCCTGGTTACTATCAGGAACTTAAGTGTCAGGAAATGTTTGATTTATTTAATTAGGTGCAGAGACATTTATGCATAAATGTTTACTCTCAGTTTATGTTCTCATTGGATTGTTCTATTTAACAGTATGTAGTGACCGTCCTTGTCTATTCTTATTGTCTTTAAATATACACTGTTAACTATTCATGCTTGTTTTTGAATTCTATTTACATGGAATACATTTTTCCATCCTTTTACTTTCCGTCTGTGGAAGTTGTTGCCTGTAAAATTAGTCTCTTATAAATAGCATATGGTCAGGTCTTATCTTTTAGTACATTCTTATAGTTTCTTTCTTAATTAAAGAGTGAAAGTATTTACTTTCGGAGTTAATATGGAGTGCTATTTATTATTTCTTGTCTCTTTTATTTATTTCATATATTTAGCTTATTCTCAATTTCAATTGCTTAATTGCTGTTTTGGACAATTTCATCCATTTGAGATCTCTGGGGTTTGTTTTGAGGTCTTTTTGTGTGGTGTTTCTTTAAGTATTTACTAAAATGCTGATTTATGGTTATGGATTCTTTTACTTTATCCTTATCATAGAATACTTCTTTTTTCCTTTGGTAATCAATGATATGTCTGCTGTATATAGCAGCTTTGGTTGGCAATTATTTTCTTTTAGAGATAGGATTATCTCTTTCCAAGCCCTGCTGACTCCTCTGAATTGAGAAGTCCAGGTGATTATCAATAGTCTACCTTAAAGGTGAACTCACATTTTTTTTCTTGCAGCATATACAATTCTTTCCTTATGCTCTATGTTATGAATTTTGATTATGTTGTATCTGAGAGAGGTTCTTTTCTGATCTTATCTATTTTGGGTTTTACATATTTCCTGTATGTGAAAGTGGCTGTCCCTGTCATTCCTAAGGTTTGCAAATTTTTCTGTTATTTCCCTGAAAAGATCTGCAATGCCATTAGCCTGTATTTCTATGTCCATTCTATCCTAATGAATTTTAAGTTTAGCTTCTTAATGTTGTCCCAGATTTCTTGTATAATCTGATAGTAATTTATTTATTTTTCTTTATTTTCTATTGAGGGACTTAGCTCAAATGCCCTGATTTTGAGGTATGAAATTCTATTTTCTATTTAATCTAGTCTGTTGGAAATACTTAGAAGTAAATTTTTATTTGATTAGCATGTGTGTGTGTGTGTGTGTGCATGCATTCGCATATGTCTTGAATAATCTTTTTCAGAATGTCTCTTTTTTGAAATTGTCTTTCACCTTTTTTATTTTATCTCTAAAGTCACTTATTAATCTGTTCCTTTTACCCTCTTTTACCATCTTAATTATTTTGATAATCGATTTGTTAAAGCTCTTCTCTGGAATTTTATCATATTCTAAGACTTTGTGTTTGACGTTTGTACCTTTTGGTAGAATTTTTCTTCATGATTTCCTGGATCTTGGATTTGCACTTCTGTTGAGATGAATTCCTCTTCCTCATTTGTGAGGATATAATTTTTTCTGTAGTTACTTCTGTTGCAGTAGTTCCTCTGTTTTGGGGTTTCTCCTAGCTTCAACACATAGGTTCAGTGTAATCTTAGTGAAATCATAGTTTGAATTGCCAGTGCCTCTCAGTTTGCCACTGCAAAACTTCTGATTTAATTCAAACTTGAAGGACTGCTGTAACAATAAGTTTTTCTAAATCTTTTCTAAACCATTGATTTTTTTTTTGGAGGGGGGGATTGTATTTGTTTTTCTTTTGTTTGTGTGTTTGTTATACTGCAGATTAAATCCAGGAGTACTTTTACCAGTTAGTTTATATTCCTGTACTTTTCAATTTTTTTAGAGGAACAGTCTTATTTTGTTTTGACAGTTTTTCTACGTTATTGAGGCTGACCTCAAACTTGCAATCCTCCTGCTTCAGTCTCTCAGGAGTTGCTGGGCTTACATAGTGTACCACTGTGCTTGACTAAGCCAGAGTTCTGGAATTTTTCTCTGATTTTGATCTAGGAATAGAAGTTCAAAAGTGGTGCCTGATGTTCCCTCTAGTCATCCCTACCTGGAGCCTATTCATTGGTTTGTAATACTTTGTTTCCCTTATTTGATGTTTGAAAGTATTGAAGTTTCACTGGGATTAGGTTGTGTGTGGACAAATGTGTGCTATCATTGTGCTGAGTCGTAGGTGCAATACAGCCATAGTGTGTCTATCCTGTTTCTCAGAAGAGGAGCAGTAAAACAACAGCAACAACCATAGTTATCAACACACTGCATTACAATAAATGTCTGTTGCCTACTATGACACGTGTATCATTAACTACTTCACAAAGAAGAATTATAGGTTCAGTATTTAGCAACAATAAAAATAATTACCCATGAGCTAAATCATGCATTAAAATATACAGTAATGTCAACTATAAAGAAATCAAAAGGAGACAGAAGCAAGGTGAAGAGGCAAAAAAATGGCTGCTTATCTAAGTGGCCAGTTATATTTATAACATCAGGTTACATTAGGTCACTGGCATCATTAGTACAATATTGTTTAATATATCCTAAGTAGTTTACAGTAGGTTACAATGTAAGATGTTTTGCTTATTATTAGATATGTGCTCCAGCCAAGAATGCATTGGTTATCTTATGAGTTTCTGGGGAAAACTGAAGAGTATTCCAGCAGCAGAAAACAGGATGCCTATTATTCTCTGAAAGTTTGCTCACCAGAGAAAACTTGCTGTACTGTACTTTCCTGCAATCAGAACCCTTACAGTCAACTATGCTCTACTAATAATGGTAACAATATGAATGGTGGGGTCAGGAATTATATAAACTGATTTTTTTTCTTAAAGATAGTAAAATTATTTTTAATTAAGAGAAAACAAAATGGAGTAAGGAGTCAAAAAACAAAAAGAAAGAAAAAAGTTTAAAATATTCAAAAAGCAACCAGAGGTAAAATATGATAGAAGTTGTTAGTGATAGCTATAAAAAAGGAGGAGTAAAAATAGCAATAAAAAAGAGAGAGAAAAAAGGAAAAGTGAATTTGACAATTAGACACGAAAGAGAGGAGAGAGTGAATAATAAGAAACAAACCAACAAAAAAAAAATATTTCAACACAAATAAACAGAAAACCCCAATCTTCTAAAGCCATGGCAAGGCAAACAAGAAATTCATGGAGAAAGGGAAATCAAGCTTCAATCTTCTTTATATGCCTGTCTGAGTCCCCCTGTGCACAATCCCTTCTATGTCTGGCTCAGTTATACCTCAGCAGACAGACTCCATGTCTCGGGCAGTTGTATGCAGGGGTGGCCAGTAAATGCTTTTTATAAACTCTGGGGCTCCTTCACATAAAGCTCCCACACAGACACTTCAAGGTGGCCTCTCTCCTCAGATCTCTGCTCTCCAGCCACAAAGCATGGAGCATCCCTCATACTCTTGATCACCACACTGTCTCTGGATCTTGTAAGTTCGGAAACCACCTCTCTGTTTTGTAGGTTCCTCTATGCCAAATTTTCTTTGTAGGTTCAGACTCTCTTCTTTGATCACCCCTCCCTCTGGATTGAACAGACTCAGAAGAATTATTTACTATATTTCTGAGCTATTCTTTTCTATGTTCAAATCTCCAGTATTTCTCAGTCTCTGTGATTTTATGTAGAATTTCAGTGTATTCCTTCCGTCACCCACTCCTCTGGGAAGCAGCATTTTTGTTGCTTAAATTCTGAGCTATGGAGCAACTGGAAATTGCACTCATCCTCTATTTTGCCTGCTTTCCCCCTCTTTTTAACACCGTCTTCAGTTTTTCTCAAGAGTCTACAAATTTTAACAATTTTTTCAGAGACAACTTGTAGTTTGCGAAACATATTCTTATGTTCTATTTACATTTAGAAATCATTTATCATCATCTCTCAGTATTTGGAAAAAAAGAGTTTATATATATTTAAACACTGGCAACATAAATAAAAATATGAAGAGTATTTCGTTGTCCAAACCATTCATAGTACTTTGGCACAAAATTATATTACAGGCATGCCTAATCCTCCTTTCCTTAAACTGCTCAAATATTTAAGAAATGTTTTATTGAAAGTGAGATCTTAAAATGTTGACAAACTCTTCTAGGTTGCAGATAAGACACTGCACATTAACAGCATGCTCCTGAGTGATATTTAGCTCAACTATCTAAGGAGCAGATTTTATCATAAGTATTTGTTCAAATTGAAACCTAAGTTTTGTTTATCTTTCCAATCACATGACTCACATTAAATTTTCTTCTGTCAAATAAAACTCTATTATGTATTATTATCTTTTTGGTTCTCAATTCTGTGCATTTATTCTAAATCTTTTATTTCTGTTTTCATCATTTTCTAGACTCCTCCTTGGAATTCTAACACATATAGTAAATTTATCCCATACTTATTTTTTTTGAATTTTTATAAATTCTGGGAGCTTCAAATACTGACTAAAATTTCATATTCCATTTTTCTTATGATAAAACAAATGTCTTTTAGTTAAAAAAAAACTTGGCACATATAATTGAGACAAAACTTTCATTATCTATTGCTCTATTGATTCATGTATTGCTAATTATTCTGTTTTTCTTTCCTCTATCTCTTGCCTGTTTATATCTCATTCCCAAATGATCAAATATAATATTATTGCTTATATTTTTTATAATTCATGCAATGCAATCTAAGTACAAAATTTATATTGTATTCTATTTTATAAATATTTAAGCAATATTTAACAAACAGTAGTTGTGGAAAACTATTATACATTTCCCATTATTGATTTTTATAAAAAGATGATACAATAACAATTTTATAATTTCAGCCTGATTCATTCTTGGGAGGATTTTATATTTAAAAATATGACTAATTTTCAAGTAGTTTTAAACTGTAATTTAACATATATTCCATCTTAAAAACATAACAGGAAAACAGACACAGGAACATCCAATGAGGGAGAAAATTACCTAATCACACTTCTCTAGTCTAACTATGTTTAAACTCTGCTTCTGTGTCTTTTAGTTTTCTTCTCCATGCTATTTGCATTCACAGTAGACAAATGTTCTCACACTATATGTATGTTTATGTGCCAGTTTGGAAACAAATTTTTCACATTGTAACAGGTTGATAACATTCACAAGCCAATCAACTGTTCTTTCAAACATGTGTTTTAAATAAATAAAATTATATGAAAATACCAAAAGTACCTTACTAACAACTGTTGAAGTTAAAATTGTGATTGATATGTTGAAACTTTGCAAATAGTCATGATAAAATAATCAAAGTATAATATAAATTCTTATGGTTATCTAGTTGCTCTAATGCAATTAACCTTATGCATTGGTTAGAGACTTTAGGAGTTAATATTTAACATCTACTTAAATGTCTTTAAAAAGTACTTGCAAAGGTACACTAAAATAAAACTTACAGTAATTTGTATTTCAATCAGCACATGGTTTTCTTGCTTTATCAGCAGTTACAAACTTGCATGTAGTTTTTAAATCTTTGTAACATTTGAAGATGAAATAATGCAGAATAATTGATCATATTTGATGACTTAACTACTGGATAGGTAGAACTTTTATTTTTCATCTTTGCTGCATTTGTTGTTGGATTTTTGTTGATAATGCAGGAAACACACACACACACACACACACACACACGAGCTTGTCTCAAAGGAAAAAAAAAAACATATTCTGAGAACCTTTACACATTTATACACTATGATCCATGCATGAGGGAATTACAGAGGACAGTCCAGAATCGGAAGACTTGTAAAAGCAGGGGGAGCTGTGGACTATTCTGATCTGAAACAACATGGAGAGATGACAGTCACCAAACCCAGACTAGATCTGTGTGCAGAGGACACTTTGATAGAAGCTGTGGCACTAAGTCCAGCTATGCCTTCATGTCTGCCACGCGACCAGTGCGCGAGCTTCATAAAAGACGTTCCAAGCATAGAAATTAACTAGTGAGTTTTAAAATTAAAAAGACATACTTTCATTACCTTTAATGCCAGCTCCAGAGACAACTTTTCCTAGCTCCCGCCTCCAGCCACCTAATGTGGTGGCAAGGTTTACACAAGAGGCTAGCGAGAGAGGAAGAGCACACTAGGGAGTGAGCTTTTATTGGGGAACAAAAAATTCAAGGGAAAATTCCATCTAATGAAGGTCAAGGTGGGCAGCATTCCAAGGTCAGGGTCAATGATTGGTCTTCAGGTCAGTGGCCAGGCACACCTCCATACGGACAAGCCCTCGCACCTGGGACAGGGTGGGGAAGGCTCTGACACAGTTGTCTAAGCGCCTCTCACCCAGCCAGGGAGGTAACTCAAATCACTTGGGAGAATGGCTTCCCACATTCATGATCTACAGGGATGGAGGAAGAAGAACAATGATACCCACTCTTTCCTCCTAGGGTTCTTACCGGATGCACTCAGTCTGACACCAGTGGGAGGTGGGGACAGAAAACAGAATGGAGCTGGATGGATTTTGGACGCTCAGAGTCAAACAGAAGTCATCTGTCTATGACAAAGATCCTCACTGACTCTAATGACAGACTAATGATATTCTTGTCTTTTTGTAAATCTTCAGTATAAATATTTATCTCAAATATAATGAACTTTTATAATATGTGGCAAAATATAATTTCTAATTAATTATTTATATTTAAGATTTGGTGTTTTCTTAAACATGAAGTCATCCATCTTTACATCACCCAGTGAATATTTTTCTTTATGATGCCTTCCATTTATAGCAAAGAAATAAACATAGAAACACACACACACACACACACACAAATACACACATTTTTGCCTCACTCAATTACTAATATAGGTTTACTTGGTTTCTGTACTGTTTTCTAGCCAGAGCACTAGGTCATTAAAGATATAAATACTTATAAATACTTATGTTTCTGGAAATCATATTTTTAATTTATGGTATAGGTCATAAAAATTAAAATTGGTATATTTACTACTTCTAAAAATGTCTATCACAATATTAAATATCTACTTAAATAATTTTATTTTTATGGAAACTCTTGAGAGCCATTAGGTAATTTTGTTATCTAATAATATATAGTTTCATGCAGTGGAATAATATGCAGCCAGAACACATAATGAAGAAAGAGAAGACAATGAATGAAGGCAAGATAATGCATAGAACTCTTAAGAATAATGGTAAATGAAATGCATACAATGACTATGATTTCATTTCAATGACAACTGGTAAAGACAAACTATAAGGAAGTGTATTCTAACAAAAGACACATGGAAATTTTAGGGATGTTAGAAATATACCATATCCTCATTTTGATGATGATTATATGAGCTTGGAATTGTCACACACACATACAGACACACACACAAACACACACACACACAAACACACAGTATAAGAGCTACACAACAGAGTTAAAAGTCTACAATATAATGGAATATTGTTAAATCATTAGAAAATAATAAAATCCTGTCAATTTTTACTACATGGATGAAGCTGAAGATAATTATGTCACACTAAGGAAGTGAGGCACAGAAAGACAAGTACTGAATGATTTCACTCATCTGTAGAATCTAGAAAAGTTGAAGTCACAGAAATTTGGAGTAGAAGGGTTGCTTACCAGAAGATGCAAAGAGGAAGGGGAAAGGAAGATTGAAGAGAGTTTGACGAATGGGGTATAAGTTATAGTGATATTGAAGCACTGAGTTCTGGTGTGCTGTTGCTCAGAAGGATCCCTATGGATAATAATATACTCACACACAAAGTTATTCATCTTTATGTCAACCAGTGAATATTTTCAAATGCATTACAAAATGAAAGATGAAGAGATTTTGAGGATTTTCACCATAAAGAAATATGTGTTTCAGTAATAAGACATGCTAAAACTTATTTGAACACATGTAATGTATATATATAGCAAAACATAACATAGTTCCAAATAAATAAGTAAAATTGTTCTAAATAACTTAAAATTTCAAAATCCATGGTACTGGGCAATTTTAGCATCCAATGAAGAGGAAGCAATGTTGGTCAAAATAATATTTAAAATAATAGTGAATAAAAATTTTACAAAACTTTATCAAAATATGTCAATTTAAATGTTTAAAAATCTCCCCAAATTCCATGTAGACTAAAATCATTTCTTGACACATCATAGATAAACTAATGAAGAACAGTGATAAAGAGATTTTAAGTATAGCTGGTTAAAATCAACCCATGCATTCAAAATAGCAATGATCAGATTCATAACAGGTTATCAGAACTTATGAAAACTGGAAGACAATCAGATGATATGTAAATTTTGGAAATAAAAAATAATCCAACACAAAATTCTAAAGCTAGTAAAAATATTCTTTAAAAATAAAAAAAGCAATGATAAAATTACTTTCTGATATAAAAATGATGGAAACTTTTATTAGCAACATTTTGCATTATACAAAGTACAAAATGATGATTTTTAGTCTAAAAGAAATATTATGGAGTATAGAATTAAAAATAGGTACAACAATTAGAGAAAAGAATAAAGTGTCGTAAATGCAAAGTTTTACTTTAAATACCAATCATCATCATCATCATCATCATCATCATCATCATCATCATCCTGTCTTTCATGCATGGTGCACAGAGAATGAAAAGTCCCAAAGAGTTGAACTTCTTACTATAAGGTTCTTGCATTTCTCCAGTGGCAAATAAATGATTTATTTTTGGAGTGCAGTGAGTCAAGGCTATATAATATAGTTTCTAGAGCACAAAAAGAATATAAGAAATTATATAAATATTTAAGCCAGTGTAGAAGATAACAAGGAACAAAAAATCCTCAAGTTACTCATAAAAAAGAAGAAAGGCAGAGGGAATCAAAGACAAAATCAATCACAGTTGATTTTTATTTTTTTATTTTTTTGCAGAACTGTTCTGGTTAAACAGTCTATTCTTTTTGATGATTGGCAATTTTAAACAAACAGAAAAACCATTATTGTATGTTCTGTACATCTATCTCTAGGTGGTAGAGTTTCCACTGCAACTTATATGTTGTAAAAATGGACTTGTTATATTTTAAAAACATTTAAATATTTTAATTTCATTTAATTATATTTAAAAGTGATACTATGTTAATTGCACTGGAATGAATTTACTGAATAAAATGAGACATTTAAAATAAGTATCATATTATCCAAAATAACACTCTAATATATACAAAAATTCATTTTTATATTATTCAAATAATAAATTATATAAAACATTTATTTTGGTTATTTCTTGTTTTTTATGACAAATGTTGAACTATTTAATATACTCTGATTCTATTTAACTATGTGTAGATTAGATATTTATGTCTTTAATCACCTACATTTACAACTGTTTTGTTAGAGAAATCACCAAGAAATAACCAAAATAAATGTATTTGGAAATGAAAGCAAAGTTCTGTATTTTTTGCTATTTAATTTGCTGAGTTCTCTTATCTACTTTTTAATGCAGTGGTTCTTGGTGTATTATGTTTCATGGACACTTACTCACAACAAAAACATATGAGAAAATTAAATACTGATGTTCACAGTAGTATAGTTGCAATATTTCTTAGGCTTCTTTACCAAATAAGCAGCATTTCTACTTACCAGGACATTCTGTGTTGATGAAAGATTATTTTTCTCAACACTCCAAAGGAAATTTGAGAAGTCATTTAAACTATATTTAGTTGTTATGGAACTATTTACTTCTTCTTTCTAGAGGCAAATCGACAAAATTCAATAGAATTCCTGGCTAAATTGGCTTTTCCTTTTGACAAAGCAGATGATTTCAATGTCTTAGAAAAAAGCATGCTTTTTAATTTTTGTATGTAAAATGTGCTGATTATTTCATAATCTTAAAAAGTTTTGATTTTTTGTTTAGTACTATATTCTCTTTCTACTTTCATGTAATATTCAAAATGCATATATGAAAATGCTCATATTTTATCAAAGTATTGACATCTACATGATACCTACAGATTAGAAGTTTTTTCGAGATACAAATATAATTATTTATATCTAATTTGGAAGATAAAAATATACCAATTCTCTATATTAAAAAAATTGAAAATTTATATTTTAATGTCTGTGGATATGTTCTAGATTATAACATTAATATCTTGGAAGCAATTCAGTAAACACTACAACTCTCCTACATATCCTCTAACTATTTAAAGATCATTATGAAAGAGGGAAATGGATGCAGAAATGAGTGCTGCTTTTTATTTTACATAGGAAATCTCAAGAAAATTTCCACAGGACAAAAAATAAAAATAAAAAGGATTACTTAGAATGCAATGTTGAAAATAAATGAGAAAAAAAATGAAAATGTTTTGAAGAGTTAAACAGATGTTATAAAAGAAAATTATTGGAGGTTTTATCAAGGCACTACAGAGAGTTTTACCTATGTACAAAAACATATTTAGATTCCTTCAGTGGAAAAAACTGAGCCCAGTCTGTTGAATGACAGGACTATATATAGGACAGCCTATCTTTTCTTGACCACTGGGAGCTTCCCAAAGATTTAAGTAAAATGAAATGTATATGCATTTTAAAGGTATAAAATACTAATATTTTTGATATGTATCCAAAAGTAACACGAAAGCGAGAAGACTAGATTTTAGGGAAACCAAACTGCTATCGGTGACAACATAATATTTCACTGTGGGCTTGTATTTTTCAGCCACCCCATGTTGATTAGCATATAATGTGCTGGATACTGTTTACTTTTTAATTTTTTTAATTTTAGTTTTCTTTTAGAAAAGCTGTTCTTTTTAGATATATTTGATACTACAGTGTATTTTGACATAATTATACTCACATGGAGTACAATTTCTCATCTTGCAGTTGTAAGTGGTATGAAGTTAGACTGGTCATGTATTCAAATATAAACATAAGAAAGTTATGTCCAATTTGTGCTGGATACATTTATTTAGCTATAGCTTTTGTGAATAAAATAACTTTGTGCACTAAAATGTATGGGACATTTTAGCTTTTAGTAAAAATATTAAAAGTGTGATTTCTGGATCAAAGGCTTTGTCTATGTGAGTTTTAGAAGAAATTGCAAAACTGATTTTCAAATGGAAGTAAACTTGGCTTTTGTACCAAATATCTAATAGTAATATTTTTATCACAGATCTTACAGGAATAGAACTTACGATAATTTATTTTTAAAAAATCACACTTGCAAATTAATTGCTGAGTTACAAATTTATTTTTGACTCAATGTTAGTGAAGTTTAGCATTATAGATTTGGAATTGAATTTTGAAAATTGACAAACATATTTTTTGTTTGTTTTTTATATATCTTTTTGTCTTCAATTTATAATAATTCTTGAAGGATTATGCATGATCCTAAAAGTATCGTCTGCTCTTATTTATTTTCTGAGAATCTAGTAATAAATTGCTTAGAATAATTTGCTTAGAATTCTGGGTATTGTTTTTCTAATTCAGGAGGGTGTCTCAGTTTGGCACAGGCTGCAAGTCAGTGGCAAAACTCATGGTAGTTGTCTGGAAAGGGAATGATTGAACAATCAAGATTTCACACATGATTTTTTTTTTTACACCCATGCAGTCATTTGCCCTGAATCACACTGCATTGGAAACTAAAGCAAATTGGAAACTATGACTGCAAATTCTCATGATGGCACTTAGGAAATCAAAACCTGACACAGCCAGAGTGTTCAAAAAATGAACAAACAGACCAGAAAAGAAATTCCTGAAGACAGTAGTAGATTAATGTTGATGTTTTACAACTGCTCCTCACCTGGGAACACTCTGGAAAGGAGGCCAGGTATAGAATGCAAATAAGCTTGACTGTGTTTTAAGTGACTGAGAAACAACTAACAAGTAGGTGGAACTAGAGAAAGAAAACTGGAGACAAGTGAGCGAGCCTCTAAGCATGGACAAACTCACTATCAAGACCTTAAGCAAACTATAAAATAGATTGCAATGAAAAGTTGGAGACCTAACGTGACACACTCTGAAGAACACAACAAAAACTAAGTGAATCAGAGCAATGAAGACAAAATACTGCTCAGCTCCAAATCAAAAACTTTGCCAGAGTTCCATTTCACAGCAGACTGAATTTGACCAAACCCCATCCAAGTTAGAACCCAACCAAATTCTTGACCAGATTAATGGATTAATTTGATCATATTCCCCAACCTACATGTACATCCTAACCCCCACTCATCATATTTCCAACATAAGCAAAGCACAGCCCTCTTTAATAGAACATAATTTGGAAGGGTCTGTGTGTGTGTGTGTGTGTGCGCGTGCACGTGCACACGCGTGTACATGCGTGTGTGTGTTTAAATATGTTTGTACATTTGGCAAAAATAAAAATTAACTAGACATTTGGAGAAGCAAAAATATATGAACAATAAACAAAAGAATGTTAATCTAGTATTGACACAGGGATCCCATGAAAACCAAGAACACTTAGGAGTAAGACATTAACATCTTTCAGGAGAAATAAAACCAACTCTCAGTCTTATGGGGTTAAGATCCATGCTAGCAAATTAGGAGTTAAAATGTGCACTGGTCTTCAAGTGCCTGGAAATGAGATAACACACCAGGATACAGAAGACTGGAAAAACCAGCTCAGTTTCTGAGACTATGTGGTTAACAGAAATGCAACCTCTGAAAATAACATTATAGTCTCTCCTAGATGATCAGGATAATTCCAGGAGGTGAGGGGCAAACAAATGGAGGGAATATCACTGAAGAGTACTTTAACCTCATTAGCATAGGAAACCACACATCCCAAAGTGGAAGCTTCAGATGATAATAAGACAATTGACACATGAAGACACCTGATGAAGGGCACATGTGAGGCTGAAACCCATGAATACCTGCCTCATTCCTGTCTACCCTGTAAATGCCATAATATCTGTGCCCTGTTGGTTTTTGCTAGAGCCAGCCTGGGAGCTCTGTTCTCTGTGTGCTATCTCCTTTCTGCTCCAGAAGAAGTCCTTAATAAAGTTGCCCATGTTTAAACTATTTCCAGGTCCATGGTTCACTTCTACATGTCTGGATCCAAGAACTCAAGGTTGGTCATATATTTGAAAAAAATCTATTGTCATGTTTGAGAAAATACAGGAAATTTTGCCAAAAAGTTTGGCAATGCATAAATTAGTCAAAAATTGATAATTACACAAAAGGAACAAATGAAGATTCTAAATTTGTAACATACAATTTTATATCACAAATTAAATAAATATTTCAAAAATAAATTGAATACAGTGAAATACTGGGCTATAGAATTGCAAGGCAAGTTTAAAAACTATTTAATGCAACAGTGAGGAAAGCAGTGACTAAAAATGATTAAAAATGTCCACATACCAAGTTGTATCTGTCTAACACATTAAATTGGACTCCTAAAGGAGTTGAAATAGAGAATGAGCCAAAAGCAATATTTCAAGAAATAAATGCATATGTAATATATAAATATGTCAAATTCAAATAAAACAAAAACTAAGTATATATGTATTTTAAAAATAACTCAAATAGGATATATTTGGCTACTAATTCTCATTGTATACAGATGTTTAAAGCCACTAAAACTTTACCTGGATAAATATGTTAAATTACTTAGCATGCAATAAGCCTGTCTTTGAAAACAAGCTGTCTTTACAAATGTGTGATCAACATGCTTACATGTATGTGTTCCTAAGTCCCTTTGTGGTCGATGGTCACTCGGTTACCTCAGTCTCAGGAGGCGGGGAGGTGGTAGAGACACAGTGTCAAAGCAACATATGGACACCAGGAGCTGGTGAGAGCTGGCAGGTGACAACCTTAGTTAACCTCCAAGCAAGCTCATTTATTTTTGGAATGCATACAGCTGTTATAGGGTTCAGGTAGGCCGTGCCCGCCAATCACACATAAGCACCTTAACATCTATAAGCCAATCATCTTATGCCTAATGTAACCGCACTATGAGGAAACAATAAATATTGCTGTTGTGATGGCCAGTCTAGAAGGGCCTTTGTCCCTAAGAGAGCTGGGCTATGAGCTGAGGGGTTACATGCCCTGAAGCACTTGACTCTCGGTTTCCTGACCTGGTAGTCTGGTAGCTTGGCAACGTTGACCACAAGTACTGAGGATGTGGTTTCACAGAAGGCTCACTAGACCAGAGCGCCCCATCCTGCGGGTGTTCCTGTCAAGCCTGTAGGAACGTAGGTTTTCCTAGCATTCTGAGCTGCTCATAGCTACTAGCTGTGAACCGAAAGTTATTCCAACACTTATCCATAAAGATAAGCCACTTGCTGAAAATGAAAATAGTATTATTATAAAAGTACTAAGTAGCAACATATTTAAGTAAATTATTTCTGGATGTCAGTGACAATTTTTATACATTCTATTTACCAACAGGTTTGAAGGGCAATGACAGGAATAGTTTAAATTTACCTGTTAGTGTGCCTGGTGTTAAAAATACTGGGTTATCCAGGTACAAACCCAACTTGATGATTAACATCTGTGTTGACTATGACTATTATATGCTGCTTATAGGACCAATTTTTCCCCTTTTGCAGACCTAGGCAAAGAAATATGCAAACAGATTATACTATGTAAACTAGCAGGGAATGTGGGAATGGCCTGTTTTACTTCTGCCATTATAATAACAAAATTTATAAATAATAATTCTATGTTTTCCATTCTTTTACCCATCACCTTACATTTACCTTGCTTGAGACTGTGCATATACCTTCCCAGAACCTTTACAATGATCATAATATTAATTTTGATTAAATAAGATACTGTGCACCAATTGGTGTTATTGTCATTTCATTTATTCCAATTTATTTATTTACTGTTATATTTTTGATAACACGAAATATCAACATCATTTCATTATTTAAAAAAAGAATGCTCAGAAAAGTGTCAACTTTACTGTATAGTTTCTTTGTCCCACCCTTTTAGGTAGCTAATTTCATTGTTTTCTCATTACACTTCCTAATGCTTCTTTCAGTGAGGATAAGCAGAACATTTTCTTATGTTCTTATAGGCAATATCTCTTGGAAAGAGAAATAAAATATTCTCCTGATCAAAAAACAAAATGTATCCAGTGATTACACTCAACAGAAATACAAATCAGTGTGGTGGTATTTCATTGTCATTACTGTGAACAGAAGTTTCATTCATCACCTTATGAATAAATGATACTTTTCAGAAATATTCACATTGTTTTTTTGTAAATAAACAGTGATTTTTTACTTAGGAAGACTACAATTTTCTTCTTGGTGGGTGACATGTAAAATTCAAATTGTCATAAATCTGGGGATTTCTAAGTTTCTCCAATATGCGAATGTTCACTTAAATAAATTGTTTTGAAAACACCCTGTAATGTGAAATTTAAAAACCCCTTAATCACAGTTCATTATTTTCTAGTTTTTACTCTGACTGTACTGTTGATAAGTTTAGTAATTTGTCTGCTATCACTTTATAATACTATTTCTCTAACTTCCATGTTTAAAAACCTTATTTAACTGATGTTAAGAACTTAAGGCAGAATAAGTATTTAACTCAAGTAGCAAGTTTTCATAGCCTAAATTATATTTATATTCATTTAACTCACAACAGTCTAAATAGATATGAATTTAAAATGTGTGACATCTGTGTTTTTTACTTTTTTCTGTACTAAGTTAAAGTCACACTGTCCTCATTTGGTCAAATAAATTTTGGGGTGGGGTTAGGAAATTAATTTGTAGAGAGCAAAGCTGAACACAGAGTGAAATAAATATAAGTTGGCTGGTAAACAAAAATTCCTACAAATATTTAAAAAGATGTTTGTTATAATTAAAGTTTTTTCTTCAGTGAAAATTCATTTTATTTGCTTCTCTCATCAATTTTAACCCTGAGAATGCATTTTATTGACTTGCTTGAACATTGTTATCATTAATATTTACATGAACTTGATTAATGGAAAATGTGGCAGCAGACCTATTAGCTGTATAATATTCTCCAACTTGCATAGATGTATCACTTATTGGATTTCATTTTAAGATGGATTTCTCATGCACATTTTTAAAACAATATTTTCCTCCATCAAAGAGAATTACTCTGCTGGGCATTGAAGAAAGAAACATTTTCCTCTGTTCCATCTCATTTTGTCCTTTCCCTAGGAAAGAACTGGTAATAAATGGTACAATAATTATAGCCCCCAAAGAATTACTCCCAAAAACTAAGTAGAAGAATTTTGAATAAAAATTCAATGTATTCTTCAGAATACTGTGTAGAAAGTGAAAAGGGTCTATTAGCTTCTCAACACATGTGGAAGAGAGGATGGTATAGAAACTTTCCTTTGTTTATTGAGAATTCTAAAAACACTGGGTAATGAAAAGTGGATAAATATTTCTGGGTGCATGAAGAAAGCCAAGAAACTGACAGATTGATAACTAATCCAGCCTAATATAGTTCAATATTATGGGCTGTTCTTTGGAGAATTTTTGTGCTTAGAGATAAAAGACTTAACTTAATGCATAGAAGAAAACTTAAAAAGCAAGCAAAATAAACCACCTACCACACAAACAAGAGTAGCCAAAACAAACGACAACAACAACAAAAAAAAATAGTCTACCTCTAAAATAAAGCTAATTGTAATTCATCACCCCCAACTTTAAGCATAATTGGAATGGTTTCCCTAGAGGAATTGTGTTACTCTATAATCAAGATAAAATCAATATTTTTAATATTCAAGGCAATAATACAAGAAGCTGTTTATCTACAACTTAATGGTATTGTTTCTCATATATAATTTGCAATAACAGTTGATAAAAGTAGTGCTTCTCAGAATTGGAGATATATATATATATATATATATATATATATATATATATATATATATATCACCAAGAGAATGTAAAACACACTCTTGAGTTCCATCTGGTAAGTCTAAAAGACAACCCTACAAACAACAAGCTCTTAGGTAATAATGATGATGGCAGCTGTGGACAAATCTTTGAAGAAGAGTCTTGGGAGATCATAGAGGCAGTGTACAAAATTCTGAAAGAAATGTTTTAAATCTTGAATTATATTCAGATCAAGATACTTTTATTTCCTATTCTTTTTTATTTATATTAATAATTTCAAATAAATTAGTGCATTTCAAAATTTTACTTTCTGTACATTAAAAAGTATAGAAATCAGCTGAACTTAGAATATTGTTCTCATTTCAAGCAATCCTATTAAACCCACCTCTTAATCTATGATCACTACATTTTCTAAATGATTATGTGATTTCCACAGATTTTAAAGATTTCATTTTTTTCCTCTAAAAATTTGTGAGGAGAGTTCATTTCATTTCATCATGTCTTTCAGTGCAGTAAGCAAACTGATTATTTTAAATAAATTAATTTGTTTCTACCTAAGAATAAAGAGATGGTAGCTGGGATGGAATATTTACTTATAACAGGAGATTGCCAAAAGATACAAAAATGAATATCCAGAACACTGTGAATGATTTTTTTTTAAATTAAGGCTTTTATTAATAGTCTTTTTTTTTAATTTTTTATTGTTGGTTGTTCAAAACATTACAAATTTCTTGACATATCATATTCCACACTTTGATTCAAGTGTGTTATGAACTCCCATCTTCACCCCATACACAGATTGCAGAATCACATCAGTTACACATCCATTGATTTACATATTGCCATACTAGTGGCTGTTGTGCTCCCCTGCCTTTCCCATCCTCCACCCTCCCCCCTCCCCACCTCTCCCCTCCCCTCCCCTCCTCTCTCTCTACCCCCTCCACTGTATAACCCTGAGGGTCTCCTTCCATTTCCATGCAATTTCCCTTCTCTCTCCCTTTCCCTCGCACCTCTCATCCCTGTTAAATGTTAATCTTCTTCTCCTGCTCTTCGTCCCTACTCTGATCTTAGTTACTCTCCTTATATCAAAGAAGAAATTTGGCATTTGTTTTTTAGGGATTGGCTAGCTTCACTTAGCATAATCTGCTCTAATGCCATCCATTTCCCTGCAAATTCTATGATTTTGTCATTTTTTAATGCAGAGTAATACTCCATTGTGTATAAATGCCACATTTTTTTAACCCATTCGTCTATTGGAGGGCATCTAGGTTGGTTCCACAGTCTTGCTATTGTGAATTGTGCTGCTATGAACATCAATGTAGCAGTGTCCCTGTAGCATGCTCTTTTTAGGTCTTTAGGGAATAGACCAAGAAGGGGAATAGCTGGGTCAAATGGTGGCTCCATTCCCAGCTTTCCAAGAAATCTCCATACTGCTTTCCAAATTGGCTGCACCAATTTGCAGTCCCACCAGCAATGTACAAGTGTACCCTTTTCCCCACATCCTCGCCAGCACTTGTTGTTGTTTGACTTCATAATGGCTGCCAATCTTACTGGAGTGAGATGGTATCTTAGGGTGGTTTTGATTTCCATTTCTCTGACTGCTAGAGATGGTGAGCATTTTTTCATGTACTTGTTGATTGACTTTATGTCCTCCTCTGAGAAGTGTCTGTTCAGGTCCTTGGCCCATTTGTTGATTGGGTTGTTTGTTCTCTTATTGTCTAATTTTTTGAGTTCTTTGTATACTCTGGATATTAGGGCTCTATCTGAAGTGTGAGGAGTAAAGATTTGTTCCCAGGGTGTAGGCTCCCTATTTACCTCTCTTATTGTTTCTTTTGCTGAGAAAAAACTTTTTAGTTTGAGTAAGTCCCATTTGTTGATTCTAGTTATTAACTTTTGTGCTATGGGTGTCCTATTGAAGAATTTGGAGCCCGACCCCACCGAATGTAGATCGTAGCCAACTTTTTCTTCTATCAGACAGCGTGTCTCTGATTTGATATCAAGCTCCTTGATCCATTTTGAATTCACTTTTGTGCATGGCGAGAGAAAGGGATTCAGTTTCATTTTGTTGCATATGGATTTCCAGTTTTCCCAGCACCATTTGTTGAAGATGCTATCCTTCCTCCATTGCATGCTTTTAGCCCCTTTATCAAATATAAGATAGTTGTAGTTTTGTGGATTGGTTTCTGTGTCCTCTATTCTGTACCATTGGTCCACCCACCATGCTGTTTTTGTTACTATTGCTCTGTAGTATAGTTTGAAGTCTGGTATCGCTATACCGCCTGATTCACACTTCCTGCTTAGCATTGTTTTTGCTATTCTGGGTCGTTTATTTTTCCATATGAATTTCATGATTGCTTTCTCAATTTCTACAAGAAATGCCGTTGGGATTTTGATTGGCATTGCATTAAACCTATAGAGAACTTTTGGTAATATAGCCATTTTGATGATGTTAGTTCTGCCTATCCATGAACAGGGTATATTTTTCCATCTTCTAAGATCTTCTTCTATTTCTCTCTTTAGGGTTCTGTAGTTTTCATTGTATAAGACTTTCACCTCTTTTGTTAGGTTGATTCCCAAGTATTTTATTTTTTTTGAAGATATTGTGAATGGAGTGGTTGTCCTCATTTCCATTTCAGAGGATTTGTCGCTGATATACAGGAATGCCTTTGATTTATGCATGTTGATTTTATATCCTGCCACTTTGCTGAATTCATTTATTAGCTCTAATAGTTTCTTTGTAGAGCCTTTTGGGTCTGCTAGGTATAGAATCATATCATCTGCAAATAGTGATAATTTAAGTTCTTCTTTTCCTATTTTTATGCCTTTAATTTCTTTCGTCTGTCTAATTGCACTGGCCAGTGTTTCGAGAACTATGTTGAACAGAAGTGGTGAGAGAGGGCATCCCTGTCTTGTTCCAGATTTTAGAGGGAATGCCTTCAGTTTTTCTCCATTCAGAATGATGCTAGCCTGAGGCTTAGCATAGATTGCTTTTACAATATTGAGGTATGTTCCTGTTATCCCTAGTTTTTCTAGAGTTTTGAACATAAAGGGATGCTGTACTTTGTCGAATGCTTTTTCCGCATCTATCAAGATGATCATATGGTTCTTACTTTTAAGTCTATTGATGTGGTGAATAACATTTATTGATTTCCGTATATTGAACCAGCCTTGCATCCCAGGGATGAATCCTACTTGATCATGGTGCACAATTTTTTTGATATGTTTTTGTATCCGATTCGCCAGAATTTTATTGAGGATTTTTGCATCTAGGTTCATTAGAGATATTGGTCTGTAGTTTTCTTTCTTTGAAGTGTCTTTGTCTGGTTTAGGTATCAGGGTGATGTTGGCCTCATAGAATGAATTTGGAAGTTCTCCCTCTTTTTCTATTTCCTGAAGTAGCTTGAAAAATATTGGTATTAGTTCTTCTTTAAAGGTTTTGTGAAATTCTGCTGTATATCCATCCGGTCCTGGGCTTTTCTTAGTTGGTAGTCTTTTTATGGTTTCTTCTATTTCCTCAATTGATATTGGTCTGTTTAGGTTGTCTATATCCTCCTGGCTCAATCTGGGCAGATCATATGACTTAAGAAATTTATTGATGCCTTCACTATCTTCTAATTTATTGGAGTATAAGGATTCAAAATAGTTTTTGATTATCTTCTGTATTTCTGAAGTGTCTGTTGTGATATTGCCTTTTTCATCCCATAAGCTAGTAATTTGAGTTCTCTCTCTTCTTCTCTTCGCTAGCATGGCTAAGGGTCTGTCGATTTTGTTTATTTTTTCAAAGAACCAACTTTTAGTTTTATCAATTTTTTCAATTGTTTCTTTTGTTTTGATTTCATTAATTTCAGCTCTGATTTTAATTATTTCTTGCCTTCTACTTCTTTTGCTGTTGTTTTGCTCTTCTTTTTCAAGGATTTTGAGATGAAGTATGAGATCATTTATTTGTTGGTTTTTTCTTTTTTTAAGGAATGAACTCCAAGCATTGAATTTTCCTCTTAGAACTGCTTTCAATGTGTCCCATAGATTCCGATATGTTGTGTCTGGGTTTTCATTTATCTCTAAGAATTTTTTAATTTCCTCCTTGATGTCTTCTATAACCCATTGATCATTCAGTAACCTATTGTTCATTCTCCAAGTGATGTATGCTTTTTCCTTCCTTCTTTTATCGTTGATTTTCAGTTTCATTCCATTATGATCAGATAAGATGCATGGTATTATCTCTACTCCTTTATATTGTCTAAGAGTTGCCCTGTGACATAATATATGATCTATTTTTGAGAATGATCCATGTGCTGCTGAGAAAAAAGTATAACTGCTTGATGTTGGGTGGTATACTCTATATATGTCAATTAAGTCTAGGTTATTAATTGTGTTATTGAGTTCTATAGTTTCCTTATTCAACTTTTGTTTGGAAGATCTGTCCAGTGGTGAGAGAGGTGTGTTGAAGTCTCCCATGATTATGGTATGGTGGTCTATTAGACTCTTGAACTTGAGAAGAATTTGTTTGACGAACATAGCTGCACCATTGTTTGGGGCATAAATATTTATGATTGTTATGTCTTGTTGGTGTATGGTTCCCTTAAGCGGTATGTAGTGTCCCTCTTTATCCCTTTTGATTAACTTTGGCTTGAAATCTATTTTATTTGATATGAGTATGGACAGTCCTGCTTGTTTCCGAAGTCCATACGAGTGATATGATTTTTCCCAACCTTTCACCTTCAGCCTATGTATGTCTTTTCCTATCAAATGTGTCTCCTGTAGGCAGCATATTGTTGGGTCTTTTTTTGTGATCCATTCTACTAGCCTGTGTCTTTTAATTGGTGAGTTTAAGCCATTAACATTTAGGATTATTATTGAGATATGGGTTGTTCTTCCAGCCATATTTGTTTATTTATGTTACTAAACATGGTTTGTTTTCCTCTTTGATTATCCCCCCCCCTTTACTGTCCTACCTCCCACTGTTGGTTTTCATTGTTATTTTCCATTTCCTCTTCCTGTAATGTTTTGCCAAGGATGTTTTGTAGAGATGGTTTTCTAGCTGCAAATTCTTTTAACTTTTGTTTACCGTGGAAGGTTTTAATTTCATCTTCCATCCTGAAGCTTAATTTCGCTTGGTACAGAATTCTTGGTTGGAACCCATTTTCTTTCAGTGTTTGAAATATGTTATTCCAGGATCTTCTAGCTTTCAGAGTCTGTGTTGAAAGATCAGCTGTTATCCTGATTGGCTTACCCCTAAATGTAATCTGCTTCCTTTCTCTTGTAGCTTTTAAAATTCTCTCCTTATTCTGTATGTTGGGCATCTTCATTATAATGTGTCTAGGTGTGGATCTCTTATGATTTTGCACATTCGGCGTCCTGTAGGCATCTAGGATTTGGGATTCTGTCTCATTCTTCAAGTCTGGGAAGTTTTCTCGTATTATTTCATTGAATAGACTGCTCATTCCTTTGGTTTGGAGCTCTGTACCTTCCTGTATCCCAATGACTCTTAAGTTTGGTCTCTTAATGTTATCCCATATTTCTTGGATGTTCTGCTCATGGTTTCTTAACAGTCTTGCTGAGCCGTCTATGTTCTTTTCCAGTTGAAATACTTTGTCTTCATTGTCTGATGTTCTATCTTCTAAGTGTTCTACTCTGCTGGTAGTATTCTCCATTGAGTTTTTAAGTTGGTTTATTGCTTCCTGCATTTCTAGGATTTCTGTTTGTTTGTTTTTTATAACCTCTATCTCCCTGTATAGTTGATCCTTTGCTTCCTGGATTTCTTTGCCTAATTCATTGTCGAAGTGATTTTTCATTGTCTGATTTTGCTGTCTAATTTCTTCCTTGATACTCCAGATCATCTGAAGCATGTATAACCTGAATTCTTTATCTGACATTCCATCTGCTGCAGCTGTTACCTCTTCTAAAGTTGCATTGACCTGCATTGCTTGTGGTCCTTTCTTTCCTTGTCTTTTCATACTGCTTGTGTATCTTTCCTGCAGGCGCGGGCGGCGGCTCTGCTCTCTCCTTATTCCAATTGGGGTGTCGTGGCTACCACGCCGGCAGGTCACTGGGCCTGTTCTGGGTGCTGGCGGCGGCTCTGTTCTGCCCCTACTCCAATTGGGGTGACGAGTGTACCACGCCGGCAGGCCACTGGGCCTGATCCGCCGGGCGGTTGCAGGTTTGCCTACCCTGCAGGCGCAGGCGGCAGCTCTACTCTGCCCCTACTCCAAGTGGGGTGATGTGTCTGTCGTACTAGCAGGCCACTGGGCCTGTCCCGCTGGTCGGTCGCAGATCTGCCCACCTTTCGGGCACGGGTGGCGGCTCTGCTCTGCCCCTACTCCAATTGGGGTGTCGTGACTACCCCACCTGCAGGTCGCTGGGCCTGTTCCTGGCAAGGGCGGCGACTCTGCTCTGCCCCTACTCCAATTAGGGTGGTGTGTGTACCACGCCGGCAGGCTCCTGGGCCTGATCCGCTGGTCTGTCGCAGGTCTGCCTACCTTGGAGGCGCGGGCGGCGGATCTGCCCTGCCCCTCCTACCACGCCTGTGGACCCCTGGGCCTGATCTGCAGGTTGGTAACAGGTCTGCTCACCCTGCGGGCACGGGTGGCAGTTCCGCTCTGCCCCCACTCCAATTGGGGTCACGTGGCCACCACACCGGCAGGGCCTGATCTGGGCGTGGGAGAAGGATCTGCTCTGCCCCTACTCCAGTTGGGGTGACATGTGTACCACACTGGCGGGCCACTGGGCCTGACCAGCCAGTCTGTGACAGGTCTGTTTACCTGCAAGCGCGGGCGCCGGCTCTGCCCTGCCCCTCCTACCACGCCCATGTACCACTGGGTCGCAGTCTGCCCACCTTGCGGGTGCGGGTGGCGGCTCTGCTCTGCCCCCTCACCACGCTGGCGAGCCGCTGTGCCTGCTCCGGGTGCTGGCGGCGGCCCGGCTCCTCCCCTCTGGCTCGACGACAAATTGAGGAGACTCGGGTGTCTGTGCCTCACCCCCCCTACCAGGAGACCAACTGTTTCTGTCGCCGCTGGTATTGATGAAGTTCTCTCCTCCGCCACTTTCTGATGACATCAGATCTCTGCCATGTTGGTATCCTATGCGAATGGCAGCATTTCGTTCCCCTTGCCGGGCAACCAAAGCAACGGGTGAGTCCTGACCGGCCCTCAGCAGGACCCGGACCGAGAAGCAGTTTCCGTGGGCTCCTAGCCCTGGGCCAGGGCAGTTCTGGGAGCCGGAACTCGACCGCTCCGTACTCGGTGTAAGCTCCGATAAGAGTAGGCTCCAAGAAGCAGTCCCCGTGGGCTCAGTTCCAGGAGCTGGAATTCGGCCGCTTAGTGCTTGGTGTATGCTCTGATAGGAGCAGGGTCCAAGAAGCAGCGTCCACAGGCTCCCCAGCCCTGGGCCAGGGCGGTTCTGGGAGCCGGAACTCGGCCGCCCCGCGCTTGGTGTTCCCTCCGATAAGATCAGGTTCTAAGAAGCCCCCAGGCACTGAACCCTAGCAATCTGTCTGCAAGCCGCAGGCGAATGGCAGCCTGAAATTACCTGTTCTATGGCTGAATGAGCTGCGGTCAGTCGAAAACAGGGATGGTGACGTCAGCTTTCCAACATGGTGGCTGCTGGCCTCCTCTGTGGTCTGACCGGTGTGGAGAACTGAGATGGACCGCTTCCTTCCCCCGTCTCAAACCCAGAATTCAGCCCTGAGTACGGTGCTTGCACGGCTGGCAGAAACTGCAGCGCTCTATCCCTGCGTCGCTATCTCCTCATTTCCCAGCGTGCACTGCAGACTCTAGCCGCGGGGCGATTTGCTGAATAAGCAGTGTTACCCTCCGTGCGACAAACCTCTCGCTTTTGAGTCCCCGTAGCCGATCCTTGTGCGATGGAAATCCTTCCTCCAGGTTCCGGACCACCCCACTATTGCTGGAAATTCCTAACAAGATAGCCTTTAGCCGTCCTGACTTGTCATAACTCCCACACAGTGAAGCAGCACACGGGGGCAATGCACTCCCCTTGCCGCCATCTTCCTCTCCTCCTCCTTATTAATAGTCTTAATTGTCTACATAGCTACAAAGAAGAAAACAAAACACATGCAATACTATTAGTCATGAATCAAAGTACATGATGAAAGTATAATTCTCTTATATTATGTGCATTTATTTTTCTGTGAGAACAATGAAAAGAATTATGAGTATTAAAATGTATTTATAGAACTGGGGCTATAGCTCAGTGGCCTAGCCCTTGCCTAGCATGTGTGAGGCACTGGGTTCAATCCTTAGCACAACATAAAAATAAATATATAAAATAAAGGCATGATGTTCAACTACAACTACAAAAAAAAATTTTAAATTTTTTAAACTTTCTATTAAATTGTTCTAATAAATTCTCTGCTAGAGTCTGGCTATTAAGTAGATGATTGAAAACTCACCTGTTCTTAGTGAATGAAGGAATTCTATGTGTACATACACCACATATTGTTTCATTGCACTGAATTTATTTGTATTTTTAATTTCAATCATCACTGTTTTGCTTTATAAACATTTTGAATCTATTCCAGTTATTTGAAAAAAATCATCATGATTTTCTATAGTTCTTTATGGTATGCTGGCAGTAAGTTTAAATGATAACTAAAGTTAGGAATTTTAAAAATTTCTATCAATTAATAATAATATTTCTTACATAATTTTCCTATCTTCCTATGTATTATCTTTTTCTTATGATTTCTTATATTATGCAGCCTTTCCTCGTGTCAATTTATCATATCAGTACTACATAGCTTAAATTTTATGAAATTTAAATACTGACACTTCATGTATGAATATTCTTGAATAACCCTAAGCCAAATCCTAACTCAAATTTAAATATATGTAAATATATCCAGTATGACCTTTATAATCTCAGTAATTTGCATCATTATACATATGAAATAGCTAGAAGTGCTACTTCTAAATTACTGGTGATAAAAGTTTACCTAAAAGAATAATTATACTAATAACAACACAGGCTTAATTTTTATAATTAAATCTTCTAAAAGTAATGTCTTATATTATGAAATTTAATAGCATCCCCAGAAACTTAGTTTCAAAATATATAATTCAATCTTTATAACTATTGTTCCAATCTTGAAATTCCTTTATTCAATATTCAATTTGAGAACTTATTAATAAAGTTTATTTCTGTTGATTGTACCCTAAAATGTATTTTACTAAGTAAGTCCTGTATTTCTAAAGAATGGTAGTGTGTTGGAATGTGCTTAGCAAGCACACAATTATAGTATGATTTTAAATTTATATGAATTATGATTATATCCTCTCATTGTTCATCTTTAGATTTCAATTATATTGTTTGATGTGTCTGACATGAATATATGTGATTTTCCTTACCTTTCATTGTACTTACCTCACATATATGATAGCTGAATTCCCTCATAAAATGTATCACAATTAATATTGAATAGTTATTATTTTATAATCATTTTAAGAGAATATGAATTTGATTCTTTTTTTGTTGTTCTATGCATAACAATACAGGAATATCAGATTGGTGTTATAAACAATTTTGAAGTTCTGTGCTGTACTAAGTGTATGTAGTAGCTATATAATTTGAGCTATATCTAATTATTTCAAATGGTATCTCTATATGAAGTTCATCAAATTTTAATACCTGCAATGTATATTTAGGCTTATTTTGTACTTTTTAAAGTTTTTTTAAGACTATTGAGGTCAATGTTACCAATGGCTAGCATTTATTTAGGATTTTATTGAGAGGACTAAATTCCTTCTACAAAGAAAGAAAATAGTATCTATCTTAATGGTATTTTATGTGAAAGAAAAATATTTCTAAATGGGTCATTTATTATTTCTATGTATTTCTCATCAGAGATTCCATAATATATCCCCTAGTGATGCCTCATAAGTACTTAAGGAAACTACAGATTATCTATCCTGTGATTGAGGAAAGTGCCAATGCTAGGTTTAGTTGAATTAACATTTCATTTAAAAATTTCCTTATAACAACATATTTCATCATTTATTATCATAACAACTATATTTTAGGAATGTTTATCAAATTTGTTTCAAAATCAAAAAAATAAAACAATAAAACTACAAAAGACAGGAACTATTTCTGAGGAATTTATGCAGAATTTCATGAATCCAGTTAAAGAATACTTTAGAAGGAAATTTAAACTTAACTGAGTTCAGAT
The DNA here is from genome assembly GCF_021218885.2 of Marmota monax. NCBI lineage: Eukaryota > Metazoa > Chordata > Mammalia > Rodentia > Sciuridae > Marmota > Marmota monax. Next base: position 5,667,457 of record NW_026695209.1, on the reverse strand, counting down.
TTCAAACATTTGGCAATGCAGATGAATACAGGTGATTATGCTTCACCTATGGAAACATTACAGAAACTAGCACAACCACTCTGAGTGGGTTCCTACAACATCAGCTGCATGGGAGGCTTTGTCTGCTTTAGACAAGAAGCAAGCATCACACACATTTTTGGAGTCTTTCTTACTGCACAAGTGTATTCTCACAGGCTTCACTGAAGTCAGAGTTGCATATGATTGGGTTTCCAATGTCATCCAAAGTTCTTAGGGATACTTCTACATTAAAGGTTAAAGTTTAAAGATGCATAGTAGAGGTCGCCTCAGGATAATGAATGTTAAAAGCAATAATTTAAAAATGCAAATCAAGCTCCATTTTCTAATGGCCTCAGGGTTTTCAATTGAAGTATACACACCTTTTATGGAAAACCATGACAGATAAATGACTCTTCACTCCAAATCTCTTTTTGGTTATCCAAATAAATATTCCCTTGTTTATTCAAATATCAAAATATTACTGGGGTTCATAATATGATATGCCATACTATATGGTCTCTTAACACACTGAGTACTTAATAGTAAATGCCCACAAAGAACCTCAGAAGCAAGGTTTTTCTTTGATTCTTCTGCCCTTCTGTCTCATGCCCCCCTTTCTCTTCCAAGCATATCAGATAAACCAAATTCTGCTTATTTTATTAGGATGGTTCATATAACTCCTATCCTCCAAAACAAGACATAAAACTTATCAAGGAAACTTTTGATTCTTCTTTCTCTCCTTTCAAGACCCTTGATCTAGATGAGTCTGCTTCATATCTGGGAGGAAGGCATGTAACTGAGAAAGCCCAAAAAGAGTCTGAACATTTCTGATTTCAGTTTCAAACCTTTCTGAGCTTCCCCCTTGGTTGATTATAATTATGTCACACCTTTTAGACCAGTTGCATTTTATCACAGCTGTCCACTATTCATAGAACCTAAGCGAATACTGGGCAGTTTCCCAATTCGTTGTATCTTCATTTCTAAAATCTCTCAGGTCACATAAAATGTTGATTAAATTAAGTTTGGTGTGATTTTTCTCTTGTTAACATGCCTTTTATTACAGGAGTATCAGCCTTAACTCTCATGATGGGTAAAGAAAAGCATCACACGTTTCTGTACTGAAGTATGTATGTAACACATAAAATATTTTCTTTCCACAAGAGATCATTCTGTGTGGATTATACCTCTTTAGTGATGTATCTGTGTAAACACTTATATACTTACCCATTGTTTAATAAAGCATAATTTAATTAATAAGTAAAACTAATGAACCTGATATATTGGATTATGATCTTTTTGTGTACATATGACAAAAACAGAGATACAAATGGAAACACAAAATGGTAACAGAGATAAAAACAGACCAAAAGAAGCTTGGAAAAACAGTTTGGAGTAGCTAGCACTAGAAATTTTATTCTTAACTCATATCATTGTACATATACTCTTGCCTTCTCATTTTATTTTCCTAGAACAACAACCAAGCTCTAAAATAAGTTTGTAGTAAGCAACTATCCTAAAAAAATAAATAAATAAGGAAATAAAATGAGCTAAAAGCATTTTGACATCTTTCCTAAGAGTCATTATAATGTGTCACCCCTTATACTGCAACTTTTTTCATGATGTGTAGCAATACAGAATTTACAAATCTGTAGAACATTTAGGAACATCATTTTCCCAGTCCTATGAGAAATAAATAGTATCAGTCTTTCCCAGTAGAAACTATTGACACACAACACAGGGACAAAGTTCAAAATTCTTTTCTTTCATCCTCTCATAATTCCAGTGGTGACTTTTGTTTCTTTCCTTTTTTTTTTTAACCCTACCTTTAGTGATTTTATTTTCCTTGAAAAATCCCATGAAATAGTGTGTACTTAAAACCATTCTTGATTTATTATCTTTTAATGCTCTAAAATGAAACTCTAAATTATTTATGAAAACCTTTTCCTTCCATATTCCATGCAATGTTTATGTCTCTTGTTTAAGTATTTCAACAGTACTGCTAGGGTTGACATTATACAACTTTAATTAATTAGATTCTACCTTCCTATGTTATTATAGCAGTTGGCAGCAAAATGGCATTACAATATATGTCAACAATCAATTCTTCCTATTATTCGTGCTGTTTTTGCCAGACATTTTATTTTTTATATAAAATATAAATACAATGTATAATACTATGGATTTTCCTGTAGTCCGTCAGATTTCTTAGGAGCAATAAGAAATTAGAAAATTTTATTTTACCCTCACTTAGTTGTTTCAGTTTGCAAGACTTTACTGGCCTGACCGTCAGGCTTTTGAAAATACATGCTAACAATTCTGACAATATCTTCATTTCAATTTTACTAACAAGTTAAATTTGCTTTCTATCAAAGATTAATTTAAGTCTATGCACTAAAATACATTTTGGCAAATTACCATATATTTTAAGTTTTAACTTATATGAGCACTCATTTTAATGTAATCCAATTTAAATAGAGTTTTTTAAGTGATTTTAACATGTTGACACTATACACAATTGGTAGATATGCATAAGCACATACATACAAGATTTTATAGCTTTTGTTTTAGATATTTAATCACAGACACAAGAACATAGTAATATGAACTCTTCAGTTTGTGAAAAGAGACGTCAGGATTAACTAAATTATTTTTTCCTGATAAAATGAAGCAAGGCAATGTCACCATTTGCATGGCTAACATTTTTGCCAATATTTTTGGAGAAAAACCTTGAAGATTTTTCTTTTGCTAATAATAGAAGGTTATGCTTCAAAATTTGGGTAAAACAGTTTACATTTAAGGATTTAAATTTTATTAACAATTATTGTTTGTCCTTTTCTATTATTAATTTTCCATCCAACTGTTTTGACACCTTAAACAATTGTTGAGAGAGAGGAATGTAAATTTACATCATAACAGAACTACTTTTAGGTCTCTAGGTTGGTGTTGCAAGGAAATTGCTGTAAGTTTAAAAACCACTAATTGAATTTTTTTTCCTTACCTCTTTTGGCTGTAATAAGAAAATGCTTTTCAAATTGGTCTTGAAATCAGCAATAGCACATTCCTTTTTTTGTTTTAATTTGTTATAGAGTTTTATCTTAATATTAGCGAAAAGTCAGCAGATTAAAAATAAGGAGAACAGCAGCACTGAAGAGCCTAGAAGTTTCTACATTTCAACCCTATGGATATAGTCTTTTAGTTTTGAGAACCTATTTTTGGTGTAATTTGAACCATTATTTTTAAAATTCCACAAAAGTGGACCTATTTAAGTCCCCAAAAGGGAACTTCTTTGTATGCTACAGAATTTGGGGATCCTGTTCTATTTCTTATTGTTAGGAAAAAAAAATCCTATGAGTTCCATATGTTTCTCCTTGCTCCTGAAAATGTTCACTAACAAGGGATGAAAAACAAAATGAAAAAAAAAAAACTCACATCATTTGCAGATGCATATAAAACAATCAAAATAGAACTAAAACAAGTGTTGACAATTATTAACCAGATATGCAGGTCAAACAAAACAACATGTCATACATACAGTGACCTTAACTTTGACATCTGAGATAACCATTATGCTAACCTCTATAACAAATACAGAGATCTTCTTCAAGGAGTAATAAGAAATTTAGTAATAGCATTGCAAAGGAAATACCATGCCCTAGAAAACTACTAAATAATTTAAGGCAAAGGGAATATTTTGAAAGCAAAATTAGGAAGATTGCCTAAATTTTTCTGATATAATAATCATTGTCTACATAGATTAATATCAAGAGTGTTCAGATACCAACAAGGATAGCAGAAAGCCAAAGTTCAGTAAACAGTTACTGGCTAGATGTCTTGGCATTATAATCTGCATAATGTGTGCTTTTCTTTGTGTAAGACTGTGGTTTTGTGGAATTTCTTATAATACTTCTTATCATCAGGCAACTTGTATGTGAATCTTCCATTTATGGCTTCCATAGATTCCATTCTGTCATGGTTTGACACTAGCAACTCCATTTTGAATTTTAACAATTTTCACAGATTAGAGCTATAAACAAAAATAACCCAGAGGGTTTCAGCACCATTATGGAAGCACAAATAACCAGGATGGAAGCTCACCTCTCAAACAGATCAGCACACTTTCTTTTATTCTGCAGAAGAGTCAATCAATCAATCATTAGGGGGGTTCATTTTCAGTTACAAAGGGGCTCTGAGTTTTATAGGTTAAAATGAAGGTGATTTAATCATTGAAGACTGAAGTGGAATGTGTTGGTTTGTGTAGTCAGGAATAAAGTTGTAAAAAGTCCACAACTTATTATTACTGGGAAGGAATGAAAGCTCAGAACTCTGCTGGAGTTCACCATTTCTCTTCTTCCCCCTGGGACTCATTGATATTCAGAGCTTCATTATTGGCTTTTCTCCTTCCAGGACTCATCAGTACTGGGAAAGGGTAAAAGTCCAGGGCTCAGGATTTCAGTATCTACCTTTTCCATTCAGGACCCATTGTTTTGGGGAAGGGATGAATACTTGCTTTTGGTGGAGATGCTGGAGACTGAACCCAGGAAGGAATTAAAGTTTGTTTTTTTCCCCCTTGATGCCCATTGTACTGGGAAAGGATTTACTGGAATAAGATTAATGGTTGCCTTCTTCCTCCTTCTTCCTCCAGGTCAGAAAGTTTTGGGAGGTTGTCATTTCCCATCCTGAGGATTGTCATTTTCCATATCCTTCAAGAGCAACATAAATTGTTCTGGTGGGTATTTGGGCCACAACAACACAAAAGAGACTAAAACAATAATCAAATACGTATTAGCTATTGTTATATTGAAAATAGTGTTATTTGTTATAACATTTAAAAATAAGAAAAGTTGGGGCTGGGGATGTGGCTCAAGTGGTAGCTTGCTAGCCTGGCATGCGTGCTTGCCTGGCATGCATGTGGCCCGGGTTCGATCCTCAGCACCACATACAAACAAAGATGTTATGTCCACAGAAAACTAAAAAATAAATATTAAAATTCTCTCTGTCTCTCTCTAAAAAAAAAAAAAAAAACAGAGAAGTAAATGTTCTCATTTTACCTTAAGAAGAAACCAGAAGTCACTGAGATGACTAACCAAGATCATGATTTGCTATTTGATAGAAGTTAGTTGAGTAATTATGGTTATGCCTTCAGCATTTTGAGACAGTGATTACTACAATTATTAATTGTGTGAACTTTTGTATATGACTTTTCCCTCTTCAAGTAAGTTTACTCATCTCTAAAATAGAAAAATTACCATGTATCTATACAAATTTTAGAAAATTTCTTAAACCTTTATAAACGATGATTATTATTAATTAATATTGCCAGTCATTATTATCTAGGCTTCAATCTAATATTGGACACCCAAATATTTTAGATTTTTCTACCTCTACATACTGGTTATTAATATTTTCAGGTATCAGTTCAGGTAAATAAATAATATTGTCAAATAATATGTTCCATAGTTAATTTTTCTATACTTAAAAAATGTAATTATCAAAACCAGAAAGATATTCAAGAATAAAACTTAAAATATGAGGTTTCACTAAGTATGCTGATTATAGAAAATAATTTTTAAAACAAAAATATATAATGTAGTATTTAAATCAAAAAATATGTAATGTAGTATTTAAATCAGCAAAATTTCAATACATACAGGCCATCATGTTCAAAAACTGACATTAGCTTTTTTATTGTTTTTTTTTCCCAGCATAGTACCTCATTTGTTTTCTCTTTTTCACTCATCTAAAGAGAAAACTAAAGGGGATTTCAATATTAAAAGTCCTACCTTAAAACTGCTTCTGTTTACTCCTCTTCACAAACATTAAATATCACTTTAACCTTTGAAAGGACATACATCAAAACACATGTGTAAATATGTTAACACAAATAAGTATTAGCCATTAACATGCTATTTAATGTTTTTTTTCTTGTAAAAAAAAAAAAAAACTCTCTCTTAAAGCAGACCACAAGTAAATTTCTACATACCTAGAACTCATGCTATTGAAGAATTTTACACATATAAAAGTTTTTATACTCATATAAAAACTTCTGATACTTAAACAAATATAAATATAAAGTTAGACATATATTCATTTTTCATTTTTTAATTTATTTTGGGATATTCTCAATGACTGTCTACTCACTGATTAGGTTGATTTTATCAAATAAATCAATGAAAATTGCTGGTGGTCAAATGTGTCTTTAATGTGCTACATTAAATTAACAAAGTTAAAATATAATCTTTTCTTATGTCTCTTTTTATAAGGATAAACCTTATTTTTATATTTTACTACACAATAATTAAGAGTATAAATTAAGAAAAAAACTAAATTGTAGGACTTTCTTAAGAACTTTGATGGTATTTACTTATAAATAAAACCCAGAATAGCCCAATATATTTTAAAAAATGGCACTCTGGTTTTATCACTATCTCTAATATTACTGGTAGTTTGAAATAATTTAATATATTCAATAATGAATTATTAATTTTATCTAATCCTACATACTTCTGTGTCATATCCATGGAGATCTTACAATAAATATAATTTATTTTACATGTAAATATAAAATTATAAAGGCAGACTTGTTGCTTATGCAAGATTAAACTATTTAGACAATTCCAGGTGCAGATTTTTTTTCTGGTAAATATAGAAATAAAAATAGTACAAACTTACCTTTGAATGGTCCTTTAAATTATCTTATAAATGTGATATTATAGTTCAATAAAAATGAACAAAACATTACTACACAGCAGTATCTCTACTTAAGTTGGTACAAACTATTTTAACTACCCAAAACTGTAGTAGCCACACTTTGAAGAGTTAATATATAATTTTCTCTAGTTGTATCATAACTTATTAGACATTGTTTATAGTAGATTGCGAGTTTGACATGGTTAGTTTACTAAAAACATTTTGAAGCTGCTGAAAGCAATACAATATGCCTAACAGATGTTTTATTACAGCTATAACAGGTTTCTTGTGGTCATCATAATAGTCATAATAAAATACAGAGAATAGAAATGGTACAACTTCCATTTGCAAAATTAACACTATGGATTTAAGTAAGAAAGTTACAATATCTTTTATTGCATTGTTCCAAATATTCCCCAAACTTATTACTCAGACATATGAATGGCATTTTATATAATCTGATACACTTGATCCTTCTACACCCACTTTGATTTTTTTTTTTTTTGCCTTATAAGTGGAGGAAAACCATGCACTATGTAATCATGAAGGGCATCTTCCAATTCACTTGAGTAGAAGTGGCATCACCTTCTGCTGCATTTTGATCTCCCATGAAATTATGTATAAATAAAATCTCTCTTCACCAAGCTAGTGGCCAGTTGAAGCATTATACTCATGAATAAAGTAATGTGTAATTACTGAGAATAAAAAATGACTTTCTATCTAAATGACAGTGATTTTTTAATAAATTTTAGATAAATTCCAAATCCGTTACATTTTAACTTTTAGTGGAATTCATTCTGTTTTCCTTTGTTCTTGATAGGAATAACTTAGTTTTGCATTGCTCTAAGTTCATTCTTACTGTTAAGTCTGGCTGATGTGAAATTTCTGAAATTTGTATTTCCATTTTAAAACATGTTTAGCTGTTTGCTAATTTTCCTTTCTGAAAATTTCCATTGGAGTCATAATGCTATCTAATGCTATTTTTGAAAACTATAAAAGTTCTCAATTCAAAAGTTTTTCATGTACTGAATTTAAATGGATTATTAAGTAGCATTATATTAATATTGTCATTTATATATTATTATGAGTTGTAAGTTGAAAAAGTATAAATTAGAAAAATCCTTTGTGTGATATTCAACAAAGTTTGAAATATTATTATGTCAGAAAAATTACTGTGTAAAAATAATTGTAATATAAAATTCATAATAAGTAGGTCATAAAATGATATAATGAAAAGAAATGTATTCCATAATTATCAGAAAAAGACATTTTAGAATAATAAACAGAGTCTCCATTTGTCTGATTATTGCAATTCTGGAGTTAATTAGTCACCCAAAGAAATCTTTAATTTTTTTTCTAATCCAGCTATATTTTGACAAATTAATTGGTGATGAAAGGTACTTATTTTTCATTGAAGTGAATAATTCAGTGTTTGTTTTTTCAGAGTGTTTTATAAAAAGCAACTTCCTCCATGTCCTTTTTAATTGCTTCTAATAGAATGATTTTGCTATAGCATTCCTATAGCTTATTTATTCTGTTTTAATATTACCATGGCATGACTCAGGTACAATTTCACATTACATTGTTATGATCATTTGTCTATAAAACATGATCTTGTCTTTAAATACATGATCAGTATAACTAGTCATCACATGACCTCTTAGAATTGGGTAAAATTTAGAGAATAATGTTTTTAGAGCAAGTATAGATTTGCTACTGTCTTTACATTTTTCTTTTCTCTTTTATACAGATTCTCCTGGAAGAAGATGGAGGATACCCATAGAGCAGGATTGTTCAATCTTAGACACATTAGGTGTCAATTTGGTATCTTAATAGTACTACATTATTTTCCTGTTTCTCACTGGAATATATTTGATAATGTCAAAATTATGATAATCTCATTTTTCAATATCTAAACTGAAATGAACAGTAAAATGAAAAAAAAAAATTTCCTGACTCCATGTGTGTTGCTATAAGAAAATACCACTGACTGGCTCATTTATAAAGAAAACAAATTTATTCTCTTCCAATACTAAAGGCTGATAAGTCCAAGTCCAAGCCAAGGTGCTGGCATATGGTATCTGGTCAGGGCCTCTTTCCCATATCATGATATAATTGAAAGTAGAGAATAAGTGTCATGATTTGGATGAGTGTCCCAAAAGGCTCATGTGTTAAAGGTTTGGTGGTACTTTTGGCAGGTGGTGAAATCTTTGATAGGTAGTGCCTCATTGGGGTTCTTTAGGTCACTGACAGCATGTCCTTTAAGGTGATTGTGGAACCCTAGCCAACCTACTCTTCCAAAGTGAGCAGTTTTTCACTGTTGAGTACTTCCACCATGGTGTGCTGCTTTGCCACAAGCCTAAATTAGTGGGGCTACTTGATCATGTGTGGATTCTAAACCGTGAAACCAAAGAAAACTTTCCTCTTAATTTAATTATCCCACACATTTTTTTTTTGGTAGTAATGCAAAGCTGACCAATATGATAAGTGAGTGAGCTCCTCCATGGAACCAGTTTTAGGGGAAATTAATCCTACTCATTTGAGGAGCCTTCATGGGTTTAATCACCTCTGAAATACTCCATCTCTGAATACTGTCCCAGTAGCCACATCTGAACTGGATAGAAAGCAGAATCAAACCACAGAAGACAAAGATCTAAAAATAAAACATAGGTCACATGATATGGCTCTTTCCAACATGAATGTAGTGCTATGAGAATTTCTCCTATGTGAATAAGTTGTCAATTATCCAGATTTTATATTATTAACCCTATAGATTATTTCTTTATCTCTGATGTTAATGTTGAGCCTTTCATCTTGAATTCAGAGGCCTGCTGGATTAATCTACATGAATGCTTAACTGATGCTTTAAAATCAACATTTTAACTCTAAATCCCAGACTATCTATATATTTCTGAATTTTTCTCATAAAGCTGACAAATTTCATTAAAAAGGGGAGAAGCTTAGTTTCTAAAATGAGCTACACTGTTCTAAATGTTTAATGATTTGAGACTGTTATTGCACCTTAATTACCTCACACCTTTATATTTCAGTGTGATTATGATAATCAAGTTCAATTCTGTAAATAAATCAGTAGGGACCACAGATTATTATATATTGGGTGTCTTAAGAAAATGTATTTAATTTAAATGACAATGCCATTGTTTATAAATATTAGATTTTGTGGTGTTCATCATCCTTTTATAATAATAGAACTATAACAAAAAGAAACTTGAACAGGGGTGGTCCTGTCAAGCATGAACTCCAAAGTTCCAATATGTTATAGAGATAACTATCAGGAGTACATTAGAGAACTACATAGACATTTTTTCTCTAAACTTTATTGCAGATAATGTTGTTTGTTTTTTAAATAATATTTCTCATAAAGAAAGTCATCATATATTTATTGTTTACAGTTTTTTTCAAATACATAGTAATTTTCTTACAGTTATTTATATATAAACATATTTAACAGCTGGGTGCAGTGGTGCACACCTATAATCCCAGCATCTTGGGAGGCTGAGTAGAAAATCACAAGTTCAAAGCCAGCTTCAGCAAAAACTAAGCTGGTCAGGGAAACCCTGTTTCTAAATAATATACAAAATAGGACTGGGGATGTGGCTTAGTGGCCGAGTGCCCTGAGTTCAATCTCTAGTACAAAATATATATTTATACTTAACACATATCAACATTAGCATTAGATTGCTACTATGATATTTTCAAAGACCTAGTTTTTTGTATATTTCCTTCTACCATTTTTCATATAAAGTTATTATAAATGTCTAAGTGGCATTCACTTAAGCCAATATTTTAAGCTCATAGCCACTTATTATTATACTTACAAATTGTCAGAAATTTTAGATTCATTTAGTCTCTTTCCTAAATTTTAACAAAGTAAAAATTACAGCAGGACTTTTGAACTTGAGAGCCAAGTCAGAAAGCAAATATCAAAATCATGGATCTATCTTAGAAAATAAAAGGAAAGAACATTGTGAAATACATACTGTCCAAATGAAATGTATTTGAAATGAACAGGATTTTTCATTTTACAATTATAGTCTTGACTATATTTTTGATGTGTTGAGTTCATATATATAAATTCAACTTCTCACTATTAGTGTTTTTCATATGTGTCTTTTTATTTATCATTTATATACCTATTAATATTTACATCTAAATATGTATAAGCATTGAAGCTTTACTTTTTATTAACTTTTTCATAAGAGTGAACATGCTTATTACAGACAATTTGGAAAGAATATAAGATATGAAATGCAGTACAGATACTTTCTCTATATTCATATATAATATTCATTCTAAGTTAACAGTATATCCTATCAAAAACTCTTTATCCTTTTTATTAGAAGAGGCAATTCGGGTAATTTTAATATTTAATTTATGAACTGGGAAAAGTACAAACATAATTTTGAATTGAAAGTATAGAGCATAATAACAAAAATAATGAGAGTTTCCACTTGGATGCCTCAAAAGTAATAATTATTATTAGGATTTATTGTTGTTGTTATTTTCTGGCTCAGAGCAGAAACTAGAAATGCTTTAGAGTTTTGTTTCTGCAATGACTTCAATTTACCACCTTCCCAACTTTTAGTAACACACTAAGATGTTCAAAAATACAACCATGAGAATCAAATTTTTATTATCACCAAGAGACTGAAACTCTGGGGCCACACAGTTTTTTGTCTTTCTCCAACTGCGATAGTGTAAGAACAGTATTCTACCCAAAGAATTAAATAAACTGATTTATGATCTATTGATTCAGTTTGAAATGCATTGAATTTGGTTAAATACCTATCAGACTCTATATGTTTACAAGAAATGTACTATTTCAGTGTATTGAGAGAACTCCTAAGCTTCAAACATTAAAATTACATATAAAATCAAATTAGGCATGAATAAGTAATTTACTTCTCATTTTGGAAATGTTATAAACTAGTATGAAGTACCAAATCTATCTTGGTATAACTATCATGTGATCATAATTTGAAATTTAAAGATAAAGGAAGAGTAATACAATGATATTCAGTGAATTCTCCAAATTAAACACAACTGTTTAACAAAGGCACTTGAATAAAACGTTACACTAATTTTTAAAAAATTATTTTCCAGTTTTTTTCTCTATAAAACTCTGATTTTTATATTCACAGGAATATTGATTTCAGATAAAGATAGTGCTTCAGTAGTTACATGCAGATTTTATCTAGAGAAAATCTATCAAGAAAACAATAGTGATAATGATTGGCAGCCACCAGACACATTTATTTTATGTACATTTCCTATCTTTTACACTTTGACTCTCTATGTTATTTGTCAGTAATCTCATTTTGCCTAGAAGCACATTACATTTTTGGCTTTCTGTTAATGGCCAGCATGTGTTATTTAGCAGAAAATTGCTTTGATTTTTTTCCCAGAAAATAAATAAAAACTACTTTATGAATGTTCAATACCAGTATAATCGGCTTGCAAAGTCTCAAAAACAAGGGTCCTTATTGGATGTTGTAATTATTATTTCCAGAAAAAAATTAAATGTGTGTCAGCATTTTGTGGGCCAAGACAATTAATATCTGTTCAATTTTCTTCTTGCCTCAATATGTGATTAAAGCTACATTTACTTTCTTTCAGCTGGTCACATTTCCAAGTCAAATGAAAATATTTAAAATGAATAATTCATCGACTTAAAATAGTTAAATTTAAAGAAATCATCTCAGAAATGCAAACTAAATGTTACCTTAAGCAAATTCACAATCTTGGAATTTTTTATTCGTTCTTTTTAGTTATAAATAACAATAGGATTCATTTTTACCTAATTATAAAAGCATGTTCTAATTGATTCTCTAGTACTTCCTTCCCCCTCCCTTTCTCCATCCCCCCTTTTTCTTATAGATAGACATGATGTTGAGAGCTACTGTGGTATATTCCTACATGTACAAAGGAAATTAAGGTCAGATTCATTCCAGTGTCTTTTCCTATCACACCTTCTTCCCTTCCCTTCATTCCACTTTGTGTACTCCAATGATCTTCTGTTTTTTTTTTCTTTTTTTTATACCACCATTCCCCCCCACACCTTATTTTGGATTAGCTTCAGCTTATCAGAGAAAAAGTTGACTTTTGACTTTTACAGACTGATCAAACTCGAAATGTACAGTAGTTTTTATACATAATTTTACCTAATGTACTTTAGGAAATTTTATTTTCTTAACAAGAAAGTTGAGTTTGAACTGGTTAATGCATGTGTTTTAATTACTTTAGGTTCATCTAACCTAATTTTTTTTTTTTTTTTACTTAAAGTTTCCACATATAAATACCTTTGGAGGGATGAGTTTAGTTTCTGCTAATAGATTTAGTTTATCTTTATTTGTAACTTCAAGAATATTGTAAGTTAATATTTCATTTCTTACTTAGTAAAATATATACAAAATAGCTTTGGTTTAAAACAAAAGCTTTAATATTAATATTATCTAATTGAAAAACAGTGGCAAGGATGCTTAAATACTTCCACATTTTTATTCTTTTGTGACAAAAAAGTAGCTTTGCCATTTGAGGCAATCTATTGTATTAGGAGGAAATTAAAATGATTAATTATGCACAATGGACTAGACTTGTTTTTTTTTTTTTTAATTTTCAATGTATAAACTTCGAAAATTGCACTACCTCTTTCTTTTCCCAGATATACCAGTAATTATACAAAGCATCCAGGTAAAGTTCTTAAAATTCTCTATGCTGTTCTAAAAACTGGGCAAATATATATAGTTCAAAATTGCCAAGTTCTGAAACACCATCTTGATTGTTTGTATACAATCTAGGGGCATTTTAGACCAAATGCATTACTATTTTCTCTTGTACAAAAATCTATAAATTTTAGACATATTGGTAGAGGGATTGCCAGCAAGTATATTAAACATTCCATAACTTTCAGAAGAAATAATATATATGCATATGAAGAGGATGATATAATAGAAAGATTAACATCATATTTTCAAAAGACTATAAGAGAGTTATGTAAGATTCCAATTTTGTTTCATGGAATTACATCCCCCTGTAGAAATTCTCTTCAACATAGAAGGACCATAGTCCTTTCCTCACATGAAGCATACTAATGAAGTGAAAATACAATTTGCTACATTTGATCTCAGTGACTATATTTTTTATAGTCTAGAAGAATCAGCTGAATTAAATATGGCATTTTTGAATGATTATCTTTGCAATAATAGCTAAAAGACTATATTGTCTTGCAAAAGCATTGGGAAGGAACTCTTTCTTGGAATTTTTAAACTTCTGGTTCTGTTAGTGAAATAGCAGGTGAATTCAGCTGCCAGGGTCAAGGAGATGACACAAAACATACCAAGGGAAACTTACAAGTCAGCATTAATATTATCTGACTTTTAATAGGAAACAGGACTGGGGAACTTATTTGACTGTCTTTGTCAGGTTAAATATTACTTAAAACCTATTGTTGGAGTTACTGTTATAATAAATAAGCTAATAACAATAAATAAAGCTAGAGAAAGAGACAGAGAACAAATAAGGCCAAAGGAATATGCTGCTTTTCCTCCTCTCAACAGTTTAGTTTCCTGAAACCTACATTTCCTGGTATTACAAAGTGAATTATACAATGTGGAAGAAAAAAGCTCCATCCCTGAAGCATTATGGCAAACCTGAAACAATTTTAAGTCTGACATTTCCTGCAGCTGAATCTGATGAGAAACAGATCAAAGTCAAGGTGAATGCTTTCCCTCACTTCCCCCTGAGAAGAGAAGCGGAGTTAGATTCTGTAGCAATTGGTACAATAACTTGCTAGCAGCAACAGTACAAAAAGATCATCTGAGACTATCCAAGTTTATCAAGAAAAGTATAAAAGTATTGTATTTTTTTTAAGTTTAGTTTTGTCACAATGAAATTTTACTTTTCTCTACTGAACAAATTAGATGTCACTAGATAATTGCATAGCACATATCTAGCAGGTCCTCTGTACTCACGGGTTCCATATTCACAGATTCAACAAACCACAGATTGAACATTTTTAGGAAAATATTCACATCTTTACTGAACACATACAGACATATTTTCTTCTCATTGTTCCATAAACAATGCAATATAATAACTATTTACACAGTGTTTACATTATACTTGGTTTTATAAGTAATGTATAGGTTATTTAAACTATATGGAAGGTGCACACAGTTTATCTAAATATTGCACCTTCTTAACTTGGAATTTGAACATCTGTGGATTTTGGTATCCACATATGGGTCTGGCAAACAATCCCTCATAGCTCCATAGTGACAACTATGTTAAATTTTAAAGTACTTTCCATTTTATATTTGTTTTCTGTTGTGGGTAAAGATTATTTAGTAGTGGGATGTAGATTTCCCTTGAAAAAATTTTGAGGATTTATAGGGATGAATGACATAAGGAAATTAATGAATATCAGATGTAGTGATTTTTTAAGTTAATTTTTATACATCAAACTTTTGATAAATAGTAGGCTAGATGTTCCTAAATTATAACTAGCATTAGCCTAAATTAGGAGCTTAAATAACAATTTGAGAGTCTTATATTCTGAGATGTTCATTTATTGTTTCAGATGTAAGTCTGAAGTAAAATTTCACCTGAGAGGTGATTTCTGATGCAGATGTTGCATTTACCCTTTTGAGAAAACACTATGATAAATGATAATCCTATGATATAAACAGAATACCAGTAGAAGGAGGTGAAGAAATACCTCTACTTGCAGAGCAATGACTGAATTTCTGGTCATTGATGTGTCTCTGCTTTCTGAAATGCCCTTGCAGAGCTGTTCTTCCTCTATAAATATTCTTCCCTTACCCAACCTCTCATGATAGCTCATTAAAAATGTGATTTTTTATAATAAAAGAAAAAACCCACAATATTTTATAAGATTCAAATCACAAGTAATGTTAACCAACAAGTTTCCTTTTTTTTTTCTTCCAAGTATTTGAAGAACTAATAATTAAACAAATTTAGAAGGATGTAAATCAATTGTGTGTTTTTAAAATATTCTAATTAGTAACTATTCAGTATTCAATCTATATTTAACTGTTCAAGACTCATCCTACAAAATACAACTTGAAAATTTCATTTTAGAGCAAAAGAAATGAATAACCCATGTCATTGTTGGTTTATATTTGCTGCTGCAGTCTTTAGGAATCTAGTGAGGTTTTGTCCCCAAATTGTTGTTAGAATCAGGCAAAGTAGTTTTAAAAACTGCTATTGGTTATTTCAATTTCATTTAATAATCTGTATTTACCATGATTTTTGATAATGTACTTAAATCACAGATGTTATTTTTACCCACTTTTTTCAAGATAACAAATCATATAGAGGCCCAAAATCTTACTTAGCATCTTTTGGTACAATTACCCACAATAAACCCTATATTTTAGTTTATATTATTGAAAATAATATAATTATCTCATTAGTTTAAAATGTTCATGGTACATATGTCTGTCTTAGGTGATTCTTTGTTCCATAATTGCATATTTTAAAATATAAAAATTTAACTGCAAGTAAATAGGTACACACATTCAGGTATTAATACTAAGTTTACTAATAAAGAGATATGGATATTTTTATCTCTCAGGAGCTTAAAATATCATGGTTTATTATAACTTTGACTTTCTCAGTTATATTAATATTTGTTGTGGTGATGCATTTTTGAGTTACATAATAGTATTCATACTTAAAGAGGTGACAGAAACCCAGAAAGTAATCAGTTTAATATTACCAAGGTATTAGCTGGTCACTGTGGTGTACACTCCTGTAATACCCAGGGGCTCAGGAAGGTGAGGATCATGAGTTGAAAGCCAGACTTAGCAAAAGCAAGGCACTAAGCAACTCAGTGAGACTCTGTCTCTAAATAAAATACAAAATAGGAACAAGAATGTGGCTCAGTGGTCAAGTGCCCTTGAGTTCAATCTCCAGTACCGTCCCTCACCCCCTTAGCCAAAAAAAATATGTCCAAGGAATGCACCTAACACACATAAAAGAGGTGCATAATTTGAAGTTACTATTTGAAATACAACCACATGCACCCAGAAAGTAAGAGAAAATTTCAAATACCAGAGTCAAGCACAAAGTCTTTTCCCCAAATTAAGAAATCCTATTATCAACAAATGTTTTTAGTTCTTGATCCACTTTCTGCATGTTCTTAAGCAAAATTAGTAAAATAAGATTCCTGTTTTGCTTGGAACAGGGTGTTAACTGGTCTTAGTGCAATATCTTGGCAGCCTATGTTCAACTTACTGATATTGTACCTTCTGTGTGTGGGTGATAACAAAAATCTCAATATTATCTTTCCTACATTGGCCACCATGACATTTTTTCAGTCAAAGCAATCAGAACACATGAAATTAAATTAACATTTTTAGAAAGTTGTATAATTAAATACATGATTGTTACTCTTCTAACATTTCCAAACATAGGTATGCATTGTGCATTAATGGAATAGCAATGCCTATGCAGTTAAAATGTGTCTGCCTCCACTTTAATCCAAAGGTGCCCATAACCACAAATCAGAGTATTATTATTAAAGAGCTTAGTGTATGTAGATATAATTTTCACATATTTGGTTAAAAATTAGAGAGACTTATATAGATCTTTTAATTGTTAGGCTATATTATACTAGGCCTTAATACTGCTGCAAAAGGTGATTATAAGGATGTTAGTTAATGTTTTGAAGAGTTTAGAATAGAACATCACTTAAAATAAAAAGTTTTGTAGAATATTCTATTACAGTACATATGCCTTGATTTCTATGAAGTCTGAGAAGCTGAGTCATGGATCATCCATTCCTGAGGGCTATTACTATGCTATTTGTATGCCAGGAATGACAGTGGGAAATATTTTCATTGAACTGAACGTCCCGATTTCAATGGCATTCTAATGTTAGAGGAGATAAGAGTTACCACTCGCTTGTCAGAAACAGATGAATATGACTGCTGCATTAGGAAGCAAATCCCAGTTAAACCTGCAATAGTTTTACCTACAGAGGTATTTTACATTGTCTGATTGGTCAAAAGAAATCCAGAAATGCAATAAAAAAACAATCATAATAATCTATAATAAATAGCATATCACTAATGATAATAACTAAAGATGCTTGATTTATAAAACAAACATGTCTAGTTTGACTTGAATTAATAATAAAAAGTTACAACTCAATACCCAGATTAGAAGGTTATATTAAAAAAAATGAAATCTTTGAATGAAGAGGGAGTAGAGTACTCTTTAAAGAAAAGACTACATTGCCTCCCTACATCCAAATTGTAATATAGTTTCCTACAAACTTTTCCTAAAATGGTATTTTTCTATTTATTATACAATGGGTGAAGAGACAGAGCAGCTAGAATTTGGTATAAATATAGGCAAAGAGGAAAATGGATAATAATTACTGCAGACACAGAATTTTAGCTCTTTAAGCCAGCTTTGTTGCTACTGTGGAAAAAAAATACATGACAAGAACACTTTTCAAGGAGGAAAATTTTATTTAGGGTTCACAGTTCAGAGGTCTCAGTCCATAGACTCCAGCACTATTGCTCTGTATATAATGTGACCAAAGGGCATGGTAGAGGAACACAGCTCAGGACATCATACCAGGAAGCTAAGAAAGAGACTTTTTCTCTCACCAAGTATAAACTGTATACACCAAAGATATGCCCCAATGACCCACATACTTCAGCCAACCCCCGCCCCCGTCTATAGTTACTACCCAGTAAATGATGAGGTTAAACATCTCATAACCCAATCTTTTCACTTCTAAGATTTCTTTCATTATCTCACACATGAGCTTTTGGGAGACATCTCATATCTAAATAACAACATAAGCTTTTAGAATTAAAGTTATTTAGGAGTTTTGAATCCTGATGGTTACAGCAGGTCCCCAAACTCAATGATATTTATTTTACCAATATCTGAATGTATTATACAACAATCAGACACCTCACCCTGATATTCTGAACCATGAAGTGAAAACCAAGTCAAAGCCATTAAAAGTAGTTGTGTTGACCAAATAGCATCTTAAAAGCAATGATACAAACCTAAAGAATTTTCCAGAGATATTGCTATCATAAAGTGACACCATTTGGAACATGAAAGATGGTAGGAGAATGACTTCTAATACATATCATGTATTGATTATATTATATCTAACACATGTCAAAATTGATTATTTTTAGTTAGAAGAAATGATTTATGCAGTTGATATTATCCTCTCTCAACATCATCCTGTATCCTTGAACCATCATTCATCCACACAGTGCTCATGGTGTTAGAGGTGAAGCTAATGCAGATATCTACATCATGGACTTATATTTTCTTGCAATGAGTCCACCTATACTCATCAGTGCAAAACCTGCCTGCATGAGGAGACAAGTTCAAACAAGAAAAAAAAAAGCTTATTTTATTGGATGCATTGATTAATTCTGATTCTCAATGGGGGCCAAATGGGTGACTTATGAGACATCTCTTATATTCCTATTTATTATGATAGAACTTGGTAGACACATCAAAGAGTCCAGGAAGAACCATTAATTTCTTAGACATTCTGAAAAGAGGACTTAGGTCATAGCAACAAGCAAGTCACCAGGAACCACAAAAGTGCTTGTTTAAGGTCTGGTCAATATCAACTGGAAATTAAAAGATGAATCTACAAATATGATTTAAGACTATGTGATTTATGCATAAATGAAAACCATGGTAGTTTTGTATATTAATATGTATTTATTAAAATGTTTCCTCCATATTTCTCTTTTCCAATTTTCTTATTATCTCAAGAAATATGCAAAAATAGTAATTTATTCATATTGGTACAAGAAATAAAAGAGAATGTGACAAAGACAATGGATGAGGTGACGTATGAGCAGAGGTGTGCTGGTAAGTTTTTCATTATCAGTCTTGTATTAAAAGAAAAAAAAAAGAAGGCATTTGTTGCATTGTCTGGCTTCAGTGCTGTCAATTCTCTGATTTAAAGTTGCTAGCATTCACTGAATGCAAAGTTAAGACAAGATGAACAAAGTTAATTTTCTTGAGCCAGTGTAAGGTGGCTCCAGTGGAACTCTGCAAAGATAGTATTTCTCCACTCTTTCTATGATGTGACTTTTGTATTTCCCTTTCGGGGACTGGATTATAACTTCCCTTTTATGGGGGTTCATGTTCATAGCAGAAGTGATGCTATACTTGGTCCTAAGAGCCAGTTAATCTTCTTCCAGGATCTCTTTAATTTCTGTCTGGAAAAATAGTAAGAACTATTCTGTGAAGGAGCTCAGGGAACCACAAAAGAATGCTATATGTAATCATTCCACTGGTGTCCCAGGCTGAGAGGATAGGTGGATGATAGCCAGTATCACACAACACTCACATGAGGGTGTGAGCCTTCTGATGATGAGTAGAATAGCCCTTTATAAAACTATGTGAGAAAGAATAATATCTTAAAGGAAAAATAAAATACACATAAAGCATACCAAAATACAATATATCTAATGTCAAAATTTGTACAACAATATCTCCTAATTCTGGAGATAGATCTTTGGCCTTTATGGAATATGTATGATATATGGGGCCCAAATGTGGCATCCATATGGTCTTGATTTGAGTATGATCAAATGCTTTTCAGCATTTTTTTACAACAGCATCTTCTCTTTCTCATATTCACTAGTGCTGCACCAGCAAGTAGGCACAATATTTGCTGCTTGCACCAACGATCTGTCCTTATATGGATGATCATGACAGTAAGTATAGACACGTGTGCCCAAGTTTCAGAATAAAGATAACTGGTTTCAGTGTGAAAGCAACCTGTACTGGGAAAAAATATTCTCAGGTCTCTGGTACTTCTTTACATCTTGCAAAGCAAGGCATTGATTGCCTCTTGTGGAAAATGTTGTCAACGAGGTGTGTATGTTAGTTTGCCCTGAGAAGTAGAAATGTCTCCCTCCGACACAAAATTCATGTTTGCTTACATTCTATTATAAAATGTTTAGGTTATTTCATTTCATAGAAATCCATTATGTGTGCAGTCATAAATGTTACTTTTCATGTCATTTTGTGGAAGCTGGGTCAAGGAGAATCCATGGAATTAATCCAATTGCAATTCTGCCTGCTGTTCTGTGAAACCTGTAGTTCTCTTCTGCAATTCAAGACTCATCCTCTGCATGGTCCACAAAACTGTGACAACGTAATTTTTTGGCTTGAATTATAATAAAATCTCAAATCTTTCACTATTTTTGACAATATGTGGTCTAGGATGAGGAGGAGTTTTGGACAAGTGTGATGATTTTAAATGTCTTTCTTCATTTGGCTTCATGTAAAAGCTTTTAATAATTTCTCAGAACTTTGAATCATAGGGATTTTTGGACTTTTTTTTTTTTCAAAGACTTACAAAGCACGTATCTTAGAGTGGTATTTTTGTCTTAATTTATCATTCTTTAATTTATATGTTCTTTAATTTATATGTTCTATATATTTTTTGTAAACAGCAGTGAAATTAAAATAACAAATAACTTTCAAATTTTTGTAATACTTTATTGTCTAGGAAAAGACAATTGTTTTCTATCATTCTAATTTAATTTTCATCAAGATTGTTTTGTTTCTTTTGGGTTTTAATTATGCTTCCAATCTACTCCATTTTATTTAAAATTTACTTTACATCAATGTTTGTATGCTATTTAAACTGCACATTTTACAACATCTGTTTCAATTATGCTCTCTCTTATTATCATTTTTTCTGCAGCTGTTTCTGTCATGGACTGCCTGATGTCACAAGTTTGTTTTGCTTGATTTTTCAATTTTGTTTTCTTGTTTTAGGAGAAAATACTTCTTAAAAACTATTTAGATTAGGGCAATCATTTTCTTATTATTTTCTTTGTGTTTCTGTAGAGTAGTTTATTATTTGCTTCAAAGGAAGTAAGTAATTTGACACGAGTCTACAAGGGAACACTCATTATGACTAGAGCCACATGGAAAAGATTCCACATGTGAGGCTGTGAACAGGGCATCTCCTCATGTCTCGGACCTCTAATCAATGACAGTACCAACAAGAATCTGTGAGTGTAGTAGCTCAAACTGGAAGCACAAAAACCTAAGGTGATGAGCTTCCTCAGACCATGTCCAGTTCACACTATCAAAAGTTTCTTAAATATAAAATTATTAGGGCATAATTAAGAATCAGATAAACATAGATGTTGTCATTTTATGCCACAGTTTTTTTTTCTATGAATAATTTTGTCAGTTTGGTTCTAAAGGGGTAACAAATCAATAAGCAGCATCTATACATTTGAATGCTGCTATTACTGTACATATTATGTCATCATTTCCATCACTACATATAGTGTGTTATATATGATATCATTATTTAAGGCATATGAAATAAAAATATCTTGAATTCAACAAACATTTGATGATTCTTTCATATTTGAACTTTCTATTAGAAACACCCAAAATGAAATTGTTCATGATACTTAAAGGATGCTCTTTGATAAGCTAATGAACCTGAAATTAATTTCATAATTACTATAGCCTATAATCTTCACTGTAATAAGGAACTTTTATGGACCCCATTTTGTGAAAAAAAGAAGGCAAATTGAGAAAGTTTTAGATTAAGTATCGGTCCCATGTCACAAATGTGTTTTCTAATGGAAGTGGAAAAACCCTGGCCTTTGACTGAAAATAGAGTTCCTTTCATTTTATGTGGAGTATTATAAACACCAACTATCTGAACATTTATACTAACTCATTAGAATCATAACATTTATTTCTAATGGCAATTCAATCAAAAACTGCATATCTGTCAATGGATATATTTTTATTTGCATGTATTCTTTTTTTATGAAGACACAAAATGGAGAAGTATGGATAAATGATTTTCTATATTACTTTTAATACTAACAATTGATAGTTTCATATTTTTTCAAGTAACTCCAATTGATCTAAATATTATCAGATAAAGCATATGCTTAGCATTATATCAGACATATGTTTCAGGCATACTTAGGTGCCTGTAGATTGCAATATATTTTATTAAATATAAATCCTTGTTTATGTGAAGAAGCTTGTATTATTATTATTCAAACATGTACAGAAATAATTATTGTTAAAATTTATATATTTTCTCATAATTCATGCTTTTTATTTATAAGTCAAACTAGGTAGTCTTGATCCTTCAAATCATGATTTTTTTTTTTTTTTTGTGGAGACTATTAAGATACCTGAAAGATTTTGATGGGGATAATGTCATACACAATAACTCATCTTGTTTTCTATTGCTATTTTCTCTCATTTGTAAACATAGTCAGCATTTTCTTTGCCATTGTAATAGTGTTGTTAATAAAAACTGAAAGGATATAAACCTAAACAAAAGTTTAAATTATTGCATTATTAATGGTGGGAATGAAGATAAAAATGAACTATCCAAATCATTTTTAGTTACCCAGTTAACAAAAACTAAGGAAAATTACATTTGATACCTATAGCCACTCATCTGTCTTAAAGATTTAGGAGTCTTGTGAGGCAATTGATTCCTTTGGACAGTTTATAATTCCCATAATAATATTCTTGAGGTTTACATTCATGAAATATACAATGAAAATTTTCTTTATAAAATTGAGAAATGGAATAAAGCAAACTCATCATACTAAATTGTTGAAATGATACTTGAAAATTTTTACATAAATAGCTACACTAATTGCTAGGGCCATTCCTTGCTCACATAGCTATTTATCAAAGATGAAATGATAAATATAAGCTATAGTTTATAAAATTATTTTGAAAATATTAAAATAAGTGATTTATATTGTGAATAGATGACTAAAAATGGGAGTACTGTATTATGTATTCAGAGATTGTTTTTCTTTATATGTATTCCAGTGAAGTAAATACGCACAGTAGCTTTAAATGAATTATTGGAATGATTAACTTTTGGGAGGCATATAAAGTATGAAAATCCTGAGAAAGCATCAAAATAGATTGCATTCAGGACTGTAAGAATAAGTTTTAATGTGTAATTCACAAAATTATGAAATTTACTTTTGTGAGATTATAAATCTATAGCAGGAAAATGATAAATGCTCATAGTTAAACATCAGAACATCTTATTTTCTTCTTATTGTAGGAGCTCTGTGTATCTACAGTTGCTGACACTATCAACATGAAGTCTATTAGGAACTTCAATCTTTTTCAGTTACCAATGCTGTGAATAATACCCATCTAAGAGTACTTAGAAAAGAACACTTTCATAGAAAAAATTACTACTCTTTTATCTGGTAATATTTTATGCTACATTAAATAACAAAATACTGATGTTCACTGCTCACATAGTTTTTAATAATATGAACATTGACAATTTATAAGTAGAAATAATGTAATACAATGAAAAGAAATAATTGCATTGGGAAAAATGAAGTCCAATATTCATAAAATGTTCATTAAAATACTCTTACAAATACTTACTATCTTGAACTTTATTTGGGGGCAACTTACTTGGGTGGTTTCTTTAAGTTATGTCATAGAAACGCTCATCTTTGCTTCTCAACAACATATTGCTTACATTTTAAGATATAGAATAAAGACAATGTTTCTTTTTCTTCCATTTTGTAAAACAGGGGTCAGTGAACATTTGCTGTAAACAGCCAAATAGTAAAAAGATCATGTAATCTGGGATCCACCATCTCTATAATGGTTACTCAACACTAAACAGTTCAGCCCAAAGTTTCCTAAAGCAATCCTAAATGACAGCATGGCTGCGTAATAATAAAACCTCATTTTCAGAAACAGGGTAGCTGCACATACTTGGCCATAGATAGACGTTTGTTAATCCATGTAAAATAGGACATTAATCAAACAAACAAACAAACAAAAAAACCTCAAGCATGCCTAAAGCCTTAACATAAGCCTTAACATGCCAGAGATATACAATGTCTGGAAAGTTCTAAAGGACTCTTCATCAATTAAGGTATTTTATCAGAAATACCCAGGGAATTGTTGAGGATGCTACATGTTTGGACACTGCTGAAAGAAAGACATGTGGTCTTCCAGAAGCGTCAAGAGGGTCCAAGAAGTTACGTCCAACTTACTTTCTCCAACTTTCTTTGTGTGTGTTATAAGGGAAGTTTCTTGGATCTTGATGGAATTGTCTTACATTTTGGCAAAAGGTTTGTTTTGTGTACCACATAAAATACCTTCTGCATAACTGACTGAAATAGCTGAATGGTAGTAGCTGAACTCCTTTAATTCACAATTTTGGACAAATGATGTGTCTATACAATGGAGCTTCAGAGTGTCTTTGGAGAAAAGATAATGCTCTTTTCCTTTCTCTATAATATTTCTTCTAATAAAGACTGTTAACTGAGTGTTATTTTAGGGAATAAGTATGTTTAATGACTTACTATCAACGTTTACAAAATTTATCAACATAATTTTTTTTTTTTTACCTTTCAAAGTACACCATAAACAAAATATGAGAAAATAGTGGACAATATAAATAAGTAGTCAGTCGAAGTTGTATATAGTCAGCCAAGTTGTACTTAGGTGGGTCACACCTGTAATCTCGGTGGCTTCGGAGGCTTAGGTTAAGGCACATGTTCAAAAGATAGTTTCACCAATTTAGTGAGGCCCTAAGCAATTAAGTGAGACTCTGTCTCAAAATAAAATATAAAAAGGAGCTTGAGATGTGATTCAGTGGCTAAGTGCCCCTGTGCTCAATCTCCTGGTACCAAAAAGAAAAAAAAAAGTTATACTTAGGTTAATTGCTATGGTATATCAAAGCATTTGAAATGAGATGGTGATGTCAGCACTAAATCAGAAGGTGATGTCATCTTTAGTTAATTGTCATTCGTTTCTTTGGGTCAGCCATTTATTTAATACATAGTCAAATATGTTTCTACAATTGTATCATTATTCTTAATTGTGTGAATTAACATTTAGGAGCTGAGGCTATTAGGTTTTGTGGATGTACTTTTACTCAGAGATAAGTTTCGGTACTCATGTTTTATTCATTTAATTTTCACATCCTTTTTCTCCTTTTCTGTCTATTATTCATTATCATTTACAGAGTTTCATTCTTTATAATATTAAGATGAAAATATCTATAAATTTTTCTTATCCAGAAAGTACAAAAAGTTCTATAGTAGATAACATGATTAACACCTTAAAATAATTAAAATTAGAATTTCTCCACATAACTAAAAAAGAAAAATGGAAAGGAAATTAATATTACTGATTATTTACCTGGTACCAAACTTAATTCATGAACCTCAGAAATTGCTGTGAATAGAGCTATAGTGAGTCTATTTTTCTAATGTTAAAAAAATAAAATAGACATAATAGTACAGAGACAAACCTTACAAGGCCTAAGTTTTGTGCTACATTTACTGAGGGGGAAAATGGAAAGAAGGAAGAAAAAAAAAGAAACTAAACTAAGAAGTATAAGAAGAAGCAAGAAGCAGTAGAGGAATTAGATATTACACCTGCTATACCTTGTACTCTTAGTCCTGTGCTGCACAGTGATGTTGTCTGAGTATAGAAGACCAGAATGCAAAAGGATTAAAATTTCAGGAAAACATCACTTCTTTGATTTATTTAGCTAGAGATATTAAATAGTTTTGATAAATCCATGGACCATAATGTTGATTTATCCTTTAAGCAACCACTTATTTATTTCAAGTGACCCATTTTACTCTGCTTTTTACTTGTTCAATTCCAAATCTTTGTACGGTATGAATTCACTTTGACACTTGGACCTTTTTCTCTGAAGTTTTTTCTACGTTTTCACTGTCCCAAACAGGATTCCAGGAAATTCTTTTGCCCCTGGGTGGGAGATGTCAGGGATCGGGAAAGCAACAAAAAATATAGATAGAAACATTTTCTTTTTCTAAAATTTTAAAGGATTATTCTAAACTGAATCAATCTCAAATCTGGAAAGATATCTAGTACTCTGATTAGAAACTGGGAACAGAGAAGAAGAAATTCATAGCAGGGAAAAGAAAAACAAGAAAGCTGAAGTCAACTTTAAGACTTCAACCTTATTTATAAGGTTAATCATATCTAAGTTATTTTCCCTTTTGGCTTTATTACTTTCTAATATAGTTTTTGCAGCCCTGAAGACAATTTCCTTATTTTATCTCATCATAAGAGAACATACTGACATCAAACTGTCTCTGATGAAAGCATTTCATTTCCCAGAGAGGAATTAGCAAATGCATTTCTGAGACTTGAATGTGTGCCAGACCTTGTGTCAGATGCATTAGAAATGAACATATCTACACACTGCCAAATTTTCAATGCCAAGAACAACACTGGAAAAATGCCTTTGACTAACTTCTTAAATTTATATTATTTCTCATTTCTGAATTACAATCACTATCAGTAATAAACCTGAATATTTTATTTCCTTTTGCATTGAACCATCAATGTGTAGTATAAAGTGATATCAAATTTCTATCTCATTGTAATAAAAAATATATGCTTTTTACCTGAATGAAATTTCATTCCTTTTTTCAACATTTACTTTCCTTTAGATTAAAAGTTTAAAAGTGAAGAATCTATCTAACCAATTATATTCCACTAAATATACATGATGCTGCTCCACCTGAGGTCAATGTTTGAACCACTGTGACCCAAATCAACATGTAGGAACTTCTAGGGAGTAACTCCATCTGAAATTGGGAGTAGTGTTATGTCAATATGTAATATTTAAGGCTCTCACATTTGGAAAAAACCTGAATGATGTTGCTTTAGAGTTTGTATCATTATTGTACTTTTAGGTGTAGCATTCAAAGATATTGTTTTAAAAGAGCATGAAAGTAAAGTATGACACTAGTTGAGAAAGAGTAATTGTATAACAATAAGGAAGCATTTTCCAAATCAACTGTATATCTGTCTGCCTTTTGGATAATACTTGCTACAGAGATACTAACATATAGGTTATTCTTAATGAAATTTGGAAAGGGTAGGAGAAATGAGATGTTTATCAGAGATAATTTGATGAATGACAATTAGGATAACAGCTAATTTGTGGGTAATTTTAAAAAATGTTCTAATTAGTTTACATGATGTTAAAATGTATTTTGACATATCACACATAAATGGAGTATAACTTCTCAATCTTCTGGGTTGTATATGTTGTACAATCATACTAATTATGTAATCATATATGTACATAGGGTAATAATGTCCAATACATTCTATTATACATACTTTTAAAAAAATTTCTCCCATCTATATCATTATCTTCATTTGTCATATTGTAGTATTTGGTAAATACCATGGCAATTCATGAATCTCAAGAGGAAATGTACACCAAAGATGAAAACAGTCTATTCCCAATAATATGAAAACTACTATATACCAAGAAACACTTGAATCTGGGGAAAGAAAACAATAGCAACAAGTAGAATCTGGTTAAAATAAAACAAACAACTTCCATTATATTTAATATTAAACTATCAAAAGGGTGAAGATGCTTCCATATCCAAAAAAACAATATAGAGCAAAAGTGACAAGGTAGAAACAAGCATTAGTGCCTATTTTCACACTGAGAGATTCTGATGACCCTCGTAAAAGCTCTGAAATCAATTGAACTGAGTGTAGAAAACAGACAAGAAATCCATTGACTGAGAGCAAGTCAGGAATGTAAGAGCAGAATCCCATGTGTAGGACTTTGAAGGATTTTAACTGTAGTTGGGGGACATTCAACAAATAAACAGAAAATGACAGCAGGGAAAATTACCTGAGGATGATTGATTCTAGGAAAAGGATCTCTCTCTTTGTCTCTGCTTCTCTCTCTCTCTCTCTGTGACTCTCTCTCTCTCTCTCACACACACACAGTTGTAATCACAGAGTAAAACTTATTACTTGAAATGATTACTATGAATAAATTTGTTCCAACACATGTGATCATATAGTTGAAATCAATAAATTCTAAAGAAATACAACTTACAAAAATTGACTCTAGAGGAAATGGAGCTACTAAATGAACCCAACATCATAAATGCAACCTAATTAGAAATTAAGAAAACACTTGACACAAAGTAACACATGGTACAGTATGCTTTACAGATGAGTTCTACCAAATATTAACAAATACGTTTCTAAAATTAGAAAAGCTCTTGGAAAACAGAAAAACTAGATATTTCCATCTCATTTTATAAAACATGAATAAACCTTATAGGAACACAGCTAAATTAGATTAAAGGAGAGCAAAGTAGACATTAATATCACCAAAGATATATTGATAAATATAAAAAATTACTGAGCACTGCAAAGAAATATACACTCATTATGAGAAAATTTATTCTAGAATATAGAATAAATAGTGAAAAGCACATTTAACATGGAATTACCCCCATTAACATATCAAATATTATTTTAACAAGTGTAGAGAATATGTATAATATTTCAAAATCACTTAATGCTTAAAATTATCAACCTAATAAAAAAAAATTTATAAAAAACAGGAATAATATATCAAATATCATAATAAATGATGAATTTTTGAGAGTATACTTCTTTAGAATTATTAAAAATTTGGTAATTATAGCTGTCAACATTTTTATTTCTAACTATATGTATTCAAAATTCCTATGATGATTCAAAATTAAGAAACTAACTGAAAGATACTTATTTGAAACAAAAGAAAGTTTAGGATTTTGAAACAGAAAATTCAGGAGTTTTCATAGAATATACAGATAAAATATTAAAATTTATAAAGTCATATGTAGTTTATTATTGACAAAATTAACCTGGCTCTCAAATGAATTTTTGTAAAACAGTAATGATCAGTCAAGGAATTTAATTTTAAATTGATATTTTTCAGTTTTAGCAAATAATATAAATACATTATAAAATTTAAAAAAATTGTACAGGTATTCTTGAAGAATGCTTACAATATATTAATAAACATTAAGTAATTTCTAGGGGCAAATACTAGTGTGTGAATGCAGATATTCAACACTGTGGAATGAAAATCATTTCCAAATTTATGCCAAATTATTTGATAGTATGCAAATCTTTATATTACCAAAAAAAAAACAGATTCTAATGTCCACATAGAACATGATTTGCAAATAGACATTTGAAGCAAGTTTAATATTAATTGAAGGGGGTCTTTATTGACATTGTAGGAAATTTAGCAGCATCACTGGTCACTACCCACAGTAACATTAAAGACATCCAAGCATCTCAAGACATCATTGTATCCCACTGTAAGTAAAACTGCCTAAATTCATAATCTTTGATATGGAGGAATGAATGACTGAAAAGTGAATACTATTTTGAAGAAAATTAATGAGAAGTCTTGATCTGTGAAATAAGAGGTTGTGATGATAAATTTTCATAATTAAGACTAACAATATATACAGTAATAGGATGTTATTCATTAATTATTCTTAGAATAAATATTAATAAAGGATCAATGAATGTTATTCTTTTATATATGAAAAACATCAATACACATTGAAGTCTGTAGATGTAACAAGCAAAATTATTAAACTTTAAAAAGCAACAAAAAAGAATAACTTGTCAATTTAGATAAGGACCATTTCTTTAGGCAAAGTCAAAGAACTACACACTATTTGGAAATAATTGATAATATTGGCTTATTTTGTGTAAAACATTACTTATTTAAAATGCATAATTATAAAAAATCTAGATCCCCCACTGCCAGAGTGACACCTATAAATAATTAAAAAGTTTTTCAAAGTATGTAATCAACATATGTAAAATAAAAATAATTACTGAATTAAGTGTTTTAAAAATTGGTTCTGTACAGAATAAATGCAAATAAGCCATAGTTTGTCTTTAAAAAAAAATAACCTGTGACTATCAGAGAAAATAACTTTAAATCTAAATAAAATTCAAATTTACTATTAGCAATTTTAAAATCATTAAAAGTAAACTAAAATCTCTCAATATTTTGTGTGTGTGCCAAGTTGTGCAACAACTAAAAGTTTTTATTGTACCAATAGTGAAAGTCTAATAGATACATACTTATGTGGGTATAGGTCTTTATTTGCAGGGGAAGGCAATTCAAATGAAATTAATCTTCACATAACAGATATTATTTGAGGTTATCTGGGATCCATTTGTTGACATTCAAAGAAATTTCTTAATTTAAAAAAGGGATACATATATTTAAATTTTAATAATCAATAAACTGTTAATTTTACTGAATTTTATTTGTATTATGTTTTACATTAGAATGTTCAAAAGCAAGTTAAAAATGTTTCTATAGTGATCTTGTTCTTTCTCACTACTGTTAACATGAAGTACATTTGAAATATTTGTGTGTTTTGTTATAGTTATTTTAACATAATGGACTATAAGACATACTATTTGGAAAAAAGTTACAAATTCAATTTAAATCAATAACTGATATCAAGTGGCACTGACAGTTCGCTGAGTTCCATTCTCTCTGTATATATAGTCATCTACTAGTCTGCTGTCACATTTTATAAAAACAATTCTGACAAGCCTGTCTATCCATAGTAATTTAATACAGTGATATGGAATGTAAATGAACTAGAAAATAATACATTAGAACCTCCACATACATAAATTAGAACGGACATATTAATACTGTCATTTTTGCTAACTGCCAGCATTTTCAACAGATGAATACATGTGCAACTATGATTTTAGACAAACCACAATGATGCTAGCCTTAAAATAAAAGGGAAAGAATGTAACATAAAACTCAATATAAAAACAAATATAACCAATATCTCTAGATATATTAATTTTTAGTGGCTAGTAAACTTATTGATAGTAAAGTTATTTCAAGGAGTTAACACACGTATTTCCAAGTGTACCATGAATTTTAAAAAGCTTATAAAATCAAATTTAATATCTTTGTTGGTAGGTTTGAAAATTTCTTTTATTCTTAAAAGAACTTCTAACAGAAGTATCTTTGTAATGTTCTACAACATCAATATGTTCTACTGAATCAGGAGATTTTTCCTAGATTTTTTTTTTACATAATGTTCAACCAACCATCTGCTTTCTTTTATTTATCTTTTGATTATGTTACTGCAATACATTATTTTAATCATTGGGTTTTGTACAGACATCATAATATTTTAATTGATCACTTATTTAAAAAAATAAGTGATCAATTAAAATTTTAATAATCAATAAACTGTTAATTTTACTGAATTTTATTTGTGTTATGTTTTACATTACAATGTTCTTAACATTACTCTAAGCATTGTTGAAGCAGCAACTTTTTGCCCCCAATAATTGTGCATTCTAGAAGGAGAAGTAATTTAACTCATGTGCAAGAAACATCAGAAACCGACCTAGTGGTTAGATTAGATAATAAAGGAGGGGCTGATTTATGAGCACCAGTAAGTAAGAGTATAGCTTCTATAAGACCATTCCCAGGTGTGTTGGCTGATTATGAGAATATTTAGTGGATTATGACTAGTATTTTAGAATGAATGTGGGTATACCAAAGAGTAGCATAGCATAGTACAGCATAATACACAAGAAAAATCAGGTGTTCTGACCTAAGAAGAATACAGACGCTGAGAAAACATTTTGGATTGTAAGTACCTGAGAAAATGCTTCCATTTGTGTATGTGATTCTGTAATAATCCATGATATAAAATTCATTTATTATCAGTAATCCAGAGTAATATATATTCAAAAAGTACCAAAAAATTATAAACACTCTTTTACAGAAATAGGCTTGGTATACAGCAATTGTTTAATAATTTCTATATTTTGGGATCACTTCCAGATGTTTCATTTTTTTTAATATTTATTTTTTAGTTTTAGGTGGACAAAATACCCTTATTTTATTTTTATGTGGTGTTGAGGATCTAACCCAGCGCCCCTCACATGCCAGGCGAGCACGCTACCGCTTGAGCCACATCCCCAGCCCCCAGATGTTTCATTTTTAATCCTCACAGTAGTATTCGATTAGATTATTATTATGCTCATTTTACAAAGGCAGAAAATGAGACAACAATCTGATTAAGTACTTTCTTAAGTGTGATTTCAAATTAATATTTCATATACACTTAAAAAAGGGTTTGAAAAGTTGTTTTTCATTATAAAGAGATAAGAGAAGGGCTGGGGTTGAGGCTCAGAAGTAGACCACTAGCCTAGCATGTGCAAGGCCCTGGGTTCCATCCTCAGCACTACATAAAAATAAGTAAATATATATATATATATATATATATATATATATATATATATATATATACACACACACATATACACACACACACACATACATATATGGAACTTTAATTCCATTTGCAATAAATTGAGCACATCTGATATATATCTGAGATACGAGAAGGCTTGGGATGTGTCTCAGTGGTACAGTACTTACCTAGCCTGTAGGAGGCCTTGGGTTTGATTTTCATCACCACATATAAATAAGTAAAATAAAGGTCCACTGACATCTAAAAAAAACCCAGATATTTAAAAAAAATAATTAACAAAAAAGGGCTAAGAGAAAATCTTTTATTTTGTTTTGAAAACATTGTTTTGTTTTCTTTTCTGCAATTTTTACTCTGATAAAAATGTTGCAACAATATATTTGCAGATTTAATTATGTGCCCAATTAGTTTTATTTCCTTGGGAATATAACTAGATTGGCACATAACATGTCCCACACTAGATGGGATGTTTAAGGCCCCGAATATATTTTCATAAAATAATATTTAGAGAGATCACTGAAACTCATGCATAAATTAACAGTACACAAATTTACTTGGGTGCTTATATGAGCCCCTGGTTTCTCTGACTATTCTAGGAAATTGAGTTTCTTTCTGCCCTTGTTGTTTGTATAGTTTTTTGCCTTAACCTTTAAGTTCTTTCCTCCTCCACCATTATTCACAGAACAAATACTTAGATCACTATGCAAAGATTCATCAGGCTGCTGTAAATTGTGTTCAAGTTATTTTGTCCTCTTACCCTATCAACTATTGGAAGTCAGATTTTGTTGTTGCAGTTTTTTGTTTGTTTTTATTTAAGTTTCCATTTACATGGAGAAAAATAAAACAAATGACTAGAGAGTAAAATATTGGCTCCAAGGGCTACCACCCACACATGTCATGATGCTGTCACCACTCCTTTTTTTCTTTTCTTTTCTTCTAAAAAGACCACCCCATATAAAAGTTTGACATAAAGAGTTATTATGATTAAAACTATTTCCTCATGGTTTTGAGAGCATCTGAGCTTTCTAATCTCAGAAGCAATATTGTGCTTTGTACATAGCGTTATTCTCATTTTTGGTAATCTTCAAGGAAACATTTTGATTTGGTTCAGTTCTAATTTTGAAAATAGAGTAAAATTTGCTGTGTTCCCTAGTAACCTAAAGAAAGTATGAATTTAAGAAATGATAGCAGGTCAAATGGGTAACTGAGAAATTTCTTTGTAATTAACAATGTAAGGGATGGTGATTGAGTTGCAGTTGGGTGGAAGATACTTAAGATTTTGAGACTTAAATGAAGTTTTTTCACCTTCCCTTGACTAATATACTCCTGCAGGATACTAAGATGGATGCCATTAGTCAGATGGATGGAAAAAAGATGTTATACATGACTAGTCATTGTACTTCATTCAATAGTTTTGGGAGTGCTCAACACATGGGGCTGGGTAGACAGTATTGAAAGTATAAATTCTGTGACTTTTAACTGACTACTAGATTAAGAAGTAGTTTTAGTTAATTAGATTGTCACACACAGCTGAGATTATCCAATATGGTAAATGCTTGAGAGGATGCACTACTCTGTTACTTTGAATGGGCTCAACTAGATGGTTGTGCAGCATATGATGTTATCTCCTGCTCTAAAACCTTGATTAGTCTGGGCTTAATTGATCAAAAGGGGCAATTCACGTGGCTGACAATATTTGCAGCTTTTTGCTGGGAGCTTATTTGTGGAGGTTTATTTTCTTTGCTACTAAGGGTTCTCAAAAGATGATGACTGGGATGCAAAAGAACACAAGCAGAAAGTGCAGAGTCCAAAAATTTGCTTTTGCTATTGTCTAATAAACTTGGTTCCTTAATAGATTAGCAGAATGCACATACAAAGATAGAAGAAAAAAAATTACTAGCTTTGGAGACTTCTGACCACAAAAACTTTTCCAACATAGTCACACATTATCCCATTCAGCTTCCTTCACTCAATTATTTCACTAATCTATTGATCTACAATCAAATTCACTGATCTTTTCATTGGCTATACATGATATACAATTAACTCTATATTGTAAAATTTTCATTTCAGATATTTCCATTTTCAAGTCTAGAATTTTGATTCTGTTCTTTTTTATTTTTCCTAATCTCTAATCTCCTGCTGTAATTCCCCATATTCTCCATAATGTGTTTTTTTCCCCTTTGATTCCTTTAAATCTTGTTGAATGTTCTATTAATATTCCCCCTAGCTAATTTCAAGTTTTGAAGTTCTCATTTTATTTAATTGTTTGATATTGTTACTTCCAAACATTACCACAGGCTTGATGATGTAAAACAACACAAATTTTCATCTTGCATATCTGGAGGTCAAATCTGATGCAAATATCTCTGGCTAAAATCAAGGTAACCTAGGGATATATTTGTTTCTTTTGAGAGATTATGGGGCAGAATCCTTTTCTTGTTTTTTCTAGCTCTTAGAGGACTCACATATTTTTGGTTAGTATCTCCTTACATCCAACTTCAAAGCCACAAATGTTACTTAAATTCCACCTCTCTCGCTGTCTTCCAATTTAAGAATACCAGTGATTACAATGTGCCCATATGTATAAACCAAATTCATCTATTTTATAGTCAGTTGACTAGGAACTTTAATTCCATTTGAAACCTTAATGGGCAATTACCATACAATCTAATAGTCACATACTTTGGATATTAGGATATAAATTCTTTTTGGAGAAGGTGAGAAAAATGCCATTATTTTGCATACAAATTCCATTAAATTTTCACTTCCAATATTACATATTTCAGTAGAATTCATATTTTGCCCTCCTATATTGTTTCTTTAGTTTTCTGAGTTACCCGTAATTTCGGCTGCTGCCGCAGTCCGGCTGCAGCAAAATAACCAGGGGGGGTGGGGGGGCAACGAACAACTTGCGTATATTGATACAGCAGGAGTGGGAGCCATTTCTTGCAGGACAACAGAGGTATTTATACATTTCACACAGCTTATCTAATTAACATAAACTTGATACAGCAGTCAACCAATAAGGAATCTTCACACTTAATGGCTCCCTGGAGTTACTTCACAAACAACTCTCTCTGGCAAAATGCCAGGCGCCATCCAGACTTGTTTACAGACTCTAACAGGCTGCTATGTTATCAATTTCCTCTAAATCCTTACATGTGTGTTAGTTGTAAAAATTAACATTTCCTAATTTCAGTTTTCTAAATTATGATTTTTTTAATGACTCTAAAAATGGAGTTGACCACCTTTTAATTAGGACTTCTATTTTTATAGAAGCAGAAGGAGACTTGACTAATTTTGATATATACTCTTTGTCTTTTGTTTTCAAGAGATGAAGTCTTACTATGCTCCCCAGGATGTGCTGGACTCCTGTGCAAAGGGATCCCTGCCCCAGCCTCTTGAGTACCTAGGACAGTAGGCATATTATACTGTGTCACCAACATGTACCATTAATGTCTGCTTAAGAGTAATTATTTTTATTCATTTGCCCATGATCATCTAAGTGAAACCACTTAGAAGTCCATACTCTCTAAGATGTGTCAAACTAACTCTTATCATGTATTACCATAGAATATTGTCCAGTGCTTGCTACTATTTTCCCTTATTATCATGAGGGGTTGATTCTAGGACACTACCCCTTCTGGAGATACCACATCTGTTACATATAATGATAAAGTATTGGGCTGAGGTTGTAGTTCAGTGGTAGAGTGCTTGCCTAGCACATGTGAGGCACTGTGATTCATCCTCCGCTCATATAAACATAAATAAATAAAAAGATGATGTCCATCTACAACTAAAAACAAATTTAAAAATGATAGAGTATTTACATGCAATCTACTCAAATCCTCCCACATATTATAAATCAACTTAAGATTACTTATAATATCAAATACAATGTAAATGCTACAAAATTAGTTATTATGCACTACTGTTCAAGGGATAATAATATGATAAGAAGTCTGTGCATATTAAGTACAGATACAACTGTTATAGGCATAACTACCTTTTTGGTCTATAGCTGGTTAAATTCAGAGACACTGAACCTGTGGCTATGGATGGCGGCTAACTGCACGTCTTTTTTGTGACATTTCCCTAAATGCTTTCTTTGTACAATCTGCTTTGGTCCACTTCATCTTCAGACTTTCTATTTAGACTAGGTTTCTATCACTTAAGTTACATCCTTGAAAACTCAATTTTGTGAAGTAATTCTAAATTCCGGA
This sequence comes from Marmota monax, assembly GCF_021218885.2. NCBI lineage: Eukaryota > Metazoa > Chordata > Mammalia > Rodentia > Sciuridae > Marmota > Marmota monax. Next base: position 5,630,340 of record NW_026695209.1, on the reverse strand, counting down.
CTTGTTAATATGGGCATATAAGTTAATATGGGCATATGGGGTATTATATTGAGACAATGGAACAATAAAGATTTTTTTGGAGGCTCTGAAATTGTTTTATATTTTTCTGTAATCAGAATGTGATATTATTAAAAGGTAATTTCAAACATGTATGTGTGTGTGTATGTATGTATGTGTTCATGTACATATGTGTGTGTTCTTTGTGACTGGTGCAGAATTAAAAAAAAAATTACCTTTCTCCTAGAATAGGAGAAAATAAGAAATCTAAGGGATTATTTCTGCCAAACCAATTATGTTTATATTCTTTATGCACATCCTGTCCAAAGAGTCATTTACTAATATTATTACCTGTGGGGAGCCACATTGAGTTACCATGGCTTCCAGTCCTAATGCACCAACAGGGGTCTGAAAGATCACTGTAGACTGGCATGGTAGTGCCATGACTCATGCTCAGTATCCCCCCCCTTGATTTTGGATAGCAAGTCCAGTCTTCTGAGTAGGCATACCCCCTGGGGTTGAGCTACACCCACCTATTCTTTTGTAATCTTACCCCCTTTGCCCTGTTGGGATAGTAAGTTCCATAGAAGCACCCTTTGTGAGTCACCTTCTCTTGCTCTGCCTTTGGGTGTGGCCTTCCTAGATGTCAGTCAACCTGCTGACAGCCATCATGAAGCTAAACTCAACCCCCTGAAATTTGACCCCTTGACTCATCTGAATGGCTTCTCCCCAATAAGTGGATTCAGCATGCTCTCTCTCCTGTCTATCTCTCTCTCCCCCACTCTCCACAGAACCCTAAGATCAGAGGAGCTATCACAGGATCCAAAGAAAAAGATATCTATGTCTCTTGTGAGATTATTTCGTGCAGCCCAGTTCATCTGGAGTGATTCTGAGTGTTTTAGTTGTGAGATGCGACAATTACCTCTTTTTTTTTTAACTTTCAAAATAGATTTATTTTGTGTGTGTACTTTGCCTTGTGAAATTTGAGTGCTTTGTTGGTGACTTTTGTCTTTGGGAAAGTGTGTCTTTGTTTTAGGGATTAGAAGACACAATCCTTGTGTTTCTCCTGGATGCTAAAATGTGTTTTTTACCCCTTAACACCCAATTGCTGCATTTCCTGTTCATTTTACCTTATAAAGCAAAGCTTGTCTTGTCTATATTATTAATTTGAAACTGAACTATTGTTATATTTCTAGAACTTAGCACAGAATAGCATAAATAGATATACAGGCATAAGTGTGCCTTGTAAGAAACATTTAAGTTTAAATTTATGTAAAAAAGGGTAAACTGTATAAATATATGTATACATGTACCTCCATATGTTTTTTTACAAGTTAAGATGATATGCAAAGTTTAATTTTATTACAATTATTACATTAAAAATTCAAATATTGTAAACATTAATATGACATGTACTTTTTTGTATCTTGTCAAATCTTTATCTACTAAACATTAATATTATCTCTCTTACTGATAATGTAGTTGTTAAAGCTTTCTTTAAAATTAAAAAGAACAAAAGTACAAAATTTCTCCTCTAGAAACTGCTGATATGCTTTGTTTCCTTACTTTACATTCCAAAATGCACATTTTTATTTCACATAAAGTGCATATTTCCCTGTTTCATTTTTATTACCTCTTAAAGTAAATATCTGTGTTATGTGGCCTCTAGTTATGGCCAAGGAGTAGTGATGTGTAACAAACTCTAGGTTGATCTCAGGTGAAACAAAAATGTGAAACAGGTCATGCAGGCAGAGCAAAATGACCTCATGTTTAGAAATTGAACATGGAATTACCTTAGAAGCTACATTAAGCAATTTTGTTGCATGGATAATATTATGTAGATAAGATGGAAAAATATTAAAAACAGATTCTAGGATACTGTAGGGTGGTTTATTATCAATCTTTTTTTTATTTCTGTAATTTAATTGACTAAACAGCTGTTTTTATGAAACATAAGTAAATTACTTGCTGTCCTACTGCCATCACATTTATTTTTCCTCTTGTCATAGAATGAATGTGCTTATAGGACATCTGATAGCTCAGAAAAATAAATAAATAAGGTTTCAATTTTTCAATTTAGTGGTTTTGTTTGTTTGTTTTTTTGTTTTGATTTGTTTTGATGGCTTTCCACATAAGTACTATATATTTTGGCAATGTCTATAATGATGTGGAACACAAACAAACAGAATTAAGGCCAATATCAAGAGAAAGAATTCAGGCAGCAGGAAGGTGTATGATGGAAAGGCACAGAAGCTTGAAGCCAAAGGGACATAGGGCAGAGGAAAGTTTCCTACACTAAAGAATGTAGGAATAAGAAAACAAACAACCCAATCAACAAATGGGCCAAGGACCTGAACAGACACTTCTCAGAGGAGGACATACAATCAATCAACAAGTACATGAAAAAATGCTCACCATCTCTAGCAGTCAGAGAAATGCAAATCAAAAACACCCTAAGATACCATCTCACTTCAGTAAGATTGGCAGCCATTATGAAGTCAAACAACAACAAGTGCTGGAGAGGATGTGGGGAAAAGGGTACTCTTGTACATTGCTGGTGGGACTGCAAACTGGTGCGGCCAATCTGGAAAGCATTATGGAGATTCCTGGGAAAGCTGGGAATGGAACCACCATTTGACCCAGCTATTGCCCTTCTTGGACTATTCCCTGAAGACCTTAAAAGAGCGTACTACAGGGATACTGCTACATCGATGTTCATAGCAGCACAATTCACAATTGCTAGACTGTGGAACCAACCCAGATGCCCTTCAATAGATGAATGGATAAAAAAAATGTGGCATTTATACACCATGGAGTATTACACAGCACTAAAAAATGACAAAATCATAGAATTTACAGGGAAATGGATGGCACTAGAGCAGATTCTGCTTAGTGAAGCTAGCCAATCCCTAAAAAACAAATACCAAATGTCTTCTTTGATATAATGAGAGCAACTAAGAACAGAGCAGGGAGGAAGAGCAGGAAGAAAAGATTAACATTAAACAGATACATGAGGTGGGATGGAAAGGGAGAGAAAAGGGAAATTGCATGGTAATGGAGGGAGACCCTCATTGTTATACAAAATTACATATAAGAGGTTGTGAGGGGAATGGGAAAATAAACAAGGAGAGATATGAATTACAGTGGATGGGGTAGAGAGAGAAGATGGGAGGGGAGGGAGGGGGGATAGTAGAGGATAGGAAAGGTAGCAGAATACAACAATTACTAATAGGGCATTATATAAAAATGTGGATGTGTAACCGATGTGATTCTGCAATCTGTATTTGGGGTAAAATTGGGAGTTCATAACCAACTTGAATCTAATGTATGAAATATGATATGTCAAGAGCTTTATAATGTTTTGAACAACCAATAAAAAAAATAAATTAAAAAAAATTTAAAAAAAAGAATGTAGGAATATACTGCTCCATCTATCCATAGCAGAGATCTAACATAAGTCAAGATTCTAAACCCTCCTTTCTAAAGTATGACATGATTTCTAATGAAAACATTATTGAGCTTAAGACATTGATTGATGTAATATTAAAAACTTATTTTTAAATTCAATACACTCTATGTATCAGGAATTTTATAAACATTTTTATTGGCTGTTCAGTCATCATAAAAGGCATCCATTATTATTCCTACTTTTACTTGTAAGAATATATGTTTGAACAGTTTGAGAAAATTGCATGATGTTAGATGCACAATCAAAAAGCAAAAATTTTATTTTAATATCTCATGTAATCTGCAAAGTTTGGAGAGATGTAGAAACTTTCACTGGGAAATACTACAAGTTACCCTTGTTTATTTGGGCCTTTTAAGATCATTCTTCCTGTCTGTGTGTCAGATCTTTTGCCATTTCTCTTTATTAATTTTCTCCATGGGCTATCAGTAACTTCTAGACTCATATTTTCTAGATTTTTCCAATAGATAATAAAGTTATTATTCTCTATACCCCAATTTATATAAATCCATGAGAAGAACCCTAAATGGCCTTTAGATTAGGCAACACATTCAGCCCCTTAAACTGTCACTAGGAATATTAGAGAGTGTGTATGGTGTAGTATGAATTAGATACCACCCTTACTCCCAATACTGTCTTCAGGGAAACAGAGTCATGAATGAAGAGGGTTTGTATAAAGTTGTATTAATCCTAAAATAAATATGCTGGTAGAAGTGGTCCTTCTGATGACTATGAAGCAACAATTTATTCCAGGCCTTTCTCTTTGAATCGCATACCATTACTTTTTACTGTGTCTCTTCATGTGTAATTGTTGTTATGTGTATCTTTGTTTCCAAATTTCCCCTTCTTATAAGGTCAAATGTCATCTCAGTTTAATTTGATTTATTGTATTAAGATTGTATCTCTGAGTAAGGTCATATCATGAGGTAGAGTTTAGGACTTCAGTATATGGTTCTTTTAGTGGGAGGGGAACACAATTCAGTCTATAGTAATGGTTCCTATTTGAATGGCATAATTGAGATTTCCCAAAACAACACAAAATTCACTTTCCCATTTAAAAAGTTACTGACAAATATATTCAGTAGCTCTAACCAAATGGTATAAAATCAATAAATGTATATATAAGTCTACCCTAACTAAGATATGATAATTACGTGTTCTTTGATGTTTTCTGTCTTTTTTCACTATTTTTTCCTGTGTTATTTCAAATGCATTCTGCCTCTCAAAAATTATTATATTATATCACAATGTATTATATAACCTTTATTTTGCAAAATCTCAAATATGGATGCAGTTGTTTATATACAACTTTTTTCACAGCATTTAGATATTATACTTAAAAGCACTTTGTTCCACCTATATTGTTTACATTACAGAACAAATAAGGCACCTGCAGATGAGAGTGCTCCAATACTGGTTAATTAATTTGCAGAATCAGCACTACATTTTGGATGGATGACCAAGTTAAATGAGTCTGCTATCACCAACCAGCCAGCATGAAAGAAACAGATCATTAAGCTTGTAATTTTCACAGGTAATAAAGATCTGAAAATAATCACAGAATGCTTTACCCTATTCTATAATTATATATTTAATTCCCAGGATGCAAAACCATAAAGCTAACAAATATTTTGAAAGATGAGCCTATAATATGTTTCCAATATAGTATCAAATTCCATTTCAACCAAGTAGTTGTATTAATAAAACAACCTGTTTTATTTTTAATGGCTGAGAAACTGTGCTTTTGGATGTGACTTCACTGTGAATATATTTGTCATTAAATGACAGGGAATGATTGACAACAAAGATTGGTGTGGAACCAGTCTGCCAATATTAAGTGCAACTACCTAATGAATAATTGATAAATAGTGTTAAAGAAACATTGTGTAATGTAAGCAGGGGAAAGCCTAAAGGTAGATGATGGCTCTGCAGACACATTCAAATAATGTCCTAAAATACAAAGGAGAGCAAAACAACAGAGATAGGTTTGCTGGGAAAATGTAGGTAGAATGGCCCACTCTGGTTTTCAGCCAATGTGACTCTGAGTAAAAGCACTGATATCAGATTTTGTGAATACCAGCTGCAGATGCAAACTAGGAAATTGAGAATAATACAAACATCAGCTCTTCTGGCTGCAAAAAATAGCAAAGAATTCCTGCCAATAGAAAGTGGTTCTTTTCTCCCCAGTAACATTGGACAAAAGAAAGAGAATCAGCAAGGGGAATTTTGAATCAGAAAATCTCATAATTAGAGTAAAAAATATATCAAGAAGATTGATCTTTATAGTTCCCAGTTCTGAGTATTCATCATCACTTGGTGAAATTTTGGAATGTTTAATTCATTCCATTCTAATTCCTTTATTTTGTTTTGATAAGTTGAGACCAATGCTTGGGAATGTGAATATTAAAAAATCCTGTCTGTTGACCTACCTGTTCTTCTATTAATTTGCACCCTCACTGATCTAGTATTTGCATACTCTAGGTGAAGAGAGATTAGTATCTGCTCAGAGATCACTTTGAATAAGGAAAGTATCTGGAGGAGAAACATCATATATTCTCCAAAAAGACTTGTTATGTATTTTTGTTGTTCCATGTCGCTTTGATGTCATTGACAGTTTGAGTCTTCTTCAGCACTATTCCAATTAAAAAACTCTTCTTCACACCATACGGGAATGCTCTACATGGCCCTTGGGCTCTGATCAATTAATCATCAGACTTTGTTGATTTTTTGCTGTATCCAACTTGTGGTTTTAATTCAAGTATGATTTGATAAATGAAATGACAGCCTAATAATTTTTGACCACAAGAGCATTATTATTAAATCATAGATATGACCTACTAGTCAACTATTTCTAACCCTCATGAAAATTGTATTCATTAAATTAAACCTTTTTTTTTCAGCAACAGAATTAAATCAATCTCTTATTTACATCACTTGCTGTTTTCTGTATTGTAAATACACCCATCACAGCATGTTTCAGCATACAAGTATGACCTTAGTTAGTGAGTCAGGACACACATTAATTTCTTAGGGCTGTCATAACAAGTTACCATAAACCAGATGACTTCACAAAAGAGAAACCTATTTTACCACAGTTATGGAATATAGTAGTTTGAAATCAAGGTTTCACATAGGCCACATTCTCTTTGAATGCTGAAAAAGATGTTTCCATTCCTAGCTTCTTATTGTTGCCAGTAGTCAACAGCATTTCCTATCTTGTAGCTACATCACTCCAGACTCTGCCTTTGCCTTCTGATAGCATCCTTCTCTATGTCTCTGTGTTCAAATTTCCTTCTTATATAAACACCAACTCTGAAGTAGGACTGGTTGTATGCTAGTATGACCTTACTGTTATTAGATTCCATACAAAAAAATTAAAGTTAATAACAACACATTCACAGACTCTAGTTGTTAGGAATTCAACTAGTCTTTTGGTGTGGAAACAAAATAGTATTATTTTAATTGATTTTTGCATTGATAATCTAGTAAATGTTTAATTCAATTAGGTATTTCTTCAAATTGATTGACTAAATTAATTCACTAAATCAATAATTATACAGCAAATAACTGATATGCAACAGGTATCTTTCAAGTCAACTGGCAATATAAATAGGTCTTGAGTATCAATTATGTAACAGGGTTTTCTGGTAACTAAGAATATATTGGAGAATACCAAAAAAATCTCTCCACCCACAGAGTTCTAGTACTTGTAATAAGACAGGGAAAGATAGTTATAAAACCTCTGTATTTTTTAGTAATGCTAGAGTGCTATTGAAAACAGAAACTCTAATCAGAGAGAAATATGAAAATGTATTTTAGTGTGGCTGGTCTGAAAAGGTCATTTTCATGTGTTGGCCCTTGAGCGGGGACCTCAGTAGAATGAGGTTGCAATGAAAATGCTTTGTTAAAGTGAATTGTAATAGTTGTCCATTTAGAAGCAGGGCATCTGAAGCATGAGCAAATGTGGCATATTCCAGGAAGACCCTCAGGCCAAAAAAAAAATGTTAAAAAGGCATTTGCATAGATATTGCATGATAGAGAATGTAGTAGCTGAGTTCTTAAGGACTCAGATCAGTAGGAACTAATTTAAATCAGGGTAGACTTTAGAGATATTAACTTTGGAAATATGAACTATTTCATAAAAAGATCTTATTTTTTCAGCATTACCTGATAAGTCATTTTAAGTTTAAATTGCATGGCATTAACCACTCATTGGCTTTTTTATTACAATATTACAATATATTGATATTCTAATATTTAATGAACTGTGTTAAATTTATTTCTAAGAGCGCATCCTGTGCTCATCACCAACCAAAGAAGAACAACACATATTTTACTTGAAAATATGATACAGGAGTGAAAATAAAAAGCATAGTAATTTGGAAGCAACACACTCATGCCACTATAATTTTATACAAGGAAGTTGATTTCTCCCTGAATAGTTGATGCTCAAAGTGTTAGCTTCACCAATACACAGACTTCTCACACATTCCACAATAATACGTGCCTGGGCTCTGAGGAGGAAGTCAGCAGAGACTCAACCACAGATTCTGAATATGTTTTGCCCAAAGACTGAACATAGTTCAGAGAGTATGTTTCAAAATGGAAACTGGTTCAAATAAACTATGTTTGATTATCATTTAGAAAATACAGGCCTATGTTCCTTAATATAAAGTATCCCTCCAACATTTTAAAATGCAAGTATAGTGTAGATCCACTTCAAACTATGTCATCATGGCATGTCTAGTTCTTCCTGAGGTTGAGCTGAGTCATGCATCTGTTTATGGCCAGAGGTCTGTGAACTAAGTTGTGTCTATATTTTCCTGTGTGGGGTAGTTACCAGAACTGGGAGTCACTCTCTAATCGAAATGCACGGTTTGAATGTAGAGTACAATCACACAAAAAATAAAACATTTTTATTTCTCACTAACAACGTAGAGGATTGTTTCTTTATCCTGCCTCACATTATGCTGCCTTCTCTAGAAATTAGACCCTGAGTGAAATGTCTCTGTAAAAATAAGGAACAAAAAGACAAAACTAATTATATGGTATTAACTTTGCAATTGAGTGGGGCAGTTAAGAAAAGTGACATCCACGCATAAAGAGATGGAGATCCATATGAACAGAAGCAAAACGTGGGGTAAATTGTTGCCAACAATCATCTAGGAAGCAAATCCTGTAGCTCTAGAAGAAGTTAAAAACCATGAGGTTAATGTTGTGTGAGTGTAGATATAGCCTGCATTTAGCAAGACCTTATGAGAAAGTGACAAACTCTAAGAATGATGCGTCAAGTTACAGTATCGGAATAACAACAAATCTCATCATAAGGAGGCCTTATTTGAAATATTTATTACAAGTGGCAGGAATGAGACTGTTGTAATAGAAGGAGGGGGACTCTTGCAATATGGAGTACATTCCAACCATGAAGTCTGCAAACTTCTCAAAATGTCAGGCAGAAAATGTTTTTTGGTTTGGGAAGGAGTAAGAAAAGTTAAAAAGAACCAAGTATAGAATTGCAAGTTGGTGAGAAAATGGTGTTCCCTGAGGTCAGGAGATTCTCTTTAAGAAGGGAATATATGCCAGATATGGGTGAGACTGGCTCAATATTCAGAGTCCTGTCGGGGGACAGGAATCCAACTGTCAAGTTACTTAAAAAGTACTTTTTTCCAGCTGAAGAGCAGGGATAAAAAAAAAATTGTGCACCATGATCAAGTAGGATTCATCCCTGGGATGCAAGGCTGGTTCAATATACGGAAATCAATAAATGTTATTCACCACATCAATAGACTTAAAAATAAGAACCATATGATCATCTCGATAGATGCAGAAAAAGCATTCGACAAAGTACAGCATCCCTTTATGTTCAAAACTCTAGAAAAACTAGGGATAACAGGAACATACCTCAATATTGCAAAAGCAATCTATGCTAAGCCTCAGGCTAGCATCATTCTGAATGGAGAAAAATTGAAGGCATTCCCTCTAAAATCTGGAACAAGACAGGGATGCCCTCTCTCACCACGTCTGTTCAACATAGTTCTCGAAACACTGGCCAGAGAAATTAGACAGACGAAAGAAATTAAAGGCAGAAAAATAGGAAAAGAAGAACTTAAATTATCACTATTTGCAGATGACATGATTCTATACCTAGCAGACCCAAAAGGCTCTACAAAGAAACTATTAGAGCTAATAAATGAATTCAGCAAAGTGGCAGGATATAAAATCAACACGCATAAATCAAAGGCATTCCTGTATATCAGCGACAAATCCTCTGAAATGGAAATGAGGACAACCACTCCATTCACAATATCTTCAAAAAAAATAAAATACTTGGGAATCAACCTAACAAAAGAGGTGAAAGACTTATACAATGAAAACTACAGAACCCTAATGAGAGAAATAGAAGAAGATCTTAGAAGATGGAAAAATATACCCTGTTCATGGATAGGCAGAACTAACATCATCAAAATGGCAATATTACCAAAAGTTCTCTATAGGTTTAATGCAATGCCAATCAAAATCCCAACGGCATTTCTTGTAGAAATAGAGAAAGCAATCATGAAATTCATATGGAAAAATAAAAGACCCAGAATAGCAAAAACAATGCTAAGCAGGAAGTGTGAATCAGGCGGTATAGCGATACCAGACTTCAAACTATACTACAGAGCAATAGTAACAAAAACAACATGGTACTGGTACCAAAACAGGCGGGTGGACCAATGGTACAGAATAGAGGACACAGAAACCAATCCACAAAACTACAACTATCTTATATTTGATAAAGGGGCTAAAAGCATGCAATGGAGGAAGGATAGCATCTTCAACAAATGGTGCTGGGAAAACTGGAAATCCATATGCAACAAAATGAAACTGAATCCCTTTCTCTCGCCATGCACAAAAGTGAATTCAAAATGGATCAAGGAGCTTGATATCAAATCAGAGACACGCTGTCTGATAGAAGAAAAAGTTGGCTACAATCTACATATTGTGGGGGCGGGCTCCAAATTCTTCAATAGGACACCCATAGCACAAAAGTTAATAACTAGAATCAACAAATGGGACTTACTCAAACTAAAAAGTTTTTTCTCAGCAAAAGAAACAATAAGAGAGGTAAATAGGGAGCCTACACCCTGGGAACAAATCTTTACTCCTCACACTTCAGATAGAGCCCTAATATCCAGAGTATACAAAGAACTCAAAAAATTAGAAAATAAGAGAACAAACAACCCAATCAACAAATGGGCCAAGGACCTGAACAGACACTTCTCAGAGGAGGACATACAATCAATCAACAAGTACATGAAAAAATGCTCACCATCTCTAGCAGTCAGAGAAATGCAAATCAAAACCACCCTAAGATACCATCTCACTCCAGTTAGATTGGCAGCCATTATGAAGTCAAACAACAACAAGTGCTGGCGAGGATGTGGGGAAAAGGGTACACTTGTACATTGCTGGTGGGACTGCAAATTGGTGCAGCCAATTTGGAAAGCAGTATGGAGATTTCTTGGAAAGCTGGGAATGGAGCCACCATTTGACCCAGCTATTCCCCTTCTTGGTCTATTCCCTAAAGACCTAAAAAGAGCATGCTACAGGGACACTGCTACATCGATGTTCATAGCAGCACAATTCACAATAGCAAGACTGTGCAACCAACCTAGATGCCCTTCAATAGATGAATGGATAAAAAAATGTGGCATTTATACACAATGGAGTATTACTCTGCATTAAAAAAATGACAAAATCAGAATTTACAGGGAAATGGATGGCATTAGAGCAGATTATGGTAAGTGAAGCTAGCCAATCCCTAAAAAACAAATGCCAAATGTCTTCTTTGATATAAGAATAGTAACTAAGAACAGAGTAGGGTCGAAGAGCATGAGAAGAAGATTAACATTAAACAGGGATGAGAGGTGGGAGGGAAAGGGAGAGAGAAGGGAAATTGCATGGAATTGGAAGGAGACCCTCAGAGTTATACAAAAGTACATACAAGAGGAAGTGAGGGGAAAGGGAAAAATAATACAAGGGGGACAAATGAATGTCAGTAGAGGGGGCAGAGAGAGAAGAGGGGAGGGGAGGGGAGGGGACGGGGGATAGTAGAGGATAGGAAAGGCAGCAGAACACAACAGACACTAGTATGGCAATATGTAAATCAATGGATGTGTAACTGATGTGATTCTGCAATCTGTATATGGGGTAAAAATGGGAGCTCATAACCCACTTGTATCAAAGTGTGAAATATGATATATCAAGAACTATGTAATGTTTTAAACAGCCAACAATAAAAAATTAAAAAAAAATTTCTATTGGAAAAGAAAAAAAAATGTTGATCTGACCTTTCATGAGGAAAAGAATGGGAACTTGGAGAGCCTTTCCAATAAGTAAGCAAGGGGTTCTTTTCTAAATGCTTTATTATGTCATAAGTGGAAGGGTATTTCTTTGCAACTAACCTTTTCTATAATACAAAAACATGGAGTGGGAGATTACTTTCATCAAGGCTATTTTCCAGGGGCACAGTAAGCAAATAAAGTTTAACATTGTCCCAAGTAAAACTTATGACAAATTCAGCAATTAAGAGAGTTAGAAAGTCAATTCCTCTTAAATTTCAGTGATAGTGAAGCCAGAATCAGACAGGCAGGCAGTATACATAGGTAAATCTAGTCAGGTCAGATCAAGGAGGCCAATTTTGAATGAGTCTGGGAAGTTGGAGACTGTCCCCTGCGAGATTGAAGTGTTAATTCCTTGAGAGACCTTTCTCCACCTTTATCAAGAACCTGCCCCTGCTCCAACCTGTTGTCAAGGTAACCTGTCCCAGGAATTTACTCTCCTTACAAGGAGTTATAAGGTTGATAATGTTTCCTTAGCTACTCCATCCTGCCCTTCCCCCTTCAGCCCACCTGTTTCCCACCTTTGGGCCATCCCACGGAGCATTCCTGGGCCTAGTCACTGTACACAGGAAGGAGAAAGATAACGGGAAAAGGCAGGAGAACAAAGGAAGCTTAGGACATATGAAAAGGGCAGAACACCTCCCCTCTTGGGATACCAGGATACCAGCTATGGCCCCCTTCTCCCTCCCTGGAGACGTCTATGTTACCCCTTTTCAAATAAACCCTGCTTTATATGCTTGCCTCGGCGTGCTTCTCTAATGTTCAAACTTCAACATGTGAGGAAGCAGGACTCATCACTGATGACCAGCAGTGTCAATAGGACGACCAAAAATGTTGAGGGAAAAGTCTAGCAAAATACCTCAACAAGTAGAACTGATTAAACTTTGCATTTGTCATAATATAGTCTCTGTAGTCTCTATTAATCGAGAAGTTAAAAGGGACAAGGACATGGACTTTCCAAGAAATAAAACGTACTTTAGCAAAATATCTCCAAAGAACTTTGAATGTAGTAGTTAGTGCATACAGATTACTGAAATCAAATAAATAAGGAGACTAACATTTTTATATATTAATATAAAATTTTTATATATTTATTACACACACACACACACAAAAGAATATATATATATATATATATATATATATATATATATATATATATATATATATATATATATTCTTTTGGCAAAGAACCCAGAAGACTGAAATGGAAAGCTTAAAATGAGATTTAAAACCAAAACCAAACAAACAAACACAGTTGGTCTCTGAGCGTCTCCTTGTAGAAACTGAACTGCAAAAACTGCACTTTAAAAAGGCACATTTAACCCACACCTGACGCATAGATAGACAAGCACTACAAAGTGTGTATTAATCCCCAGAACAGAACAAGACAGGAGCCAGGAGAACAAGGACCTCTGAGAGAACAGACTGTCCGGTCTTAGTCATGAACTACATCCTCAAGGTTAGAGTAAAAGTCTTTTGAAGTCGCTTACCAGTGGCATTTTACAATTGCTTCAAACAAGTCACTAACAGGATAGCACTTCAGTTACGCCCTTCAGGGAAGGCATGAGAATATTCTACTTATGGGAAAAGGATGAAAAAAAAGGATGTGTGGTGAATAGAAAATAGATTATATGCCTTCTTTATCCTTTTTTTTTCTTGCCACAATCTGTTTAAATATGGGATGCTCTGAACTATATAACACAGACTGCACAAGAATGAGAGATATACTGTTAATTCATTATTTGCATAATTATTTAAATGTCCAATTGTTATTGCAACATAATTGAATATTTCACTAATTAATGTAAATTATACACCACATTAACTAACATTGTCATAACTCCCAACCTGAGTTTACTACTTGTTTTCTGATGTGTTTTCTATAAATTTACATATACAAGTACATCCATTTATATGTATTTTTATATTTCTTTGCTTTATTTTTACCCTAAGCACATATGTTCCTCTCTTAAAAAATTGTCTTTTTATGACAATCTCAATGCAATATCTATTCAACCAAATATGTTCCAAAAGTATATAATATATACTGATTTCAGCAATGTTATTAAAAACTTTCCTTTCCAAAAGGGTCTTTAGCCCATCACAAACTCTAAATTTGTAATCTACTCATATTTCTTGCAAAGACTTTAAGCCTATTAAACTCTAGGTTATAAAGAAATGTTCTAATGTAGTTTTGCTATCATAAATAAAGTTAAAGATATAAAGAAAGTAATTTTTGTTACAAAAATAAGTCTAATTTTGCTCATTGGAAACTTGGTACAAGAAGAATGATTACTCTATTAAACAGAATAAACTGAACTATATTGTCCTAGTCATAATATGATCTTTGTAACATATATATAAGCCTATATTAATCAATTGTTAAACTAAATAAGTGACTTTTTGCATTATCATTTATTAAAACATTCATGACAAAAATATTACTTTGTATAGCGAAGCAACGTACTCAGTGCAGTAAACTGTTATTAATTCCAAACTAGTATTTCTTACACGTGGACATGCTTATAATGTTGAACTTATTAGACATGAGATAAAAAGATGATACATGTGATTTCATCTCATGATAATACATAAATGTTTCTACATTATGTTTTAATTTATTATGGATCAATGAATCCTAACGCATTCACTTTAAATAATAATACTCAGGACCCTTTATCTATTAAAAGAAGTTTAGACTAGTGCAGGCTTTCAGGAAATGCCTCATATGTAAAGATATTGATCCAAACTCTACTTTCTTCCTCATATTTCTAGACTCGGTTTGATCTCTGGTTGTGTGACCTGAATCATAAATCTAATAGCATGACAGAACAAGACAAGAAGTTCTTAAACTCCATAATCCTTTGTATTCAATAGATTAATTTTCCTTTGATTTTTGATTTAACTAAGGGATTTCACTAATATCTAACTATACTTTAGTCATAGGACTTCCCAGGGACTACAACCCCAAACCAATTTGAATACATATATTAAAAGAAATGAGTAATCACATTTTATATGTTCTTGCTAGTTAAAGTTAAATCTATTCATTAGCCACAGTAGGTTTCTGGAAAAATAGAATCTTAGATATCATCCAAGACTTACCAAATCAGAATCCACAATTTAAGAAGATTTCTGTTTGACTTCTGTAGGCACCTGATTATTGGGAAGACATAACTCTTTACACAACAGCAGAATGCATTTTTCCTTTTGATTTATAGGTCATAATGACCAATAAACACTCAAATTTGCCCAGATATATTTATAACATGAAAAATTTGTTTACAGAACTTCAATGGAATGGCAAATTTCTCCCTACACACCCTTTCTTTCATGTTTGATGAACACTAAAACATATTTCTTCCATTACCCATTAACAACTTTTATGGAAATATAGTACATATGAAGGTAAACTCTCAAGATAATTACTACCCTTCTAAATAGTAATTTTATTTTATTTTTTATTGGTTGTTCAAAACAGTACAAAGCTCTTGACATATCATATTTCATACATTACATTCAAGTGGGTTATGAACTCCCATTTTTACCCGAATTACAGATTGCAGAATCACATCAGTTACACATCCACATTTTTACATGATGCCATATTCCTGACTGTTGTATTCTGCTACATTTCCTATCCTCTATTATCCCCCCTCCCCTCCCCTCCCATCTTCTCTCTGTACCCCATCTACTACAATTCATATCTCTCCTTGTTTTTTTCCCCATTCCCCTCACAACCTCTTATATGTAATTTTGTGTAACAATGAGGGTATGAGGGTCTCCTTCCATTTCCATGCAATTTCTCTTTTCTTTACCTTTCCCTCCCACCTCATGTCTCTGTTTAATGTTAGTCTTTTCCTCCTTCTCTTCCTCCCTGATCTGTTCTTAGTTGCTCTCATTATATCAAAGAAGACAATTGGCAATTGATTTTTAGGGATTGGCTAGCTTCACTTAGCATAATCTGCTCTAATGCCAACCATTTCCCTGCAAATTCCATGATTTTGTCATTTTTTAGTGCTGTGTAATACTCCATTGTGTATAAATGCCATATTTTTTAATCCATTCATCTATTGAAGGGCATCTGGGTTTGTTCCACAGTCTAGCTATTGTGAATTGTGCTGCTATGAACATCTATGTGGCAGTATCCCTGTAATACGCTCTTTTAAGGTCTTCAGGGAAAAGTCCAAGAAGGGCAATAGCTGGGTCAAATGGTGGTTCCATTCCCAGCTTTCCCAGGAATCTCCATAATGCTTTCCAAATTGGCCGTATCAATTTGCATTCCCACCAGCAATGTATAAGAGTACACTTTTCCCCACATCCTTGCCAGCACTTGTTGTTGTTTGACTTCCTAATGGCTGCCAATCTTACTGAAGTGAGATGGTATCTTAGGGTGGTTTTGATTTGCATTTCTTTGACTGCTAGAGATGGTGAGCATTTTTTCATGTACTTGTTGATTGATTGTATATCCTCCTCTGAGAAGTGTCTGTTCAGGTCCTTGGCCCATTTGTTGATTGGGTTGTTTGTTCTCTTATTGTCTAATTTTTTGAGTTCTTTGTATACTCTGGATATTAGGGCTCTATCTGAAGTTTGAGGAGTAAAAATGTGTTCCCAGGATGTAGGCTCCCTATTTACCTCTCTTATTGTTTCTCTTGCTGAGAAAAAAACTTTTTAGTTTAAGTAAGTCCCATTTCTTGATTCTAGCTATTAACTTTTGTGCTATGGGTGTCCTATTAAGGAATTTGGAGCCCGCCCCCACAATATGTAGATCGGAGACAACTTTTTCTTCTATCAGGCACAGAGTCTCTGATTTGATATCAAGATCTTTGATCCATTTTGAGTTAACTTTTGTGCATGGCGAGAGAAAGGGATTCAGTTTCATATTGTTGCATATGGATTTCCAGTTTTCCCAGTACCATTTGTTGAAGATACTATCATTCCTCCATTGCATGCTTTTAGCTCCTTTATCAAATATAAGAAAGTTTTAATTTTGTGGATTGGTCTCTGTGTCCTCTATTCTGTACCATTGGTCCACCCGCCTGTTTTGGTACCAGTACCATGCTGTTTTTGTTAATATTGCTCTGTAGTATAGTTTGAAATCTGGTATTGCTATGCCACCTGATTCACACTTCCTGCTTAGAGTTGCTTTTGCTATTCTGGGTCTTTTATTTTTCCATATGAATTTCATGATTGCTTTATCTATTTCTACAAGAAATGCCGTTGGGATTTTGATTGGCATTGCATTAAACCTATAGAGAACTTTGGGTAATATCGCCATTTTGATGATGTTAGTTCTTCCTAACCATGAACAGGGTATATGTTTCCATCTTCTAAGGTCTTCTTCTATTTCTCTCTTTAGGGTTCTGTAGTTTTCATTGTATAAATCTTT
The DNA here is from genome assembly GCF_021218885.2 of Marmota monax. Lineage (NCBI taxonomy): Eukaryota > Metazoa > Chordata > Mammalia > Rodentia > Sciuridae > Marmota > Marmota monax. The sequence continues at coordinate 5,613,101 of NW_026695209.1, read as the reverse complement.
CACCTCTTTTGTTAGGTTGATTCCCAAGTATTTTATTTTATTTTATTTTTTTGAGGATATTGTGAATGGGGTGGTTATCGTCATTTCCATTTCAGAAGATTTGTCGCTGATATACAGGAATGCCTTTGATTTATGTGTGTTGATTTTATATCCTGCCACTTTCCTGAATTCATTTATTAACTCTAGTAGTTTCTTTGTAGACCCTTTTGGGTCTGTTAGATACAGTATCATATCATCTGCAAATAGTGATAATTTAAATTCTTCTTTTCCTATTTTTATGCCTTTTATTTCTTTCGTCTGTCTAACTGCTCTGGCCAGTGTTTTGAGAACTACATTGAATAGAAGTGGTGATAGAGGGCATCACTGTCTTGTTCCAGATTTTAGAGGGAATGCCTTCAGTTTTTCTCCATTTAGAATGATGCTAGCCTGAGGCTTAGCATAGATTGCTTTTATGATGTTGAGGTAAGATCCTGTTATCCCCAGTTTTTCTAGTATTTTGAACATAAAGGGATGTTGCACTTTGTAGAATGCTTTTTCTGCATCTATCGAGATGATCATGTGGTTCTTATCTTTAAGTCTATTGATGTGGTGAATAACCTTTATTGATTTCCGTATATTGAACCAGCCTTGCATCCCAGGGATGAATCCTACTTGATCATGGTGCACTATTTTTTAGATATGCTTTTGTATTCAATTCGCCAGGATTTTATTAAGGATTTTTGCATCTATGTTCATTAGAGATATTGGTCTGTAGTTTTCTTTCTTTGAAGTGTCTTTGTCTGGTTTCGGGATCAGGGTGATGTTGGCCTCATAGAATGAATTTGGAAGATCTCCTTCTTTTTCTATTTCTTGAAATAACTTGAAAAGTATTGGTATTAATTCTTCTTTGAAGGTTTTGTAAAACTCTGCTGTATTTCCATCCGGTCCAGGGCTTTTCTTGGCTGGTAGTCTTTTGATGGCTTCTTCTATTTCCTCCTTTGTTATTGGTCTGTTTAAATTGTGTGTATCTTCCTGACTCAATCTGGGCAAATCATATGACTTAAGAAATTTATCTATATCTTCACTATCTTCTATTTTATTGGAATATAGGATTTCAAAATAATTTCTAATTATCTTCTGTATTTCTGTAGTGTCTGTTGTCATATTGCCTTTTTCATCCCGTATGTTGGTAATTTGAGTTCTCTCTCTTCTTCTCTTCGTTAGCATGGCTAAGGGTCTGTCAATCTTATTTATTTTTTCGAAGAACCAACTTTTAGTTTTATCAATTTTTTCAATGGTTTTTTTTTCAATTTTGTTGATTTCCTCTCTGATTTTAATTATTTCTTGCCTTCTACTACATTTGCTGTTGTTTTGCTCTTCCTTTTCTAGGGTTTTGAGATGAAGTGTGAGTTCATTTATTTGTTGGTTTTTTTCTTTTATTGAGGAATGAACTCCAGGCAATGAATTTCCCTCTTAAAACTGCTTTCATTGTGTCCCATATATTCTGATATGTTGTGGCTGTATTTTCATTTATCTCTAAGAATTTTTTGATTTCCTCCTTTATGTCTTCTGTAACCCATTGATCATTCAGTAACATATTGTTCATTTTCCAGGTGATGCAGGATTTTTCCTTCCTTCTTTTATCATTGATTTCCAGTTTCATCCCATTATGATCAGATAAGATGCATGGTATTATCTCCACACCTTTATATTTACTAAGAGTTGCCCTATGGCATACTATATGGTCTATCTTTGAGAAGGATGCATGTGCTGCTGAGAAGAACGTGTATCCACTTGATGATGGTTGATATATTCTATATATGTTGGTTAAGTCTAGGTTATTAATTGTGTTATTGAGTTCTATAGTTTCTTTATTCATTTTTTGTCTGGTGGATCTGTCCAATGGAGAGAGCAGTGTGTTGAAGTCACCAATAAATATTGTGTTGTGGTCTATTTGACTTTTGAAATTGAGGAGAGTTTGTTTTATGAACATTGCAGCACCATTGTTTGGTGCATACATATTGATAATTGTTATGTCTTGTTGGTGGATGGTTCCTTTTAACAGTATATTGTGGCCTTCTTTATCCCTTTTGATTAACTTAGGTTTGAAGTTGATTTTATTCGATATGAGTATGGCCACTCCTGCTTGCTTCCGAGGACCATGTGAGTGGTATGATTTTTCCCAGCCTTTCACTTTCAACCTGTGTATGTCTTTTCCTATCATATGAGTCTCCTGAAGGCAGCATATTGTTGGATTTGTTTTTTTTTTTAATCCAGGTTACTAGCCTTTGTCTCTTGATTGGTGAATTTAAGCCATTAACATTTAAGGTTACTATTGATATATTGTTTGTACTTCCAGTCATGCTTATTTATTTATTTATTTTAATATGGCTCGTTTTTCCTTTTTGGTTATAGTTTTTGTTCTTCCCTTTACTGAGTTACCTTCCAATGTTAGTTTGGGGTGCTGTTTTTCAATTCCTCTTCTTGTAGTGTTTTGCTCAAAATGCCTTGCAGTGCTGGTTTTCTGGCTGCAAATTCTTTTAACTTTTGTTTATCATGAAATACTTTAATTTCATTGTCAAATCTGAAGCTTAATTTTGCTGGATACAGTATTCTAGGTTGGAATCCATTATTTTACAGCGTTTGAAATACGTTGTTCCAGGATCTTCTTGCTTTCAACGTCTGTGATGAAAAATCAGCTGTTAACCTAATTGATTTACCCCTGAATGTAATCTGCCTTCTTTCTCTCGTAGCTTTTAATATTCTCTCCTTGTTCTGTATGTTGGATATCTTCATAATTATGTGTCTTGGAGTTGGTCTATTACGGTTTTGTATGTTTGGGGTCCTGTAGGCTTCCAGGATTTGGCAAGCCATTCCATCTTTCATATCTGGGAAGTTTTCTAGGATTATTTCATTCAATAGATTGTTCATTCCTTTGGTTTGAACCTCTATACCTTCTTCTATCCCAGTGACTCTGAAGTTTGGTTTTTTTATAATATCCCATATCTCTTGGATAGATAGCTGGTGATTTCTTAGCATCCTTTCTGTGTTGAATATATTCTTTTCAAGTTGATACACTTTTTCTTCATTATCTGATGTTCTGACTTCTACTTGATCTAGTCTATTTGTAATATTCTCGTTTGAGTTTTTAATTTGGTTTATGGTTTCCTGCATTTCTAGGATTACTGTTTGATTTTTTCTTTAAATCTCTATATCCTGGTATTGCTCATTCATTGCCATTTGAATTCGCCTATTTAATTCATTTTCAAAGTATACTTTCATTGTTTGGACTTGCTGTCTAATGTCTTATCTAAGATTCCATTCCATCTGAGTTAGGTATGCCTTGAGTTCTTTCTCTGTCCATTTTTCTGAAGCCTCTAGGTTCTCCTGTGAATTTAAGTTGTCCTGCATTGTTTGTAATCCTTTTTTCCCTTGTTTTTTCATGGTGCTCACGTTGCTTTCCAACTTTCTTTGACTGCTGTGTTTATGTTTTCTTCTTTAAATTTGTTTTGGTTTTTATAGTTCCAATATCTGTCCTTTGTGTTGGGAGACAATGTTTAGAGATGTTGGATTTAATTGTGAATTAAGGTAAATTCATTAGTTTCATTAGAGGCCTACAGAATTTGATGGCATGTATAGAATTGAGGTTTGAATATAGGATTTTATTTGAGGTCAGGCGCTTTGATGGTATGGATGTTAGAATATGTTAGCTTCTTTGGGGGTTGCTCAAATGCAGGCGGATATTAACAAGAGAATAGACAGGAGTACTTGGGTGTAGTTAAGGGCTTAGGCGGACAATGGACCGATTTGTTGTATTCATCTATATGCATTTAGTAAGTTGTACGTAATCTGGGTGGTTATGCTTAAGAGGAAAGATGGGGAAAAGGTAAGGAAGCAAACCAAGAAAGAGAGAGGGAGAGAGGAAAGAAAGAGAAAAGAATAGAAAAGAAAAGGAAATGATAATAAAAAAAAATAATAATATGCAGTAAAATAAAAATTACCTTTAAAAAATAATAGTATAATTGTAGAAAAGAAAAAAAATTAAAATTAAAAAATTTAAAAAAGAAAAAGAAAAGAAAAAAGGGACACTGTTAGGCTTCTATTTTCTTCGTTTCCAGTAGGTGGTGCTTTGCCTTCAGGGCCAAGATTTTGCCCTCCGGCTGTAGGAAACCATCCCTGTGAGGCCGTTCCCTCCCCCCCCCCGTGTCTCTCAAAAGCTGTTAGCTTAGGTTTATTCCTGGTTTCTAGTCCTCTGGCTTCTCCTGTCAGCTAGGCCTTTCCCAGTGTGATACCTCTCAGCAGTTCAAACTACACTCTGTGCCTGCAGTTTCCTGGATGTGGAGCACGGCTTTTGGGAACCAGCACTTTACTTTTTGGTTCCCTCCTCTAGCCCCTCCTCCTAGAGCTGGCGAAACAGATTTCGTTCTCGCTGCTGGAGGGAGAGAGGAGTTGGGGGTCAGGTGCCTTTACTTTTCCCCCACGCCTCTACTCACGTTCACTCTGTTAACGCGCCCCCAGAAAGCCAGGGAGAGATTTTATGTGATTTCCCCGCTGTATGGGAGATGGACTAAATGTCACAGACCTGACCTATCTCTGAATGAGCTGCGATCTGTCGAAAACTGGCGATGGTGACGTCAGCTCTCCAAGATGGTGGCCGCTGGCTTCCTTGGTGGTCTGACCGGTGTGGAGGACAGAACTGGACCACTTCCTTCCCCATCTCAAACCCAGACTTCTGCACTGAGCACAGTGAGGGCACAGCCGGCAGGAGCCCGCAGAATCAGCAGCGCCGTTTCTATGCATTGCTAGCTTGCCATTTCCTGGCGCACGCCGCAGTCTCAGGCAGCTGGGCGAACCACTGATTAAGCAGCTTGAATCTCGGGGCGGACAAATCTCTCGCAGTTGAGCCCCAATAACCGATCCTCGGGAGATGGGAATCCTTCCTCTAGGTTTCAGTGCACCCCAACTTTGCTGGAAAATCCTAACAAGATAGCTTTTGGCCGTTCTAACTCGTCATTCACCCGCACAGTGACACAGTACACGGGGGTGATGCACTCCATTCGCTGCCATCTTCCGAGTCCTCCCTAAATAGTAATTTTATAGTGGACCTTAGCTTAAGAAAAAAAAAAAAAGATTTATTGTATCAGTGTATGTGTGAGAAAAAGAAAGAAGGAATTTTCCTCTCAAATTGGGTCTTCACATTTCTGACAAGCAGGAGAAAAACAAGGATAACAGGTATATAATACTACAGTAATGTGTTGTATACAATATGCTATTTGTACCATTACTTTTTCATTAATTCAGAAAACCTAAATTTAATTTTACATAGAAACAATGATTTTTATAAGAATATTTTCTATAGAAATCTTGAAGAATTTGTTTATGTTATATTGCCGCAGTCCGGCTGCAGCAAAATAACCAGGGGCTGACGAGCAACTTGTGTACATTGATACAGCAGGAGTGGGAGCCGTTTATTATAGGACAGGAGGGGTATATATACATTCCACATAGCTTATCTAATTAACATAAACTAGATACAGCAGGCAACCAATAAGAAACCCTCACACTTAATGGCTCGCTGGTGTTACTTCACAAACCACTCCCTCTGCAAAATGCCAGGCGCCATCTAGACTTGTTTATAGACCCTAACATTATATAATCAGGAAATTGCCTAGATACAAATTCACTGAACTAAAAAATATGTTCTGATTGCCATTGAAGCTTGAAATCAGCAAAACATCAGTTTGCAATACACGAAAAGGGCCTTAGACAGCAATAAGAGAAGATGAAAATTATCATTCTGAGTGCACTAAAGAAATTAGCCCTAAGACAGGGCCCTCCCTATGATATTTATTTGTATCTTAAAAGCAATATCAAAATTTATTTATAGGTGAATGCTTTTTGTAAAAATTCAGCAAATAAATAAATAAATAAATAAATTTCAGCACTTGATTTTCTGCTGGCAAAGTTCACTTTATTTTTAGAAATGCATGTCTTTTAGAGACATCCAGTTTAAACTGAACAAAAATGTCATCATGACAATTAAGTCTTTGTCTGTAATGTATGTTTGTGAGATAATGAACCATATTTTCCAACTGTGTAAACTATACAACAGGGAGTAAGAAGCACTTTAGAAGTTGTGCAAACTCTTTTAGGTCACTAGGATACCACTTAGAAAATTATCACTCATTAGACTAAATGATTCTCTAGTGACTTAGAAAGGTCAACATACCTTTCAAAAAATGATAACTTCCTGAGAACAATTTCTCAACTGAGATCATATTATTTGTACTGATTTTGTCTTGATATTTGTAAATAAATATTTTCTTGCAGTGTGGTAAATGAGAGCATATTTGCTGCATAGGAATGGAGGCTAACTTGCATACTTAAAATAATGATCTTTATATGTTCCATAAACAAACCAAAAACACTTGATCTCTTTCCTTGAAAAATACTTATTCAGAAGTGTTATATAAAAGATCACACCTAAAATGTCCATGAGGTCCCAGTTCTATACTTTACTTACAGTCATAAACAGTGTATGATTATATACACACACACATACATACACACACACATTGAATGACAATATAGCATTTATAACTACTATGCAAAGGCATTAAAATGTGGTTAATAGATATTATTTCCATTTTATAAAAGAGAATACATTAAAGGACTCAACTTGGACTGGGGTTATGGCTCATGGTAGAGCACTTGGCTAGCATGTGTGAGGCACAGGGTTCAATTATCAGCACCACATATAAATAAATGAATAAAATAAAGGTCTATCAACAACCAGAAATATATATTAAAAAAGAGACCAAAATTATGTACAACAATATAAGTAATTAATATTTGTTGAAATATTAACTGTTGCAGACACTTTCTAAGCAACTATGTGCTTTAATTTATTGTTTCTCCTAATCACTCTTTGAGGTATGCATGGAAATTCCTATTACGTGCTTACACAGGGCAAATATAAATAATAGGCATACATGAGAATAATTGAGTGTGTAGATTTAGACAGAAAATTAAAAGATAGCTTGAAACCCAAGTATGTCTTAACATTTGCTTGGATTTTTCCACAATGAATACAAAAGCAGATAATCAAAAACCAAATGCCGAATGTTTTCTCTGATATGAAGAGGCTGATTCATAGTGGGGTAGGGAGGGGGAGCACGGGAGGAATAGATGAACTCTAGATAGGGCAGAGGGGTGGGAGGGAAAGGGAGGAGGCTGGGGTTAGAAATGATGGTGGAATGTGATGGACATTTGTTAGAGTCTGTAAACAAGTCAGGATGGCGCCTGGCATTTTGCCAGAGGGAGTGGTTTGTGAAGTAACACCAGCGAGCCATTAAGTGTGGAGATTCCTGATTGGTTGACTGCTGTATCGAGTTTATGTTAATTAAGATAAGCTGTGTGGAATGTATAAATACCTCTGTTGTCCTACAATAAACGGCTCCCACTCCTGCTGTATCAATCTACACAAGTTGTTCGTCACCCCCTGGTTATTTTGCTGCAGCAGGACTCTGGCAGATGGTGGCCCTTACGGGGAGCCCTGGGACATTCAGGGTTAATTGACGAAAAAAAAAAAAAAGCTGCCCGTCCCTAGATAGGACGGGAGCAAATCTGCTCCTCCCTAGGCAGATAGGGCGAGAGGGAAAATGGCCACTTCGAGAAAATGAGCACTATTAAGGCTTATTTCAAATGTAAAAAACCTTGAGATAATGTACTAAATTGTTCAGAAGGTTGTTTTCTTAGTGGAATGCTATAAGATTTTCTTTAGCCAGCATTGCCAGAGTTCCTGCCTTCTTCCCAATGCCAGTGAGGACAAGGGTGAAAGAATTTCCAGTGTTGCTGAAAACCGGAGGAGACTTCCGCTGAGAAACGGACGAGACTTCGGATCAAGATAGCTGCCTGCAAAACTTACCCGGACTGCGATTTAAGCTAGCTGCCTGCACAACTTACCTGGACTGAGATTTAAGGTAGCTGCCTGCAGAACTTACCTGGACTGTGATTTACCTGAACTGTAAGTTAATCTATAGAGACACTGCTTTACCTGGACTGAGACAACAAACTGTAATCTACAACAAATTGTAACTCGGTATCTTTGCTAACTGTATCATTGCTGGTATAATTTTTCCAAGGGCTTCTTGCATGGAGCCATCAATTGGCTTGGTATTGTGGCATTTTGTATCCTCCCCTTCTGCTTGTAGCAGATTATTTATGGTGTTTGTGTAAAAACCACTATGGTCGTTATTTAAATTAAACAAATGGGGAAATGTTAGAGTCTGTAAACAAGTCAGGATGGCGCCTGGCATTTTGCCAGAGGGAGTGGTTTGTGAAGCCAGGGATCCATTAAGTGTAGAGATTCCTTATTGGTTGACTGCTGTATCTAGTTTATGTTAATTAGATAAGCTATGTGGAATGTATAAATACCTCTGTTGTCCTACAGTAAACAGGTCCCACTCCTGCTGTATAAATCTACACAAGTTGCTCATCACCCCCCGGCTATTTTGCTGCAGCCGGACTCCAGCAGACATCATTATCCAAAGTACATGTATGAAGACATGAATTAATTGGTGTGAATATACTCTATATACAACCAGAGATATGAAAAATTGTTCTCTACCTGTGTAATAAGAATCATAATGCATTCTGCTATCATATATAATTTTTTTTTTAAATAATTCAATTTTTCCTGAGGAATTTCTGATGCTTTGAAAATTTTCAAAATTATATTCAATGACAGTGCAAACTCACTCTAGTTACATTGTTTGGAAGGGAGTTTTTTAATATTCTCTTCAATTGAACAAAAATGGGCTTTTCAAACACATCAAACCCCCAGCCTGCTGAAGTAGTCATTTTACAGGCATGCAACATTATTAAAATTGTGCCACAGTCTGGCTGGGCAACATAATGAGGGGGGGGGGTGACAAGCAACTCCTGAAGGTTGATACAGCAGGAGCCGCTTTATTGTAGGACAGTAGAGGTATATATACACTTCACTGATTATACACAGTTTGTTTCAATTAACATCATACAGATACATCAATTGGTCATTAAGGAATCCTCATCATCTTAATAATTACAGACAGCTTAACTTAATTAACATCATTAGATACAGCAGTCAGTCATTAGGAACCTTCATCATCTTAATGGCTCCCTAGTGTTACTCCTCAAACCACTCCTTCTGGCAAAGTGCCAGGTGCCATCTTGACTTGGATGTGGCCCTTAACAAAATTGCCCTTTATTATGGTTTGGATGTGAGATGTCCCCACTAAGCTCATGTTTGAGACAAAGCAAGAAAGTTTAGAGGTGAAATAATTAGGATGTAAGAGTCTTAAACTAAACAGTGTATTGGTCCATTGATAGGAATTAACTGGGAGTAACTGCAAGTAGGGTCCCTGAGAACCTGCCTTTGGGATATGTATTTTATCCTTATTGAAGGAGCCCTCTCTCTCTCTCTCTCTGCTTCCTGGTTTCACATCCTGAGCTGCTTTCATTATCCACACCTTTCCACCGTGATGTTCTGCCTCACCTTGTACCCAGAGGAATAGGGTTGGCCATCTATGGACTAAAACCTCTGAAACTATGAGCCCCCAAATAAACTTTTCCTCCTCGAATACTCTTCATATAAGTTTTTTCCCCCATAACAGTGAAATAGCTGAACAAAACAGCTATTTAGGGGCTGGGGATGTGGCTCAAGTGGTAATGCACATGCCTGGAATGCGTGGGGCTCTGGGTTCATCCTCAGCACCACATAAAAATAAAGATGTTGTGTCCACCAAAAACTAAAAAAATAAATATTAAAATCTCTCTCTCTCTCTCTCTCTCTCTCTCTCTCTAACAACAAAAAACAAACAAACAAAAAACAACAACAAAAAAAAACAGCAGCTATTTATTTCCTCATTTCTCTCTTTTTTTTTTTTTTTGATGGGAGGATACCAGGAATTGAACTCAGGGGCACTCAACCACTGAGCCATATCCCCAGCCCTATTTTGTATTTTATTTAGAAACAAGGTCTCACTGAGTTGCGTAGCACCTCGTGTTTGCTGAAGTTGGCTTTGAACTCATGGTCCTCCTGCCTCAGCCTCCCCAACTGCTGAGATTACAGGCATGTGTCACTAAGCCTTCCTCATTTCTTTCCTAAACCTGTTTCAGTCAATAATCAAATTTCCAGTGATACTACTTATGATCTAATTATTACCCAACAGCCCCACTTCTGAATACTGATGTACTTAAAACCAACCCTTCAATACATGAACTTCTGGGGTTATTTCAGATTCAAGGCATAACCATTACTGATTTACAGATTGTCAAATAAGTTCCTTACAGACACACTTCCTAAAGAAATTCTAAAAGATAAGATTTTCTCAAATGAGGTATTTATAGAAAGGAAATAGGTGACATAATATTTGATAAACACTTATCCAGTATAAAAGAAAGAGACAAAAAGGGAATGAGCAAGATAGGTAGGATGACATTTATGTATAGCAAATCCATTAAAATTGAAGCAGTTTACATGGTCTGGAAAATGTTTCACTAAGAATGCAACACTTTTATAAAACCTGCCTGTCTCAACATGGTAGAGGGAATTGAAGCCTTTGGTTAGATGATTTGAAGTTGGAATGGTGATCAAAACATGATGCTGAATAAATTAAATCCAACTAAAATACTTACAAATGTCAAAAGCATACATTCTTTCAGTGATGCAATTGTCTTTATAGTTTTCTACATTAAAATTTGAATAGCATTTATAAAGCTATTATGACATAAATTTGAATATTTTATTTAACCAGTTTTTCCCCTAAAACCTTTCTGAAAAGATAGATGAATTGGAAGAACATATTACATTTTAATAAGAGAAAAATTCTTATGGGCAATAGGAGGTAAGTTTGGTTTTCTCATCCTAATGTTCTAGTTTGACATTTCAATCTAAGGAGCAATAATAGAGTTACATAAATGAGGCAATGTTTCTTAACTAACACTAAGTTAGACTTTGATGGAAAAACAAGAGATTATAATAAGAAAACATGTCTGTGTTTTTGCATTTTACAGTTTCAGGACAAAACAGAAAATTACTCTCCTCCCTCAGTCTCATTATTATTGAAATCCCTCTCATAATCCCACCAATATGTTAGAACTATGCAGACTCATTTATTTTCAGTATTTAATTACTGTATGATTAATTTTCATGTTATTTGTTCACTATAATTTTATTGTCATCAGATGAGGGACCCTCATTTTATTAGTAAAATATACATGAAGCAGTTTTAAATTGGAGTTTCATCTCTGCCATATTCTAATTTAACCCTCTAAAGCATGCAACATCAAGTTTAAAATGCCAAGAAGAGGCTAGACTGAGCATGGTGGAAGTGTTCATGATATTTTACTCATATTTGTCAATTCCCATACTGGTGTAGCATATCATAATCATGAAGTGCCGCAGTCCGGCTGCAGCAAAATAACCGGGGGTGACGAACAACTTGTGTACATTGATACAGCAGGAGTGGGAGCCGTTTATTGTAGGACAGGAGGGGTATTTATACATTCCACACAGCTTATCTAATTAACATAAACTAGATACAGCAGTCAACCAATAAGGAATCTCCACACTTAATGGCTCGCTGGAGTTACTTCACAAACCACTCCCTCTGGCAAAATGCCAGGGGCCATCCTGACTTGTTTACAGACTCTAACATTTGCCAGGAGCCATCCTGACTTGTTTACAGACCTTAACAATGAGGAAACCTTCCATGAATGACACATCCCAGAAAAGTTTTGAGAGATGCTAGAATATGTAGTTATGTTCATTGATGAAATTATTTTTTTCATGTATTGAGTCATTACATAAAGGTTAGGAGAGAAAGCTCTTTTTATTCACTTACATAAATCTCGAAAAAGAACATAAACATGAAAAAGCGGGGAAATAACAGAAATAAAAAGTAAATGAACACATATTTAGAAACTGGGTCTCATATCTCTGAGTTATTTGACAAAGTAACTAAATAGCTGGACATGGTGGCATGTAATCCCAGATATTTGGGAGTCTGAAGCAAGAAGATCACAAGTTAGCCAGCCTCAGCAGCTCAGTGAGGTTCTAAGCAACTTAGCAAGACCCTGTCTCAAAATAACAAATAAAAGGGCTGGGGTTGTGTCTCAGTGGTTAAGTACTCATGCTTTCATTACCTGCTACAAAAGATAAAGAGAACCTAAACAACTTTCCGAAACATGCTCAGTAATTTACAAGAGAACAAAGAAGGACAGCTAAATAAAATAAGGAAAACTGCATGAATACAGTGAAAATATTAACAAATACTAACAATATAAACATAGCCCAAAAGAAATTTTGGAGTTGAAAAAATACAATCACTCAAGTAAAAAATTAAATAAAACCCACAAACCCATCTGATAAGACGAAATAATCCTTAAACTTGAAGGCAGGTCTTTTGCAATTATTGAGTTAGAGAAAAAAAATAAAAACTGGCCATTGAAAAGAAAAGATTTAACTAAAGTCAGAAATGAAACAGCAGACATTTTAATGAAATCATATAAATAAGGTTTTGTAAAGCAACAATGTAAAACATCATATATTAATAGATTAGAAGTGAAGTCAGGAAATTTTTCTAAAGACCTCAGTAAATGAAGATTGAATCTTGAAGAAATAGAAGATTTGATGAGACTCATAACTAGTAAAAAGACTGAATAAACAAGCAATAACATATCCATAAAAGATAGTCCAGTACCAAAGGTTTATCTAGAAGATTTTACTAAATCATAATTATTAATTAAATAATAATCAGTACAATTCCTTCATAAACACTTACAAAAAATTACGATGAAACAGCCCTATACTTACTCTGTGAGATCAGCAATACTCTGACCAAAAAAACCCTGAACAATTAAATGATAATAATAACAACATATAAACCATTTTGTTGAGTAATGTAAAAATCCATAAAAATACTAGAAAACTAAGTTAACAACTAAGTAGGAATTTTCCCTGGAAGGTAAAGATGTATTATTCATCATATAAAATTCAATCAATGTAAGAAACCCTATATCCAGAACAATGAACAAACCACAGAGTTAATTGATGCAGAAAATTCATTAGACAAGAGTTTAATACCTTTTATAATAAAACACTCAAAATTAGAATGGACTAAAGATACCCAAACATTATAAAAGCTATATTTAAAAAAATACAGCAAAAGTCATTCTTGATGTCAAAAGAATGACAGCTTTGCTTCTCATGTCAGAAACATGATAAAGATAGTCACTCTCACCACTTTCAGTATGCATAGAACTACAAGTCCTACTTAGAGAAAATAGGGAATGAAGAAAATAAAGCTATTCAAATTAATAAAGAAATATATATATTTTTAAAATTTGCACATCACCTCAACTTACACGTAGAAAATCTTATTGATCCCACACACATATACACACAAACAAAAAATATAACATTTTAGAATAGAAAAACAAAATTTAATCAATTTTCAGAATATTAAGTGAACATACAAAAATCAACTGAATTTCTAAATATTAACAATGAACAGTTCAAAAATTGAATTATTAATTCCATTTATAATTCATCAAAATGTCTAAAATGCTCATATATGAATTTAACCCAAGAGGAAAAAAAATTTACACACTGACAACTAAATAAAAGAACAAATTTTCTTAAAGAATCTGAGAAATAAAAATAATTGAAAAGACACACTATGCTTATAGATTTGAATACTTAATAATCTTAAGAGGTTCATACTACCCAAAGAAGTCTACAGATTCCATGAATTCACTATGAAAATCCACATGATATGTTTGCATGCATTAAAAAAAGTATTATAAAATTCATGTGGAATCTCATGGGACACTGATGAGCCACAAGAATTTAGAAAAAGAAAAAAAAAAAGGATTGACTGCACCTCCTTATTTCAAAACATATCACAAAGTTCCAGTAATAAAAATATTGTGACACTGACATAATAGTAGGTATACATCAATAGAACAACAATGAGGCCAGATGTAAATCCTTTATATGTGACCCAATAAACTCCCCAAAGTATTCCTTGATAACTCTGCAAGAAAATGAAAATCTCTTAACAAATGATGATAAAAAGATGAATATCTGTGCATAAAATAATGAGGTTCATACTCCATTTATATAATCTACAAATCATAACTCAAAATGAATTAAATATTTAAACATAAGACCTAAATTTCTAAAATTTTTGAAAGAAATATCAGGGAAAGCTTCATGATATCAATTCTAACTTGAATATGATTTCCTAAAATTAATACCAAAAGTACCAGCTAGAATAGCAAAGAGAAATAAAATGACATCAAATTTAAGAATATCTTTGAATCAAAAGAAAAAGTCATCACAGTGGAAATGCAACATACAGACAGAAAAAAAAAATGTATATCATAGGTCTGGAGTATGTTTAGTATCCTAAATATATATTTAGAACTGCAGCAAAAAATTCAATATGAATAATAAACAAATAGCTAGATTGAAATATGCAAAGAAATTACACAAATATACAACAAGCATAGGAAAATGTACTTGGCATTAATCACTAAAGAAATTCAAAGCAACCCCACAATAAGATATTACTTGACACCTACCCATTAGGTTAGCCTACCCATTAGGTTAGCTTCTGTCAAACACATTGATATAGAAAGTAGGAGGGTGATTGCCAGAATTGGGGGAGTAAGAAATAATGATTTACGAGTTAATGGATAACACAGCAGCTTCTCAAGATAAAAATTTCTAAAATCTGTTTCACAAAAGTATAAATAGGCTTAGCTCTACTGAACTGCACGCTTAAAAATGGTTTATGTAGAGAAAAAATGAGATTCTGACATGTGGATTCATTGAAAAGAAAATGAATGGGAAGGTACTTAGTGATTACATAGAATTATGAAAAACTATTTTATGAAAATAATATTAACAAAATGATCCAAATCAGTATTGTCAGCACTCTAGAAGTAGTGACTTGAAACATCTGTTGACATTTAACACAATAATCATTGAAACACTTAAATCTGTGCAATAATGTGATGTTTAATTATTCCCAGGCCCTTCTTCTAGCTCATCACTAACCATAAAAACTGACATTCCCCAAATCACAGTGAATAACAATGATGCAACAAGAACTAGAAGGGCAATATCCTGATAATGCTTAAATATGAAATTTTCAGAGAATTATAATCATTTGACTTGTCTGGGAATGCCCTTGAAGCCCTAATTGCATAGCTTGTCTTCAGTTGACCTGGATCACTATGTACCTAGTGTGAGCAACCTTTCCCCAAAGGTGTTCATTAAAAATAATCAGTACTTTTATCACTGCAGCTGCCTGGGGCTACAACAACATATTGGGAAAATGAGAAGTCAACTAAAAATTATAAAGGAAAAACTGGGGAATAAGTTGTCAATAACAGGCTTTGAAAATACTTGACATATGAAAGGTCTGCTCATGCCAAACCTATAAACAAGCCGATAAAGAAACTCAGAAGGTAGTAAGCTGGTGTCTCTAAGGGAGACAGAAGTTTATAGAAGTAGGAAATACATATTGAGTCAGAGGTCTTAAATTATCTTCTAGAGAATGGAAAGCATCATACAACAAAGACATTGAGTACCTTGGAAAAAATTAGGGGAAGATTTGTCACAATATTTAAGGTTTGTAACTCATTTCTACTTGTCAGAAACTTACCAATACTAATTTTGCTAAGCAGAGACTCCAGTGGTCACCCATGACAGAGGTTACAGAACTTAAATAATTTAGGAAAGTCACTGAACAACAGTAACTATAAAAACAATATATGAAAGGAAGGAAGAATGTGATCTATGTTTTCTACAATTATAATTTTGAAAATATTGTTTTAATAAACAAGAAAAATACACATGGAAAGAATCAAGAAAGTCTGCCACAGACATTGATAGAGAAAACCATTAATCTATAGAAACTATCTCTAAAGAAACTGTCATTGGACTTACTAGACTAGTATTTAAAATCAAGTGTTATTTAAAAGAAATTCAAAGAGTTAAAGGTAACTCTGTTAGCAAATTAAGTGAAAGTACAAAAACAATGTTATACTGTAAAAATAGTATAGTGTTGCAAAGTAAATTTAAAAAACATGAAATTGAGAAATTCAACAGAAATGTAAAATTCATGAGTGGCAGGCTCAACAGCTGATTTCAGCTGGCAGAAGGAAAAAGAAAGTGAATTTGAAGATAGATCAATAAAGTTTATCCAGTATAAAACACAAAAATAAAAAGCCAGTCCCATAGTGAATTATGGATCACCATCAAATATATCAAAAAATACACAATGAAAGTATAAATGAAAAGGAAAGAATGAGGCAAACGTATGTGAAAGAATTTGCTGACAGAAGACCAGGACTACAAGAAATAGCAGGAAATAAAGGACGTTAGACAGAAATTCAAATTTATAAAAGCAAATAAATACACAGATTAGTTGCTGGGTTTAGAACTGAGAGGTAGAGTTTTTGCTCAGTATGGGCAAGACTCTGGGGTAAATACTCTGTACCACAGTGAATATGTAAACATATGAATGGATCAATAAATCACACGATAAAGGTAAATGCAAAAGCAAATTTTAAAAGCCACCACAGAGGAACATTTTGCATAAAATCATCAATCATTAGGAAAATACAAATTAAAACCACAGTGAGATATCACTTCTTCCCAGTAAGAATAGCTATCATCAAAAAGATTAAAGAAAACTAGTGCTGGCAAGGATACAGAGTGAAATAAAAACTTGCACACTGTTTGGCAAATGTAAATCAGTTTATACATTATAAAAATAGTGTGAAATTTTCTCAAAACATTAAAGATAGAACTGCCAAATGATCCAACAATGCCACCAGTAGTATGTATGCAAAGAAAATTAAATCAGTATGTTAAAGAGACATATGCACTCCTGTGTTCATTCCAGCAATATTCACAATAGCCAAGACATGGAAACAAATTTAGTGTCTATCAACTGATGGGTGGATAAGAAAAATGTGGGACATTTACACAATGGAATAGCATCTAGTCTTAGAAAACACAATTATTCAATTTGTGGCATCATGGATGGAACTGGAGATCATTATGTTAACTGTAATGAGTCAGGCACAGAAACAATTAGCTCATCATCTCACTCAGATGGAATATATAAAAAAATGATCTAATAGAAGTTGAAAGCAGAATGGTGATTACCAGAGGTTGGGGATGGCAGTGGTGGGTATGTAAAGGTTGATCAGTAAGAACAAAGTTGTAGTAAGGCACTATATATTTCAAAAGTTGGAAGACAGGATTTTGAAAGTTTTGCCATAGTAAATGATAAGTTTTGAAGACATAGATATGTTTAAACTGATTTAATCATTACACACTATGTACATGTACCCAAGCATCACATAGTAACTTATTACAATTACTATGTATACTTTTAATTCTTTATGTGTTAGTTAAACAATAAATAGAAAAGTACCAAAATGTATGTTTGTTTGTAACTCATTTCTGCTGCTGATTAAAACAGAATTCACAGGAATCAAAAGTTGTAAATTCATGTTAACAGTGTTATAAGCTAAAATGATGCAATTTGGATGTTCTTATTAATGAAGAATGGCATAAAAACTTATTAATTTTAATCCTCTGTGCAAACACCAAAAAGTGTTTCAAGGAAAAATGTAAGAAAACTCCAAGTGAAACACTATAGTCCACTTAAAATTTTCTATTGAACAGAAAATTAATCTTTAATGGACAAATGGCACACTGATCATAAGACATATAGTAAACAAAGTAAACATATAAGTCACAATAAAGAGTAAGATGTGAGGCCTTAAAACATTAAATGCAAATGGACAAAATTTAATTACATATCTTAGATTGACAGAATGTACTTTTACAAAAATGGTAAAGTCTTTGATTTATACTAAATTTTCACTTCAGATATAATAACATGAACACATTGAAAGAGAAATGATGGGAAAATTATGATAGGTAAACTGTAACCAGTGAAATGTTATGTAGATAATTCATCTGATAATAAATTTTGAGACCAAAAATTAATAGAGAGAAAAGTCATTTCTATTGAGATGTAAGTTTGTCATTCACAAAGGCTAAATGACTATAAATATATATAAACCTAAAATTAGAAGCCCAAATTACTGAAGGAAAAAATAAATAATCAAAATGAGAAATAGACAATTGAGTAGTAATAATTAAAGACTGGCAAATTCACTTTCTATAATGAATACAACAATTTGGTTTAAAATTAAAATATAATAAAATATTTTAACTATGTTATAAAACAATCATCCCTAACAAACATACATTGATGACTCCATACAACTCCCACAAATTGCATTCTTTTAAGATGTAATTGGAATGTTTTCCTGGAAGAATATGTTAGGCCAATAAATAAGTTTCAATATATTATACTTGATCAAAATAAAATGTGATGACTCAGAGACATCTTTCTTAAAAGTATAACAGAATTGTGGGTTTGGCTTAGTAGTCAAGTGCAGAAGAGAGAGGAGAGAAGCCCTGAACTTCTAGATCAATACAATTTACTCAGTCTGAACAATAGATGAAAATAGATTAAAATAATACACTGTTAGGGACCAGTACAGCAAAATCCGAAGAGTTAATATTTGCATTATTGAATATACAGAGGAAGAGGAGAAACTAGAATCAGAAGCATATTCAGAGTCTTCAAATCTATCTCTAAGCTCTATCTCTTATGTGTAGGAAGAACAGGTTTTTCTCCTACATAGGTGCTGGAAGATCTACAGGGAGAATGCCAGGTCACTTGAAAGTCGGGAAATAAACTTTATTACATGATTATACCTGGATTAGAAGAACTGTGGAGAATAGTGTCAAGTTTCTGGCTTTTTCTAAGGTTAACTAGTACCTGACTTTGCTCTGAAGTGATTGTAGTACATAGGGTTCAATGCCTTCTCTCAAGGTGGTGCCAATACTGGGAATAGCAGAGGGCATACACATTTAGTCAAAGTACCAATACCTATATATTCACCCACCCCAGAGCTCTTAAGAGAAAGAAGCTCACAAAATAGTTTCTTGCAGAAAAGAAGAAATGCCAATCATCTCAACAGATGGGTAAACATACAAGCAGTATAAAAAAGCAAGAAAAAAATCTATGCCAAGCAGCCTATAACACGTCAAAAACTGAACCTATGAGTGGAAAGAATATCAGGGGAAGAATTCAGAAAGTTCACAGTCATAATGTTCAACAAACTTAAAGAAGATGTAAGAAATGGACTTAGAGAGAAAATAGAATAAGAAAAAGTTAATTTCAATAAAAAGAGATTCTGAAAAAAGAACCAAATGGAAATCCTGGCAATGAATGATGCAATAAATCAAAATTAGACCACTTTGAAACAGATTTTTCAGCCCTTAAAAATAAAGGAAGTAATCTATAAAGTCAAGTCAACAATAAAAAAGAAAGATGTTGAGAAACCATGACCAGAATATTTAAGAAATCAGTGATAACTTTAAAACAACACATTTAAGAATCACCGGTGTAGAAGATGATGGTTTGGATATGAGGTGTCTCCGCAAAGCTTCTGTGTTTATGAAAGGATATTCAGAGGAAAAATATTAAATTATGAAAACTGTAAAAAAAAAAAAGCAGTCCATCATAGTTTGAATGGACTAACGAGATGGTAACTTAGGCAAGTGGGGCACGACTGGAAGATATGGGTCATCAGGGCATGCTCTGGATTGACTCATATTCTCTTGCAGTCCAGTCCCTTCTTCCTTATGTCTTTCCCCCCTACACACACACTTCTCTCTCTCTCTCTCTCTCTCTCTCTCTCTCTCTCTCTCTCTCTCTCTCATCTATCTATCTATCTCTCCTTCCTGGTACCATGAACAGAGCAGCAGCACTCCACCTCTTCACTCTTCACACTTCCACAATAATCTTCTGCTCATTTTATTCCCAGGGCAATAGAGTCGGTTGACCATGAACTATGTCTATAGAACCCTGAGTTCAAAATAAATTTTCCCGCCTCTAAATCATTCTAGTCAGGTGTTGTGGTTACAGTGAAGACTAGCTGAGTAACAGAGAGGGCAAAAGAAAGTGGCATAACTGTTTTCAAACATTAGAAGAAAAGAAACTCTGAACTAAAAATTCTATTTGGATCAGCTTTGTTTTAAAGGAATTATAGAAAAATACAGACTTAGATATGGCTTGAGAGGCTGAAGCAGGAAGATTGAATGTTCACAGCCAGCCTCAGCAATGGTGAGGCCCTAAGTAACTTAGTGAGACCCTGTTTCTAAATAAAATAAAAAATAGGGCTAGGGATGTGGCTTATGGTAGAATGTCCCTGAGTTCAAACTCTGGTGCCCTGCCCCTGCCCCCCCAAAATACTTTCAGATAAAGGAAAATTAAGAAGTTTTTTTTCTCATATACATATATAATCTTAAAACAATAGCTAAAGAAAATTCTCAAAATAAAAAGATGATACCAAAAACACACACAAAAAAAGACCTGAAACTTCAGAAAGAATATAAAGGCACTTGGCGTTTGAATAAGACAGTATAGACTAGTTTTATTTCTACTCTTTCCCACTGACTATAAAACTTCCAAATAATGTGAGATCCAGGGAGAATTCTGACAGGTAGTAAGAGGAAGGAGTTTTGGTATGAGAGTATAGAATTGGAGGAAAAGGAAAGCAGTTTAGCTTCTCACCCCTCTATCATGAGAAGTACATGACCTTTAACTGACATTTCCTGTGTCTAGGTCAGCAATAGAAGACTGCTCAAATAGGATTCATTCAAACAATGTAAGACTTAACTGAAATCACTGATAAAGGGGATCAGTCATAAACTCTAGTAATCATAAATCAATAGTAGGTAAATTGTCCTTTCCCACCAAGGCTAAAAACATCCTCATTGGACAGAGACACTGGAGTGGTTCCCATAAAGTAGTAAGGATCTTGACAAAGTGAAAGTAGACCAGGAAACTCTCCCCAACTACCACAAGAATATATGACACTAATATTCAAGCCTGGAAAGATCCATGGTTGCCTGCCCTGGGCCACATTTAGCATAAGATAAAATCAGACTTAACATTAGACTGGATACAGCCCATTGGCACCAAAACACCAAGGAGACAAAATCCATACCTCAAAGGTTGCAAAGCAAAACTATTGTTAGAAATACATTCTGAAAAAAAGAAAAAAAAGTTTAGGATTTTCCTGCCAAACCTGCCTAAGGTGATTATCCTTTAAAATACAAGATTTCAAAGAATTAAAGATTATGATATTAGATTGTTTCTGATACATTAATATGTTCCATTATATTAAGAACTAAGAACAACACACGATGAACAAAGATAATACTGAAGAAAAGAAATGGAAGTAACAAAAAAATAAAACAATTTAAGAATAGGGAAAATTATGGGTAAAATATATTAGATCATCCTCATGAATTTCCCAAGAAATATTTAATAATTCTAAATTATAACAACATCAAATATTGTATTGATATATGTAGATGAAACATTTAAGACAATTATATTCAACAACAGAGAGAAAAGGTATCTAATGCAAATAAGTTTTCTATACTTTACATGTAGTAAAATTTTGATAAATTATGCATGTAAATTATAATAGTCAACATAGCTGAAAGAAAACTATTCTAAGTGATATACTAAAAAAAAAAAAGCATACAAGATGAAAACCTAAAAAAATAGTTAAAATAACTTAGAGGAAGACTAAAAAAAGAAAAAAGATACAAAATAATGAGATATTGAATGAACAAAATAAATGATAAAAGTAGCAATTTAAAAATTTTCTTTTTTAAATCACACAGTAAATTTTAAGCTTATAGGAAATAGCATGATCATTTAATGTTCCTATGCAATATCTAAGGATCCATTCAGTGTAATGAGCACTTCCGTCTTATTGTTCACTACAATTTCTTTGTGATTAAAATCTTTGAACTCTCTTTGAGCTTTTCATAAAATATATAATAGATAATTGTATACAATGTTCACCCTACTGTGCCATTGGACTCTAAAATTTATCCCTCTCATCTAACTATATTTTGATCTCCTTTGTACAATTTCTTCTACTTCCCACTTCTTCTACTTACCATCGCTTCTTGAAGTAACTATTTTACTGTCTTGTTTGAGAGCATACTTTTTACTTTCTATTTTTTTAATTTTAATTTTTTTAATAACGACAGCAGTGGAAAGCATAACAATTCTTATTACACATATAGGGCACAATTCTTCATATCTCTGTATATAAAGTATGTTCACGCCAATTTATGCCTTATACATGTACTTTGTTGTTGGGTTTTTTTTTTGCATTACAATTCTTAATACACATATATACCACAATTTTTTGTATCTCTGTTTGTATATAAAGTATGTTGACACCCAATTCAAATCTTCATACATGTACTTTGTATAATTTTCTCCATCATATTCCACCATCTTTGCTAATCCCCTGCCCCCTACCTTTCCCTCCCATCCCTCTTCCCTGTCTAGAATTCATCTGTTCCTCCCATGCTCTCCCTCCCTACCCCACTGAGTCAACCTCCTTATATCAGAGAAAACATTCCACATTTGTTTTTTGGGGATTGGCTGACTTGACTTAGCATTATCTTCTCCAATGCCATCCATTTACCTGAAAATGCCATGATTTTGTTCTTTTTTAATGCTGAGTTAAATTCCATTGTGTATATATACCACGTTTTTTAATCCATTCATCCACTGAAAGACATCTAGGTTGGGTCCACAGTTTAGCTATTGTGAATTGTGCTGCTATAAAAAATGATGTGGCTGTGTCATGTAAGTGAGAACATTGATTTTTTTTTCTTTTTCTGCCTGGATTATTTAATTTAATGTCCTCTACTTTCATCTATTTTTCCACAAAAGACAGGATTTCATTTTTTTATGAATTAATAACAAATGTAATCCCTAACATTTTCAATGAGTAATTTAAATGTAATGATTTAATACATTAGTTAAAAGACAGATATTGGCAAAATGAGAAAAATATTCCAAAAATATGTTTGCTATAGAAAATAAATTCAATCAAAATTATGTAGACAGGTTGACAGTTAAACAGCAGAAAACAATTTGCCATGCCAATATTAGTTTTAAAAAGAAGCGTGGACACTCACATAAATATCAGATAAAGCAGATTACAGAAAATTAAATTACTGGAGGGGAGGTACCTTACTTAATGATAAAATGGAAAATCCACTAGGAAGACAATCCCCCTAAACATGCCTGCATTAAAGAACAGAATTCCAAACACTTATTAGTGATAAGCAAAAACTAATAGACCCTAAAGGAGAAAAGGACAGTCCATAATTATAATCAAGGTCACTGACATTTTACTCTCAACAACAATCAAAATAAAGAAACAAAAAATCAGCAAGAATATAGGAGAACTGAACAACACAATCAAATAACAAAATCTAATTCACATGTATACTACACAGAACTACTTTATTTAACACTCATGTAGAAAGAAGTCACCATATCCTGAATCAAAAAAACAAATTGACTTACTTAACACAATTGAAATCATGCATAATTTATAGTTCTTGATCATATTAGAATCAATGTAGTTATCAATGACAGAAAAAAAAAACAGCAGAGAAATGTCTTAATACTTTGAGATTAATAATATACTTTTAAGTAACCTGAGCTGAGGTCAAAGAGGAAATTCACATGAAAATTAAAAAAAAAAAACACATAGCAGTGAAGAAAAATGAAAATCAAACAACAAAATATGTGGGGGAAACTCTGGATGTCTGGACAGCAAAATTTATAGAACTAAATGTTGATATAAGAAAAGTGGAAAGATTTTAGATTCACACTCTGACTTCTTCTCAATAAAATAGAATAAGATCAACATACACAAAACAAATAAGAAAAGTAATAAACATCAAAGTGAAAATCAATGCAATTGAAAACAGGAAAACAATAGAGAATAAAATAAATGATAGAAAATAAATGTAATTCAAGTCTGTTTTAAATGGTTGCAAAAGGCTAATGCATAACTGGCATATTCCTTGAACTTTTCCCCATTAAAACAAACAATATGACATATTCTCCTTGACACCAAAGACCCTAATTTGTAATATACAGATAAAACAGTGTTTCCCACATGTGAATGAAAAAATATAGGAAACCGAAGTGAAAGCTTCCATAAGCAAAGTAATGGGAATGGCAGAAAGGAGTTTTGAGTCTATAAAGAGGCAAATAGGACCTAGAATGTTTTTATTCCTCACTCATACCAAGAGGGACAAATGAACAGTATTCTGTGCACATTGATGTGCGGAGGTTTACTGCCTGTGCTTAAGGCTGTTGTGCACATACTTTTGCTCACATTATAATTTTATGGTACTATTGACTGGTAAATACGGTGACACTTAGGAAACAAATAAGCTCAAATCACTAGCAGAATTCTAAAGCTTAGCATGTAGATTTTTAATTAATTGCCAAATAGTTAAAATCATTGCCCTCTTCACTTGTTTTAGTGTCATAATTTGGTAATGTTTTATTTTAAAGCATTTCTTAATTTAGTACTGTAAGTGAACATCTTGGTTTGGCAGTTAGAGAGGACTTATTTATGACATTTATTAGCAATATGGAGCAAATAAATTTTATAGATGCATGTTGTTGGTGATTAAGTACAAGAGAAAATGCGAACTATGTAATTTTATATACCTAATGCATTTTTCTCAATTTGTGTTTCATTTTCAAAATTGTAATGCTAAAAGATAGCAGACAAAATTAACCATATATGGGATATTAATGTAAGCTTGTAATAGGGATAACAGCTTTTATAGAGTGGGATGATTATTTTTATAACCCAATTAAAATTTAAGAGTTAGTGTTCTTTCATTACTTAGATTGGATTTTCTTTAATTCTGAAGTTTCCTATATTTTGCTTTAGAGTTTATGCATATCCACATTTGGAAAATGGAGGCAAAACACTTGTGCTTTAATTACCATGGTTTTAGATAAAATTTAACATTGTCCTTCACATTTATTTTAACCATACAAAAATCTAACATTTTACTAATCACTATTTGTTTCTTAATAGATACTCAGGAAATAAAATGGACATAATTGAAAGCCATGTTTATATAAAAAGCAGTCTTACTCAGCTCTGCTGTGTTTGTCAAACTTAGTTTTATTTATTGAGCCTGATTTTTGCAACCTGGTGAAGGCATTTAGAAAGTATGTGATATGTCATTGGCCATGATTAT
Source organism: Marmota monax (assembly GCF_021218885.2). Taxonomy (NCBI): domain Eukaryota; kingdom Metazoa; phylum Chordata; class Mammalia; order Rodentia; family Sciuridae; genus Marmota; species Marmota monax. Next base: position 5,587,849 of record NW_026695209.1, on the reverse strand, counting down.
TAAAATAATGGAACTTCTCTTTTTAGGAGGGGATAGCTTACATTATATTTTTATTGTAAAAAATGAAAAATAATATTTATTCTTCAAATCACTTTGCTTTGTGTTATTTTAAAAATTAGATGAACTAAAAGTGTGAAAATAGGGATTAATAATTCAACCAAAAACCTGAGTAACACATTCACTTGGACAGTGTTAAACACTTGACAAAAAGGTATGCATGAAGAATACTGGTTCCCAGTTCCCAGATTCCAAGGTACATATAATAGTAACACTATGTATTACATCACTAAAATAATAACTAAAACATAATATGGGAAGGAAATATGCTCTTTCATAATCAAAGAAGCCTTACCCCTGTGTTACCTTCAATAAAAGTGGCCAGTTTCCCCTCTGTTTCCTTCATTATCATATTCCTTGAAATCCTTCTTATCACACCACCAGGAAAAAGCCTTTGAAGGCAATGATATGTCCTTTTAAAAATATTTAAATTTAATTAATCCAATTTAATTTAATTTGTTCTTTTTAGATTTACATGGCAGTAGAGTGTTTTTTGACATAGATACACAAGTATAACTTACTCTAATTAGGATCCCATTCTTGTAGACGATGTGAAGTTTCACTGGTAGTGTATTTATATATGAACATAGGAAAATTATAGTAAATTCATTCTACTGTCTTTCCTACCAACACCTGTTCATGAAGGAGAAGCTAGATTGGTCCAATTGTGTCTTTAAATCTCCCTTTTTATTTCTATAGTACCTGTGATTACATTTTTATTGTTTTCTTTTTTAGTCTTACATAAGAGCAGAATACATTTTGATATAATTATATAAGGATGGAATATATCTTATTCTACTTGGGATCTCATTCTTAGCGATGTATATGATGGGGACATTCATTGTGTTATTTTTTATATATCTACATGTGAAAATTATGTCAGGTTCATTCTACTATCTTACCTTTTCCTGTCCCACCTTTATATTTTGTCTAATCTACTTTACTTCAAATTCTTCCTCTCTCCATCTTGTTACGGATTAGCTTCCACATATCAGAGAAAAAATTTGACCTTTTTTTTTCACGAGGACTGGTTTATTTTGCTTAGAATGATAATTTCCAGATCCATCCATTTGCTGGCAAATATCATAAAATTATTCTTTATGTCTTAGTAATACAACATTGTGAACATATAGCATATTTGATCCACTTATCCCACTCCTCAGGATGTACCCAAAGGATTTAAAATCCACCTACTACAGTGATGCATCCACATCAATATTTATAGCAGTGTAATTCACAAAAACTAAGCTATGGAACCAACCTAGGTGCCCTTCAACAGATTAGTGGATAAAGAAAATGTGGCAAATCTGCCATCACATTTTAATACCTAAATTTTTGGAGGAAAGATGCTCAAACCATAGCAGATGTGAAGGAAATAATAGACCATATAAAACAATTTGTAATGATTTTTCTTCAATTTAGAGGGAAAAACATAAATACTTTGACACTTTCAAACTTCTATAAATCTATCTTTAAAACTATTTAAATCTAGTAATATAATAAAATGAGATAGATCATAATAGCATGGGTATATATTGTGAATAATGCTGTAACTTACTACGTCTCCCTCTACCATTGATGCTTTCAAGTTTAATTTAAGTTCTTCCTGTCAGGAGTTAAGTTTACTTCACCATTCCTTTAAGGTAGATGGGCCTTGAGACTTGCTTTGGTAAATAGAATGCAGTGTTTTTCTACTATGCTTTTCTCTATCCAATCCTTCTATTCTTCTCTCTATCCTATCCTGTACCATGTTGCTCTTTGTATCCTTATATTCAACTGTATGTAAGCATACCCCCTTAAACTTCTGAGGGGTGACATATCATTTAGAGGACAGCTAACATCTCCTCCACTTTTGAAATGTAGAATCTCTTAGCTGAATCACAGTAACAACCATGTAGTGCTTTTTACTGAGATCTGAAGAAGGAGCCAGCTACACTCAACATTCATCTCTAATTAGAATAATAATGAACAAACAAAATTATTTTCTTTTAAGCCACAAATTTGGAGTGGGTTGTTACACAGCAATAACTAATTGATAAAATTCTCAGTGGAAATTTAACATAGTTAAATTTAACATAGTTAAATTCAACATAGTTCTTTCAACATTAATTTATATAACATAGACTTCCAAAGTGTCACATAGAATACAAGACAGTCATGATATTGGAAAAATGCTAAAATACAACTTGCTTAGAAAGTGTGACCTATTATATTTTAGGAAATGTAAACTGTTTTTAACAGAATAATTTCAGGACAATTTGAATTTATTCCTTAAATACAGAAGCTTCCTTGATGAATCCTCTTTATTTCTGTTCTCATATTTTCTCTTTATATATTTAATATTCAGAAGTTTATATACAATTATATTTTTAAGTTTATTCTTTTTTTGAAACCATATTTTGTGTACCAAGCTGTTGATGTGCTTCCCTCTAACCTTTATATAAGCAAATGTTGGGGTCTATAATTTTATGGATTTCTTCCATATCATTACATTTCTTCATCTATTAATTGATGATTATCCAAAATTTATTAATTACTGGAAACAGATTTTGAAACAATAATATCTTACATCATTATAGAATGTGTGTGTGTTAAAATGAATCTACATCATAGAGACAAAAAAATCTATTCATTCATAGACTTGAATCCAAAACCCAAAAATCTGTGTCTATTTGGTTATAGCCCTTCAATCTCTGTCACTGGAAATTTATATTTGGAGGTATCTATAAACTATGTGCTTAATATATTCTCATCTAAATCACCTTATCAATAATAATAAAACTTGTGTTTTGACACCATTAGTTGTCAATTTTTGCATCAGCAAATTCAAAGTCTTTTTCAAATTTTCTTTTTTGAAATTATTTGTTTCATCAATGGATCTCTTTTGCCTACACAGCTTTGTAGAGCCACTTTCAGAAGCAAGAATTTAGGAATGTACATTTTCATTTGTACTAGTATAATGCTAGAAATTTTTGTTAACAGTGGTAGAATAAGCTCCAATGTGACCTACAAATTAGCATTAGAGAGGAGACTCATTGGTGGCAGTAGATAAAAAAATAGCTTATTTAATAATCTTATTTTATCATAATAAAGCATTACTTAAATGTGTATTACTTACTCATAAAATTTAGAATCCCCAATACAAAATGTCTCCTCAGCAAATACAAATAACACCTAAAATACCAAAACATGTGCTTTTTATCCTCATGGTTGTTATTTTCAGATTTAGGTTCAGCCTTCTCTAGAGGCTGTTAAAGAATGCATACATTTTTGCTGACATTTTATCACAGCAATAAAATGAGATGGGGAGCTATACTCAAAAGGCCACTAAAATCAGTCAGCGTGTTTACTGCAGAAAACAACTGCTTGCCAAACACTTTAGAAAAAAAATCACTAAAGTATGACTAGATTTATATGTTTGCATTTTCACACAAAGCTCTCAATTTGTAGCATGTTTTACGACCTTATAAATATGTTATGAAAAATAGTTTCAGTTAATACTATTGTTCTTACAACATGCTTATTTAGTTAATGACAAATTACCCATGGACAGCCAGAGGAAATTAAATTTATATTGAAATTTTTAGTTTTAAAAATCACACAAAACCCCCCACACACATCAGTGTCCTTAACTCTGTTTTCCTGTTCAATCTAATATTTTCATTAGTAAGGATTATTTTACCTGCTAACAGTCCAAATTCCATTTAATTCTTCTAGGAGTTCTAGGAAATAGTTGGCAATATTTCCAACTGTATGCAACTGAAACCATCTACAGTAGGAAAAAAATAATCATTTAAACACAAACTTACTGTGAATAGAGTTGAAATACTTATGTAGCGAGCATACTGCGGACATTTTGGCCATTGTATAAGTTTTAATTGTATAATCAAACTAAGTGAGGTGTTTTTATTTAATATTTATTTATTAGATTGATTTATTTATTTAATATTATTTATTAGACATATTTTAAGAGTACAAAGTAAAAAGAAATCTGAAAACAAAATTCATTTAGTCATTAACAGCATCATACACACATTACATTCCTCTTAGCAAATGTCAAACACAGTGCTGCACAACATAATAGAACAGTCAGCAACATCTTCAATACTTATTCCTGCATGTACAATGGATCAAATCAAACCTGTATCTATTTTGCCTATTAGATAAACACTGGGTTATGTTTGTCGTAACTTGTATATAAGTGCAAGTTTTTTGTTGTTGCTGCTGGCTTTTCTGGTTATTGTTGGTGACAAATACTTAATTATAGTAGCCTGAGAACAAATACAAATAATTTATTGACTCATATAAACATTGATAATGTAGACCTAGTTTCTAATAAAGATTGACAATGAAATGACATGTTTGTTAACAAAGTGTCTACATTATCCTTTTTATATATTTATTTCTTAGTTATAGTTGGACACAATATCTTTATTTTATGTATTTCTTTTTATGTGGTGCTGAGAATCCAACCCAGGGCCTTGCACATGCTAGGCAAGTGCTCCAACACTGAGCCACAACCCCAGCTCTTACATTATTCTTCATCTCAAATAGGTGCCTTGTGGGTAATATACATCCACTTGAACCCTGATACAGTATAATTTCAATTTATTGGTAATGATGTTTTTCTAATCACCACATACATGAAATTTTAGGATCTCAATGAATGTTCTTAGGGCTTTAGGAAAAGATGATGGGAAACAAACAATGGGATGAGAAATCAGGGTCCTTTTCTTTTGTGGTCATCTTTATGAAACACCATTCCCCTCCAATTCCTTAAGAATGATATGAATTTTTGAGTATTTTTCATTCTTTTTGCATTTTTGGCTATCTCATCTTGAATACATTTATTATCTGTTTCTATATATTTCTTATATTCTGTACTTTTTTCCAGGTGTTAAATATTTTTAAGTATTAGGATTTTTTGTAAACCTAACACTCCGTCCTATAGGCCCATTTTCTTGCCATCTCTTTCATTTTCCTGGTGTTTTATTTGCTATTCACTCACTATTTGAGAAGAATTTGAAATCTTTTATTTTCAGTCTTTTATTCTTTTCTAACACATCATATGAAAGCTATAAGGGCATGGTTTGATATATATCCCACATTATTTTACTATTAAGAATTTAACTCTCATTCAGCTCAAAATATTTTCCATTATTTGTTTTTAGTTCTTTATTATATTTAAACAGAAGTCAAACACTCTTATGTGTGTGTATGTTTGTTTCTAATTTAACTGCACTGTGTTTAGGGAATATATTCTAGGTTTTGCTTCTAAGACTAAACTCTTTTAATTACAGTTTATACCCAAAAAGTTTCAAAATTCAGAAATATAGAATATTACTCATATCCAAAAACTCTCCCTTATCCTGGTTTCCAGTCACACTCAACCTAATGTTCATTGCTACCTCCACCAGTCTTAGTTTTTCTCTTAGCAAATTTAAAAGATTGAGACTTTACAATTATCCCCTTTTCATGTCTGGCTTCCAATATTAATATTGATATTTGTCAGTTTTATCTACATTTTTGTTAACAGTTTGTTAATTTTCACTTTTAACACCATTCCATTTTATTAATAATACATCTAGTATAGATTATTTTCTTCCCTGATATTGTCAATTACTGATAATGCTACTTTAATATTTTTTAATTATTATATGTATGATATACCCAGGCATGATGTTCTGTTGTATAAGTATCCATAAGCAAAACTACTGAATTATAGGGTACACAAAAGTCAAATTGACAAGGACAAATGATTTTCAAAGTTTTCATATATTTTGAATTCCAAAGAATAATTTATGAATGTACCAGTTTCTCTGCATTCTTATGTAAAAGTAAAATTTTCATTTAAACATTTTTAATATTTTAACCAGTATGATGTTTTAGTATATTAAAATGTTTAATTTCATTTTCTGTTGTCCAGTAATACTGTATACCCTTGAATTCATGTATTATGACAATCATGTCTTTGAGAAGAATGTTCAAGTATTTTGCCCATTTTTGAACATTTAGGATGAATATGCATAATTTTTGTTTCTGCAGGTCAAATTATTAATTCATCTAATTATTGAAATAATCATATTTATTGTTCCATTGATGTAATCATAGGTATTGTTTTTAATACTAATTAATTCTTAAATTCTAGTGGAAATCCAGTTCATCTGTAATAACTTTTATATATTAAATAAATAAATATTATTATCATACATTTTGTTTATATTGTTTATATTCTTGAAAGATGTTAGTCTGTCAGAATTTTATATCAAGGATACAAGGATATTAGAAAGAGTTGGGAAGAGGTGTTGTGTAATATTCTCTAGTGCTATAGTCCATACATTTGGGAGAGGAATTATCAAATAATAAGGGGAGAAGAATTGATTTAAGAAAAACTCTCAGGTCAACTAAAGACTAACTACAGACCAATGTCTTATTCAACCTCTGGAGTACACACTGCACACAGAAAAAAATAATTCTGGAAGTTATGGAAAAAAGAACATTTACAAATTTTATTTGCTGACAATAACTGAGATTGGGAAATGGTTACACCATTTGATAAAGGGAAGCCTGGTAAATGATTTCAACCAACATTGTTCATAGTACAACACTCACACAATTGTTTCTCCCAAGAGGCATAGTCCATCTTGGCTAAGCCTCAGAAAGATTTTATTTGATTGTAATTTGTATAATAATTATGAAAGAGGTAAATGGAGCAAATCTTAGGTCTACTGACAGAGTTGGTTGTGAGTCTATATTTGATATATTTGATCTTCATCTTCTATATCCCACTGTAATTCCATATTCCAGTTAGCTAACACTTCTGTTAATCAAAGTGGCTTGCTATTTTGATTGACTCAGATATTTTCTTCTAAAAGATTGTTTGCCATATTTTCATTAGGCTTTGTTATCCATGCTCATTTACAGATAGTACCGCACATGGGAATATCATAAATTGTCTTAATTAGTTATTATCTATTCCACTCTAGCTCCATTACATAGTCACATAACAACTGAGCTACATATGTATAGTGGCTAAGGCCAATTATCCTTGTCAAAATAGTAACTTTTCAATCCCTGCTGGTCTTGTACCAGGAGTCACTCAAAATCAACAGGCACAAAATGCAGTCTTAAGTTTCTCTGCTGAAATGCTTGGTCTTGCTATTAGTAGTTTCGACATATTTGAATATAATAAATTTGTTTTAAATTCCATGTCTGATGACTTAATTACTGGATAACCTGTAGAGCTGTTTCAATTGTTGGTTTTCTCTTGTTTTTAGTGTTTTGATTTTTGCTCATGCTAATAATAAGATTTTTTAAAATTGCATATTATACTCTGTATTTAAAAAATTATAAGTCTTTAGATATTTTCATTTTTTTTCTTGAGGAAAGAAAAAAATGCTCTTTGACGAAAGCTAAAGTAAAAGTATGCTGTCTTCTCAACAGACAGCCTCGAGTTTTTTGAGCATGTGTTGTGGGATGTATCCCTTTTTGGTTCAAAATTTAGGGAATAGCCCTTCTGAAGTCTCATCTGAACATGGTCTGGTAATTGCTGTTCTTTCTTCTCACCCATACTGCAGTCCAATTTAGTGTCCCTGAAACATAAGATTACTGGAAGGGCTTAGAATTTTAGTCACTTAGAAATTGCTTTCTGATTGATTTGTTGACCTCTCACTCCCATCTCTTTTAGGATTTACCAATGACCTAGAGCATTAAAGCATTTAGAATTCTGGAATTATTTCTCTGAGATATTTTTTTTCTTCCAGAATTCCTGTCCATCACATCTTGTATGCCTTATTACTTATAAAAACAAAATTTTACTGCCTCTTATAACAACATTTCAAGATCTAATTTTCTTCTTTCTCCTGAGCTTTATGCCTTATCCCGAGATTTAGAGAAACAATCCTCAACAAAGATGGTATATTTCTGGCTCCCTGCAATCTGTTTGTTTTCTCTCCATCCTCCTGTTCTCTCAAGTTTTAGTTACTTGGTGTTCGCTGATAGTGAGTACCAGATGTGCTTGGCACTTCCTCAGTTTTATGGATGTGTTTTTCTGATTCATGTTATTCAAAAGTAATCAGTTATGCAATGACAATTTATATTATTTCAATGCAATGAAATCTTTAGTATTTAATGGGCCAGCATAGGAATTATTTTATTTTATTACTAAGCATATATTTGAATGGGGAAAAAAGATTATATTCTACAATTACTACAAGCTGGTTTTCATATAATTAAATCCCAGATCTTACTCACTTATTAACCTAAAGGAATTGGTTTGTATTTCTTTAATCAGAATTTTAACACTATAAATCAATTGGAATTTCCATTTCAATAGGAAATCTTAAACTGCTATAATCTTATTTTTTTTCAACCACAAAGGTAATAAAATACAAAATGTTTGATTACATACCTGTTATGAGTACACATGTGATCCCAAAAAAGATATTAAAGTCCTCACACCAGGTGCCTATGTATGTGATCTTACTGGGAATCTTTAAAGAATCTATGCAGATTATTAGATTAATAAATTTATAATCACTGAGAGAGTCCTTATCCAGTATGATTCATATCCTTGTAAAAATGAAGATAGAGTGAAGATAATGTAAAACACATCTACAAGTTAGGGACTATCTGAAGCTCTCCAAAACTCAGGGAGAAGAGCAACAACAGATTCCTCCTCACAGTCCACAGAAGGAGCCAATCCTGGAAATTTCATGATTTGGGGTTTTACCTTCTAGAATTGTGAAACTAAATGATATATAATCCACCCAGTTTGTGTTACCTTATTAATACTGCTCTAGAAACCAAACACAATAGATCAAGCATGTGAAAGTGTTGCCTCCAAATCTAAAACCTACACAAATTACATATACAAATACTCCTGGATCCCTTTATCCATATTCAGAGAGACATCACTAATTGGCTTCCATACTGGCCTCTAGTGAAAAGATTTAAAAAATATATTTTAATATAAAATATTTCTTTTTATTTTATAATTTTTTAATTTTATTTTTTTCTAATTTTTTATTGTGGGTTGTTCAAAACATTACAAATTTCTTGACATATCATATTCCACACTTTGATTCAAATGGGTTATGAACTCCCACCTTCACCCCATACACAGATTGCAGAATCACATCAGTTACACATCCATTGATTTACAAATTGCCATACTAGTGTCTGTTGTGCTCCGCTGCCTTTCCCATCCTCCACCCTCCCCCTCCCCACCTCTCCCCTCCCCTCCCCTCCTCTCTCTCTACCCCCTCCACTGTATAACCCTGAGGGTCTCCTTCCATTACCGTGCAATTTCCCTTCTCTCTCCCTTTCCCTCCCACCTCTCATCCCTGTTAAATGTTAATCTTCTTCTCCTGCTCTTCGTCCCTACTCTGTTCTTAGTTACTTTCCTTATATCAAAGAAGACATTTGGCATTTGTTTTTTAGGGATTGGCTAGCTTCACTTAGCATAATCTGCTCTAATGCCATCCATTTCCCTGTAAATTCTATGATTTTGTCATTTTTTAATGCAGAGTAATACTCCATTGTGTATAAATGCCACATTTTTTTATCCATTCATCTATTGAAGGGCATCTAGGTTGGTTCCACAGTCTTGCTATTGTGAACTGTGCTGCTATGAACATCGATGTAGCAGTGTCCCTGTAGCATGCTCTTTTTAGGTCTTTAGGGAATAGACCAAGAAGGGGAATAGCTGGGTCAAATGGTGGCTCCATTCCCAGCTTTCCAAGAAATCTCCATACTGCTTTCCAAATTGGCTGCACCAATTTGCAGTCCCACCAGCAATGTACAAGTGTACCCTTTTCCCCACATCCTCGCCAGCACTTGTTGTTGTTTGACTTCCTAATGGCTGCCAATCTTACTGGAGTGAGATGGTATCTTAGGGTGGTTTTGATTTGCATTTCTCTGACAGCCAGAGATGTTGAGCATTTTTTCATGTACTTGTTGATTGACTGTATGTCCTCCTATGAGAAGTGTCTGTTCAGGTCCTTGGCCCATTTGTTGATTGGGTTGTTTGTTCTCTTATTGTCTAATTTTTTGAGTTCTTTGTATACTCTGGATATTAGGGCTCTATCTGAAGTGTGAGGAGTAAAGATTTGTTCCCAGGGTGTAGGCTCCCTATTTACCTCTCTTATTGTTTCTTTTGCTGAGAAAAAACTTTTAGTTTGAGTAAGTCCCATTTGTTGATTCTAGTTATTAACTTTTGTGCTATGGGTGTCCTATTGAGGAATTTGGAGCCCGACCCCACCAACTGTAGATCGTAGCCAACTTTTTCTTCTATCAGACGGCGCGTCTCTGATTTGATATCAAGCTCCTTGATCCATTTTGAATTCACTTTTGTGCATGGCGAGAGAAAGGGATTCCGTTTCATTTTGTTGCATATGGATTTCCAGTTTTCCCAGCACCATTTGTTGAAGATGCTATCCTTCCTCCATTGCATGCTTTTAGCCCCTTTATCAAATATAAGATAGTTGTAGTTTTGTGGATTGGTTTCTGTGTCCTCTATTCTGTACCATTGGTCCACCCGCCTGTTTTGGTACCAGTACCATGCTGTTTTTGTTACTATTGCTCTGTAGTATAGTTTGAAGTCTGGTATCTCTATACCGCCTGATTCACACTTCTTGCTTAGCATTGTTTTTGCTATTCTGGGTCTTTTATTTTTCCATATGAATTTCATGATTGCTTTCTCTATTTCTACAAGAAATGCCGTTGGGATTTTGATTGGCATTGCATTAAACCTATAGAGAACTTTTGGTAATATCGCCATTTTGATGATGTTAGTTCTGCCTATCCATGAACAGGGTATATTTTTCCATCTTCTAAGATCTTCTATTTCTCTCTTTAGGGTTCTGTAGTTTTCATTGTATAAGTCTTTCACCTCTTTTGTTAGGTTGATTCCCAAGTATTTTATTTTTTTGAAGATATTTTGAATGCAGTGGTTGTCCTCATTTCCATTTCAGAGGATTTGTCCCTGATATACAGGAATGCCTTTGATTTATGCGTGTTGAGACACTTCAGAAATACAGAAGATAATCAAAAACTATTTTGAATCCTTATACTCCAATAAATTAGAAGATAGTGAAGGCATAGATAAATTTCTTAAGTCATATGATCTGCCCAGATTGAGTCAGGAGGATATAGAAAACCTAAACAGACCAATATCAATTGAGGAAATAGAAGAAACCATCAAAAGACTACCAACTAAGAAAAGCCCAGGTCCGGATGGGTATACAGCAGAATTTTACAAAACCTTTAAAGAAGAACTAATACCAATACTTTTCAAGCTACTTCAGGAAATAGAAAAGGAGGGAGAACTTCCAAATTCATTCTATGAGGCCAACATCACCCTGATACCTAAACCAGACAAAGACACTTCAAAGAAAGAAAACTGCAGACCAATATCTCTAATGAACCTAGATGCAAAAATCCTCAATAAAATTCTGGCGAATCGGATACAAAAACATATCAAAAAAATTGTACACCATGATCAAGTAGGATTCATCCCTGGGATGCAAGGCTGGTTCAATATACGGAAATCAATAAATGTTATTCACCACATCAATAGACTTAAAAATAAGAACCATATGATCATCTCGATAGATGTGGAAAAAGCATTCGACAAAGTACAGCATCCCTTTATGTTCAAAACTCTAGAAAAACTAGGGATAACAGGAACATACCTCAATATTGTAAAAGCAATCTATGCTAAGCCTCAGGCTAGCATCATTCTGAATGGAGAAAAACTGAAGGCATTCCCTCTAAAATCTGGAACAAGACAGGGATGCCCTCTCTCTCCACTTCTCTTCAACATAGTTCTCAAAACACTGGCCAGAGCAATTAGACAGAGGAAAGAAATTAAAGGCATCAAAATAGGAAAAGAAGAACTTAAATTATCACTATTTGCAGATGATATGATTCTATACCTAGCAGACCCAAAAGGCTCTACAAAGAAACTATTAGAGCTAATAAATGAATTCAGCAAAGTGGCAGGATTTAAAATATTTCTTTTTAAATACAATTATTTGAAATTGGAAACAAATATATAGGAAGAATTGATAAAGTATAATTAATAATTTTTAGAAGTTGAAGGGATTTTAAGCAACTTAAATAAAATATATCAGTGAGTGAATACACATATTTAATTAGTGCTTAAAGTTAGATAAGGAAATCAACCTTACCTATGAAACAAGAAACGAAAAGGGATGTCCTTTTTGTTAAAAATGTCTCAGTGTTTGTGTGGGATCAATATTCTCTGACTACATTTGAAGAAAATGTCTCAGTAACATAAGCCAGTTTGGGGGCTGGGGATATAGCTCAGTTGAGTGCTTGCCTTGCATGCATAAGGCCCTGGGTTCAATCCCCAGAACCACAGAGACACACAAATTGGCAAATTGTACTGTATGTTAATTGTCCCTCAATAAATTGACACAAAAACTTTAAAAAAAAGAAAGGAAAAGATAACATAAACCAGTTTCTATGCTCATGTAGATTTTAAGGCAGAAATTTGGTACAATAGAGAAAAATAATTTTACAATATCTCGTTGGCATCCCAAGAAAGTCAGGCTGGCCATGCTGGTATGAAAGTCTTCTTCCAATTATCAGTTTCTTCAGTATTAAATTGTGTTTCCTGTTATGCATAAGTAGTTTCTTTGGTCCTTGACATTAGAACTTGAATTCTAACTGCTGTGAATATGTAATGTGAGACAAATGCCTTTCATCAACCAATTACATTTGAATATATAATGAGTATTTCAAGTATGAGAGGTTTTAACTAATTAGGTGTCTTTCTATTTGAAGAACCTTCTATAATGATTCATTATATTGCTGTTTCCTTTCAACATTTCTACATGGTCAAGATGATTTAACTAAAGGAAACTGGAATTAAAAGACTTTCTATGCAATGAGAATAGCAATGTGATAACATAGAATCACGAAAGGGATTAGTATTTAATAGTAATTTAAATGAGACAAGATGACAAGGCTGGGGAGCATATGGAGGGTTATTTGATGTGAATCTAAAATAATTGCAGTGTCTATAGCCTATAGATCTGAAAAGGCCACCTGTGATGCTAGTCACTAAGAGACACAAAAGATGATTCTTCATTATAGATAAAAAGGGGAAGTCATCATTTACCTACTTAAGGCCATACTACTGGATCATATCATGTCTTTAATTTTCAAATACTAAAAAACCACCAATCTTTTATACTCCTTTCCATTTGTTGGCAATTGTGACAACCAGAAATAATATTGTTTATAATGATATTAGAATTAAATGTTAGATTATACAGACTGAATGGAGAAGACCTACCTAAATATATTAATATGAAAGATCATAGAGTAAATGGACAGTAAATCACATACTTTTTAATGAGCTGTTAAACAAAAACATAAACAAAAATAATCAGAACAGAATTTTTTTATTTATGAGATATAGTAATGTATTTCCTATAGTAAGAATTCTTAAAAAAAAATACAGAAAAATGTAACCCAGTATAAAAGTGGAATGATGTCACAAAGGAAAAAAAAAGACATTTCATAGACAAGGAGTACTTCAAAATTTAAAAAGATAAAGGAAGAGTCAGAAACAAAGTCACTCTTATATTTTTTATTATTTTATTTGATCCATAAAGACTTTAGTTATTTGTAAGTTTTTGAAACTCAGTAAAGCACAACTGCCTCATTAACACATTTTTTTTCATGTGTTGAATTCTTCATTGTCATTAATATCTAAAGCCAAGAAAAATGTCCTTCTCATGGATAAAGTGCTGGACACTATCATTTTGAATTTGTATTAATTGTAATATTTAATAAAATGCCAAAGGCAATTAGGTAAATGGATATCACTAATAAAGTCATTCCACTCTACAAACTCCACAGATGTTAAAAATGTTTTACTTTTTATTTTGAATAACACACTTGATATTTTACTCACACTTGCGTGAAATCATTCCTTTATGTACTTGTATACTAGTACATATAGAAAGAAAAAAGAAGAAATGTATTTATTTTATACTATTTTATGAATGCTTCAGATATTTATAAAATATCTAAAGATAGATTATTGCCTATCATATTTTAGAGCCTTGGTTCAATACCCAGCACTGCAATAAAAATAATAAAAATAAACAGAAAAGGTATAGTTAATTTTCCAAACTTTGGATGCATGCCCAATACAATTTAAGTTGCATGGATAATCAAGTACAAAACAACTAATCATGAAATAAAATGATATTATTGTTAAATGTATGAAAATATATTTGTAATGTTATCCTTTTAAAAAAAATTGGACTTCTACTTTCTTATTTTTCCTAATCATATATCATCTATATTTTACTTTTACCATTTTCTTCTAAATAAAATATTTCTATTGAAATATGCAACATACACTAAATCTATCAAAAAAAAAACAGTTAAAACTTACTTTATGTCTTTTTTTGTTTGCTTGATTTTTGGAAATGCAAGAGTATTAGGAAAATATCATCAAAATACAATAGACTGTTCATTTCAAATAGCTACAAATTTTGTTAAGAAGCAAGGAGGAACCTTGAACATTCATTCCTATATTAAATGAATGTTTTGTTCTCCACATGTTAAGATCAAAGATTGCACAATTCAATTTGATTTTATATATGTCTGTCAATAGTTTTCCAATAGAAAACTCTGTTAAGTTTACTTAATTTTAGAACAATGCAGTTTCCACCCTACACAGAAATCTATTTCCTCTTCTTTCAATCTCCTAAGATGACCAGTTGCCTATTCCTCTTGCAGTTTTTAGACTTCAATTTAGATAATTTTTCAGGTGGTTATTTTATTCTTAATTTTAAGAACCTAAGATATTTAATTATATCTTATATTTAATGTTATACATCTACTTTAAATTGTCTTAGAAATAGAAAACAAAATATTTATGAAATAAGAATTGGGTATTGTACAGTCAGCCTTGTCAAAATAAGCTAGGTGCTTTGTATCTCACATTTTTGCTTTCCTAATGTCTTTTATTATCCTCAAAAGATACTCATATCATAAATGTGCAGCTTTTAAAAAGCATATTTTAGAAAACAAAATGGAGTTCTAATATTTATATTGCCATTTAGTATGGCAATAGACCTGAGCCAGTGTCTATACTTTCATATAAGGCATTAAAACAGAAACACTGCTTCTTTGATTGTTATGAAAGAACAAATGAAATGTGTTACATTCAGTTTATTTTTATATTTAATTCATTCTTTATATATTTTACTAGATCATGAACGTATTTTTTATAATAATCACCTAAAAAAAATGGCCAACTGATAATATTAAATTACATTGGGACTGATAAAATGGTATATTTAAAATTTATAGCTCAAATATGCTTTAAAAGTCTTTTTTACCCCAATCAGTTAAATCATGAAAATTATAAAGCAAATTTTATCCTCACTTATGAACTAGGGTGGGACATCTGATTTACAAGATTTCCAATTGGTGTTATAACTTTTTTTTTCAACACAAATGAAATCAATCCTGCATTTTGGAATGACTAAATTTTCCAAATTATTTACAAATACAACGACTCTTGATAAACTGTTTTCTTTGCAATTTGAACTTGTACATTTGAACAAACACAGAAGTTTTATTTTTCTATTTGGATCAAATAACTGCTTCTCTCAGAAACACTAGTTCTATTTTTTTCCCATTCTGCAATTTTATGAAGTTATTTCATAAAGCACAGGTGACTTTATGTCAGCAGGTAACCACAAAGCCCATTGTTACTTTGTAGCAACAGCATCATGTGACTCCTGACTGTGAAGTATTGGCATTTTGAAGCTTCTTGAGATAAGCCATTCCCTTTAAAAGTCTAGGTAACTTTCGAGTAAGCAGTTTGAATAAAATTTAGAAATATTTAAACAAATAGTATACTTTTAGGTTCATGAGAATAATATGAAAAGCAAAAGTACATGACAATTGGGATAAATGTAAGACAACTATAGAGTAAATATATGAGAAAGTGAGAGTGGACAGATTCCAGCAAATATTCTGGAGCATGAATTTTCTAGTAAAACAAAACTGTGAAGAAATTAAAAATATTAGTGTTCATCAGGGCTTTAGAGTGAAGACAAGAGGTTGAAATACATGGGAAAAAGAGATATTTAAAGTAGTAAGACGATTCTGTATGAGTATAATAGTGGATACCTGCTATTATACATGAATCATAGCTCATAGAAAGTCCAACATAATGAGTGAAATGTCATGCAAATTATAAAACATAATTAATAATGTATCAATATCAGTACACTAGTTGCAACAAATATATCAGATAATATTACATTTTAATAATAGAAATAATTGGAGTAAAAGCATGATGGGTTATGTGGAAAATCTACTTTCTACTCAACTATTAAAAGTTATAACATTATTAATTTAAACATACAACATGAAACTATCATTATTTTTAATAAGATATTGTGTTTAAAATGACTGGAATAGGAAGGAGTGGAATTAATCTGACATAACTTTCCTGTGTATGTATATGAATATACTACATTGTATTTCAACATTGTGTCCATCTGCCCCAGTCCAGCTGCAGCAAAATAACCGGGGGGTGAAGAACAACTTGTGTACATTGATACAGCAGGTGTGGGAGCCCTTTATTGTAGGACAGGAGGGTATATAAACATTCCACACACCTTATCTTAATTAGCATAAACTAGATACAGCAGTCAACCAATTAGGAATCTCCACACTTAATGGCTCACTGGCATTACTTCACAAAGCACTCCCTCTGGCAAAATGTCAGGCGCCATGTTGACTTGTTTACAGACTCTAACATTCATCCACAAGACTGGACTCCTAATTAGAATAAGAAATAATCCATGCTTCTAGGACTATGTCAAAATAGATTCTACTGTCATATATAACTACATAAGTAAAAATTTAAGAATCAGTGGTTTAATAAAATTCAATTATTGAATTTAGTTTTTATATGTATAGCATCATATGCTATCACCAATTAAAAGGATATGAAAGATACTTGGGAAATAATGTTGGGCAAGTACATTTAGTATATTTTAGCACATGTAAAATTAGCACAATAATTTAACTACATTTGGTATAATATGAAATGTGTAGACTGTGTTCTCAGAAAACAAGTCATATTCTGTCTAATGTCTTTTCAATGGTATACATACATTTATATATTACTTTGCCAGCCTTAAATTCAAATTCTGGTGCATTGAACATGAATGATATTTATAATTTACTAGTAATGCCTTGTACTTTTCCATGTATTTTTAATTTGATTCCATTTACAACTGATACATTTTCAGAAGAAAGATCATGATGACTCAAATCCAGTAACTATTTTTTTTTATTTCTTTCTTACATACATGACAATAGTGGAATGAATTTGGCATACACACAAATGAATCTCCTATGATTTAATTGTAAGTTCTACTTACTCTGTTTATAGCACTTGGGTTTAGGTCAGAGTACTCCTCTGCTCCATGACCTATTACCATTTAATTTGCTGTACTGGCAAACAATATCTTATTTATAATACAAGCTCTTTATTGCCTAGGGAGTACCAACTCAGTTAAATTAACCACTGCTAAAGCAATTACCATTTTAAAGATTCAGATCCCTTTTGAAAAATTCCAATTATACTTGGAATAGAACATAGCAGGTTTTAAAACAATTATGTAGAACATCGCCATTTATCCATGGTCAACGAAAAAAACTAATTGACTTATAAATTAGGTGATTATTCATTTATAATATGTGATAATAGTTCTCTCTACTTTTAGGAAAGCATGACTTCTTAATAAATGTGACATACTTCCAGATCTGGGAGTCCTTTTATCTTATCCGGGTCGAATCATTTTCTACTATTTAAGTTTCTTTTCTCAATATTCTAATGCTTGCTTTTCCAACTTATATCCTTGCTTGTTTTTAAATAAGTCCCTCTGTGACTTAGCCATAGTGAAGTTTAAGCTTCTTTGTTTGTCCTTTAAAAACATATAATTTCCACACTCTTTCTCTTTTTATTTTTTTTTATTTGTTTTAATTAGTTACACATGACAGTATAATGATCTTGACATAACATACATTTGAATCAGATGGGACATAATTTCTCATTTTTCTGAGTGTACAGGTTGCAGAATCACATTGGTCATGCAGTCACATATATACACACAGCATTAATAATGTCTATTTTATTCTGCTGTCCTTCCATTCCCCCCCTTCCACTCCTCTCCCTCCCATCACTTCTCTCTACCCAATCTAATGTGACACATTTCTTTTTTTTTTCCCCCTCACATCTTTATACATGTATTCTGTATAACGATGAGGGTCTCCTTCCACCATCCATGCAATCCCCCTTCTCCCTCTTTTTCCCTCCCACCTCTTCCCTATCTAGAGGTAATCTTCTCTTCATGCTCTTCCTCCCTACCACATTTTGAATCACCTCCCTTATATCAGAGAAGACATTTGGCATTTGGTTTTTTTTTGGGGGGTATTGGCTAACTTCACTTAGCATAATCTGCTCTAATGTCTTCCATTTCCCTGCAATCACACTCTTTCTTGAATCTTTTCTTTTTCTTTAATCTTGCTTAACATTTTGATTGATGCAATAGTTGTTTTGGGGTACAACCCACAGCTGTGTAGTAGATTACTGTTCTTACCTATTTCATATTTCCTTTTCTTTGATGATGTCAGACAGCTTCCCATTGCTGGAATAAAATACCTGAGAAAAAACATCTTAGGGTGAAAATTAGTATTATTTCTGCCTCTGAATAAGAGGCACAAGTTTCTACTTTCAGAAAGAATATACAAGAAATAAAGTACCACATCATTACAGATATGCTTTATAAAATATTACTCTATGTTTAAGAATAATTATATTTATGCAAACACTAATAGTTAGCATTGCCAAAAACAAATCATGGTATGATTTGTTGAAATACTTTGCTTGCATAATGAATGCTCTTTTAAGGTACTAGTTTCCTCAAATCTCAAACCTGAGTTAATGAGATAAGAAGTAGTTACTATGAATATCCTTGCTATCTGTTGTATACATATATTCAGCTGATTTTTATAGAAATATTCATCTAAAATATCCAGTTATCTGATAAAAGAAAATTAAAGACTTTTTAATATTTTAACAAAATTAAACTCTAAATGCTTTAAAGTGACATCAATATCCGTGTAAACTACATAAATAAGTTATTATTAAAATATATAACTTTTTTTCAAACCAGAATTCAATTTTAAACTTCCCTTAAATGCACATCTTTCTTAAATTCAAGTGATGATTATACACTTATGTTCAAATGTTAATCACTTTATCACATAGAAATGTACACATTTATGCATATAAGTCTTTATTTACTACTTTAATTAATAACATAATTTTAAAGACTTTAAGAATTTAGAAATTTATACTAGAATACATAGCAATTGATTATTTGAATTAGAAAATTTATCTTCAGAATGGAAATAAATATTAAATGAGCACCTTTGCAGTATACTACCCTGAGCCAAAAGACAAAAGAAATGGCTTAAAATGTAAGAAAAACAACTCATAAAAAGTAAAGAACAGTAAGCTGACCCTTCAACAGCTCAGTTTGTACATTTTTTACAAAATGGAAGATCATTAAACTTTTGAATTTTTCTGTTTATTATTCAAACCGATGACTGTTAGCCTTTTATTTTGTCAGTTCATTGACCTGATTCTTCTTGTTGATTTTCAAAAGCAAATTACTTTTGTCAGGAGGTTTTGGAATGCTGTACTCACCTGTGCCTTCCAGTCCTCACTTTCTACATTTTCATTAGCAATAAAATATAAATATAAAATAAAAATTAACATGTAGGAACCTTGTCACATACATGAGTAGTGACATTGGAGAGGAAGTAGTCCAAGACTGGATACTAGGAAGTGATTGGAGAAGGAAAACAGCTCTATCACATGTTTAGGAGCTGATAGATCAAAAGGACATGTATAAGAACTGTTGGATAAGCATATCAATACCCAGAAGAAAAAAAAAAGAGAGAAGTTAGAATTTTCTAATTGATTACTTTGATGCCCTAGAGCAATTTGGGGAGTATTTTGATTTTAAGAGTATGAAGTCTTATAATCCAGGGACATCAGATATTTTCATATTTGTTTAAGTCTTCTTAAATTTGTTTTAGAAATGTTTTATAGAACTCATTGAAAACACTATACCTAAGTATTTCTTGATGCATCTGTAAATGGAATTGCTTTCTTTATGTTTAATTTGTGTATTACACATTACTTATGTATAGAAATAAATTTTATTTTATATACTTTTCCATATGAATTCCTCTAGATATTCTTTTCTTTTTTTGTTTTTCATTTTTTTTTGTTTTGGGTGCTGGGTATTGAATGGAGGGGCATTTAATGACTGAGCCACAGCCCCAGTCCTTTTACACATACACACACACACATATGTGTGTGTGTGTGTATGTATGTATATATATATATATATATATATATATATATATATATATATATTAAGAGACAGGGTCTTGCTGAGTTGCATAGTGCCTCAATAAGTGCTGAGTCTGGATTTAAATTTGAGATCCTCTTGCCTCAACCTCCCAAGATGCTAAGATTACAGGAATATACCACTATTCCCTGCTTAGATTTTTATTGTAAAAGATTATGTCTTCTAAATTGACAGCCTTTTACTTCTTTTCTAGTCTGGATGACTGTCATGCTACTTTGTTGTCTAAATTCATTCATCCTCCCCCCAAAAAATAATTTTAAAAATCATAAAAACCTCTATGTTGTTTGTAAGTGACAAGTGTCCTGATGCTGAATTTAGGGGATAAGCAGTCTTTTATTTTTACCAGTTTGGGAAACAAACTGAGTGGCTTAAACAATGAGTGTTTATTAAGTTCATTCCTTACACTTTTGGAGGGTATGAAGTACAAAATCCCATTTACACCAGATCCTGTTTCTGGTGAGGGACAGTAGTTTTCAGATGTTTACCTCATCCTTGTAACCTCCAATGGCAGAGAATACAGAGAACAAGGCAGCTCTCTATAGTTCCTCCTCCTCCTCCTTCTCCTCTTCTATTCTTTTTTTTTCTGTAGTCCCTTCTTCTTATCATTCTCCTTCTTTTTTTTTTTTTACAGAGAATGAACCCAGAGCCTTGTGCACGCTAGATGTGCTACACTGCTGAACTGGCCATGGACATAGCTGATATTTCAGCCTGAGAGAGATTCCAACATATATACAGAATGGTGGGCTTGCATGGCAACCTATGACCTTCTCAGCTTGATTCACAGTATGGAAACTCACTCTGTAAGTGAACTGGGACAAAGGCTATTGAGTTCATGTATTTTCTGCAGAAGGGATCCATAGATAAATGGAAATCCTCACTTTTTGATCATGCTTGCCTGAAGTTTAATTTCTATTATATGTAGTTGAGGATGATGAGAAGTATTGGCTACCTGCCCCCCATAGGGAGGTATCATCCATCTTAGCATAAAGCTGGAGAGATGTAGAGTCATGTTATTTTAGCCATGATTACTGGGAATGAAGAACTTTTCCTATAAATTGAGAGGTGTTAGAGAAAAGAGTTAAGATTATTATAAAATATTACAGATTTTCCCTAATCTAAAGGAGATTTCAGAGATCTTCTTGAATAAATATTTTTGCAGTTGGAGTTTGCCCTTAGGAAAATTTCTGGATACTTTAAAAATATGTGGTATTATTTATGATAATTTAACTGGGAAAGAGGTCTGCCACCATTTCAGAAGTACATGACCTCCTTAAGAAGTGGAGTTACCCTTTCCTGGAGTTACCCTTTCTAATCACAATTCTAATTTATTATTACCTAAGATATCATTATGGGAAATTATGTAGAACATTGCACATTTTCAAAGCCATTCCAGAAAGTATTATCTCTTGCAAATATTTCTCTATGAGAAATATAATATCAATGCAGTGATTACTTAAGAATAATTTTCTTAAATTAGTGTTTGCTGTTAATGAACAAAAAGAATAGATGTGAGGATAAATGTTCTTTCAATGTACAAGAATAAATTAAAATAAGTTTTGAAAATACTTATGTCAATGGTAATTAATATTGCAATTAATAGCCTGTGTTATGTGTTCAAGCAGTGATGCTCATATCATTCATTGCTTCCCTCCTGATATTATAGATAATCCTACTGACAAATTAGGGAAAGAAAATATTTTTCTCCAAAAGAGAAAAAATACAGGATTTTGTCCCATTCTATTTTGCCTCTAGTTTATTTTTTATCACTGTTTCTTTGTGAAATTTATCATGTTGTTGAGGGCAGCAGAAGTTTGTTCATTGTCTTCACTGCATAGTGTACTTTTGTTTGAGTACAGTGCAATACAATACATATTTATCTATTTTCAAAGCTAGGAAGCATTATGATTTGTAAACGAGGTGGCCCTCAAAAGCTTCCATCAATGTAGCAATATTCAGAGGAGAAATGATTGCATTATGCAAGCTATAATTTATCAGTCCCTCCTAGTTTGAATGGGTGGTAATTATAGGAAGGTGGGCCTTGTCTGGAGTAAGTGGATCACTGTGGGAGCGCGCTGGAAGAGCTATTCTTCCTGAAACTCCTTCTCTTTCCTCCCTCTCTTCTTCCTTGCTGCCAAGACCTGAGCATCTTCCTCTGTAAGGCCATTTCTCCATGATATCCTGCCTAACCTTGGGTCCAGAGTAATGGAACCAGCCCTCTATAGATGAAACCTGTGAGCACCAGATAAACATTTTCCCCTCTACGTTGTTCCTGTAAGGTATTTTGGTCACAAATATAGTAAAGCTAACTAAAACAGTGTTATATATCTTATTTTTAGTTACTATGAAGCTGGTGATGGTAGAAACATTCTCCGGCGTATTTTTTTTTCTGTGAATTTTTTTTTAATTTTTTATTGTTGGCTGTTCAAAACATTACATAGTTCTTGATATATCATATTTCACACTTTGATTCAAGTGGGTTATGAGCTCCCATTTTTACCCCATATACAGATTGCAGAATCACATCAGTTACACATCCATTGATTTACATATTGCCATACTAGTGTCTGTTGTGTTCTGCTGCCTTTCCTATCCTCTACTATCCCCCCTCCCCTCCCCTCCCCTCCCCTCTTCTCTCTCCGGCGTATTTTTGGTGAACAAATGCACATATATCTTTTGTGTAAAAGTCAAGAAGAGAATTCTTGTCAGAGGTATAGATATAGGAAGTTTTAACAGATACAACTGAAATGTTTAAAAAGTAACTATATAATTGTACATTTACTATTCCACACATAATAACAATGAGTTCCACATGTGTCATTGTTTCTTTTCTAGTCAATCCTTGGTATTAGTCATCCTTTAATCACGTATGTAAATATGTGTGTGTATAATGCTAAAATTTTAACTGATCTTATTGTCAACATTTAAACATTATTATATATAAATATATATGTGCATATATATATTATACATGCTTAATTTTTACTATTCTTACAGGCCTTTATTTAGTTTTTATAAATGTTTAATTTATATTTTCTTTATGACTAACATATTTGAATACATTTTCCTATGTTTAAAAATAATTTAAATAGTTTCTAGGAAATTGACATTTTTATGGGGTGGGGGGATAGTTAACCAGGAGTTGAACTCAGGGGCACTGGACTACTGAGCCACATATCCAGCCCTATTTTTTTTTTTTTTTAATTTAGAGGCAGTGTCTCACTGATTTATTTAGGGTCTTGCTTTTGCTGAGGCTGGCTTTGAACTTGCAATCCTCCTGTCTCAGCCTCCTGAGCCACTGGGATTACAGGTGTGTGCCCCCATGCCTGGGCCAAGGAAATTGACTTTTAAAAGAATTTGTCAATCACTGTTAATTTTTTGTCTTTTACTAACTAATTTATATTGTGTTTAGCTGATTAATTTATACACCTAGTTTTTTTTTTTTTTTTTTTTGGTACCTGGGATTGAGCTCAGGGGCACTGACCACTGAGGCACATCTCAAGCCCTGTTCTGTATTTTATTTAGAGACAGGGTCTCACTGAGTTGCTTAGTGCCTCACTGTTACTGAGGCCTGCTTTAAACTCTGATTCTCTGGCCTCAACCTCCTGAGCGGCTGTGATTATAGGTAAGTACCATAGTGCAGGCCCACACCTAGGTTGTAAGATATATGTCTTTTCACCCACTTTTTAGTTGTCATCACTCTATCAGGTCTTTTTATGAACAGATATTCTTAGTTTGAGAGACATATTATTTATCAATTTCCAATTATATTTAGCACTTGTTAAGTCTAACTTTAAAATGTTTGCTTATATCAATAACATAAACATGTCTTCCCATTTATTATTCCAAAAAATTCATTGGTTTTTATTTCACATTTTAGATAGAAATCTCTCTGAAATTGATTTTATGTAGGCTTTAAGTTAGGGTTAGGATTATTTATGTATCTATCCAACACAATTCATTGAAAAGATTATCTTTACCTACTTCATGGGAGTGTCACAAACATTATCTCTTTGGAAACGATTAATGTATGAGCCATTGATAGATTCTTTCTTATTGGTCTCAGTAGCTGTCATTTTGAAAACCCACATTGTATTAATTCGTGCACCTATAATACGGCCTCTCTATGATGTAGTTTGAGACCTGTAAAGTATCTTCACAGATTGTCTTGATTATCTACTCTTTGCATCTTCATAAAAGTACAGTGTCAGTTTGTCAGGTTTGACCAACTTTCTGGAAATGATTAAGATTACAAATGTACAGAGTTCAAGTACAATAAAAGTGCTAAAAGTATTCTAAATAAGAGAGGGATTTTGGAAAGATACTTGTTCCATGAAAGATACTTGTTCCATCAGTTTCCTTTATATTGCAGCATAGGCTTAAGCATAGCTAACAAGAACCAAAAGAACATTGTGAAATAGAGAAGATGAGCAGAGACTGAATAATGGATTTATGTCACCAGTAAAAATAGTCCGAGGATATTAGGTTAATATAAAGAAAGCATTATTGAAAAGATGGTTAGTAGATAACAGCAATAGAAGAATTTTAATAGTGAGGAGGGCTGGTTGGAGTGTCCCCATTTCTGTAGATGTCAGAAGCACAAGGAATAATACAGCAAATAAGCAAATATGTTGTTTGTGATATGAATTTTATTAAACTTCCAAAATTAAAAATATCTCAATTTTGACATATGTTTTGAAGAACATATTTAAATAAGAGATTTTTATGCACCTACTCTTCATTCTTTTTGATGTTAATTAATCTGTCATTTCCTCAATGAAGACTGTATGTGCCCAATACATTGAGAACATAAACTACTGTGATTCTCTACATTGCAATTACCACCCAAGTAGTCTGCATGTCTTATAATATTTACAGTTTTTATGGAAAGTGATATTTGTTATATGGAATCGTTTAGTCCTTACTCTTTAAAATACTGATAGGTACATGCCAATGGCCATAACATAAAAGCTATTATTTATTGAATATTTAAATTTTCAAATTATAATTTTAGTTGTTAACACAGTATCTATGAATAGTATTAATATGATATTCAAGAGACATGTCATTTTCACACTCTACAAAAGAACTATCTTCAAAAGTGAAAAAGATTCAAAAATTTTATTTTAATAAACATTAGAAACAATGTGGATAAATTTTATACAGCTATCACTGTTTTTCTTTTTGCAATTTTATTACATTTTTATTGTTTGAAGTGCATGGTATTAGCAAATGTGTTTTAATGGAAATATAAATTCATTGGGAAATAATATCTTTAAATATGCTGCTTTATCAGATTTTTCCGTATCAAACATAAAAATTTCCATCAGTGTTTTCAGTAATTGTTTACACATAACTTCTCTAAATCAGAATTTCTTCAAAAATTTAGCAAACTCTACACCAATGAGAGAAATGTATGCAAACTGCTTTTTTGGGGGGTGTAAAATAAGTTGGGGAAAGGAGTGAGAATGATCTGAATTTGAAAAGAGGATATTCAGTATGGAGTGTAATGCACATGGAGGGACCATGGGAACACAGGAGCAAAGGCCCCAGTGGTGGAGAGGTGAACAGAGGATGGAAATGAAAAGGAAAGTGCCAGAGGCATGTGCATCACTTACAAAGAAGCCCAGGCCTGGGTCTTGAATTTCTTCCACATTCAAGAGAGGAAAGAAGTAAATGTGGACAATTCTTTCATTTCCAGAATTACCACTCATGAATGCATAGATAACCCTAAATATTAATGCAAGGAGAGGAATTTACTCCTTTCTCATTTACAGTGAAATTCCCTAAATGTACCTTTCAGGAAAGTTACTGTTCAACTTAACATGATTGTAAAGAAGAAATAAGGAAACCCTCCTCTTACTGAATGATCACTGACCTTCCAAAGAAAAATAAATTTGTAATAAATTTGCAATTTTTGCCTTTGTAAAAAACATTTTAATAATGCAACATTTTATGGTCAAAACACTACTGTGGGTTATAAGTGAAAGAATTATAACTATTCTGAAGGTAAAACTTTGAGAAGTATCAGCTTAAGGAAATTTAGGGGGAATAAACAGGTAGCAGACTGTTTCATAACTTGAATTTTTAAGTGTAAGGCATACTTTTTAGTTATACCAAGTTAGAATTTTGTAATTTTAGTTTGTTTTTTAAAAAAATATAGAATGTTGAATTTTATGTAATTTATTTATTTATTTTTTCATTGCTTGCAGCAAACTCAGGACTGCATACATGCTAGGCAGCCACTCTGCCACTGAGCTACACCCTCGGTACTTACCTTAATTGTTTAAAAAAATGAGTACAATCACCTTAATGTCTTAAATAAAAACAAATCAATAATTTTATTCAGGTGCATGATATGAGGTCAAACAAGTCTTTTAAAACACTGTTGAGATAAAATTCAAGTAGTGAAGGTTGGAAAAACATGAAAGTGAAAGGAAAAGAAACAGGAAATGCTGACTATGCATTATAGATACTAATAGCTCTGTTTTTCTGTGCTGTATTTTGTTGGAGAAATTTTGATGAGAAATCTTTTAACCAGGGTGTATATTTATAGCATGTTTCCATTTTAAATTTCTAATAGTAATTCTAAGCATCAACATTTACCTTTTTGAGTCTAAAATAACCCGGATTATAATATACACTTTAACCCAGTGGCTCAAGAGTCTGAGGTAGGAGTGTCGCCAGTTCAAAGCCAGCCTCAGCAACAGTGAGGCGCTAAGCAAGTCTGTAAAACCCTTTTTCTAAATAAAACACAAAATAAGGTTGGGGATGTGTCTCAGTGATTGAGTTGCCCCTTAGTTATATTCCTGGTACACTGCCCCCCAAAATATAATACACCCTTTAAACATAACACTTTTTCACCTGTATTTTTGGTGTAGTTTATCAGTTGTTTAATACAATTCTATGCTTTTATTGTTAATAATCCAAGATTTAAGGGCATTTTGAAGAGGAGAGTAAAAACAAGAGCAATATATTAGAAAGTAACATGATTTAAAAATAATAGTTTTAGAGAAACAAAGAATAGTCTATATTGCATATATCTGTATTCACAAAAGATCTTATGCTTTCTACAAATGATAAAGACATAATATATTGATTAGCCAATATGAGAGAAATTTGTACAATATCAAATGGTAAATAAAGGGAAAGATGCACTATTTTCTTTGGTACAGACTTCAAACAATTGATGGATAATCTAAAATCCATTAATGTGATTCGATTTCAAATGATACTTCTGATTTTATTACACCTAAACTATTGTCATGGCATTAATAATATTATGACTGTGATGTGGAATGTCATATGAGAATGTCATGAGAAAAGAAAATTTAGAAAATTGAAACAGACTGAATTTGGGAGCCCCTCTGAAATAGACAGTAACTCCCTGGTGCCGAGAGTAAAGGATGAAGATCTATCATCGAGGAAAACAACTAGTGGTACACAAAGGAAAATGAGAATAGAGGTTGCCGCTTTCCCCAGCCTATCCATCCCAGGCAGGCTAGACCTACCTAGTGTATCACTGGAGCCTTTATGTCTATTAGGAAGAGCAATCTAGCTGCCTCTCCCCAGTTCGATTAAACTGCATAAAATCTATTTTTCTATTCTTTGCCTATTTATAAAGCGAAATCCAGCCAACAGGGTTCAGTCACTATCCTTGGACTGGGCTTCCAGAAACAGCATCAGTGATGGAAAAAAGTGAACAGGAAAGGAAAACATAGGAACAATGAGAGTGAAATAATTCATTAACCCAAAATACCTAGGTCAGGGTTTTCTAAGTCTTCCATAAGTGAGGCACAAGTTCATAGTTAAGGTAAATGATCAAATTATCTAATTAAAATCAACCAAAAATTTAAATTAATTAACCTACATTTTAAAGGGTTTTTTTTTTTTTTTTAGAATTTGGGCAAAACAAACATCTTTGTACAATTTACAATGGAAAAAAATTGCAGTAAGGTAATAGGTGGTATTTTAGCGTATATCGGAGGACAGAATTTCACCCAGAAATAAAGAGACCAACAACATCAGAAAAAAGTACTATACAAATTTATTTGCCCGGGTACTTCACATAAACAAACAAACAAAAACCAAACTACTTTGGGCACAGTTAAACTCCAAATATAATAAAGATAGTAGCAAAGATGTACATCTTCCTTATTTTGTTTACATTTAAGGAAAATATTCACACTTCAGACAAATATTCCTTCAGAAATTGGATAACTACTCTCTAAAAGTCCTTGATACTTCAGTATTTTTCAGAAAGCATTTTTTTTGATGGTGCTGGAGATTGAACCCAGTGCCTAGTACATGTGAGGCAAGCACTTTACCAACTTATAAGGCTGAAAAATACTTCTCCTCTACTCATTTAATAATCTTGATCAACATTTTTACCTGAAAGAACTTTCTTTCTCACCCTCTGCTATATATACATAGTACCTGACAGAAAATCCAAAAAGATTTCTTTCTTTTATGCTGAACATTTTAACTTAGTAACTAAAGAGTGGCAAAACAAATAATAATAATATGTAACACATGATATTGTGTTATTTCATAAAAATCCCAATTTAGTAAGATCCATTTTTCTCTTATTTATCTTCCATTCCAGAAATATATGTGGTGGTCTTTTCATGAGAAATGAAATAATAGGAACAAGAAAATAAAAGGAACATTAATTCCTCCAGGTCTCTTTGCTTAGGAAGTAAAAAAATAAGTGTAGAGAATTTTTGTCTAATGTGCAAAAATAGAAACACATATTTTTCATTTCATATTATCATTTAAGTACAAAACAAGCCTATGATACAAATAAGTATCATTTAGATTTATTGAGCAGAAGTCCCATTTTAATTATTCTTTCTCTCTATTCTCAATATTTAAATATTCATTAAGTCAATTGTGAATTTTTAGTACTTTTTCTTTCAATTGACACTTTCATAACAATCTCTCAACAGGATTATTTCAACTCCCTACATTCCTTTAATTTGCCGTTTTCATTCTATCTCTACCTCAAAGCTATAGTTACTCTTGTAGAGTACTTGTGTGCAAAAGAATTTGTCATGATGAACATATTTGATAAATTCCCTGTCTAATGTGTAGTCATGAGACACATATGGCTATGAATCAGCTGAGAGCATAATTTTGCATTTTATCTAATATTAACCAATTTAAGAGTATGCAAATGTGCCTATTGACTAACTCCAGCACTAAAATACAAATGCTTCATCAATGTTCACAGAGTTATCTGCTACCCTCAGTATAAAGTTGAACTATTCACCATAAATAAAATCAATATCAGTCTTGACCTTTGCTTCTTTGCACAATTCCTCTGTATTTACGCAGTTATGTACCTCATTAACTTGTCAAAAAACACACCCAACATATAATGATGGGACAAGAATAGGATGTTAGCAGAAGAAATGACAATTCTAAAACTAAAGAAGGCAAAAATGAGTTACTGGTTCATGGCAAATTTTATATATTTATTTTCTTTTTTATTGATGTTGTTATACTTGATAGTAAAATCTATTTTGCTATATTTACACAGACATGAAATATATCTTATTCTGATTTTAAGCACTGCTATTATACTGCTAGCTAAATTGATTGTTTTTAAATCAACTGGAAAAACTCATCCATGTCTCTCAGCAATGTCCTCTGCATTTTCAGTTTCATCTGTTGATTGGAGCTTCCTTTTTATATTAAATTTACCAATGCTTATGTCTTGAGAATTTGTTTCTGGCATAAGAATTTGTGGAATTTTCTTTAATTGTGCATGTTCTCTATTCCTTTTTAGTTCAGTTCAGGTTTTGCTGAGTGATTTTTATAGGAAATCTGTGGGCCTTCAATGGATTTCATTCTGTCTTTTTATTCTATTAGAGATAGCTGAGGGACTATACCTTTAAATTTCCTAGAGACTGGTTTGAATGATAAGATGTGAAAGTCTCCCTCATGATCTCTTGATAATTCGTTTGTGTGACAAAATACTCTGACCTTTGGCATTTCTGAGACTTTAGCAAAACATTATAGTCATACAGTCTTACCTTTAGTCTTTTCTCTAAAGCATACTTTTCTGACAATGATGAATCTTTTAATTCTAACATAGTTTACTGCTTGGAGAAGCTGGTAATTTTCAAAACAATCCAGCTCTATTTTATTGTTTTATGCCTATTCACTAGATTTGTTTTTATTTATTTGATTTTGCCATAAATAGCAAGAAAAACAAAACCCCATCTTCTAAACTTTGCTTTAAAGTCTGATTAGCTATATTACCAAATTCATTATAACTTCTGTTTTCCACAGAGGAACAGGGAAAAATATTTTAAATGTTCTTCCACTATATTAGTTGGGAACTCTTTCTCCAATTTCTAACAATATGTTCCTCACGTCTTCCAATGGCAGCACCTTAACATCCAAATTTCTTCTTGCAGTTTGTTAATGGAGATCTAGACTTTTTATAATGCTTTTCTAAATGATCTATTATTGCCTGACTGAAAAGCCACCTTCAGATTTGGGGCACATATTAGCACTATAGCCGACTTTCATACACTGTCCTCTATTTGTTTATATTGGTTGAAAGCAAGTCCCTAGTGTTAATATTCTCAAGAGTAGAGATTTTATAAGTTTCGACTAATTTGAGGTCATTCAGAGAGTGTCTATCACAGTTATGTCTGTATCAGTGCCAATTATAGGCATATTAGTAGGAAAATATTTAAGAAATATATAACATCAAGAAATTATATTCAAAATTACCATCTTTAGATGTCTTATATTTTCATGCATTGTTATAAAGGATATAAATAAGAAATTATACTAATCAGTTCACTGGAGCAGTTGATACACAAGCTAAAGATCATATAAACGTTGCTGTGTTTTGAAATATGTGATGGTAAATTGCAAATTGGCTTTTAATTTATGATAGCAGTTTGATACTCATATAAAAGAAAGTATCTTTAGTGCATCTTGCCAACCTTAGCAAATACTGATATTTTTTTTTCTATATGGCAATGTTAAAAAGTGTGCAAATATAAAATATGTTGCAAAATAGTTTATGAAAGATATTATGAATTGAATTCAGTTATTTAAGCATTCACATAGCATGAATTGTAGATTAAACACTACTTTGGGGAAAACAGATGATTTAGTTATGGTCTTCTAAGAAATAATGGTCAAATAAAGGAGATGAGAAAAAAATAAAATATCATAAGTCAAAAAGTTACAAAACTAGTAAAATATATAGTGTCCATAGAAGAAAATATCAAAAGCAAAATAGATTTTTCTCTTTTTTGAAAGAATGATTTTGGTAGAGATAGACATCTGCCTGATTCCATGAAGACTAATAGGAATGAACTTGAGTGAAGCAATTTCTCTTATGAGTAAGCCTCTATAAAGTCACTTGTTTGTGAATTCTGAAAAAGTACTTGACAAGGGATCTAGATACCTGGAAAGAGAAAGTGGGTCCTGGATTACATAATTGTTAAATTCTGGATTATCTCACTGCTAGGTCAAATGATGCATACTAATCCTTCTAAAATTATTTTTCTTTTGTCCTTAAAATAAAATTAATACCAAGAGAATCCGTATCAGTGGCCTTTGTATTAGTTTCCTAATAACCCAACAGAATTTTGTAGAGCAGAAAAGACATTAAGTCTCCACTTCATCTAAGATTGGGGTAGACAGAATTCAAGGAAAGTTTGAGGTGATCTTTAATGATCAAAAAGAGAAAGTGGGTGCTGAAAGCATAAGTCTACATTTACCCAAGTCCAAAAATATGGATAGCATCAATTTATATTGTTAATATAAAAGTAAACATTTTCTTAGCATTGCAAAAATACCAGAAAATTCAATATGATTTTCACAAATTTTCTAATTTAATACTCATAATATTTTAAAATAAGTAGTTTTCATTATCCTTATTTCTTTTCAGTATTGGGTCTTGAACCCAGAGCCTCATACATATCTTGGCAAACACTCTGCTTCTGAGTTACATTCCCTTTTTGACATATAAACAGTGAAATAATTTCTTGAACATCATGTATCTGATAAAATGGAATAGGATTTCAATCTATGCAAATCAATTCCACTAAGCTACTTAAAATTCATCACAAGGTTTATTTTCCCTATGTGAAACAAGAGTAATTTTATTCTTCGTTGCATTATGTGTAAAAACAGAGAGTCTCAACTAGTATCAACATATGATTGGGTCTCTATGGTGGAGGACTCAGGGACAAAGTAAATACTGGGAAATAGTAGAGTTCTTGGAGGATGGTACCTTATGTATACCTTCAACAAGCATTTTATTTCTCTATCAGACACACAAACTAGCAGCTTAATATATGATAAGATTGGGAGATTCACTTCTGTGCTAGTAAATGTATATTCATCCTAAATTTCATGTGATAAAAAGCCCTGGTTAGGCTTAAAATTTCTAATTTCTATGTTATAAAAGATTCCACTATAGCCCATTCCAATGTACCAAAGTGATATCAAGGCTTGAAATACACCTGAACCTTTAAATAAGAGAATGGGCCAGATTCACAGATCCTTAAAATGATCCTAAAAGCATGTGCCCATATAATGTTTTCTGTAAATCGTGTCTCTTGTTCAATGTGATTTTGTGCACATCCTTGTGTTGAGAGCTAAAACGTTCTGTAAACCTCAGAGGGTGATGCAGGTAAAGCCCTGGGGAAAGGAAGGTAACCATATCTCGAAATACATTTTAATCACAGTCTAGAAGAGTAGTTCTCCTTTCTTGTTGATTGAGAATCTTATTACTTCAGGAATCAATTCCAGTCTTTGAGAAATGGTGCCCTAAAAATGGCTCAATAATGGTGAATATCACTGGCACATTTGATATCTAGAAGTAGCAGTAGGTATTATATAGCTTTGATTCATAAAAGACTTATCCATTCATCAACTGATGAACACTTCAATTACTTCCATTTTTCAGCTGTTGGGAATAATGCTGTAATAAGCATGAAGGTGAAGACACCTCTTTGACATACTGATTTCATTTGTTTTTGATATATACTTATTAATGAGATTGCTGGATCTTATGATAGGTCTATTTTTAATTTTTTAAGAAACCACTACACTAGTTTCCATTGTTTATTCTAATCAACATTTCCACCAGAAGTTTGTGAAGGTTCCCTTTTCCCTCATCTTTACTGACACTTTTTACCCTTAGTATTTTTGATAACAGACATTCTTACCTGAATGTCATAATATCATATTATGTTCTTTGATTTTAATTTCCCAAGTAACTACTGATGTTGATTTTTTTTTCTCATATACCTGCTTGCCATTAGTATGTCTTAATTGATAACTGTTTATTTGGTTCTAATGCTTGTTATTTAATTTTTTCTGGTTTCTTTGCTATTGAGTTTTTGGAGTTCTCATATATTTTAGCTGTCAACCTCTTATCAGAAATCCAGTTTTCAAATGTTTTCTCCCATTCCATAGGTTGTCTCTGCCTTCTAAGGGTTGTTTTTTTGTTTTGCTATGCAGAAGCTTTTTAATTTGATTAAATTATATTGGTATATTTTTATTTTTGCTTCTTGTGCTTTTGGGGCCTTGTCCAAAATTGACATTAAGTGCTATAAGGTATAGAGAGCTGTGATCTTGGTCTCTGACTGCCCCAGAACTGTCTGTGTAATTTTGCAGGACAAGATTGCCCAGTTCCTTTGGTGAAACCCTACTTGAGGAAGTTCTGTGCAAGTCATGGAACAATCAGTCTTGATCCAGAGTTTGGAAATTAGCTGCCAGACATAGAATTATAAGTGCAAGTAGATCATTATAATTGCTTGCAGCTCCTTTGAACTTCAAGCCTGCCTGCTTTGAAGAAACTGTCTGGCAGAAACCGATTTGATGATAAAACCTATATAATAAACGTGCTAAGCTAGCTCTCAGTAATTGTTCCTCCATCAGAGGATAATGTCTCACCTGGTCTCAGCTTTCTATCTATAAGTGTTTTTCTTTCTTTCTTTCTTTCTTTCTTTCTTTCTTTCTTTCTTTCTTTCTTTCTTTCTTTCTTTCCTTCCTTCCTTCCTTCCTTCCTTCCTTCCTTCCTTCCTTCTTTCTTTCTTTCTTTCTTTTTCTTTCTTTCTTTCTCTTTCTTTCTTTCTTTATTTCTCTCTCTTTCTCTTTCTTTCTTTCTCTCTTTTTCTTTCTTTCTTTCTTTCTTTCTTTCTTTCTTTTTTCTTTCTTAATCCCCCATTGCCCCTTGCTGGTTTCTAAGAATTGGTCTTGCAGGTTAGGAATCTCATAGTAGATTTAAATGTGTGGAAGGATGTGTATGGGTTATATGAAATTTATACACACACACACACACACACACACACACACAAAATACCTGAGCATCTTGAGATTTGAGTACCATGGGGGAGAATTTCTGGAATCCATTCCTCTCAGACACTGAGGAACAACTGCAATTGCAATGGACAGGAAAAATCTCTGTAAGGGTGCATATGCATAAATGGTCCTGAATTTATTGCCTTCTATATGCCCCAAACCTAGTTCCTCAGTATTAATGATGCTTTGGATTCTGTTGTAGTTAACTTTTTCACTGCTGTGATCAAAAGAACTAACATGAAGATTATTTGGGGTTCAGGGTTTCAGAGGTCTCAGTCCATAGACAACTCTATTGCTCTGGGCCCAAGTGAAGCAAAACATCATGGTGGAATAGTGTAGTGGAGGAAAGAAGCTCAGGACATGGCCACCAGGAAGGAGAGAGAGGGAGAGAGAGAGAGAGAGAGAGAGAGAGAGAGAGAGAGAGAGAGAGAGAGAGAGAGAGAGCACGCTGCACTGACAGGGGTGAAATATATACCCTACAGACACGCCCCCAGTGACTTAAGTCCTCTGGCCACACCCTGCCTACCTACAGGTATCACCTGGCACATTCACTGAACTTGATTAATGCACTGATTAAGTTAAGGCATTCAACTCAATCATTTCACCGGATCATTTCTTGCATTGCCCAACATGAGCTTTAAGGAGACACCTCATATTTAAACCATAACAGATTGTATCTCCAAATCCTCTGGAAGAACACTATCAGAATTCATGCCAGATGCATTTGCCATTGTTTTGCAGGCTCTTTTCCCCAAGAGATTTTCTTTTCTTTCAGTCATGTTATTCTGAACCTGAACTTCCCTTTAACTTTCTGCATAGGAATATAGGCTTCTTTTATTTTATTAGCATGGTATCCCAAGATGCTAATCATGTATCTGTTTTCTTTGAACTTAACCTTTGTTGACTGTCCATTTGCCTTGTACCTTAGAATATCTTACTTGCTTCACCCATTACTCTTGGTGTTATGCATAATCTCCTGCTTGACCTTTTTTTCTTATCCTTACACGTTCATTAACATAATGTGTCTGCCTTTTTATTTTGTTTTATTTATGTTTAAGTACCAACATGTGACCATATTATTGCAGGATTCTATCATCCCTTTTTTCTCTGGAATTCCAGTTCTGGAAAAGTATTTCCATTGGGTAGTCTGGCGTATAGAGGACACTCAATATTGACCTTTCTAAGAAGTTAGTTTTAATTGAAAACTAAAAGTTCAGGTCAAAACACTACCTCATGTTCAGAAAATCATTGAGATGTCAATAGCAAAAGGAAATTATACAAGAATTATCTTTAGGGGAAACAAATGGAAAGCATGCTCAATATGTTTATGAAATAATAAAATGGACAATGAAGTTGTCACAAGTGTTCACAGAGTTGTAGGACCTGATGATCTGTTTACAAATATATATTTATGTATGTGTATGTGTCTTCAAAATAAAAATAGACCTAGTTGGAGCTTGAGAGCAATCACAAAACTTTAATATTATAGACTATAAGGTGAGGGAGATTTCTAAAAGTATGATAATTTATATTACTCATCTTAAAATGTTTCCTCCCTGTTTGAGATTAAAATGTAGAATATGGAGAATGAAAGTATTTAAAGTATACCAAGGAACCTAATTCAGAGAATAATTTGCCTGGTAACATGGAATTGAGTAATTAATGGCCAATAATTGGAGTAAATAAAAATTTATAGGTAAACAAGATCTCTTGCTTCAAAGAGGTAAAGTTTAAATTTCAGCAATGAACTGATGAGAAATGACAGTAAAATTAAATGAGTGCTTTTCTTTTCCCTGTTGTTGTTGATGGTGGTTTTTCATATTTTGATTGGAGACTTTAAAATTAAATGAAACAGAGAATCTAAAATAATATTATTGGGACAACTGAGAAAATCTTAATATGTTTTTAATATTAAATAAAATGTTGTATTGAATTTAAGTTTCCTGAGCAAAATATGTATTTGGTAGTTATATAAGATAAATATTATCTTTCTTAGGATGTGAGTGCTAAAGTATTTTTGCATAAAGTTTCATGGTGTCTATAATTAAGTTTTAAATGGCTCAGCATTTTTTTAAGCAGGTATAGAACCTGGAGGTGCTTAACCATTTAGCCACATCCGACCTCACTTTAATTTTTAATTTGAGACAGAGTCTAGCTAAGTTGCTGAAGCTGGCTTTGAACTTACAATCCTCCTACCTCAGCCATCAGAGCTGCTGGGATTACAGCCAGGAAAAAAAAGATAAATATAGAAAACAAGGTCAATAGTACATATTTGAAAATAGAGCAGATGGAATTTGTTAATAGGTTTATTTCATACTCCAAGAGAAACTGAGTATTCCAGGAAAATGATACTGAGCAATGAACAATAAAGTTGCCATCAAAAAGATGGAGAAGCCAGGTATGGTGGCATATACCTGCAATCCCAGGAGCTCAGGAGGCTGAGGGAAGAGGACTGTGAGTTCAAAGCCAGCCTCAGCAACTTAGGAAGGCCCTAAGCAACTCAGCAAGAAACTGTCTCTAAATATACATTTAATAAAAGGGATGGGGATGTTTATCAGTGGCTGAGGGCCCCTGGGTTCAATCCCTAGTAGACAAAAAAAAAAGAAAACAAAAAAGAAAGAGAGAGACAAAATGTGAAGACAGATAAGTTGTATTTTTTATAGTAGATGGACAAAATACCTTTAAATACTTTTATTTTTATGTGGTGCTGAGGATGAAGCCCAGTGACTCACATGTGCTAGTCAACACTTTACTGAGATATAGCCTCAGCCTGAGAGTTAAGTTTTGAGAGAAGAAACAATTTATTTTTAAACAATTACAGTTTAAGCTGATTATTAGCCATCTAGTTTATTTGTATACACTTATTTTTGGAAGTTTGTAGTTAAAGCATTTGTTCACAATTAAAAAAAATAGATTTCACTGTCATTTATAGACTGGCATTATACAAATGAAAGACCTGAATGATTAAAAAAAATAAAATGAGTGGATAAGTAGACAGAAGGATTAAGAGCTGTTACCTCAGATGCAATGGTTATTTCTGAAGAGTATAGTAAGAATTCAATTAAAGGAAATCTGTACTCATTTATGATATATTTTTCAAGGATGAAATTAAAATATTATTTATAAATTGTTTTAAAAAGCCAATTTTCTGCTTCTCAAAATCAGAGTTGTAGATAATAAATGAGAATGGATCTTTAAAGGTATTCCAAAACTATAATCTCAAGGCAAAAAATAAACTAAATCAGTATGTCAAGGAGAGAACTGCACTTTGAAGTTGATTGCAATACTATTCACAATAGCCAAGAAATCAAAACAACCTATATCATCAACTAATTAATAAATAAATTAATGCAAAACAATCATATAACAAAATTTATTCAGCTCCAGAAAACAATGAGATCCTATATCATTTGTGACAACATGAATGTAACTGGAAATAACTAGGTACAGATAGACAAGTACCTTATGATGTCATTCAAATATCGAATCTCAAAATTTGATTGCATAGAATGGAGAGTAAAATGGTGGTTAACAGAGGCTGGGGAGAGTAGCAGTTAGATACAAATAAGAGGTTCTGGTGTGCTATTGCTCATAGGATAACTGTAGATAGTAAGAATGTATTATACATTTTAAAAAGCCTGCAAAGAATTTGAAAATGTTTACCACAATGATATGATAATATTGGTGGAAAGTATTAGGTTTGACTAATTTAAATATTATGGAATATATACAAGTATCAAAATATCTCTTAGTATCCCCTGAATGAGTATATTTTTACTTTGCAAGGTATCCCATTATTATGCATGGTCTTGTATTTCAAAAAAAGTAAATAAAAAACATAAGACAACTAGTTTCATATTTTTCCCCCTTATAATCACAATGATATTCAATGTAAAAAGAAAATACCAAGTGAACTAAGGCCCTAAATCATCCTAAGCAAGTAAAATATTAGACATATCTTCTGAGGTCCATTTTAGGATTCAACAATATTAGCAAGAAATAGTAGGAAAAGTTTCAATAAGTAAAAAAAAATACAAAGCCATAGTGAAGAAAATAATTTTCAGAAAAATAAATTAATGGTTATATACAAAGATTACTATGAATACCTATAGATATGAGTAAATAATAATGTATACAAATTACTACAAGAACAAGGTGTACTTGGTTACTTATTCTTTCTAAATGTTAGAGACATCTAAGAAATATTTACTAAATTGTTCCCATAAGCTATGTTTAAGACACCTATTATACCTATGAAACTCTTATAACCTAGAAGGTGAAGTATGCAAATTACTAACAATATCTATATCCTAAATAACTAAAATGAATTTTTAATGTCATATGAAAAAAGGTTTATAGTACTAAAACCACTTGTAAACCAGACAAATGTAAAATAAAGGTATGATAGTATCCTTGTTTATACAATTATGAATATAAATTTATGAATAGTAATTTCATTTCTAATATTCCCATGCCCTATTTTGGAGTGATATTTAAGAGGGAAAAAAATGGAAACATTGAGCAATCAGTCGGACGCATGGGTAATGCCTTAATTTAACTTCTGAGATCAAGACTCATATGCAGGGGCACTGCTGGTGCTATGTAGGACAGCACTGTGCAGACACCTCCAGTGGCCACTGACCTAAAGGGGTTCATCTGCAGTTTTCTTTGCAGAGGTAATCGCAGAGGGGTTCAGCAAAGTCATAACCACTGTGTAACCTAGACCTACATCTTCCCTTTCTAGTAGGTTCAAAGAAATCTCTATAATAAGTTCCTTGAAATTGGAAGTGATCCCACTGTGAGAAAATTGACAAATGTTTGTTTACCTGCTGGGTAGAAAAATTGAAAATACCAACTTAAGGACATATTTGTTTTGATCTTGTATTTTGCTTGATGATTACGCAGCAACTGGAAACTGGCTACATGGCAAGAAATCAGGAGGTGGCCACACACTCAGAAGGGGTTCAGTGCTGGCAAACAGATATTTCTTTGCTGCCAATAGTTTCCTGCTCACCAGAAAGCTGCCTGACTCCAGGATATTTATGCAGCCTAAAGCTGCAGCATGGCATATAACTCAAATACTGGAAAGAGTCTCCACATCTCTGTATCTAAGGGATACAAACAGGAGCATGCTAAATGAATAGACCTTTTTGATTTAATGCTTTCACAATTATGGCTTAAGCATTCAAATTTTTACTAAAATGATACTGTGTGGGTGGTGAAAGAATTTTGACTACTGAAAGCCTATTAAATTATGCTACTTCAAGTATTTCAGGAAACTCCATGTTTATTATAAATCCCTTGGTATATGTCAAGACAAGCTTAGACACTTCTACTTAAAGAATGCATGATTCAATTCACTTGTATTGGTAAATAGTCAAAAAGAGAAGAAAAAGTCTTTCTTATGAGAAAACGAAAACAGCCAAAAAAAGTAGTTTAGAAAATGGCCCAAAGTCTTTGTAGATTAAGAAAAGTTACGAGCTTGAGTATACTGTAGATGGAATTTTAATGTGCAGGGAAGTGGTTTGCATACCTCAAGCACACGAATTGAGTATATTCTAGAATAAGTAGAAAAGCAGAGAGGACAAAAGGACATATATATTATTTCTTAAGAGATCTGTCCCATTCAGCAGCTGTAATGAAACACCAGCACATAAGAACCTATGGAGAAATCAATTTCACAGGAGCAGGAAGGGTAAGTGTGTATGGTGCTCACTACATGTTAATGGAAGGTTAGAATAAATGAATCAAGTGTGGAAGATGAGAGTTTATGTAGGTGTAAAAATAAAGTGAGAAAAAACACATTTTAACAATATAAATAGCTTTATTATTTGAAAACAAATTAAAAATAACTGTTTCCAGGAGTGCTGGTACACTCCTATAATTCCACCTTCTAGGAGGCCAAGACAGGAGGATGGTGAGTTCAACGCCAGACTCAGAAAAGTTAGCAAGGCACTCAGGAACTCAGTGTGATTCTGACTTTAAAATAAAATACAAACTAGAGCTGGCTTAGTGGTTGAGTGCCCCTGAGTTCAATCACTTCTACCAAAAATAAAATAAAATAAAATAAGAAAGAAGAAGAAAAAGAAAAAGAAAAAAACCCTATTAATTTGAGTCTGAGGAGGCACTTAGTAATGTATATTTGAGGTGCCTTTAATTCTCCACTACCGTCTCCCAGTCAGGGAATTAATTCACAATTCCACTGTGCTTGTGTTTTCTTACCTTTATGCATCCTATCTTAATCGCCTTTTTTTTTACATCATGTTCAATATGTTCTATTGCTTTCAAAGCATTCTGTATATTACATTCACTTACTGATGGATTATCTGCATAGCCAGTTAGATAAAGTCATTATCACTATGTTTGTATGACTGACATTGAAAAAATATAATTAGCTCTCACTGGTTTGAATATGAATAGATAGGCATATAAATAAATTGATAGATTATTGATGACAGATAAATTATAGAGATAAATGATAGAAATAAAGACATAGATTAATGTAGATACAGGCATATATATAGAGAAACATTTAGAAATTTAATATTTAGCGTTCTTAAAACTTACAAAACTAAAATGATGAATACAGCCCTTGAACCACCTACAAGGTGGTTTAGAAACTATTTAATTAGGGATCCTCTACTTATTCCCAGATCATATTT
The DNA here is from genome assembly GCF_021218885.2 of Marmota monax. Taxonomy (NCBI): domain Eukaryota; kingdom Metazoa; phylum Chordata; class Mammalia; order Rodentia; family Sciuridae; genus Marmota; species Marmota monax. The sequence continues at coordinate 5,546,271 of NW_026695209.1, read as the reverse complement.
TAAAATTCAAGTCATGTTTACAGTTATTTATAAAAAGTGATGCAACATCAATAGTGATATTTTTATGGAGTCTATATTCTCTTAAGCTAATTTTTACCCTCCATAATTAACCTAAGAGAAAGAGAACACCCAGAGCTTAAAATGATTTCTAGCTCTTAATCACGTGAATATTGAAATGCTTTTCCTGAAATGGATGATTATGAATTCACACTGAAAATCGGGCAAAAATTAGTTACTATATATTTTAGAGATTGACCATTCATCTGTGTCAATCCAATCAATCATTTTTATGATGAGAGAAAAACAGGATTATTTCTATGAAGTTTTAAGTCATTCTGCAGTGCAAAAAGAAAAATCTTACTGATTACCTGTTCATGACAATGAGGAATGTTGATATTTTCTCTGGACATTTTATCATTTACAGAAACTCATTAATCTTCAAAGTCTTAAATATTTTCATTTTGTTTCTAATGATACATACATCATCCCCCATACAATGCCATACTGAAAGAAGAACTTATACATTTTTTATGTCCTACTTATTTGCACCATTTAATTTTACTCTTTAGGAATCTTAGTATCTCAGAAGTCCATCAGTTTGACAAAGGCTGCATGGAAGAGTGGGGTTATGTCAGGATTAAATCATTATTGCTAGATTTGAATCAGTGTCTTATACATTCTATGAATGGATACCAAACTTCCCTGAGCCCAATGGAAAGGGAAATAATATAAAGATTCAACATTTTCTTAACATTCTGGTCCTGATGCAACTGGACATTGTGCTTTGTTTTATCCAGGATCTTGCTTTTATAGCAAATTTTGCTGAAACACATTTTATTTTGCTAAAATATTCAGAATCATGTACACAAAGTATTAACTCTTGGGTACAATGGATATTTTTCAACATATATTCCTCTTCATAGGGAAGGAAATACCAAACTGCATATGGATGCAGATATGAAACTAAATAATATACCTTGAAATGATGACAAAAATGTTGTGTTACAGCATGCCTCAGAACACTTGACCCTAAAATTTTGTTTTTAATCAGAAGAATATCTAATTGATAAGAATATTTTACAATAAAGAAAACTGAAAGGAAGGCTTCGTAGGTGGAGACATCTCAAAGGAATATAAACCACAAGTATTATAGTTGGACTTTAGTATAAGATAAGAAAAAGCAGCTGGTAAGCAGAGATTAGCCATCACTGAAAATGAAGCAAGAAAGAAGGTATAAAACAACCAAAACCAAGAAGTAAATCGGAAGAGTATGAATTTGTTGAGAAGAAAAGTTTTGTGTGAGCTACAAAGAGTTCCAAGTGTAGGGGAGAAAGTGCACAAAGTCATACCTTATTTTTCTTTATGGCTTTTCTTACCAGTACATTTTGATTTATTCCTCAAACCTATATACCAAATTCTTACCTTAAATATTTGTCTATCAGGTGTTCACCTAGCCTGCCATTCTCCTTATTCTAGTATTAAGAAATTTGGGGGAAGTACTATCAACTCTCCATGCCTTAAAACTCAATTTGTACTCATTTACTATTATCAAATCAGATAATGCACAAAGACCTACTTTCAGGGTATCCCAAGGCTGAAATCTTGAATAGAGAAGTCATTTATCACATATTACAGATTTGTGTTCCACAGAAACGGTGAAATAATAAATTTGTATTTTTAAGTTAAAAATATGTGGTCATTTGTTTCACAGCAATAGAAAACTAGTAACACACATCAAAGAAAAACATCTGTGCCACTTTTCCTACAAAGTCCACAGAGCTCTAATAACACATATCTATACAGAAGGGCATTAAAGAAGGGAAAATAAAAATGACAAAGTAGCAGTTTATTAAAAACTAATCCATGTAAATAAAAGCAATCAGTGTAATTTACACATTACCCAATTAAATACCCCAGCAGTAACTTTTCAACTAAATCAACAACTATTTACAAGGGAAAATTTTCAATATCTCTGGAATATAAGTTTAATACTAAGTCTAGATTATGTTCTAGTAATACACTAACTCTAAATTGAAATGCCTAATTTGAATAGAGGTAACTCCTAACTCATGTAAATTCTGGAATATGTTAAGTAGCTCTTCGGGGAAAATGTTCTTTGAGATAACTCAAGAATCCTGGCTATTTCTCTCTTATTTTAGAGAACAGCCATCCTATAGGTAAGTGTGACATAATCAAATAACCATTCAAGCAGAGTTCCTAAGCAGACAGGAAATATGTGAGAAATTGGATTAATGGAACAAATCTAAGTTTAAATTTTTTCTTTTCTCTTTACCTGTTTTCTTATCCAGACAATGTAGTTGTACATAATGATGGGGATTTATTGTTTTATATTTTTACATGAACACAATATAACAATATAATCTGGTCAATCTCACTTTCTAGCACTTTATCCCAAGTTTAATTTTTAAAAATATTTTACAAACAATGCATTATTTGAGCATTCAGCTAACTGACCAATATGTATCTCAAAGTTCGTATTTTGCTAATATTCAAATCTATTTGTGTTAGACATCTTTTTGTTGCTGTAGCCAAAAGACTTGACAAGAACAACTTAGAGAAGGAAATGTTTATCTTGGCTCATGGTTTCAGAAATTCAGTCCATGAACATCTGACTTCAGGGTTTGGGGCCCAGATGAAACAGAATATTTTGACAGAAGGGCAAATTGGAGGCAAACTTCTCAGTTTATGACAGCCAATAACCAGAAAGAGCTAACTACAAGGAGCCAGGGATAGTATAATCCCCAAAGGCAATGCCTCAGTGACCTAGGTCTCCACCTGGATTTATCTGCTTACACTTATGACACATTAACCGATTCAAATTATTAATTCATCAAATGTATTAATCCACTGATTGGCTTACAGCTCTCATTGTCTATTCATTTCACGTTTGAATATTGTATTGTATTGTATTGTATTGTCACACATGAACTTTTGGAATACTTCATATCCAAACCATAACATTTCTCTGCAAAAATATATCCAATATTCCAGGTCATGTTAGGGAAAAAACTATGTATCTGAGGTAACAGAAAAATAATTTATGCCTAGTTGTGAAAAAAATTTAATAATTTTTAAGAAAGAAGTACATTCTATTAGAAAATATTTAAAGTATAAATAGAAGTTTCAAATAGAAGTTTTAACTACATACATGCAAATTAAATAACAAAACACTATTTTTTACTAACCAGATTAGTGAACAGACTATAATGCAGACATATTATTCCACATATGTGGACTATTAGTACATCAATAACAATTGCTTCCAATACTGAAAACTGGGAGTAATTATCTTATGTAAATGACTTTTAGTGGAGAAATCATTTAAAATTGAGATTGACACCTTGATGGAATGATGTACAATTATTTGAAGACAAATGGAAAGAATAAAATTCCTCAAAATGTATTACCAATTTACAAAAGAGGTCACTACCTAGCAAATGAAATGTAATTCAAAATTAAAGATACCCAATATCTAGAAGAGTATAAATATTGAAAAATTACATAGAAAACTAAACTAAATGAAACATGACAATGTATTCATTCTTGTTCGATCTTGGGCATTTTATTCAAAATTTTCTATAGGCTCTTGGATCTTTTTTGACAAGAATACATTCATGAGCTCAAAGTATGTGTCAGTGTAAAATCACTTTCTAGTATATATGAGGTCCTGTGATTGAGCTTCAGCACTTTAAAACAAAATAAATCAAAACTAAGAATATATTCATTTTTACTTAAATAATCTACAAAATAAAAATAATCTAGGATTATTTATACTTGAAAATATGCGTTTTAGCTGTTTTGAAGACCTAATACTACAGATTGTTAATTTTTTGTCAAAAAGAAAAACACAACAATAAATTCATATTATGTCACATGATGTGAAGTAAAGCAATATCACTCCTTGATATAACAATTTTCATTTTTGATAATATATGGTTCCTGGTAAGGGTTGCAATCATTTACTATATAGGACAAATATGAATAAATGTGAAATAATTTACATATATTGTAATTTTTTAACTGATTTAGGTTCATATGCTGATTATTATCTGTGTATTATCTCAATATACTCTAAATTCCAAAATACTTCAGAAACACTTGAGGAAGGTCAGCTTCTATATATTGGACCTCTTTTAGCACAGAATTAAGTAGGAAAGTAAGTGTTCTTAAATACAAAAAACCTCAGAGGACATAGATCCCAGTCTCAAATATTCAAATAAATCGAACAGGAGAGGATGGTAGTTACAGTCAAATATGAGCAATGTTGGGAAGGTGAAGTCAATGTTATGCACCAAGAACCAAAAGAGTGCAAGACAGGAATTCTGCCAAGAGTCTATGATACTGACAGAGAGATTAAGCCAAAGAAAAACTGAGTCAACAGGACAACATTTAATTAGAGAACATGCAAAACTTTCAAAGGGTAAGGCAGGGCCTGCCCATAGAAATAAGAAGTCCTCTGTCATCCCTGTGGACGTTCATTGCCTCTGACATTTGGGTCCTGTTGATGCATTCCTGAGCAGAAATCGCTTCTTATGGCTTGGAATTGTGCTCCCAGCTCCTGAGGCTTTTCATGAGCTGCTGGTTGATTGCTGGTAGGTGTCTCAACACAAGTCTGTTAGTTCTTAATCTCTTAAATTAGGACCAGAATCAGCAGAAGAAACTTCCTGAGAGTTCTGATATTTCATTACCAGTGTCTCATCCATGACATTGCCTTTCAGGGTCTGGATCCTTAGGGGAAGTTCTGAATGTGCTTAGGAAAATAGGGGGGGAAGGATGTTCTTGTTTTGCTTCATTAAACACACATGCATAAACACACACACACACACACACACACACTGTAAAAAGAGAGAGCAACAGTAAAGTGGGGAGAGGAAAGTGATGATTAAAAAATTGCTTTACTTAAAAATGATTCTTGATGTATCCCTCCAGTAGGAAAATCTCTAAATGAATATGTAGACTGCTTTCTTACATTAATAAGTAAAATTATGAAAATATATATAAATTCTATCTGTAAGGCCTGTTTGAAAATGGTATTTTTAACTTTATAGTTTTTTTATACATAAGTAATTGAATAAATGTAGTGAGTAAATAATTATTCAATCAGGATATTAGTGCATCCTTTTATTATTATTATATTTTCTCCTATATGTCAGCATCTTATCATCACACATCCGCATTTATTTTATGTGAGGGAACATTTAGCCATCTTCCAGAGCAGCATCCAAATGTGCCTGAAAATGTTTGCTTTATCAATAAGAAGATAACTATCTTCTTACCATTTACCTTTTGAGTAGCAATACCTCATTTGAGTACCAAGTTCTGAAGAAATGTTGAATGTAAATGTTACTAGTTAAATAAAAGAAATTAAACCTTGGTAGGAAATGTCTTATCTAAAAACTCTTGACAATTTTAGTAATATTGACAGTGAGAGATACGAGCAAGACAGAATATGAAATGACTATCAACTAAAACACTTCATATTGCAAGCTCTGACTTCGGAACAAGTTCAAATTGCTTTTCAAACTCTGTATTGGCTTTTTCTCCATGTGCCCTCAGCACCTCCAACTATCTGAACATCTGATAAGAAATGGAAGCACTAAGCTAGTCTGTCCTGGTTTTTGTGTACAATTTTTGGACAGAGAAAATAGCCACCAATCTTTTATACTCGGAAACTCGGAAAATAAAAAGAAACTTGTTTATTTCTTCTCTCTCTCTCTCTCTCTCTCTCTCTCTCTCTCTCTCTCTTAAATAGAAAATTGCTCTATTTCTTAAAATATTATTTGTTGATGTATTGAAATAATACTTTTTCATTTAAAATGATTCTGAAATAGTTTAAAACATAAAACTTTAAATTAAAATATAGATCAACTGCAGCCCAAAATACAAACAATTAAATAAAGATCAAAGACACTTAAATTGAGGAGAAAAAAGGATTCAACCTGTAGAGCTGATTTGCTAAATGCAAATTTTCTGTCATCTCTCTATCATCACTGTCAGTGGGAACTGTAGTGGCCCAGATAATATGATATGTCAAGTCAACTGTTCATTTTAGTTGTTAGCCTAGGGATATCTCATCGTATTTTGTTTTACATATCAATAAGTTACAATCAATAATCAGAATATGAATAATGTAAGAAAATGGTATTATTTTATTAATGCATTTCTCCGGTTAGTTCATTAAATGGTTTTACATACATAAAACAGAAAAAAACTGTTAATGAAGAAACTGTGGTATTTTGTGGAAATGTATTTTATGTATCTCATATACATTCAAGGAAACATATAAATAAGTAACCAGTAAATATATTAGTGAAAATTATAACCTGTTTAGTCAACTTTTTCACTGCTGTGACCAAGACCTGTCAAGAATCATTAGAGGAAGAAAAGTGTATTGGGGTGTTCACAGTGTCAAAGGTCTCAGTATGTAGACAGGTAGTCCCATTCCTCAGGGTTCCAGGCGAGGCAGAACATGATGGGAAAGAGTGTGACAGAGAGAAGCAGTTCAAGACTTGGCTGAGAAAGCTCTGCTCAACCAGGAAAAAATATGAACCCCAAAGGTATGCCCAGGGACCCACCTCCTGAAGCCACACCCTACCTGCCTAGAGTAACCTCTCAATTAATCTCTGTAAGAGATTAATGCACTGATTTGGTTAAGACTCCCATAACCCAATCATTCATCTTTACTACTTATGATGGCAATGACACAAATTACATATAAGGTCACACTGTCTGTGAGATGGTTAAAACTTCAACATAAAACTGATGTTTAAAAGTTGAACATATGAAACTGAGGATAAAGTTCATTCTCTAAAAATCAGAACAGCAAATATCCTTCAGATTGACCCAAGGAGAAGGTATCTGCAGTTTAAGCTAAGATTTTAATAGTTGGTTAAGATATGCAGGGTTTTTTTGAAGGACAAATATACAAAGTATGATGAGAAGCTTCAGTGCTTATAATTGTTCCCAGTAAATATAATTACAGTTAATCCATTATTATTCCGAAGAGAATTAGCTCACTTTGGTTAAATAAAAACATAAAATTCTATTTGCCTATGCAAATTCTATAATTTTAAATTATATTAAAATAACTAAGCATGGACTGTTGACAATATTCCTTTTAAAAATTCAGAATATATAGTATGCTTTTTAAATTTTAGAAAGGAAGTAAAGACATGAAATTATGGTGGACAAATTAATTTGTCAGAAAGAACATTTCATGTTAAAGAGTTTATACATTAAGAGGTGAATATTTCTATTTCTATAACGGGAGGGTGGCCAGATGCAAAGTATTTTCTACCTGATAAATTCTGACCTTCTTCTCAAAGAAACTTCATGCTAGACCTATGTATATAATCATTCCCCAGTTAAATACAATTTTCTTTACAAGATACAAAATAAAATTGAGGTCATGCTCATGATGATCTATGGTTTATTCCCATAAAATAAGTCTTTTCTAGAATCCAAACTGATCAGAAGGAAAAAAAGGTCATGCAGGCACAATAAGAAGAGGAGAATACATAAACAAAGAAGATGTTACAATTTTTCAACCAAATTAAAATTAATGGGCTTGGATATTATACTGGGGAACTCAATATAATGCTTGTTGCAAAATTTCTTTAGCAATTAATAATCAATAGTAGTAGTCAGTAGTAACCTTTAAAATGTAAGACCTTCACTTAATGCTATTACTTCTGTGCAATTTTCTAGCTAATTATATTCACTGAAGTTTCTCCAATCAAATCTCTCTTAGGCTCCTCTTTATATTTTTGTTATAATAATAAATTTTATATTCTAACGAAATGTAAATAAGATTTCAAGATTCATCATACACATTTCTATGAAAATGACAAATCTATTGGCATGTAGAAATGAAAGCACAAAATAATGTGCAACAATAACATGTAAAGGAAAATAACAAAGATGTAAAAAGATTCTGTAAACTCAATACATTATAATGATTTATCTTTGGGGATAATGGGGAAAAGGGGATACAACTAAAGAGGGTACACAAAGACTTTCACTTGTATACTTTAATGTTTGACCTGTAGAAAAAAATATAAAAAGATTACCAACCTATTTTTATTTGTACATTTATAATTCTAATATTTAAAAGCAGGACATGAATACAATATTTCTAAACAACATAAATAAAAGCAAAATGGGCTACTAATCTTATGGATTCTTAGAAATGAACCTAAAAGGCAATAAAAGATCTCTTAAGATTTTTGAAGCAGAGTTCAGAAAATTTTTCTCTTAAATTTTGACACATATTGACAGTTCAGTTTTTGTGTTGTTTATCTTCTTTACTAAAATATGAGCCTTAAATCATACTGTGTTTTCTTTCAACAACACAAATTAATCATGAGCTACAACATTAATGTTCTGTTTATGTGTGGTTATGAGAAGTTAAAATAAATCAATTTTGTTTAAGCAGAACTTCTGTTAAAATTAAATGAGCTTGAAGGCTTGGCATACTTCTCTTCCTTTCAGTTCCATAATACTCTAATTTGAAGGGTATAAACCATTCCTGTATCATGGAACATTTAATGTCTTTAGGAAAGATGTATAATAAAATGGGGGACTTTCCAGTTTATTCATGTTACTATAAATCTTAAATGAAATCTGAAACTTTTGTTGCTCATTAAAGGAATTATAAATAAAAGCACAGTATTTAATCTTCAAGTTGAAATAAAGGCACAATAATTAATCCAGGAAAACATAGGAAATTAAAAAATTATTGCTAAAGGAAAATTATATTATCAATTATATAGTACATATATAATGCAAATGTAATATGTATAAGTCATGCATCTCTAGTGTGAAGTTAATAAGATAAAACTATTAAAGCAATAAATAATAATTTATGATGGATGCACATTATAAAATATAAATTGTGGCATCAACAATGGGGGTTGTATGTGAATGAAATTAGTTGTTATTAGCTAAAATAGAGCTATGATCATAATTTATTTTATGTGAGCCTCATGGTAACCATGAAGCATAAACCTAGAGTGCATACACAACAGATAAAGAGAAGCTGGGACTACATCATGTTAAGTGAAATAAGAAACAGAAAAAGACAAGTACCCTATGTTCTTTCTCAAATGTAGAAGTCAAACAAAGTCAACCTTAATGTGGACTAATGATTATTGAGGTTAAGGAGTGATTAGAGGATGGGTGGACAGGAAAAACTGGATTTGATTAGTGCATACTATATGAATATGTTGAAATATTAGACTGAATTCCATTAATAAAGGAAATTAATATATTAATGAAAATGAAAGAAAATAATTTTAAAAGACAAAATCTTAGAAGAAAATAAGAGGAAAGATTCAGCATATGGCAAGGCAGAATATCATTAAAGAAATCAACAACAGAAGATGAAAGGAACAAAGTATCCACAACAATACCCAAAAAACTATTAGCAAATATCAGTTCTAAATCCTTGAATGCACATTAATAATTATTTAACCAAAAGACATAGAGTGGCTCAATGAATGGAAACCAAAATTACCAACAGCCAGCTATCTAAAATAGAAATCAAGGAAGTAATCACATTACTATAGTTAGAAAATATTAAAATAACTAGAAATAAATAATGTTATCCATGGAGACCAAGTCATGTACAGTAAATAATATGAATATTGGTAAAAAAAATATTGGAGATCATTAGGCTAAGTGAAGTAAGCCATGCATAGAATGATAAGTGGTATCACTCCTGAACATCTGAAATAATCAGTCTCATAGAGTGGAGAATAGAATGATGTTTATCAAATCCTGAAGACTAGAGATGGCTATAAAGAGGCTGACTAAATAGGAGCAAGTAGTTCTGGTGTCCTATTGTGCTTTAGGGTTACTAAAAACTAAAAAAAAAAAGAAAAGAAAGAAAAGGAAAGTAATGTATATTTCAAAAACTTAGAATAAAGGAATTTGAATGATTTTAACATAAATAAATGATAAATATTGGAGAAGACAAATAATGTTTAACCTGTGTTACATATACATTTATTACATGTATACATTCAATAAACATTATAGTATCACATAAACATAGATTTTTATGTTTTTACTTATCAACTTAAAGCTAATTAAAATTTATATCATGGCTTGTAGACTTTCTGTCACTTAAAAAAAGATTAAAATATGTGTGGTCTGTAAAGAAAATGTTATCAATGTGTCACATACAGTGCCTAGTAAGGTCTTAGAAATGCTTTACCTAGTACTTAAAATTTCTGAATTTTTTAACATCTCCTCATGTCATTATTCTTGGTATCATTGGCTTATCTCTTACTTTTAATAGCACCAGCTCATACTACTTTATATTATCCTTCCTAAGTACTGATTTTATATAGGGAATATGAGACTTCAGTTATGGCCTCTTGAGAAAAGAGGGAGAAATGAGAGGGACAGAGGGACTGGTATAAGTCACTAGGGTCTTGAGTTGAACTGAATTGTGGGCGGTTCAAGTAATATGAATAGTCTAATTGAAAATTAGTTGAATATTGACTTCTAAATATATTTTAAGAACAAGTAACAGAATACTGAATATCTTATCCAAATAATCAATAGACCTGAAGACTAGAACTCAGTTCAAGTTCTCTTAGATTCATTCCACATGGCCTCTGTTTACACTATGCATCAAATATTTTCAGTAGGATAAATGACCCTTAAAGAAGGCAAGCTCACCAATTGCTAAGAATAATTATACTGCAAAAATAGCAAAAGTGAAGAGATGTGCATCTTTTAAGAAGTACATCAGATTACTGATAACTGAACTGAGGACAATTAAAGTGAAACATTAATTGTGAAACGTGAACTCACATAAATCATGCAATCTCATGGCTAATGTAGTTACTTTTTCAAAAACAATACAAAAACCTTATCAAGGACATATTTACTTTTTAGCAGATCCTCTTATGAATCCCACAATAAATTTGAATGATGAAAGCATCTCAAGGCTCACAATTAAAAATAACAATGAAACATTCTTTATTTCCAGTTTAATTCTGACGACCCCCTAATGATTTAAGATTAGACCCAGCAATACTATTACAATATAATATGTTCTGCACTTTGCTCTTCTAATATGACACTTTGTAAGTTTTGTGGGAGTGTGACAACAGACAAAATAACTTATTGCAAGCTCTCAAATCTAGGGAGTCTATTATCTTGGTCTTACTGATCAATTGTGATGAAAACATTTGAAACATGGATATTGAGATAAATTCATTTCATTTAGCCCATAAAATGATGACAAGTCATATTTCAAAACAGTAGATTTTTGAAGTCTTCCAGTAATGAAATAGAAATAACCCTAAGCAAACCATACATTTTATTATAAGTTACACATCATGAAAAAAATGATGAACATAAGCATACGTAAGCACATCAAAATTTTTTCTAATATTTTCATACTTTCAATTGCCTCTATAAACAAAATTTTTGATGTTAGAATTCAATGTAGAGTTACTGAAAATATTTGAAGGAGTGAAAGTGTTTAATTTTAGATTTAGTTTTAAAATCTCAATGCACACAAAAACGGACAAAGCAGCATACATACATTTGTAGTTGATGGGAAATGATCTATAGTTTTGAGAAAGTGTGGCATTAATCATACTATCATTAAAATCATGTTGTAAAAGATTAATCTACTTAAAATATTATGCTTGTAATTTCTCTGTATAATACCATTCAAAGTTACCTAGGATATGGCCCAGAGTTTTCACTAGAGCATACGTGCCCATTTGGTTAATCTAAATAGCATTAGTACTTGACTTGTTGACTGACTTCAACAGCAAGTGTTTTCTTTCATGTCCTCAAAAGTGTCTATGTCTTGTTTCCAGTGTTTTGAACAAGCTAGTCACTACACACACAAAGTTTTCTTATCCCCTCCCACTTGACTTTCTGTCCTGATTTTTCCAGGGAACTGTAATTTTCTAATAATATTCCATCTTCCTAGAGAGCCTTCATGGTTCTTTTATATTTCCAGGCCAGTCTTTTTATTCTTTTGTATAGTCTAACTTCAATTTTTATCTTATTTGCCTCTTTGAATTTCCCTTTTGCAGACAAGAATATAACTGCATGAAGCTAAAACCATGTAAAACAATTCACTCTTGATTCCCCAAACCACATACATACTAAGAACTCAGGAAGTAACTCCATAAATATTGACTTCATAAATAAATTAACAAACAAAAGTTAACTTGAAAGGGTGAAACAAAAATAATCATACTGTGGAGATGGCGTTACAGCACATGTGATTCCCATCTCCTTGTATTCATGCCCTTGTGCAATTACCGTTCCCCTTAACTGTTGGTTGGACTCAGAGATTTATTTTTCTAACCAATAGAGTATGACAAATATGATGGTGTGTTACTTCCTTTCATGTTGGAGGAGGGAAAAAAGACTGTGTTGACAGAGTTGCTGATTTTGCTTAAGCAAAGTGTCATGTTAAAGGAAGCTGCTCTTATTGCTGAAGGCAGACTCTGTCCAGTAGCCAAAAAGAAATGAATGCCCTTAGTTCAGTGTGATTAAATAAATCCTGCCAACAGACACATATGTGAGCTTCGGAGTTGATTCCTCCCCTGTTGATCCTTCAGAGGCAGCCCCAGCCTTGGTGTAGACATTGTGTGCAGCACCATGAGTGACCTGAAGCAGAGGACCCACTTAAGCCACAGTTGACTCATGACCCACAGAAAATGAGAAATAATAAAAAATGTTGTTTCAAAGCCATACATTCTGTGGTACTATTATATACTGTTGTAGGTAACTTAGATTGTAACAGAGAGTCTGCATGCAGGGAGCAAGTTTCACTGTTTTATAGAGAGAAAAATGAAAGTAGAAAAGACACACAAAGAAAAGAAAAGATGGAGGATGTTGGATTTGTGCAAAAAAGACAAGATAATTTCTGCTTTTGTTTATCAATCCCCTTATATTTTGTTGTCTTACATTTCCTGTGTTTGTGTATCAATGATATTTTCTGACTTATGTGTAAATTCCTGCTTTTATTGGGCTAGTTTTCATATTATTTATTAGAATTGAATTAACTTCAACTAAGACAATGTCAATTTTTATATAATTAATAATATAGGCAATGTTTAAATATCTAATCAAAAAAAGAGAAAATATATGGGTACTTAGATGATACTTAAGGGTTAACATATACTTTTAGAAAAAAATATAAGCACAAGATAGATTAAGAAAAATATGATATTGAACAAATGCAATTTGGAGTGATGAGTTAGTGGTGCTCATTGAGGAGACAAGGAAGTGAGTCTAATTATTTAACCTACTGGATAAATAAAATCAATGCAGTGGTAATTTGGTTGATTAAGCATCATTTTCCACTATAATGTTCTATGTAGCTCAAATTAGCTATGTATTAGTCAAACTCATTTGCATGAATGGGAAGAAACCTCAAATTGATTTAATTGACTTAGGTTAAAAAAATAAGGGAATAGGAATTTCCTGAGGAATTTAATTTCATGTCAAACAATTTTACTAAAACAAAACTATGGGACTGAAGTGAACATCACTATCTATTGTAAACCATCCTCTGAATAATGAGAACTTTATCTCTTGCTTTTGATTCTCTTTTTATAATAGTTTGATTCTAATTGAAAATTTTGTTCATGAAAAAGAAAACGTGACTACCAACAGTATCAGAAATTTGTCTTCTGTATCCTTGGGTACCACCAGTAACCTCATGTACTCAATCTCAAATTAGGAGTCTTATAGAGGACACTCAATGACAAAGATAAAGTGTATGTGTCTGGGCCCATCATCAGTTACATAAGAACCCAGCATTAGTAGTGGCCATGTGAATTTTGGACATAGGAGTTTAAATAATAAATGAATTCTATGTTAGAAATAGCACTGGAAAACAAAAGCAACAAAATTAAAAGTTAAAAAAAAACTTATCAACTTAATCAACCACTAAAGTCAATAAAGTGAAAAAACAACACAACAGATGGAAAATTGTGAATCACATATTTGATAAGAGGCTGGTATCTACTATATAAAGGACTTTTATATTCAACATCACAAATGCAAACAACACAATTATACTATTGGTCAAGGACTAGAATAAATATTTGTATCTAAAGATATACAAATAGGCAACAAGCACATGAAAAGTTGCTCAATATCAATAATCATAAGAGAAATATAGATTAAAATTGCAATGAAGCTGAGCACACAGGGGCATGCCTGTTAATTCCAGTAACTTGGGACCCCCATACAGGAGGATCATAAGTTCCAAGCCAGCCTCAGCAACTTAATGAAATCCTGTCTCAAAAATTAAAGTAAAATGGGCTATAGACGTATCTCAGTTGTCAGGTAACTTGGGTTCCAATCCCAATGCAAAAATAAGATAACAATGAAATATGTCTTCATAATGGGATACTACTACTACTAATAATAGTAATCAGGAAAATTAGCCTGTGTTGGCAAGGATGTGAGAAATTGGAACCTTAGAAAATTGCTGGTTGGAATATAAAGTTGTTTATAAGCTATGAAAAACAGTTTGTAATTTTCTCTAAAAGTTGCACATAGAACTGTCACATGACCCACTTGTTCTCACATTTATTTCTAAATTAACTAAAAACAGGCATTCAAATACTTGTATATGAAAACTCACCACTGCACCTATTGTGGTGGCCATAATCCACATCCAAGTGTTTACTTATAACTTAAGTGAGCATAGGATATTTTATGGTAGATAGATTCTGAACTAGGATCATATTTGAAAAGCACAGATGCAATGAGTCATCAGACTATATTTGATATATTTTTTTAAATATTTTTAAATCTATCACAATTTGAATACCACTAAAGAATGATATTTTTCCCAAACTGGGCCACAGATACTAAAGGCAATTACCACAATTTTTTTTTAAATTATTTTGAGTTATATCAATATTATTGAGATAAAATAATCATGTACAACTTCATATACAAAAAGTACTGTTCTCACATAAGTTTTGTTTTTGTGTGTGACGCTTACATTATTTGATTGCCCCATTTTGTTTTTAGCAAAAGTATTGACATAAGACAGATGAGGCTGGACACCCAAGGGATTTTCAGGAAACAGGTTTATTTTAGCTGCAGTGAATCAGAGGTACTAAAGCCTAAAAATCTCTGGACTCTGAGTCTGGCCATTCTTTAAACTGTATACTCAGTGGGGTGGTTACATCTCAGTGAGTGGGTACATAAAAATTACTCTTTGTTCAACGTTCTTTGGCAAGGCAACTGTTTTACAAGATATTTAAAAAAAAAAAAAATCCGACACATAGTATCTTTTGCATAGCAGCAACAAGCTCTCTTTGATCCAGGCTATCACACCTTTTGTCTGTGAAGCTAACACAAGAAGAGGAAGCTTCAAACCACAATGCCCTCTACAGAAACCCCGCTGACATCCTGTTGACACTCTTTATAAAATCTTGGTGACAAGTAGCATAATTATGGGGAGGGTCTTTAGAGAAGTTTATTTATGGCAAGGGTCTTTTGGGTGGGGGTCCCCTGGTCTGCTTCAGAATCTTGATAACTCAGTCTTAGAATAGTATACTCATTAATTATTCTATGGTGTATGTGTGTGTGTGTGTGTGTACATGTGTGTGCATGAAAATATAGAGAATCATTGATTTGAGGCCTAATAATCCACATTTTCATCAACTATGTATACATTGAAGAGTTTAACTCCAGGCCAAAAGTTTTTATGTGGTTTTACTCTTCAGGCTTAACCTTATATGATTACAAAGGCTCTGCCCCGAAGGCCTCCTGAGGTAAAGGCCTTCTCCACCTCCATTTTGTACTTAGTATTTCCACTCTGATCTCTTTCCCTTGTCCCTCCTTATCATGTCCCACTAAAAAAGAAATAAAAGTTAGGAGCCTTTGCATTGAGGTTTCCTTGGCAATGAGACAATTGCTCTGTCTGGTCTGTGGAATAAATAATATATTGAAGGAAATAATGATTTTTCCTTTTGTCTGTACAACCACAGTAGGTGATTAAAGGGATAACTCTTACTTTCATTATTTTGCTGTTTCATTTGACTATTCTTCATGCCAGACAGCTGTTTGCTTCACCTTAAGACAGCTCTTTATACTCCATCAGAAATTCTCATGCAGATTTCCACAGGATTTTTGAAAGACAATATATTAGAATAACTTCAATAAGTCAGGATCAGATAGTACACTTAGATCAGATGCTCTGAGCTTTGAAGGAACTCCATATCTCCCCCACTCATCTATCTGTGCTATGCATCTGGCCTCTGGCCTCTGGCTGCCTGTTTGCTAAATACAAACACTTAGTGAGTCTGGGGTGTATGACATCTTTCTTAATTGCCCCCTTTCACCTACCCTCTCTGGTAATCTTAATTAATTGATACTAAGTCAACAGAGCTAGCTCCTCTGTCTGGAGTTTGGATAACCTCAGAGGCATAATGCATGCTGCAGATCTCTCCAAATCAGAGATTTGTAATCTCTGATTTAAATCTCTGATTTAAATGTATGATGAAGCATTTCTAGACATGTTCTTGCTTGGCTTCTTCCTTCTCCCTTGTCCTGCTTCTCTCTCTCAGAGTTTTTCTTAATAAATCCCTGGTGCAGGAATTCTCATCTCACCTTCTGCTTCAGAGGGTTCTTACACAAACAAGATGTAAAGTAACAATTAGAGATAGATAATTTTCCAGCCCCCCCCCCCTTTTTTCCCATAGAACTCTGAAAATTCATAAAAAACTGAAAAATTTCTAAAAAAGGTTTAAAGAAGCTAGAATAATTCTGATTCAACCAATTACTATAGCATTGCTTTAAAAGGTAGAAAGCACAATTCAAAAAGCTGGAAGAAACTATTTTAAAATTGTTCACCATAAATAATTAATAGATTTTGAATGGAGTGAATATTTTTAAACTGCTTTAAATATTACACAATGTAAACATTTAAAAATTACATGGTTACTTTGTATACAACCAGAGATATGAAAAATTGTGCTCTACATCTGTAATAAGAATTGTAATGCATCCCACTGTTACATATAAATAAAAATAATTATTTTTTAATGGTAACAAATTAATGTATATACATTTTTGCTGTATCTGTTAAAAACACATTTTTTAAAAGTAGAAATATTTTTATTCGCCTCTAGAAAGACTTCCATTCCAGATGTTTTTCAGCTTTATTTTATTAATTTTATGATATATATACATACATGTGGGTTTTTGTGTTTATCTATGTATATACATATGTGTGTGCGTGTCTCTCTGTGTGTGTGATTATGTTATTTAAACTACTGTATAAATGTCAGTAAGTCTTAAAAATAGTTTGAGCTGGGCTCTGTGGCATAGGCTTGTAATCCCAGTGACTTGGGAGGTTGAGGCAGGAGAATTGTGTGTTTAAAGACAGCCTCAGCAATTTTAGATGTACTAAGCAACTCAGTGAGACTCTGTCTCTAAATAAAATATGAAAACAGGGTTGGGGATGTGGGTCATAGTTTAAGTGCTCCTGAGTTCAATAACCAGTCCTAAAAAGAAAAGCAAGTTTTGAGAAGAAACAAATTTCATAGCCATGATGCTAAAATGGGACAGAGATATGACAAAATACAAAAACTATTGTCCATACTTACTACTAGACCCATGTCCAATTGCTTATCACTTAACAAGCCAACTGAGTCAAGAAAAAAGCTACTGAATCAAGTAAGGAAACTTTTTTAAAAAACTGGGTTAGACAATAAAATCAGGGGCTCTTATCAAAAAGCTCATGGGCTGGGGATGTGGCTCAAGTGGTAATGTGCTCCACTGGCATGCGCAGGGCACTGGGTTCGATCCTCAGCACCACATACAAATAAAATAAAGTTGTTGTCTCCACCGAAAACTAAAAAATAAATATTAAAACATTCTCTCTCTCTCAAAAATTAATTAATTAATTAATTAATTTAAAGAGCTCATCTTACAGGGAAGCTGATTTAAGAATGGTTTATAATGGCAGGTAATGGATGTTCCCAGACTGTAGGTACTTTTTCATAGTAGATGATGCATGCCTGATCCTAATCATCTTGTCATGAGATGTTTTTAAGTTCTGCAAATATTAAGGAAAGAGATGCTTTATTTCGTCTGGCTATTCTTGTCATTAATTAATTTGCTGCATGGTTCTTAACATATTACACAATGGATAGGCTAGATAGGTAGCTTCCTCTGGCCCTTTGCTGATCCTCCAACTCATGAGCATCCTCCTTCATATGAGAAAAAAATATACTTCATTTGACTAATGTAAAAGCAAAGATCAGGTAAGGCCAAATAGAGAGTTGGGCACGAGATCTGGTCTCAATGCTTAGCTTAGATCTTACTTGGAACGTTAGAAATCAAATTTTTAATAAAATATTAGCAAATATATAAAACCCACTATTTCAAAAAGTAGACACTTAATAAAGCTAGCTAGTTTTTATTGTAAAAATAAATAATATTTTTAAATTAGAAAATACATTAATATATCTCACCAAATTAAAGAAGTAAAAAAAGGAATTCCTGATCATGTTGATATATGAATCCAGTACATTTATTTTAATGAAAAACAAAAAGCTTTACTTCACTATGATAGAGATATACCTTAAGATATTGCTTAGATGAAAATTAAAAACTTTTCCAAGAAAATCAACTAAACAGTGTATCATTAGAACTAATTGGAGAGATTAATAGAAAGCAAGACAAATATAAGATTGTTAAAAATATAAACCAACATTTAAAAATATTATGTAAAGATCCATATATATTTGTTATAATCCATTAGAGTAAATATTAATATGTATATATACAAGTGAAGGAGTGACATTATAAAGTTTGGTTCTCTAAACTCACAAAGGTTTTATGTTGTAAATATGTCAACTTATTTATATTAATTTTACATACTTATTCTTCTAGATTAGTTTTTTAAAGGATCAATTTCTGAAGCTAAAACTGTTGGGAGTTTTATTGGAAGATTGTTGTTATAAAATTTATTATTTTTTAAATAGGAAAGATGTTTAATGAGGGTGAATGAGAAATTTCTAGAGTTATACACGTTAATTTAAATTGAGATGATATAATTAAAAAATTTTATATGTTCAAATTAATTATACATGACAATAGAACACATTTTGACACATTGTACACAAATGGAACGCAACTTCTCATTCCTCTGGCTGTTTGTAATGCAGAGTTACACCAGTAGTGTAATCATAAATGTATATAGAGTAATAATGTCTGTCTCATTCTATAATCCTTCCCATGCCCACAACCCTGTCCCTCTCCTCAGACACTTCACAGAAGAAGGAATATAGTCGATCAACAAACATATGAAAAAATGTTTATCATCTTTAGCAATTAGAGAAATGCGAATAAAAACTACTCTAAAGTTTAATTTTACTCCAGTCAGAATGCAATTATCAAGAATACAAGCAACAGTAAGTGTTGGTGAGAATGTAGGGGCATTCACTTCACAATAGCTCAACTGTGGAACCAACCTAGATGCCTTTCAACAGATTAATGGATAAAAAGCTATGATCAATAAATATATTTATATATCAATTTTATATGGTATCTTATTAGATATTTAATTATTTAATAAAGGTACTCTGAATATTTTCTCATACAACTTTCATTAATTCCATTTCATAATTAATTCCCTAAATATTTTTTTTATTCCCTAGAAAACTTTAATAAAGCAAAAAGAAACAAGAGTAGAAAAATTTACCAATAAATGAGGTAGAAAATTATAATAGCAATTTGCATTTCTTTCAATAACTATACTGAGTATGTGAAAATATTTCATTTATATGTATATTTAGTATTTGTATATACAAATACTAATTTTAGTAATTGCATATAAAAACTTAAAGGAGATTTCACAGCACTATACAAATGATGAAATTATTTGTATAAATTCTCCTAGCAATATATATATAACATATATAATCCTTTCTAATACATCATTCACCAAAAATAAACTTCATATGCAATCATAAGATTAGAAAAATATGAAAAGATAAATTCTTTTAAAGTGAAGGCTTAGATTAATTCCTAATTAGCTAGGAACTAAAAGATGTACTCCACATGTTATTTAATAAATTAATAATATAAAATACGCTTATTTTTATTATTAAACTCCCTTTCATTTTTAATTATATCCTGTTAATAACAAATTGTAGCATTATCTCTCTCAATAGTACTGAAATTACAGTTTTTGGAAATTAGTGTCAAACAATATACAATACGTACTAGGAAAAAGACTGCTTTCAAACACATCTATAATATATCAATCTTTTGGGGTATTTTAATTTTATTTTTATTTTAAAATAAGTACTAATAATGCCCATAAATCTCCTAGCTATATAATTTTGAAATTATTATATCTCTCACCTCATTACATTGTATTTCTCCAAAAATAAAACATGAAATCTCATATTTAGAGTAGACCACAAAAATAGCTGTCATTTTGCTTAACTTTTTCTTTTATTAAGTAAACAAAAAGAAAAATTATAATTAGCATTTACACCAGAATATTCCCCATCTGAAAAATAAAAGGATTTTAAATTTTAAAGATACACATAATAAAATTATTATTATAGGGGCTGGGGATGTGGCTCAAGCAGTACCGTGCTTGCCTGGTGTGCGTGTGGCCCAGGTTCAATCCTCAGCACCACATACAAACAAAGATGTTGTGTCCTCCAAAAACTAAAAAATAAATATTAAAAAATTTTCTCTCTCTCTCTCAAAAAAAAATATTATTACAAAGAATATTTAATCTGACTCATTGAAAGCTCTGAAGAATATTCATACAAGAATTGGTGAAATTAGTATAGGGATATTCATAGTCAATCAGATAAACTGATGAAGTATTTTATCTTCTACTGGAAGGTAAATAACCAACTATATTTTAAAAGACTGAGAAAAAGGAATGTAGTGTGTTGAAAATGGCTTATAAATTGGTTTTGCACTTTAAATGCCAGCCAATGGTTTTGTACTGTTCATTCCAAAGACATTGAGTTGTTTTCTTTCCTATAAGAAGTAATACAAGTTGGCATAGCTCAGGAAGAAAATGGGGCCCCTGATGATTGAATCTGATGTACAATAAAAGTTACAATCTGATTCTTTTCATTGTTTTCCTAGGCAGAAATTGGTACATGTAACTGGCTTCCCAGATCTAAATTTTAAGGAAGAAATGCATGTAAAAAGTTTGGAGAGAAAACATAAATAAATGCAACTATCAAGAGAAGAAAACAAATACTATAAAAGAGATAGTCTTTAGATAAATACATGTCATACATATTATAGTGTTATTTTTTAATTTATTCTAACTCTGTATATAAAATTTTAAGATGTAGAAATTGCTAGTTTGTCACTTTTTTCCTTAATTAGTATTTTTCACTGAAATACAACATTTCTTTTTGTTAGCAAGTTATTTAAAGTAGTTTCTTTGTTTTCCATTTTAGTTTTCTTCCTTGAGACAATTAAATACAGTAGAAAAAAGGAGTATTTGCTTCTATGGTTTCAATTTGCTTAGATGTAACTAAGCAATGTTTTGTTTACAGTTAATATCATAGGAAAACATATTTGTAATAGTGTCGACTTTTGATTTTGCAATCAAATTCACTTAAGCTATACTATGTCATCAAATTATAATTTATTTGAGCAATAGGAGCAAGTTGATAAAAAATAAAACATTTTAAAAATCAGTAATTAAATGTGGTAAATAAACATACACTTATATTAGCACCCCCCAGAATCAGCTGTTATCTAATTAACTTCTTCATTTATTTTTTGTTTTGTACTAGAGATTGAACCCAGAAGTGCTTTACCACTGAGCCACAATCCTAGCCTTTTTTGTACTTTATTTAGAGAAAGAGTCTTATGTGTTGCTTAGGGCATGGCTAAATTGATGAAACTGGCTTTGAACTTGCAATCCTCTTGCCTCAGCTCTCCTGGCCACTGTGATTACAGGCATGGGCCACCACACCTGGCTAATTAACTTCTGATACATACAAACTTTAATGTAATAATTTTATTTAGTAATTTTGTATTTATCCATTTATACATATATATAATTTTATACGCATAGATTGCAAATGAGAATAATTTTTTTTATGCAAAAATTACTGTTTTATAAGTCATTAAAAAGTCAAAGTAAGCTAATAAGATATACAGATAAAACTCTTTTCTTGAAATTATTGTGAATCACCAGATCTGAAGATTATATCAGCTGTTGGAATGTTAGTAAAGTTTAACAATTGGTTCTCTATGAAAACAAAATAGGATATTGGCAGTGTTTGCTAATTCTGTGATATAATGACTTCTACCAGGGACAAGTTCAAGGTTAGCAATACTGCAGCAGTGATTGTGGAGTTCAGAAAGGTGCTCATATGGGACTCTTGTGATACAATGCCAGTAAATTGGACACATTGCTGCTCTTGATGATTTCCTTATTATTATGAAATGATAGCAGATGATGATGAAATTATAGGGATTAGAAACATTAGAAAATCTGTATATGGTCAATGCTTTGATGACTTTGTGTAAGAGAAGGAGTTGCAAGAGTTCCAAAATCTTCATCTTACCTCAGCTGACTTCTGCCTTCCTATCCAGATTCCTTGCCTACAGATTCCTCTGCTACATTCTACACTGATACACACCCTTTGGCTCTTCCTACAGTATGTTGAGTTTATTTCTCTCTTGGGATCCTGAAGTTTCTTGCAATATTCTGGTATCTTCAGTCCACATCATTGACAATACTGTTCACCTCCTTTTACACTTCAAGGGATGTTAATGTACTCCAAAGCACTTATCCTCTAAATTTTTATTATTAATTTTGAGTTCAGATATCCATTACCTATCTTATTGTGACAAAAGTTCCCTGAAGGTAAATGAATCATTTTTTTTAATTTGCTATGTAAGAATACCTACAGGAAGTTAACCTGGTAGTAATTTTCTTGGGTCAGGACTCTGGAAAGGATTCTTTATATGGGATCTAATACAGAATAAAATTTAGATGTCAGTCATGCTTATGACCTCATAAGACAAGCTCACTGGCTGTTAGAGAAATTCCTTTTTTTTTTTACTTATAGGACTATGTTTCCTGCTTTTTCATTGGTTATCAGCTAGAGCCATACTCAGCTTCTAGAATTCATCTACCATCCTCCACCATATAATAGTCTCTAGAAGTGGAAATTTGCTTCAAGTTCAACAGAAGAATCTTTCCCTTCAGACTAAAATGAAATGTTATATTAGTAACATAATCAGTAAATTATCTTTAGTATGAAAATATATATATATACACATATATACATGTGTGTAAACATATGTAAACTTGGTTTGTCCCTGGATCTTGGCAGAAACACCTTAAAACCCTTGACATTTCCTGGATGATATTTTTTTTTATTCTTATTAGATGACTCCTTGGGAGAGGAAGGGATAGACAGCTTTGGAAAAAGCACCAGTCCCCATAAACACCAAGCACATAATGAGAGAATTGGAACATTCCATCCCACTACCCAACCTTTGGTGACAGACGAGTGGTTGGGAATTGAGTTCAGTCATCAATAGTAAGTGATTTAATCAATCCTGCTTCCTTATTGTAATTTGATTTTTTTAAAAATAGAAATGCAAGATTTAGGAGAAATCAAGGTTGGTAAACACGTTGACTTGCTGGCAGTGTGGCAGGCAGAAAGTGTGGCTCCACAGAAAGAGGCTTTGGTGCTCAGTATCCTTCTGGACATCACCCTACATACCTCTTCATTGTGTCTGCTATTTGTAATTCTTATAATTAGATTATAATCACAACTATAGTCCCTTTCTGAGTTTTGTGAGTCAATATGAAAAGAGTTTACCTGAGAAAGGTCAGAGATCCCCCGAATTCATAGTCGACCAGGAAGAAATGTAGGTTGCCTGGGGAATTCACCGCAGCCGGCCTCTGGAGTGTGAGACTGAAATACAAAACCTGGAAACAACTACCTGGATAGTGGCAGAATGTAATCAAACTGCAGTACACCCACTTGGTATCAGCAAACTAAGTAACTTGTTGCTGTATTAAAAAAAAAAAATCAAGGCCTCTTTACTTTTGCTATAAAGTAACCCAATTAAAAGAAGCAAATGCAGTTGTTCTTCATTATCCAAGAAAAACAGGTAGAAGATCCTCCACAGACACAAAAGTGCAAGAACTTTATTCTGATTTATAAAATGTTGTTATTTTTACACATAAACTGCTCACAAGTTCTCATATGCTATGTAAACAATTATTATTTAGGGAATAATGATAAGAAATAAAAGTCTGTAATGTTCATAATAGATATATTTTTAATATAAAGAGCTGACTGTATTTTTTACTCTCAGAAGTCTCATCCACCACTCAAGAAAATTAAATTTTACAAGGTACATACAATGAGAGGGGATCAAGGGCTACTTCAGAATTCTTCCAACTATAGTGGAGACGATGTCTAATATCTAAAACAATGTTCGAGACATGATTTAGATTTGCTTCTTGACCCTTAATGTTTCTTATTTGATGTATTGTATACATAAACAAAAAGTTATTTTGAAATAATTCCACTATTAAAATCATCCTACTAACCATAAATATAGATAGGGATTATCCACATTGAGGTCAATGTACTAATTTTTTTGGGGGGAGAGGTACTGGGGATTGAACTCAGGGGCACTGGACCACAGAGCCACATCCTCATCCTATTTTGTATTTTATTTAGAGACAGGATCTTACTGAGTTGCTTAGAACCTCACTTTTGCTGAAGCTGGCTTTGAACTTGGGATCCTCCTATATCAGCCTCCCAAGCCACTGGTATTATTGGTGTGCACCACCATGCCCAGCCTTTCATCTTTGTTAGATGTAAATGTTTGTACAAAGGTGACTGAAGAATCACCTAACTATTGCATTGATGATTTCAAAATTTTATGATTGGTAAATTGAAAAAATGATTTGTTTCTTCAAAGGTCACTTTTTATTACAGTGAGTGAGAGATATCACATACAAATTACCAATTCCTGTTTTCTATTCTATATAAATACACATATTCTAGTTGTTGCTCTTCTTTAAAGATAACAGAAGATTGTCTTTCAACAGTTAAGGACTTTATTTTTCTCTTTAATGTAAATAAAATAGTTACTGAAGTACTACCTGGAAGGGAACACCTTTTTCATGAAGTAAAGAATCAAATTCAAGTTAAAAAATATATTAAATAAATGAGACAATTCTTGGAGATAGGTATTTATCATTCTCCAAAAACTTACTAGGTGTTATATGGAATAAAATAAAAACTTATTCTCTCTTTCTATCTTTATACATATGCACATACATATATATAAACATACATGCATATATACATACATAGTATATGCATATTATATTTATATATACATATATAAACATAGTATGTATATAAACACATATATATTACATATAACTTAAAATACATGTGTATGTATTATATACACTATATATATGGATATATACAATATGGATATACACAATATAATGTATTTATGAACATATATATATATATATACACACAATATAATGTATTTATGGACATATATATGTCATATATATATATATATATATATATATATATATATATATATATATATATATACCTAGTAGTAAATCCTAAACAATTGACTAGATGACTTTTAATAAAATCATAACATTATTTATATCAAATAAAAGAATATCTTTGAAGTCCTTGATATTTCCATTTTTTCCTCTGTAGACAAATCCACATATTATATTTACTTTTAAAAAAATATATGCAGTTAAGTATTAATAGGATAAAATAGATTAGATTTATCTTAAATGATTTAATTTAATATCTGCAGGATGCCAATATGCTGTAGGGTAGGTTACAGGAGGGCATAGAATTTTGAATTGCCTTGAAGTATGTATGTATTTGTGTGTGTGTGTGTGTGTGTGCATGTGCATATGTGTATGATTTTCACATTTTCATTTTTTCTGATCAGGTAATTGTATATCTGCCTGTTAAAAGACACTCAAAGTTAAAGATTGATAATATGGAAGAGATGATACCTCTGAGTGCTTTTGAGGATGTGAATTACATTTAAGCCTAAGGTATTACGCTGAACATGTGGATACTGACCCTGGGGCTGAACCATAACTCAAATTTTGCTGAGCTTTGACCACTCATTGCAGTGACAAATGGGACAGATTCTACAAACTGCTTCACACAAATAATGCTTTCAGATTGCTTGTTGTGCTCACTTGCAGAGCTAAAAGAACCATTTTTCTTCTAATCCTTAAGGACAAAAATGCATTAGGCTTTCTACTTCTCATCCAATCGGTGCTATTTTTCCTCTCATGAGTAAGTGGTTTTGTGGAATCTCTGTTAGTCATTGAAACTACTGACTTATGAAAGACTCAATGCAATTTTGAACTTCTATATTCTCCACTAATGTTCAATACAGCACTTTAATCTTAATTAAATACCAAGTAGTTCAGAATAAAGATGTCTTAATAATATTATTAATTAACTTTGTATAATTATTTTTAAGATAAGTATGACAATTAATCTATAGAAAAAAACAAAAATATCAAGGACTGCAAAATATACATTTTATTTGATATAAATAAATATTATAATTTTATTAAAAGTCATCATAATCAATTATTTATTATTAGGCAATCAGTTCATATGCACATACTCATGACCCCTATAATATGTACACATATTTAAAACTCTCATTTAATAATTTATAAATCAAATTTATTCATATTTTTGAAGTTCATACCAATTGATATTCTATGATATCATTTTTAATAATTTAAGTAACCTTTTTATTTTATTCATTAAATCCATGCTTATTGAGGATTCTGTTTTACCTGATCTTGTGTTGTCTTAAAAATTCAAAATCTGTACTAGATCCAACTAAATTTGTCATCCAAAAATGAATGAATAATGGAGTTATTAATAGATTAGTTTTTAATAGATTTATTTTTAACTATTTAATTTAATATCTGCAGGATGCCAATATGCTGTAGGGTAGTTACTGGAGGGCATAGAATTCTGAATTGCCTTGAAGTATGTGTGTATTTGTGTGTGTGTGCATGTGTGTATGTGTATGATTTTAAGTAGAAACTTAATCAATGGAACTGTTAGTCAGCTTTCCATTGCTATGACAAAATGCCAGAGAAAAACAACTTAAAAGAGGAAATGTTTATTTTGTTTAACACTTGCAGTCCATGGTGAGCTGCATTCATTACTTTTAGTCCTATGATGAGGCAGAGCATCATGGTGGAAAGACAGTGGAGAAAAGCTGCCCAAATCATGACAACCAGAAGCAAAGAGTGAGAGAGCAGGAAGACAGGAACAACTTACATTCTACAAGAACATGCCCCACTTGACCTATTTAGTCCAACTAGGACCCAGCTAGTTTCTACTACATACCAGTAGTGCTGGTTACTGAACTTTCAGCACAATCATTTGTGGGTACATTTCAGATCCAAAATACAACATGATACTCCTGGTTCCCAAAGACTCATGCCAGTTTCAAGAATCTCCAAAGTCATAGTAGTTCCAGAAGGTTTCAAAAGTTATTCTTCAGGTTTTTGACTCAGGTTGAAACATTACAACTTCTTGGGTCTTGAGCTAGTCAGGTTTTTTACAAGAACTTATTTCATCAGTTCTCATTGTTGTTCTTCAATCTTTGGACAAGAATTTGAATACTGTATCAGTTCTCTAGCTTTCTTCATGCAAATGTATGTGTTCTTAGCTTTGATACTCACATGAGCCAGTAACTTATTATAAATGCATGTGTACCTATATGTATTATAAATACATACATACATATATATTTTTTTTCTATAAAGAACCTTGACTAAACCAATACACTTTCGATGGCAAAAGGCTTTCTTCAAGACACATTGTTTTCAAATATGAAAACAAACCTTTTTAACCATAGCTTCAAGTTTGATGTCTTGGGAAATTGTTTAGATCATAAAAAGACAATGAAGATTGAAAAGAAGAGAGGGTGAATGGGAAATGGAAAGACAGAAAAATGAATCTGATATAAATTTTCCTAACTTACATGAATATACCGCAATGAATCTCAGCATTGAATACAAGTAGAACATGATGCAGTCCATGTTTTTATTATTATGTCAAAATGGATTCTACTATTATGTATAACTAAAAAGAACCAATGGCTTTTTAAAAACTTAACAATAAATAAAAATGTTTCCACATAAATTATTAGAAATCTCACAAATCGTATAAATATGTGGTCATGGTCAATACACCAATCTGGATAAAAAAAATATATTGTCAGTTATTAAAAAAAATATGATAGCATATTCTATCAGGTACTGAATGTCACCTTATCTTATTGTTGACTGCTTCTGTTCCAGGTTCCCCTCTGCATTTGTGTATTTTTTCACATACAATACAAAGTGGCAGAGAGGAACTTGGATTATCAACTGGCATATAACATATTACTAAATGGCATTTCTTTTGTTTGTCTAATTAGTGATTTGAAATGATTCAGAATATTATATTTCTTTTTTTTACAAGCTTCAGACTGAAATTGTCCCTTTTTATATCATAATTTTCTCATAAAATGCCAGACATGATTTTATAACAAACTTCCTCATACAATAAAACAAACCTGCATAACAAATGAACAGAAAAAGCTCATAAACATTTCACAATATTTTATGTCTGAACTGTATAAACCACATTTTCCAATATTTACAACAAGAGCAAATATGAGTGGAACGAATAACCTAGAATACATAAAATCTTCCTTTGATTTTTCTCCTACACCAGTTTAACATGTTCATTCCAGTAAATGAATCAGTAGCCTATAAAAAGTTGGAGTAAGCTATCCTAGAAGGAGAATGTAATGTCACCTCCGTGCAATGCTACACTCTCTGATATCAATGGCTTCTACTATCTCATATAGAGCTGACTCAATCAAGTAAATATGATACCACTGAATAATAGAAGCAGGGTGGGAAAACCACCAATGAATTATTAATGGGATTTCTCAGTCACTATCATTATCCTCAATAACAGAAGTAAATATCTATTTTTTTAATTTTCTTTTTTATTGGAGACAGAACACAGAGCCTCACCAAGCATGCTTTCTACCACAGAGTTATAACTCCAGTTCCTATTTCACTCGGAGTTATATCTCCAGTCCGTATTTCACTCATATCGTATATAAATCCTGTCCTAGATATAAAAAAATGCCTAAATTTTTATGAAGATATTATATGTTCCTTCCAATCTCCATTCCATATACATAGCATATATTCAAGCAATTTATCCAAGTCACTAATAGAAAAATATTCATACATTTTCATAGTTTGAATTCAAATAAATTATGTAATTATGTCTAATATGCCACTTCCAAAGTAGAAATCTTTATCTTAAACATCATAAATGTAATGACATTATTATTATCATTATTTATTTTTTAGGTATTTGGGAAAATGCATTTTTATTAAAAATTAAAAAAATGTTTCTCTTGAAAACTCATTTTCATGTGAAAACACACATAGGAAATCCACAAATTTAAAACTAAACATCAGTACAACCACATTAAAATTATCATGTTTGCCTGTGTACAACCAGGAAATTGAAATGTTGCATTCCATTTGTGTTCGATGAATTGAAATGCATTCATTTTTATAAAGAAAATAAAAAGTTCTGGTAAGTCCATATTTTGAGGAAATATTTATGAATAACATGACATAATATTTGGAATTTGTTTCATAATCATGAGTGGGGAGTTGACTGATATATATTAAAATTGCAATAAGATGATAATTGTTGAAGGGTATAAATATGTTTACATATAATTTACTTATTTATGAAAATTTTACCATGAGTTTTATAGTGAGAGTAAAATTTTTAAAAGTAAATGAGTGAAGTGGATAAATCATCATATATTAAGAAGGTATTACTTTCCATTTAGCATTGATGAAAATAAAAATGTTTGCATCAAATAAATAATAAAATTATATATGTATCTCTTTTGTCATATTACTGGTAGTAAGCTCCTTATTAAAAAGGAACAACAAAGTAATTTGAGCATTGCTTTTATTTATCAATAAACAATTAAAATGCATTTTATAGTAAATTATATTCTAAAATTTATGTTATTTTTATTTTAAATTTTAATTCCTTTTGTAACTAAGTTGTGGGAATATAAATATTATGGGTAAATTATGTCATTCCAAAATTCGTATGTGGAAGCCCAAACCTCCAATATTTCAAAATATGACTGTGTTTGAAGACAACATATTTAAAGGGTTTAATAAGTTAAGATCATTAATGTGGGCCCTAGCTTAGAATGTCTGGTTCCACATAAGAAGAGATCAGAAGTTCACACACAGAGAGGACCATGTAAACACAGAGCTAGAAGGCAAACATACAGTGACTTTTCTAAACTTTTCTTCTCTTCAGCATAATCATCTTTTCTTTTAATATGTACATTGGTTTACCAAGGCTGCAAAAACAAAATACCACAGAGTAGGTTGCTTAATCAACAAAAATATGTTTCTTACTGGTCCTAAAGCTGGAAGTCCATGTTCAAGGGGTCAGAGGTTTGGTTTTCCCTGAAGCTTCTCTCCTTGACTTGTGGATCGTGTATTCTGTGTCTTCAAATGGCTGTGTGTGTGTGTGTGTGTGTGTGTTTATTTAGTGTCTGTCTCTTTCTATTTTTATATGAATACTGGTAATACTGGATTAGGGCTCCCAAATTAGGGTGACTTCATTTAACTTAAATATTTAAAAACTTTTTATCTAAATACAGCCTATCTTCAGGGTTAGAGCTCCAATTAAGCAATTTGAGGTTGGATATAATTAAGTCCACAAAGATATGCTTATAGACATGGTTGCTTACCTGTTTATTTTATTTGAAATGTATATTTTGTATGTTCAGGAAATGAAAAAAAGATCAGAAATTTTGAAAAAAAATATCCAATTCTGACACTCTGAAACCTATTTCTGCTATATTATGAATAGCCAATCTGTAGATAGTCTTCCTTTTCCTATTGTTTCAAGATGCAAAGCCAGCATTTTAGTTCCCAAGACAACATCTACCTCCTTTAAAATTCAAACTCATTAACCTTACATTTTTGTTTACATGATAGATTATATGATAGCCCCTCTCTCTGAATGCACCCCTAAGCCACTTTGCACTTTTTTTTTTTGTTTTTCAACTGTGAGAAAATCTTAGCACTCTTTTTACTTAAAACTGCCTCCCATTTGAGTCTCATGAGCTGTGAAATATAGTTTGGATACAAGGAAGATAAATAGTTTTCATTTTTTAGCCTACAGAAAATGGTTTGTTCTGCTCTGGAAACTAGTAAATCTAAAAAACACCCTGACATAAATTCTCTGTTCTTTTAATAATGATAAGCATTTAAGTGAATGGGTGAATTCCTTCAGATTCCATGTAATTAATCAAAAAAATCTTATTAAAGATGCAATGCTTTAGACAATATTTAATATCAGTCCTTCATTTAAGATTAAACACTTTATCTAAGGCAGCTTTTGATAAATATTATAATAATTTATAAATGAACATTGAATATTTATTCTTAGTATTCATTATATACATATTTTTGTTATTTAATTTTAGATTTAGAGAATGCATTTAATTGTTCTATAGAAAGATGTGTATAAGTAAATATAGTGCCATTAAGTGTGCATATTTAAGAAAAAAGAATGATATTCAGCCTCACCTGGAGCCCCACCAAAATGGTGCTGGACTTCCATGGACTGAGACCTCTGAAACCAAGAGCCTTTCCATAAACCTTTCCTCTTCTAAAATTGTTCTGGTCTAATCCTTTAGTCACAGCAGTGAAAAAGCTGACTAAACTATGCCCCAAATGGAATAGAATGGAGGTCCAAATGAGCGATGGAAACAGAAACCAAAACAATTGAAGTGTCCAAATCTTGCTTTATGGAATACAGCCCAGAGTCAGGACTCATGAAGACAAAATAAAGCACCACCACCACCACAAGATTAAGTATGCATTCACTGAATGCAAATGGCGCGGGGGGGGGGGGTGGGGGATGATGGGTATTGGAGGTGGGGGAGCTCTTCTTGGAGAAGGGGCCTCCTGCAGCAGATTCAGTTGGCCCTGTGCAGCAGGTCTACTGAGGGTATGTGCTGAAAAATGGCAGAGCCTAGGAACTTCAAAAATAAGTTGGCTCTATGAATCCTTGCAAGATGATAGACACCCTCCCTGCCCAATGTGACATTTTATTTCTTTATAAAAAAAGGTTTTTAGAGGGAAGGGATGGGAGGGGACATGGGGGCAGGCAAAGATGGTGGAATGAGATGGACGTCATTACCCTAGGTACATGTATGACTGCACATAGGGTGTGACACTACATAGTGTACAACCAGAGACATGAAAAGTTGTGCTGCAATTGTGTAAAAGGAATCAAAATGTATTCTGCTGTCATCTATACCTAATTAGAATAAATAAATAGATCAATTAAAAAAGAAAAAAAAAGAATGGTTATTCTTGCCTTACATTAACTATATTGATATGATCAGATTACTAATTTTATTCATACTTTTCCTTTGCCTGTAGTACATAGTTGTTGTGGAGTTAATAGGACTATATTTAGTAAAGCATAATAATTCAAATTTAATTAAAATTTTGAATTTTTAATTAACTTATTTAATACTGTCATCATCTATCAATTCAACTACCAAAAGACCTCTTAAGTGATACATCTCTTGTGTGTGTGTATGCGTGCCTGAACGCACTTGTGTATATCACTGTGTGTGTGTGTATATATATATATATATATATATATATATATATATACTGTACATTAATAGAAAACAAATGTTTTTTTCTTTGGAGTACTGGGGATTGAATGCAAGGGCACTCTACCACTGAGCCACATCTCTAGCCCCATTTTGTATTTTTTTATTTAGAGACAAGGTCTCACTGAGTTGCTTAGGGCCTTGCTGTTGCTGAGGCTGGCTTTGAACTTGTGGTCCTCCTCTCTCAGCCTCCTAAGCCACTAGGATTATAGGCATACAATGCTGTGCCCAGCAAGAGAACGTATCTTTAAATAAAGTTTATATGTTTAATACAAGCTGAAAGAAACAAGAGACTGACCAAATAACTAAAAAGAAAACAGTAAATAAAATCCCAGTACAGGGCTTTGAAAATTTCTGATTTATGTAATCAGAATGTTTTCCTGAATAAAATACACTTTCTCACTTCTAGAAAAATCTTGCTATGCCTGCCCTGCACCAGGTATCCTCCCACCCTTTCTAAAACTATGATTAATTTGCCTATTTCTATTTTACCATCAACATCAGTAGTTTTTCACAAGCTGATTTCTCAGAATACATCCAAATGTAGTTTGCCATCCAAACTCCAGTTTTTCATCTGATACAATGTGTATATCATAGACTGAATTATAAATATTGAGTACTCTGTGAAGATTTAATTATATACCCAACCTTCCTTGGAACATAATAATTCTTTCTTCTTTAAAAATTTTTGATAATAAAATATTCATATAAATGATTAATGCTTCTATCTTCCACCTGATTATAATTTTCATCAGTATAAGCACTAAGTTTTTTCATTCATATTATATCCCAAATGTACAAAAGTTTCTAAAATATTAGTTTTTAATGAGTACCTGTTGAAATGGAATAATAGCAAAAAAAAGAAACAGAGACAAGGGAGAAAAAGAAAGTACTTCAGGAATGGCACACTATCTAAAACTCTTATGCTCCATAAAAATAATGGAATTAACATATTGGAAAAGCACTTGAAAAAGTCAAAATCAACTCTTTCAGGACTCTGAAAATTAGCCAAAATTTTACGGCAGTTTGAGGAGCATTTATTTAATTATAATTTTAAAAGGGCAAAACTCAATGAGACCACTGAACTTGGTGGTGTTTTGCCTGAAGCTATTTACATCCCTCTTTCCATAGCTCTATAGTAATCTTGAAATCTTCCAGGACAGCTTGCTTGCGGTCAACTAGAGGAAGGAGACCAAGTTTGGGGTTACCTAAAATACCATCACCATCAAAATATATTTATTTGACTAAGAGTTCTCTCAGCTCAAACAGCCATAAGCCCAGGCCATTTGTCAAAAATAGTCAGCAGCAACAGTTTATCTCTGTAGTCTCTCCAGAGAGTGGCACAGATGAAGCAAATTGGAGATTGACTAAATAAGTGTAAACAAACAAACAAACAAACTGACAAACAAAGAATAGGATCCTCACAGAGCACAGAAGGCATTCTTAAGTCCTGACATGTTTTTCTTAGGAAACTAGGTCATACACATGTTCAAGGATGCACACTTGCCAAGGAAAGATCTGAGTAGGACTTAATATTGTACTTTTGACTTGAATGTAGAAGCAAGAAGTGAAAGCTGAATGGAAGATGGAAGATGCAGTGGTGCTGAATGTATGCCTGATGCCCACAGAGCCACTCAGCAAATACTGGAATATTTTTTGGTTCAAGGTGTTGGAGGAAATCTGTTGACAATCATTAACTGACTAAGATAAATGAGTAAAGATGTCAGTGGCCACACACAACAGACAATACAGAGATTTTTTTTTTTCCCCCAGGGAAAGTTTCAAACAAACAGCAACAGCACAGACAGGTTATACACAAAAGGGAGGAATCTAATCTCTTCAGAAGCACACAATATTTTTAAATGTCCAGGTTAAAAAAAATAATAATAACAAAGAGGCTTACACTGAAACAGGAACAGATGGCCCTTATGTAAGAAACAAACAAACAAAAAAATTCAATAGGAATTTTCCCACAGCAAGCACAGATTTTGAAATTAATAGAAAATGTCTGTGATTCAGATGTTATATTTATGTTCATTGAATGAGAGCAAACCTGCTCAAGAAGTAAATAGAAAAAATATGCTAACAAATTATTACAAAATAGAAAATACTCTAATGAAATAGAGTAATGGAGGTAGAAATCACAAAATCAGATGAAAGAGAATCTTTGAATTCCAAGAGTTCAACAGAAAAATAAATAAATAATCCATTTAAAAATAGATGATGGACATAAATAGATATTATTCTGATAAAGAAATACAAATGGTAAACAGGTACATGAAAAAATACTCAACATCACTAATTATCAGGGAAATACATATCAAAACCACAATTAGATATCACCTCATCCCAGTAAGAATGATGATTATCTAGAAAAGAAAAGTTAACTAGTGTTGTGAGGGTGTGGGGAGAAAGAAACACTTGCACACTGGAGGCTTAACATAACAGAATTTGTTTTGGCTTGGATCTGCAATGTCCATCAAAGAGCTCATAGTTGGAAGCATGATCCCAGTGCAGCAAGATTGAGAGATGGGGATTTTAGGCAATGATTAGGGCTTGGGTCTCAGGACTGGATTAATCCATTTGCTTGATTATCCATGGGTAATCAATTAATACAGATATAATTGATGATAGTATGGAAATTACTAACAAATTATAAGTAGAACAATGATATGATGCAGCAAACACATTGCTAGATAAATCACCAAACGAAATTAAATCAGCATGTTGAAGAGATATCTTTTCCTGGTTTATTACAGCACCATTAACAAGAATCAATAATTGGAAATATCTGAACTGTCCATGAACTGATGAATAAAGAATTTTGGAAATATACACAGTGGAAAACTAAACATAAAAAAATATGTGAAATCTTCTTGCTGTGACAATGGAACTGGAGACCATTAAGTTAAATGCAATATGCAGGCACAGAAAGATGAGTAGGACATGTTCTCACAAGTTGAGAGTAGAATGACTGTTATCAGAGGCCAAGGAGTGTAAGTGGGAGAGGTGATCAGACGGGGAATGTATATCAATGGCTACTAAGTCACAGTTATGAGAAAGGAGTTATGGTGACCTGTTGTACTTTATGGTGACTATAGATAACAAAAGTGTACTGTACATCTCAAAAAGTAAAGAAAATTACATTTGCTTTTACCATAAATCAGTGATAAGTATTTGAAGAGAAAGATATGTTTGAACTGTTTCAAATATTAAACAATTAAATGCATTACATAGCATTTCATTGATATGTACAATGTTTATGTCTATATGTATAAATTCAAAATAATTTTTAAAAAATTCTGGAGTAGTTAAATGCATTAACTAAAAGTAAAAATTTACTAGAGTGGAATAACAGATTAATAGACCTGGAGAAGAAAGAAAGAATCAATTAGTTTGAAGATAGATAAATTAAGATTGTGCAGTTTGAGTAACATAAAGAGTAAAGAAGGAAGAAAACAAAACAAATTCAGACTGAATTGCAATAACCATGCTGACTTATGCATAACAAAGTTCTCAGAAGAAGGGAGATAAAGAATGCACAAGATTCCTGTGGCTGCTGCAATATAGATTTACTGGTTTAACATAACAGAAATTGCCTTATCTTGGATCTGCAATGTCCCTCAAAGAGCTCATGGTTGAAAGCATAATCCCCAATGCAGCAAGTGGGGATTCAGAGGTGGGGATTTTAGGCAATGATTAGGAATCTGACCTCATTACCGGATTAATATATTTGCTCCATTATCCATGGAAAGCTGACTGGTAATGGTGGGCTGGTGGGCAGGTGGGGCATGGATGGAGGAAGTAATGTGTGCCCTTCAACTATATCTGTTACTGTTCAATTGCTCTCTCTCCTCACTCTTTGTTTCCTTGCTACAAAGAGTGGAGCACTTTTCCTTTACCATGCGCTTCTGCCATACTAATTTTGCCTTGAAGCCAATCAGCCATAGACTGAACTACAGAAACCATGAGCCAACAAAAATTTTCCCTGAGTTGTTATTGTCAGGTATCTTGCTCTCAGTAATTAAAAGGTGACTAACACATAAATTGCTATGTGTAAATTGGGTCACAATGCTTGACGAGCTATGACCATGTAGTTCAGAAGATGTGAGAAGTGGTTTGTGGGAGAAGTTTGGAAAAGTCTGAAGATGCAGCCTTAGAATGAGGTAAGCAGGACTTAGTGGGCAATTCTGGTGTGAGCTCAAAAGATCAGAACACCCACAGGAATGCTTACAGTAAGCATCACCCTCATGAGGCTCCAGATGGGAATGAGTGCCCTAATGGAAATTGGGTTAGACACCATTTATGTTATGTTCAGTCACAGAATTTGTCTCTGTTTTGTCCATGTAGTTAGACTTTGTGTGAGACTGAATTTAAAGTGAAAGACTAATTATCTGGAGGAGGAAATTTCAAGGCAGCTCAGCTGTCAGGTAATGAAAATGGTGTTGCTGATGGCTTTTAGCCAGTTTTACTGTGAGAATCAGGATAAAATGGAGGGAAAATACTTGAAAAACTTGAAGTGTGGCTAGAAAAGCACATCTAAAATTGATCCAAGGAAGATGTGGTTGCTGAAAAGATTGGCACCACTAAAAAGAAGCTGATTAATTTCCCAAAAAGGTGATAGGAAAGAAGCATTTAAAGCAGTAAGGACTAACCATAGCTCCCTGTTAGCAGGTTCAATAATGCAAGAGTGAAAACTCCTTTGAAGGACATTGCTTTAACAAGAGATTTTGAGGGTGCCCTGCTAACAGTGGTATGCTTAGGAAATTATTTTCCCAGGATTCATTTTACATTGATCAGCAGTCCAGGCATTCACCTTCTACTGTAGCTGTGGTCCAGGGGATTCTGCTACTGCTAGCATCAGACCTTGGCATTATCCATGTGGTGCTGGTCTGCAGTAATACAGAATGCTGGAATCAGGGGGTCATGGAGGCTTCCACTGAGATCTCAAAGGCAAGATTGGGAGATACAGGCAATATGCATGAGTGTCAGATTCCTTGCAGGCAGCCCCTGAGCAAGTGGTGGATGAAACTGTGAGAAAGGAGCCAAAATCGCAAAGGAGACCCAGGGAATTAGGAGATACCAGGAATGTGGACCATCTTAGGAAAATGGTCAGAAGTGAGAGGAGCCAGGCCAAGAGGGAAGTCATGTGGGCAAGGCCAAAGTGTTTCCGTTGCTCAAACATTTTGGAGCCCACATCTCACCACCACAGGCCCCAATTGCCAGATATGGAGCTACAAAACTTTTTGCCCAGCCAGGTTTTGCTCTTGCTTTGTTCTTAACCATTCTTTCTTTGACCCTATTTCTTCATTTTGAAATGGGAATGTTTACTCTGTACTATTTAAGATTAGAATTTTGTTGCATGCTTTTTGAGATTTATACATGTTCTCACGGAAGATTTTCCTTGGGTCTCAGAAACTTTGAACTTCTACTTTTGAAACATGGTGAAACTATTAAGACTCTGGGGACTCTGGAAAATGGATT
Organism: Marmota monax; assembly: GCF_021218885.2. Taxonomy (NCBI): domain Eukaryota; kingdom Metazoa; phylum Chordata; class Mammalia; order Rodentia; family Sciuridae; genus Marmota; species Marmota monax. The sequence goes on along the minus strand of NW_026695209.1, from coordinate 5,507,928 downwards.
GCATGTGATTTGCCTTCTTAGATTGGCAGGAGCTTTGAGAGACTAGGGTGGAATGTTACGCTTTGGATATGGAATATCCCACAAAAATACTTTAGGTAAGGCAAGGAAGTGGCATTCAGACCTGAAAAGATTAAATCATGAGTTATTAATTAATCCATTTGACGGAGTAATAATTTGAATGGACTACTCACTACTGGTTGTTTACTGTGGGTTGGTGGGACATGGCTGGCAGAGGTGGGTCACTGGGGTTATGCCCTTGGGGACTATAGATTGCTTCTGGCTTATCTCTCTCTCTCTCTCTCTCTCTCTCTCTCCCTCCCTCCCTTCCTCCCTCTCTCCCTCTCTCCCTTTCTCTCTCTGTCTCTACCCCCTCTCCCTCTTCCTGTCTCCACTCCTTTCTCTATGTCTGAAGTTGCCATGAGCTAGCAGCTTTTCCCTACCATATGCTTCCACTATGATGTTTCTGCTTTGCATCCAGTCAAGAATGGGCTAAACCTCTGAAACCATGACCCAAAATAAATTTTACTGATCAAATTTGTTCTTGTCAGGTGTTTTGGTCACAGGAATGAATAGTTACTTACAATATTGATTCTGGGGGAAAATTATTATCTAAATAAAATACTTTTCAATCAAGGGTACATAAATGATAAATTAAAATGGCTTGTTAGAGGTTAAGATATGCAAGAGCAATTCTAAGGCTGATTAAGGTACTTCCTAATTGTATTGAGAATCCCCCCCGACCCCCCACAGACAATTTAGCCCTAATCTTGCAATGGCAGGCATTTTTTTTTAATGTGTGTGTGTGATGCTGTGGATTTAACCCAGGGCCTTGAGCATTTGAGCATACGAGGAAAGTGCTCTACCAACTGAACTATATCCCCAGCCTAGGCAAATTCTTTACCACTGAACAACATGCCCAACCTGAAAAACTTCATGAAAATTAAATAACATAGAGATGCCAGAAGTGCCATATCAGGACATTGAAATACAAATGTTGACATGAAAAGTTACATGGATACTTACTTTCTTTCTTTATCCAATACTTGACTTTAGTCTCCCAAAATATTGTACAAATGTTCTCTTATCATACCTACTTAATAAATTATAACAATGTCACAAATCACCACTGAAACCTAGTAGTAGACATTTTTATTTGATCTCTTCATTCATATAGCTTTAAAACTTAAATCTCTCTAAATGTGGATACACTGAATAATTTGAATGATTCCTAAATCAAGCACATTCCAGGAAACACACATGGCTTCAAAATTTTCTAGAAACTGAAAGTTAATGCTAACTCTAAAAAATTACCCTAATGCAATTCCAATTATATACAGGGCACATTTCCTACCTGTTTCCTAGCTTAGGTCTATACTGAGAGATTTTTGGTTCTCAAAGACTTCAGAATGGAAGACTTTATGTCATATATTACATAGGTATTAAATAATACCATTTATTGTTTTCTCTGATTATCTCATACATAAACTGAAAAAAACCAAAATAATTATATGTCAAACTTTCTAAATAAATACATTTCTTATGTATATATTACATAAGTATTTATATACTTATCTACGAGCAATAGTTTTAAGTTTTGTTCTCAAAAGTCCAAATTTCCAATAACTAATTAGTAAATGCAAACTCATACAAAAACATATACATAAATATATTGATATATTAGAAATAAATATAAAGATGTGATGTTCTCTCCATGATTACATTTATACTTGTGATATTCTACATGTGGGTTTATTTTGTTTTTTAAATTAAAATATGGTTGTAGCATGAGGCATTTCTTAATTTTCTTCTGTGATCATAGGAGAGAATACATTCTTCATTTTGATAATATAAGTTCCAAATAAATCTTGTTAAATAAAATAATTTTTATAGAAAAGTTTCTAATGAATTTGTTGCATAAACTTTAAATAAAGCATATTCTCTTAGACTGAAAATGAATACTGTCCTTCTACTCTTATGAGAATTGTGTGGGTGTTTTGATTTAGATTTTAGCCATGCTATAATGTGTTTGATATTGAAAATAATATACAGAAGAGGAATGTGAAATGTCATTTGTAAAACAATACATCAACTATATGTGTGCAATAAGCCCATTGTATTGTCTTGGCAAATGCCTGGCAACTACTTCAGCAACACTTATTTCTGAGTAGCATCTGTGGGTCATTCAGCAATAATGTTCTCTTTAGATTTTCAATGAATTGACTGTAGCAAATTGAATCTCAGTGGTTTTATTTTGGAAAAGTTCTTTAGAATCCAATCTTGCTTTGAACACTTTCAGTTTATATCCCTAAATACATAATAGATGGTAGTCAAAAGCTGAACGACTATCAGGAGGAGTCATTTCCTATAATGTGCTTGAAAATATATTCTGAAAAATCTGAATGCTGTGGAAACATCAAAGATTTTATGTTAAATAATGATTAATGTCATTTTAAATGTATGTCTTTGGTATGAATAAAGTCTGGAATATTCACAATCAAAAATTATACAGTGGCCTGGGGATATGGCTCAAGCGGTTAACACACTCTCCTGGCATGCATGGGGCACTGGGTTTGATCCTCAGCACCACATGAAATAAAGATGTTGTATCCACCGAAAACTGAAAAATAAATATTTTTTAAAAATTCTCTCTCTCTCTCTCTCTCCTCTCTTTAAAAAAAAATATACAGGAAAAATCAAGCAAGCAAAGTGATCTTTAAAACTAATAAAACACTATGAGAATCCAAGACCTTTGATTTTTTTAAAGACAGAATTGAAAAGAAAAAGCATGAAGTAGACTCTAAAACCTTCACATATATTCTGACCAATAAGATTTACATATTCATTGAAATAAAGAACTAGAGAAATAAAATTGATTTCTTAAAAGACAAAAGCAAAGAAATGTGTCTGCTTGACCTTGTTTGGGTTAAAGTTGGGAAAATGTCTCTCCAAATTAATTCACAAATTTTACAGCTCTGTCCTCTGGGTGTGTTTTGAACAGTAATTATGAAATTATATGCTTATCAAATAAAAGATGCATATTTAATCTTTATCATAAAAAGTTAACTTAAATTGTTCCCACTAATATATTTATAGTTCATATGATTTTACTGTTTAGTTCCAGTCAACATCTTAAAAATTAATAAATATTATACAACATCCTCAAGAGAATAAGAGAAAATACTTCCCATCTAATTGGTTTATGAATTCTTACTATCAAAGGTTAACAAGGACCAGCAAAAAATAAATTAAAATAAAATAAAATTACAATTCTCTTCAATAAACATAAAGGCAAAAGTCCCATAAAAGCCATAAGCTGAGATAAACACTCCTGTAACCTCAGCACTTGGGAGGTTGAGGCAGGAAGATTACAAGTTTCAGAGGAGCCTCATCAATTTAGCAATATTCTGTCTAAAAAAAAAAAAAATTAAAAAGGTCTGGGGATGTAGCTTATGATAAAGTATCTCTGGGTTTGACCCTCAGAACCAAAACAAAACAAACTCCTATACAAAAAAATTAGAAAATCAATTATCATTCTATACAAAATAACTCCCAATTATATTTCTTAGGATTTATTCAAGATTGTCCTGGTAGATTAAAATTCATTTACACTATAAGAACAAAAATGAGGAAAATACAGTATGATAATCCTAATAGATTTCTAAAATTACTAGATAATATTTAATGTCCATATAGGAAAATAAATTTTATAAAATAAGAAAAAAAGAGCCTATATAATTATAAAGGATATTGATTAAAAAAAAAAAACTGAAACAGAGAAAAAACACACAGAAATAGAAAATGTCAAATGTTTATTCTTAAAATCCCTTTAATCAATTATTGTATCAATTCATTTTTAATTATTGCAGTATATCAAGAAACTATAGTCATTTTAAATTCAATAAGATAAAGAAGAAATATCAGGATTTCTATAAAAGACAATATTTCAGTTTTTATTTTTTGAAATTATGTTGTGTATATGAAACACCAAAGATTTTCTTGAAAACAATTGTAAATCTGAACTGAACTGGCTTATTTTAAGCCTGAAATAAAAACCTAAATTACATTTGTGTCTATAAATAAAATTAAATCATGTAATTAAAGCCAAGTCATATAAAAATTATAAACAAGAATAAGGTTATTTTGAAATGAATTTAATAATATTGTGGTATTCACTCATGAAAAAATTGTATTCTCAATGACAATTATTAGAAAAGACCTAATTATACATACAAAAAATGCTGGTAGTTTGAAAGATCCATGACAATAAATACATCAGTTTTGTATAAGTTCAGCAGCTGAACACAATTTAAAAATGCTTCAAGTAATTTACTTTTAATGGAAATTGAGAAGATGATTTTGAATATTATAGATAAAAACCATGATTTCTGTTGTATTCTACTACCTTTCCTATCAGTTACTAATATGGCATTATGTAAAAATGTGGATGTGTAACTGATGTGATTCTGCAATCTGTATTTGGGGTAAAAATGGGAGTTCATAACCCACCTGAATCTAATGTATGAAATACGATATGTCAAGAGTTTTGTAATGTTTTGAACAACCAATAAAAAAAAAAAAGAAAAACCTTTGAAAATTAAAACAAGAGCAAAAAAAAACATGATTCCAAGTTCAGCCAAGATGCTCCTGAACAAGTAAATAGGCTGAACTGTCTTTCAAGTTACCAGTTTATGTAGAATCTATAATAATTAAACTTTTGCATTATCTTTATGATTCTAGAAAAAAAATAGACATGATAAATACTCAGGAACTCATAAATTAAATTGTAATAGTTTGGATGTGAGGTGTCTCCTAAACCTCCTATGTGAGACAATGCAAGAAGGCTTAGAGAAGAAATAATTAGCATAGGAGAGCCTTAAACCTGATAGGGATTAACTGAAGGCTGGTAGGGTATGACTGGAAGAGGTGGGTCATTGGGGGTGTGCCTTTGGGGTATATATTTTGTATCTGCTGAGTGGAGTCTTTATCTCTTTGCTTCCTGATGAGATGTCCTGAACTGCTTTCCTCTGACACACTATTCCTCCATGATGCATTGCCTCACCATGAGCCCCAAGGAATGAAGCCTGCTCTCTATGGGGTGAGACTTGTGAAATTGTGATCTCCAAAATAAATTCTCCTTCTCTAAAATTGTTCATCAGGTCTTTGGGTCAGAGCAGCAAAAAAGTTGACTGAAACACAAATATTCCTTAGGTTAACTAAGAATGCAGGTGAATATCAACTTTCTAGGTTCCTCATAATAAACTGGTGTCCCAACCAGGCAGGAGGAGGTGGTATCACAATTCTACTGCTGGAGTACTGAAAGAGAACACTATTAATGAACAAATCTTTAACATCACATGTATCATCACATAATATCAAAATGACCAGATTGTATTTGAACATCATTCATCAAGCAATATTCAGGAACATCTCAAGTCAAATAAATAAAGAGACCAAAAAAAAAAAAAAAAAAAAAAGATGAAAGAGAGTGAAATTATCAGATAAGAAATTTAAGGTAGCTATAATTAAATGTTTCAATCAGTATGAGGCTGGGTCCTCAATGTGATGATGAAAGTGGGCCTAGTTGTTCATCATTAGACCAAACGGTGGCATACTCCTAAAAGGTTTGTGAGACTCTGGGCTCTCTGGATTCCTGACTTGCCATGTGATCTTTTTCTCACACACTTGCTCCCAATATTGCCATCTACCATGAGGTCATGCAGTAAGTGGTGTCCCTTGTAATTGTTTGCACAATGTGTTGAAACTTCTACTTTTCTATTTTGAGCAAATTAAATCTCTTATTTACAAAGCTAGATTAATTCAGGTATTTCATTAATGAAAAATGTGATGATGTTGAGAAGTGGGTTCCAGTGCGTGGTCCCAATCATATAGCCACATATGTAGAGTCATAAAACACATCAACAAATGAATGAAGATTTAAATAGAAGGAATTTTATGATCATAATGTAATCAAATATATATTGATAAGGAAAAATGTTTTAAAACTATCCAAATACTTGAAAACTAAATAACATTTTAAAAATAGTCCTTGTTCAAAAGCAAAGTCTTAGGGGAATTTTTTTTAAATGGCAACTAATAAAAATGCAGAATATCAGAAATTATGGAAGAGAGTTAAATGATTGATTAGATAAAAATTTTCTCTTTACATGAGGAAATACAGGAGGATCTAATTAATACTCTAAATTCACATTAAATGATGCAAACATCAAAAACTAAGATAACCAGAAGCCCAAGTTTTGTGGAAAGAAGGAAGGAAATAAATAATAAGGAAAGAGCATAAATAAGTGATATAAAAAATAAAAATCAAACACATAAAGGAAACAAAAAAAATACATCATGAAAAAAGACCAATAAAAATGATGAATTTCTAGAAAAAAAAAACACATAAGTTACAAACTAAAATCAGAAATGAGAGAATAGATGCTATTATTGGGATCTATTTTGAAGATACCAAAAGGACAATACAGAAGTTCTATAAACAACTTTACACTTGTGCAATCCAAAAGCCCATATATTCTCTTATTGCTGAGTAATATTCCATTGTGTATATATGCCACATTTTTTTTATCCATTCATCTATTGAAGGGCATCTAGGTTGATTCCACAGCTTAGCTATTGTGAATTGTGCTGCTATAAACATTGATGTGGCTGTGTCCCTGTAGTATGTTCTTTTTAAGTTCTTTGGGTATAGACTGAGGAGACGGACAGCTGGGTCAAATGGTGGTTCCATTTCCAATTTTCCAAGAAATCTCCATACTGCTTTCCATATAGGCAAACAGATGGAGTTAGAGAAAATAATGCTAAGTGAAGTCAGCCAATCCCCAAAAAATCAAATGCCAAATGTTTTCTTTGATATAAGGAGGCTGACTCATAGTGGGATAGGGAGAGGGAGCATGGGAAGAATTTACCTACTCTAGATAGGGCAGAGAGGTTGGAGGGGAAGGGAGGGGGCATGGGGTTATTAATGATGGTGGAATGTGATGATCATTATTATCCAAAGTACAGGCATGCAGACACAAATTGTTGTGAATATACCATTTATAAAACCAGAGATATGAAAAAGTGTGCTCTATATGTGTAATATAAATTGTAATGCATTCCGCTGTCTCATATAAATAAAAAAATATAAATAAGAAAAATATATTGAAAGGATGAACTGCAAAAACAAAACAGATTATTTAAAGTACTATAATATTATGAAAGAAATAAATGTTGATTTTAAAATTCCCAAAAATGAAAGCTCCAAGACTAAATTGATTAATTGAAGAATTTAATTGACTTTAATAAGAAATAAATATTACTTCTACAGAATCTTTACTACAAAATAGGGGAAATTACATTCCCAGTTAATTTATGAAGTTAATATTACTATGATATCAAAAACCATACCAAAAATATATATAAAATGAAAATCACAGACCATTAACTCTCATTAATAAAGATGCAAATTTCTTAACACATTTAATGCAATAGAATTCAGTAATATATAGAATTATACATCATTACCAACTGAAATTTAGAGAAGCAAGACTTGCCCAATATCTGAAAATGTTCAAATATAATTTATAAAATTGAAATGGAAGAGAAGAAAATTCTCATGAACACATCTGAGAATGAAAAAAAAAAAAAAATATATATATATATATATATATATATATATATGTATATATATTGTCAAAATTCAATATCCATTACTTTATGAAAATGTAGCTCTAGGAATCAAGAGCTTTCTCTTGCATGTGAAACATTTACAAATCTCCTCTGCCTAACATTGCAATTAGTGTTGAAAGACTGAGTACTTTCCTTCTCTGATGAAGAACAGTTACTAATATTCACTCTCATCACTGCTATTCAACATAGTACCAGGAGTTCTAGCAGCACAATGAGGGTTAAACTGCCATATAGGTTAATAGTTTCCATATTTGTAGATGACATACAATTCAGTTTTAAGTTTTTATAGACTCTATTATTTGCTCAAAATAAAGATTAAAAATGTGATTTTATTTAGAATTACTCAAACTGTAACATACTTAGGTATAAATTGAATAGAAGTGTAGTGTTTATGTGATGAGAACTACAAAATTAAGAAAATTTAAATAAATAGAAAATTAAGAAAATTTAAATAAATTTAAATAAATATGCCAAGTCATAGATTATAAAAACCCTAATAAAGTTGTAAATTCTCTCCAAGTTGACAGACACATACAATGCAATGTCATTCCTGTCAAAACTTCAGCAACATTTCTACAAATAAGGATAGATTATTCTAAAATTTTTATAGTGAAATATAAGGAAATAAGAACAACTAAGACACTCCTGAAAAAGAACACAGTGGGCAGAGTCACACTATCAAATGATAAGACTTACTGTACAGTTGACAAACATGACAGTGTGATACCAGCAAGCAGAGCAAAGGTAGACAAGACAAAATGAAGAAGAATTCCCAAGGAAATGTAGCTAAATTGTTTTTTTTTTTTTTTTGTTTTCAGTCCTGGCCTCATTCGTGCTATGTAAGCACTGTACCACTGAGCTAAATCCCCAGACAACTTTTTTTTTTCCTTAAGCATAAAGACCAAGCATTTCCTGCAGCAAAAATAACATTTGTTGGGCATGGTGATGCATGCCTAGAAGACCAGTGGCTCAGCAGGCTAAGGCAAGAGGATCACAAGTTCAAAGCCAACTTCAGCAATTTAGCAAGACCCTGCCTCAACAAACAAACAAACAAACAAACAAATAAAAGAAAAAGGGCTATGGATATGGCTCAGTGTTTTAATGCCCCTGGGTTCAATCCCTGGTACCAAATAAAATAAATGAATAAAAAAACAAACATAAATAAATAAATAAAAATAAAAATTTTAACAAATGTTGCTAAAGTAACTGGATATCCAGGGAAAGCAAAAAAAAAAAAAAAAGGTAGAAAGCAAGAGAATAATCTAACTATGTTGAAAATGAGTATTAAATAAAAATGAATTATATATTTAAATGTTAAATATAAAATTTAATCATAGAATTTTTAGAATATAACAGAGGAATATTATCAGTAACTACAGTTCATGAACATGTCGTAGATACCAGATATGACCAATTTTTTATAAAATTTTATAAAACTATTACTTCATTAAAATTAGTTATTTTTCCCTGAAAAGTGCTATAAGGATAATGAAAAATAAGCAAGAGACTGAAAGAAAATTATTTTAAACCATGTTTCAGACAAAGGATGTTTATCTAAATAATATGTAAAGAACTCCCAAAATATAAAAATAATAAAATCTGATTTTAAATGACAAGATATATATAAAGGATTCAATGAAAATGATGTTCCATGGTAAATAAGCAGATTTTAAGATGTTCAATATCACTGGTCATTGAGGATAGGCATTTTAAGACTCCAAAGATTATTACTGTACACCTGGTAAAACGCTGATTTTTTTTTAAACCTTAAGGGAAATGCTAAATATCAGTGATAATACAAATGCTGAATCTCTCATACACTGTTAGTAGAAATATAAAATGGAATAGCCACTTTGGGAACTTTCTTAAAATATTGAACATACACCTATAATATGATCTAACAATTGAATTCCTAGACATTTAATCCATGGAACTGAAAATTATGTCTATGCAAAAATTCCTACATAAATATTCATAGCAGCTTTATTTGTAATAACTCCAAATTGGAAACAACTAAACTGTTTCTAAACAGGAGAATGATTAAATAGTCTATTTTCATATGTTGAACTATGACTTAAAATAAATAGAAATGATTAAATAATCTGTTTTCATATGTTGAAATATGACTTAAAATAAATAGAAATGTACTAGGGACACAAGCAACAGCTTAAATGAATCTCAAGAGCACCATGCCAATTGGAAAAAAAAAAGAAAAAAACAATAACAAAACATAGCTTATTATGAAATCAGTCACCACATTAGATGGAAAACAGATTAGTGATTTCTCAAGGGTAGAGATAAGGACTAGGGAACAATGGTGTAACTGTGAGGAGATAGTCCAGTGGGGATCTTAGTGATAATGCAATAATTCTGTGGCTTGATTGTGCTAGTGTTGCATAAATCTGCACATGTGATTGTATGATATAGAATTATACCCACGTGTTGTAGTAATATCAATTTTCTGGTTTTGATATTTGTAATGGTTTAGATATGAGGTATCCCCCAAAAGCTCATGTGTAACAATGCAAGAATGTTTATAGGCAAATGATTAGGTTATGAGAGCTTTAACCTAATCTGGGAATTATGAAATAACTGGATGGTGATTATAGGAAAGGAGAGTGTGACTGTAGGATGTAGATCACTTGGGGCTGCCTTCAGGATTTATATTTTGTTTTTGATGAGAAGAGCTCTTTCTGATTTCTTGTTGCCAATGTCTTGAGCTGCTTTCTTCTGCCACACACTTTCCACCATGATGTTCTCTCTCACCTTTGGCCCAGAGCAATGGATTCTGTGATCTATGGACTGAGATCCCTGAAACTGAGCCAAAAAAATTATTACTTTTCTAATTGCTCTTGTCAGGTCTTTTGGTCATAGTGGTGAAAAAGCAGACTAAACAATATTATTTCATAATTAGGAAAGAATGAAGCATTAAGAAAAAGTGAGTGAAAGGTACTGGGAACTCTGCTGCCTTTGCAACTATGTTTGCCTCTATAATTGTTTCAACAATATAAAAGTTTAAAAATACAACAAGATTAACAAAACAGAGACAGGCACAAGTAAATAGTATTTTATTTGGAGATTCATACATATGTAAGAAAATTTAAACATAAAAATAATTTTGGAAACAAAATAGAAGACATCTTAATAAGTTATGTTGTGATAAAAAAAAATCTGAGACTGAGTGCAAGAAGGAAAACATTGAAGACCTAAAGCTTGACAATGCACTTTTTCTAAGCTGACAGCTTGTTTTCATGTTATCATTGCCATTCAGTTGATATAGCATGCATATATATATATATATATATATATATATATATATATATATATATATATTTGTACAAGATAAATATATCTTGTACAAAGGATCATGAGTAAACATTGCTGACACAATATTTAATATATAAAATATAGTTTGTTACCAGTTTTACAATCAAATAGCTTCAACTGCTTTAGGACAAAATTTTAGGAAAAAAAATAAGGTGAAATAAGAAGTATGCAGCTATCCCACTCTTGGGTCTATACCCAAAGGACTTAAAATCAGCATACTATAGTGAAACAGCCACACCAATGTTTATAGCAGCTCAATTCATAATAGTTAAACTGTGGAAGCAAACTAGATGCCCTTCAAAAGATGAATGGACAAAGAAACTGCAGTATATATACACAATGAAATATTACTCAGCATTAAAAGAGAATAAAATTATGGCATTTGCAAGTAAATGGATGGAGTTGGAGAATATCATGCTAGGTGAAATAAGCCAATCCCCAAAAACCAAAGGCAGAATGTTCTCTCTGATAAGTGGATGTTGATCCATAATGCAGGGGAGAGGGTAGGCATGGGAAAAGTGGAGGAACTTTGGGCAAGGGAGAGGGACAAAAGGGAGGGGGTATGAGGGCAGGAAAGATGGTGAAATGTGAGGGACATTATTACCCTAGGTACATGTTTGACTGCACATATGGTGTGATGGCACATTGCGTACAAAGAAATAAAAAGTTGTACTGCAATTGTGTTCAATGAATCAAAATGCATCCTGCTGTCATATATACCTAATTAAATAAATAAATTTTAAAAAATGAAAAAAAAAACAAACAAGTATGCAAATATGATGTATCAACAACAATTTCCTTACTTAGTAGTAGGTGGACTCTCCAGTGTAAACATGGTATCTGGCCATATAATGCAACTGAAGGGCAGCAACTCCTTGATAGAGCACTCTGCTTGCTGAACTGATAGCATTTATATTTGAGTATGGTTCCATAAGAAAGAGGATTTGCAATACAACTAGTTAATCATCTGTATTCTTTTATGCTTTATGACTTCTTTTACACTGCTTCTGGGCTATTGCAACTGCAAACAATTGAATGGTACTTAATATATTTATAAAGCTGTACAATTTCCATCTCTAGTCTCATAATGGCTTCATATTTCTAAAAGCAATCCCCATGTTTATTGCAAAGTTGCTTCCCATTTCTACATTCAAACCTTCCCTGGCTACTGGATACTACCAATCTGTAATTCATTATACTTCAGATATTTCACATACATGTAATGATAATGTATGTGAACTTTCATTTCTGTCTGCTTTCTCCTTTAGTTTTATAGATTAGCTACATTGTGACATGTAATCATTACTTCATGTTTAAGTAACATAGTCTTCTTTTATTGTATATTTATGCTAAAGTTTATTTATCTATTCATCTATGGTTGGACATCTGGGCTGATTTCACATTTATTCTATCAGGGATAGTCCTGTCCTGAACACATAAATACATGCATTTGTGTGACTATGTTCTTAATTTCTTTAGGTGACTATCTAGGAGTGGTATTTCTGGGTCTTTTGGTTTGTTTGGCATGTTTTTATGCTTTGTATTTCAGCAGTTATCCTACTAGGCTGAAGCAGTGTCTCCTTTTGGTTCTGATTTGCATTTTACTAATGGTTAATGATGTTGAACATCTTTTCATGTGCTTTCTGGCCACACATGTAGCTTCTTTGGTGAAATGCCTCTCCAAGTTTTTGTCTCTTTTTTAATGGGATATCTTTTTGTTGTTATAAAATATTTATATATGCTGAATACCAAAACCACTTATCATAGATAAGATTTTAAAATATTCTTTCCCCCATATAGGTGGTCTTTCTACACTTTTCTTGCCTCCTCAGTCAAAACAGTTTTATACGTGATAAAATGTAATGAATCTTGTTTTTATTTTGCTGGTCATGCTTTAGGTGCATGAGCCCTAATTTTAAAGGCATTCTGCTTATGTAGTTTCTGCTTTATTTTCCGACATAGTTAAAAACTCCATCTATTTTAATATACAATTAATGTTAGGTTCTATATTTTACAGACAAAAATTTAGCTACTCTTATTTATTATAAACATATTGTTGTCCATTTTTAAATATAATTTGAAGAAACTTTAATGGATAAAAATACTTTATTAATAAAATACTCATGCTCACTTATATTATGATTCTTGAAGCCCTTTTTTGAGTGGGTTTTTGAGAAATACTTCATTTTTTTCAAAAACTCTGGATCTTTAAATGAGTAATTTTCAAATTGGAAATTGTTCAAATTAAATGAAAGATTGACCAGAAGATGATCAGAATTTTCCTTTGAAGCCAATGTTTGTCATTGCTATTTGACCTTGAACAGTTTGCTCATTCACACCTGAGTTACTCATTGTCTCAAAATACAATGGCTCTTGGAAATTATAATGTCTGCTCTAATTACCATAGTGAGTATTTTTCCAGAATACAAAAAAAATTAAAGTTACAAAGAGTTTAATAAATAATACAGATCAAGTAAAGTGAGGTTTTATTGTCATTTGAACATGGATACTGAAATAGTAGTATGTAAAAAAGAGGGTATCAAAATACAAAGATAAGTTTGATACCAATAATTTTGAACTATTTGTTAAAATTTGGGTAATGTAAAGGGAAGAAGTGTCACTGTGTGTTGATTATTTTATAATCTGTAAAAAGAAACCCAGATTACTCCCATGTCAGTTTCTCTTCATGGTGCAGTACAAAAGTGTGTCATATCACTTCACAGGTGGAGAAAGGAACATTGATAACATAGCAAATCATTGTGGCTCCACATTATTACATTCTTATTGTTGAAAGTCTTTATGACAATTTGATGATGTTAAATTGGTACCCTTCTACTCTAGCTATTAAGTTGAATTGATATTTGATCTCTTTGCAAAAAATAAAAAAAAAACAGGAAAGAAAGCATAACTCTTTAATCTCTTTGTTTTGAAATCAGACACTCATTTAAAGAGAAGTCAACTGAATTAAATGGATTCACCAAATAAAATACACTGCTCCTCTTTCAAGAAAACACCAATATTGCTTCATTAAATTTCTTAAGTCAATACAATTCAACTCCTAACATTAGAATTTTTAATAAAAAATATATAGGCAGTGACTCATGAATTGTTTCTTTCCTTCTTCTGTAATGTAATACTCAATTTGTTTTACTGTCTTAGCAATATTTTTTTAAAATTTTTGTATTTCTCTTTTGTCATCCTAGATGCTGCTAGATCTAAAGGTTTTGTTTTGTTAAAATCCAGTTTTTCACTGTTCACTGAAAAATTAGTTTCATGCTATTATTCTACAGAGAGGAAGTTTGGGAAAAACATATGTATATCTCATTGCATTGATTTAGCTTCATAATTAAGGAATATAATGTAATCAAAGTGAACCCAAAGGCTAAGTATGTACTACAAAAAGTATATTAAAGGCTTTCTAGAAACAAATGTTCTCAATTAAATAGAGACAGAGGATGGAATATCCAGCAGCAGCACACTGGGTGATTTCCAACTGACTCTGTGAACTAGCTGTCCTGAACCACAGCAAAAGACCCGAAGACTTATTTTCTACTCCTGTCATTCATCAGTTGATACACATTTTATAGAGAAGGAATGCAAATTATAGTATCCTAGTTTAAAAAAGAAGAGAAAAAGTTGTCTTCAAATTAAATCTTCAGAGATCTCCATAGACTTGTCATATACAAAACAGTTAAGAAATAATGAGGGTTAGATGGGTGAGCGGTAAATGAAATAATTGATTATTACTTTATAATAATGAATCAATAGTGCCATCTATTGCTTAGAATACAAATCCCCTTAAAGTGCAATTTTTATGTAATACAATAATGAGAATATATATTATGTATATACATATATGCCTTTGGGACATTTTATGTAACTGAAATATCATAAGATAAATAGACTAAAGTTGTAATTTATAATGTACTATGTGTTACATATAACATCTACTTATTGCATATTGTATTGATTATATTTAATTTTTAGAAGATTGCTTCCCTTGTCAGAATTTATATTGTTCTATACAAAGGTGTGAGCATAGGCCCTTATGAGGTATATGATGTGTGAATATTAAATACAAACTCTGCATGCTTCATATAAATGTTGTTTGGATTAGAAAAAGCATAGAACAATATGAATATTTGTAATTTATACATCCATAATAAGAATTTTTCTGCTCCATTTTGTGTAAAAGCTGCTTGAAGGAAGGGAAGTGAAAACAAAATATTCCAAAATCCTCTAAAGTTATGATCTTGCAGCAATTCTGCATCTTGCAGTGTTGCTCTGGGTTACATTTCCTCACATTTAACCTAAGGGAAGTGAGTGTGTTTAAAGCTTAGCTGGTTTCTTGAGATCTACTTACCTGCCTAGATCTGTGCATAATATAGCCATGGATACCAGAAAATAATGATGTCCTGAATATGTTAAAACAAACAAACAACAGAGAGAGAGAGAGAGAGAGAGAGAGAGAGAGCTCAAAAACACCAACCTAGAATTCCATGCCAGTGAAATCATTCTTGAGAAAAGAAAGTGAATAAAAGACATTTACAAAAACACACAGAAGATTTAATGCCAATAAACATGCACTATACGAAATATTAAAGAAAGAAATGATCTCTGATTGAAGTGTGTTACTGCAAGAAGGAAGGAAGGAGAATCAGAAAGAGAAGCTTTAACAGAGTATGACTACTTAAGTAGCATTTACAGTGGCCTCATGTAGGATTTTCTTTCATTCTTATTTTTAAGGTATAATCTATACACAACAAAATTCACCAGTTTTAGTGTATGGTTTTATAAGTTTGGGGAAATGAGTGAAGTCATGAAATCACCACAACAAACATATACATAATTTCCATCATCTTAGAGATTCCCCTAAAAGTCTTACGTAGCTGAATCCAACCTTTGCATTCACCCAGTACCAATCAGTTTCAGGTCTCATTAACATCGTGTTGTCCATAATATCATATAAGCAAAATCACATGGTATCTAGCATTTGTGTCTGGCTTGTTTCATTTACCATAGTGTATTTGAAATTAATATACTGTTGGGTTCATGAACAGTTTGACATTTTTGTCCTTTGGTAATAATTCCTTGTGCGCACACACCACAGTTTTTCAATTCCTTAAAGTACATTTCTGTTGTTTATAGTCCTAGTGTATTATTAATAATGCTTTCATAAACATATTTGTGCACTTTTTTGTATGTGTAAGACTTTATTTCACTTATTACTGAGTCATATGGTGAGTGCACATTTACTGATGTAAAATATCTGCCAAGTTAACATCCAAAAAATGCTGTAATATTTTCCATGTAAGCTGGGATTGCTTGAGAGTTCTTTTACTGTGTTGTTGTCAGCATCTGGTGTTTTACTCAAAGATTTGTCATCACTGTGACAAAAGGACCAGATAAGAACAATTAGAAGAGGAAAAATTTATTTGGGATTTTTGGTTTCAGCAGTCTCAGTTTACAAAGGATCAACTCCATGTCTCCAGCATATCTCTCTGTCTCTGAGGTGAGACAGAGAATCATATAAGAAGGGAATAGAGGAATAAAGCAGCTCAGAACATAAAAACAAGAAAATGGAGAGAAAGCTCCACTTGCCAGGGACAAAATACATACCATAATGCTACATCCTCAGTGACCTACCTCCTGCAACCACACCATAACTGCCTACAGTTACCTCCAGGATAATCAATATCAGTAGATTAAGCTATGATTAGGGCACAACTTTTTTTTTTTAAGAGAGAGAGAGAGAGAGAGAGAGAGAGAGAGAGAATTTTTTAATATTTACTTTTTAGTTTTCAGTGGACACCATATCTTTATTTTTATATTTTGCTGAGGATCGAACCCAGTGCCCTGCACATGCCAGGCGAGCGCACTACCGCTTGAGCCACATCCCCAGCCCAACAACTCTTATAATCTAATCATTTTACCTATGAATGTTCTTGCATTGTTATACACATGAGTTTTTAGGGCATACAACAAATCCTCACCAAAATGTTCTGCCTCTGATCCCCAAAAGCTCAAGTCCATTTTATATCAAAAGAATTTTTTTACCAGGCATGACGATACATGCTTGAAATCCCAGTGGTTCTGGAGGCTAAGGTAGGAAGATCACAAGTTCAAAGCCAGAGTCAGCAAAACTGAAGTGCTAAGCAACTCAGTGAGGTCTTTTCTCTAAATAAAATACAAACTAGGGCTGGGGATGTGACTCAGTGGTTGAGTGCCCCTTAGTTCAATCCCTGGTACACTATCCCATTTTTTGTTGTTGTTGTTTTTTTTTAAATAACTTCATTTCCAAGGGCTGGTGCTATAGCTCAGTGGTAAAGCACTTGCCTCCCATGTGTGAGGCACTGGGTTTGATCCTCAGCACCACATAAAAATAAATAAAGATACTGTGTGTTCAACTACAACTAAATATATATTTAATAAAATAACTTCATTTCCAAGAATCTAATAGTCAAATTTTAGCATTGTCCAAAAATACAAATCCAAAATTTTATCTGATACTGAGGACAGACTAAACTGTGATCTGTGGGAATTTACATATTTTCAATAGGTCATGTCACAGAGAAAATTATCCATTCAAAAAGGGAAAAAAATAAAATACAAATAAATAAGGGCACAGAAAGAAGGAATAGGATGAAGCAAAACCAAAGTCCAGTTGGACAATGTTTGGAAGCTTTATATTCTGAACCTGAGGCACTTAGCTTCCTGATGTTCCTGTTGTTCCTACAAAAGGCTTTTGTAGCTCTGCCCCAAGAGCCTTACTGGTTACAGCCCACATGACCTCTCCCTTGGCTTTTCTTTGATCAATTCCTGTAGCTTTGATGAGTATATATTCCATCTCTTAATCTTAGAGACATTCACTGTATATTTGAGTTCCTTCTTATTTATTCACATATCACCCACTCAAGGGCTGCCCATAGGGATTGTGACCTTGCTGCACTTTGCTTGGTCTCTTAAGCCTTCCTTTAAAATCTTGGTGAAATCTTCTACTACCTGATAACTCTTGAATCCTATAATCCTACACAATCAGTACCATGTGGCCGATGCCCAGATCTGCCTCCATCTTAAAGAGTAGCCCAACCTCCTGGGACCATTATAGGATATTAATTTAACATTAAAGCGGCCACCTTTCGAGATAAGTTTCACTTTCCTGTACTTCCTCTAACCTGAACTCCCCGGACCCTCATTAGTGACCTACCCCATGTTACCATAACCCTAAGCCAATTCCAGAAGGACAGGACCCCTTTGCTCTGGAAAGCCCCTTGGTGCCATCAACCTAAGCCAATCCCATGCTATTCCCATCCGTCTAGCTCTTGAAGCCAGATTTAAAGTTAGGTAGTCAGTGTAGTTAGGTAAATCGGGTCTAATACCGAGTGAAATCTAAAATGGAGGCCATGCTGGCAATGATTCCGGGAAACGCAGAACAACTCAAGGAATGTTAATGAAGTCCGAAAAGGCCCTAGGCCAAAGTCCACCTCAAAGAAATGTTAATGAACAGCCCCCAGCAAAAAGGTGCTGACTCAGTCCTTCCTGACCAGATTACTTCTTTGGCCCACCTGTGTCCCACCCCTCGGGCCTTCCCACCTACATTCCATTACTGAAAGAACTATAAAAAGGGGAGACAACATCCCTTCCATGGATTCCACCTCTTGGGTCCCCTTCTTCCTCCGGGAGAAGTCTTTTCTGCTGTCCTTTAATAAACTTCTAATTTCTACTCTGACCTTGCCTCGGCGTGCTTCTTTGGTGTTATTCTTCAACATTGGGGAAGCAAGAACTCGTCACCGGTCAACAGCGGTAACACTCTGACACAAGCACCCTGAGCTTCTCCCATAGAGTCACAGCCCCAATTCCAAACCCCTACCCCACAAAAGCTGAGCCCCCAGAACATCTCAGGGCCTCTATCGCCTTTATTTGTCAGCTCTGACAAACTCTCATGTGTATCTCTACCTGGATTCGATCCTTCATTTCTCAATTACCTATCTCTTGTTCCTTGCTTTCCCTTCAACTATGACTACAGCAGCCTCTGAGTGCCTGGGAGGCTGAACATGGTGAAACAACTTCTTAGTTCCCCCTGTGAAAGTTCCTCCTGTGAAAGATTCCTCCATGGTCCCTTCTAACAGGAATTTCTACTTTTACAACCATGAGTATAAAATGTCTATTGAAGCCAGAATTAGATAGGCAGATAGGCAAGGGCTGGATCCAGAAAATGGAGGAATTGAAATGTTAATTCCTTCAGAGCCCTAATCTACCCCTGCTCCAACCTGTTGCTAAGGTAAACTGTTTCAGGGACTTTCCCTTCCTTCAGAAAGTTGTTAATTGCACTCCCTTCCTGCACAGATCACCACACCTTGGCCCATCCAGCCCATCTGCTTCTCACCTTTTGACCATCCCACCTGAGCATCTCCTGGACCTAATCACTATGCAGGAAGGACAGCTATAAAGGGAAGAAAGCAGGAGAAAAAAGGAAGCCTGAGATATATAAAAAGGTAAAATGCTCTCACTTCTTGGGATACCAACTGTGGCCCCCTTTCTCCCGCCCAGGAGAAGTCTATGTTATCACTTTTTAAATAAACCCTGCTTTATATGCTTGCCTCAACACACTTCTCTAATGTTATCCTTTAACATGTGAGGGAGCAGGACTTGTAACCAATAACAGGTGGTATCTCTATGGTCTTGCAAATTCCTGAGATGCCCTCAAACCATTGTTCCTATTGTTTCTGGGTAAAGTACTTAGCCTTTCTTTCCTGGATGTAATCCCTTTAACAATCACATCTTGTTCAGCTACAGTTTTACTCACACTTTCCTGGCCAAACTGCAAGTTTTTGAAATCTTTGGCCTTGCTTTATGCTCCTAATCCCTAGAGCTTCACAGTTATGTCTCAACAGTCAGCTTTATTGCATGAATTTCTTTTATTGTAGAACCTTCCTAAGTTGTTTTGCTGTTTTCTCCTTGATAGAGTCAACCCACACAGCTGGCACAGGTATGTCTTCTAATATAATAAAATGAGCTATACTGTGTTGCTTCACATAAAACACTCAGAAAATGTCACTTTTTCAGCAAAACCCTTTCAAAAAACCCTTTCTGACTTCATTTCTCAACACACTTCTTATGCTGGTCTTCTCCATGTGTGACAGTGATCAATTCACCTTCTGAATATATCCATCATTGCTCTGAGGCCTATTTTTTAAATGAACATTTTCCCCCCTCTCTTTTTCTCTCTTCTCCCCTCTCCCTCTACCTAATAGGATTAGGGAGACAGTGTTGTCTTTTTCCTCATAGGGAAATTGCCCTTGAACACACCCAGTACAGAAAAGAGATGCCTACTTAGGATCCCAGAAGTGAATATCTCCTAAATTAACAAGTGAATCCTAACACAGCATCAGGACCCCCTGGGACCCCCTCAGGAGCACACTGGAATGTAACACTTGAAGAGTTCCTTTAAACCACCTCTGTCCCACCTGATGGGGAGAATTACAGCCTTTGGGACAGGAGTCCCCTCTGTTTCTCCTTTGCTCTCAAAGCAAAGCAATAATCCTTTTTCATTTTTCTCAAAAGCATCCTTGTTATTGGTTGACATTGAGACAAGGATAGGGCTTTCAGTTACACTTGTAACTCCTCATCTCAAGGAGGGTTCTCAGTATTTGGATCTCCCTAACTCCCACACGTACTAACTTAAAAATTCTTCCTTTTGACACTGTACTACCTGCTCTCCCACTCCCTTATGGCCTCTGCTCAGAAGTTCTCACATCACATAATCATCCCTGAACACCTTACCTAGAGCATGTTCTTCCACCAGTCTGTATCTACCCTACATGAAATCATACATCCAAGATGGCACAATGTAATGTGTGCTTATCAACTCCACCCTACAACTACAATACAAGACCCATGGGGAGCAGGATTTGGTGAGCAGTTTACCTTCAGCACTAGTGTCTTGCAAATTTGTCATCTCAATAAATATTCAAGAGTTAAATTTGGTTAGTTCAGCCACATTTATGAAAGCAGTTTAAGTGGTAAAAGATACCTCTGCAATCTATAGTGAAAATAAAGTATTCATTGTGACAGCACAAAATTTAAGTTTAGCAAAACTACTTGATTTGTGAGAATCAATTTTCTTCATTACATTTAGCAACTTAAATATTTGATTAAAGTCCTGTATTTTTCTACTAGCCATATTCTTTAGTCTTTCTTCTTGGTAAAATATATTTACATATAATTTGGACAATTTTTTTTTTTGGGGGGGGTACTGGGATTGAACTCAGAGGCACTCAACCACTGAACCACATCCATAGCCTTATTCTGTATTTTATTTAGAGACAGGGTCTCACTAAATTTCTTAGCATATCACCATTGTTGAGCCTGGCTTTGAACTTGCAATCCTCCTGCCTCAGTCTCTCGAGCCACTGGGATGCACTACCACAACCAGTCTAATTTCTTTTTAAATAACTATTTGAGATAATTTTTTTTAATTGGTTGTTCAAAACATTACAAAGCTCATGACATATCATCTTCCATACATTTGATTCAAGTGGGTTATGAACTCCCATTTTTTACCCCAAATACAAGTTGCAGAATCACATCGGTAACACATCCACATTTTTACATAATACGATATTAGTGACTGTTGTATTCTGCTACCTTTCCTATCCCCTACTATCCCCCCTCCCCTTCCCTCTCATCTTCCCTCTCTACCCCATCTGCTGGTGTTTAATTCTCTCCCTTGTTTTTTTTTTCCCCTTTCCCCTCACAAACTCTTATATGTAATTTTGTGTAACAATGAGGGTCTCCTTCCATTTCCATAGTTTCCCTTCTCTCTCCCTTTCTCTCCCCCGACTCGTCTCTGTTTAATGTTAATCTTTTCCTCATGCTCTTCTTCCCTGTTCTGATCTTAGTTGCTCTCTTTATATCAAAGAAGACATTTGGCATTTGTTTTTTAAGGATTGGCTAGCTTCACTTAGCATAATCTGCTCTAGTGCCATCCATTTCCCTGCAAAATCCATGATTTTGTCATTTTTTAGTGCTGCGTAATACTCCATTGTGTATAAATGCCACAGTTTTTTAATCCATTCATCTATTGAAGGGCATCTGGGTTGATTCCAAAGTCTAGCTATTGTGAATTGTGCTGCCATGATCATTGATGTGGCAGTATCCCTATAGTATGCTCTTTTAAGGTCCTCAGGGAATAGACCGAGAAGGGCGATAGCTGGGTCAAATGGTGGTTCCATTCCCAGCTTTCCAAGAAATCTCCATACTGCTTTCCATATTGGTCGCACCAGTTTGCAGTTCCACCAGCAATGTACAAGTGTACCCTTTTCCCCACATCCTCGCCAGCACTTATTGTTGCTTGACTTCATAATGGCTGCCAATCTTACTGGAGTGAGATGGTATCTTAGGGTGGTTTTGATTTGCATTTCTCTGACTGCTAGAGATGGTGAGCATTTTTTCATGTACTTATTGATAGATTGTATGTCCTCCTCTGAGAAGTGTCTGTTCAGGTCCTTCGCCCATTTGTTGATAGGGTTGTTTGTTATCTTATTGTTTAATTTTTTGAGTTCTTTGTATATTCTGGATATTAGGGCTCTATCTGAAGTGTGAGGAGTAAAGATTTGTTCCCAGGATGTAGGTTCCCTATTTACCTCTCTTATTGTTTCTCTTGCTGAGAAAAAAACTTTTTAGTTTGAGTAAGTCCCATTTGTTGATTCTAGTTATTAACTTTTGTGCTATGGGTGTCCTATTAAGGAATTTGGAGCCCGACCCCACAATGTGTAGATCGGAGGCAACTTTTTCTTCTATCAGGTGCAGAGTCTCTGATTTGATATCTAGGTCCTTGATCCATTTTGAATTTACTTTTGTGCATGGCGAGAGAAAGGGGTTCAGCTTCATTTTGTTGCATATGGATTTCCAGTTTTCCCAGCACCATTTGTTGAAGATGCTATCCTTTCTCCATTGCATGCTTTTAGCCCCTTTATCAAATATAAGAAAGTTGTAATTTTGTGGATTGGTCTCTGTGTCCTCTATTCTGTACCATTGATCCACCTGCCTGTTTTGGTACCAGTACCATGCTGTTTTTTTTACTATTGCTCTGTAGTACAGTTTGAAATCTGGTATCGCTATACCTCCTGATTCACACTTCCTGCTTAGAATTGCTTTTGCTATTCTGGGTCTTTTGTTTTTCCATATGAATTTCATGATAGCTTTATCTATTTCTACCAGAAATGCCATTGGGATTTTGATTGGCATTGCGTTGAACCTGTAGAGAACTTTGGGTAATATCGCCATTTGATGATGTTGGTTCTGCCTATCCATGAACAGGGTACATTTTTCCATCTTCTAAGATCTTCTTCTATCTCTCTCTTTAGGGTTCTGTAGTTTTCATTGTATAAATCTTTCACCTCTTTTGTTAGGTTGATTCCCAAGTATTTTATTTTTTTTGAGGATATTGTGAATGGGGTGGTTTTCCTCATTTCCATTTCAGAAGTTTTGTTACTGATATACAGGAATGCCTTTGATTTATGCGTGTTGATTTTATATCCTGTCACTTTGCTGAATTCATTTATTAGTTCTAGTAGTTTCTTTGTAGACCCTTTTGGGTCTTCTAAGTATAGGATCATATCGTCCGCAAATAGTGATATTTTAAGTTCTTCTTTTCCTATTTTTATGCCTTTAATTTCTTTTGTCTGTCTAATTGCTGTGGCTAGTATTTCAAGGACTAAATTAAATAGAAGTGGTGAGAGAGGGCATCCCTGTCTTGTTCCAGATTTTAGCGGGAATGCCTTCAGTTTTTCTCTGTTTAGAATGATGCTAGCCTGAGGCTTAGCATAGATAGCTTTTACAATGTTGAGGTAAGTTCCTGTTATCCCCAGTTTTTCTAGTGTTTTGAACATAAAAGGATGCTGTACTTTGTCGAATGCTTTTTCTGCATCTATGGAGACGATCATATGGTTCTTATCTTTAAGTCTATTGATGTGGTGAATAATATTTATTGATTTCCGTATATTGAACCAACCTTGCATCCCAGGGATGAATCCTACTTGATCATGGTGCACAACTTTTTTGATATGCTTTTGTATTCGATTCGCCAGGATTTTATTGAGAATTTTTGCATCTATGTTCATTAGAGATATTGGTCTGTAGTTTTCTTTCTTTGAAGTGTCTTTGTCTGGTTTCGGGATCAGGGTGATGTTGGCCTCATAGAATGAATTTGGAAGAGCTCCTTCTTTTTCTATTTCTTGAAATAGCTTGAAAAGTATTGGTATTAATTCTTCTTTGAAGGTTTTGTAAAACTCCGCTGTATACCCATCTGGTCCAGGGCTTTTTTTGGTTGGTAGTCTTTTGATGGCTTCTTCTATTTCTTCCTTTGTTATTGGTCTGTTTAAATTGTGTGTGTCTTCCTGACTCAATCTGGGCAGCTCATATGACTTAAGAAATTTTCTATGTCTTCACTGTCTTCTATTTTATTAGAATATAGGGTTTCAAAATACTTTCTAATTATATTCTGTATTTCTGTAGTGTCTGTTGTGATATTGCCTTTTTCATCCCGTATGTTAGGAATTTGAGTTTTCTCTCTTCTTCTCTTCGTTAGCATGGCTAAGGGTCTGTCGATCTTATTTATTTTTTCAAAGAACCAACTTTTAGTTTTATCAATTTTTTCAATGTTTTTTTTTTTTTGTTTCAATTTCTTTGATTTCCGCTCTGATTTTAATTATTTCTTGTCTTCTGCTATATTTGCTGTTGTTTGGCTCTTCCTTTTCTAGGGTTTTGAGATGTAGTGTGAGTTCGTTTATTTGTTGGTTTTTTCTTTTTTTGAGGAATGAACTCCAGGAAATGAATTTCCCTCTTAAAACTGCTTTCATTGTGTCCCATAGATTCCAGTATGTTGTGTCTGAATTGTCATTTATCTCTAAGAATTTTTTGATTTCCTCCTTTATGTCTTCTGTAACCCATTGATCATTCAGTAACATATTGTTTATTTTCCATGTGATGCAGGATTTTTCCTTCCTTCTTTTTTCATTGATTTCCAGTTTCATTCCATTATGATCAGATATGGTGCATGGTATTATCTCCACTCCTTTATATTTACTAAGAGTTGCCCTATGGTATAATATATGATCTATCTTTGAGTACGATCCATGTGCTGCTGAGAAGAACGTGTATCCACTTGATGATGGTTGATATATTCTATATATGTCGGTTAAGTCTAGGTTATTGATTGTGTCATTGAGTTCTATAGTTTCTTTATTCAGCTTTTGTCTGGAGGATCTGTCTAATGGTGAGAGCGGTGTGTTGAAGTCACCCATAATTATTGTGTTGTGGTCAATTTGACTCTTGAACTTGAGGAGAGTTTGTTTTATGAACGTTGCTGCACCATTATTTGGTGCATATAAATTGATAATTATTATGTCTTGTTGGTGAATAGTTCCTTTTAACAGGATATAGTGTCCTTCTTTATCCCTTTTGATTAACTTAGGTTTGAAGTTGATTTTATTCGATATGAGTATGGCCACTCCTGCTTGCTTCCGAGGGCCATGTGAGTGGTATGATTTTTCCCAACCTTTCACCTTCAGCCTGTGTATGTCTTTTCCTATCATATGAGTCTCCTGAAGGCAGCATATTTTTGGATTTGTTTTTTTGATCCAGGTTACCAGCCTATGTCTCTTGATTGGTGAGTTTAGTCCATTAACATTTAAGGTTACAATTGAAATATGATTTGTACTTCCAGTCATGTTTATTTATTTATTTATTTTAGTTTGGCTAGTTTTTACTTTTTGGTTGTTTTCCTCCCCCTTTACTGAGATACCTCCCGCTGTTGGTTTTGGGCACTGTTTTTCCATTCCTCTTCTTGTAGAATTTTGCCCAAAATGCTTTGCAGTGCTGGTTTTCTGGCTGCAAAATCTTTTAGCTTTTGTTTATCCTGAAAGATTTTAATTTCATTGTCAAATCTGAAGCTTAATTTTGCTGGATACAGTATTCTTGGTTGTAATCCATTAACTTCTGGTTGGAACTACTGGGGATGTCTATGGATTGCTTTAAGAGTTGAATAATCACAGGTATTTGGAGCAAGGCTTTTCTTCCTCAGTTGAAAGTGCAATATAAAACCCCACAATCCTCATAAGTTTCCATTTGCTTGAATCCAGTAAGTTCCGCATGCTAGTAACCACAACCAAAAATAATTTCTCTAAATAGCTGAAGTCTTTGTTGTTTTTGTGCTGTAGCTTACTTTTTTTAAAAAAATATATGTCCTTCAATTTATTCAAGAATATATTCCTTTCCCCAGTCCCGTGGACTTCATTTAATGGCAGATAATTTGAATAAGTCACTGTACTTTCTCTAAAACATTTATGCAGATTAGGCAAAAAATACCCCCTTAAATTGATAAAAGAGAAAAAAGTGCTTCTAGTAAGTTAAAACAGCTCCTCAGGTACTCTACTTAATGAGAGGTTTGTTCCTTTGTGCAAATTAAATTATAAATCTTTTTTTAAAATATTCTTTAGTTGTCAATGGACCTTTATTTCATTTATTTATATGTGGTGCTGAGAATTGAACCCAGTGCCTCACACATGCTAGGCAAGAGCTCTACCACTGAGCCAAACCCCAACCCCAACCCCAAATTATATACTCTTTTCTAAGGGTAGACATAGACTTGCAGCAGAATCCAAGGATCAGCTATCTGAAGCCAGACTAAATTTCATTCTCAGCTTGCCCTAATGGCCAGGAGCTTCTAGAGATTGAACAAAGGATACAATAATTCACAGTGGCTTTTTTGATGTCATCTGAAGAAATAGGCTGAGAGGATAATAATCTGCATATCTTGATATTTACTGGGTTTCTTCCATTCCTAAGATAGAAATATATAACAAAGGGTGCTGGGCAAAGACTTGAAATGGCTCTTCTTCAGAACAGTCATTCTTTTTACAAACAGCCTAAATTCAACCATAGTAAAACTCTTCTTACAGAGGTAACAAACGGCACCTATACCACACATGCTTTTCCATTTAGTTCTGGTATGTTTTCAGACATTATTGTCACATGACATGTCTTCCAGAATATCGAAAAGAATTTTTTTTTGCCATAATGTAACAAGGTAATTCAACTTTACTCCCAGTAATATTTGTTGTTTTATGCTCCCGAATTTTTAATACTCTGGGGAATTTCTATAAATATCTAGTGGGGCCTATTTATTTATTTTTTTAGCTTGTGGTATTGTTTTTGTTGTTGCAGCATGTTAACATATCTTTGCATAAAAATCCCTCTTTGATAGGATAAAGTTACCTATTAATAAATGACCCCCAAATGATGATTAAAATGATATTGGAGTTCATGATTTTCTTTTATAAAACTCTAGATAGTTTTTAAAGGCAGTTTTCAAAACTTCGTAGTGTTGAGGATCCATGATTTTTCCATCTTTTGTTCTTTTCTACCTAATATGTGTTAAGAGTCTCAACAACTGATGATACCTAACCACCAAGCCAGCATTCTGACCTTTGATAAAGAAAAAACACAGAATGTCTATTTCCTACCAAGAGACATTTTACAGTAACATATCTCAATTATACTCACAGTCTCTGTCTAGACTCTAGGTGTATGTCCACCCTAACTGTAACAGAAAGTGTAAAATATAGTCTTTAGAGGAAAGCTATGAAACAATAAAACAATTCCATTGCTATGAAAGAAGAGAGAACAGGTTTTAGACATACAATTAGAAGCTAATAAAATACATAGTATTTTAATTAGTCAACAATTTAATCACAGAATATTTTGGGTGAACTGAATGAATTTTAACTTCAATAAGGTATATTGTCAGGCTACCCCATGGGGACAAATTATCCATTGAGAAGCTACTTATTACTATTTTTTAAAAAATACAGATTAAATTTAGATGGTAAAAATATTACTTTTAGTAAAATATATCAATTTTTTTAGGGTATCAACTTTTAAGTATACACAAACACATACAAAACATGACACTTAAAAGAATATTGTAAAAATCTGAACTGAAATAAATGAATTTTGTGTCTATAATTGAGTTTTCCTAAAAAAATTTCACTCTCTTTCTTTAGCAAGGCCCCTCTTAATCTCCCATGACTGCCGATTGTCTGATTAAGGCCCCTTAAAATGCATAACTTGCTTTTATGAATGACCTGAATTTTGGCAGATAAAAGTATAGGCAATACTATATGTGACAGAGTAAACATAAATTATCTATTGCTAACATGAAATGCAATATTAGACATGACAACATTCACAACAAAGAAATCTTCCTTTTTGAATATTTCAAAAAGACTTTCTCAAGGTTTAGACAAGTATCAAAATATGTTTTACTTAATCTTCTCTGAAAGATTACATCTTCTAGATGAAACAGAAACAAAATACAGAATGCTTCAGTTTACACATACTGAAACACAACATTTTTATGTTTTCAATCAAAAACATAAGTTACAATGTGTCACAGGAAACTGGGATAGATACTTTACTGACAGAATAAGATGTTACTGTTCACTTCTCCATGTTTGAAGACAAGTTAGATGAGTTGCAGTGGAAGAATTTGTTAAAAGAGCAGTATCAAACTATGTTTAGAATGTGTAATAACTATTCATCTTTAAAATTTGGCTGATTTTACTGTTGTGATATAACAAATCCAAATTCTGAATATTCAGCTTTTATTCTCTATTATAAAATGCATGAAACCAAAGAGTTAATGCATTCAATGTAGATGAGATACTTAAAAGTGCTTGACACATGGTGAGCATTTTGTAAGCATTCATTACTGTGGTGTCTTACAGATTGGATTATTTCTAAAATGAGAGGATTAACCCATAGCGCTTTCTACTTGGTATGAATTAATTTCAAAATACTCTAACATCCAAATTATCACAGTTGCAAAAGTATTTAGGAAAATTAATACAATTCAACAAAATTAAGTACACATTGCTTTCAGTGTAGTTAGAATATTTGTTGAGTCAGAGTTGTGAATTAATTTACGAAACAATAGCTCCATTTGTGAGACATGATATACCTTTGTGAAACATGACTATCTCGGTGGGAATTCTGGCTATCCTTTCACTAATGCTGGGTCTTGGACAACTTTTGAATTTTTGGAGGAATTGGTTTCTTTGCTGTTAAAATAAAGAAATGGACAATAAATACTTCTCAGTTTTAAGCCTATGATTTGTTGAGAAGAGTGTTTGGTAAAGAATGAGAGTACAATTAAGTGATGGCAACTATTATTGCCATTGATTGTCTTTATTTTTATTGCTATTTCCTTAAAGATTGATCAGCAATGAACGAGAGCAAAATTGGACTACGCATCTTTAAGTCTAATAATTTTATGTAATTGACTTTTTCTTTCAATAAAATAACCTGTTGCTTGTAAAGGCATTGGTTTTCTGTTTGAAATAAAAATGGTAGACTTGAGATGATAAGTTGCTTGTGTCAAAATTATTTTGTTTCCAATTTTGTTCTTTTTTTGGTGTGTGTTTGTGTGTGTGTGTGTGTGTGTACAGTATATGAATATAACAGAGTACACAAGAGAATATAGAACATGTAATGTCCTCCAAAAAAGGGCTAGATGATAAAGTAGACTTCCTGTTACTGTCTAAGGGTGCTGAGTTCATTGTCTCTGTTAAGCAAAGAATTGTAGAACGGGACACAGAGATAGCAAGGAAGAAACAGGTTTATTCTAAAGGCCACAGAAATACAGAGATAGACTTCTCTGAAAAGAGGCTCCAGAGCTGGGAATCTGGTGCGGGAGTTTTGCCTGTTGTTTTTATGATATCTTTAATTTCCTCCTTTCCTTATCTCCTCTCCTGGCCACACACTCCTATTATTGATAGGTGCCCCTCTGTCCACACAACTGTTTTATTTTCCTATTGGATCCCCCACTTAGCATGAGTGTGGAAGTGTCTGTCTGGTTGGATCCCTGCTTGTGTCCATCAGTGCTTTCATCAGCGAGGAAGCTGGCCTCACTAGAAGACCCTCTCGATGCTCCTTTGTTCTGGCTCTTTCCCAGACCTCCTCACTGGCCATCTTGCCCTGACTGCCTAAGCCCTTCGGTATCTCCATCTTTCCCTCCTGTTCAAAGTTTGGGTTCAAATGTCCCTCAATATCTTGGTGCCCAGATGATGTCATTATTGGGAGATGGCAGAAACTCTAGGAGTTGGGGCCTAGTTAGAGGAAATATGGTATGACATGCCACAAAGGTCTTCTGTGTCCTCACTCCCTGCCCCCCCCCCTTTTTTTTTCTTCCTGGCTGCTATGAGGTGAGCAGCTTTGCTCTACCATGAACTCCCCGCCATGATGTTCTGCCTCTCCACAGGCCCAGAATCCAGGGAGCCAAGTGATCATGAGCTGAAACCATGAGTCAAATGAAATCTTTCTTCCTCTAAGTTGAATTTTTTAGTCTTCTACACCACAGCCACAGAAAGCTGATTAACACATCCTCAAAAAGCAGAAGAGCTCTAGGTATAATCAAGAGACTATATGAAAAAAAAAAATTCTCTATTCAATATATAAACAAGACATTGAGTTTCTTTTCTCATTTTTTGAAGACCACCATTCAAGTACATGTGACATTGTGGACACTGTTACCCTCCCAAACTGGCGCAGGAGAATTTTTATTGACAACGGGTAGAATTCCTGCTTAAGTTCCCAAGAAGTAAAGCAGAATCTATTTTTCTATTTTTCCCTTTAAAAATTAGAAATATATTACAAAAATATTTTTGTGTACTACTATACTTAACTACAGAGTTATTTTAAGTATTATTTATTAATAATGGTGATAGTTTTTGGAGAATAAAAATACTCAATATATCCTATTTATACATTACTTTAAAAAACAATAATAACCTTCTAAATCTATCAACCCCAATATATAAAATAATAGAAAACATACCTCAGTATCTCACTTAAGGTTTAAGATTATCCTTTCTGATACTGAGAAAGTCAAATATTTACAATACATCACCTAGAGTCAACTATGATCATTAAGTAAGTAACATGATGATAAAATAACATTGATATTCTATAGGAATTTGCAAGTGAAAAATAAATAATAAGGGCATAGTTTTCCTTCACACAAGGGAAAAAGAAGGGCACTACCAATTGATAGTCCTTAGTTAATATTTTGCTTTAACTCCTAAAATTTCTTAATATTTCTTGATGTTAAATGGAGTCAATATCACCTGTTCCTATGTATTATGGCAAAGATATTAAGTTAAATGAACACATATTGAACTTGTTAGGAAAAATTATTAAAACCAATCATGTGAACTCTTCATGTTATACTTTGGGGAAATAAATATTGACTTTAGCATTCATGCATAATAAAACACAGTGAAAAGACATGAAATATATTAAAATTAATCCATTTAAATGGACTACTGTAAATATTTTCTGTTTTGTACTCAATTATATGTCTCCTTATATTATTACAGATTTATTCCTAGCATATGAAACAAATTTCATGTTGTTTGTATACATTTTTTTTAATTGAAGAAAACCTCAGCTGATCTGTTTTTTGAGGCATTCTCCTAAAAATCAAGACTTCAGAGAAACACAGATTACATTCCTATAGTCAACTTGGCTGCTTTCTTTAAATCTACAGAGGAGTAGAAGGATGAAAGTATTTTTGTGTTTTCTTGACTTTGTCTTCATTTACCTGCTTCCTAATTAGTACAATGTAGTTCAACATTTTATCTTTGCTGTTATATCAAGCAGAAATCTCACAACAAAATAGTGTCAAAGTTGAATGATTTAGTAGATACAAAATACCGCCTTCTTTTTTTTTAGCATTGTTCTAATTTTATTTTATAGTGTTATATATGCTGTTCCTGCTTTACCACGTATGCCATAAAAAATTAGAAGAACATATACATTTAAATACTCATTTAAGTACACACATATGCGTGAAAACAGATTATACGGATGATTAGGTAAAGATATTAACATTGACATTATGGTTCAGTATAGACACTTTTCCCTATTAAATGGCTATATATATTTTAAATGGCTTACGGCTCATACATGTCTGAACTTCTCAATTTTGTCACGTAATCAGGAGGCAGTCATCCACAATTTGCAAACAGAAGAATGTAGACAACTTTCAATAAAGCTCTATTTAAGAAAACATTTATTTTCAGAATGTAGTTTTCAAATATCCAATATAAGTTACAGATATAGTTATAAAAGGGACAAATATATGTAATGAAACTTGTGTCTTCATAATATGCTTTCCTTATTAATCCACATTCATCTTCTATGAGCTCTTAAATATTTTATAGTTTACAAAGCATAACATAACTATATATTCAAATCCATTGAATAGTCATATAAATCCAATTACTTCAGGGACTACTGTAATCCCTTCATGAAATTAAAGAAATAAATTATATACCATTTTTTAGTGTTCATATTTCAATCTTACCCTTTAGAATCTTGCAATGAAAATGATCAAGATGAAACCAATGTAAAATTGGACAAGTTTATCAATAAAATATTGAATTGTTGAAAAATATCTGAAAAATAAAGCTGTAGTTGGAAATAATGCAGCATTCTAGTAGTTTTGGAAGGTGATAACAATGACTTCTGGCTTCTCTGTCATAAGGTCTAGCTGTTACTTATGCCTTTCAATTACCCCGTGATACCATGAATACATCATTCTGGCCTTTATACAGTAGTGACAATGTTTGCCTTTTCCACAGTGTTTATATAAAGACCTTTTTTGAAATGCCATTCTAAAGTTACTAATTGTTGAGTACATACAAATGGAAACGTTTTAATGTCAAGTTTTATTTAAATATAATAACAATGTGACAATGAATAGAAGTTTTTCTTTCATAAATTTAGTAAAATATATCTAAACTGACATATTCTTTCATTAAATTTATTATTGAACTTAAATACAAATGAGAAACTCAGAAGCTATGTTATAGTTTGTTAATATCTGCTTTTATGTCAGGGTTTTCTTTTTTATTTACAATTTTATTTAAACTCTCTCCCTATGATTTTGGAAAATGTTTTCTTTCTTATTATTGTTTCAAGTTCAGGAAATAAATATATATATTTACATGATTTTTTCATTGTATCTATCTTCCTTGATTTTATTTTTAGCACATAAAAATATTTTGATAATTATCTTGCAGTACCCTTTTAGAAATCATTCTTCAGTATAGACATAGAATTATCACTTCTTCTATTATCACCATGAGACATCTTCCCTTCTCATCTACCTAGTTCCCAGCTCTCATGCAGGATTTCCAATACTATAGATGGTAAAACTCAACATCATAATCCCTATCTGGCCCTTTTCCATTAATAATTATTCTAAATGGCCCTCTGGTGCACTTTATCAATTTAAAAGTAGTTTTATACATGAGTTCTATCACATATCTGTAATCCCTCATGCCTGGAGAGTACAAGTGACTTAAACTTGGGCCACACTAAAGAAAACTGTACAATAAACTCTTCTAAGGTATTTTATTTAAAAATAACAATATTGATGTACATGATATGTTTTTCACCAGCAGTATTCTATCTAAGGGTGCTTTGTTTATAATGAACAAAAATTATGTTGCCCAACATTTTTTGAGTTCTTTATACTATGCCCTGATTTAATACTTATAGTGTTCATGAATTTAACTTAACAAAACATAAACTGGTCATAACATCTTTTCAAGGCATTAGAAAGAAAATATCCAACCCAACTTTAATTCTTTGGATAATTATCTAGTATCCACAAGTAAGTAAAATGTTTTAAAGGAACAGACATACTTCAATTTAAAGCCAATCTAGAAAAAAGATGAGGAGGGATTGGGAAGAAAATCATGTATGAGTTTATACCTGATCAAGGACTAGAAGGAAGCCTAGCAAAGTTGAAAAGTCAAGTCAACAAGTCTGACAGAACATTAGGAGAAAAGATAGCACTAATACAATAAACGTATCTATAAAAGCTGACCTTAAAAAATAGTTAACAAAGGCAATCAATGTACAAAAATTAGTACTTTGAAAGGATCACTACAGTTTATAATCTTCTAATCAGAATAATTGGCCAAAAGGAAAGAAGATATACATTATCAATACAGAAACAATCATTGGTGAATATAAACAAACAATTACTAATGACAACAAATTTCTTGTTATTAATCATAATTGGAGATAGCAACATTTGTATTGTCATCTTGAGATAGTTGTATATGCAATGTGAAATCAAATAAGTGAGTAATTATTCTGAGATTTTCTCATTGTATAATTTCTTGTGTCCTTGAGAATCAGTTTTTTTTAGGAATTAATAAAAATTGTCACAAGGGGTGATGCAGATGAAGTTGTGTAAAAATCTCATAATTATAGACTAGAAATTGAAAAGATCTGTATGACCTCACAAACACTTCTCTGCATATCTTTACCTGTCTCCATTGATCTTAAATCCCACAGAAAAGGCTAGAAATATTTATCAACTCAGATTGTAGTACTATCCATTTAAAAGAAAAACAAATTCACAGGGAAATAGATAATCTCTTGTTTATGGGGGGAAAGATGCAAAACAGAATAAGTGATACTCACCAAGCAGATATCAAGCACCGCTAGGATCATGCTAAAGGATTCAGGAGCCAACCTGCAAAGGTTTCATGTGTCAATGATGGAACAATTTAATTGCAGTATGGAAAACAAGCATAATAAACTGAAACCCATCATAAACACATGAGTTTATATTAATGTAATGAAATAATGGGTTAATAAAATAATACTGAACCAATTCAGTTGTTGAAAACAGATTAAATAACAGAAAGAATTCAGGTATTCACCTGATTGCCTGCCTTTTCTTTATGAACCATATCACTGGATAAGTAAATAGCAAATGAAAGGTAGCATTCCTCTGCAAAAGTATCCCAGCTGAAGTTTTAAAATATAGTATTCGGGGGGTGGGGGAGTGGGCTGGAGTTATGGCTTAGAGGTAGAGTGCTTGCCTTGCATGTGTAAGGTCCTGGGTTAGATCCGCAGCACCACATAAAAATAAGTAAATAGGGCTGGGATTGTGGCTTAGAAGTAGAATGCACACCTAGCACAGGCGGGACCCAGGTTCCATTCTCAGCACCACATAAAAAAAATAAATAAATAAAGACAAAGGATTCATATTCTCTCTCTCTCTCTCTCTCTCTCTCTCAAAATAAATAAATAAATAAATACATACATAAATAAATAGAGTTTAAAAAATAATATTCAATTAATATTGTTTTAAACACCTAGGATTGTATGAACAATTAAGTATAAATGGCTGGGGCGGGGTGGGGGAATTAAGACCACAAAGTGAATATTTTGTGCCTTCTGTTAAAAGAGTCTATTGTTATCCAAATACTTTAACCACCAACTTTTTTTTTACTGAAATAAGGTTAAACTGCACTATAAGTTTAACCTACTCTTTCAGCTGTAAACATCACAGATTTTAATATAGAGAACTCCAAATTCAAGGAAAGGTAAAGATTTAGAAACAGCAAGGACATAGTAAACTTCAAAAATGAAGAATACTTAATTCTGGTGTGTGCAATGATACATACTTGCTTGAACAAGCCCTCAAGATAGTCAAGGAATGATTGCTATCAATAGCAGCTTAGTAGTTAACCTTTGGAGCCAGGACAGGGATGATATTGGTTTTGGGAACAAAGAGGATCCTCTGGAATGGTTGGAAATATTGTATTTTTTGTCCTGTATAGGGGAAGAAGTAAAGTTGCTTTAAAATGAAATTTTAAGCCAAATAATTTTCACAGGAATTCATTCAATTTCCATTATCACAAACTTTAAAAGAAAAAAACAACTGTGCAATGCTATGATTGATTGTACTCTTTCTCTTATTAAATAAGCTTACTTAATCATTTTATAGATTTCATAAAAATACATGTAAAATTCTTCACTATTTGATTCAATCCATCTAAAGATCATATCTTGCTTCATTTGCCATGTTATTGTCTTTTCACACAACCTGGGAATTAAGTCATATCTCCTGAACACATTTTACATATGAGCACAGAAATCACAGAGAATGCCTCTTTAACTATTGAATGAGTTTAGTGGAATAATGCAAATGATCAACTTAAATTTAATGTTCTTTTCTCTATTAAGGTTTCAAAAGCACAAGGGAACATGAGGACAGCTATGACATAAACACTGTGATAATGATATGCCATTTTTGGCAGAGTAATTTGTATTGCTCATTAAGTTCTTAATATATGACTTTTATATGTAATTACTAACCGGTTAAGAAACAATCAATGAGAACATTTCCTACCAATTAGTGCTCTTTCCCATTAAATATTTAATTGCTCACTGGAACTAAACATCACATATTCTTCTCCACATAAGTTTTGAAAGATGAAAGATAAAACAACACATATCAGTGAAATGTCATCTCTTCCATCCAAATTGCCTGCCTTTATGTCCAGTGGCTTATTTAACTCCTTTCACTGACTGGTTAGCCTGGGGTTGTTTTGTATTTAGCTGATTAGATACATTCCTAAGGATATTTATGGAAATTCTAAAATTCCTTTTAAATTGTCATCAATTTTTATATGAAATTTGTGGCAAAAAACCCCACATTATCTGATCTAATATAAGCCTTGGTTTTCACAAGTTACCAACAATTAGTTTAATTTACTGATTTCCAATTATAATAATCAGTGTAATATCAAATACTGTCTTGCTTATTAAAAAAAGTTTAAAAAAAAGATATTGTGTCCACCTAAAGCTAATAAATACTTAAAAAAGAATTTGAAAAAGTTAGAGAATAAAAATAATTTATGTAAACAATGGTCATCTTTTTCTTTGAACACTATATAAATTATACATATATAATTTTTGATAATTTCACAATTTGACACAACTATCAATCTGCTGTTATTATGCAAAAGTTGCCATAAACAATGTGCCAGACAAATTTGCACTAATGTTTCCAGTAAAATTTTGTTTATAAAAACAAATGCTTGTTGAATTTATAATGAGCAATTCAGATTGCCTGCTCCTGACAAGGAGGAAGTTTCCTTACATCCATTCACTTATTAAATTATTCAACAATGATTATTTCATATCTACCACATACTCTATTGGTGGTAAATTGTCAATAAATACAAAAACAAGTAAAGTGTGCCAATTCAGACAGCAACAAGTTTTGTGAGAAAAATCAAAGCAGGAAAGAGAAGATGGTGATGAGGTATGGTTGCAAATAATATGTTATGTGGTGGTCAGTGAAGAACTCATTGATATACTGTAGGTTCATTTGAAGGATGAGAAAGTGTGATACATTTTCTGAGTATCAGTCAGGGGAAACCACATTTCTAAAGGATATGAGCACAAACATTTTTATGATTGAAGGACAGAGAATCAGCTAGCACAGCTTAAAGAAAAGAGGGAGAAGGCCTAATGTGAGTCCAGTATTACTGAGGTGGAGGGCAAGTCACATTTGAGGAGCACATCACATCATCTATTTATAGTATTTCAGAGACTGAGTAATGAGGGGACATGGCATGACTACAAGGTCTTAGGTGAATCACTCAGTTTGCTTTGTTGATAATAAAATAATACTAAGAGAAAGGCAGAGTGGAGGGAGTGAGACATTTTAGAACATAAAATTTCTTTAAGGATAAAGGTTTAGAAACAGCAAAGGACACAGTAAACTTTCATTTATCAAACATTTCTTGTGTAGTGATGGGATATTTTGAATTTCAGGATGGATAAAAGGCATAATTGAAACACATCATAAATCCATGGGTTCATATTAATGTAATAAAATTGGTCAACTTCTGAGAATATATAGTGAAATATTTCATTTTGTGAAAATTGAGCAACTGCTACTAAAGACACGTGTGCTTGTCCTGCCATTCCTCTATGAACTCTATCAGTGGATAACTAAATAGAAAATGAAAGTTAGCATTCCTACACAAAAATTTTCTAGGAGAAGAGTATAAAAAATAGAAGGACTTAGAGGGGAAGGGAGGGGACATGGGATTAGAAATGATGGTAGAATGTGATGATCATTATTATCCAAAGTACATGTGTGAAGACATTAATTTGTGTGAATATACTTTGTATACAACTTGAGATATGAAAAACTGTGCTCTATATGTGTAATAAGAATTGTAATGCATTCTGCTGTCATATATAAATGAAAAAAAGATTTCTATAAAAATTTTGCCAAAATCCTTATATTCCTTAGATAAAAATCCAATGGTAAAATTAACTTTGAGAATAAATTTTTACAAATTCTTAAAATTGGTAATGTAAAGATAATACTTAATAAAGAACTATTGAACAATCTCAGCTGGATTTCTTGATAGCTTGGGCTAGAGCAGCAGTTCCTTAGGTGGTAAGAAATTGTATAAATACTGATTTAGAATAATGTGGGTTTCTGAAAATAGGCCCCAAAAGCAATTACAATTAAACTTAAAACTGAAAAGCATATGAGCATTGTTATTAAAATTGCATTGTATTATACAAAGTCTTTTTGCCCTAAGATATTTTGATTTATACATATTTATGTCAGTGATTCCAAATAATAGAAAATGGCCAATATTCAAAAAAATATAAGCATAAAAAGCTTTAATGCATATTATTGAAATTAGTCTTGTAAATATATAGGCCACATTTTTTTCAGAATAAGAGAAAAATGATAAGAAAATGTTTTCTTACCTTGGAGATTGGTTCAGCAAAACAGAGGGTAGAAAAATGATATTGTGCATTTCTGCTAGATTCAGCAGTGCCTTACTGTGCTATTGGAAAACTTGAGGTTGCATTAAACCTTCTTGGTCAATTTTGAAAAATTGTTTTAATGATATGCTGCCATTTTTGTTCCATTGTTATTATTTTTTGAAAAGTATCAGAGATATTAAGGAATTTATTAAGGAATTTCTAACAATAAAGTATTGACTTTAAAATTTTTAAGGATCACTGTCATTTCATAGATAACTATGTGTAATAAGTGCTAATGCATTAACTAAAAACTTTGCTGAAAAGAAAATCTACAAAAGGAAGATCTGAAGTGAATAATAACTTAATATATTACTATTAGTTCTGTGCATATCTAAGTTTCCACATCTAAAGGAGACAATAGATGAAACATGTAGGAGGATTTTACTTAAATTGCAGGAGATTCTTCCAACCCCACATATAAAATAATTGCTTTTATTTTAAATGTATACAGAAAGAATGACTGACATTTTTTAGTGTTAATGGATAGTTAATGATTCTAATTATTTTCATCTAAGGAGACATTGCTAAAAGGAATAATATTTATCAAAAAATTATATCAACTTATAAAATGGCAATTTTGATAGAAGCTAGAAGACTTTTGTTCTTTGGAAATATTAATAGGATTATTATTGTTTCACAACATTTTCTTTTCACACTACAGATAGTTCTTTTTTTTAATTTAACAAATATATGTTATCTAACTAGAGGAAATTAAAATATTTCCACAAGTATTGTTTTTGATACTGTTTTAGTCAAGATAACAGACATAATTGGAGGAAAACAAACATCAAATGTGTATAATAATAAGTTAATGAGCTCTATGTCATCACTTAATAAAATGAGATATTTAGATTTTCTATACACCTGACTTTCCAATTGACATTACAACAGTTTTATAAAGCACATGTTAAGACTCCTGAACTCAGAGAGCTTAGATTTGGAAAGAATCATGTTTCTCTGATAACATAGTATGATGGTGTACATAATTAATGAAAAAAAATCATACATTTCTGAGATAGATCCAAGAAAGAGGAGACTGATGCAGCTTAGGAGTTTTCTAGAAGGTTACTTTAGAAAAGAGGAATTGAAGACTACAGAAATATCTGCATGGTAATTTCAGCGTTTTCTAGAATATACCTCAAAATTCTTCTAATCTCTACCCATTAGCAGATCCCAAACTGCTTGCACATTTTTAGTATATATTATAGCAGCACTCCACTGCACAGTAGTAATTTCTGTCTTAGCTCAGACTTCTACAGAAAAATACCATAGATTGGGTGATTGCAATGATAGATATTTATTTATTATAGTTTTGGGGGTTGGAAGTCAGAGGTGAAGGTATAAGCAGATTTGGCACTGGGTGAGGGCCTACTATCTGGCTTACAGATAGCCATCTTCTCTCTGTACCTCACATAGCAAAATGAGGAAGTACCAATCTCTCTCTCTCTTTTTATAGTGCTGGTGTATGATCACAGGCCCTTGAACATGCCAAGAATGTTCTGTACTGTTGAGCTACACCACCAGCTCCTAATGCCTCTTCTTATAATGGTAAGCCAATTTTGACAGATCTTCCCTGATGACTTCATCTTGACCTAGTTATTCTACAAAGTTACCACGTCCAAATGTCATCACATTGAGAATTAAGGTTTTATTATGATTTGAAAGGTCACAGTTCAACCTAGAACACCAAGGACATGTGACAGGCACCTTAACATGAGAAAACTTGGGTAGTTACTCCCATCTCTTCTTAATTTTCTCCATGGTCTCTCTAAATCCACACTCCTACTACCATCTCCACATTGGTCTGTGCCCAGGGGCTGACCTCCTAAGACTGCATACCTGAGCTTGTGGTCTTTATTCTTCTACTTGAATTTATTAATGGAAAGCACAGTCAGGACTGTGGATGGAAAGAGAGAGAATACAAGGTAACCTTTGTACTCTTGTAAACATAATAAGCTCCAATCTTCTCTTAACTGTTTTCATAGCCCTTCCTAGGCTTCTATCATATATAATATTTGGCAGATAACAAGAGCTCAGTAGTACTTAAATTATAGCTGTGTGTGTACTTACCTATGTGTATTGTTTCTACCTCAGGAGATTTGTGCATTTAGTATAATGGGTAATAATAATAAGTGGGTGTTTTCGTTTTATTCCAAGTGCTTAAATATACTATACACTGGATAATACCCACAAAGAAAGTACTAAGATTATCTCAATTTATAGTTGAGTGAAATGAGGCTCACTGATATTTGCAAATTGTCCAATGTCAAGTTCACACAGTCAAGCAGCAGTAGGAATGGGATTTTTTATAGACAATCTGCCTCTAGTTTTGTGCCCTTGCCCTATTTCACAATGTCATATGTGCTGATCCATTACCACACACATTCCTTCCCTGATCTTCATTCAAACACATTTGAATTTTCAAGCAGTAGTAAACATTTTCAATTCAAATAATATGTAATTAGGTTATAGGATAATTTTCATTTTTAATTATTAAGTCATATTTTCCTAGAATTCTGATTCTTACACCCCATAATTCTTGCATTGTTTAAATATTATGCCTACGTCAACAATTGTATTTAAACATAAATTTCACCCTAATTTGAATTTTTATTTTTATTTATTTATTTATTTATTTTGAGAGAGAGAGAGAGA
Source organism: Marmota monax (assembly GCF_021218885.2). Classification (NCBI taxonomy): domain Eukaryota; kingdom Metazoa; phylum Chordata; class Mammalia; order Rodentia; family Sciuridae; genus Marmota; species Marmota monax. The sequence goes on along the minus strand of NW_026695209.1, from coordinate 5,466,522 downwards.
GAATTTTTTAATATTCATTTTTTAGTTTTCGGCGGACAAAACATCTTTGTTTGTATGTGATGCTGAGGATCCCGGCTGCACGCATGCCAGGCAAGCACCGCTACCGCTTGAGCCACATCCCCAGCCCCCTAATTTGAATTTTTAATAGGCAAACAGTTTAAAGCAAAATGTTACATGCAGTCTACTATTTCAATATCCTTCCTGGCCAAGGTCTAGCACAACATCTCCTGCTTTGTTTTGTTTTGTTTTTCCTCCACTATACAGCTATTTAAATGTCTGAAAGACATTTGATTATATCTACTGTTTTATTTTAATTCTACTCAGTAGAAATATAAAAAGTATAAATGTTTTATTGTGTTATTCCTCATAATCTTCAAAGACGAGTTTTGGATTGACAACTTCTAGTTACAAATAAGTTTTTAAAAATATTTCAAATGGGTAGCTTCTGTTAGATAGACTTTTATTTTCACTCAATTTAATTTATCCACATGTAACAACAGAGGCACGCAAGTAAATTTTCAAGTCTTTTGGTATACATCATTTTTCAATTTAGAATTCAGTCAGCTAAAATTAAATAGGCAAAAACTGAACTACTTAAGCCTATTTTCACCTAAAGGACTATATAAAAATTACATTTATCAATCAAAATGTGAATAAAGATATGTGCAGAAAATATTACTAAATGCAAAGCAGATTTTTTTGCATTTTTCCACAGGCATTTTAAACTGAAATAAATTCAATAATAACATCAGCATTACTAGACAAATCTTCATTTTCTTGAAAAAAAATCTAAAGGGAAAAGTAATTGCATTCAGTGGTACAAACATTGAACCATACAGAATATCTTACCTCATTCTGCTTGTGAAAATAATTTTTGTTTTCTTACATTAGAAATATCATTGTCAGCATGTTATTATAAAAATATTTTTAGCTTTCATACCTCAATTCTTCATCCACTACACACACCACAAATAATAAGTCTTCATACCTCTGAGAAATCTTGGAGAGGGTGATTTTCATGATTTAAGAAAAGATGGGATCCATTTATTCATCAACAGACACTTAGGCTGTTTCCGTATCTTGACTATTGTAAACAGTGATTCAGCAAATGTGGGAGTACATGAAACTGTATGGAAATGGAAGGAGACCCTCATTGTTACACATAATTACATATAAGACATGGTGAAGGGAAAGGGAAAAAAAAAAGGGAGAGAATTGAACAACAGCTGATGGGGTAGAGAGGGAAGAGGGGAGGGAAGGGGAGGGGGGATAGTAGGGGATAGGAAAGGTAGCAGAATACAACAGTCACTAATATGGCATTATGGAAAAATGTGGATGTGTAACCGATGTGATTCTGCAACTTGTATTTGGGGTAAAAATGGGAGTTCATAACCCACTTGAATCAAATGTATGAAAGATGATATGTCATGAGTTATGTAATGTTTTGAACAACCAATAAAAAAAATTTTGTTTTTTTAGTTGTAGTTGAACTCAATACCTTTATTTTTATGTATTTCTGAAGATTGAACCTAGTGCCCTCCACATGCTAGGCGAGCACTCTACCGCTGAGCCACAACCCCAGCCCAGTACATGTATCTTTTTGAAAACCTCACTTAAATTTTTTTTAGAAATATTGACAAAATTGGAGTTGCTGGGTCATATATTTGGAATATATTTAATTTTTCTTAGAGGTATTTATATTATTAGCAATAATGGCTCTACTAACAATTCCATCATCAGTGTACAAGGATTCCCTTTTATTGCTATATACATACTGGAATATGATCTCTCTCTCTCTCTCTGTGTGTGTGTGTGTGTGTGTGTGTTGTGTGATTGAAGTTTTAAAAGGGAGGAAACTTTGACATTTTTAACATGTGGATAAACCAGGAAAACTTTATGCTAAATAAGTTGGGCCAGAAATAGAAAACTAAATACTGTACTATCTCATGTGTGAAATCTAAAAATAGTAGCATGGAGTAAAATGGTGTTTTCCAGGAGTGAACATACAGGAATAATGGAGAGATGTTGGTTAAGAGTACAGATGTTCAATTTTCTCTTCTTTCTTTTTCTTGGTACTAGGGATTAAACCCAAGAGTGCTTAAGCACTTAAACACATCCTCAGCTCTCTTTTTATATTTTATTATAGACAGAGTCTCATTGAGTTGGTTAGGGTTTCCCTAAGTTGCTGAGGCTGCTTTTGAACTCTCAATCCTCCTGCCTTAGTCTCCTGAGCCACTGAGATTACAAGCATGTGCCACCATGTCTGGCTATGATGTTCAATTTTAAGATGATTTAATTCTAGTATCCAAGTACAGCATGGTGAGTATACTTAACAACACTGTATTATTTAATTTGTTAAAAAACTGGACCTTAATAGTCATCAACACACACACACACACACACACACACTCACACACACAAAGGGTAACTGGTTATGGGTGTGTAGATTAATTTGATTGTGATATCATAATAAAATATATTCATATATCTCGGCTACATGTTATATACTTTGAATGTATACAATTCTCACTTAACAATTATACTTCATTAATGCTGGAGAGAAAATATATATTTGAATTTGGTCACTCTCAGAGATATTGGAGATTTTTATTGTATAGTTATAATCTTCCTATATATTTTTAAAATTTTTCATCTTTTTATAGCCTTTTTGAGGTTCTTTCTTGTAAAATTTTATTCTCACGAGAGAAAAATCAAATAGTTTCATTTTAAAGTAAAATTTATTTGCATATTAAAGATGGGTCATTTCAATATGTGACATCTTCCTCCTCTTTATATCAGACTATTGTCTTCTTCAATATGTCCTATGTTCTTCCACCCCTGACCTATAAAGTAATTTTTATATTGGCACTTTTACCACAATTTATTTTAAAAGATATGCCAATACAATTTAATTAAGTATTGTCATTTTAATCCTGTCCTGTCTTTTATATGCTTGGGATTGTTTAGTACATTTATTCATAGATTCTTACAGCTGAAACAAAATAAGTTGGACTGAGTATGTATAATGGAAATGCAAGCAGTTAAAGATCAAGAGATTAGCAGGTTCTGTGTCTAGTGACAGCCCAATCTCTAATACCAAGCTGGTGCTAGGCTGCTGTCTTCTTACCTGGTGGAAGGGACAACAAAGAACCAACTGGCTTCACAGCCATTTATAGGGCATTAATACTGTATGTGAGGGCAGTGTCCTCAGGCAGTAATCACCTCCTAAAGCCCCCACTCTCAGTTCCATTGTACTGAAGATTCAGGTTCAACATGAATTTTGGAGGGGACACAAACTTTCAAACCATAGTATTAGTGGATATTCATCTTTCTGTTTTTTTTTTGTTGTTGTTGTTTTGTTTTTTTATAAAGTAACCTCTAGAATGATTTTTATTTTTATCTTCTATTTTCTGAGTCTTTCCAACTGGCTTTTCAGCAATTACATTAGTTATTCCTTTATTGTTTTCTCATGCACAGGTTTTGATCTCCTAGGCCCTGAACACTGTTTTGATTCAAGTGTTCATTTTATTGTATGGAGCATAATGATGAATATTTATAATATTTATAATTAACAAAAATAGTTTTTGTTAGATGGGTTTTCTCTGTTACTTGGACAAATTAGTGAAATTGGAATAAGACATGGTAACAATTTCAACTCTTTAGGAAATAAAATTTCTGAAAAAATACTTTAAACTAGAGAATAATTATGACAAACTGTAAAGGAAAACATTCTTTATGACAAAGATTTGACATAAAAGTAGAAAACACTGTTACGAATGATTATATAAATTATTTATTCTTCATTAAAATCTCTCATCACTAACTTTTTAGCCATAGGGAAAAGTCAATAATATCCATAAAACACTTTTTTTTTCACAAATGGTTAGTTAACTTTGGAAATGTATATGAAAAGTTGTTAAAGATAATCCAGTTAATGCTTAACTGGTAGTAGCATCTTCTGTGTTTCAAAAGAGCAAAGTTAGACTATCAGATGTGGAAATCTTAGTGCTTGACATCATTGTTTGAATAAGAGATACAAATGTTCTCAGGAAAGTTTGTGATTACAGAAGATGTTCTAAATTACCTACAGACAGTCTTGGTGCATACCTGTAACCCCAGCTGTTCTAGAGGCTGAGGTAGGAGGATCACAAGTTTAAGGTTCGTCTCAGGAATTTAGCAAGACCCTGTCTCAAAATAAAAGGTAAAAAAGTGGAGTTGGTGGCTCAGTAGTTAAGTACCTCTGGGTTCAATCCTTGGTACCAATCAATCAAGTAAATTACAAAGGCTGAAAGATGAAGAAAAGGGGAGACAAGACTAGTTCATCAGTCTACACAATTTCCAGCTCTGAGCTAAACAAAAACAAAAACTCTCATTCTTGAATGTTTGCTCTAACCTTACCTTAAATCCCGTAAGATCTCCTAAACACCACCACATTATGTTTAAAAGTCCAATCAATTCCGAGCAACAATATCCTTGTGGATAGTTCTCCTATCCCAACGATTTCCTTGTTTAGCGTTTTTTAACCTCTCTTAATTTGTATGCCAATGTAGCTGGATACACATAAATTATGGCTTTCTTCCTCAACCCTTCATTATAAAAAATGTTTTTAGCTTTAGGTCTAGTTGGTATTTTTTCCAACTGCTTTGTAGATTTGCTAATGCAAGTTGCAGGAATTTGTCCCAGGACCTGATCCTTTTGCTTGATAAGATTTATAGCATGTCTGTCTCAATAAATCTTTTTATTCCAGAGATCTTCCACTCTCAAGAGTTTTGGCTTAAAATTTACCTGGAAAACATTCATCACAATTCATACTTGTTCTATTTAATGTGATATCTAAATAAGATAATGGACATTTTTTTGATCAGACCATTACAAAGTTATAAATCCACAACAAAGAAAAATATTTCACCCCAATCTTGCTCATGAGAAAGCACGTAGTACCCTGATGGATAGTCTATTCAAGGAGTGGAAATGACACAATGTTAATTACACAAACAACATGCCACTTAACATTTTGACTGGCTTGACTGCTTAAGGGTTATTATATAATATACTTTGATACAAAATGAAAAATTTTGAAGCTCTTCTTTTTCAATTTCCTTTTTATCTGTCACAAACACTCATTTACTTCATGTCAAGAAGGTTATAAGTGAATAGATGTCAGCTGAATTTTTTCATTTAATTATAACTCTTGATGCTTTCCTAAGGATAAATCATGATGTCTGTCAACATATTTATGAATCACTCCCATCTAATTTACAAACCATCTCTTGCCCAGATGGCTGAGTACATCTAATTATCTTGAATTATTAGCTCTATTTTAGGTGTCAGAGTTTTTGACCTTTGTAAAAATTAAGCATAGTCATCTTTATAATTTCTAATTGGAATCCTCTGAGTATATGGTTATGTAAAGATTTAGGATAATAAATTTATTATAATTAATTTATTTCAGTGTAAGTGAAGAATGAAATTTGTATTTGACATAAGTCATTTTGTAGAAAGTTACTTGGACTGCTTAAAGTTCATTAGTTCCCAATAAATATCCTAGAAATGATTTTTATTTTTTTTAATTGTGATACAACATGGAAATATTAAAAACTATGTCATTTTATATACATTTATAATCTTATTGTGTTCAGATATTTCTCATGTTTTAATAATGTGTTAGTTTCTATTTGAGTTTTCAAACAATCCTTCCTCACATTTGTTATCAATATTTAAATCACTCAGTGTACTAAAATCACTACATGAATATTTTGTTTACATGAAACTGCTGCCAGGAGTTACACCAAACAGGGACTTGATTATTATGTGCTGGATACTTAGAAATCTGACTACACTAAAATATTTTATTTATCAACCTATCTATTTATTCATCATCAGTGTGTTCTAATTATAAATAAACCTGAATACAGATAGAAAAACATATCTAAAACAGATATTTATCAATTTCAATGAGAAAAGGCACAAAGTTATTTAAGGGATTTTTTGGTTCGTTTTTATTTCATTTTTGTTAAAAGAAAATTAATACTTAGAACAATATAAAGTATATGAAATAATATTCTTCTGTAAGATAGTATTCTTTTGTCCTAATTGCCTATTGATATACATTTATCTTACTAAACTAATTCTGTATTAAATATCCAAATCTGAAATACTAATTGATATCAAATATGTTTTTTTCTAATTTAGTTATAGTTGTTTCAATATTTATATTCTGTTTGCAATATATACATGTTACTTGACTCCCTAGTACAACCCAATTAAAAAATGGAGAGAAATAACATTCATGGGAAGTTGATAATTTATTTGATAAGTGACTAATTACATTAAAATATATTAATAATCCAAACCAGATCAATTTAGTTGAAGGACAAATTGTAATGAATAAACAGAGAATGTAAACCAATTTCATCTCTGCATTCAGGAATTCTAGATGGCCAAAAGCTGCTAACTGGACACAGGTGGCTGTTTTCCCAGGAGAACATTTCATAATAGGTTTTAAACAAGGAAATGGGAATCATCAGCTTTAGATACTTTTGAAATCTCACAAGTGTGAAAGCCTTCATACATCATAACTGAAATAATGGGAAGTGATTAATAAACGTCGTTGACTTAAATGAGTTGCCAGATGTATCTGATCCTCAAGTGAGCAGGAGAAAAAAAATTTTAAAAGAACCTCATAAAATGTGTTATAACAGTTTGTGAGAATTTATGTTCAATTGCAATCATGAGTATAATTTCCAAAAATAATATTAGAAACCTAAGTCATTTATTTTGAGAATATAATACTTTTCTAGCTTAACATATGAAAAAATTGTATTTTTATTTTGTCTTAAAGCATAAAGCAATAATAAGAATATAGGCAAAATATAGCAAATGTTTCCACTAAATTAACAAAGTATAGAATATAGATAAAGCCCACTTAAAAGAGTAAATATAAAAAGAAATTCCTACATGAAAGTTCATGCTTACAAATTTAAAAATAATTAATAGTTAATATATTAGATTTTAATTTTAAAGCTAAACACTGACTCAAAGATCCATGCCATGACACATGTCATTTAGTGACAATTATCAAAGTTAAATTTTTAAAAAATCATGTTAAAAGAACAAGTTTTGTTTTTTTTCTGATGAGAATGCCAATCCCTCATAATAATTCAATATTTTAAGGCTTCAAGAGAAATATCTTTACTCAATTTAAATAGAAACAATATAGCTTAGCCACAATAAAGTAATAAAGTCATGTTTAATCATGTTTACTAAATGAACCAATTCCTTCATTTTATTAATCAGGTAAATTTTACACTCATATCAAATAAATGATGTGTCTCTCCATAAAACTCAATGTCAGAAAATAATCTATGTTTAAAATATTCAACAATGTTCATGTTTTATTTAATATTGAATTAATTATTATTGAATAATGAAGGTTTTCCAATTAGATCCATGTGCTGTTCCACAAAGATTCTGATTTATTAGCCTGGGCAGTGATCCAGGCATGAGGATATTTTACATGCTCTATGGTTTATTTAATAAGCAATAGATTTGTGAGGCACTGTTCTTAGTATTAATCAATATTTCTTTGCTTAAAATATTTTTATCTATTCATCATATGTGCATGTGCATGATTGGTACATCTTTTTAATATATCAAATACAAGGTCCTGTATATTATGAGTAGCATGAAGTAACATAAAATATTGTCTTATTTGATAAATACATTTTTATTTGTTGTTTTTAGTTATATATAAAGGTATAATGTATTTTCACATGGAGTATAACATATAAACATGGAGTATAACTTCACGTTTTTGTGGTTTTATATGATGTGGAATTACAATGGTCGTGTATTCATATGAGAACACAGAAAAGTTATGTCATATTCATTCTTCTATCTTTCCCATTTCCATCTTTCTTCCCTTCCCCTTACTCTCCCCTGTCCAATCTGATTAACCTCCACTTCCCACCACCCTATTGTACATCAGCATCCCCATATCAGAGAAAACATTATACCTTCAGGTATTTATGATTGGCTTATTTCACTTAGCATTATAGTCTCCAGTTCCATCCATTTACCAGCAAATGCCATAATTTCCTTCTTCTTTATGGCTAAGTAATATTTCATTGTGTGTATGTATCACATTTTCTTTATCCATTCATCTATTGAAGGACACCTAGGTTATTCCTTAGCTAGCTATAGTGAATTGAGCTGGTATGAAACTTGAAATATTGTCTTTTATGAGAAATAGCTTAAAAATAAATGAAAGTTATGAAACTCATTACTAATTTCATCTACTCTATGTTAAATATGGATAATTCTGAAACCTTTTATTTCCAAAACAAAACTCTTAAATTTCCATTTACTGGTTAACTCCTGAATATGCTACTTGAGTATGCTGCCAGTGCCCTGAACTCACCATCCATTAAGGAAGAAGAATCTTCATCTTTCTTAAATTATTTATTCCTTCTCATTTCAATATCTTCTTCAAGTGAGGGAATAATCTCCTCTCCTTTTTTTTCCCCTTTTTGCTTGACTGGAATATATCATGGTAGCTACATCCAGAAGAATGATGTTAAATATAAATGATGCAACAAGAATAAATGTCTTTGAAGAAATCTATATTCTTTATGTTTTTTAGCAACATGCCAGCTACTATTTTTTTTTAATAAATAAATCATGTAAAAATTGATTTAAGCAAAACTATTTTGTTCTTTTTTATTTTTTAAGTAAAATCATAACTAAGATATATTGAATATGTCTTTTTAAATTCTGGTACAACTCTTTACCTCTAAATAATCTAAATCTTTAATCATCCTACTTGATTAGAACATATTAATTAATTAATTAATATTAGAACATATTTATTAATTAAACAAATATTTAAAGTTGGCCTAATAGTAATAACTTCAAGCAGAAGTGTAATACAAGTTTCTATCATCCTCATGATAGTTGGAGAGGTTAGAAAATAAATAAGAAAATGTATATTAGGTAATACAGTGAAATATAGAATCTATCTTTTCTTTATGTAACCTTATAATAAGATAAATCATATATATTAGAATTTGTCTAGTTGGCTAAGCAATGCAATAATTTTATTGTTCAAATCAACTTGACTTCATAAAGGAAAATGTGAGTTGAAACTCAGTTTGTGAAAACAGTCAAGTGGTTGCTAAAATGGCTTAGCTGAAATATTTATGCTTTAAGAAACATCAAAAAAATGGTAAGTGAGAAAGAAATCACATTTGATAAGCTTTTTTCAGAAAAAAAAAAACTATGTGGTTATTAGAATTGAGAAATGACTCATATCATCATATAAGGTGAAAAATCTTGCAACTTAATGGTTCCAGGAAATAATACTTACAAATAAGAATAAAATCTCTACTTATGGTGGTTGGAATTTCTGTCTGTATCAATCAAAGGTGTAAAAACCCAATTTTTCTTTCCTTTGCCACAAGACCAATGCACATATTCAGATTTGTTAGGGCCTGAAAAAGAGCTATGGATCAACTATTGTAAATAATGTTCAAAGAAGGCACCATGGCATGGTTGGCAGAATGATTATTAAAATGAAATTACAATATACTAATTAGCATTTCTTCAAAATTCTGGAGTAGGGTTATCTGCCTAGGAAGTAAAATTCCTATAAAAGGTATTGGCAAAAAGAATGTCAAAGTCAGAATCAAGATGGAGATACTCATGTCAAATCCTAACCAAAAATATCCATAAATAAATCCAGGATAATATGAAGGGATATCTCATGCACATATATCAGATACTATGGAGTATTACAAGTCAATCTGCCAGTCATAGTCTTGCACAAAGGCCACTGAAATATTGCACAAAAATAATTCCATAAGAAAGTAGGCTCAACAATTCTGTATCCAATCATAGACTGTCATGAACTGGTTAATTGACCTTTGTATTATAAAATGTATTTATTATAAAACAGCTTCTGAACCCTACTCATTCTAACTTAAAAATCCTGTGTATCACATTTTGTTTGCCTGAATTCACACTTTATACATTCTCCCATTGAAATGCTCAATCTTAATGGAGCTCATTATTTTTGGAGAATATATCTACTTGCTATTTAATTTAATAAAACTAAGAATAATTTGGCTTTGCTTTGTTTCTTTCATAAATATGAGTGACCTACATCTTTTGCTTTCCTATCAAAATTAGAAAGTGACTTTTTTTGTATTTGGAAACACAAAGCAGTTAGTTTTTATTATGGAGATATTGAATTGTAAGTGCCATTTCCTAGAATTGTGTTGTTAATGTTTCTGCACTTGACTATTTTAATCACATGAATATTTATTCACATGTATTAAATAAAATTACATATGTACATGCACATATGTGCAGAATTTTTAATATATTTAAGTAGATTTTTTAAAAATATTGTTTCTTTTTAGTTACATATGACAGCAGAATCCATTTTCATATAATTATGCATGCATGGAACACATTTTATTCCATTTAGGACTTTTATGTGAATTGTTTTACAAAGACTGGTTGAGCTGGGCCTGGTGGCTCATGCCTGTATATCCCAGTGGTTTGGGAGACTGAGGCATGAGGATCACAAGGTCAAAGCCAGCCTCAACAAGATCAAGGAACTATACTCAGTGAGATCCTGTCTTTTTAAAAAAAGAAATGCACATTAGGCAAGTGACTCAGTGGTTGAGTGCGCCTGAATTAAATCCCTGGTATCAAAAAAAAAAAAAAAAAAAAGACTGGTTGAAGCCTATTCTTTTACCATTCAGTCATATTTCAGTTTATTTTACTTTGAGGAGGATATTAGGTTAATCCTAATGTTGATATGTAAATGATGTTCATTTTTTTAAAACTCCAATTAGAACTCTTAAAAAATAAAATTTAGAATTAAAGATGCACCATTTCAGAATCTCTGAAAAGTTTAGTTACGTGATAATTACCTGTTTTATAGAAAAACTTCATATCCTTTAAAAAAGCTCAGGTATCATTAATTTTTCTATCTTAGTACCATTATACAAATAGCATAAATCAGTCAATCATTCAATCAATCAATAATAGTGTGTTGAGGACTCCAGTTTCACAAAAGGGATCAACCTCAATTAGGACCAATAAAATATTTCCAGCTAAACAAAATAAAATTAGACCTGTTTTTCCCCCTTCTCTTGTTTGATTATGTGTATGTGTTTTTTAATTAAAAAATAAGTTTCAAATCTAATGAAGTAATGTGAACATCCTTCCTTCAAAGGAAAATAAACATTTTAAATAGCATGATAAAGCCAATAATATCATTTTGTGTCACCAGTTTTTTAAAATTACATTTTCCTTTGTCATATCACTGAATAATTCATGTGTAATCACAAATGTATTTGAGAAATTAAAAAAAAATCCTCAAAGGAAAACCAGTGAGCCCTAATAATTTTGTGTTTTATTGCATCTAGTCCAATCAAATGTAATGTTAATTTCTTTATTTGAAAAAAAATCATCAGAAATTACACTTTGAGAGGTGACATGTTTATAAAATTAAATCACAGAATGAGTTCTAGAAAAAAGCTGATTTCATCTCACAAGAGTAACTAGATTGTTTTTACTAATATTAAAAAAAGAAACTTAAAAGCCAAGATCAATTTTAATGTAAAATATTTTTTATAAACATAAATTATGTCATCAGTGCTTCCCTGCTCTGTAATGCATATTTTATATTTTTTATTGAAACTGGAAATAATTTTATTAATTGATCACTTAAGCAAAAGTGAAGAAAATAAAAAGGGATGCAGAAAGTACAGACAGCATAATCAGAAAAATGAGAAATCCACATAGTCATTTCTGACCCTGCTCACTTATGCAAATGGCAAGAAAGATTTTTTAGAACAAAATTTAAAATCTTAGCTAATTCATCAAAATGATAATCCATTTGTTACTTTCCTAGACTAAAAGCAAAATACCCCCAAAAAATATCTTTGTCCTGATCAATCTTCAAATATGATAGTGCCTATATGGCTTATAGAGGAGCTTTGAACAAAGTGGCATGTAGAGGTCATTTCCATGGCAACTGCAAAGTACCTCAGTATATTTAAGAGATCTCAAATCCCATTTTTATTTCCCTTAAGAATCTAAAGTAAACCTGTGTACTTTGAAGGAAAGTTTAGACAGTACATTATTTCTCCAAGGAAAGTAAATTAGAAAACTGCTAACCTCAGAAATTTAAGAAATACCTGGGAAATTTTCAATTAAGTATTTTGCCAGCATTTGCCATACATCTGTGAGATTTTTGCTGTTACACAACAAGATAAATTTATGTCTCATAACTGTACTGCTTCTTACATATGTACAAAACATTTGAGGGGAGAACAAACTCATTCTGGAAAACAAAGAGATGGCCCTTGAAGGTGTTTTCCCAGAAATCAAATCTACCATGATTTTCTCAGCAGTAACCAAGACTAACATGAATGACATAAAAGAAGTCAATTTCATAATTAATAGTTCATCTTTTCTATTCATCACTGATACCTCTCCTGTATTTTAAACCAATGAAGTGTTTTAGTCACCGTTTTCTAGAGTTTTAAGTGAAATGAAGTTAAAATACACCTCAAAATATGACTTGGCTTTTTTCTTTTTGTAAAGAGTCTTATGAGTAGACCTATAATTATTGCTTGAGCATTCACTATGTGAAAACTTTCAAAAAGCATCTCAAGAGATAAAAACTGTTAGGGTTTAGATCTTGAATGTTCCCTGAATGCTCAGGTGTTAAAGGATTAGTCTTCAATTGTTGGTGCTGTTGGAAGGTGGTGGCCCAGTAGAAGTAATAGTACTACTGTCACAGTAATGTAAAATGAATACAATAATTTGCTAATTTAAGTGAATGCATGACAAACACACCTTTTTAAGCAAAAATTTTCCCCAATGTTTGTGTAGGGGGAATGATAAGTGTGTCTCATCCTTTATAATTTCAGTTTAGCAAATAGCAGTTAAAATTCTACCACCTGCAAGTCAACTCAGAACAGTGTAGTGATTTTAGTGATTTCAGAAGAAATAATTTTTAGAGAGAATTAGTCATTTTAGTCAAAAGATTTCATTGAGATTTTCTACCCTGTGCTTTTTCTAATATTTTTATTCACACTTAAATAAAGAAATACATATGGAAAATTGTTAAGAATGGTCTAAGATCATGCAGTGATAATGTGTCCTGCCAGGCTTCTGCACTATCAAATGTGGAACCATAAATTATTGCAGATGAGATTCACATGATATTGGCTTCTGAAAACACAAATACTAAGTAAACACTAAATGTTCAATTTAGGCCATATAAGTCATACTGTATATTTTAAAATTTCATGTTATAACTAACAAGGGCTCTTAAAAATATATATGTATGTCAAATGTATAGGTCTCCTCTTCAAGACTTTGAGAATCAAAGTAACAAAAATTTTCTTAATAAAACAAGATATGAAAAATAATTTCTATTTAATCTTGAAACTGATGTTTATTACAGGTAAAATTTATCATAATAATTCTCCCTAAAACTGAAATAGACTTCATTGAAACCGTTTTTTAATACTTCTTTTTCTGTTGATTTTAGAAGCTTATCAAAAAGAAATAGAAAATGTTGAATCAATGAATCAAAACATGGAATATGCTTATCCCAAGGCAGAGGGAGAGAATAAAGAGGGCTGATTAGGAAAAATAGTAATGCCAAAATCAGCTTCTGCTCTATTTTAAGTATCAAATATTTGAGATTCTTTTCCTGGCATTGATTCTGAAAAAAAGGTTAATGTAAATTTGTTGTTCCAAAGCTTAATTCCTATTAGGAAATGCAGTATTCACAATGAAGTTGGAGTAACTTATGGAAGAAGGGATCTCAGGAAGAACTGCCAGGGAATGGGAAGTGTCAGATTGAAGGGACAACAGTGTCTTACTAAGTAGGTTCCTCCTGTGGGAACTGTGACTGATTCCATTGGCTGCCTCTGGGAGTCAGTGTAGAGTATGCCTCATTAGAAAAGGGAGGCGTTTTGATTACATACCAATTGTCATTTATTTTGCTTTGAAAGCCACTGTCTGATTCATCAGGTTTCCTCCATCTTTGGCTTGTTCTGCCCTTGAATGCTAGGAATTTCTATGATCTGAAAAATTCCTCAGGGAGAAAAGTACAGCAAGAAGCCAGAGGCCAACTGCATTGAAACAAATCAATGCATGCAGTCCCTCAAGAGAATGTCATTCTTCTTTTCTCTTCAAGTTCTCTCATATCTATTAATCTACACTTGTGAATGTACCTTGTGATACTGTGGTAAAGGATAAAAGGATATAAACAACAAATGAGGAAATTTTCTACATGAATATAATTTTTTTCATTTACTATTTTAAAAATAATTTTATTGCATATAGTTAAAGGATATAACACGATGTTACAGAATGCATGTAGAGAGTAAAATAGTTACTATGCTAAAGCAAATGAACATATTTGTTATCTCACATAGTTACTGCATTTTTGTTTGTGTGCTATGGCAAGAATGGTTAATTTCTACTCATTTGCAGGAATTCCACATGAGAATCTACATTTCCCATTTTCTTCATGCTTCCATTACCATTCTATATCTCTGTGTATTTTATTTTCATTTTTTATGAGACAAGGGCTTTAACCAACTAAGCCCTAAGGCCACACGAGAAACTTATTTTCAGTTTTTAAAGAAAGATTCTACATGTAAATGTCATTATGCAAATTTTTTCTCTATCTCCTTTATTTCAGTTAGCCTAATATTCTCAGGTTTATTGATATTATACCCAATGACAGGATCTCTACTGTCTTTAGGCGTGGTTGATAGTCCCATGTTTATGTACACCACAGATTGTATATCCATTTGTCCATCAACAGATAATCTGTTTCTCTCCCTTGGCTCCTGTGAATGATGCTGTCATGAAGAAGGCAGTGCAGATACATTTAAGAGATTCTGACGTTCTGTTTGGGTCACATGGTAGTTCTATTTAAAATTTATTTAAAAAAATCTATACTCTTTTCCATCATGAAACTTTTCCTATCTGCATTCTCACTGGCAGTGTACAAGGGTTGAAACTTTTTTCTACACTATCTTATATTGTGAATTACCTTCTTTTTTGTCTTTTTGATGATAGCTATTATAATGCGTGTAAAATAGTTTTGCACATTGGTTTAATTTATGTTTCCCTAGTGATTAGTGATATTGGCCATTTTATGTTTTATGTGGAGAAATTTCTACTCAGGTGTTTGCATATTTATTAATTATACTATTTGTGTTTTTCTACTATTGAGTTACATAGGTTCTTTATAATCCTTTATCAGATATAGGTAACAATGCATCATATATCTTCCCAGGGCAGGCTGCCATTTCCTTTTGATGATTACTTTTTGCTGTGCAGAAGCTTTTTAGTTTAATATATTCACGTAGTTTCCATTTTTTTTTAGTCTGAACTTTTGAGTGTAATAACACAAAAGTCAATGTAAAAGCCTTTTCTAAGACTTTTCCCCTGATGGTCTCTTGTAGGATTTTTATAATCCCTGTTCTTACATTAACATCGTTTATCAATTTTGTTTATCACTATCAGTTAGAGCAGTGGGCTATTAACTGAAAGATTGGTGGTTCAAGTTCATCTAGGGACATGTATTCTGGTGCCAAGATTAAAAAAAAAATAATCATTAATAGAGCATTCATTTCATTTTCACATTTTATAAATATACAAAGTGAAATATGGAAAGTTCATTTGAAATGTTACTCCTTTTCTACAAACCATTTTGGGAGTAGATTAAATAATTTCTATTTAATAAATAGTGAAAAGAAAATGTCTTAGCCATAAAGAAATAAGAATTTTCCTTAAATAGCACATTAACCCTCCACTATAATAAATGCACATGTATGAAAATATATATTGACACCAACATAAGCTAAAATTTATTGTTAAACATATTTTAATATAACATAAAATGGATACAGGAATATACAGCATTATAAATAATAACTCAAAGCCAGATCAGTTGAGACATGAAGTTTCATGAAGATGTTTACGTCTTACTCCATTTTCTGTTTCTGTAGCAGAATATCTGAATCTGCATGAAGAACAAGGACATATTGGGGTCATGGTTCTGGAGTTTGGAAATCCAAAAGTATGACTATGGCAAGTTCTCAGATCCTGAAGAGTGCCTCGTGCTATTTCATGCATGGTCAGAAGGCAAAAGGGCAACCTGGCATATACAGATGAGAGTAAACACAGAAGTTGCCCTTGGTTATAACAATCTGTTTTTCTGATCAATCAATCCAGTTTCTTGAAAGCAGTTACACTCATTCCCACAATTCAGCATGTAGAGCTCTGCCCACATGACCCAATTACTCCCTACTTAGCCCCACTTCCCCCCACTGCTGCATTAAAGAATCATGAATCAACAGCCATGTTCAAACCATAGAAAGTTGGTTTATGCAAAATGGTAATTTGACTAACTTCTGTTGCCCCTTCTGGAAATATTTGCTATAATTGTGCAGTAGTTCGTATATATCCAGTAGTACGTAACCAGCAACTGGTTAACTCCTCCAAAATGAAAAACCTACACCCCCCAAAAAAACATCTACCTAAATTATAGCCTACATTTGTGTGAGCTAGAAAAACAGTTCTAGGGTTAGAGTTCTTACCTCTATATTTGAGGGCATGGGTTTGATTCCAAGATTGCAAATAATAATAATAATAATAAATAAGTCCTATAGCCTAAATTTTATATTTTAAATTATATGGTTCTATAATCATATGCTAAAATATATGGCCTTACATTTTTGGTTTGTTTCATGACTATGGATCAAACTATTACATATAATTCATAATAAACTACTGTTAATTTGGAAAGTTAATCAAATAATAGAAATACAAGTGGCAGTATTCTTGCTTCATTCTGAAATGTATCCAGGAAGAGGAGAACATAGTGGTCTTGCCTGCAAGCTTCCATTATTGCCACATTAACATTAGACCAACCCCCAGGGAGACCAAATGCTTTAAATTGTGACATACACTCCTCTTCTGGCAATCGGTCTTGGCTGACATAATGAAACATAGTTAATCCCTGAACACACAGAACCACAGTAGTTATCTTGCTCAACCATGCCTGTAACAATTCAATTATCAGATCCCTGTGGACATTCTGTACTTCAAAAATACTATCCAGGGATATTTTTACTAGACTTGTTTTCTAATCATGTTGGTGATTCCGTTTATACAAGAGAATATCATTGCCCTTGCCAAGAGGAAGGGTCAAATTTATTAATGATCCCATATGTCTAAGTTCCTACAATGTCATTTCATGTATGTGATAGTAATTATGGTGAACAGAAGCTTTAAATCTTTGCTAGAGGTTAATAATCAAAATAATATTCCTTTCATCTTCTCATCCAGATTTAATCTAGAAGGAAATTCAAACAAATACTAGGCCATAAATAAACCAAATTTAGAAATTAAAAACTCACAGTTCACTGTTGCAGAAATACAAATACAAATATTCACCAAAGTAGAAGATAAGAAATCAGTGACTCAATTGCTTATAGTGCATGAAAACTGATATACAGAAATTCAGTTAGTTGTAAAATAATTCAGACTCCAAAAATAGAATTCAAATCTTTTAAAATTGTATATAAGAAAAGTAATTTTTGATTATTTTCACATATTGACTAAGCTGTAGGAAAATAATGAAAATGGATCGATTTGCTTTATTTTTGATAAGGAATAGAAATATTAATTTACGACTGTCAACACCACATAAGAATTTTCTTTATAATAAATTCAAATTAAGTTTTCATAGCTATTATAAGAAAAAAATAACAAAATTAGACATTAACATTGTTGGGTACATATTATCCATTATAACAAGGTCATATTTGTATTATTAAAAAAAGTTATCCCATCTCACATATTTCCTTCATTGAAATAAAGGGTATTTGTAAACTATGTAAACTTGTTGTTCCAAAGTATTTCTATATTTTTCAAAAGTAAAATGATGTGTTCTCAATCAACACATATTTTCTCTTTTTTCATACATCTCCATACACAAAATACAATGAAGGGTAGGAAAATTTTAACCTCAACCAGGGGTTAATATTGTAATATTGTAAAAACATTTGTAATAATATTGTAAAAACATATTTTCTTCTAAATGACTACTATATCCAAGTACTTAATTGCTAATGTTAATAATTCAGCCTTTGTAAAACAATTATATTAACTTACAAAGAGCTTTCTAATGTACAAAAAGATAGATTTCTGTACCCCCAGGACTTGAAAGTAACAAACTATTTCCATCTTGTGACATTCGTAATAATTTAAGGGATACTCTCCAAGTTAAATATCTTTAACTGAAACATTAACTCCTTAGTATCATAATTGTCAACAAAGACTATCTTTAATAGCAGTAAAATCAAGATGGTACATTATAGGACTGAATACATGTTAGAGAAATGTTATACTACAGGTGCCTCTCTATGTATCTTGAATCAATCATTGACAACTTTTTGCATGAAATATAGTGGATTTCATTAAACACCTACTGTGAAGTTTAAATTTTCGGGAATTCCCATTTATCTATTATCTTGATTGTTTCTGTTGGGTTATTAGATAATTTCAGATTAAAGTAATGAGAAAAAATTATTTTCTCTTACATTTGTTTTTGTTTGTATACTTCATTTCAAATATGAACTAAAGCAATGGAATGAATGTCTGACTTGGGTAAGAAATCACAGATTGCATAGTATATGCTTACTTATCCTAACCCAGACTAATAAAATCTTTAAAAGAAACTATTGCTGTTGAAATTATGGGCATATATTTTTTATCTTTTCTAAGCGTTCTGTTCCCTAAGCAACTGGACAGGATATATAGCTATATTTTAGAGGTTAGCTAAAGTCCTCTAAGCAAATTATTAATTGACAAGGATTGGCTGGAGATTTCTGAAGCTTTATGAATAATCACATTTTTATTATGTATTGTAAAATAATTGTTAGGAACTAGAAAAGGCCCTTTGCTATCCAAAATGAGAGAGACAAATAGAAACAACACTACAATTGATAAAACAATTTTCAGTTCAATAAAATAACTCAAAATTTAAAAGCTAGTGTCATCATGACAATTTGCATCAAAGAAGAGCTAAAACTAAGTCCTTGATATTGATTCTCTGGTAAAAAGATAAATTTTTCTCAATGCCTCATACAATGATATTATATGATTAACAAGGGTTTTAAATCATTGTTAGAGAGTAATAATCAAAAACGTATTTCTTTCGTCTACTCATCCAGATTTAATCTGTAAGGAAAGCTTTGGTCATAAATAAACCAAATTTAGAAATTAAAAACACAATTCACTGTAGCCTGAATACAAATATTCATCAAAGTAGAAGATCAGAAACAGTGACTCATGACTTACAGCCCAAGAAAATTGATACACAGAAATTCAGTAAGTTGTAAAATAATTTAGACTCCAAAATAGAATTTAAAAATTGTATGTAGGAAAAGTAATTGAGTACATTGGTTAACTCTTCATTCTTTATGAATGATACTTTTATAATGATTTTCTTTGTATCAACTTATTTTGCAATTTGATTATCATTAAAACATATATGCCTCTAAATGGAAAATTTGATCATATTAAGGCTGGTGTTTAAAGAGTATTTTGCTGTTCATGCTGGGGATCATTCTATATGAGTAGTCAATATCTCAGAGAATTTAACATAACCTAGCTATCATTTAGTTAATACTTGAGACCTGAAAAATAACTATACCTAATATATTTAAACAATAGAGTAAAATGATACAATTTTTTAATGTTTATAGGTGATGTAAAAAATGAAATTAAAATAATTTTGTAAGGTGTTTGCTTCACATTCAATTTTTTATTTAAGACTGCTTTACAAATTTTCCTAATTGTGTAATAATCCTAATTATGTGAAGCAGGAATTCTTGCTTTTGTAGAACATATTTTATGTCTGTGAAAAAGATGAGCACCCTAATTCTTCTTTAATGAACAAATTGGACATTTGAACATTAAATTTCCTTGAATTTGGTCATATGTGACCAAATTTAAGGAGAGTCTCTTTTGTTTGTAGATGAAGAGACTAAATGAAGAAAATTATTTTTTAAAAATATTGAACTTGGGCTGGGGATGTAGTTCAAGAGTGTAGCACTTGCCTACTTTGTGCAAAGTCCTAGATTTTATCCATGTCACCACAAATGAAAAATAAAATAAAATAAAAGCTATAGAGTTTAGGTATAAATCTCATGACTAGACATCAATATGCAGGAAACAAAGTATAATATGTTAAAAATATTAATTAAAGATGTTCTGTAATTTATTATGGATTACATCCCAGTGAATCCATTGTAAATTGAAAATATTATGTCAAATATGCATTTAGTATTCTTAAAATACTGCACATGGTAACTTAGTAGATCCTACCTTCAACATGTTTAGAGCACATAATATTAGTCTATACTTGGGCAAAAATCATCCAACACAAGTTCTGTTTTATGATAAAATGTTGAATATTTCATGTAATTTATTAAATACCTATATTCAAAAAACACTGGCATCATAGAGCATGCAGAGTATTGGTGGATTACCCCTGTAAATATTTGACTGAGTGGTGACTGCAGCTCACTGCTGCTGCCTGGGAGTATGATGGTATGAAAGTTACATAGCTATTTAAGGAAAATCTGAAGACAGTTTTATACTGAATGTGTATCTGTTTCACACCATATTAAGGTTCAAAATTGTTCATCCATCATGATCAGAAACTGCTTATTTCTGTTACATTGGTTGGATATTTTACTTAATTAAACTGTATTTTTTTCCTTTGCTTTATTATTGTTTTTTGAGGAAACCCTATTTCTGTATCAGACTTTGTCTATCTTAAAGTTAATTATTTGTCCCAAACACTCTTTGTTTGCCCTTGAAGTTATGAGGCTTGCTTTCTGCTAGTAGCTTTTTTCTTCCAGCCAGAGATCCCAGTCACTCCTTTTCTCCTCACCTGAATTCCAACATATGTGAAACAGGTAGCCTCAGGCAGGTTGGAGAATTATGAATAAGGTTCCTTCTGTTCCCTCCAGTTTGGTTCAAGGGAGGAGAATGTGAACTGGACCACTATGGCACTTTCTTTATAACGAGACTAAGACTTCTCAACATTAAGGAAAAAAATGAAATTCCCCTAATCTCTGTGTGTGGGGGGTACATTACAAGGACCCCAGCGGATGTCCAAAAGTGCAGATAGTACCAAAACTTATAAACTGTTTTTTTTCTATAAATACATATGAAAAGTTTAATTGATGAATTAGGTACAGTAAGAAATTAACAATAATGACTAATAATAAAAGAGAATTATTATGAAACATACTGTAATACTGCCAGCATCACTACTCTTACGCTTTGGGATCACTGTTAAGTAAAATCAAAGTCCAGGGATGGGTGACAGCCAAACTTAGAAACAAGAGGCCTACCAAGTAGCTAATGAGTAGATAGCACTTGAGCTACATATGCTAGACATGCTGATGATTCACATCCTGGGTGGGGTGGAAGGAAGGGCACAAGATTCTATCATATTATTCAGAATGACACACAATTTGAACTTATGAACTGCTGAGTTTGCAAATTTCCCGTTTAATACTTGCAATGTTTCCATGCATGTATGCAGCATGTATTGATCTTATCAGACAATTATATAAATTATATTTTAAGGACAGCCTAAATACACCATAGCATCTCATATTTAATTTGATATTAAAAATAGAAAATACAGAAGTCAATAAAATCTTCTTCAATTTTAAAAAAGGTAAATTAGCCCTGTCTTAGTGATATAGATATTTTCTCTATTTTATGTTCTCAAACACTAAGTAATGGGAATATACCAAATAATTAAGATTTGCCAAATTTAAATCAAGCCTACATCAGGCTTAATCTAGGTTTTGCTTTTAAATCTAAAATTAAAATTTCCTTCCAATATTGAAATATGAAAATTCATAATTTAGTTTGTTTAATCAGATAAGTGAAAATCCAAACTCTGTAGCCTGAAAATAGTGTTCATGATTCAAATTTTTGTCATTTATTCCTTAGACAACAAATTATCAAGTAGTAAAGGAGACAGTGATGATTATTATAGTCCAATATGTTTGGGCTAAGGGATGCTTATAAACTGGTGAAATGTTATTTCTGAGTGTATCTGTGAGTGTGCTTCCACAGAGGTTAGCATTTGAATTGAAGAACTGAGTAAAATAGCTGTCAGTCCCCAATAAGAAACAACATCCAATCCGCTGAGGGTCTGAATAGAATGAAAATGTGAAGGAAGCATGAATTATTGCTCTCTTGAGTTGGGATATCCGTCTTCTCTTGCACTGGGCACTGATGTTCCTGTTTCTGGTTTTCCAGAGTCCAATAAAAGACTTTTTCATAGACTTTACTGATTTTCCCAACTTTGAACTTGGGCTGAACACCACTGACTTTTTTGGCTTTCAAGTTTCAGACAGCAGCATGGAATTTCTTGCCCTTCAAAGCCATGTGAACCAATTGCTGTAATAAAGCTCTTGATATGTATTTACGAATATCTTCTTGATTCTCTTTCTCTGGAGAATTGTAACACAGAAAACAAATGACAAATGTCGCCTTTCTTTGTATTCCCACTGATGAAATAGAAAGAGGACATGACTAATCTCAACACTAAGCCTAAGATTATGTGATTATGTCACATGAATATGAAAAAAAAAGCATTTAAAATCTTAAGTCCCAAGACATATTTTCCTGGTAGTGTAGCAACAAAAGTCTAATATATAAGCGTATTGCATTAACTGTTGTAAAAATCATCTGTTGACGACATAAGACAAATACAATGATTCAGATCTTCACATATAAACAAAATTAATTTTTCTTATCATTTGAATAAAATTTATAATTATTAAGTAGTTAAATCTATATTCAAATATGTGACCATGATTCTGAGAAACAAAATCTTTTTTTTAAATTTAGAATCTTTAGAAAATTATAAAAGACATGTTGGCTAGATAGTAAAATAACATTGCTACAGGTTTACCCAGGGCAATAGGTAAAGTTTTAGTGATGAACACATTCATAAAACAAAGGCAGTGTCAAAAAAATTACATCATTAGCTTGAAGCAGCACTAAGGTAAACACTTTGTCCACTCATCACGCTTCTGAGTGTCTCCGGAGATTTATACGTAGAAATTATCCCCAAGCTCTGCATTCGGAAGTCATCTTGCCATGACATTTTATGTGAGAAGACTTAGAAACAGGATCAATACTATAGATCAAGTTGGAGAAACTTTTAACTTACTAACTGATCTGTAACCAAGAAGTTTTATAATAGGTTGGTATAATATTAGATATATAAAAAATTAATTATTTCACATACAGCATAAACATTTATAATAAAATCAGTTATTAATTATTTAGAATGTAGTAGGCAGGAGAATTATATAAGGCTAATAAGCTAGAAATATTTACTGTCAAATAACTCTAGTTAAAAAAAAAATTGCATTTGTGTAATTAACCCAAAGTTATTTTACGTACAAAATTACACAGCAAATGGCAATCTGATAGGAAATAAACAGACCTAAATTTTAGGATACAGGCTAAGATTCCAGTCACCAGTTTTCTGAGAAAAGAGAGGAAATGACTATCCATTTTTATTTCCTTTCTTGTTTTTTTTTTTTTTGTTTGTTTCTGAGGGACAGCATTCTGAAAAAGCAACAATTCCTTTTAAAGGCTCCCACAAAATTAGTTCTAGTATTTCTTGATGGCAAGATAATTTTAGGTATGTGTATATTTCTGTATTTGTATTCATGTATATATGTGATAAACAAAGACACACATAAGTATTCTACTAATATACACATATTTGTGTTGCTATTTGTTCAACCTGTGTGAGTTTCAAAGATTCTTATCTAATCGGATAAGTAAATTACATAGAACATAGTAGACTTTTTATATCTGCAATTAAACTCACCTGTATGTCAAAATTGATGTACAATCATGCTATCCAGAGGGGAAGTAGATTTTATAGATGTCCTTTAAAAATTACTAAATGAATACAGTCCTCAGTTGAATGAAAATACCCCCTAAACATGATTCTTGAAAATTTTAAAATTTAATGTTCAGTTACGTAGCCCAGATAGAATCTGGATATAATAGATGACCTTTAAATACCACCAGTGGCAGAAACTTCCAGTGAATAGTTAGGCCCTCAAAATATATTTTTGATAGAAAAATTTTGTTTTATTTGTCTGTAAAAGAAAGTGATTTTGACCTGCTTCATCCAAATTGCATTTGTAAAGAGGATAATATTTTGAAAATTTGAAAGGAGCTGTGTCTTCTTCAGACTTAGAATTGCACTGAATTAGTAGGAGCATTGAATATTTGTGGGTTTTGCATTTATTTTCTGTAATAAATATTCATTTGCGATGCTTGAGATGTCAGAAGCCCTTCCTCCTAGCAGCTGAGGAAAAGAATTTGCAGCTGCTTGATAACTTACTAATAAAGGAAGTCAGAGTCCTCTCTCTTCCAATATAAAAGACAAAAATATATTTACAATTCAGAAATAAACTAGAAAAAAATTATTTTCTAGGGGTCTAACAAAATAAATTCCACTTTATGCACACATATACAAACACATCTGAATACCTGGATTTTGTTATTGTAGCATCCTTCTACATATAGGAAAGTCTAAGACACAAATTTTGTTTGTCTCTGTTCAATGAATGGAAAGGAAAAGCTTTGAAATTATTTATTGCAACATAAAACAGGATGAATACTAACACTTTGACTAAGGATATAGCACCTTCCTTGTAGAACAGGGTTATTGTAAAATAAAATGTCCATTATAGTGTTTTTACTTTACTTTTTTTGTATAAGATGATTCATGCTAAATTCTAGAAAACATCTTAAAAACTTAATTTGAAATGTTAATATTTTTATGTTGGCATAAACATGCATATTGGCCAATGAAACAGAATACAGTGCTTAGCAAAACTCTTTACATCTGTGTTCAATTGATCTTTGACAAAGATGTCAATAATATTCAGTGGGAATAAGACAGTCTCTTCAGTAAATGCTATTAGGAAGGTTGGAGGTCCACATACACATAATGGTATTGGATTCTCATCTCATGTACAAAATCAACTCCAAATAGAATAAAGTCTTAAAGATAAACCTAAAACTATAACAACTACTAGCATAAAACATAGGGTGAAAGTTGCATGATATTAAAACCAGAATTTGAGACAAAATTAGATTCTCTGCTTCTGCTGCAGATTCTCTACTTCTGCTGTATAGGCTACGGATCTCTGCAGTGGAGAAAACCCACTTTAATCTTAGCAGTGAAATCACAATAGGGAGACCTGCTGGCCTCAACTCTGAGGGTTGCAGCCAGAAAAATCAGATTCTTCTCCATGACTACAGATTGGCATGTTGTAGCTCTTAATGGCAGGCTATGCCCCCAGTATCACAGCATACCCCACTAACTTACCGCCAATTTCTTTTTTCCAGGTTCTTGTCTTGCAAATCTGTAGATTGAAATTCATTGGCAAGAGTGAAAAGAATATGATTTATTTAAGTGTTAAGCCTAGAAACAGAACTCTTACGGGTGGCAGATGGAGAGGAGACTCAATAGCAAGATACCGCTTAAGCATGCTGGTCTAGGGGTTTATATGTCTCTTGTGGGAAAGGTATTGTGCCACATTTATGCTCTTCAGGTTTTGGAAAAGTACAAACACTATTAGTTAGCCCTTGAGTCTGAACTTTTGGGTTGGCCCCCACTTCCATCTTCTCCACTCATCATAGTGAGCTGTCACAGGGCAACTGGTATGTTTGCCCTGGCTCCAGCTTTGGCTTGCTGAAGGTCAGGTCCAGGCCAGCATCATGTCTTTGAGCAGCTGCAGCCTGTGCTCCCTGTCTGTGCTCTATCCCAACTAGGTCACCACTGAACTTCTCTGCAGCCACTGGGTTGCTATACTGTCATTTCTCTGTGGGAATTAATGGATTGGCTAAGTGGCTCTGCAGCCGAGAAGCCATGTCAAAACTGGTTGGTCTGGTCATTGATATATGATTGATTACAAAACCCCAGGCAACAAAAGCAAAGGTAGAAAATAGGGCTAAATCAAAATAAAAATTATTTTAGACATTAAATAAAATGATTAATAGAAGAAGAGAGAAGCTATGGATTTGAAGAAAAAATTTGCATGTTGTATATATAATAAAGGATTGATATAAAAACAAAGAACACAAACAACGTAAATGGGAGAAAATATAGCACAGTTCTGAGTAGATATTTTCAAAAAGAAAAGACATATAAATTCTCTAGATCACTAATCATTGGGGAGATGTAAACTAAATCCACAATAATACCTCACATTTATTAGAATGGCTATTTCAAAAAGACTAATAATAACAAGTGTCCATAGAATGTGGAAACAAGTTATCTGTCAAATGTAAATTAGTACAGTCATTATGTAAAACGTTATGGGCATTCCCAAAAAAAAAAAAAAAAAAAAAAAAAAAAACTAGAAATAAGATTATTATATGACCTAGCAATTTCAATTTTTTATATTTATCTGAAAAATTTCAAGTTAGTGATTATTACACTTTGTACACACATATCAAATGATCACACCATACTCCACAAATACATACAAATAAAATAATAAAAATATTTAAAATTTAATATGTTAAAAATAAGTATTCACTCTTATATCTGATGCTGCACAACTCACAATAGCCAAGTTATAGAATCAAATTAATTTTCCATCAAGACATTAATGGATATATAAAATATAAATATTACATATAATGCCTTACATAAATACTATTCACCTTTAAATACGGAATAGTCTGTCATTAGTGAAAACATGGATGAAATTGGACAGCATTAGGCTAAGCAAAATAAGCCAAACTTATTGAAGTATATTTGCATTTATATGTGGAATCTAAATTAATCTAACTCCTAGAGGCAAAGGGCAGAATGGTGTTGCCAGAGGTTGGAGGCTGAAGGGAATGGGGAGATAAATGTCAAAATTATTAAAGGTTCAGTTAGGATGAATAACTGATTTTTTAGGTTAATTGCACAATGTGATGACTCTCATTAAAAATTGAGTAAAGTACATTTCAATATTGTCAAGAGAGCAAATTTCTAATGTTCTCATCATGAAAAAGTTAAATATTTGATTATATATATATATATATATATATATATATATATATATATATATAAATTAAGTGGATTAACATAAATTTTTTGAATAAGCATTTTTAGGGCTCCTGGAGAAACTCAGACATCACACTACTAGTTCCATCATCAGGAACACTTGCATGAACAGTAGCTCTCCCAACAGAAAACAAAAGTCTTTGTCATAAAAAAAAAAAGCCATCTCCAATGTTACTCCAGCATAAAGAAGAATTAGGAGTAGAAAAGATAATTCATAGCTGCCATACACAAGCCAGGAAAGCTGATTACTCTGATGGATCCTCCACAGGACTGGAGTTGTAGCTCAGTGGCAAAGCACTATCCTGGCATGCATGAGTTCCATCCTGGGTCCCATCCCCAGAGTGTGTTCCACCCCACCCCCCATGCTGCACACATGTGATTGTATTCCATTTTTTTTTGAGATGTTTTGATTGGAATTGAAATGAGAATAATGTATATGTGAGTCAAATCATCAGTATTTTTTGGTTTTTATGCCTAATATTTACATTTCAGAGCTAGGTCTTAATCCTTTGGTTGACAATGATTATCTGAGTTTTGCAGATTTGTTCTTTAACTGGCAGAAAACCTTTAACTTACCAGTTCTTGAACTGGTAAGAAAACCACTTACAGCTCTTCTTGGGGGTGAGAGTTTTCATATCTAACTCTAAATTTCCCTGCATTGTCTATTGCATTTTCCTGAGATCCTAAGAGAAGTCATAAAAAATGAGTGGAAGTTTATTGGTATCAGTAATTACCTGTGTTTTAATGTGTGGTTATCTTTGTACATAATTCTAACAGAGAAATTTCTATTAAATCTTAAGTACTACTTGAAAACAATATGCCAAAGATAATTAATTTCATAAAGAACAGCATGAACTTATAATAACAGAATGTAATTAACCCTAAGCGATAAATTTTATTTTGTTGTTTTGGATGGACTATAAAAGCAAGTATCTACTACAAAATAATTTTAATGCATTTTATATCTTAAAATCATAGGCAAATCACAGACAAAGATACATTTCTGGATCTATTTCTACATTTTATGAATTAGTTAACTAAGTTTACTTTGAAAGGTACACTTTGACAATGTTTTTTTTTTTTAATTTTAAACAAGAGCAAATATGAGTCAGTACTATCAAAATAAGCATGTTTACACATATATAGTATAAAATCACAAATAACCATTATTTTTGAGATTTTTTTTAATTGGAAAATACTATGATATATTATTTACAACTGTCTGAAGGTGAAATTGAATGAAAGTAAGTATGATATGAAGAAATATTCTTCAAGAATTATTTCTGTAGAGATTTGATACTTCTTAAATATGGAACTAAAATATATTTGTATGTGATGCAATAAACATTTTATATAGCAGTAATAAGAATCTTAATTAAAAATATTTTTCAATATTATTTGAGCATTGAAGAAAATGATACACAGAGCTCCTATTAGTTTATAACAAAGCACTTGATGCAGAAATAAAAACAATCCTTAAAATACAACTTAAATAAAAACATTTTCCACACGTCAACTTACATTCTATAAAATTACTTTATATCTGTATGATATATTCAAACAATGAAAGTAAAAATCACATTTTAATTGTAATACTTTAGTGTGTGTTTATGAATGTTAGAGTCTGTAAACAAGTCAAGATGGTGCCTGGCATTTTTCAGAGGAAGTGGTTTGTGAAGTAATGCCAGTGAGCCATTAAGTGTGGAGATTCCTTATTGGTTGACTGCTGTATCTAGTTTATGTTAATTAAGATAAGCTGTGTGGAATGTATATATACCCCTCCGGTCCTATGATAAACGGCTCCCACTCCTGCTGTATCAATGTACACAAGTTGCTCGTCACCCCCTGGTTATTTTGCTACAGCCGGACTGTAGCATATGCATATGTCTGTCTGAAAAGAAATTATAAGCATAAATCACAATTTTATAATACTATAAAGGAATAATGCCACCTATGCATATGTTTCCCAGGAGTCCATGGACGGAGGTGAGAGTGAGTAGGAATGGAAGTTTCCATATTTTGCCTTTACCAATCATCCTTCTGTATCTGGCTACTTGTATCTGAATCTCTCATCTCCTCATTTCAGAACTAGGTCTTAATCCTTTGGTTGACAATGATTACCTGAGTTTTGCAGATTTGTTCTTTAACTGGCAGAAAACCTTTCCTTCCGTTTATCTCCAGTATCACAGGCAGGAGCATAGTGGATGCTTCTAACTTATCAGTAGGCATAACATTGAAACCAAAGTTTCCAAGAATAAAAATTTACACCAAAGTGAACTTTCAAATAAGAAACTAGTAAATTTAGCTTCCCATACACTGTTTTAATAATCTGTTGGGTCCAATGTGCAACTTCTTCTGGAAGAATTTCAACCATTAATCTTACCCATGTTCATTTCAAATGTGGTGATCACTATCAGATTTTAACTTAAAATTTTAAACGTTATTAAAAATCACTATATTTGAGGATTAAAAATTGACTAATATCTGAAGTCATATCATTGACATAAAAAGAGGTTTACATAGTAAAATAAAAATTTGTTTTATTTTTTTCAGCATCTTTGATGAAATAATCTGGATACTTAAAAATAAGCAGAGCAAGAGAGTTGATTTTACATAGGCATAAGAAGCCCTAATAAGAAAGAAAGTGGGTCTCAATTGTGAAGGAGAATGGCAGACATAAAACTGAAACTGATAAACATAGTTAGAATATTAAAGTATAAGAGAAAAATGTACTAATTAATGGCAGAAATTCTCCTTAAAAATAATGGTTTCCAGCAGAATGCAAAGGCAGAGAAATTGAGAGGTCTGGAAAAGGTCAGTAATCCAATTAAAAATTGCCTGTCTCTAGTCATAATTTCATGCCTGGTCAAAGAAACTGGGCACCCACAGTAGATAAAAAAGTTAGTTCTCCTTTAAATTAATTTTTAAAATAAATATAGATCTGTGCAACATTTAGTGAGGAAAGAGAGAATTTGAGAATATTTTTCCTATAAAAGAGCAATATGTATAATAAGTAAAATTATATATAGTGAAATATAATATTAAATATTTAAATTTACTATAGATTATAAAGGTATGATGAATATTTTGAACAGAAAATTCACATGATGAGCTTTATCAAATAAAAAACTACTTATTCCACATAAATAAAACTGGATTTAATCATTTATAAACTGTAATTCTAACCTCTTATAAGGGAATGATTAGACTGTTATAATTATGAAATGATGCAAAAGTTCTTAGAGGTGTATGGGATACACTTAAGTATAAATAAATGTTAATAATTCTTAAATTTCCTCATCAAATTTCATCAAACGAATGCATATGTATAGTTTTGTGGTCTTTTTATCAAAAATACCCAAAGTCAAATGTGTTTCTACTTTAGAAGTTGGCACCATTTGTAAAAATGGAATTTATTAATATTCCCATTGCTATAAAATAAGTGAATATGGAAAACTATCTCCCTAATTAACCTAACACTGAGAAAACTACCTGATTGATGTAGAAAAATAAGAAGCTCTCTTGTTGTATTGTTAATACCAGACAAATGAAAATCAATAGTATTCTTAATTTTACATGTGCTAAGATAAACAAATTTAAGTCTGTTTTAGTTGTGTTTATAATCATTTGGAATTAAGTTATCCCTTAATTCCTGTTTTCTGAAGAAATCCTGTAGATGTATTTAAATCTATAACTATATTCTAATCATTGTAAAGCAAAAGTAAATAACTTTAAAGATCAATGAATAATGTCTCATTGTGTATATAATATTAAGAAAGATCAATGAATAAGCAAAAGACTAGGGAGATACAAAGATTAAATAGACCAACACTGATTTTAAAATATCAATCCCTATGTAAAAGAAGGATAAGTAATATGTCTGTATTATCTCTTATCACTGAATGTGGAATCCCAATTTTTTTTCCAAATAAGAAGCTTAATAAATAATAAAATCATAAGGTCCTTTATGTGTAATATATATAACATAATAAACATGTTTACTGAAAGCCACTTCTACAAATACTTCCACTCCAAATGTATAAGAACAATAAAATTAAGCTACTAGTATTTGATAAACAAGTATGCTGCTTGAAAAGTAAATTGTACATAAATTGTATACCTCCCTTTTCTTTTGTAAGTCATAGTGTGAAGGACACAGTACACAATGTAAGATACGGAAATATTATCTCTGGAAAAGTCTTTGACTGCATAAGTACAATGTAATTGAAGGAATTCCTGACTAACAAATATTATTTTTAATCCCCATTTTAAATTTACTTTTATATGACAAAAGGACTAGAATACTTTTCTATGTAAGACTTTTATATAGAAATTAGATTTTTAATTTTTAACTTTAAGAAAGAAGATACTTTGCGAAAAATCACATATAGATGATCTAAGCTGTTGTACTTCCCTAATGGAATAGCAATATACTGTTTTATATACTTATTTTTCAATGAAAAATCTCTGTCATTCTGAAAATAGTGATGCATACATAAGTACCTGCTCATTATCTTTTCAATCAAAATTCTTTCCAAATAGATCTTTCTTTGATAGAGCTATAAGAAGCTCAATTCAATTTATTTTTATATTGAAAGTTTATACAAAGTATCATAAAATATGACATACCCAGAATTAAAACAAGAAATACCTCATTGTCTCAGAGCAGCATTTGACATGTACTACCAGAAGACAAAGATTGCAGATAAATTGGTGTATAAGGAAAGAATATTGAAATTTAAGACAGCTTATTAAAATAACTTTTATTCTCTCTGAAAGGTGGAAATATAAAAAGGGATTGTATTTTCATTGATGAAAGGAGGAAGGAAGTATGAAGTTACGATGTAACAAAGTAGTTCTTTGACAAGGAATAGTTTGTTCAAAAACCTGAGTATATTTATTTTAAATTGAGGTGTAGTCTGTATATAGTAATTTCACACCTTCAAAATGTATAGCTCATTGTGTGTTGACAAATGAACTCAGTTCTGTACCTTTTCTTTCAATCAAAATACAAAATTAATCCATTACCCCATAAATTTCACACAGAGTCCTGTTCAGTCAATTCCCACTCCCCATTTCACCCTCAGATCCCAACAGTTCTGCCTTTTTAAGAATGTCATATAAATTGAATCAAGGTGCAGCCCTTTATGCCTGACATCTTTCATGGAACATTATATTTTTTTATATCCATGCATGTATTAATAGTTTGTTCCTTTTGATTGTTGAATGACATTCACTATATAATTGAATAGACCAGAATTTACCCAATTTCATTGATGAATGTTTTGATTATTTGCTATTTTTCTCAATATGAATAAAGCTGCTGTGTATATTCAAGCATAATCATTGGCATTAGCCTATTATTTCCTGAGACAAATACCTAGAAGTGGAAAATCTAAGTCACATGTTAAGTGCATACAGCAAGGAAATGATCTATTAGTTTTCCCATGGTAGTTGCGATTTTTTTCATTCCCACTAACAGTGAGTAAGAATTCACATTATCATAGGTATGTATGTGTGTGAGTGTGCATGTGTGTATATATCATAAAGGTATCACCAAAATTCTGATAGAGTTAATAAGTAAATTTGGGTAAGATTGCAGTATCCACAAACAGTAGAAAAATTAAAAAAAGAAATTTCATAATATTAACAGCAGATTAGAAAAATCAGAAGAATAATCGATGATCTTGGAAGCGACAACAGAAAGCAAACTGCAAGGACTCATGCTGAGTAAATACTAATGTGAGATCCTTCTCAGGTTCATAAATGGTAAAATGCAGGGGGGAAATGTTTGTTTAACAATTTGAGAAAGAGGAGTAAATAAGACCTTTTTATGAAAGGCTTGAAAGCCTGGCTAGCACATTATGACTTACTTGTAGACAGCAGGAGTTGGCCAAGCACTTTTCTAGCAGGTGGGTGCTATAATTAGAAACATGCATGATGTCTCCATCATATCCCAGAAATGTGTGACTGCAAAGGACTGCCTGCCTCTGGGAGTCAAATCACTAAGAAAAACACAAATACACCTATTTAAGAAATCTACATAATTTTACCCAATACAATTCAGGTATTCATTTCTCCACAGGACCATGCCAAATCTCCCACTGTACTATGCACATTGGGACAAAGCTGTTGCATTTTCAGAAAACAAACATTAAGGAGATCCTGACACCATGATTTTCAAAGTTGGAGATCATTATCTCATTAAACAGTGTGCTGTTGCCTGGCTTTGCGTGTATTCCCATCCCAAAGATTGAATAATGAATACAATTATAGCAGTAGGGAAGCTGACAAGACAATCAGGGGAAAAAATAAACTCTCACAATTATGGATATTAGTTGATCAGAGTGACGGTTATTTACCTACATGAAGTGAAAGGTTGGTTTTCTTTTTTTTTTTCTTTAAAACTGCTTTATGCTTAGGGAAAAACTAGATGAATCATTTCAATTACAATTTTCAGTTAAATGAAATAACAAATATAATTCTACAAAATGTTTTGAGGACTTACAATTAGGGTGATGGAAGGTCCTGGTTTACTGGAAGATAATTTTGTTTTATGACTCTTGTAATGTCTGACTAATGAATACTACATGCCTTTCCCCTCTCAGAACTGCTCCTGCTGGATTTTGAAACATTTGTTCAATTAGCATTACCGTAAAGGACAGTAGTGTGCCCTGTCAAAATAATTCCAATGAAAATAGAAGGGAAACAATGTTTAGAATTTGGTTTTCATGTGGTAATTTTAAATGTTCCTCTGCAATTTCATGTAATTCAAGTATGATAAGCCCTTTTGATGGTTTTATTTTCCTTGGTTTACTAAGAAAATATAGGACTCTAGAGAATTCTCTGGAACATCACTTGAAGACATCTGTAACCACTTCTATGATAGTGTAGCTATTAAGTAACTATGAATATAGGCTTGAGAATCAGGCTGCCTTGATTTGACCTCTAATCCTGCAATATTTATGGAATGATATCAGGCAGATCACTTAAACTCTGTAGGGATGTAGTTATACCATTTGCAAAATAAGGTTTTATGATGTTTGCAAGAATTGAATGTATTAACATTATAAAGCTATTAGATAATACTTGGCTCATTGTCAGAACTATGTACTTGTCTACTATAATAATAATATTTTATATACCATATTAAGAGAAAATAAAAAGATTAATTTATATTTTTTTTTCTCAAGTGTTCAAATCAATTATAATTCTGTTTGGAGGAAAAGGTAGATGATGGTGGATTTTCAGACCCCATGGAAGAAAATGCATATAAACTATGAAGTGACTATCCTTTACCAAGAGACTGATAATTGAACTCTATCCACCTTAAGAAATAGAACATATCAAAATAATAAGGGAACTTTTATGAATATGAAGCCAAACACTATTAGAGGAACTATCACTTTAAAGAGATGATCACTGGAATCATCATGAACTATTATGCTTACATTCTCAAGACTTTAAACCAATTGCACATTTTACCTAAACCCATACCTGTTATGAAATCATTTCTCATCTGCCCACAAGCTGGAGTCCAGAAAAGTTTAACTCTTTTCTTTTAGTTTCTCATGCAGCAAATTTAAAAAGTGAAATTTAAATAGTAAGTTCTTGGGGTAGGAGGCAGGATTCTCAGGGAAGCTTTTTTTTTTTTTTTTTTTTTTTACCAAACTCACATTTAGGAGTAAATGATGTCTCTTTCACTTTCTTCTGCTTTGAAACAGAAAATGCAGTCTGGAGATTTAGTGGAAAAATTTTCAACCATGAAATGTCCAGCAGATATGTTAAGTAAAACAGAAGGTGTTGAATCCCAGCAGCTTGGGAGGCTGTGACAGGAGGATCACGAGCTCAAAGCCAGCCTCAGCAATGGCAAGGCCCTTAGTGACTCAGTGAGACCCTGTCTCTAAATAAAATACAAAATAGGACTAGGGGTGTGGCTCAGTGGTTGAATTCCCCTGAGTTTAAAAAAAAAAAAGGAAAAAAGGGGTAGTGGTGATATTCTTGGCTTGTTCACAAGTTCTGGGCTGCTACCTTGAATTGGGGAAAAAGCTATCTATTCACTTAAGCCATCATTAAATGAGTTTTCTGTTAGTTTGTTTGCCTTAAATACATTTCTAAATTATTAGAGAATTTAAGAGGACTATAATTTTACCCTAGCTAGAATCACAAAATCTTGAATTTTGTATGCATGAATTTTGAATTCATGGATTTTTAACTTATGAATTAATTTGAGGATGTGAAACACACTAGGAACTTCATCACACTTTGGAGGAGAATTTGCTAATATTCCAAGTACTTCACAAAATGAAATCACAAGGAATGCAAAGAAGGAAAATTAAGCACAACTGATTAAGTCATACAATAGTAAAGATTATAAGTATATGTAAAAAACAAAAAAAAAGCCTTCAAGAAACCATTGCTCACAGATGCTAAATTCCACACAACCAAAAGTGTTAGATTATGGATATTTTGTTCTTCAAATATATGCACTGCCCTTTGTCATTACAAATGTATAAGAATTGTTTGTTGATATTGATTTCATATTTTATTGTCTATATAAAATCAGAAGTAAAAAGTAAGTAGAAGCAGGATATGGCTCTCTTTTTACACTAAAGTGTCATTGTCTAAAGAAAGTCATCTCATCTTAATGAAATTTTCACTAATTGTTGCTGAAGAACATTGAATAGGGTTTAAGTTAGTTATAGAGACCTTTAAATTTAATTCAAATAAGTTAAGGATATATTTTACATGGCAAGAATAGAGCTTATTTAAAATAATAAAATTCTACACACATAGATCTATGAATAAATATGTCATATTTTTAGAAGACTTAACAAAATTAAGATTCCATTTCTCCCTAAATCTGCAAATAGGATTGATGCAACCCCCCACCCCCAACCACAGAAGTATTTTTGTTTGGGAATAGAGTGATATGCAAACACATTCATATAGAAGAATAACTTACAGAATAAATGAAATAGGGAGGCATATTCAGTCAATATTATAATATTGTAAACATGTATTAAGGCAGTTTAAAATCATGGAAAGACAGTAGAATAGAAAAGTCAGTCCAGAAACCCAACCAAACTTGTTAGTGCTTTAATATATGTCACGTATATTTAATTTCTAGGATTTTAGGGGGAAAATGTAGTGCCACAGACCCCAAAATGTCACATTTTGAGATCTATATTATTCTGCCACCATTATGGTCATTTATCTAACTTGTCTGTAGTCATTCATTGGCCTCTGCAACTCCAGTCTCTCATTACCATGATGCATAATGACTGTAGATCAGGTAACATTACCCACCCTTATGCTTTAAGGACCTCTCCACTACTATGGCTTATTTCATTACTATAGGGGTCAGTGTTTATGGAAAGGGCATGACCATTGTCTTCCTTGAAATATGTGGTCAGTGTGGGGAGAGATGAGGGTGAAGTTTTCTCCCCTGATTAATCTGCTCTGACATCCATGCATTTTGGGGTACCTTTTTGTATATGCTACCGAGGGAATTATGGCTTCTTTTCCTCCTTGAATGCAGGCCAAATTAAATTCAGTTTCAATCAGTTAACCAAGACAACTACTAGAGTCAATTCTTTTTGAAGCATCTCATAAATGTATTGTAAAGATCAGAATCCATTTCAAACTGATTTCCAGCATCAAAGTCTGTTTTCACTTTATAACATGTGATGGTAAAATATAATAAAAGAAATTGAAGGAAAAAAAAACATGATAGAAATGCCAATATTATCATGGCATTTAATATATTTTAGCACTTCTCTATAAGGTAATTATCATAAGAATAATACAAGGATGTTGAGGATGTTTCAGGAATCTTCAGTTCTTCACTGGTGAAATGCTTTTGTTAACTGCTAATGAAAAAACAAGTAGTTAATTATAAAGTGACAGCCATTGAGCTGCAAATTTTAGTACTTTCATTTCAGCAACTGATTGTTACCATCTCAGAATCTTTAATGGCGCTGCTTGTTCTCAATCTGAAAAGAAATTATAAAACATGCCTCCACTATTTTGATTGAGTGTGAAAATGGTTGTCTGTAAAATAAGTATCATTTTCATTATATTCAATTTAAATTTTTTAACCACCAACCCTTATTATGAAAGAATACCTTGGCTTGTCGATTACTCATGGGGACAAGAGATGTATGTACATGTACTTTTATTTTGCCCAACAATGACAGTTCTTTTTCCAGGAACTTTCCACAAAGGATACCAACATTCCCTATAGCAAATTATTTGTGAATCCCAATCTCTGCTGTCATCTGCTAAACAATAGGAAGGAAAAAGCTTACATAAATTTATTAATTTTTACTTATTTTTAATACTTTGATAAGCTTTAGACCTCTACCTATTGTGGTTTTCTATTTTCTTGGATAATTTTCTCTATAAAAACAATTAGTCATTTGCTGTCTGAAACTATTATCAGAACTACAAAGGGAAGTTGTTATGAGGGAAAAGAGAGGAACTGGAGAATTAAATTGACCAAATTATGTTATGTGCATATATGAATATGTCACAATGAATCATACTATATTATGTATGATTATAATGCACCTATAATGCCAAAAGTCAAAAACAAAAATTAAAACTAACAATCAGAAATCTTACAGAATTGCCATCCCTCATGTGACAGAACCATGTATCAATTGCTTTCATGCTGTATTTTCTGCATTTCAGAGGATAAAAATACACTTAGAATGATTCTAAAAAGGTAACAACTGTTTTGGAATAATTACTTACTAGGGCAGCTAAGCAGTTCCATGATGGACGCTTCTCTTAGATGATCTCCATAGGAATATGTAATATACACTCTGGTCAGAATGTAAACAACGGAATGCAATCTGAATTCCACTACTTCATTCATCTTTCAGAACACTTTTCAAAGAGTTCATTGATTCTAACTTCCTTCATTTCTGAAATGAAGTTCAATAAAGCCAAGATGCACTTTATCTTCCAAAAGTGATATGTTAGAAAATTCCTCTGTTGGATTTAATTAGGTGAGATGTCTGCAAATGCATAATTAGTTCACTCAGCAAATGAGTTCAGAAATGTTTCTCAGAAGGCAGCTTTATTATATTTTCACCTTCAGGACTCAAGAGGAAACATTATTTTTTAAATAAATACTTCCAATGAAATTGCACTTCTTCCACTGGTATAATTTGAAATAAAATAAACAGCAAATAAGACTTAATAAAATCATCTTTTATCAGTAATTTATCTTTTAGTGCAAGTTTTTATTCATTATTAGGAATTTTATTTTAAAAAACATTTCTTTGGTTAAATGGTAGATACAAAATTTAAGGAGCTATTGCTTAGAAATAGCATACATATTCTACTTTCAATAAGATAACTCCAGATAAAAGTATACTGATCCTGTTCTTCATAGTGTACAGAAATGGGGAAATATTACCACTAAAAAAAGCATCTGCTGTAGCTTTTCTGTGTATTATATTTACCTGGCTATAGATCTCATTTCTATTCCTAATTTGCTAAAAGTTGTTATAAGTGACTAGCTCTATTTTATCACATTTAGCTAGTATCTATTTAAAAAAATGAAAGTAAGCCCAGCATATCCATGGATTCCTCATTCTTGGATTCAACCAAACTTGAATCAAAAATATTAAAATAATGTTGTCTTTTCAGAACATGTATAGTTTTTTTTCCTTATACTTATTTTCTAAATATTACAGTAGTATCATGATTTCCTAGCACTTACATTATGTATTATAAGTTATGTGGAGATGATTGAAAGAATACAGGGGAACATACACAGGTTTTATGCAAATACTACATATTCTGCATAAGAAATTTGAACATCCTCAGATTTTGCTATACTTGGGACAATGAGGTGGCTGGTAATTCTGGAACCAGTTAAGTACCTCATATGTGCCAAGAGACCACAGATGATTCCCATGTTGTTGGTACAGGAAGAACACTCCACATTTTCTTTTCTTTTTTCTTTTCTTTTCTTTCTTTCTTTCTTTCTTTCTTTCTTTCTTTCTTTCTTTCTTTCTTTCTTTCTTTCTTTCTTTTTTCCCCCTTTTTGGCGTCAGAGATTGAAAGCAGGGGTGCTTAACCACTAAGCCACAAATATTTGTTTTTTGGTACTGTGGATTGAATTTAGGGGCACTTAACTACTGAGCCACAACTCCATTCCTAATTTGTATTTTATTTAGAGACAGGGTCTCAGTGTGTTGCTTAGAGTGTTGGTTTTGCTGAAGCTGGCTTTGAACTTATGATCCTCCAGTTCCAGCCTCCTCAGCTTCTGGGATTACAGGAATGCACCTCTGGACCCTGCTCAGGGACCACGTTTTGAGAACACTACTTAGGTTTCACTCAGGTGAAGATTTTTTTGGTGGCAAACTTGCCTGGGTTTGGCTTATTGAAATGTATCTTCTTTTGCTATTTTTCTATCATTTTGTTTTTTATTGCAGGTCTGGGGCTTAAACCTATTATTCTTGAATGACACTTTCCCTGGATTCACCATTCTAGCTTGACAGTTAAATTTCTTCCAGATTTTTAACTATATTATTTCACATATTTATAAATGTTTTTGGTTTTTGAAATGTCAAATGTCAGTCCAATTATTTTTCCTTGTAAAAGGCTATCCTTTTTTTTCTCTAGATATTTCTCTGAAATATCTCTTCAGATCTGTGTTAGATTTTTCTTATTGCTGTAACTAATTTTAGTTGCTAAAAAAACTCCACAAACTTATTATTTTACTGTTGTGTAGAAGTTTAAAAGTTACTCAGAAAGCCAAAATGAAAGTCAACAGGAATACACTTCTTTCTAGAGTCTATGGGAGATAATCAATTTCTCTTCCTTTTTCAAATTTATAGAAACTTCCTGCATTCCTTGGATTAAAAATCTCTTCCTTCATCTTCAGAGATGGGAACAAGAAGTCGTGTTCTTATGTCACATTTTCCTGACTATAAGCAGGGAAGATGTTGGAATTTTGAGGATTTGTGTGATTATAGTAGGCTCCTCTGGAAAAAAAAAAAATCTAACAACACCAATTATCCTTAATTACATCCAAAATATCCCTTTGTCATATAACAGGACATGTTCACAGGTGCCAGGGATTAGGATATGAACATCTCTTTGTTACTATTAGGCTCCCTACCACAGTATGACTGTGGTTTTACCATTCATTTATTCTTACTTGCTCTAATTGCAAAGTGTGGACTCCTATAAATTATTATTTGTATATGAATTTAATCTAGAAATGTTTGTAAACTGTAAATTCTCTGTTCTTATTCCGAGATGCTGTATTTCAATTATCTTTCTCTTTTTTATATATACTTTATTTCTTTTTAATCTTTTCTTTAGCTTTATACTCTTTTGTATGAATTCTGAAGATCTTACCTTTTTTATGGATATTAATCATCACTTCTATATCTTTTTTTAAAATTTAAATTTTTATTTCTTTATGGAAATTTTATCTTTTTATGTTTAAAATACCATTTTTCTACTTATTTTACATCATCAATTTTATGTTAATATCTAAAATTATTTTATATCTTTAAATATATGTGCTACATTTATTGTGTGTTCTTTTTAGGAATTAAAATAAAAAAATGTATATATGAGTCTGATTTAGCTGACTCAGGCTTCTCCTGACTAATTCATTAATGCATTCTGTATGTTTTTGGTTTTGTTTTTCATGAGCTCATAAGCCTTAACCTATGGTTTGGAATTATACTAAAATTATTTAAAATGGTTTATTTGGGTGCTTGGTTATACCCTCAACTTTGTTTCAGATTTTACTTTGTTAAATGTGTTATGATATATACAGTCTTAAAGGTGAGTCTTTTTTTATTTACTTGTTTATTTGTTTGCACATTCCTACATACTTAATATTTATCTATCCTTTTTATCTTCTTCCTCTGGATTTGTTAAAAACTAATATCAGAATTGCATAAGACTGGTTCTGTCTTTAAAACTGATTTTGTGGCCCTACACGTTTAAATTTTTGAAACTTAAATTAGTTTTAGAATTTGGAATGCTTAAAGTTTTATTCCTAGAGACGTCAAATCTTTGTGATTTAGATAGGAACAACAACAACAAATAAACAACAATAGCAAAAACACCAATGATTCAAACTATAAATCTGACAAAAGCAAACCATAGGTTAAATAAAAATAATGACATTAACAAAAACAAAAAATAAAAAGATATAAATGATTTATGCCACATTAAATTCTGTCAAATGTAGCACATAAATCAAGGCTTTGATTAATATGAGACTAGAGGTAGGTACCACAAGTCACCATTTACAAAGCTGCCAGGAGGATATAATAAAATATATTTAGCATGAGATCGTTTTAACACTGAAAGCAGTGGATTTGTTAGTTCACATTTATTGTAAAGTTATATAACAACATCTATAAGCAAGGAAAAAAAAACACTTAACCAGATAGCTAAGGTGAATTCGTGATCAAGTGAAGTTTTAGAAGTTCATTCATGTTGCCTTTACAATGTTCTTCAGATCACGTTAATATCTCCCAGCTACTCAGAATAAAACCAGAAAAATCTTTTACCCATACTTACATGATTTGCTATATTTAATGCTTACCTTCTCTAAATGAAATGTTAAAGTTATTTAAAATTGACTTCTGAGTCATTAGTCACATAAGATTCATCACACTTAAAATGTAAAATTTAATCTAATTTGTTTTATTAGCTATAGTTTATTACATTTCTTAAATATAGTTTTTGATTCTATTACATGTCATTTTTAATATTTGTTTATATAAGAAAGTGGGGAATTAGCAGAATTCTTTTTCTTCACTTTCTACACTTCAACAAATTTTCTATAAAGAGCTGATGAGTTCCTCAATTAATCTGGAGAAGAAAGGAAATGATAGCAATGAACAAATGGTTTTTGATGTCATGGAAATGATGATGATGATGATGATGATGAAGTTCAGCTTTAAGAGTGATGATTTGGA
Source organism: Marmota monax (assembly GCF_021218885.2). Taxonomy (NCBI): domain Eukaryota; kingdom Metazoa; phylum Chordata; class Mammalia; order Rodentia; family Sciuridae; genus Marmota; species Marmota monax. Next base: position 5,424,306 of record NW_026695209.1, on the reverse strand, counting down.
AGTTGCTTTATGGAAAGAGGAAGAGTGAGTGACCCCAATACCAGGCTTTGAATATCAGGAAGAGATGATAATAAGAGAGGTTTGGGAAATCAGCCTATTCTGTAACAGGCAGGTTTCTGATTATGACAAGAAAGTGGAGAAAAGACTTGGAAATGTGGTAAGGGTCCAGGGCAATTTGCTGATCACTGAATAGGATGTCCATAAAGAAGGAAGCTTGAAGAAAGGAGAAAGTTTTTTTTTTTTTTTTTTTTTTTTTTTTTTTTTTTTTTTTTTTTTTTTAAGGACTCAAGAGGTATATTATAGCTGAGTGAGAACAAAAGATAACAGAATATATTGAGTCAAAATCATAAATGTGATGTGAATTAACCCACTTGTGGAAGGCTGAATGTACTTCCATAATTGTTTGCATAAGTACTGAAGATGTGGATCACTAATAATGTTTGACAAAATCAATGGGAGTGGAGGGAGATTGAAAACAGGCAATATATATATATATATATATAATTTTTTTGCTCACGTTGTGAGTGTGTGTCTGTGTGTGTATGTATGTGAGTGCATTTAAAAGATTTTATACACACATTCTTTAATGAAAACAGACAGATACAACCACAGACATTTTAGCATAATGTCCTTTTTTATATTTTAGTATATTAAAAAGGAAAATACTGGGCATAGTGCTGAGAGGAGAAAAGAGATGCTGTTTGAAAATTACAAAAATAAAAAAGGGGGGCTGAGTATATGGACCCTTCTATTGCACTTCATTTAAAAATCAAATCAATGTTATTCACACACAAAAAAGAAATCTATGGACTTAAAATTTTTCCATATTTTTTTCTTTTAAAGAATAATTTAAATTGGATTTTTAACATCTTTTATAAAAACTTCCCTATTCTTGCTTATATTTTTCTGTTTGAACAATTGCATGTTATTATAATTATAATAAATTGATATATTTTATATGACAAATAAATTATGAAGAGAAGAAAGTACATAAGTGTAAGTAAAAGAAAGGGGAATAATATCTACTAACATAATTATAGGTAAATATATATTTTATTATTATAATTAATAAAGAGTAAGAAATTCTCATTAAATTTCTTAAGCATAAATATTTTTTATATTTTGATAATTTATAATTATCTTTAATTTTATAACACGAATTACTTCCTTTGGGCTAGTAATATACATAACCCTTTTCACTTCTTTTATTTGATGATTTATTAAGAATTCTAAGCGATAGATTTAAGTTCAAGGGTAATAAAAGAGCATTTAATAAAACTGGTAAGACATTTGTGCAGGACTGCAATTTGCTGTTTACATATGTCCATCTCCCATTATTCTGGAAGAATTTTAAAGATCTAATGTCATGGCAATTCATCTCTGTAATCTCAATATACGGTATAGTGTTAGCATAGGAGAAAAATTCTAAAAATACTTGTGATATGAATACAAATGTCTTAATAAAAGCTGCATTACTTAGTGATTACACTGATGTTAATGTAAAAGTAGTTCTATGATGACCTTAACAGTTTATCTCCTCATTCAAAATAAAATATGATTTGACTTTTGACCCCAAATTGATAAGAACATGTGTTAAAGTTTCTAAAACATGCTTCATGCTCCAAAAAGCATAATGAATTTTATATTTCCTGAATAACTGGAAGAAAGCAAGTTGAAGACTACAAACATGACATAAATGATAACTAGAGGAAACATCAATTACCCTGATTTGATCAGTATAGATTGCATACATTTATTGACATATATTACATTGCATTAGAAAGTCTAAATCCAAATACCAGATAAAATTTTTTTGAAAATACCGTTTTCTTACACCAACTTCAACTACTAAATATTTTCAATAAACATGAAAGTATTTTCTTTTTCATTAACATAATAGATCACATTTGCTGAGCTTCTGATAATTGTAAATATTTATATTTTATATGGGTCTAACTTGAAAGTTTAGTATTTTCCCTGTTGAAAAATGATGATCAGTGATAGGCATGCTTTCAGATAAGTCACAATAAGAATTATATATTGATGACTACTGTAACAGCAATATGTTACTTAAAACAAATGCTGAAAAGTAAACCATAGACAAGGCAAAAAGGCTCAAAAGTGTATTAAGAAGATCATCAGCTTTTATAAATGTGAATTCTCAATTTCATTTTCAAGTAGGGTTCTACATGGGTTAGTTTGTAATTTTATCTTCAATAATATATTGAGGAAAATGGCCATTAGGCAGAGGCAGGAGATGAAATCTCAGGAGTTGGTTATGGCCTGAAGCAATGGTTCTCAACCAAAAAAATCATCTTACTTAGGAATGTCTGAGACATTATCTATGCCCCACCTGGTACCCAGTGAAGGATTCACACTGGAGATGGTCTCAAACCATCTGTGTTTATACACCCTCAAGTTGATCTGCTGTCCTCCACAGTTTAAGAAACTTTCCTTGCTCTAGGTGGCTCCAGAGTTTCCTACACAATATACCCGAAGGAGGAAGAAACAGGTCCTTTGCCATATATTTTATGTTTTGAGTTTTATTGCAGAAGTTTTTCACACAAGTACAACATGTTTTTCAAAACAGTAAAAGAAACTATTATGTTTAAGCCATACACTTTCAACTTAACCAATACAAAACCTGGGTGATTTTGTTTCATCTATTTAATCTATACCTTCACTTTCTGCATCACATTTGGATGGTTTACACACATTTTACAGGTATGGCAAAACCTCCAGACATTTTAGAACACTATTAGTGCAATTTAAACAATTTTATAATGTGCATAAGAAGGATCAAGGTCAGGGATAGAGGTGAGTGCATGTAGTCCCCAACCCTTCTAGTATAGCCTGCGAAACAGTAGTTTGGTTTTAAACTTCTGTAGTAACACTCAGTATGATTAAATGTGGCTCTCAAATACTTTCCTTCATCTACACCAAGTCATCAGCCAAAGTAAAGTATCTCTCCCAGTCCCTTTATAGAAAGCAGCACCACAGGCTACATGCAGGCTGTGGCGATATGGACCAGGGCTGATGCAGCATGGAGAACGTACCAGGAAACCTATTTAGACTTGTTGTTACACAGTTTAAGAAACAGTCTGTAACTTCAGCAGCTCTGGAGAATGAGGCAGGAGGATTGCAAGTTCAAGACCAGCCCAGGCAAAAGGTAAGACCCTATCTAAAAAATTCAATTTAATAATGACTGGGAATGTAGCTCAGAGGTAGAGTGCAGGCCCTGGGTTCAATTTCCAGTATTGCAAAGAAAGGAAAAAAAAAAAAAGAATCTGGATTCAGAGAAGGCTCTTATAAGACTAGCATATAAACCATATGGTTGTAGTAAAGTAGGACTTTATTAGCAGTACTTTACTATCTATAAAACAGAACATGGATATCTGACAATGTACCCTACAATGTCTGAGATAGATGCAAAGAGCCATCAAGTCTCAAAGAATCCATGGAAACAAGGTGACATTCAAAAGGGAATAAAATAAAAAATACACACACACACACACACACACACACACACACATATACTATTTTGACAAGGTATCTGGACAGCAGACAACTGTAGATAATTACCAAGGAATACAGCTACTCTGAGTCAAAGACTGCAGAGATAAGAGATAGTCTAGAGCTCTCCAAACATTACTATTCTTTGAATTATGCCTCAGTCTCCAATTCATAGAACACTGGTTCTTATCTTTTTCTTGATCCTTACTTTCTGGCATTTGAGTGAAACCTACCCAGTGGTTAGAATATTATTCTCATAATTGTCTAGATAAAGCCTTTCAGTGAAGCTTTTCACCAGAGGCTCTCCCTGTTCTTTACATCAGGTGTTTACCTCCTGTGTAATTCATTCCACTGACATAGTCTCATGCCATTATCAGCCACTTTATTATTGTCCATTCTCCTACACTGATCCTTCCTCCAGTCATACCCAATTACCTCCTGAACAAAAGAAAAAGTTTTAAAAAAATGTGGGGGCAACATTTGTGAACAATAGTTCTAATGATGTAAACAGGAAACCCTTAATAAAGAGAAAAACATGTGGTTTGGTTCATCTTATAGTTTTTGTGAAGACCCTTTGAGCATTATCACCCCAGGAAGTTATAAAGTTACAACTAATAGGGAGACAGAAAATAGCAATTATAGGGAAATATAGTAGAGATAAGAAATAGGATATTTCTGTTTTATTATGAGGTAAAATCTGAACAGATATATAAAAATTCTTTATTTCACATATTGTATGTCAAATTATTGAATGCTGCATTCCTAAAACCTTTGTTATCAGAACTATATAGCATAAGCAAATCATATCTACAGAATATAATTCTGCATACTAAAATACACAAAAAATATTTTACAGTTTTTTTTCCAAATAACATAATGACCCTAATCTGTCAGGCAAAGTATTTTGACTAAGAACCTTCTTCATGGATTAAAGAGAAAGTTATTTACCTCCTCAAACCAAAATGCATTTCCTCTTATTTAACTTACAGGAAACTCATTTCTATGGATGTTTTTCTTTCTGAAATACTCAGGTAAAAATATACATGAGTTATTTTGGGGAGAAAATGTTCCTCATTCAAATACACTTTATTTTGCAACAGCTATCCAAGAAAGATAAAAATAAATAAGTCTAATGATATTTTAAAGTAGATATAGTTTCAATCTTAAAGGAGTAAATATTATAGCAATATTTAGACTTTACTAGACCTCATTACAAAATGATTTGCTGTGTATCTGAGCAAGAATCTAGTCTGCCTTACTTATTGTTAAAATCATGCTTCTGCAATCACAAAGAAGACCATAGTAAATGATAATTAAATGTTTCTTTAAATAGCTATTACAGTAATTTATGATATTTTAAAATAACTATATTTAATGCTAATTTATTTTTTAAGAGAGAGACAGAAAATTTTTAATATTTATTTTTTAGTTTTTGGAGGATACAACATCTTTGTATGTGGTGCTGAGGATCAAACCAGGGCCACACGCATGCCAGGCGAGCACGCTACTACTTGAGGCACATCCCCATCCCCTAATTTATTCTTTTTATAGCCAAAGTTTTACTTCATATTACTCCACTTTTATTTAAAAACAATTTATTCAAAAGTCATGTGTCCTCATCTAATATTTAATTTCCTTAAGATAAGCTATTTGCTTTTAAATATAACATCTACTATTAATAAAATGGATTAATAATTTTTTCTTTAAAAAAACTATATTTAATCCATTTTACTAATAGTAGATTTTATATTAATATCCATTTGTTCACATGTAATAAATCCACCTATTCCATTATCTACAAATCATTATTTTCCAATTCTGGGGTAACTTTTTTGGGAAAATATAGGATCAGGTTTGCTGCTTTTGTCCATTGAAGGATTTCCTTCCCGAGCAGCCCTCAATGCCTGAGTATAGCAGGACTGTGGCAATTGTGCACTTTCTGGTAGTTCCAGAATTTTATGCAAAGTATGCATACCTATCAACATATCAAGACTGAATGTTTGCTTTCTCAGTTACCTGGTTATAGAGTACTCTACAAGAGGCCACAAATGTGCACGAAAGCAAAGAGACAATATTATAGGTGTAAGAATGAAGTTTGAACCTCTTGATCATGAAGAGGCTCATTACTCATGTCTTCAGAATTATTTGAGGGTAACTTGTTTACACCACTACCCTGGAGTGACAGAATGCTGCCACTATGGTACACTCCAACTTTCTGGATAGATGGATCAAGAAACACCCAGTTCATTTGGTTATTTATTGGACAATGTTTAAGTTTTCAGTTTCTTCAGGGTCCAATGGCAAGCTGACACTTTTTGTACAAATGAGATTCATATGGGTGAATAATGGCATGGCTTTCCCCCTAACCCTAAAGTGTTTCCAAAGCCTTCTGATTCATTAACAACCATTTTAACTTTGAATGGGAAATGAGGGGAAAGCAGTTTGTGCACACTCCAGAACTGCTATCAAGCCTCCTTTTGCTACAAGCACAATTGAAAATAGGCATCTTTCAAGAGAATCAGTAAATGGTATAGACTGTCATACACAGATTAAATATATATTGCCTCTCAACTTCAGAGGTCCAAGTATCATTATTTCTTTCATGTTATTAGGAGGGACCAGGTGCAGTAACTTTATCTTTTCCCCAGAAAGAATTTCATGTTAATTTTCATTTTTCTGAACCTCTAGAAAATTTCTGAACTTGGTAATTTCTGAATTTTTGTATGATCTATTTCCTATCCTGTGGAATGCATATGTCTCAAAAGATTCAAGCAATGTGATATTATAAACCAAATGAACAAAGAAGATTTCTTGGCGATGGAGAGATGCTTCAGCTCCCTGTAGAACAGACTGTGATGGTGAGGGGAAAAGTTGATATATCCCTGAATTGGGACATTTAAAATGTACGGCTACTATTGTAGTTGTACCAAACTGCTTATTATTGTCTTTACAAACAGACTTGGAGACAAAAGCACTCTCTAGTTCAATAACAGTACACAGGTGGTAAGGAATGCATTTTATGCTTGAGTAAAGATACAATATTTAGACTAAAAGTTATGATATAAATAGCCAGTTAATTAAGTTAATAATATGCCACATTTTTCCCTCCAAAAAAAACATCTGCTGTATGCATAGGCCAAATAGGTGAGTTAAATGGAAATGAGATAGGAATTATTGTTCTTGATTCCTGAAACTCTTTGAGGGATAAAGGTGTAAGCAATCCATTGATAATGAGGTATTACTTTTGTCTTGATATTATAGTAGGTCAAAGACATTTTTAGGGACATATACTTGACCTTTTCTAATACAAATACTCTCTCTCCAAAGATCAAATGATAAATATTTCATATGTAATCTTGCTGGAGGACACAAAAAGTTTTGAGGTCATATGAGTTCATTTCAATTCAGACCTAGAGTCCACTACATTTACTTCATTCAGTGAGTTTGTGGTCTCAAGTCATAGTGGTTTTATACAATTTCTACATGTATACATATAAATAAATTATGAAATTATTATGAATTGAATTTAACAATCACTTTGAAGTGTGCATGATTATTCAGGATTTAATGGTAATTTTGTAGATTATTGAACCTTTTTAATCAAGATCTGTTTAATGGGAACTGGGGTTGTGGCTCAGTGGTAGGGCACTTGCCTCACACTTGTGAGGCTCTGGGTTCAATTCTCAGCACCACATATAAATAAAAAATAAAATAAAGATATTGTGCTCATCTACAACTAAAATATATATTTAAAAAAATCTGTTTAATTGAATTTTTTATGTTGTTTCTCATACATGTATCCAACAAGCCTTTGTTTAAAATATTATCTTAATAGTAATTAGGAAAGCCTAAATATTTTACTAGATGTTTAGGCTATGCTTTCTTAACAAAGTCAATATTTAGTATTAGTTGTGTGCTTAAATTATCCCAAAAAGTATACCCATTGGTGTTTATGACAGTTTATTATCAAGAAAATTAAATTCATTCCTTCACTGCAGGTATAAATGCAATCATGATAAAGATCTGATGTGTTGCACATAAGTAAGTAGCTCCTAGTAAAAAATTAATTATTATTTTGTTTATTTTTAAAGCTTTACTATTTAAAAATCTTAGCAATAATAAAAATAGTAGTGTGTTTAGAAATGTAGTTAATTATATTCTGACACATTCTCCTAATCTACATGAGAACCACACTTAGAGTTCCAGTTTACCCATAGCATGAACTAGTAGTCCTCTAACAAGAACCTTCCAGATCTCCTAGCCACTGTAATTATAGTGCCTGGTTTACTCTAGCCTAAAGATTTTTGCTTAGTGTCAAGATTGTTGTATTGTTATGAGCAACTAACAAAAAAAAAAAAAGAGTTTTGCTTAGATGGTTACTCTACCTGTTGGCAACTTTATCCAAATTTCACTGATGTGCTTAAACTCAGCTCATCATTTGAGATCCACTTTCTCAAGGAGCCCCCTTACAACTTCAGAAATGGGGTCTTGCCCTTTCTTTTAACAACTTTTTTATCACTGACTAAAAGACTTGACAAGAACAACATAGGGGAGGAAAAAAATTATTTTGGCTCATGTATTCAGAGGTTTATTTCATGGTCAACAGACTCCATAACTCTGGGCACAAGCTGAGGCAGAACATCATGGCATTAGGTGCCACAAATGGAAGCAGATCAGAACATGTCAAGATCTCTGAAGAGACAAAATACAAAATAAAAATACCAAAGGCACTTCCCTGATGACCCATTTCCTCTAGCCAAAACCTACCTGCCTACAGTTACCATCCAGTAAATCCATATCCATAGATTATTCCTGACTGGGTTAACCTAATTCTTTAACCTCTGTTTATTCTTGCATTATCTCACACATGAGGTTTTGGGAGATGCCATGTATCTAAATAATAGCACCTGTGTCATTGTATAAATTATTTTATCACGCAGGAGCTATCTTCTAAAATACTTATTGAAATTTAGAAGTAGTTTTTCTATTTGATTATATAATTGATGGCTGAATCATTAATTATTACTGAATGTTCTAAACTAACTAAAAGTTATTGAAAACTATAACAAGTCAGAAATTACATATACATATGCATACTATTACTTGATATATATAATATATAATATTTATTGCCAATATTAATGTGATTAGTAAAATCTATACTCAAATTATGACCCTGTAGTAAATAATCAAATTATTATTCCATCAAATGGATTAGCCCAGTGATGAATTTTAGCTACCATAATTTAATCATTTCACTTCTGAATATTCCTGCATTAACTTCTTAGCTTTTCAGGGAACTTCTCATATACAAATCATAATAATCAATATATAATTTATTAACAATTACAGAGCTTTTAAAAATATTACACTATAAATAAATTATAATCAGAAAAAAATAAGGAAATTATGTTCAAGACTTATTACTAAAATATATCCAACAAGATCTGAAAAACGCTATGTAAAGCATTATAATAGCACACAATTATTTTGAGCTTATTTTGTATGTTGCACAATTCTACATTGTTTATATTGATTTATTTAACTCTTAGCAAAACTCTGTGCAACAGAAAAGAGTTTTTGTTTTGTTTTGTTTTTTGGTACCAGTGATGGAAGTCAGAGGCACTCGACCACTGAGTCATATCCCCAGCCCTATTTTCTATGTTATTTAGAGATAGGATCTCACTGAGTTACTTAGCCCCTCACTTTTGCTGAGACTGGCTTTGAAATCTTGATCTTCCTGCTTCAGCCTCCTGAGCCACTTGGATTACAGACATGTACCACCATATCCAACAGAAAAATAGATTTTTAATTTTTCACAGTCAAGATGATAATAGAAGGTAACTGCTGGATTTATTTTCTTTTTATACATTTTTGTGTTGTTGACTTATTTTTAGGAGACAAAAAATTAACACTGAAATAAACAGGATGACTGATTTTCTTTTGGAAGATTTGATAGTACAAAAAGTGTGACTTTTATCAACTCAGTTTAAGTATTTCATAAAATACAATGCATAATCTGTTAAGAATCTTCTTTAAGCTATTTTTTTTTCTTTTTAAAATTATACATAGAACTAGAAATGTAAAGAAGTTATAAGTAACAAAGTTGAAAAAGCAAAGTTTGAATATTTGGATGTCCAAATAACACTTACCTGAGATAGTATATAAGACAATAGTGAAAAATAAATAATGAATAGGACTAAAGTTTAGAATACATATTCAATATAGGATTATTTTTAATGAAAATGATGTTTAAATTAATTATGGGAAGCATTAATTATTAAATAAATAGTATTGAGAAATATATTATTTTCTATTTGGAAAAAAATATTGTTTTGCTTTTTGTGTTATATACTTATAAAATAAACTTCAAATTATTAATGACCAAGATACAAAAACAGAATACAATTTTTAAAAGTTACAATAGCTTTAGAAAAACAAATTTGTCTCTAATATAAAGAAGTCTTTAAAAGATCTCACAAAAGTGATAAGTTTAATAAATATGGTAACATTGAAATTTTAATACCTTTGTATATACAAACTCAAAATAAATAAGTGAAGACATATATATCTAGTGCTGGCACAGTGTTGTACATCTGTAATCCCTGTGGCTTGGGAGACTGAGCCAGGAGGATCTCAAGTTCTAAGCCAGCCTCAGTAACAGTGAAGCACTAAGCAAGTCAGTGACACTGTGTCTCTAAGCTCAGTGTTTGAGGGCCCCTGAGTTCAATCCTCAGTAATCCCCCCTCCCCGCAAAAAAGACATAAGTCTCTTCACTGACATCATTGAATTAGACAAAGCTGAGCCCATGGTGCAATGGTGATACCTTCAGTTTTGTGGATGTTCTTAGAACTAATCTTGTTAATACAAGTGGCTACTTTCAGACTTAACTTTCTACTGAGCAGAAAACTAATACATAGCCAGGATTATTTTTTATACATTCAGGACTCATTGAGAGTGAAGCTATAGACTGTATCTATGGAAGAAGAAATAGTAAAAAAAAAAAAAAAAAAAAAAAGAAGAAACTGAAATTTTTGTCAAATAGCACAAGTAAATAGGGTAAGTCAATATTTGTATATATTCTTTCATAATCAAAAAATTCCTGCAGTCTACCTAAAAAACTAATCAATGTGGGGTCATATATTTTATTAATTCATAAATCCTTGAAATCTTGACACAGAATTTTTATATTGAAGGAAAATTTTTAGGATTAAAGAAATTTCTTGATAATCCAGTCTGGAAGAAATTCAATCCAACTATTAAATACCATTGTAATGGATCCTAAATGCCTATAAATTTAGAAAGGCTTTGGATACATCATTCATAGGTGATTCCACTTGGAGGCTGTACTGTACTGATACCATTTGGGAAAACCTTACATAAAGAACAGCAGTTACCATTGACTTAAGCCTTTGTTGCATCGCAATCATGATCTTGTCTTTTAAAGAATATTTACTGACCAGAAAAGATAAAAAGTTTTCCACACTTTATGGTAATAACAATAGAACCTCAACTTAGAATGGTAAATTTTGCTGGTGACTAAATTACTTATTTAAAAAATTTTATATAATGATTATTAAATACACCATACTAACTACTTGCTTTGTTACTGGAATGAAAGAATTATGCAATTTAAAAAATCTGTATGAAATGAATATCAATTATTTAGTAAAATATACATGCAATTATTTTTTCAGTCTTTTCCTTCAGAAACACTCTTCTAAACACCATGTTCTAAAGACCATGTGTTCTAAAGACCAAAAGGTAATTTATTACTAGTCTTTCTTGGTATTTAAAAATGTAAAAAAGGATGTAAAAATGTGAAAAAAATTAAAATGAAATATTACAAAAATGAATTATCATAGCACATTATTTTGGTCTCCAAATGCTCTGTGTCATATACATTATCAATTTTAAAATATTGAGTTATAACCCTAAAATATGATTATTTGCTGTTACTTGCAGTTTCCCATTATTTTTGTGAGACTACAAAACAAATACAAATACCAATGTTTAAAATAATAATAGAATTATAAGGTAAACTGATTTTATTATTTTAATATTCACAAATAAACTTTAATAAGTTGTTATTAAATATTAATACTTGTCTTTAATACTTGATGAAATAATTATTTGAAGATACAGTTTTCATTGCAGTGTATTTCAATTATTTTAAAATTATAATTAAAAAAATATCTTCTAAAAGACACCTATATTTAAAGGAATAAAAGCCTCTTAGGTGATATTTGATGAAATGATCTATTTTATTTTCCAATATGAACTAACTGCCTGCAGTGCAAAATATTTTAAAATATAAAGTAGTACATTCCTATTTTCATAATGTCAATTAGAATATTTTGGGGGCAAAAAAAGAGAAACTTTCCCAAATTCTTATTTAATCAATTTTATTTACCAGATTAGAAAGTATGATTTTCCAGTATTTTAAAAAAAAATGTGAGGACTGGGGTTGTAGCTCTGTGAAAGAACTCTTGTCTAGCATGTGTGAGGCACTGAGTTTGATTCTCAGCACCACATAAAAGTAAATAAAATACATGTATTATTTCCATCTATAACAATAGCAAACATGTGAGCATGTTAACAGCTGATTGACTTCCAGGTCATACCATCTCTTTGTTATGAGATAACCAGTAAAAAAATTCTGTGAGATACAGGGTAATTCTAATCTCATTCTCTATTTTTATCATCCTGCACTTAAAACTGTCTACAGTTTAAATGTCTTGCATTATCTCTTAAAATGTGCCTTCCCAGAGATTTCAGTGGACTAATTGACATGATTATATTTAGTGTTTCATTTCAATTTCAATAGTGAGGAAAATAGGGGAATGAATTTTATATGATCCTCTTCATTGAGATCTACTATAGTGCATTGAATAGACCCTAAACTTTGGACATGAACATATAAAGGTTCACTTAACATCAGATACGTTGTAGATATTTTCATGCTAAAATATCCAAAATCTAATATAATATTGAAAGCTCTCAGAAAATTAGATAAGCTCCATATATTTATATTTTGATCACAGATAACTAAGAGCATGTGAAGGTTGGACACACAGATAAGCATTTTTTTTTGGCGGGTGGGGTACCAGGGATTGCACTCAGGGACACTCAACCACAGAGCTACATCCCCAGCCCTATTTTTTATTTTATTTAGAGACAGGTTCTTAATGCGTTGCTTAGTGCCTTCCCTTTGCTGAGGCTAGCTTTGAACTTGTGATCCTCTTGCCTCAGCCTCCCAATCTGCTTGGATTTCAGGCACATGCCATTGCACCCAGCCAGTATATGGATAATTCATTTTCAAAGTAAAACATTAGAAAGTTTGGTGTGTGTCATTCAGTGTATATCAGTAAGAATGTATACAGTAATTCAGAATTTTTTTCCACATAATAATATGTAGTGGATGATTTGTATGTGTAATAATCTATACATGAAGAATTATTTGGAAAGAAGTTTTCACTATTCATCTAGGAATTTTCAACACAACCTAGTCAAATTACAGTGTATCAACTACAAAAGATGAATTTAATTTACACAATTTCTCTTAGGTATATATTTCATTTTCAAAAGTAAGAGAGAAGTTACATAAAGAAATGCAAAATTGAAGAATTAAAGGAATACTAGGAAACAACTTTATTAAGGAGTGTAAGAGGGAAATATGCCAAACATAAAAGTATACAATAGAGATATAGTTCTTTCCAGTCAAAGTAGAGGTTTTATTCAATATGCATTATTATCAGAAATCATAACATGTTGATCTTCATTTCTAAACTGTCATAATATGATATTGAGTTACATCTCAACAGTACTCTTTCATTTAATCCATTACATTTACAAGTTTAGATTACTGGAGACTATATGCTGATTATTAGAAACAATATTAATTAAAAACATATAGAGAATATTATTAGTTCATGAAAAATTATAAAAGATTACCATTTTGTATATATTCTTAATTTCTATCAATATTTTCTTTACAAACTAAGTTAATATAGTTTCCAACAGCATTTATTATGATGTTTGTATTAGTACTTCTGAGTATTTTTTAAATATGGAAAGATATAATTGATTCTGTCTTTTCCACTGTGATTCTATACTGTGTCTGGATTATTTTTGTATTAATCAAGTATCTCCAGGCCTCTTTGAGTTTAAATATGAGATATATAGTATTTAGTACCTCAGAGAACTCCAATATTTCATAGCCCTGTAAGGCAGAAACAAATAGGAGAATAGGGAAATAAAAAACAGTGTATAACATCAGACTGTCTGAGCTTCATCTGATTCTATAGCTGAAGAAATATGTAAATTCAATTTATAAGCTTCACAGTTTAATAAAATTTACTTTTTCCTTATAACTTTCTAAATTGTTTGATTTCAGTCTCTACCTGCATTTAAGCTGTGTACGTACCTTCATTTTAAATTAAATGTTCTTTGCCTAAGGAAACAGTTATGTTTATGAAGGTATCATAAAATAGGTTATAGAAATGAAAGTGCTGCATATTAAACTCCTCTATAATGGCAATTTGTATCATGACAAAAACACTGTAGGAAGCAAATATGAGTTTTCTATAAGATAACTTACTTTTTTATCTGAAATATTTCCATAAAGATTAAATGTGTATTATTACAGATAACAGGCTATCTGTCCTTTTGAAGTTGACAGTATTTAAAGTTCACATTTTATAACAAGAATTCCAGAAGTAGACAAGCATTTAAAGTGAGGTCTGAACACTCACAGAAATACAGAGCATGAAAATGATTCAAGACCAATACTCTATGAATGTGTAATTCAGAATTTACGTTGCAAATTACTACTTCTGGAAAAGCAGTTTGAATACTGCAAGAGTTAATACATTTATAGTTGTTTATGGCTATTTATACTTTTTAATAATAATTTATGGTGATTTTGATGACAATATATTTAGTGATTCATCATGTAAAATATTCAAAACTCTACCACTAACTTATTAAAAATCTACAAAAAGGCACACATGTTAATTATTCATGAGAAGTGTGGAGAATGTATACATTGATGAAATATTTGTGATCAATTTGACTTTAGAACACAAAAATGTTATTAATTACTCTGAGTAAGGAAGGATCAATTTTTATGACCCAATTTGAAGTATCTATAGAGTGTTACTGTTGATGTTGTTTTGTACTGGGATTGAACTCAAAGCATTTTACCACAAAGCTACATTCTCAGCCCTTTTTATTTTATTTTATTTTAAGATGGGATCTCATTAAGTTGCTGAAGCTGAACAATTGAACCGGTGCTCCTCCTGCCTCAGACTCCCAAATTGCTGGGATTTATAGTGTGCACCACTGTGCCTAACAACTATGGTAGTGTGATTTAAATATGCTTCTGGTATGAACATCATTAAGCAATACTCTGAAACTAATGTTTTATTACATTTGTCCAAGATTGGTAGAAACTGTTCAACAACATTGGAATACAGAACATTATTGTTTTGAAGAGTTGTTTCCAAATTGATGTGGATTTCAAAAACCTAAGAAGTAGGGCTTGTAAAGGTTGTTGTTAATCTCACCTCCAAAACTGATGAAGGAAGTGAGTCTGAAGGAAGCCTCAGTCTGAAACTCTGAGCTAATAAATCACCCTTCTCCAAATCAGATGTTTAATATTTTAGTCCAATTTTGACCACTATGTGTCTGCTTACTGAACTGCCAATATCACCCTCTGAGCATGAGTGATACACTGACTTTCTGAGCCCACGAACTCAAGGAACTTAGTTTAAGAAACAGAGTTTAGTGGGAGGGATAATCTACCTGATTTTAAGATGCATAACAAAGATGCCTTAAATCAAGACAGTTTGCTATTGGCAAAAAAATAGACTCATAAATTGATGGAACAGAATAGAATCCATAAATGGCCCCACCTGAATATGGGCAATTATTTTTAAAATGATGCCAAAATAATCCATTGGGAGAAATAAAAAAAATTCTTTTGAAACAAATGAAAAGAAATGGGGCTTAAGGTGCCTGCTTCTTCTTTAACTCTGTTATTGTAACAAATGTGTTAGGTATCCAGTCTCTTCCATCTTCAAATATTGTGATGTGCTTACTGACATTTGCTAAAATATTGACCTTCATTGCTAGTCCGAATCTGGGTTTCAGCTGTCCATAAATAGAACTTATTGCCCACAAGGGCATCCTGCATGGACATTTAAGTATGAATTGCAACATACATTCTTGAATGTTGTTTTCTGCCTCCATGCTACTTTTTGCAGTTAAATCATTTTACTCCTCAAAAAAGCTCTTCTTTCTATCATACAATATATGATACGAGGCTTAAACTTAGTAGTTTTCATTTGGTTTCCAGCTGGATTCAGTCAACAGTCAGTGGTAGTTGATAAAACTTTCCTCACGACCTCTAATGCCCCAGTAACTATATATTTTAGCTGAAGTAATGTGGACTTCCTGGAATTTATGATATTCTCCTTTCTAAAAAAAGTCTAAAATGAGATGATGGGATATTTTAGAGATATTCAACACATTTTGAATTTACAAGTAACTAGTGATCAATAAATAAATTGAATAATTAATAATTGAATATTTTATATAAAATATTTGTATAATGAAAATACATGAAGTCCTATAAAATATATTTGGCATTATATGGAAACTATGCTTTTACTTAAAAGAGCAAAAGTTTTTTTGTCTTCTTTTACAAGTTCTTAGATTTCAAAAACCTAATTTCAGATACAAAAATCATACCCACTTTCCTGACACACAAGTAAGCATACACCAAGCTTCTATGCATTGCTGCACCTAATGATACTCTTCACTGTGAAAAAATATAAGAGTTCTTCCAGGATCACCACTTAGCTTTCTTGGTGGTTAAGTATATTCTTCTGGAACATCCCTGATGTTCAATGTATATGGCCCTGTGTCAACCCACTAAGTGAAGGACATCCCTAAACTTAAGGATGGTCTTCTAGACCTACCATCTTACAACAGATTCCAGCTATATATTTATATGAGTTATATTTCTAGATATGAGATAACACAGAAAATGATTATGAAAAAGGAAATAATAAAAGAGACTTCTTCAAACAAGATATTTCTTATAAAAGTGAAACTTCTTGGTAATTAGAATAAAAATTTTAATGAATATAATCTCAAAATTCATAAGAAATAATAAAAACAACTTTAAAACCAATACCAAGTCTCTAATTAAAAAAAAATCATCCAAATTTATTGATTTTTATTTTTTAACAGTGAACTTTGTTATTATATAAAAATACATGAGGCAGGTTGACATTATAAAGAAAACAGACTTATTTTCTCCACTGTCCTCTAGGTTCAAAACATGGTACTTCTATCAGTCCTGTTCTGGTCAAGGATTACTGGATGAATGGCCTCAAATGGCAGGAGCAAGAGATCACATTGCGAAGCAGGGAGCCAAAGAGAAACTTGGGTTCCCCAATTCTCTCCAAGGAACATCCTCAATTGTTCTATGCATCCCCCATTGTGTCCCACTTCTGAAAAGGCACTATATCACCCCTGTAATCACCAACCTGAGTACCATTCTTTTAGCTCATGAACCGTGGGCAACTAACTAGAATCACATTCAAACCACAGCATATCAATAACCTGAAATAATGTACCTTGTATGGGTATTTGTTTCATATTGAAATCATAACACACTAACATTTAGCGACTTACTTCAACACAAATCTATTTGGTTATATTTCTGGAGGTGAGATATTCAAAATTGTTGTGCTAGCATAAAGTTGTAGCAGGAATTTTGCATTCTGGAGGTACAAAGTGCAGTGTTTGTCTCTAAGAGTTCTCAGATTCTAATGTCCTCTGCATTCTTTTGTTTTGGTTTCTTCCTCATCTTTAAAAGAATCACTGTAATCAGTGCTTCAGTCTTTACATCACCTTCTTCTCTTACTCTGACTCCTCATATGTCCTTTTTAGAAGTATCATGATGAGACTTAAGACCTATCTGAATCATCCACATAGTCTCCAGACTTTTGAATCCTTATCCTTATCACATCTTGAGTTCTTTTTACCACATAATGCAATAATCACGGGTGACATTCCAATTTTTTATTAATTTAGAAATAATTAGCATAATGTTTCATTTAGTTCCAATGACTCCCCAAATTACAACCTGTGTGAGAAATTTCACACCTATTAATATTAAAATTAGTAACAAAACTCTAAAACACAGTTCATCATTTTATTAGATAATTTTTCTTTTTAAAAATAATGGATGAGAGAGAAGCAGTGGAAAAACAAGGAGAGACTTAAAGATGAATTAAATTTTGTCACCAAAATTCCATAAATGTGTCGGATTTATTTCTGGATCCTATTCTGTTACTTTGGTTGATGTGTATGTTTGTATGCTAAAAAGAAATCTGTTTTAATTACTATAGCTTTGTAGATGATATTAATAGAGATAATATGGTGCCTTCGGCTTTCTTCCTTTTGTTCAAGATAACTTTAGAAATTGTGCATGTGAATTTTTGGTTATTTTTTATGTTTGTGTGAATATATGACACTAAATTTTGATAAAAATTTCATTAAATCTTCACATAGCTTTGAGCAGTAGATACATTTTAACAAACAATCCGTAAATATGGTATGTCTTCCCATTTCTTTCTGTTTTATTCAATTTCTTTCACTAGTGTTTTATTGTTTTTAGTGTTTAGATCTTTCATTTCTGTGGTTAAATTCATGCCTAACAATGTTTTGTTGCTTTTTTTCTTGCTAATTCAAATGGTAATTTTTCATAATTTAATTTTTAAATAGATTTTGTTATGGTATAAAGTTACAACTGCTTTTTTATATTTTGAATTTTTATCCTGTAACTTTACTGAATTTATTAATTTAACAGTTTCGACATAGAATGTTCAAAATTCTCTGTATTTCAGAATAGATTTTATTGTTACAAAATATTTTCATTTTCTCCTTTCCTACAGGGTTCCTCTTTTATTGCTGTTGTTCTCGACTTTGGGCTAATTTTTTTAGTTCTATGTTGAAAAGATTTGGTGGTAGTGGGCATTCCTGTGTTATTCCTGATCTTTGCTGAAAATATTTTAAATTTTTATCACTAAATTGGTGACTGTAAGTTTACCATATATGAGTTATATTTTTTAAGTGTTTACTGGGATTTTTGCCAGATATATATATCTATATATATATATATATATCTGGATTTTTGCCATATATATATATATATATATATATATATATATATATATATATATATATATATATATATATATATATATCAACAGACTGTTCTATTCATAGTGGTCCTTACTATTCATTTTGCATGTAAATATTCTTAGTTAAGAGAAGCTACCCCTTTTTTTCCTTTCCTTCACATTTTTATTGGTGCAGTATAGTTGTACATAATAATGGGATTTGTTGTTTCATAGTCACACACAGATACACACACATAATTTAACAATTTAATATTGCCAATATTACTCTCCAGCTCTTTACATTTCCTTATCCACCTCCCACCCTCTGTTATTTTCCCTCTGCTGATCTTTCTTTGATTTTCATGAGAAAATCCACCTTTTGTTTCCTTTTTCCTCTTTAGCTTCCACATATAAGAGATATATGAGTTTTACTATATCAAGATATGTTCATTCTGTACCCATTCTGTACACTGTTGAATGATTTTTATCATGAAAGAACATTGAATTTTATCTAATGGTTTTTCTACACATACTGAGAAGATGACATTGATTTTCAACAAAATACCAAGAATATTCAATTGGGAAAAATCAGACTCTTCAAAAAGTACTTCTGAGAAAACTGAATATCCTTATCCCATACAATATAATATAACCGAAAACTTATTAAAGATTTCAGTATGGTTCCTTAATACATAAAGTGATTAGTAGAACACTTATGGAAAAAATCACTATAATTTCTGAAAAATTATTTTGGATTTGACCCCAAAACTTAAGGCCACAGAAGGAAGTGGGATTCTAGCAAGTTAAAAAACTTTGTACAGCTGAAAAAAACAAGCAGATGATGGAAAACATAATTCACTAAGTGAAAAGTACCTGCCAACTATCATCCTGCATGCAGTGATTATCAAAATATATAAGCAACTCAAATGACTTATTGTCAAGAAACAAACTGATTAAAGCACTATCAAAGACCTAAACAACATTTCTCTAAAGACATAAGAGTGGCCAATAAGTATATGAAAAATGCTTTCTATGTGACTATTAGGGAAATGAAACTTAATACCAAAATTAGATATCATTTCATACATATTAGAACTGCTTTCAACAAAAATATGAAATAGAAATATTAGTGAGTATGCATATAAAAGTGTATCCTATTCCCTGGTGGGAATGTAGACTAGTACAGACATTATAGAAAGTAGTAAAAATAAAATGGAAGAGAGTAGAAAAAGAAATAAGTAAAATAGTATTTTTTTTTTGTGAATTGACAGATGCCTTCACATCTTTACTGTCCACAAAGCTAAAAAAGATTGTTCAATATAGTTTGTGTACAAATATTTAAAATCCAAGTGTTATGAATAAGATATGAGGTATCCCCCAAATTCTCATGTGTGAGACTATGCAAGAAAGTTTAGAAGTGAAATGATTGCATTTAGAGTGCCTTAAGCTATTCAGAACATTGATCCCCTTATAGCAAAACCATAGGAAGACAGGATGTGGCTGCAGGAGGTAGACCATTGGCAGCCAAGGAAGAGAGGTCTGAGTGTACATTTTGTTCTTGATGGGTGGATCTCTCTCTCTCTTTCTCTCTGCTTCCTGTTTTCACCTCCTCAGCTGCTTTCCAAAATCACATCCTTCCACTATGATATTCTACCTTACCCTGAATCCAGAGCAATGGAGTCACCCATCTATGGACAGAGACCTATAAAACTATGAGTCCCCAAATAAACCTTTCCTCCTCTAATTGTTCTTGGACCTTTTGTTCACAGCAGTGAAAAAGCTGACTAAAACATTGTGAACCTGAACCATACTATTGTCATTTTATTTTTTTAAACTCGAATGACTCCCAAGGGTCATGTATTTGAGATTTGGTCTCCAGTGCAGTAATGTTCAAAGTTGGGGCTCTTGGGAAGTGATTGGATAATGAGAGTTTTGAAATTATCAATTGATCAATCCATCAATAGGTTGATAGCTGAGGGCTTTACTGTGAAGTGGTGGAAATTCACTCTGGCTTGCCTTTGAAGAGCATTTTGTTCCTAATACCCTCCCCTTCACTCTTGCTCTCAGTGCTTCCTAGCTGTCATGAGATGGGCTCCTCTGTTCACCACACCCTCTTTATCATGATGGCTGCCTCACCTCAGGCCCATATTCGTGGAGCTAACCAAACTTGTACTGAAACTTGTGAAACCATGAACCAAAATAAATTTCTCCCCCTCTAAGTTGATTTTCTCAGATGTTTCATCGCACCAATAAAACACTAATTCAAACATGAAAGCTGTCTGACCACAACCCTCAAGATACTTCATGATCAGGTTTATGACTAAATAGTCAACATAATTTTTTGAAACTCTGAACCTAATGTGCTGTTATACGATCCTAAACAATCCATAATTCCTTCAACTAATTATGATTTATAGATTGATTCCAGATTCTCTTTAATATCTTAACACAGGCATTTTCTGCATTCAATAAAGTTAAGTGAGTTTCTCATACTTTAGCATGTATCAAGATTACATTGCTGGCTTGGGTCTACAAAATATTGTTAGACATAAATTCCAAGAGTGCTGAATTTGTTTTTTCTGAGGTTCGGCCTGAAAATGTGCAGGTGAAGTTAGTAAAACTTTTGCACTTGACTTTCATTGCACTGTATCCGTTATCTGCTCTCTTACTTTAAGTTATTTTCTTATAGATAAACCAAGGTTTACAAAATCATCTGTTGTAATACAGCTGTTTGGTTTTAATGATCACTTCCTTAGATAGCAGGGATAATATTTATTTACTTATTTTTTGAGCAAGGAATATTAAGTTTATTCTTTTAAGTAGACCATCTAATTAACAAGGAGCACGGATTAGGTATTAAAAGTCTGTAATAAATGCCTTAATCAAAAACAATTTTGATGGCTATAACATATTTTTATTATTTTTTTATATTTTGCCTTTATATATTTAAAATTTTCAGCAGGAAAAGGACACAATGCTACATTGAGTGGAATTAC
This sequence comes from Marmota monax, assembly GCF_021218885.2. NCBI lineage: Eukaryota > Metazoa > Chordata > Mammalia > Rodentia > Sciuridae > Marmota > Marmota monax. The sequence goes on along the minus strand of NW_026695209.1, from coordinate 5,402,600 downwards.
AGCTTGCAAACACATCAGGTGGGTAATGAAATAGCATAGTGATAAAGATGAGAGCACAGAGAGCTATATCTCAGTCCCCTACTTACATTTATAATAATAATAGTCATCATGAAGACATTTTCAAAAGATATTATAAAAGTCTAAATGTCAGACAAAATTTTTAAAGACCTAGTTTCAATAGATGAAGAAATATTTGGAATAGAACTTAAGCAAATGTCACAATGAGTTTCAATAGTGTCACAAACTTAATTCAAATGAACACAGTTTTGGAATGCCTGCATAGAAGTATACTGAAAGGGAGTACATCATGAATCATTTTAACTTTAGAGTTTGAAATAGGTTGTATGCTTCATCTTACACACTGCAATTCATTTATGAATTTTCTGTATCACGTGCAAGCTTCATTTGCCATGCCATGTCCCATCCTTGTGACAACTTAAGAAACATAATTATAAATCAGATTAAACATTTACATATATATGAAATCCAGTTATATGTTGTTCATATGTATATATTTATGTATATATATGTACACATATATGCATGTAAATTATAGTCTATAAAATATGGAGTATATGTAAAAAAATGGAAATTCAAATAGGAATCCAAAATGAAATGACCATTCAAAATTCTGCTCAAACTAAGGGAAATAAAGGAAGTTATCAGATAATTACAAAAGATAATGTGTTGGAAAAGGCTTTCAGTCATAAACATACTAATTATTTGAAATATGAATTGATTCATCAAGATATGTGAAATTGGAAGTATCAATCTTTATTTCATATCCACCCAAATGAACTCCCTTCTTTACTTTCTTTCAGGATCACATGTAGGCATATCCATAATATACTTTTCTATGTCTCTTCTGTAAATCTACTATCAGAGCCTGAGGCTGAAATTTCAGAATCAGTTTTTTGATGATCTAGAAATACTTTAAATGGCATGGATTTATTGGATTATGAATAAAGTGACTTAACACTTTCTATATGATTTCTATATGAAGAATGAGTTAAACGATGACGCTGAATAATATTTTAGATGATAAAGCCTGAAGTACCAAGCATATGTCACAAACAGATAATAAAAATCAAGAAGGCAGAGTTTAACCAAATTATACTGTGACAGTTTGAAACCTGGATATTTCCCAATGGGTCATGTGTTAAAGATTTGGTCAGAGCTAATGGTTCTGTCAAGGGGAGTGGTTAGTGAGGGTGGAGGTCATTGGGAAATCTGAGTTCACAGGATATGCCCTTGAAGGTAACATTAGGACCTCATAATCTTCCTTTCTCTTTTTCTTCCTGACCTCCATGAGGTGAACATTTTTCCTACATCAAGTGCTCCCCACACTGGGCACAGTTTGAAATTATGAGTTTAATCCTAGAGGCTTGGGAGGCTGAGACAGGAAGATCTCGAATAAAAAGCCAGCCTCAGCAACAGTGAGGTGCTAAGAAAATCATTGAGACCCTGTCTCTAAATAAAATACAAAAAAAGAAAGAGTTGGGAATGTGGCCACTGGTTCAGTGCCCCTGAGTTCAATCCCCAGAGCTGACCTCCCCAAAAATGCTACCCGTGGCTGGAAAGTATATCCATGGGCTGAAACATATGGACCTAGGAGTTAAAATAAATCTTTACTCATTCAAATTTGTTTATTTTGGCATTTTGTCACAGTAATACAATTCTTATAGACATACAGTTATTACATAAAGTGTAAAGATTTTAAATCAGCTTTGTTTTCTGTAAAAGGTCAGTTGGGAAATATTTTATGTTTTTGTGTCATACAGTCTTTGTCACAATTCTGCTTTGTTACTGTGGTTGAAAAAAAGCAGTAGAAATTGCATTTTAAAAAGGTGCTTCAATATAGCTGTATTTGCAAAAAAAGAGGTACAAGAGGGATTTTCCATGTTTAATGATTTCATTTATGTACCACAAGTAAAGGATATATGTTATCGAAACTTGGTTGAGCTGGGGATATATAGCTCAGTTAGTAGTGTTTGCCTTGAATGCACAAAGTCCTGGTATAATAACACAGTAAAAGACTATCTTGCAAAGTGTAAGAAAAATAAAGTGTGCATGATTATATTAGGAATAGAAAATCAAATTTTAAGGCAATATTTATTAAGATTCAGAGAAATTTCACAAACATTACATATTAAGTCAAAGGAATATATATATAAACACATATCAACTGATAGCATAATGTTAAAATATAAACAAGAATTTAGCCAATGTGGTATTAAATATAGATTGACACATTACCAGAGATATAGAATATATCATTAAGAAATTCACTTGCTTATAAACAATCATCTGATTGACAATAGAGAAGATAGCCTACCACCATTCATTAGGTGAGGGAACTATATTCAATAAACAGTGCTCAACTGATTAGTTATCCACATTCAAAAATAAATAAGTAAATTCTAACCACTTATTATTATAACAAATAATCTAAAGTAGATCATAGACCTGCACATGAATGATAAAGCTAACAAAAATAAAATTTCTGCTTTTGAAAAAATAAGAAAATACTGCTTTGACCATGAGTAGTATTTTTAAAATGAGATAAATGTCCTTAAAAAATAGGAATAAAATTTATTTCATTTAAATGAAGCATTATTTTTGCCCAGCAGCTACATTAAATAAGTGAAAAGGCAAGTCACAGAACTTGAGGAATATTTTCAATTAAAATAAGTGACAAAGTTTTATATACATATAAAGAATGACCAGACATCAATAACAAAGGCCAATTTAATTGATCAAATTATTTAATGGAAATTTTATAAAGAACAATAATAAAATTGCCTAAAAGTATTAATAAAAGGTTCTCAACATGATTATTTAGGGATAAATTTAAACACACATTGATATAATAATAATACACATCATACTGAAAGGGATTTAAAAAGTTTGATGATGTTAAGCATTGAGATTGTGGAATAATAGAAACTCTCCTATATTGCTAATGGAAATTTTAAAAAAGTAACACTAAGTAAAGTGAGGTATGTGATCTTTAGTTTGTTTTTCATAGCTGTGACCAAATTAAGACAAAGACAAGCCAGAAAAGGACAAGTTTATTTTGGGCTCATGTTTCACAAATTTCAGTCCATAGTCAGCTATCTCCACTGCTCTGGGCTTGACTTGAAGCAGAACATCATGATGGAAGAAAATGGCAAAGAAAGGCTGCTCAACTCATGACAGAAAGGAAGCAGAGAGAAAGGGGCCATGGAGAGATATAATCCAAGTCACACCACCAAAACCTACTTCCTCCATCCATCCTTCCCTGCCTTGACCAGTGCAGCTAAACTAGCAGGTTCCAGTGAGGAGCAATGGGAGATTAGAAAAAATGAGGACTCATATACACAGATTTTTAAAGTTAACAGCTGGGATTGAGTGGAGCTTGGCTCTCTGATAGAGAAGCAGGTCTACAGAATTACTCCAGCAATCTTTATTCATATATGTCTTATTACAGAGATTAAAGAATATGCAAGCATTATTCTTTACATTCATGAAAGTTCCAGAGTTAGCAACGTATGCAGCTTATTACTCAGTTATTCTATAGTTGCAATGTGCAATGTTAGGAGCTTTGTGCAGCTCTCAAGAAGTCCATTGTTTAAAGTTACTGTGATGCAGGCAGGTTCAGCAGCAGCAGAGCCAGTGAAACATTGTGGTTATCTAGCAATAGAGTTCCTTTGCTTCCAGGAGCCTGAACCTCCTCATGGAGGGCATTACCATAGCAACTAGTCATCCTGCAAGTATGCCACCACCATGAAGTCATCAGAGACCCCAATTTCAGACACTGATCTCCTATTCACTGTCACCCCTCAGCAAACTCCACTTGCCTACAGTTACCACTCAACTGTCAATTGAAATTATTAATCCATTAAGTGGAGATAAATCCATTGTTTAGGTTACAACTCTCATAATCCAATCTTTTCACTTCTGAATATTCCTTCATTGCCCCAAAATGCATTGAGTCCATCTCTAAGAATCATCATAGTCTTAACCATTTAAGTATTGCTCAAAAGTCCAAATCAAAATTTCCTCTGACACTCAAGACAGACTGTTGCTGGGAGACCCTGTAAAAATATTTTACATTTGTTACATACAACTAGGGCACAATGGTACATAGGAAACATGCCCATTACAAAAGGGAGGAATAAGAAACAGAATGAAGAAATGGAACTTAAGCAAGACTGACACACAACCAGGCAAATGTTAGGTCCTACAACACCTGTTCCAGCATATGGGGTACATGGTGACAAGTGGTGGGAACCAAAAGGCTTGAGCAATCCAGGCCCTTTGACCTTGATGGTTGTAGACAACATGCCCTCTCTTTGGACTTGGCTTTGCATTGTGCTTGCAGCTTTCCTTGGCAGACACTTTATGTACCTGGAATCTCTTAATTTCTGGGGTCTCCATTCCTACTTCAACTTAACCTTCACAGTTTATGCATCATCCTATCAGAGGCAGCCTGTTGGGATTCTGACCCTGCTCTACTTTGCCTGACCACCCAGCCTTCCTTTGACATTTCAGTGGAGGCCTCTTACACCCTAACTCCAGCATCCTGCCTTCCTCAAGAATAAGTACCATGGGAATAACGCAAAGGTCTTCAAGCAGCTCAAGCAGTCATTGAAACCCATTGCCTTGACCTGCATGACAGTTACTTGAGGAAACTGGATGAGTGGGGATATAGGATTAGAAAAAACAGACACACAAGTAGTGTAAAAGCTGGGGCCCTGTGTGCACTACACTCAGATGGCATGCAATTACAATGAGTTAGCTCAGCATGTTTATTATATAAGTTATATCATTAAAAATGATTTTTTTGGGAACAAATTTCTTCAAAGCACTCAAATTGAATGACAAACTTCTGTGCTTCTATAATTATCAGCTTGTGTCCATAACTCTCCATGCCCAGGCAGCTGGCATTTGAACTCAAGGTTAAGAACTAATAAATTCTGGCACAGAACACCCTAAGAGGGCATCAACACAGTTACAGGACAATCTTTTGATTTGCATGTTTGCACAGAGAAATTCCCAAGGACCATAATCGATTCCATTTGCCACTCCTGACAAACCAGGGACACATCAGCCTCAGAGTATACTGGGCAATGGTGGTGAGTGGTGGTGATGGTAGGGGTGGTACAAATCCTGGAGAAACAATTTCTTAGGCATTCAGTGCCAGGAGGCTCTCCCCAATATCTCTTTAAGAAATTTTCACTTTTACAACCTTGAGCCTGCCATATGTGTGAACTACCTGTTCATGAGATTCCCTCAAAACATTTTCTATTGTCTCTTTCTAAAGCACTTAACTTCTCTTTAGTGCACATAATCTCTTCAACAATCATGAATTCCTTAAACCCGTTTTTATAAGTCCTTCTCTGGCCAAAGTACAATTTCTCCAAATCTTTCCTATTTGCTTTTTATTCCCAGTTTGCATTGTAAACCTTGCTAAAGGCTACCAGCAGTACTCATGGCACTGCCTGAATGATGTGATGTCTGAAATGTCCTCTACAGTATTAATTAGTCCTTCACTTATAAATTCAGCTTCACAGAAAGTCTTAAGGCATGGACACATGTATACAAGTTCTTTGCCAGAATGTAAGATAAATGGCCTGTAGTCCAACTGCCAACAGAATCCTTATCTCATCTGAAACCTCATAAGTTAAGTCTTTCCTGTCTGCATTCCTAAGGGCATTGTGGTTCTTCTGAGTTCCCACTAAATTACCCATTACATTCTGATTATGACGTTTTAGACTCTTCCAGCTTGCATCTCAAAACTTTTTCAAATTCCTCTCATCAATCAGTTCCAAATTTTTTTGAACCATATGGTCAGGTATTGTCACAGTCATGACCTTACTTCTTTGTACCAATATCTCTGTTAGTCAGTTTTTTGGTCACTGTTATCAAAATAACTACAAGAAAAACTTAGAGGAGTAAAAGTGTATTTGGGACTCATATTTTTAGAGGTCTCAGCCCTTGGTCAGCCAACTCTATTGATCTGGGCCTGATGTAGGCAGACCATAATGGTGTAAGAGCTGGCAGAGTAAAGCTTCTCAGCTCACGTAAGTCAGAAAAGAGAGGGGGAGGTGCCATGGATAGATATACTTCAAACCAACAATCCTCTATTGACATACTTCTCCAGCCACACCCCTCTTGCCTGAAGTTAGCATCCAGTAGAGCCTTCAAGTTATTAATCCATTAAGTGAAGATTAATCCACTTATGTGGATACATCTCATAATCAAATTTATTATTATTATTATTATTATTATTATTATTATTATTTATTCTAATTTGTTACATATGACAGCAGAATGCATTACAATTCACATTATACATATAGAGTACAATTTTTCATATCTCTGGTATACAAATTAAAGTCACACCATTTGTGTCTTCATACATGTACTTAGGGAAATGGTGTCTATCTCATTCCACAGTCTTTCCTATCTCCATGCCCCCTCCCTTCCTCTCCCTTCCCATTGCTCTATCTAGAGATTGTCTAATCCTCCAATGCTTCCCACCCCCAACCCCATTATGAATCAGCATCTTTATATCATAGAAAACATTTGGCATTTGTTTTTTGGGGATTGGCTAACTCCACTTACCATAATTCAATGTCTTGACCTCTGAGAATTGCCTAACCCATGAACTTTTCAGTGATCATTTAGGATCCAAATCAGAGTACATGATTTCTATACCTTTGCAATTCCATTTTAGACTGTTAAGGCTCAAGGCAACCTGGAGTTGTTATCAGCTTTGGAAAAGGTGCCTTTTCCATCTTGGAAGATAGTATTATCACATGCTCTGGATCTTTTTGTTTCTATATTATTTTAAAACTTACTTATTTGTTTTTATATTCTTCTCATCACTTCTGTTTTTATTTTCTCAGCAGAAACTTGGTCAAAATTAACCTAAGGTGTCATAGACAGAAAGATATTGTTGGTTAACTTTCCATCACTGTGAGAAAAATACCTGAGAAAATCAACTTAAAGAGAAAAGATTTATTTTTATTCAGAGTGTCAGAAGGTTCAGTTTATGATTTGCTGACTCAGTGCTTTTAGGACTTTGGTGAGGCAAAGAATCATGCCAGGGTGCATTTGATACAGCAAATGTGATCAGCTCATGTTAACCAGGAAATAGAAAGTAAGAGAGAAAGAGAGAGGCCAGAAACAAGATATTCCCTTCCAGGATACAACCCCAGAGACTTACTCCCTCCTTGTAAGTTTTTCACCGCCTCCCAGTAGCTCCTTAAATTATGTATCTATTAGTGGATGAATTGCTTATACAGTATATGATCCAACCACTTTCTAAATCTTCAAATGTAGATACTGCTGTTTTTTAACCTTCAGAACATGGGTTTGGGGCAGGGGAGGAATTAATCAAACTATAACAAAGGTCAATTAGCTCTTTTTCTAAGAACATTTGAATTAGACAAAGGTAGTAAATATTCATAATGATTGTGGTTACATCTTGAAATGTATATGCTTTATGTTTCCAGTATTTAATGTGTAAGGAAATTTGACAGAAAAGAAATCTAACACAGTGGGTGCTCTCATAAGAGGGGATTGTCTCTCAGATATGAAGAGGTACCAATATCTTTGTACCAATTTCTTCGTGGCTGCCTGACTTCAGATGAGAACTTCTCATTTCCAAGGAGGCAGAATTTTCAACACATTGCAGTTTACCAGTATAGAACAATAGCAGGAGATTCTCTTAAAAACATTGAGAAAATATTTAACAAATTTCATTTTTATAGAATTTTAAGGCTTACTGTGATGGGCACCTGATATCCATAACTTTAAAAGTGTCAAATACATAGGCAAAAAAACTATAAGATTCTTATGCACATTGCTGGTTTCTTGCCTGAGCACACTGTATGGAACAGAAGAATATATTTCTGCTTGGAATGAATAAGAATAGAGATTGACAGACTGTGTACACATGACATTTGTGCCATCTTATGCTTCAACTCAGTATGAATTTTCTGCATTATTACGTGTGACCATATGCTTCCTCTCCACACTTTAATTGATAATTCCCAGATTAGAAGTGAACTTTGGCATGTCTAAACACCTGCTCTGGGTGAATTTTTAATTGTGGTACCTTTATTTTGAGACATGTTCTAGATCATTATCTTTTTTCTCTCTCTCCTATTTACACTTTCTAATTCTCCCCCAAACACGTGTATTTCCTCTTCTAATCCACTCTGCTCTGTACTTCCATTAGAGGCTAGTGGAGGTTCCACTTACAAAACATATTTTCAGTTATTCTGACTTATGCTTTTATAAAAGGAGATTGGCTAAAGTCAATTCTATAAATGTTAAGATGAGCTTCATAAAACTGGGCCAGATACCATTTGAGAACGGAAGCCATAGTGATTCAACCCAAACACTGCAACACATGTAGGGACCTGAGTATTTTGAGTGTCTCACAAATCACAAGTTACTTGGCAAACACCAAAGCCATCAGGCCAAACAAGAATAAGACTAATTGGGATGAAGGAAGTAAGAAGTAAGAAAAAAATTAAGCAGAATTTTCAGCTTTGTTTGATACATATTTGCTGGTTTTCTCCTTGATTGAGAGGAAGAGATGAATGGATGTATGGATAGATAGATAGATAGATAGATAGATAGATAGATAGATAGATAGAAACAGAATGTGATTACTTATTTAAATAAAGTATCAGCCTATTCTACACATAAAGTAAGACTTCAAATATAACATTGGCACACATTGCAATTAAGTTATAGGGACAATTTTCATCAGAATAATTAACATTACAGATCTAAGGATTGTATTATTAATTACTGAGCTAATATTTAGTGAATGTCTACTGTGTAGCATGTTCTGTGTTAAGTATTTTAACACAAGGATAACAAGAAAAAAAGATACTTGTCCTCACCTGGCTTGCATTTTACCAGTGAAATTGAATCTACCTAATCAAGTTGGATAAATAGTTATTCAGGGTGATAACTTAAAATTATGGCACAGACCTCGAGTTTTGAGAAAGAAACTCACAAGTGGCCAATGAGGTTTTAGTATGTTTTATCATGATAAAATGCACCTGAAAGAGAAAAGTGACCATATTATAAGAGATACAAAATTAAAATCAAGTCACATTTTAAAATACATGTTATTAAAACAAAATATATATTTGGATATCCCCAAAATAAATAAATTACTTTGTAGTCAAATAATAATTCAATTGTACAGTGCAAAATGGAGAACATATTTGGCCCAAGATTGTCATATGGAAGCAAATGAAGGATCTATGTATGGACTTTGGGATATTATTACAGATAGAACATAAGTTTAGACCATCAAAAGGAGGGTACAAATGATTAAATAGGTGAAATAGATGTCTGACATTCCATAGGGCAAGTGCTTACAAAGTCTATGAAGAGCTCTAAAAGCTTTTGCCTACTAAATAGAACACAGAGACACATTTATAATCAGTAATGCTTGCGTGGGCTCTCTGTCATCCAGCGAGGATGGTAGAGAAGAGTGAGGCTGTGCAGTCGCTAATCAAGACCTGCAGAAACTAAGCAGGAAGCAGTTCTGATTTTATTGTACAGTTACCATGTATATATACTCAGGCAGTAGCTAAGCAGATTACAGGCAGCCTCCAATACAATTTCTGGCCAAATCTTCCTGTAGCAACCAATTGAGGAGCAGGCCATGGAGAAAGCTAAGGGACTGCAACATGTGGCCTCATGTCCAGGGCTGTGCCTATCGGGTAAGCGGTTTACCGCTCACACGCTTAGCACCAGGGAGTGGTTTGCCATTCAGATGCCCTTTACATATGCCACATATGCAGTACTGCATGCACTTGTCCCCACAAATGCTCAAGCATCTAAAGTAGAAAAATTAAGCAGTTCTCTGATAGCCCCACAAAAGTGAAATAATACAAGGTGAGCTTCATTCATGCATGAAGTAGATGTCAAGTTTACTTTGTTCTGCTTCTTTTACAGAAGTATCTTACTACTCTTAGAGACCACAGGCTTCCCATAGAAATATTTCCTATGGCACCATGAGTTTTCATTAAATTTCACAGAATATAAAAAAGCCCACTCTGTATGTCTCAGTGTCAGATTTTTAAAGACTTAAACATACCCATATGCAGACTATGGAAAGATGAAAGAATGCATATAGGTATGTTTGAAGTACTTAAAATCAATTTATATGAAAAAAATAAGAAAATAGTCTTATTTTGATTGAGACAAAAGTGGGTTACTATGGTGTTCTGGATGCTTCTTGAACATAAAAGTTCTTTGGTTGGAATATAGACTCACCTTGTTTTACTTTTACATAAGAGATCAGGTCCAGTTATTGGAAGCTGCAGAAGGAAAAATTCAGGTAAACTGCATGTTTTACAAAAAGAATGAGAAATTTTAAGATGAAGAAGAGTTACTAATCTTGTTCTGGAAGGCTGATGACCACCAGACCAACAATGCTTGCCCAAGCCTGTGGAAGCCATAACTGCCCCTGTGTTCCATGCTTGTGCAGTTTTGTGGGTGAAAAAAAAGAGTGCATATGGCTGATTAGATTAAACCCAGAAAATAAAATTTTATAAAGTTACGTGTTTATGATTACATAAACTAAGATTCATTGCTTGTAGAAATTTCTTTTCTCTTCCCCTCTGTACTAGCTTATGTCTCAAATCTACCTCAAAAGGTGTTCTGCCACTTCATGCATTCTTTGGTACTTATAATCTGGAAAAAAATAGTGTCTAAGCAAATGTCAGTGATTTTTTTTCCCAACCAGGGATGACTTTTTCTACCTTTGAGCCAGCCAAAGTTTGAGTCTGTATTGAATCTGCTGTTAACTGTCTATAATGTAATTCCTTAGCTAAAATTAAAGAGGGGAATTCATCCTGCTCCCTCCCCATAGTAACTTTTTCTCATATATACTAGTTTCAGTCAGCTGATGTTTAATATATAATAAATCAATTTTACCCACCCCACTACTATGTCTAATGTAAGATACCACAGAAGTCAGAGCATGCCTTGGGGGTCATGTATGGAAAGATATTTACTGATTGGATAAAAAATACAAACTTTCCTTCCACACTTGAATCAACTTAAATTTCATGGTTTAACACATCTTTTTTTCCTTAGCTTCTTGTCAAAACAGTGAATCCATTGTCCCATTCCATTTTTTAGTGTCTATTGATCCCAATAATTTTACTCACACAGAAAGTAGATTTACAAGACACAATGTGACACTTTGGCTAAACAATGTTGTAAGTGTAACAGAATTAAATAAAAACATTCAATCTTTAAAAAGTATTAGTACAAAACATATGGTCAAATAAATCTAATGATCAAAACTTGTAAGGTGACATTCAAAACTCAAACACTACAAATAACTTTTAAGAATATGTAAACTTTTTAATGCAAATATTTTTCTTTTCATTTGAGTGTATGGAAAATTTATTGTTTAATATTTGCTCTTTTTTGGTGATTATTTTTAACCCCCCCCATAATAGTCACTCATTCACTCCCCCAATGTAACTCTGACAAAAATATTGTTTCTCAAACATATTAAACTATCTCCCATTCATCAAATGTAACAGCTACTTCTGCATTCTCTTCTAGCTTAGTTCTTTTTCAGTATTTAAGAAAATCCACCATCATCTTTCTCTTGGAGTCTGTTTCTCCTCTGGCTTTTGCTATTCTCCTTGATAATAATTTCATCCCTGATTAATCATGTTGCTACAATTTCCAAGTCCACCATTCATATTTTGTGATCTTTTATGTATCTGCATCTTACATGTTATCAGATGTTCTTGTATTTCACAATCTGTTATTTCCAGGACATAACATTGATTGACACAGTCAATCATTCAATGTGTTCAGTAGAACAATCATGAAATTCAGATTCAGAAACCCCAGATTTAAATTCCTGCTGTGTAACTTACACAAGTACAATACTGCACAGTCTACTTTCAACATGTTAAATATAGTCTCCACAAATCATTTATGCCCATTCCATGTTAAAATTTGTCCTAATTACTCATACATGACAGTAGAATGCGTTTTGACACATCATACATCAGTGAAGTATAACTTCTCATTCTTCTGGTTGTTCAGATTGTAGAATCACACCTGTCATATAATCATATGTGTACATAGGGTAATGATTCATTCGATTCATTCCAGTATCCTTCTTACCCCCAAACACCCTCCTTTCATTCCCTGCTGCCTAATCCAAAGTACCTCTATTTTATGAATTAGCATGTGCACATCAAAGAAAACATTCAGACCTTGGCTTTGTGGGGGGGGATCGGCTTAACATGATATTCTCCAGTTCCATCCATTTATCTCCAAATGCAATAATTTAATTGCTGAGCCTCTCCCCTGACTCAGGCAATGGCAAGGCCCTACTGAGGTGGATGGTGCAAGGCGTCCATCCTCTGGAGGAGCGCAGTATGTTTCTGGGAATGGGCTGGTTTGTTTCTATATTCCTTTAATAAGTATAGTTGCGACTTCTCATATGACCATTAAGTATGAAGGAAAAAACATGACTTTCCAAATTAATGCAACTCCTTTTAAAGAATAAATCTGTTCGCTCTAAATGCAATGATTCAGCTCTGGAACATAAATTGTTAATGTTTAATGAAAAACTCCCTGTATTCCTGTCAAGGAAGTTTTTGAGAAATTAAATTAAAATCTAGAGAAGAAGAATTAATGTTAAGAAGACAGATTGGTGCTTAGTACTGGGCAACTTGTTCTTGTTCCTGTGCACAATGGTTTGTGCTCTTACTCTTGTTTGATTAAAGTTAATAACAAGTTAACCACTTGCTGTAACCATGGCACCGGTTCCAGTCAGTAAGTCAAGAAAGAATAGTCAAGGTATAGGCCAATAGTTTGGGACATTTCTAACTATTATTAAAAGTTAACTAAGCAGAAACAGCTCAAAGCAAAACACGAACTGAAAGGAAAAATGCTTGCTTATGCATAAGCCAAGATACATTCTTCTATTCTAATTGTAGCTACGTAATATTTTGTTTCTTTAAATAGTGATTCCTGCTTTGTAACCACAAAGTAGTGTGAGCCTGCCAAAATGAAAAGTATATATGATCAACTTCACAAGTAAAGACTGGGATTTAGCACCTTCACTTTGGTGTCTGAGTTGTTTCTCCACCCACCTCTCGCCGACTCCTCACCATCCATTCGTCTCCTGAGACCCCCTGTTGGAGCTGGTCTCTGACATTTCATGTTTCTTTAAGTCTGAGTAATATTCCATTTTGCATATATACTACGTTTAAACTCAAGTGGATTAAAGACTTAGGGACTAGAACAGAGACCCTGAACATAATGGAAGAAAAAGTAGGCCCAAATCCTGACCATGTTGGCTTAGGAACTCACTCCCTTAACAAGACTTCTAAAATGCAAGAATTAAAATCAAGAATCAATAAATGGGATAAATTCAAACTAAATATTTTCTTCTCAACAAAAGAAACAATCAATAATATGAAGAGAGAGCCCGCAGAATGGAAGAAAATCTTTACTACATGCACTTCAGATAGAGCATTAATGTTTAAGATTATACATAATTCAAAGTATAGTTATTCAAAGTTATGAAGAACCAAGTGATAAATTCAACTCATATATATTGTATGTAACGATCAAAGCAAATTAACTGGCATTATCATCTTCTCATCATTTTTATCATCATATGCCTCTATCAATAGTCATCAAAATACATTCAAGATTGTGTCTTATGAGATCATCTTAGCAATTTGAATAATGTTTTAAGTAACTAATATGACAAAATAATACCAAAGCTTAATTCCCATACTTTGTAAAATAAATAAGTAAATACCCATAAACTAAATCCAAAAAGAAAACACAGCACAACTAGTAAGAGGTAAATGTTAGCCTCTTGACAAATCTTCAAGGGCCAAGCCTTATCAACATTCTAATCAATTATGATAGTAAATAAGGTTATATTATAAGGCTAATTGTTTTTAATTTGAAAACCATTGTGTTACTCTCAGTGGCCTTCCTTTTTCTGCTCTACAGAAATAACCAATCTGCTGTTATTCTCTATAGAGTAACATCACTGTGACTTGCTGGCTATCTCTGCTTGCATAACAGTTGATCCAGAAGGAGGTTTGCCAAGCTCATTTGGCATTGTAGCCAAATGTAATGCCACAAAGATTATTGCAAAAACTATCTTGGGTGTGGAATAAAATATTAATCCCAACAAATATTCCTGAGGTCATCTTTAGATCAATCACAGCAGCACAATTATAGAATCAGAATCAACACTCAGTTCAGGCAAACTAGTTTTCTTAGGAAGACTTCAAAGACAAACAATAAGACAGAAGGTATTGCTGAAGTCAATTAAATTCCAATAATCTTGTTCTCATTATGGTGTTTATATGTGACAGAGGCATCGTCTGGATCATTCTTCATTTATGTATACCTACACAATCTAAGATTCAATAAAACTTGCTGCATGTAGAAGTACAAACTTTATTTCCACAACCTAATTTCTGAAGCTGAAATACTAGTCTGTGTACCATTTCTCATGGGTGGCCATGGTTTTGTAGCTTGAATGCAAATTTCCTGTGATTATATTCCCAATTCAGTCTTCTTTCTCACTAATAGGTGTCATGAGCCATCCAGAGGGTTGTGTATGTGAGCTATGCACATTTGAGCATATGTGGGGATGCGTCTGGCATTGTGTTCTGACTGGGCTGCGCAACACAAAAGTGACTTTCTTCTCATTCTTCCTTCAATCCTACACAGCACATGAGATGGGTGTGAGCTGCCAAGATGTCAATCAATCTGCTGACCACATCACCAAGCCAGACTCCAGCCTTCAAAACCCTACCCCTTGCCTTATTTGGGTGGAGTAGCCTATGGAATGTCTTCTTCTCAATACATGGGGGGTTTGGGGTGTGCTCACTCCTTGCCTCCTTGTTCCTCTTGCCCTCCAGAGTGGGAGCTGACACCTGAGATCTCAGAGCCATCTTCAACCCCCAGAAAAGGTTATTTTGTGTTTGTGTGGTCTTTTCTTTGTCAGCTCAATTCATGCGGAGTGACCTGACTCCATCCCTTGTGAGGGACTTGGGCGATAAATAGGAAGTGGGATTTGGTAGTAATTATTATTTTTTTAATTATAAATATATGTTCACATCAAATAACTGAAAGAGCACATGAATAAATTAATCAAGGATAGTCAAACACAGCACATACATTATTTTCTTTAATTAGCAGGGTTTATTTCACAATCAAGTATTTTCTCAAAGTTCATGTTGTGCTTTCAATTAAATAATATAAACTATGTGCTTTATTTATCTTCTTTCAAATCTATCATTGCCATGGACCTGTTAAGTTTTCTGCTTAACTAAATATGAAACTCACACTTTCTATTAAGAAGGACTGAAAGATGACTTAAGAAATCTGGTATTATATCTCCCGATTATTCCTTAAGAAGACCTATAGTAGATGAATAGTTGACACATAGATACATTTTTTAAAAAATTTCTTAACTTAATATAAATATATAAAAATTTTAAATAGTTTATTTGAACAAGAAACAATTTATGAATTGGGAAGAACCTAGAAAAAAATAGAGAAAGAAAAAAGAGATTTTGGACTGTGTTGAAGCAGAAGGGACAGACTTTTTAAAAATGATTGCTTCTGATTAGATGAACTTAACTTTAATTTTTCTCTAATATAAGTGTTTACAAGAAATAGTCCAAGTTATGTTTCACTTATGTTTGCAATTCAAATAAGGCTAAAATTACCTTCATGGCCTAATTACTTTGCTCAGGGATTTTTCAAACCTGCTCTCAATTTCAATTTACTTTGATAGATACTCAGATACATTGATTAATAGATAGAAAATACATGGTAAATATAT
Organism: Marmota monax; assembly: GCF_021218885.2. Lineage (NCBI taxonomy): Eukaryota > Metazoa > Chordata > Mammalia > Rodentia > Sciuridae > Marmota > Marmota monax. Next base: position 5,386,717 of record NW_026695209.1, on the reverse strand, counting down.
TTCTTGAATGTGATAGAAATCGATAATAAAGAACAGGGACCAGAAAATATATTCTGTAAAATGAAGAATAGAAAATATAGAGGCTGTGCAAACTAAATTATCTTATTCACTAATAATAAACTGTCATGTATAATTAAAAATAAAAAATAAATAATCAGCTGCATCACCAGTGCAAAACCGAAGCAAGGAAAGTGTCAATGGATATGAGTACATACCACTAAACCATAAGAGTGAATGTGTATGTATTCTATACATATATATGTTTATATATATACATATATAATGCAATGCATATTTAAGAATGTAAATGTGATAAAATATATATATTTAAATTATAGATGAATTTGTGTGTTATTGAAATATGCTAATTAGGTCAATGCATACCAATTGGTACATTCTAATGAGAAAGTTAGTTGACTAATAGATAAGTTAGGTATTTTCATTTATTCCAAATTAAATATCACATTCAGCAGATTTTCTAGAAACTGAAATTCTTTGAAATATGTGGATTTAAATTTGTTTTGAAATATCAATAGAAAACAATAGACAAAAAGAGACTGCATGAATAGGATTGAAAAAATTCACACAATAAGATCTTATTTCTTTACCAAATACCAATTGATCAACAACTCACATCCTACAGCTTTGATTTGGTTGATCTGATGTAGTGGACTTTGTTTTACTTTGAGAATGAAGAAGCACTGCAAATGTGTGCAAGGATAAAATAGATGATAAAATTTCTGTCATATTTACTAGCTGAAAATAATTCATTTTCTTTATGTTCAAAACAAGGATGAGGAAAAAATTGTGTACAATTTCTTCAGAGAATGTAGAAACAAATCCGTTTCATACATATTAGGACTTTTTATCATGTTTCATTAACAGTCATAATTTCTCTAATTATAATTTGGTGTATGTTTTATATGCTTCCTTGGGTGTTTACACTACTTAGTATCTACTATATTGGACTTTGAACTTTTTAAAAAATTTGAATTGGAATAGATAACTTACAATGAATAAGATGTTTACAAATATCAATTTTTAAAATTACCACGTTATATTTTTGTAATATAAACACTTGTTTAGAATTTTGATTGCTTGACTTTTAAAGAATGTTATTTTAGTACAGTCACTTGCAAGCAAATATAAACTAATTCAAATATTTATTTTATTCTCTATAAAATATACAGTATTTCTTAACAGTCTACACTTTACATGTACATGGTGGTCCAATGCTGCAAAAAAAAATTTGAACCTGGAATCCATAAACCGTAGTACACAGGTTGCTAAAAAGCCCTCTCAATTAAAAAGGAATAATAATTTCTGAACATGGATAATATGTGTAATGGTGCCAAAACAAGAATTATATTTCTATTTAAGTTAACTAAACACTTGGAACCTGCTATGATAGTTAATAGTTACATAACATTTAAAACATAATGAAAAGTTGTCAAAAAATAAGTTCTTGTTGATTATAGTCCATGATTATAATTGAACATTCCTCATTTTAGTAGCCATGACCAATTGTCTTCTTAATTGATAGGGAAAAAGCCAGGTTTTATTGTCATTTTTCTCAATATCCTATTCTTTTTTTAATATTTATTTTTCAGTTTTCAGTGGACACAACATCTTCATTTCATTTTTATGTGGTGCTTGAGGATCGAACCCAGCGCCCTGCGCATGCCAGGCAAGTGTGTTACAGCTTGAGCCACGTCCCCAGCCTCAATATCCTATTTTTAATTACAAACTCCTATTTTTGATGTGCCCCTAAAAACTTCTAAAAAAGGCCAACTGCTTTGTACCAAATTATTATGTATATGAAAAATATTGTCATAATACAATAAAAATGATGCTGTTAGAAGAATTTAATTTAGTTTCTTCTTTTTTTTTTCAACCACAACAAAACAATCTTGGCTCCCTACTTCTTATTGCTAGGATTAATATCTCTCAATTTTTTTGTAAGTGGAATGGAGTATAAGAATATATATACCCTGTAAGTAGATGTAGATGCACTGACATTTAAATAAGGTTTAAGCAAATTCTAAAAAAAATGAAGTTGCAAAATTTTACACATATGTTAAATTGTGTATAGCATGCCCTGGGCAAAGATAAGCACTTGAAATTCAAAATAATTAAAAATATCACTCAGGCATATTTCCAAATCAAAATTTCATTTCTCACTTAACTCTATGAAAATCTACCCTTACAATTAGTTCCTATAAAAATGTTATTATATGTGACAAAACACGGAACTAATTGGTGAACTTTTGACTTAGGATTTAAAAATGTGTCTGATAGCTTCCAAGTGTAAAAATAGTAATAATAGTCTAGATAATGATTCTGAATGTCTCATGATATTACTTTTTAAATTTAATCCAAACAATCAAATATCCACTATATGTCAAAAATTAAATGTTTCATTGCTTTTGTGTCAAATAACATTATTTAGTTGTATTAAAAGAATATTAGTTAATAAATTAATCAGATGAAGAAGTCGACCATAAAAGAGAATGGCAAATAGGAAAGTGATGGATGTACTTTCTACAGCTAATATACCCAGCAATATCATTGAATTCCAACACCTACAGAGTAAGTGACCACAAATTCAACTTTTAGACAATGTGTGAGATGGTTCTTAATATATAACATATTCCAACAGAACAGCCTGGGGTTCATACTGGACTCTTATACATTCTAGCCTTTTAATATAAGACTCTGAATGTTCAGTCATGTTACTATTCTTTTCTCTCTGCCTCCTCAATTAGACAAAACAGACACTGGCATCATTCGAGGTGTGTGATCTTTAGGCTAATCTAAGTAGCAACACCAACATCTGTCAACTTTTCTGTTGCCTGCAGCCTGGAAGTAGCCTCACATGCCCTTGTGTCCCAGAGGGTATCCAAAAACAGGCCTGAGTGTCTTAGGAACAGTTGGTGCTTTATTTTGAGATTACTTTCCAAGTTCAGAATCCTTATTAATAAAAAAAAGTGATCTAAGAAAACAGATGTTCAGTTGAGTGGAAAAAAAAAAAAACAGATAACATACTCTTGACTCATAAATGAATATTTACCAGAAAACAAAGGAGACATTTTGTTGCAGTATCATTCAATTTTAATGCAAAAGTCAAAATTACATGGCTTTTATTAGCCATGACAAAACCACATAGCCAATATTTATTCTTTTTAATAAAATGTTATATATACAAGAGTTACATGTTTTCAATTTGATTTAATATAAGAGGATTTGGGTAATATTTATTATCTGGATGCTTATTTCTCAGACATTTATGTACATTTTATGAATTAGTCAATTTATAGTGGTCACAAATCATTGCTGTATTTAACATCCTTCCTTCCTCTTCTGCCCAGGAGAAATCAAGATGTTTGTACAAAGTCTCCCGGAAACAGCTCCTTTACTGAAATCTCACAAAATTATTTCCAGAATGATGTTTGAAATAGCTCCTCAGTTTTTGATGTTTCAAATTTGGGGTAACTTTGAGAAATTTCCTATATTGCAATTCCCTTTGAAGAAAGGAGAATGCGAGTTATACAAATTTCTTAAATATATAAATCATTTTATCTTTCATGTGAACACTTAAATTATACTTGAAAAGAAAATGTGATTGGTAATTAATCATGTTATATTTTAGAATATGTGTTTAAAATGCTACAATTTTTAACACAATATTTATTTAAAAACTTTATAAATGTTTATGGTGTTATTAATTAAATTAGTTTATGAATTTTCCTTGCTTTTTATATATTTTTTTTCTTTAAAGTAAAGAAGCATGGAAATTATTCAGTGATGCTGCTAATGTGTAAACGGTTTCTTTCATGGAAAGATTGAAATGTTTACACGTAACTAAAGGAATTAATGTTTATATTAAGACTGTACTAAATTATTTCTAATGTGCTTAAGTTGTATTGGATCATACATCAAAAACATCAATCCTAAAAAAAAAAAAAAACAAATATAAAAATTTTCTTGCTCTTTTATCAGAGTTCTCTCCTGAGGAAATCACTAACTTGATATGCATTATTCTCATATATCAAACTCTGATTTTATATTGATGTATTTAGTAACAATGTGTAATTTCATTGGATTTTTTGTTTGTTTGTTTGGTTACTGAGGATTGAACTCAGGGGCACTCAACCACTGAGCCACATCCCCAGCCCTGTTTTGTATTTTATTTACAGACAGTGTTTCACTGAGTACTTAGTACCTCACCCATTGCTGAGGCTGGCTTTGAACTCATGACCCTCCTTCCTCAGCCCCTCAAGCCAATGGGATTACACGTGTGTGCCACTCATCTGGCAGATATTTTAATAGACAATATAAATGCCATTAATTTGCTCTCAACAGTGCATTTTATGCATAATGAACCTCCAGTTTCCACGATGTACATGTTCTGTCACTTGATGATGGACATTTATGTGAGTCCCAATTTTTGGCTCTTACAAATTTTGTATCTACTAATATTCTTTTTCAAGTCTTCATAAACATATTTGAAAAAGTTCCACAAGAGTACACATTTGTGGCAGAACTGGTGTATCATGTTGTAGGTACTTCTTTATATTCAGTACTTTGAAATAGCAGCACATATTCATGCTCACAGGAAATACATATTCTAAAATTCACCACCGTTATAATACTTTGTATTGTCAGAATTTAAAGCTTTTGATCATCTGAGGTGTGTAAAATGATATGCAATAGTAGTTTTATTTTGTATTTTTTCTATTTGATATTTGAAAATCATTTCATATGTTCATTTATAACTGAGTGTACTATTTAATTAATAACAGATTGTGTGGAAACTCTTTACATCTAATGATGTATTATATAACTTATGTCAGTCTTGCATAGTATTATTTAAAGTTATCTTTTGTCAGTATTTGCCCATGTTAATTTATTTTTTATTTAAAAATTAACCTGGCCTAAGTTTGATCATATCTTTCATAATTACATTAACCTAATTTTTGAAAATGTAATCTCAGAACATTCTTCATTGTCTGAAAATTTTAATTCTTGTTCATTTTTTTTGTACTGGATAGCAAGTTTGAATTTTATTATTCCACATTATTATTTGAATAATATCAACTTCACTTTTCTCATCAATGTACGAAAAATTTCTAACTTATTTTCTTTTTTTAAGATTTTTAGTTGTAGATGGACACAATGCCTTTATTTAATTAATTAATTTACTATTTTATGTGGTGCTAAGGATAGAACCCAGTGCCTCACAGGCGCTAAGCAAGCATTACACCACTAAGCCATCACCCAGCCCTCATAACTTGTTTTCAATAATAAAAATTCCAAGAAAATATTCTTTTAAAGAGGACATAAGGCAAAGATTTTTCTGTTACACTTCAATATATCCCAAATTTGGTTTTTAATTTGTCCATTTCATGTAAGAACATGTAAAATTCAAAAATGAAATTATTTTTGAGACATTGGTACAGTAACCATATATTAATTCAATTTAAAAGTGAAACTCTTATCTTCAATTATTCCTGGGAAAATGCCAAGTATTTACTGAAACTTCTTAGCATCTAATTTCTTCAGTTCTTATTCCTTTAGAAACATTTCTCTGTGCCTTTCTGGAAGTATCTGCTCTTCCGCCATCTACTCTTCAATTTACTTGGGAGGGAAAACACACACAGACATCATTCTTTTCTCCAGTTAAGACAATGTTGTGTTGCAAATGACAATATTTTTGGTTTCTTCCAGAATCTTTATGATCCCACCCTTCTCTTCTGTGGAAGGAATAATATGGCAAAAGGATGATAACGAATAGCAAAAGCAATTCCATTTACATAAAATCATTCATTTCTAATGATTTTTTTGCTTTTCAAGTTGATGCTTGATGTATACATTAATACATGAGCTCTCCCACAACATCTCATATCCAAACAATAATAGTATTGTTTCTGATATTACCCCAGTATTTAAAATGAAGATTTTTTTTTCTTGAAGAGCAAGTGCATTTATTGCTGGGAATAGCAGCGCCATAGAAATTTGAAAGGAGTTTTAAAAAATTCACTATGCTATGCTAGTGAATTTGGCATCTTAGACCTTTTACATTTGGACTAGTAATTCTAGATTCCATTGCTCATAATAATATGAACTGGAAAAGCGATATGACTAAGCATATTTCCACTGAAGTAAATAGATAATTTACTGTGTGTATGTGATTTTGAAGTAGGGTAAAAGTTCATACAACTAATTCTGGGAAAGATAAACTTATATAAGTTAAACTAAACCCAATGGAAATATAAAGGTTTATCATATTCAAATGTTCACATTCTAAGAAGTAATGCATCAGTTTTTTTCTCAATTAAAGGGATACCATGAGTTAATATTTTACATAACATTTCTTAAAGGACAAAAATAAATAAAAGAACTCTCTCATTAGAAAACTGCATTTGCATAATTACTATAAAATGCCAATTTTACACAAGAAAATAGGAGCCAGAAAGGTTTCAAAATCTCATTTGAATAATACATGCATATGCAGAGGTTCTGCATGGCTAAGTCAATCACCCCATCAGTGCAAATGTTTACCTTAGAATGTTAACACTAAAATACAGATTTTCAATATGAAAACAGAAACCTTCAATATAAAATGTACATTATCTTCAGACATGTCTAGTTTTCCACCATTATAGCTTAGTAAAATAATTAATTTGTTATATATTTACAAAGCCATAAGTATCAGAGACCTATGAATATTTGAAATATAAAACTTGCCCAATCTTCTACATCCAAGTCAGTTAAGAACAATGTAAAATTCACAAATTAAATTATTTTTGAGACATTCGTCTGGTGACCATATGGTAAAGTATTAGTCCCTGGATTGCAGTGCTATTGGAAAGTGGTGGAATCTTTACAATGTGGGGCCTACTGGAAGGAAGTCAGTTCATTGAACTCATGCCCTTTGAGGGCCCTAACCCCTCCTCTTCTTCATCTTTTGGCAGTTCTGAGATGAGAATCTTTCTCCACCCTATGCACATGCCATTATGAATTGCCTCACTACCAGCTCAAAGGTATCAGGTACAAGCAATTAGGTATGATACCCTAAACTTCTGAAATCATCTACTTAAATACATCTTTTCTCCTTATAAGTTAATTAGCACAGGTATATTTCATAATAATGGAAAGCAGACTAATACACTAGTATTAGTATCTCATGGCAACATCTGCACTAAAATGCATAGATCTTAACTTCTCATTTATTATCAGTTTTCATTGAGACAATATTTTTACATTTCTATGAGGTATGGTATAATAATTTGGCATACACACACGCTGTATAATGATCAAACATTATTAAGTACTTTTATATTCTTTAACAGTAATCTAGTTATTTTGAAATTTGTCATATATTATAAAAAATAGTTGTCACTCTATACCTCAGCAAGATATAACTAATTCCTCCCACCTAGATGTATTTTGGTGTCCTTTATGTAACTTCTTACTATCTCCTCTCTCACCACCCAGTCCTAGTCTCTAATGACAATTATTCTATTCCATTCTTCTATAAAATTGGACTTTTAGTTTCTACAAGAGAGTTAGAATATGTGGACTTTTGTCAATATTTAACTAATTTTACCGAACATGATGACTTCAAAGTCTACCCATATTACTACAAATGACTTACAGGATTTCATTCTTCTTTTATGGATGGAAACATATTTTGTTGGTTATATACACATTTACTTTATCCGTTTATCCACTGATGGAAATATTAGTTGATCTCATGTCTTGGTTATTATGAATGTTCCTACAAAAATATGAGAGTGCAGATGTTGCCATGAGATACTGATTCCATTCCCTTTGGATCCTATGGCACTTCAGGTTTAGTTTGTTAAGGAATTTCCAGTGCTATTTTCCACCATAACTACACTAACTTACATGCCACGAACAGTGTGTAAGATGTCTTATTTCTCACTGTCCTTACATTGGTCTGTTTGTTTTGGTATTTTTTTATATTAGATATTCTAACTGATATAAAATGTTATCTATTTTTTTATTTTTATTAGTTGCTCAAGACAATACAATGATCTTGACATATCATATATTTGATTCAAATATGGTATGAATTCTCATTTTTCCATGTGTACAGATTGCAGGATCACATTGGTTATACATCCATGTGTATACATACAGCCATCCTAGTGTCAGTTGTATTCTGCTGCCCTCCCTATCCCCCACCCTCCCCTCCCCTCCCATCACCCCTTTCTACCCAATCTACTGTGACACTTTTCTCTTTCTTTTTTTTTCCTTCCCCCTCACACCATCATACATGTATTTTGTGTAACAAGGAGGGTCTCCTTCCGTCTTCTGTGCAATTCCCCTTCTCCCTCCCATTCCCTCTCACCTCTCTTCCTTGTTTGGTGGTAATCTTATTCTCATGCCTTCCTCCCTACTCTGTTTTGAGTCACCTTCCTTATATCAGAGAAGACATTCGGCATTTGTTTTTTAGGGATCGGATTTGATTTGTGTTTTCTTGATGAATAATGATAGTATGCATTTTTTTCATTTACTCATTGAACATTCATGTATTTTTTTTGAGAAATGTCTATTCAGACCTGTAGCCCATTATTAATTGCATTATGTGTTTTGCTGAGATTGCTGAAAGCCACATTTCACCACACCAAATAAGATTTCGAATAATTCTATAATCTGAAAAATTTGTTTCCTGCCCTCTACCAGTTAATTTTCCAATGGTAAGTAATCTCTAGTTGTGATTAGAATTTATTTAAATAGAATCATATAATACATACATTTTGTGTGTCTGATGTTTTCATTCAATATACATGTGAAATTCTCCATGTTGTTGCATGTACTAGTATTGTATTCCATTTTTATTGATGATAAATTACATTGTATATATACATCTAAGATTTATTTACACATTCTGCCTTCCCCAATGAGATGATGCAGCAAGAAAACCCTTTCAGATGCTGACCCTTGATTTGGACTTTTTAGCCTTCAGAACTATGAGCTCATCACTTCTTCTTTATTAAAAGCTACCCATCCTGTTATAATCTGCTATCATAACATAAAACAGACTAAGAAAGAAAATTTGATCTGTGAAGTGGGGTATTTAACAGATACCTAGAAAAGCAGAAGTAGATTGGGAAATGAATAATGGATAGAACATGAAAGAATTTTGGAGGATCAGGTTAGGAAAAGCCTATATATATTGTCATAAATGGAATGTTTGGGGTGATCCTAGTGAGGGTTCAGAAAAACAACTATAGTTAATATACAAAACTTTTAGAATTTTTTAAATTAGATTAGATCAACATTTTGAGAGATATGTGGATGTTGAAAGCAATTCTGATGAAATATCAAATGGAAATGAGGAATAAGATATTGAAAACTAGACTAAAGCACATTCTTGTGACACAGGACTTGACTGAATTGTGTCAACACAATTTAAAACTAATAAACTAGGATGTGTCTTAAGAAAATAAGCAAGTAGAAAAAAACTTAGAGCTCCACATAGCTTCTTTTAACTGCATATAGTAAAATGTGAAAATAAAAAAAGATGACATTTATAATTAATAGGAAAACAGAAGTTTTAGATTTGATAATGTCCCAGTGTGGTCATTTTTTTTTTAATTTTTTATTGTGGGTTGTTCAAAACATTACAAATTTCTTGACATATCATATTCCACACTTTGATTCAAGTGGGTCCAGTGTGGTCATTTAATAGGAAATTAAACATTATTTTCAGGAAATGAAACCAAAGGTATAGACAAACAGGTGATAGGAAGATTACTATTAGATTCCATCTTTAGAGGATAAAAGCATGACACCAGAGGCATGTTGGAGATTACTGGTACCCTTCCTTTCATCTCATGCCCAGAGAACCAAGGCCTAAGGGAAGGACATTGGCTAAAGAAGAGGCCTAGGACCCATTATGGAGCCTGGAGTTTGCTGTCCAGGACTGCCTCCAGTCTCTGCTTCCTACATTCTGGCACAGCACTCCAGTTACCCTAACTATGGCTCAAGTAAGCCTACATATGGCTCTACATACTGCTATGGAGTGCAATGGAAAAATCTTGTGTCATCCATGCAATATTAAGTTTGAAGGCATACAGAACTCAAGAACTGTTGGAAAAAGTTTTCTTCCACCTAGATTTCAAAGGATACAAATACCCTGGGAGCCCACACAAAGACACTTCACGCTATCAGAGTCACCATAGAGACCCTACTAAGGCATTCTCTGCAGAACTATGGGGTCAGTTATACTGCAAAATGTCAACACCATGAGTGTAGGGTCACCACTGTGATTCCAGAACAATAAGTCCACCAGTGTGTAAAAGCACCATGGAGAGCTGCAGGTATGATACCCTAAACTATGAGAACTTCTCCAGGGGCTAAGCCTATTAAAACCAGAGTATGTGAAGGCTCATGGACCAAACCCTCAGTGTGTCCAGAGGGTGGGACAACATCAGGGTGCCCAGAGGTTGGGACACAGAAGCAAGCAAAATTTTCTTCAGGTTTACAATTAACTGTTGTTTTCTCTGTGGAATTTGAATTAGTTGGACCATTTACCTCTTCTTTTCTTTCCTACTTCCCATTTTGAAATAGAAATGTCTGTCCTATGCCAGCACCATCATTATATTTTAGAAACATGCAACTTGTTTTTATTTCACAGGCTCACAGCTGGAAGGGAATTTAGCTCAGAATAAATCATACCCTTATGCATACCCTTAAGTCTAGATGAATCTCTAGACTTCAGGTTTGATTGACGCTAGATAGAGTTAAGCCTTTGGGGCTATTGGAATATAGTTATTGGATTTTGCATGTGAAAAGGACATGAATTTTGGGATCCAGGGGAAGACTGCTGTGTTTTGAATGATGTCCCTTATAGAACTCATGTTTAAATTTAACTGTTTATACTAAATACTAAGAGTGCTAGGCTTCTAACAGCACTACTAATCAACAGGTGATTAGTCCAAGGGGACTTGACCAGAGTGGTATTGGAAAAGGATCAGGAAGTCAGTGTTAGTAAGAATGATGAGGGTCTGCTAATGAGAAAATTGTGAAAATTGGTTGACACTTGTTTTTCCAGTCAGGCAGTAAACATGGGTACAATAACAATGTCGAGAAAGATTGCTTTTTCAAAGAAAGAACAAAGGTTAACCAATGATTACTTTACCAAAAAAAAAACAAAAACAAAAACAAAAAAAAAAAACTTCCATGTTCATGCTCCTAGGTGTGCAAACAGGGAAGAAAGAAAAAAAAAAACGATGATTAATGAAAGAGAAAAGTTTTGAGGGTTATAAAAAAGGCAAGTTATAGCCCTCCCATGGGCTTTCGGCTCCTAAGTCCCTTCCTCTCTGGGGGAGTCTGTCTCTGTCACTTTCTTAAATATGTAAATATTGATTGATAGGCTTGCTTACCTTGGCTGTTTTAAGTAATCATCTTCAACTCAGTAGAATACAATTTCAGTCCCTATCACCAATATGACTGGTATCACCATGATGGATGTTACTGATGTTATAAAAGGAGGAGTTTGTCTTCATCTTGCACTGTCTTGTCCTATCTTCTTCTGCCTTGGTATTTCAAAGCAAGAAGGCTTTTTCCAGATATAATCCTCTTGACCTTAGAATTCTCAGCTTCCAGTACTATAAGACAATAAATATGTTTTTCTCAAATACCTACACTGTGGTATTCTGTTATAGTTGTACAAAAGGGACTGAGATATCATATATGGCCATACTGACCTGAGTAAGGTTTTGTTATGCAATCTTTTTAGTGGAAAGAGGTAAGAAAAACCTCAGTTTTCTATAGTGGTTGGATTCACAAAGAAATTGTTTGAAAAGAACAATGTCAAATAATTTATACTTTCAGAAAGATAAGGGGCATTATTATGATTGCCTGAAGGATCAGATAACACTTTCCTTTATGTCAGGAGGAAGAAATCTAAAAGAAAATGATTCAAAATCATACCTGTCCTTTAGCTGCTGTTATAGATATGCTTGTGTTACGTTATCCATGATGTATTAAGAATATTTTACTTCCCTTCTTCAGTAAACATCCAATTTTTTGGGCCCTTCTCATTGTAGTTAACTGAGCAGATCTGCTTCTTAACTACTAATAAGGATGCTGTGCTCACATTCTCTATTTCCTTAATAGGAAAGTTATCCATGACATTAACTGTTAACATAAATTATTGCTTGCCAGAATGCAATACTTCAGAGTGTTAAATCAGTCATTATCTAGTGTCTCCTTCAAAGATAATTAATGTAAACCACAGAGATTTTTGAGATTCCAAAAGACAGATTTTGTGGATCAAATAGCTTCACTGATCATCAGCAGTCAAAATAACAACTCTACTCTTTGAATTGTCTTTTTGACAGAAATAACTGAGCAATAGTTTCTGCTCACTTGGATGAAGGAGAGTAAAGTTGTAGATATTTGTATATGGAGAAAACTTGGATGTAGGGATCCATTTGCTGTGGGTTATCTGCAAAATAGTAATGGAGTGTCAGGTATGCTGGACAGAAGAGTAAGTAAAAAAAAAAATTCCTAAGTCATGTCATGTACACCTGTACTCATCCACACAAACTCTGAACATTGTCTCACTAAGTATGAGAAAACGTTTGTTGTGTTTTTTTTTTTAAATATGCTACTGTTAAACAGTGTCTACCCACATGTCATGAATAATTTTAAATCACTGAAGACAAATGAGCAAAACTGTAATAACACTGTATGTATACTTTTAATTATTACCCAAATGTATTGCAAACTGTAAAAAAAAAGTCTCAATAAATAATAGTTGAATCATATTTTACATTTGCCAAGTGGCAAAGATTTTCAACATTAGAGAGTTCTGGAGATTCATTGCACAATAATTTTAAACATATTAAAATGCAGACCTATGCACTTACAAGATTGCCAAGATGGTAAATCAAATAGTCTGTGTATTTGCCACAATTAATTATAAAAAAAATAAAAATTTAATTACAATGTTTATCTCAATGGAAAACACAGCACTGTGTCAGAGTGTATTTATTTTTAGTGAGTATGAGTACAATATCCTATTTGAAACATTTGCTTTCAAAGCACCCTTCTGGCCTCAATTTTTTTTCTCTACACTTTCTATTCATTGATCACTTACATGCTCTCTGTGGAATACACCTGCAGTCCTATTCAGTCACTGAGTCCAGCTCAATGTCTGGAATCCCCCCCCCCCAATGTAGAGTTCTCTAAATATTTGCTCTTCTAAATCCTGTTATGTGTGAACTAAAGGCAACTTGCCTTCTCCTACCATTGTGCGAAGGCTACCTGTCCAGACTTCAGAAAGCTTAACCATTATCCTCATTATTTCTTTCCAGGACTTTTTTTTTTTTTAACTTTGAAAACTGTCTTCAATTCTGGGAATTTAATTGTCCAGATATTAAATACTCAAAGTCTTATTAAGCAATATTTTTATTCAAAATCTAAAATGTTTTTAAGTACCTGTTTGCTTTCAGTTTCTTGTGTCAGTGAACACATTTCAAGTTCTTTTATGAACATACTTCTTAAAGTTTTTGTCTACTTCTTTCATCACATTTCTTATTTTTCCTCCTTATATCTCCCTCTTTCCTCCATTCCTTCTCTTCCTCCTCCTCCATCTCTTCCTCCTGGTTCTTCTTCCTTACCTCTTTCTTCTACTTCTTCTCATTCCTTCTTCTTTCCTTGTTCTCATCCTGTTCCTCCTTCTTTTCCTTTTCCTTCTCCTCCTCCTCTGTTCTCTCTTTGAAGGAAATAAGTTTTTCTTCAGAACTTAGGAACTGAATGAGACTGCTACACCAAAAACTTAACTTTGTCCTAAATAAGTTACTCAACTGAAAGGATTTGTTGATCTACTATTATTTAAAATGAAATGGATGTACCTCTTTGTGGGTGCAAAGCTGATAAATATAAGCAGAAAATAAAAGAAGAAGGAGGAGGAGGAGGAGGAGGAGGAGGAGGAGTTGGAGTTTTTTCTTGTGATAATCCTCAAAGCAGTGTCTTCCCAACAAAACAAGCAAGAGGGTTTTGATGGGATAAAGGTACAGATATTTATATAGGAAAGAAACATCACTGTAGTTAGAAACAGGCACATTCTTGAACATACTCAGTTTGAGGTCATACATTGTATCATCAGAAAGTGGCAAGAGAGACTGGCCCTGAGTGGAGATTTAGTATTATTATGTGCAAAATTTAAGTCATTTAAAAGAGTAAATCAGAATTAATGAGTAAATTGTCTACTTCCTTGCAAATTTCTTTTAAATGCTCTGTCTGAAACAAAGAAAAAAAATCACAACTTTAAAAGAACATTAACAGTCATTTAATACAGTAGCAGCTTCAAAAATACCCAATAAGCATAGGTGATTGTCCCTAAATATACCTGAGTAACAGGTAACCAAAGATACTTATGTATATTGTATCTTCGTCTTTAACATATAATCAATTATCATTCTCAACTCTGAAACACCTTGGATTTCAGGACATTATTTTCTTTAATTTCTGCTTAGAACTTGCAATGCTTTTCTGAAATCATATTTTTCTTGTAATACTTCATCTATCAACATTAGTAATAACTAACAAACTGTAATATTGCATTTTTCAACAGTTTTTCTGGACCTCGGAATTTGCACAACATGTGGTCTGTCTTGAAATTTACCACAACTTTTCCCAAAGAGTTTATCCAGTGTTTGAGTCCTTCACAAAAAGACATTGAGCCATCTAGATTTCATTATCTCATCATTAAGCCGATGTCACATACATTCATTCTGAGGAAACATGAGTTCAAAGTACTAATTTCTGAACCTGTCAGTGCAATAGTTGGACCTGCTAAAAAAATAAAATAAAATAAACCTGGACATCTCTGAGATTTGATCTAATGACGTAATGTCACCTTCTAGTGCATGTTGGTTGGATTTCTTAATAGTTCTGTATTAAGCAGTAACATGAAGATCCTGTACTCTTCTATCTTGAGACTTATATTTCTAAACAGTTTGTTTCCAGCTATATGGATCATTTGCATATCAGCATAAAAAGTGGTATCAGCACACATAAAAGACTAGGCCTAGAAATGTGCAACATTTTAACATTTTGCTCAGATTCTTCTGGTCAAAGTTGTTATATGGCAAACCTATCATTATGACTTGGATCTGCAATGTCCACCAAAGTTTCCCGTTCAGAGGTAGGATTTTAGACAAGTGACTGGTCCCAAAGGCTTTGATCTCATCAGAGGTTTAATCCATCTACAGCTAAATGAACTACTGGGATGTGGGACCTAGGTGAAGAAGGAACATCACATGCTTGTGCCCTGGAAGGGTTGATCATCTCTCCAGCCCCTTTTCTCTCTTTCTGCTTCCTGGTTGCGAAGAGCTAAGTATCTCTTCTCCACCCAACCCTTCTACCATAGTGTTCTTCCCCATCTCAGGCTAGGGCTGTAAAAGCAGCTGATAATGAGCCTGAACTATAGACCAAGATTGATCTTTTCTCTTGTAAGGTCTTCTTGTTGGATAATTTGGTCCCAGTGATGAAAAGTTAACTAACACAACTATCTTGAATGAAACCGGTGAAATGGAACACAACAAACACATGGATATGGGGATGCATCATTGGTCTTTACCTTTAAACTTTTCTTACTAATTCTTACATATGATGTTCTTATATATTTATGTTGTTCTATCTCACTGTGAAAATTGCTTTTATAACTCATACCATCTATTTTCATTACTATATCTTACTAAAAGTGGACTTCCCCTTAACATTGGTTTACATTATTATAATTTACTACTCATTTATACTTACTACTGTCCTTATTTGATTATACAATATTCAATTATATAAAATAGCTTGTACAAAATAATTGTATATTGTGAATTTTATTTTATTACATATGGTATGTATATATAATGATATTCTGTAAGTTACGATAATGCATTAAGTTATAAAAAATTTGACTATATGATATATTTAGATAGAATATAAATGGAACATAAGTTGAAGTTATGTAGAATACATCTGATTAGAAACTTTAAGAGACTTTACATGATTTGTCTAGTAATTTGATTTGCTCTTCTAGAAAGTTGTTATGTTTCTTAGAGGGACATAGGAAACTACAGTCTGTGAATTGAAATAAGGATGCATAGTACACTACTGCTGCCAAACTATAGATGATATGATTTTTAGAAATGAACTTTGATGCTTAAATTATAAAAATACTAAGGTTGTTGTCACCAAAAGATTATAAAATTTAGATTTATTAATGTTTTGTTCCATGTATTTTTTTCTTCACAATGAACATTAATTTATGTTGTTATAAAAGTATTATTTCATTTTTATTTTTGGATTTATATCTACATGAGATATATAGGCAAGTAGAAAGATTGATAGATGGATAGACAGAAGATAGCTATCATCACTAATATCTAAATACCGATACAGAGATCCACTGCATGCACAGAATTAGAATGACTGACAATTCTATTTGGCAGAATTATAATTTTTCATGCTTAGCCCACAATTTAATTTACTTAATTAATTACATTTTTCAATGTTCTCTATAAGTTCTGTTTTTAGACTCATTTAGATTTAGAGGCAAAAATCACCAAGATGCACAGAGAACTTCAACATGTCCATAACCAGTTTTTCTAATTATAAATATCTTTGATTATAATGGTATGCTCACACTTAATAAACCAGCATAGATGTGTTATTATTGGCTAAATATTTTGTTTTGTGTTTTCTTAGAGGTTATCTTTACCTTAATGATAAAATACACTTTGGGAAGAGTTAAAACCACGATTGGAAGAGTTTTCACCCCTTTCCTTAAGTTTAAATGGACAGGACAAAGTAAGTATCAGGATGTGGGAGCTCCTGTTGATCTCCTTCCTTCAACAGAGGCTTAGCCAAGCCAAAAGCAGTAGTGGGATATGATTTTTTATTTTGGATTCCTGGATAGAGACAGCTCTGTAAATACCCTATGGATATGTGTCCCTCAGTTTCCTTTAGCAATTACAGAACTTTGGTGCTGTCTAGATATTTTCCTGTAAGAAAGGTCTTCTGTGATTAATATGGGGGTGGGGGTATATCTACCAATGTGAAGCAAAAGGGCGGATAAGGCTCCCTGGGGAGCTGTCATAGGTCCTTGTGTGTCTCCCACCACTGTACCTGGGGCACAGTCTGGGCTACTGCATACTATCTACAGTCTGAAATATTTAAGTTTAAGTTACCTATGGTTTTCAGATCATTTGTTTTAAATATTGGTTTATTATATAGCCCTCTCTTCTTATTTTTACACAGTTTATTTTGAGAAGTAAGATAGTAATCAATTGGGCCTACTTTTTTGGCTCTGGAAATTCATGACTTCCAGAGTGGTAGCTTCTTCTTTTCCTCCTCCTCCTCCTTCTCTTCCTCCTCCTCCTCCTTTTCCTCCTCTTCCTCCACTTCCTTCTTCTTCTTCTTCTTCTTTTCTTTTTCCTATTAATTAAAATTCTTCAATTTTGAAAATGCAAAAATCAAAAGCTTCCAAATTTGTATTGCATATTGTTTTCACATCATTTTTTAAAAATAAACAAAATTAACCAAACAAATAAGTAGAATTAGGTTAATAAAATTGAGGCACTGCATACTTCTTAAATCATATGTCTCCAGTCAAAGTAGCCTTAAAATTTGGTGGCACATCTATTTTGTCTTCAATATACAATATAAGGATATACATCATTGAGTGATGTACATTTTATAACTCATAGAGAAGTAAAACATTTTGGTGTAGAAATATTTTTCAACCTTACATAAAAATCTTCCAAAATTACTTAATTTTCTTAAAAAGAGACATTTTAATAAGAAATTTTTATTTTCCCAAAAGCAAAATGTAGTTAGATTTGAAAAAAAATGAGTAAAATGTGATAATTGGTCTCTACAATTGTTATTTTTTGCCCATAGCATAAGAATCAATTTTATTTGTTAATTTTAAAGTTTATCAAAATTATGGGACATGCATTGTACCATAAGTAAAACTCAATTTTTATTTTAATTACATTATAAGATTATAATGATGGCAAATACAATGAGTCTATACTTTCTTTCTTCCTCTAGTACTTTGATTTACGTTGACACAAATCACGTTTATCACTTGTTTATCAACTCAGCAACTTTAAATTTTTTGAATTTATAAATATTATAGTTTAAATTTCTGTATTAGAGATAAAAATTTGAAGCAAATAAGCTTGAATAAGAGGTAATGAGTATTTTGCTATCAGACACTGTATGATAGATGTTTTACCCTGTGATGCATCACATATATTGTAATGATCCCATTCAATTATAATGAAGTTGAAAACTCCTGTGGTTTAGTGATCTTACTGCTGTTAAAATTTTATAATGCAGTGCATTGCTTATGTGTTTGTGGTGGTGCTGGTGTAAAAAAGTCAAGTGCACCTCTCATTGTATAAAACTATATAACATGCAATTATGCATAGTGCATAATATTTGATAATAATAAATGAATGCTACTTTATTATGTATTTATTGTATCACACATTTCACTATTAGAGTATAGTCGTCCTATGAATTAAGATGGTTTACTGTATAACGACATCAGCAAATCCTTCAGAAAGTTTTTCAGAATACAGCATTGCCATCAGAGGAGACTGTTTCCAAGGATCATTACTGGAACTAAATGTGGAGATAGAAGAGAATGATTTTGATGATTTTGATCTTCTGACTTAAGGAGGCAGAGGATAATGTATGTGGTCCGTTGTTTCAAACAAAAAGTATAAAGCTAAAATAAATAAATGAACCTAGAAAGAATCCTGTAGAATAAAAATAAAAAGGATAATATTTTATAAAGATATATGTTTATATTTAAGCTAAGAGTTATAAAACATTTAAAAGGATAAAGAACTAAGAATTGGATAAATATGTTATAATAAGCTAATTTAATTCATTATTGAAAAGAGAAAAAAATGAATTTAATGTAGCCCAAATGTACAGTGCCAACTGCAAAAATATTTTGACAGCATAGAAACTGTTGTAACTCTTAGATGGTTTATAAAAATTAAGCATATAAAAATTGTTTATACATATATAAAGTTTAAGTACTTTCAGAAATGCTTACAGGAAAAATGCCCTCTGATGAAATCACCTCTATGATATTTCAATAGAAGAATGTGTAAATTTAAATATGCACAATTGCCTAGTATATACATATATAACAAATCTATGAATAACCGCTTGTGACCACTACACTAACACACTCAAAAATTTCTTTTATAGGTGACATTTTTCTTATTAAAAATAAAAAAAATGTAAATCTTAATCATTTAGGCAACTTCAGCTCTTGGAAATGCCACCTTGCATTAAAATATGTATTTTACATATTTTCTTGTAGGCAAAGCTAATAATTATATGGTAACTAGTAAGTATCAGGAAAAAATATGAAATTACCTTTGATTTACTTCCACAGAACTACATACATCATACCCATATTTAATGTGAAGCTTTGTTGCAGTTCTTTACTGCAAATTACTTCAGGTAATTTGTGAGAACACCTGCTGGTCTTGAACAATGAAGTTATCAGCTATCTGCTTTAAAAAGCTTTCAAGTGCCAGTTCCGAAATGCTGGTTGTTCATTTGCCAATTATATGTATTCACAGTTGCATGGATTCAATGACACTATATCCATCCCCTTATTACAGAATTACCTCAATTAGAAGGTATGAACTGAAATGAAATATCTTTACAATTTACTCCCAAATTGACTATATTTTGAAAATTTATATTTATTAGTTCTCTTTAAAATTTAAAATAGCTAATTTGAAAATAAAATCAAAGGTACAAATTAGTTTTGGCATCATGGTTCATTTTCTTAATGTCTTTAAGTCATGGTAAAGTAAAGTATTAGAAGTTTTATGTGTCTGTGTGTGTGTGTGTGTGTATAATCATGCACAGAGACAAAGACTACATGCAGAAATATATTACTGTATGTTGAAAAACTTTCCCTTTAGTACAAAAATGCATGTGTTAAGGTTTAATTAAAATTGGATTTGTTTTATGAAGATTTTTCTTTTAAATACACAAACACTGTAAACCAACCAAGAGTAATTATACTGATTGGATACTTCATATGCACTAAATTTTCAGGGCTAATTTAGGAAAAGATAAACATAGTGTATTTTCATAGTATTATCCACATAATGTTCATAATGGTGGTTTAATTAACTGTATAAATTTTGTTTAATCATACTAAGTTTTTGTTAACATTAGCATTTGGATAAGAAGGCATTAAAATAAAATATCTATAACAAGTAATATATAAATGTATTTATTAGTGAAATATTATAAGTAACATATTTTCCTTGCTATCTTTAATAATCTGACCATTCCTGGAATCTCTGGAAGATTTAATAAATTATATGAGTACTCTTAATATTTGGAATAAAATAAACTGTATTGTGCTTACAATCATTACCTCAAATGTAGCTGTCTACAGGGGAACAATTAAAAGTTCATTGTTTCATTGACCTTAAATTGGTCAATGAATAATTAAAACATTTTACTTCAATTTCTTCAAATATTTATTTTCAAATATTTTATCCAACAGATACAATTTTATTGTATTTAACTATATTATTTCAAATATTTTATTTCAACAGAATGGTGGGATTTGTCACTTTTTATATTAATCATGAAGTATATCTTGAATAGGGCTGGGCATGGAACTTCTATTATGATTTTTTTACACTTTTTAAATTATACTTGCTATACAAAAGTTTCATATATATACATATATTCATATAAATATTTATGTTATTTTATGAGGGTGGACATGTGCATATACCCATGAAACCAACATCACATTCAATGTTCAAGATACTAAGTGTATTTTTCATCTCCAACACATCCTTTGGGTTTCGTTTGTTTAATATGTGGTAAACATGAGATGTATTCTCAACATGTATCTGATCATTAACTATTGGTACAGTAGATCTCTATAATTTACTTACCATACATAACTAACACCTTATAGCTATTAAAGCAACAACTTCCCTTAGCTCAGCCCTGGAAAACACTTTTTTAATTCTCTGCTTTTATAAAATTAACTATTTAATTTACTTCACATAGGCAGAATCATGTCATCCTTGTTTTTCTGTGATTGGCTTATTTTACTCAGGAAAAAGGGCCTCTCACTTCATGATATTCCATTGTGTGGATAGGCCACAATTTTCGTTAGTCATTTATCTGTCAGTAGATATTTGTGTTCTTTCCATATTTTGGCTGATAAAAAAATGCTATAATAAATGTGAGGGTACATATATTTTTAAGAACTTGATTTCAATTTTATTGGATATATATTCAGAAATTGAAAGCTGTATCACATAATACTTCTATGTTTAATTTTATGAGAAATCCTTGTATTCTTTTTCATGTTGCCTCTAACAGTTTACATTCATACCAACAGTATATAAGGGTTTCTGTTCCTATTCCTCTCCATCTTTGCCAGAATTTACCCTTTATTTTGTTTTGTTTTATTTCATTTTTGTTTGTAAAATAGCCATCTTAAGGATACCTCATTCTGGTTTTGATCTGCATCTCCCTTATATACTGATGGTTATGCATTCTTCTTTCATACACCTTGCGGCCATTTATGTCTTCTTTGGAGAAATGTGTATTAGTATATTTTTCTTGTCATTAAATTATCAGAAAACCTTATATACTTTAGAATTAACTCCTTAGAAGGTATAATATTTTCAAATATATTCATAGATTGTATTTTAACCCTCTTTCTTTTGCTGTATGAAAGCTTTAGGGAAAAACAAAACAAAAAAATTAAACCCCAAATCTGTAGAAGGACTATATGGCCCAACAGTGCATTTTACCAACTTCTAAATAGTAATTAATCACAATTTTTCTCAAACTACTCCAAAAAATGAATTCAAAGAATATATACAAACTCATTACACAAGAACAGAATTATGTCAATACCAGACATACAGAAATAAATTACAAGTAAAGAAAATTACAGATCAATATCCCTAATAAACAGTGATGCACAATGATCAACAAAATTTTAGAAAAAATATTCAGTGGCACATTAAAAGTATCATACATCACCATGAAAAATAAGACTTACCCATAGGATATAAGGATGGCACAATGTTTGCAAAATTTTATTGCATTATTTGCCTGTTTTCCTATTTATGTCTTAATTTACCTAATATATTCTGTATATTAGTGTTTTATATTTAAATATTTTATTCTATTTCATGGGCTGCAATTTTCCTATATCAACAGTGTTTTAATATTTTTAATAATAAATTCTCAAATTTAAATGTAAAGTTTATCAATCTTTATGTTTTGGTGTAGTGTTTTTCATCTGTACCAATTTTAATACTATGTTTTTTTTTAGAGAGAGAGAGACAGAGAGAGAATTTTTAATATTCAGTTTTTACTTTTCGGCAGACACAACATCTTTGTTTTTTTTTTTTTGTATGTGGTGCTGAGGATCGAACCCGGGCCACAAGCATGCCAGGTGAGCGCGCTACCGCTTGAGCCACATCTCCAGCCCCAATACTATGTTTTATAATCTGAAAAAAAATTGACTTTTGTATGTTGAGTAAGATGAATCATGATGATTCCATAGTGAACAAATTGAGCCAACTCAATCAATGAAAGAGAATATATTTTTGAGACTATATTTTAGTGTCACTTTTATGTAAAAAAAAAATATCTAGGGATCTTTTATGTATAAGTAAGTTTATGAGTGTGTTTACTGAGTTTCTATAATGTTCCAGTGATCTACTTCTCTTCTTGGTCCGATACAAGCTTATGATTATAACTGTAAAGTCTTGGTACATGGCAATGAAAGCTCTCCAACACAGTACTTCTCCTTATGATTTTGTTATTTTTGTCCTTCCTATTTCCATCAAGTTGTAAATTTTCATAATGCAATGACACAAACATGCACAAAGAAAAGTCTAAGCTTTTCAAACTTTCCCTATAATGCATTTCCTCTTCCATGGGAGTTGCTAAATAATTAAGTCAAGCAGAAAAGTGCTCACACTCTTTGAAAAATGCACTGTATCTGTTAGAAATGCATTGGGAAATGTAATAAAGGAGCTACCTGTTTTCCCTACAGATTTTATAATTTGTCATAATATCAAACAAATATAAGTATCAAAATAATTCTTATGAAATATACTAAATAAATGTAGAAGAAAAAATTTAAGAACAAGAAACAAAAGTTCTGAAGGAAGCACAAAGCATGAAGAACTTTCTCCATAGAGAATAAGACACATTACCAAACAACAATAAAAAAAAAACAGTGTAATTTTCTTATAAAACATAGAAACATACACACATTTATAGTAGATTAAGTGATATACTTTTATTTTATATGCTAAAAATGGAATGGCATTTTTTGAAAGCAGAGAGCATGTTCTTTGTTGTTGTTGTTGTTGTTGCTTTGTTTTTTGGTACTGGAGATTGAACTTCAAGTCAGGGGCACTCCACCACTGAGCCACATCCCCAGCCCTATTTTGTATTTTAGGTAGAGACAGGATCTCACTGAGTTTCTTAGTGCCTTAATTTTGCTGAGGTTGGCTTTGAAGTTATAGTCCTCCTGCTTCACCCTCCCAAGCCACTGGGATAACAGGGGTGCACCACCATGTCCAACCAACTGCATGTTCTTTTATTTTTTTCTTCAGATTTTCTATGTAACTTTCTACTTAGTCTTTTTTTTTTTTTTCATTGACTACCTGTACAGTAAAATTGCCTTTTCTTAGGTCTTCAGTGATTCATATGTTTATATTCAATGAACAATTCTCAGTCCTCAAATACTAGGCCTATTTATTAGTAACATTTGTGGAAGTTAATTTTTAACAAAGCCCTGTAGGGAATACTTCTGTTTCTCTCCTCTTAACTCACTGTTCTTTCCTTCTTAGAGACTTTCGCTGGCTGGCTCTGCTTTATTTTCATCTACCACCGCTGATTGGTTTTAGATAAAGCCAAGATCTGACTGTATCATATGGCTATAGGACCCAACCATTATCACACTGGGGTTTGAGCTCTAATGGTGAAATTAAAAACCTCCACAGTTCAAAGGTCAAGTTGCATTCATCAGAATCTGACATCTAATCAAAACTTATTACACTGCAGGAGAATTGAAGAGACTACATGGGATATGAACAGTTAATATATTTTCTGTTAACTACCTTTTAAAAATGTTGCCATAAGTATTGCAATCATCAAAAATTTGATCTATTACTAGATTATCCAGGTGATATACAGAACAATTATACAAGTTATAAAAGTATTTTCCCCCAGGCAATAGTAATCTGAAAAATTAAGAATTACAGAATTTATTGGAAACAAATGAATTGCATTTATTGGAAAATGGTCCTCTTTCTTTTCCTCCATTCCATTTTAAGTCCTTTGATAACAATACAGAAAGTAGTGTAATTAAAGGAGTTCAACTATCAATCTTTCTTTTAAAAATCTTTGATAGTTTGGGGAAAAATAATAGCTTAGTAGTTTAAATAGCAGAGGATATGAAATTTAAAGTTTAAAAAATGTGTCTTAGCTGGCCCTAAATCCTGTCTACCTATTTTAATCTAAGTAACAAAAGAGCAGGACTTCAAATCTACTATCTACCTGATAAATTCCTTAATGATTTCTTCAGAACTACATTTTGCCTACCTACTAAATCCAAAGCCTCTGTCATCATTATTCATAAAGTAAAATACAAGCATGTTCTCTGCTACATTATAATTTTACTCATTTCCTTTTCTGTCCCAGCATTTCATGGCTACACCTTTCACCAATACCAACTCTTAGGAAATCTTTCTTTGTTTTAATTTAACTCCAACAGGAATGTCTACCCTCTAGACTTAAAGTTTTGCAGGTTCCTAAGAAGATAGTTTCCCCTGTACACTTGTGAAGAGAATGTGCTCCTTCTATTATATACCAGAGTCTCTGTTCTTCAGTGCTTCCTTTGACATACATATTTTGTATTAGACAATCCTATGAGTCACATAGGAGATTTAAGTTTATTCTTTCATTGATTTCTACTATCCGGCTAACTTATTTATTATCCCTAACTCACTACTTTTTATTATACTTAGACACACATCAAAATATATTGTTAATTTTTTCCATTTTATACATTTCTGATATCACAAGATATTAGCTAGTATTTCACATATCACAATGCTTATCAACAATATTTTCTATGTAAGCTTGCATTAGAAATTATGTGAAGAAAAAAAGGAATTTTAAAAACAAAAGGGATGACACATTTGAATTAACAATCCCTGATCACTTTGGCTTAATTTTTCCTTGACCATGTAGTTGAACATGTTGATGGGTAAAATGAATGCTATTATGTGTTTTAAAATGGCATTATTGTTATATAATTTGTATTATTTTGAGAGATGTGAAGACTGGGTTAGCATATTAGCGTACACAATTTTAGGTCGTCAGTTCTCCCTGAAGCACAACTCAGCATACTAAAAAAGAACCATGTCAAAATATTTTGTGGTGGAAAATATATTAGGAGATGGTTTTATAATTTATAGGGAGATGTTTTCCTTTCTTAAAATAACTGTTTAAACTGCTTCTATCTCTTTTAATTGTGATTTGTAAAGTTTTAAAGAATATCAGTAAGCAAACATTGTTTTATTTTTGTTTTTACAGCTTTAAACATCATCATACTGGTTTCAATACCAAATATTGACTCTAATTGAAGTCATTCTCTACATTTCAAGATAAAATTATTTCTATATAAGTATATGCATGCACTTTTATTATTCTATTGAACTGCTAAAAAAGAAAAGTATTATTGAAATGAGAAGTATTTTGGAATCTGGAGAGTGACACATAAACCCTATTTTCTGAGCTTTAATACCAACTTTTTAAAATTAACTCTCCAGTATATTTTGATTTATATTATCTTATGATGCATTTGAAAAATGAAGAGTTAAATTAAGCAAAGTGAACTTAAATATTAGGTGATGATCTGCTAAAGTCAGGCTTAGGTCTAAAGTTACATACGACATGCTTTTAAATTCAATATAGGCTGCTTTTTATTAAAATGTTACTCAAGTGACTAGTCAATTCAAAGAACCATTAAATTATAGCAACTGATTACTTTTCTTTCTATGTAAATAAGTTCATGATATTCCATGTTTGTTGGTTAAATCATCTTCTCTAATGGTTTATGTTAGTTCTAGTATAGCTTGAATTCAATTATTTTAATTCACTTTACCAGAAAATCTCAGCTAAGGTGTTGAAAACAATGAAGAAGTAAACTACTACAAAAGAAGATAACCACTGAGTTTTTTTCACCTTTTCTATATTTTTAAAAAATTTCCAAATTGTTTTAAAGATTATACTATTGCTGAAATCTTCTTATTAAAATATCCATATAACACCATTGAAAGTGACATTACAAATTTAAACAATTACATTAAACAGTGTTTATTTATATTTTACTTTTTAAAACAGTCTTATAATTTATCCATTAATGTTTATATATTAAATATGTGACATTTTATGTAATAAACCATCTGATAAAAGTAATAGTGTAAAATATGACTTCAATCAAATGACATTTAAATAATGACATAATGGCAAATTATTTTAATGAAAAGTATTTGTATATATTAATGCTTTCTAAATAAATTGAATGTTACACTTTGTCAAGATTAAAACACTGTCAAAAGGATCTATACTGTCATCTTCTGCCACATACTTTGGTCCATAGAAGATTGTGCTCTTGGAAGGCAGATCATCAATCAACCTCCTGATTCAAGGTAGCCAAGGTCTATAAAGCTAAGTAAAATTAGACAATCCCCCTTCCCCCCCAAAAAAATGCTGAGTGATTTCTCTGATTTAAGGATGCTGATTCATAATACGATATGGGATGGAGGTGGGGAGAGGATTAAATGAACTCTAGATAGGGCAAAGGAGAAAAGTAGACAGAGGGGTAGGGAGCCAAAATAAGGGTAGGAAAAAAACAGTAGGATGTGATGGACATTGTTACCCTAAGTACATGTATGAAGACACGAAGGATGCAACTCTACTTTATATACAACCAGAGATATAAAAAAATTGTGCTCTATATGTGTAATATGAATTATAAAGCATTCTGTTGCCACATATAACAAATTAGAATAAAGAATATCAAAAAAGAATATTAAAAAATTCCAAAAAATAACAAAAGATATTAGTAACTGTTTCACCTGTTTCAAACTATTTCTTATTTATTTATTCCACACATCTCTTTATGAACAAAAGCTAGTATGATGTCTATCTAGTAATGACAAGTTCACAAACATGTTCTAGCCTTGCAATATTTTTTACAATGTCTATAAACCAAACTATGATTCTTGCATAAATAAAGAATTACAAAAGGGATAAATAGATTCTGTCCCAAACTATACTCTGCTATTGAATATTTCCGGTCCCTTATCTCCAATGAAAATAAACTTGTAGACTTATGCTGTAGATTCCTAAGCAGTGATGTAGGAGAAAATTTATAGGAGAAAAATTACTTACATTGTCATGAATAGAAAAATCAAATTAAAGGCTTTGTGATAATGGTGAGGATGCAAACATAATTATAAAAGAATACAAACTCCATGAATACCTTTAAGAGACATAAATCTGAAATTAAAGAAAAACACTTGTATTGGTATAAATTGAGCTGAGAGCATACACACTTCATTCTCTGCTCACCTGTCATTATCTAGCTTAGAAATCCCCCTACAATTCCTCCTCATGACACCTGACTACAGAGTAAAGTGTTTGAACAAAGTGACTGTCTTGCAAACACTTTTTGTACAATGGGAAAATTACCAAATGAAAAGGCATTTAAAAAACATAATTTAGACTCTATTATGATATTCAATTATCTTCATTTTTGACAAAAATATTTTAATTGATAGGAACCTGACTTCAACGGATCTTGTGAAATACTGATAATATTATTTTCTCTAAATTTAAAAATGCATTGAACTTAAGGTTGGTTTTAAAGACTGAGAAATTCATATCACATTCATAATTGCTAGATGTAAAACTATGATACATTAACCGTATAGAGACTAGAATAAAATATTTGCTGAGATAAAATTTAAAATAGGGTAAGCACATATCATTCTTAACTAGTAGATTATCCAGGGTTTTTAATATTTTCTAAATAGTTGATTCTTTTTTTATCATAACATGTTGGAAAAAGTACGAGAACTGTTTTTTCCTGATAGAAGTATCATATTTATCTATGATGATTTCAAATTTAGTATCAAAGATTAGCTTAGATGAAAAATGTGATTCTCACATATCTTTTTATATCAGAGAACAAGCTTCTTCATGCATGTGTTCCTCCATTTTTGTACCTCCTACATTTTAGAAAAATTAATAGTTTTAGTGGCCATAACTGTCATCAAATAAATGTTCTCCCATTTTTGATTAAAACTCCATTTTTTACAAAATTAATGAAAAGGTTATCAAATAGATCTTGTTTAATTTTTATATCATTATTGATTATTTTTATAAATTTAATAACCTAAATAACAATTTTTAAAGATATAAATAAAGGTCAGACACAATTTTGAGAAATTACATATATTAGGTCTAATAACAATATACCTCTGAATTTTAAAATGAAAATAATATAGATACAATTATTGTGCCCTCATGAAAATTATTAATATTTCCAACATTTGGCTATTCAGTAGTCAAATCACATGGTTGATTTTTTAAGGATTAAGTAAGTTAATATGTGACAGATATTAGTAACAGTTTTATTGAGGTAGGGGAACAGATTCACAAAATTTTAAAAAAGGAGAAAAGGAAAGAGGAGAAAATGAAGAGATAGAGAGACAGAGGTAAAATCTAAGGTTAAGACAAGACCTCCAAAATGAGTTTAAAGATAACACTCTAGGTGCTAATAGACATATTTGGGTAAGTTTAAGAGGCTCTGGAAAATCAGGAAGAGAGGGCCAGCATAGGGCACTATTTGGAAAGAAGTTGAAGTTGCTCAGAACTCAGAGACCCATCGTTGCTCATTGGCCTGGAGGTTCTCAGCACCAATTCTAACTCCAAGGAGGAGGCAAGAACAGACACCCAGGGATTTCTCCTGGGAAAGCAAATCGAAGGGTGGGTCACAGAAAATGAAGGCCCAAGATTCACACTTGGCAAATACTCAACTCATGTCAAGTTCGTGTTACTAATAATAGCCCCACTGAGAAATAAATAATACGAAGTTGGGGGGAAAAAAGAATTTGAGTCTGTCTTACCTTTTATTTGAAAAAAAAAAACAGAATCAAAACCAGAAGCAAACAGCAATTGGGTGTCACAGATCAGTTTTCTTTCTGGAAGATTCATAAGACAAGGTATGATTTTCATTCAAACATTTAACATTGTACTACTTTTTTTAATATATGTTAATATTTACTCTCATAGCAAACTCTCTAAAGGGGGTTTGTGAAACAAAATGCCTTTATATGATTTAAGATGTGAAAAAGAATAAAATGCGACTTATCAGTTTTAGGACACAGCTTTACATTTTATATACAGGATACTATATTTTCTTGATCCATATATAGTACCCCAGTGTCAAAACATAATCTTCCCACTGTTGTATGAGAAAATCTAACGAAAGAGTTAGCATTAGAGACTTTTCTCAAGAAAGTGGATTATCTTTTAAAAGTGCTAATCCCTCCTGATGGGGAGAATGAGCTCATCCCTGGTAGACTGCGGCTTAGTTACAACTAAGTGAAGGAGATAATCTTCAATTGCTCATGAGAATGTTTAAACATTGCTGTTTGTCTAGTGATCTCTATTAGGGAAACACTCCCTAGAGAGCTCTACTATGAACTCATACTGAAATAAGAATTAATTATCTAATTGTTTGGTCAGGACGAAGAACTGGACAAGGGCAAGTTCATGTTAGGGAGAACCTGTAATCTTAAAAGTGTCCTATTATTTGGGGACTTAAGTTTAATTATCAAGTATGTTATTTTCGAGTCCATTTCCCAGTAGGTCTAAACCACATTTTTTAGCCTACAATCTTTCCATAGTAAATGGAATATTTTATAAATGTTGCATAAACTTTATGAGTCTTTAAAAATAAACACCCATTATGCCAATGAAAACATTGGACTTTTCTTTTTATTCCATGCACCTAGTATAATGTGCTATGTGTGTGTGTGTGTGTGTGTGTGTGTCTTTCTTTGTTATAAACAGTTGTACATGACAGTAGAAAGATTTTAGATTCATTGTTCACAACTTCAGCAGAATTTTTCACTTCTCTGGTTGTACATGAAGTAGTCACAACATTCAGGCAATCATAGATATATATTCTTGCTATGAACTAAATCATACCCTTTTCTCATATTCATATATAGAACACGTAACACCCAGCATTGTGGTATTTAGAGATGTCATTGGGAGGTAATTAAATTTATATGAGGTCATGAGGGTAGGTTTCTCATTATTCAATGTGTTCTTATAAAAACACAGCCTCCACAACTGAGGGAAGATAAATTTTATTATTTCAATTGTCCGGGCCATGTGTTGTAATATGGCAGCATGAACTGACTAACACAGTTCTCATTCTTTATACTTTAGCTGAACTACTATATTGTGATGTCTTTTCAGATTCCTCCATAAAAGTTAACTGCATTTTCTGATATGCTTCTGCATGTTATCAACATACATGATTTATTCCAGAAATTCTATTTACTTGATTTTTTTTTAACTTTTAGATTCCCTAGTATAAGCACAAACCCAAGATTTGGAAATTGTTTTGCTAAATGAATGAGCAAATTCTCCTATCTTATAAAACTTTCCTCTGGCTCATTCTGTTTTGTTTTCAAGAGTTTGGAATTCTATTATCATCATTATTATTAGAATATGCAACCAGCTTCTAGTATCTCAAACTTTGAGCCCTAATTTTAGCTGTTTGGAAACATTTTCTTTAATTTTTAGATGCTTTCTGACATATGGTCATATAATAACTTTGACATACATAATTTTACATTTATATATTATTATTTTTTTTAATTTTAAACTTATATTGCAATTACCATTTAGAAAATATTTCAGCCCAGGTTCCCAGGGGTGGAGGAGCATACCTTGTGGCAAGAAAACTTTTAGGCTAAGACCACTTTAGATGAATTTCTAGAGAAACGAAACTGACAAAAACATGAAATTCTTAAAAAAAAAAAAAGGGCACGGACGTGGGGGGCAATGTTCAAAACCAAGGGGAAGACCAAAATGAACACCTTGATGCAACAAGAGTATGTCAATGCTCTTCCACAGTGAATGTCATTAGAGAAGCTGAAGGTACTAGCATAAGTCCAAACATTCAGGTAAGACAGCATGGGGGTGGGGGCACCAGGGAGAAATGTTATCTACTGCTCCCTCTTATACTGTTTAGGGTTGATGCCCCTTTCTGCTACTTGAGGTTCCCACCATGGAAGCTTAGTAGCAGCAATGCACTCTGCAAGCAGAGGAGTTGAAATACGTATTCTTCCTAACAACACTTATTTTCTTATATGATGAAAATAACTAATTACCTACCACATTGTTGGTAAATTGAAAATAAACACAGCAAATATAAATGAATGAAGAAACATTTTAAAACTACCGTATGTTGTTTTATTTATTTATTCACAATGTTTTGAAGCTAAGAGCTATAGCTCCCTCTGGTGAAAAGCATAGAGCCTTTGGAGTTCAATATCCAGGCCATATTGACCTTATGTGCTCATTTATATTTTTGTTTCCTGTGTGTATGGAACCTGAGATTATTGTTCTAATTTGTTTTAATTAACACATCCATCATTTTGGCAGGGGTTTTCTCCTATGTGTTCATATTTTTCTCCTGTTTAATGGCTGTTGTTCAATAATAAACTATTAAAGTTCTATATGTACATTTGTATATAAATTAATAATAAATGGGCAATATTTTCCTCTAAAAATAATTTTGTCCAATAAACCTTGGTGGAGACATGACTTTGAATCTAATTTTTATGAAAACTAAAGTACATGAAATACAACAATTACTTTAATTTTGATTCAAGACAAAGAATACACAAATTCATACTTTAAAAATGAAAATACAAAATTTCTTTATACAAAGCTGATAATGCACAATTAGAAAAATTAAGTGTTTAAAAATAATGGAGTTCTTGGTTTAAATATGTGATTAAAAATTGGGTTTAATTTGAATACACTTATTACCAATTTATGGCTAATTAATATGTAGACTTAAGCTATTATAATAGTTTATAATGATTTTTATTACAGTGTAATGTTTTATGGATTTGAATGTAATTTTTTCATAGAGTAGTATGATGTTATATTTCCAATATTAAAAAAGAAGAAAAAATAAGGTTCTTATATATTGCTAATAAAATATTCATGAATAAATTATCTTTGTTTCTCCGTACCACAAAAAAAGGAAATTTATAAATCCAATAATTCATGTAAAAACTTAAATATGCATAGGGTAAATATTTACCAGCTAAGGGGTTTCATTATATTTCACCTTAATCATACAAACAAGAGGTAAACATATTTTGAAGTAGCTTATAAAATTGAATAGCTTAATTTAAAAAGACTTTATGGATCAGAGTAATGTAGTCCGTGAGGTAATCATCTGGCTATTCAATCAGAATTTTATTGTTGGGTGTAAATTAGAGGAAAGGTCATCAGCCATTCATGATATATATTCTCCTTTAAAATAATTTAATCCAGGAAAATTATTGAATGATGCTCTTAATCTAAATCTATGGCAGAACATGATCTATAATATAATTTGATGAAATTGATTCAATGCAGGAAAGAACAACTTTGTCACACAGGGCTAGTCAAACATTTCTTGGGTATGATAACAAAAGCAAAATCTATGCAATAAAATAAATGGTAAATTGAATATAACAAAATTAAAAATTTTATCTGTTCCCCAGTCCTGTTAAATGAATGAAAAGAAAGCTACTCTTTAGGAACAACACAACAAAAAATTGAAGACCATAAAATTAAAGATCACATATTCACTAAAGAATAAGTATTTAGAATGTAGGGAACTATCAAAGCACAAGGGAAGAAAATAAAAATGGTCAAATACATAAAAATTTCAAAGTGGGTATAAGGGTCTGGGGGTGTTGTTCATTGATAGAGCACTTGGCCTAGCAAGGACGAGGCCCTAGGTTCAATCCTAGCAACACACACACACACACACACACACACACAGACACACACGCAAAAAATACTAATAGATTTTTTGAGAAATAAGAATAATATAGGTCAAATATATAAGTCAAATTAACAAATGAGAAGATGTTCAACTTCATTAGCTGTCAGTAATATAAAGCCTCAAACTATAAAAAAAATATTATACATCTCTCAGAATGATGAACTTCATTGGATTAGATGAAGGGGAATAAAGGGAAGGGAGTAGGGGATGGGGATAAGAAAAAAGGTGGAATGAATTGGACATAACATTCCTATGTTCATATATGTGAAACTCCACTTCATTTACAATGGCAAGAATGGGATCCAAATTAGAATAAGTTAAACTAAATGTATGCATAATATGTCAAAATACACTCTACTGTTATATAGATTAAAAAAATCAAATAAAAAGAAGAAGAATAGGGACCTAAAAAGCAGGGTAAGAACTCACCAACCATAAGACAAATTGTACTTGGCATAAGGTATTTATAATCAAAGGGAGAACATTAGCACAATGTTCTTACAGTGGGACTGAAATGTGTTGATTTGAGCTCAATAGCTCCAGATGGGCATTCGGGCATGTTTGAGGGCACTCTAAAACAAACAACTGTTATTTTTACACAAAATATCAATGAAATGCATTGATACACTATCAATATGTGAAGAATCAGTGTCTTACTATCTCCTACCCAAGCTACCAAAAATAGGTACTGGGAGCAGGGTTCTCCAAAACCCAATGTACAATTAAGTGGTAGTCCTAGTCTCTTGTTAGGAATATGGTTAAGGTATACAAGCCTGATAAACATAAAGCACTATCTAAGGCACTGGTTCTCAGCAATGACAATGCATGAAACTTACCTAAAAAGCTTTAAAACCCATGATGTCCCATTTCTCACCAGGCTACTTAAACTAATTATCCCTGGGGAGATGGTACAAGTAGCATTTGTATTTTAAGCTTCCAGATAATTCCAATGGATAGCACACGTTGTATGTGGCTCGTATAGGAGACTTAAGCCTTAAGACAAGGGATATTGGAAGTAATGTTAAATAGAATTAGATCTAAAATGGAGGACAGGGTATTGGCCATGATTAAGAATCTGTTGTTACTAAAAGTGAATATTCAGATTAAGGAGAGAATATTACATTAATAGACAAAATAGGTAGATATAATGAAATTCTGGACCCCTTGTGTTTTTTGTTTGTTCATTGTTTTTTAATTTCCAAATGTCTTGCCTGGGAATTTTGTTTATTATGATGTTTTTCAATAAGAACAACTATACTTATAAAAGAATCAAGGAGACAGAAAAAGAAGAATGATGAAAATCATGGTAGTGCACGCCTGTAATTCCAGCAACTCAGGAGACTGAGGTAGGAGCATTAAGAGTTCAAAGTCAGCCTCAGCAAAATCTAGGCACTAAGCAACTCTGTGAGATGCTGTCTCTGAATAATAAAATAGTGCTGGAATATGGCTCAGTGGTCAAGTGTCCCTGAGTTCAATCAACAGTACCCCTACCCACTCACTGAATGATGAAAATAACTAAAATGAAATACTGGAAATATTAAATACTGATAAAGAAGCAGAGGAAGTACTACTCATAAATTTCTAATAGAATGTGAAGTAGCAAAGGTACATTAGAAATAGTTTGGGCATTTTTCTTAAAAATGTAAATTTTTAATCACCAGATAAAACATCTATTGCATTCTTGGTTACTGATCCCCAAGAAATGAAAGTTTATATAATATATAGAGATTCATTGTAGTAATATTTATTATTTTAAAACAAAGCTAGCATTGTCATAATCAAAGCAACACTTTCTTACTGAAGTACTCTAAAATAAAACAGTCACTTCATTTTAATAGTAGTTCTATCTGATTTGCAATCAAGCAAGTTCAAACAAAATAACTTCAACTTCAGTATGTTAAACCCTTGAGAACCTTAAAAGGAAAATACTGAAAATATGCAAACTATCAGCTATAAAAACAAACTTGAACCCCCCAAATCTTATGTGTATTATATTTCCCTATTTTTGTTTTCTATGAGTAATTATATCACAGCATAAAACTTCACAGACTTACACCCAAAATGTTTAGTATGATTTCACAATTATTCATGTGCTTTATCAGTCTAATCAAAAACAAGTAAATAAATAAAAGACCCATGTCCTCAATCAAAGCAGTAGCATTATTTTGCAAACAGAAAATTTTACTTTGGTTTGGTTTCAATGACAATCCAGGCAAAGAAAATGCAAAAGCATTTAGAATTTGGTTTTGCTTATTTTCTTCGAAGATAAATACAGAAAGAAAAACAGATTTTGTAAAAATTAATCATATATTAACATCTTTCATAAACAGAAAAATATTTCTTTTTTCCAGTCTCATGTATAAATTACTTTTGAAAAAGTCTCCCTAAAAAAAAATCACTTAAATGAAACTCACACTCAGCTCAAATGATGTCTGTCACATAGCATTTATGACATTTGTAATCTGAATCTCATCATCAATCCATTAACATCTAGCAGAGCCATCATCTTTTTAAAGAATGTATGGTAGTATAAAGAATTATCAGGGTAAACCCTTTTAAACATATGGACAGAGTAAATTCACATAATTTAAGAAATGTTTTGAAACTTTGGAATATTCCTTAATATTCACTATTATATATTAAAAGATGAAAAGAAAAAACTAATTTTGAAATATGGTTATAATTCCTTCTCTGTTCATTGAAGTCCTAGGGCAGACAGTAATGCTTATGTTTACCTTTGAATAAAGCACTATTGGAGTTGGGGAACTATGTTGTGTTGTAGAGAGTCCTGGTTTATTCCCAAGAGAGAAGTTATGTAATTTCTTGCTATGGCTGAATAAATCAGTTTTAATTTTTTTCCTTACAGACTTTTTTCTTCCATGTGGATGTGGATGAATTTGGGTATAGCAACAAAGATTATTTGTTACACTCTTTATTCTTTGTATTGCTGTTATTAACCAATGTTTAGTAAATAGCCAAAGTAAAAGAAAAAAAGACTGTGATTGTCTATAATTAAAACAGGAAGATTTTAATGAAAACTATAGTCAGAATACTATACTTTTTTATGCTTCTTCATATAACCATAGTGGAAGAGTTATATGAAAATTTATAAATCTAAATCATTATGATTTCCCCCATAATGTATAAAAATTAGGAATAGCTACCAGTTAGCTGTGCATAAGTCCATCCTGTGTCATTTTGATCTCTACAAATATCTAATCAATGAAACATTGAGATCTGAATTTAGTAGCTTAATTGTTACATTGAAAGACCATAGAATTAAATTTATGGAGGACAAATTAGGGGCAAATTACCATAGAAGTTAAAAACATACATTTGGGAATAGAAGATATTATATTTAAATTTTCTTTCCCATTTAATAGTTATTCATAATTTTTAAGTTTCATTGTTTCTCAATGATATGCCTTAAGTATCAAATACTATATCATGTTTATAACACTGTACAGAGTGCCTTGTATTCTTCAAAGCTTGATCAAACATGTATATTCATACATATCCTTATTTGTATATAATACGTCTGATGAAAAAACCTGTTTCACATTATCAATTGACTTTAATCTGATGAGCAGTTGATCCTACTAAAATTATACATACAAAAATTCTTATGGAAAGCTACAGATTAGAAATAAAATTAGTTATTCGTGACCTCCACCATCATCATGCAAATCTATAATAAGGAGAATTGGAAGAAAATCAAATTAACCGATAAATTTAATTCACCAAAAATATGCCAGGGAGCATGCAGCATGGTTTTAATTTCGCAGTCTTTTATACTTACTTTATTTTGCAATGTACAAGTGTTCCTCAAGGCAATGTAAAATAAAGCACCAGCTAGGACATCTGAAATTACCTTTAGTACGTTATTAAGGGTATGATATAATGTTCACCTAATCAAACTACCTTAATGATCACATCAGTTTACTAAAAAATCCTAA
This sequence comes from Marmota monax, assembly GCF_021218885.2. NCBI lineage: Eukaryota > Metazoa > Chordata > Mammalia > Rodentia > Sciuridae > Marmota > Marmota monax. The sequence continues at coordinate 5,349,505 of NW_026695209.1, read as the reverse complement.
ATTAATGGAAGTTTTGCTATATAGCCTCACAGCCTGGTTTAGAAAATACTAAATACATTTAGGTTATTGATAATTTTTTTTATGATTTTTAGTGCAAACTGTGCTATATTGAGTTTTCACAACACCTCTGACTTGTTTTTTTTTTAATTTTTGGTTTCTAATTCACTTTAGTAGTTGTTTAAATTTTGTGGTTGATTTTTTAAAAACTTTATTTTTATTTGTACTTATTTTATTTTATTTTGGTACCGGGGATTAAACTCAGGGATCCTTGACCACTGAGCCACATCCCCAGCCCTATTTTGTATTTTATTTAGAGACAAAGTCTCACCAAGTTGCTTAGTGTGGAGCTTTTGCTGAGGATGGCTTTGAACTCAAAGTCCTCCTGCCTCAGCCTTGCAAATGGCTGGGATTACATGCATTGGACACCACTTCCAGGTTGTCTTTGATTTTTCAGCTATCTTATAAAGTTGGAAAGTTTATGCTAATATTAATTTGAATAATTGTATAATGTCACTGTGTATGAATTGCTTAAAGAACAAATTTGGATTCTTCATTTTAATAAATGAAATCTATTATATTTACTTAGAAAATTGCATGAGATTTATAGCATATTAAATAAAGATTATGAGTCTAATGATTTTCACCACATATAATTTTATCAATTATCTTCTTTCAAATACCTGTATGTCTCCATTATTATTCTACGTATGAAATAGTTATTTCAAAAACTGACTGAACAATGATATCATCAAGTCTTTTTTTTCCCCTAGGCTAGATGCTGAGTCCTGGACCACACCCTGCTGAAGTAAATTAGTATTCCTTAGAATGAGGTCATTATACTGGGTTTTTGTTTGTCTTTTTAAGCACCCAGAGTTTAAAACACTACTGTAAAATACATTTACTAAAAGTCTGAACTCAATGTTTCATAATTTTTGAAGTGAAGTGGAATAGTTTAATGTAGGTTCAGAGTTGAGATTCCCATAATTATACTTTATCAGCTGTGAGAAGAGGAATAATCTAATTTATTATTTCCTGTCTGTTGTTCTATGTTTTAATAAAATGACACATTGTCTTAATTAATGAAACTCAATTTTGTTTTCATTTATATAATATGACCTCTAATGTGAAATTTCTCTTTTATTTTAAAGCTTTATTGATATATAATTTATATATTCTAAAACTCACTGATTTATTTGTATAATTCTGTATTATTTTTGGTATATTCATAAATTGTACAACTTTTACTGCAGTCTGAGTTTATGACATTTTCATCACCCATAAAGAACTGCTGTACACATTAATATCATTGTCCAGGCACACTGCCCAAAAATTTAGGCAAAAACTTAGGTACATTATATACTTACAGATTTACCTCTTTTGAATACTGTGCTTAAATGAAGTTAGATAATACGCGGTTTTTAACAAATGGCTTATTTTACTAAGCATCATTTTCAAGTGTCTTCCTTGTTGCAACATTTTTATATGCTTGTTCATTTCTATTGTTACATAACACTCTATTGTTTGCAAACATAGGAATGAAATTGATATGTAGTAAATGTACCTCTGATCTATTGAAAATATGACTAATTAGTTTCCACATTAACCATACTCTTAACATCCCACCAGTAATATATAAAGATACCAGTTTCTCAACCTCTTCACCAACACTTATTATTGTCAGGTTACTAGGATAAAACTATGACAGTGGGTGTGAATTGATACTTCATGGTTTTGATTTGATTTGATTTACATTCCCCTGATAGCTAATGATGTTGATAGTCTTTTTGTATGTTTACTAGGCATTAATACGTCTTATTTTATAAGTATTCATTCATATCTAGGGTCCATTGTTTAATTGAGATGTATTATTTAATACTTAGTGCTAAAAATCCATTATATATTCTGGATAAAGGTACTTATCATATTTATGACTTCTCAATATTTTCTCCCATTCAGTAGGTTGTCTTTTCACTTTATCAATATTATATATAGCATAAAGATTTTATTGTGATTTAGCAGATTTATCTCTTTTTTGTTACTTTTCTTTTTGGCTGTGATAGGCAAGAAAGTACTGAATTATATTCTAAAATTTTAATAGATTGATATCTTAAATTAGGTCTATCAAATGTTTCACATTAATTCTGTATAAGACAAGATGACTAAAATAAGAAGAGAAATGGAGATTCTGAGAAATAAATAAAAATGATTATGAATTTTCTAACATAAATTAACAATGCCTTTGATAGGCTCATCAATAGACTAGACATTACTACAACATCTATGTCTGAGCTTAAGAATATGTCAATAAAGTCTTCTAAGACTGAACAGCACAAGGACGAAAACTGGAAAGAAAGTAGAAACATAACATAGAAGAACTTTGGGCCAATGATAAATGGTACAAATATGTGTAATTATATAAGAGGATGAGTAGAAAAAAAGAAAGGGAAGGAAGCAATATTTGAAAATAATCACTGAGAATATACCCAAATTAATTTCAGACATTAAGCCACACTCTAGGACTTTTCAAAAATCAAGCAAGATTAAAAATATATATAGAGAAAAGACAATGAAAAAACTAAGGAATAGAAAAAATTTTAAAACAAGAGTAAAAGAAAACTACATATATGAACTGCAGAAATCAAATATAAAGGTTAAATTTTAAAAAGAAGATGCATAAGACAAAATGCCTTACCTATAGGAAAAGAAAAAAAAGAATTACATCCATTTTTTTTCATATAACACATAAGCAAGATCAAAGTAGAGTGCAATATTTAAAGTGTTGAGAAGAAGTAAACAAAACACCAATGTAGCATTTTATATTCTGTGGAATTCTACTTCAAAAAGGAAATAAAGACTTTCTAAAAAAAAAACCCAAAAAACAGAATTTGAGGAAATTTATTGCCAATGATCTTGCCTTGAAAAAAATGTAGGAAATTTTTCAAGGAGAAGAAAATATATCATAGATCATAAATTAGATCTACAAAGAAAGGAAGAACATAATAAAAGAAAAACAAATTTTAGATTTCCTATTTTTAAATAATCTAGCATCATTATTTATTTATAATAAATACAGCAATTATGCATGCTTATATATGTGTGTGTGTGTGTGTGTATATATATATATATATATATATATATATATATCCCTATATATGAGTGAAGTAGAAACAAAGAAACAAGGTATGAAAAAAGGATTAATCATGGTTAATTATTGTAAAGTCTAGCCCGCGCTGGCTTCATGAAAGATGGTTCCAATAGTGAGAAAACGCTAGGGTGTTTTAAATTAAAGAGACAAGACTCTAATTACCTTTTACTCTAAAACCAGCTCCAGGACGGCTTCTCCTAGCTCCAGCCTCCAGCCACCTAATGCGGTAGAGAGGTTTACTGAAGAGGCTAGAGAGAGAGAGAGGGAGAGAGAGAGGGAGGGAGAGAATATGCCAGGGAGTGGACTTTTATTGGGGAACAAAAAATTCTGGGGAAAATCCCAACCAATGAAAATTAAAGGGGGCAGCATCCCAAGATCAGGGGTGAAGATTGGGTTCGAGGCAGTGGCCAGACAGGCCTCTGCACAGACAAAACCTCAGACTTGGAGAAGGGTAGGGAAAACTCTGACACAGCTGTGTCTAAGCGCCTCTCACCCAGCCAGGGAGGTAACTCAAATCACGTGCAAGGATGGCCTCCCACAGTAAAGTACTCACACTACCAATGAAACAGTACAGTCTCATTTGAAAGAAGTTTTGGATTATTTTAAATATATAACAAAAACCATGAAAACAGGTAAAAAAAAAATGAAGTATAATTATTATTCTAAGAAAACAAAAAAGTACAATCATATAAAATATCCAATACAATCACACAGTGTAGAAAAAGTAAAAGATAAAAGAACAAGTGAACGGGGTGTGGGGGTGCACACTGAAATTAGCGTATTATCTTTGCTTGATTTGAAGAGTGTCAAAACTGTTAATCTTTCACTATTTCTTCACACTAATCTATATCTATTTTTATAGTGGAACTGGGTTTCTTGAAGAAATTCAAGAAGCTTGGGAATTTGAGGCAGGAGAATTTGCTAGTTGAAATCCAGCCTCACCGAAGAAGAAGAAGAAGAGAAGAAGGAGAAGGAGAAGGAGAAGGAGAAGGAGAAGGAGAAGAAGAAGAAAAGAAACTTAGTGAGATTCTATCTCTAAATAAAATACAAAATAAGGCTGAGGACAATGCTCAGTGGTTAGAACACCTTGGTTCAACCCCCAGTACCAAAACAAACAAACAAACAAACAAAACAACAACAAAAACAATAAGTGAAAAAAAAACCAGCAGTAACAATTATAGTAGATATTAATCCAATGACATCCATCATTACCTCAAATATCATACATACTAACATACCCATTAAATATGCCCAACAAAAGCCAAAAATTTTCAGTGAATGCACAAAATGAGACTTAACCACATATAGTCTTCAAGAAACCCAGTTCCAATATAAAAATAAATATAGATTATTGTAAAGAAATAGTGAAAGATAAACCATTTTGACACTCTTCAAATCAGGTAAGGATCATATGCTAATTTCAGACAGAGCAGACTCCAGAGCATGGAAGTCTCTCTGGGCCACTGTGGGATATAATTTAATGATTAAAGAACCAATTTTCCTAAAAGGCATAATAAACATGTATGCACCTAACAAGGAATCATAAAAGTATATGGGGCAAATAGTGATAGAAATAGATAAATCTACTATAATAGTTGGAAAGATCAACACTACTGTATTGAAATGATGGGTCCAGCAGGCAGAAACCCAGTAAGAATACAGTTGAATTCAACAGTATCATCAATCAACTTGATAAAATTGACATCTATATACTATTTTATTGAATTTATCCAACAGAATGCACATTCTTTTTGAGCTTACATAGAACCTTCACCAAGACATAAGTATATTCTTCTGAAATATAAAACACACCTCAACAAATTAAAATGAATAGAAATCACACAATTTCTTCTCTCAGACCACCGTGTAATTAAGTCAGAAATCAATAACAAAAAGATAGTTTGAAAAATCCTCAAATACTTGGAGTTTAAGGAACACATGTCTAAATGACATATAGGTCAAATAAGAAATCACAAGAGAAATTCAAAGTATATACAACTAAACAAAATACAACTATTAAATGTGTAAGATATAGAGAAAACAATGCAGAAAGAAATTTATAGTATTGAATGCATATATTAAAATGAAGAATGATCTAAATTCAATAGTCTAAATTTTCATCTCAGAAATCTAGGGGTGGGGTGGGGTGGGGAAGAATATTAAGTAAAAAGTAAGAAACAAAACAGTCAAAATTAAATAATAAGTAAAATTCCAAATAGGAAATAAGTAAAGAAAAAATCAACATAATAAAAAGAAATTTCTTAGAAAAGCTTAGTAACATTCACATCTTTAGCTATGCTAAGGAAACACACACACACACACATTATTTCTATTAGAAATGAAATGTTGAATATCACGAGGAAACTAAAAGTATAATAACAGCTTTATGCATAAAAAAGTGATAACATAGACAAATTGACCAATTTTAAGAAAGCTACAATCAACAAAAACAAGCAGAAGAAGAAATAGGTAATCTAAATATATCTTAGCTATTAAAAAATAAAATCAATAATGAATACACTTCTGAAACACTAAAGCAATATGGTAGGATATAGGATGGATCATTTAAAGATAAAATTATACCAATTCTGTATAATCTTCTCTAGAAAATAATCAGAGGAAATATTTGCTAACACTTCTTGTTAGGCTATTACCCTAATACTTAAAGCAGATGAAGATATTATGAAGAAATAAAACTAAAGACTAATATCTCTCATAAACATATGTGACAAAATCATCAAAGAAATATTAGTAAATTAAATCCAACAATGTATGAAATGAGTTATACACCATTACCAAAATCAGTGGAATGTATCTCAATTGTGCAAGTTTAATTCAATATTTGAAAATTAATCAATATAATCTATTATATCAAAGGATAAGAAGAGAAATCTCATGATTCCATCCATGGATGCCGGTAAGATATTTGACAAAATCCACTACTCAATCATTACAAAAACTCATTCAAAACTAGAAATAAAGAAATTCTCAGTTTATAAAAGATACCTAAATATGCACATGTGTGTACACACACACACACACACACACACAGCTTGCATAATACATGATGGTGAGAAACTCAAAGTTTTCATCCTAAAAACAGGAGTAAGGTAATAATTTTTCTCCCTCAAAACTGTTTGGCAATACTATGTTAGAAGATACAGCTATTATAAGACAAGAAAAACTTGTTACTCATTCTTCCCAATAATATTACTGAGATAATCAACTTACAAAAATAAAAGCTGTATTTTGCTTCAGAGTTTTGAGGTTCCAGTCCACATCAGTTCTTCCCTTCCCTTGGGTCAATGGCAATACAGCACAGCACGGAAGCTGCACATGGCAGGAATAAACACGTGTTTTATGGCCAGGGAACAAAAATTGAGAGAGGAAGGAATTGGAAGGTTAACAGTTCCCTTCATGTCTATGTTTCAATGACTTGAAGGCCTTTCTCTAGGCCCCATTTCTAAAAGATTCTACCACCTCCCAGCCTCCACCCCTACCTCTAAGGAACCAAGGCTTTCATATGTAGGCTTTTAGATGACACTCAAGATCAGAAATCTAGTATCCTGTCCCTATCCCCAAAGGTCCATGTCCATTTTACAATACAAAATGTATTAAGTCCATCTCCTAGGGTCCACAGAGTCTTTGTTTTTTTAAGAATTTCTTGAAAGACCTAGTACAAAGTCTCCTCAAAGGCAAAAGGGAAACTTTTAGCTGCAAACTCCTGTTTAGAAAAGTACATAATTTCAAGGTATAATGGTGAGACATTTGCAGGGTAAATATTCCTATTCCATCTGGAAATAATAGGAAATTAATAAATATGAGCCGGAAAGGAATAACAAAACTCAGGATGGCAAACACAAATCATAAATCATAAATCTCCATATCCAGTATCTCAGGCACACTGCAGTGGGATGTATTGTCCTGAGAACTTGGGTAGCCATGCCTCTAGGACCTTACTGGCTGACAGTCACATGACCTCTCTTTTGAGAAGGTCTGGCATGATGCCTGCAATTTTCCCTGGTAGGTATTTCACATAGCAGGCACCTAGACCCCCATGGGATCTCAACTGAAGCTTTGAATTCATGTCAGCTGCTCCATTTATCACCCTGTCTTGTGCTGCTTGAAGGTACTCTGATTCTGGGAGACACTACCTGTATTCTGGAGCTTTACTTTAAAATCTTAGTGAAAGTTTATATGGCAATGAATTATCTGAATTGACAACTTAACTGGAAGAGACTAGGAAATGCCTAGGACTAAGATAATTCTGGGTGTCTACAAAAGTGTTTCTAGAGATGATAAGCATGTGGAATATTAAACTAAAGCCTCACTAATGTGAACAGTGCTGCCCAATAGGCTGGATTTCTAAAAGGAACAAAAGATGGAAAAAGGAGGAAGCCACATTGATGCAAGTTCAATTCTTTAGCATGTTAATCTATTGATGCTGCCATCACCACTAAACATCAGACTCCATTTCATTTCCTTTTCCAAAGTTGACATTTACCATAAAGTCTCTGGGAATTTCCAGGGCTTCATCTTGGACTGGACTTTCTTTTTCCTCTTGTTCTGAGGCTCCAGATCCTTGGATCAATAGCTAGTTGTTCCTATGTCTTTCTAGCATACAAGCAGACATTGTAAGACTCTCCAGCCTTTGGGTATTAAGCCAATCTAATGAATCACATTTTATAATTATGCAAATAAATATGCTGTTGATTCTGTTCCAATAGAGAAAAGTACTGACATACACTGAATAACCCTTGTATTTTGCATGACTGTATCACCAGCATTATGTGAACAATGCCAAAGTCTTCTTCTAACTTGAGCTATACTTGGGCATGCCTAAACCATGATTGCAATTTTCTTTGAATGCTCACTAACCAAATATAGGAAAATGATTCCCTAAGTAAATGCTCTGTGTGCAAGGTTCCCTGGGACGAGATCTCTTCTCAAATGATTCTGCATTGAAAATTATTTAAAATAAATTTTCTCTTCTTTTATCTCTCAATTGGTGATAACTGTGACTTTGCCCATTCCCAAGTTTCATTCCAATTTTCCTAATGCAAAGCACTTGTATTGTTGTTGTTGTTGTTGTTATTATTATTATTATTATTATTATTATTATTATTGATAAACAGGAGAAAATTTTTATTGCTTTGCTACCAAAGGAAGAACAGAGGGTACTTCTATCCCAGAGGCTTTGATTCTGCCAATCAATAGGAATGTGGGGCTTTTAAAGAGGTGATCCAAAGGCTACATTGCAGGTGTTCTCTGTTGAAGTTGTAATTTCCTTGTTAATTTGTGAGCAGTACATTCTGAGATTTACTGGTACCGTCCCCAAAGTCTGGATTAATTTGTTCCTATTGTGAGTGTGTGCTCAAGGACAGATAACTCTGCCTAGAATGGGGAATAAAGGTAATAATATGTCCTCTAAGATTAGGGAGGAGGAGAAATTATGGAGAAACAATGCGAGAGGAAGAGAAAGAAACATGTTCATTTTAAAAATAAGTTACAGTGGTAGAGCAGCAATGGCTATATTCAAAGCATAAAGTGGGCCACTGTTATATTTCCCCAGCATCAATTTCTACATTCCATTTCTATGTAAAAATGGGTGATGACGTCTCCAAGCTACTCCCTGCTGAAAGAGGATGAAATTGAGAGAAGTAACTGAAAGTCCTTCTACTCTATCAGATGGAATATTTCTTTCTCCAATGACCTTTCTCTTTGCAGAATGTGCACTGGTTGGCTTCCTGTACTCTAGGGTCCTCTAGATCTCCCTAATCAGTGGACTGGGTGACTCATCAGAATTTCAGGGCCCAGAGAGGGGTCCTATTGTACTCTGGGTCTGCTCAAAATATTGTCTGCTCTTTCCTTGGCCCTTTTACTTCCTTGATTTTGTTCTTCAAGTTTTTAGTTTTTTAAATATCCAGCAAGCCATTTTCACCAGTCTTAGAGTAATAAGTTATTTCCTTGGCTAAAAACTTAAACATAATCCTTTTTGTTCATGATTTGATGCTGTCCTATGTTTTATCTCTGCTTCTCTTTATAATGATTTCTCACTGCAAATATGGCTAAAAGCAGTTAGTAACAGCCATCTATAGACTTAAAGCTATACTACCCTAAAAGTTTCTTTGCCATATAAACTAGTCCCTCAATTTTGAGTTCAGCCTACCACAAAGTCTCAGGGAATGGACAGAATGCAACCAAATTTTTGTTACAGTTCAAAAAGTGTGGCCTCTAGTCCAGTTTCCAAAAGAATGCTCATTTCCATCAGAACCATCATCAACATAGCCTGTACTGCCCACATTCTTGTATTATGAGTCCTGAACAAAATTGCTCTTTAATTTCTAGTTGTAGTCTCTAGGATTTTTCTAGATTGATTCTCCAAACTTTACCTAATCTCTCCTACAAACCAATTCCAATAGCTTTTCCACTTTGTCATAGTTACATAAATGACTATTCTACTCCTTATTACTTATTTTCTGTGTCAGTTTCTGTTACAGTAACAAATATTTGATTTAATTAAATTATAAAGGGAATTTAATTTGTTTTATATCATAGTTTTGTTGATTTTAGTCCATTTGAAACTCTTGCTTTGAGCTTATGGAAAGAGAGTATGGTAGGAGTGTGAGGAAGAGTAAAACTTCTCAATGTAGATTACAGAAAATGATAGGGACCACAGGACCTCTATCCCTTTGGAGGACATGCCTCCAGTGACCTAAAGCCCTTTCACTAGGTTCCATCTTTTAAAGTTTCCCTGTCATATCCATAGCATCATCCTGGATCCAAACTGTAAACACATGAGTCTCTGTGGGTCACTCAAGACCCAAACCACAGACAGCTCTGTTTATAGAATTCTAGATTCTCTCTATACTACTCTTCTAAGCTTCTCCTATAAACCAATTACAAATATTATTCCACATCATTAGATGCACTAATTGCAATGACATTACATCTCTGGATCAACTTTTTTATGTTAACCAACTTTCTGTTTCTGGAACAAAGACCTGAAATAATCAACATATAAAGATACAAGGTTTATTTTGGCTCCACAGTTTTGTGTTTCCAGTTCATGATTGGTTGGTTGCATGGCTTTGTGCTTGTGGTTAGGTAGCACATTCAGGAACACATAGTATAGCAAACTGGTCACCTGATGACCAGGGAGAAAAAAAGACAGAGAAAGAGAAAGAAGCCAGGGACTCACAACCACTGTCAATGGCACATTCTCAGTATACTAGAAACCTCTTATTTGGCTGTACCTCCTATAGTTTCCATCATTTTTCTGTATCATCAAGTTGACATCAAGACTTTAACACATGGGTCTTTGGAGAACACTCAATATTCAAACTAAAGTAAAATGAAAATAAATAGTACACAAACTAGAAAAGAAAAAAGAAAACTGCCATCATTTGAAAATGACATGATTATCTATGTAGAAAATTTGAAAAAAAATCAAAAAAATTTGCAGAACTAAGAAGTGACTGTAGGTTTCAGGACACAAAATCAATATATAAGTCAAATGTTTTCCTATACAATAACAATAAATTGATTGAAGTTGAAATGAGAAACATGGCTATTAATATAAGTATCCCCCAAATGAAATATTTAGGTATAATGGTAAATGAGTTCTATAAGTTCTTTATGAGAAAAACTGAAACTCTGCATAAATAAGTTGAATAACTACTAGAAATATTTCAGGTTCATTAACACAAAATCCCAATATGTTGATGTTATACTTTGTTGTGATTCGTCCCCAAAAGCTCTCATATGAGACAAGGCAGGAAGTTTCAGAGAAGAAATGATTGGGTTATGAGATCCTTAACCCAATCAGTGATTTAATCTCCTGATAGAGACAGAACTGAGTGGTAATTGCAGTGTTAGGGTATGGCTGGAGGAGGTGAGAATTAGGAACAAGACTTTCAAGTATACATTTGTATCTGGTAAGTGGAGACCAACCTCTCTGCTTCCTGATCATCATGTGAGCTGTTTCCCTCTCCCACAATTTTCTACCATTATGTCCTGATTTACCTCAATCCCTGAGGAATGGAACATGCAATCTATGGATTGAGACCTCTGAATCTGTGAGCCCCTAAATAAATATTTCCTCCTCTACAGTTGTTCTTTAAGTCACAGCAGTGAAAAAGCTGACTAAAATAGGTGACAATATCATTTCTATTTAACTTGATCCCATAAGAAGACACAGAGTATATTGTTTATATTGAGAAATTGATTTAAAAATTAATACAGAAAGAAAATAACCCATGGTATCCCAGAAATAATGTAAAACACAAAACTATAATACTCTTAGAGGACAACATATGAGGCAATATGGATGACGTTGGGTATGGAGATGAGTTTCTTAAATATAACACTGAAAAATGTGATCCATGGAAATCAGAATTGATAAACCGGATTTAATTAAAACTCATGGCCTCTCTTTTCCTAAAGATATTCATAAAAGAAATACTAGAGAAGTTATGGGTTTGGAGAAGATAATTATAAAGGGCACATCTAATAAAATTTTTTATTTAAAATATAGTACAAAATTATTTAAATTTAACAATAAGAAAATGAAAACCCCAATTTAAAAATTGGCAAAGGACATGAAAAGACATACACCTGAGCAGATAACATATATAGATAACAGAAAAATAAGTGAAAACATGTCAGCATCATATGCTGGGTTTGAATTGATAAAATCCTGTGATAACACCAAATTCTGGCAAAAACATATACAAAAAAATTTCATCCATTGCTGGTAGGAATGCAGAATAGTATCACCATTTTGGAAGATATTGGTATAGTTTCTGACCAAACTAAGTATATTCTTACCATAAAATCTAACCATAACAATTATATTCCTCAGGATTTAACTAAATGAATTAAAAATGTATAGTCGCACAAAAATCTGCACACGGTTGTTGTTTTTTTTAAATTTATTTATTTATTAGTTTGAGGTGAGTACAATACCTTTATTTTATTTTTATGTGGTGCTGACGATTAAACCCAGTGTCCCACTCATGTCAGGTGAATGGTCTACATCTGAGCCACAACCTCAGCCCACATGGTTGTTTCAAAATCACCGAAACTTGCAACAATCAAGATGCCTTTCAGTAGGTGAACAGATGATTTAAACATAGCACATTCATACAATGGCATATTATTTAGTACTAACCAGAAATGAGCTATCAAGCAGTAAAAAGAGAAGAGGGAATTTCAAATGATTATTGCCAAGCATATAAAGTTAATTTGAAAAGTTTACATCTATATAATTTCAACTCTATGACAATCTGGAAAAGGCAAAACTATGGAGACAATGAAATTCAGTGGTAACAAGAATATGGGGAAAAAAAGGATGAATAGACAGAACAGAGGATTTTTCCTGTGGTAAAACCACACCATATGACCCTGTAATGATAGATGTATTTGATTGCCCTACCACCAGAATGTTCAACACCAAGACAACCTTATTGTAAACTAGGGACTTTAGATACAATGATGTGTTAAGATGAGTTCATCTACTGTAACAAAAAAACTACCATGACACTATGGAATGGGGATAGTATGAGAGATAGTATGTTTAGAGTTAAGGCAGAGATATGTGGGTATTCTGGTTTTAATGAAAACTTCAGTACCAAGACTATAAATGTAACAATTTAACATATAAAAGTGTATTACTTATACTTTGTGTTGCTTTTGCTCCCACAGGAATTTTCATAATGTCGGGGTTCATTGCTAATTTGTAGACTATGATTTTCCAAGAAGTTATGCTATAAGAGCCCATGCATATTAACAGAAATGGTCTGTGAGAAGAGAGAAATGCTGAGAATTAATTACCTTAATTCACTGGCAACATACTTTATTTTATTCTGTCATCACATCTGCTTTCTCCCTCATTCTGAGTCATCTAGTAGCAGAGAGCACTGGTAGACCCTGTAAGAAAGAGGCAATTTTCCCGATATTTGTACATATGCACCTTATGTATGCATATTCAATACACGTAAGTATTGTTATTTTTTAATCAAAAGACATCACATATTTCAACATAATTCTTAATACATATTTATAAGTAGAGTGTAGATGAAGGTCATCTCTACAGCAGATGAATAGAAGATATTTGTTGTTCTTGTTGCAATACCAAATCAGCACTACAAAATACCCTCAGCACCACAGGCATTTTAATTCCAATTAGTTGTGTGAATCTTTTCCAATACATTTTCAGTCATAGTGGCTGTTCTGTTTGGCATTTGTATCCTTCAATGTCACTTCTCATTAATGGACTTGTTCTGCTACTGTCATTTGATGACTTCTGCATTGTCATTTTACTTCATTAACTGATTATTTTCTAATTGCTATTTTATGCCACTCTTTGATTCATCAGCTTTTAATGCTCTACTTAATTGGCTTCTTTGTCTAAATGATGTGAGAGAAACTGTGGCTGAATTTATCATTTAGTTTCTGAATTTTTATATAATAAATGCTAATTTGGTTGTTCCATTTCCTAGGTAGCAAAACTAAGGAGATACATCTGAATTTCTTTCAAATATCTTTCATTAAAATCTCATTACTCCCTGACTTTTTCAATTTTTATAAAAAACAAATAGCTCCAGGGACTCGTAAATATATTGTACATTTTGTTAATATATTTTTATTATTAAATGCATCTTTCCCATTATTACTTTATAATATTTTACCTGACAGCATTTTAAATCATAACCCAGATTATACTTTATATAATGCGGTAAGAATTTTAAATTAGAAACTTGTAAATGAAAGAAATTGGTGATTAAATCTGGGTTGTGTTGTGCCTTTATCTGCAGAATTAGGATTACTAAATATTAATTTTATTAATGAGATAAAAAATATATAGTAAAATTGAAAAGTTCAATTTATTTTCATGTTTAATACTTCTTATTGCACTTCTCTTTAGGAGGAATATAGGCCATACAAAGTTTAGCATGACAAATTTGTGTGGTAAAAAGTGACACAGAATTGAGATTCAAATCAAGTTCTGCTTAACACAAAAGCCTGAGATCTATATACATACTCTTTTTATGTAAAGAATTGTGTAGAGTCAGAATTCAGGTTGTATATATGATGCTAGAAAAGAGAGAGAAATTGTGACTCTTCAATCCATTATGTTCACTTCTGATATTCTCATTGACAAAGCCGTATAAAATTCTAAGCTTTGGGCTAATTTCTAACAACGAGTCATGGGAATCTTTGTCATAAATGGAAATTCAGTGTAAGGAACAAGTGCTTTTGTGTCTCATGTACAGCTCTCCAGAGTTAACACTTCTTCAGAAGAGTACACATCCCTGTCACATAAAAGACAAAACCTGCTCCATTTATCTGCATGGGAGACTTTTTCATGTTTTACCTCTTGACAACAAAATCTTTCTCTTCCTCTTCCCTTTTTTATGGTTTTGCCTGCAATTAGCTTAAATTTCTAAATGCCCGAGGCAAAACATCAAAACAAACAAACAAACAGGAATGTTGGCAGTTTAATTCAATTTGATTTAAAGGAGCATCTTGTCAGAAATTATAATTATTTAATAAATTATTCTTCCACTTCAGAAAACAATTAATTTCCACATGATATCATGAATGGAACACTAGATATTTGGGAAATATACAATAAAAGCTTGAGATTAACTTTCTTTTAGAAGAGGCATCATTATATTTCAGCTGAATTATAAAGAATGAATAGTAATATATTTAGACAGTGAAATGGAGACTATGCTCTAAGAAAGAAATGGTGAAAGCCAGGGAAAATGAAAACTGTAACAGATTTGCAAAGGTTCCTGGTAATTATGAAAAGGAAATGATCTGAAGGTCAGGTGTGAAAAGGGAGAATGGGCGAGAGTAGCCACAGGATCATGAATGATGAATAAATGATGTTTAAGCTTTTTGTTTGGCATGCTGAGAATTCAAACTGTTTCAGGCATATAAAATAACATGGGTAGCAAAAGTAAAACACAGGCAGGGAAACATGTAAAGGTGTAAGGCAGAGATACCCTGGAATTTTGAATATTTGTCTTCCTCTTTCAATTTTTCCCCCATAGAGAACTGTACAGGTTATATAGGGCACTGACACAGAAAGTAGCTTGATAACTATAAAAACTACATGTGTCACCAATGAAGCATATTGAATTAGAAGGCTTTTGCCATATGTTACATTTTCTTAACTTTTGATAATCTTTCAAAAATTATTAATGTGCTTACAATGAAGGAAAAAAAATGGGCTATTTATTAGAAAATACTTTTCTTAACCCCATAAGTAAAGGGTCTGAAATTCTTCATTCAAACTGTGCAGAAACAGTGAAGGGATTCTCTTTGTGAACTTACCCACCAGTGGGACGAAGGGTGATCAGCAGGGCTATAGTAACTGGAAACTTAATCTCCTCATTAACTGTAGATGTTGCCTCTGCTATTGAGGTAGAAATTTTGTGTCACAACAAAAATATAATAGAGATTATTTTTTGTTATATAGTAACATGCTTTCAATTTCTTCATATATCTTTAGTTATTATGACTATTAACAAGCAGATTATTAACACAGCAGATTTCTGGAAGAATTCAGAAAGAATCACAATACAGATTTCTCAGCAAAATTAAAAAAAAAAACAATCTTAATGAGTATTATGCTTTCCAGTGTTTCACTATATCCAGTTAGCCTATAATTGGCAATAATAGTTGTACTGATACTCATTTACTTTAACATTCAGTGCTATGGCATCACTTTATGGTTGAGTTTAAGTGCATACACATTATGTTCAAAACACACACACAGAAAATAACAAAAATAGAAAAATAATTGTATTGAGTCTATAGCCTTTTCAACTAATAGAGTCTAACAGAGAGAAATCTTTCCTTACTTCTCTTTTATATACACTGAAGTTCTAACAGATTTTAAAAGCATTTATTTATGGTGTTCAAAAATGAAATACATAACAACTTTTAGAAACATATTAATTCACTACTTTGTAGTTACTTATGCATTACAATATTTGAGATTTTTTTATAATTATGAACAATTCTGTTTTCAATTTAACAATTGTGAGATGGGTGATGTTTCTGAAATACATGTTAGAAACAATCTTAGGCAATTTCAGGCAATTTAATGGTGGATAACTCAATCCTTAACCTAATAACACACAATGCAATATATTGAAAGAAGGAAAAAGAAAACAATTCAATAGAGCACAGGGCAGAATACAATTTTGTCATGATTTTCAGTCTAATTAAAAATAAAGATGCTTTATAATATTTTTGTTTACTTTTTCTATGCCAAGTTGATTATAGTCCTTGTAGTCTAAAATGTAAAAGGATTAGAGCAGAAATAGCTGGAACCCTAAACTGGGAGGAGTGGAATCTTGATGAAAACAACAATTATTTAGATGTTTCTTAGAGAAATGTCTGTGCATTTATTCAAAATATGTTTTATTCTTGCTTCACTAGTGAATGAGGTGCCAAAAGATATGACTACAAAATTTTCCCAATTTTTTTTTTCTCATAGAGCAAAATAAAGTTTTTCTATCATGAGTTTTTCTTTTCAAGAAATAAAACAAAGCTAATTTTCATTAATCTGAGCAAGAAATGATAGCAGTTTAGTTAGACAAATGGGTCAGTAACCTTCCTAAAGAAAATCATGTTCTCATTCTGTATTGGATCCTTGTGTGGATTAACACCCCAGAAAAACAATACAAATTTCACAAGATTACAATATGTAAACAGAGAAATTTCAATAAAGAACTCTAAAGCTCGGACAGAAGATGCAGGGTTATCTTTCAAGTTTCACATTTCTTTTTGATATTCATCCTTTCCACAACTGAATGACTCTCATGGTTAAAACAAAATTTTGCTCTGATGCTACACGGTTATGAGCCATGCAATCCTGTCTCCTCTCTTTTCCTTTGTTTCAGTTAGCATGTTTCTAAAAATATTCCATGCAGACTTCCTTTAAGTGCACAAAACAGCCTATCCATAAGTAATCATACTTGCATGACTCAAATATGTCTAAAGTCATATTCCTAAGGTTATCTGAAAATCCGTCCCTCTCACAGAATATTAATGAGCCAGTTATTTGTGACTATCTTCCTATCTTTACCTCTTAATGAAAATAAATCATAAAAGCTATAAGGTAATGTTACCTACTAAATACCACTTAAGGCTGCTGCTTTAGTCAGCGTTTTTGTTGCTGTGACCAACAAGACCTAACAATAACAATTAGGAGAGGAAGAGTTTATTTGGAGGCTCACTGTTTGATAGTTGTCTAAGTCCATAGATGATTAGCTGCATTCCTGACATCATGGCAGAAGTGTGTGGAAGAGGAAAGTAGCTGGGACATGGTACCAGGGAGAGAGAAAGAGCTCTGCTCACCAAGTACAAAATATAAAACCCCAAATTATGCCCCCCATGGACCCATCTTCTTCTGCCACTCACTAACTGCCAAAAGTTAACACTAATTTAATCCCTATCAGGGTATTAATGCACTGATTAGGTTAAAACTTCTATAACCCAATCATTTCACCTTTTATCTTTTTTGCATTGTGTTACACCTGAGCTTTCCAGGGACATATTATCTAAACCATAATATCTTCTTACTTTTTTTTTTTTTTGCTTTCATTCTTCAGCTACCTACCAATAATTTCTCAGTAAATTTTATTATTTTTATTATTATAAAACCACTCCCTAATTACAGTCTTGTTTTTAAATGAACAAAAATAACCTTCCTCATCTTATTACCTTAGCAGATTCAGTTGTTTTCTTTTTGAATAACCGTTTTCTGTAGAAATATCCCACCTTATCAGATCTTCCATACAATATTTTTCTGTCCTGTTTTCTGATTCAATCTCGCTGGACCACTAAATAATTTAGTTTCAAGAGGCTGCAACATAGGATCTCTGTTTCTTCTTCTCAGTAGGTAAACTTAATCATACTGAAAGCTTTCATCTCTGCATTCGTGCATTGTTTGCCATCTAGCCTGGTAAAATGCATCAATTTTACCAAAGAAAGCTTTTGCCCACCATCTTTGTTCATATGCACTCCACTGTTTAATTTTCTTACACTCCAGCTATTTGTCTTTCATTAGACTTATCATTGGCTTGATTTCACACATAATTAAGACATGGTAAAAATGTATGTCTCTATTATTTGACCCTTATTTGCAACTGAGATCAACATTCACAACTTCTATTTAAGTTTTAAGATTTTACTTATCTGTGATAGGCAGGTGCTTGATATATGTTTGTTTAATCAACAAATTATTATAATATGACCAAATTATCAAAAATCCATGGCACAATTTTGAAATGAATTGTGACTCACATGATTACAAGAAGAGTTTAAAATTTACCCTAAGTTCAGACTTTTCATAGCATTGCTTTAATCAAGGAATACCATCATCATCAAGGTAGACAATATTCTTGTCTTCCTTTTATTTTTCTAGAGAATTAATAAGTAGAGTCATTTAAGAGTAGATTTTACACTTTAAAATATCAGGTTTGACTTGACGACAAATTATCTCCTGTTTATAAACCAGCCTGTACTAAAATTAATCTGTACCTTTCACATTAAAGAATTTATGGAAATTATCATATGAGAATTATTTAAAATTATCCTGATTTTGAAAAAGAAAAAAAAATAATATGATTAATTATAATGGCTATATAGAGTTTGCTCAAAAATATTAGTGTATTTAATTCAAACAAACAAATGAAAAACAAATACTTTCCTTTTCTTAAAAAAGAGGCACACTGACAATAGGCATATTTGAAAACTAGATTCAGTGATTGTGTCCTCCAAATTGGAAAGGGAAGGACCATAGTCACATGCACACTAAGAGAGTTTAACTGGCACATTAAGCCTTTAACTTGATGCAGATTCTATTCTTATATTTACACTCTGTATGAGAATATGTCCTACATGCATTTATGGTAGAATACCATATGATATTTTAATTTTAAAGCAACTTCCATCTGTTAAATCATTCAGCCTCTGGAAATTTTAATGAATCAAATATCACATTAGCATCATAAATGTGTATCTTTTATGCAGCAATAAATTTATTTCTATTTAACACTAAAAGAGGTGTACTTTCAGGGCACTTCTTTCCAAACACACAATATTCTGTTTTGTTATTTCTATGCTAAAGTTTTACTGTATTAAATGTATGCTTATTTAAGGTCATGTGAGGTCATAACATAAAACAACTAAGGACTGATAGAAAAAGGAGAAATATTTTGAAGTCATTAAGAAAAATCATAAAAGATAATTTGACTTCTTCTGAAATATACTCATTAAAGTTTATAGTATGAATAAGACATGACCTCTTAACAAAGGAAACTAAAATTTAGTTTTTAAAAATGTATGTGACTACTTTTCAAATCAAATTCTGAAATGTATTGATTCAAATGTAGTGTATTATTAAATACTAGCAATCATTGTAAAAATTAAAGTATTATTCTATGATCATGACTCTTAATTTCCTAAAATTGAGTTGGCTATAATATCACTAATATTTTGAAGTGTGAGTCAATGAAATATTCTGAAAATTATGTGTTTAAGCAGAACATAGTATCACACAAAGAACAGTCTTGCCCTTTGTAAAATGTTTAGGAACTCATTTTGATAAAACCCCACTGATGATTATAATCTGAATTATGTATTATATATAATCTGAATTATATAGCACGATGTAACCTTATTTAGAAAAAGTACCATTATAGTTGAAATTGGTTAAGATGAGGTTATAGTACAAGAGGTTGAGCCCTGAATCTAAAACTGATGTCCCCATAAGAAGATGAACATGTGAAGGCAGAGACACAAGGTCAGTGTCATGAGAAGTTTGAGGCAGAGATTTAATTGATGCTTCTACAAACCAAAGAGTGCCAAGAAATGCTGATCATTATCAGAAAGTGAAGAGAGGCATGGAGTAGACCCCTCCTCAGAGTCTCAGAGTTTTGAGAAAGAAACAACTCACTGACATTTCAATTTTGGATTTCTATCCTCCAGAACTATAGGAAAATAAATTTGTGTTGTTTTGGGCCACCCAGCATTTAGTACATGTTATAACCCTGAAAAACTAATAAACTGACTAAATTAAGTATACAATTTTATATATGTACATACACACCCACAAACACACATATGTGTGTGTATGTATGTATATGTTTCTTAGGCCAAAATTATGCACTCTGCTGTCCTAAAATGAAGGCTTAAATTATATTTCTAATCCCAAAACTATTATTTGAGTGTTTCATAAACTGATGTAATCAAACTGATCATGCATAATTAGTAATTTGTCCTTTTTTATGCACAGTAGAAATGAGCACCATTTGGAAAAAAAAGTGAGTCCCACAGGTCTCCTTAATCACCATCTCATTTACATGAATAAAATCAATGACCATAAAATATGTTTTGTTTGCTAAATATAGTCTCACACTCTCTTTAAGATATTTGCCTGTAACTTGAAAGAAGTGTTCACTCAATATAATATATCATATTATAGAGGTAAAAAACACTTAATAAAAATCAATTTAGGTAACCAGAATTGTCCAAATGAGTAGTTATATATCTAACAATAATATATAATCATATGACAAAGGCCATTTTGAAGACTGAAGAATGAAAGTCTTGTTAGATGACATATGTCCTGTTCTTGCTATTTCTGGAGTGTAGCCACAATATAATAGACTTCATGCCGCTTAACCAACTTTATAATTAATAATAGCATAAGTTCTAAAGGTAATCTAACTAATGAGGGACTAATTTCAAAATGAACAACCAAGCAAAATGCATGTACATAAAGAAACAAAGTCTTCAAACAAAGCCTTTATTATTTAGATGTAAAGAAGGAAGAAATTTTAGATATTTCTGGAATATGACCTTTTATTTACATGATAGCTAATAAATCCTGGAAAATATCCACCAATTAAGCTAGCAATTCAGATCAAATAGTCTAGCTATGGCAGAAAGATTGAGAGCAAATGTCTCAAGGAAAAGCCCCAAGTAAATAGGTATTTAGGTGAAGACATAGAATTTTTAATAACACAAGGAAGAATTGAGGAAATAAAATTTTATTCAAGTGAAAAATACAGAGAAGAGATTCTAAAGTTTAAATCTGTTTTTTCCTTGACACATTTTCTATTTTGTAAGTGTCAGTCCAGATTGAGAGCATAACAGAATTTTCCCAGAAGTTTCACTAGGTAGGAGATAAAAATTGGAGGTCCTGGTACATCATAGAGGAGGATCCCTGTTAAAATCAAGTGCATTGTTTCTATTGGGAACTCCAGACGGCAGTAAAGTTAAAATGGAAATAAATAAACCTGCACAAACATTAAAATTTAAATCATTTATTAACAAAATTCTGGATTGGATTAAGGTAAAATGCCCTCATTTTATCTTTTGAAAAGGTAGATTCTTTTTATAACAAAATAACATCATTCAGTCTTACATGTTTTCTAAAATGTCAAATATATTATTAGGTTTCATCTTCTTATTTTTGCAAAAAGAGATATTTTAGATAGCTTTTTTCATGTGACCGAAAGACCTGACAAGAATTATTTTAAGGAAGAAAAGTTCATTTTGGGATTCAAGATTTCAGAAGACTTATTCCATAGATGGCCAACTCCATTGCTTTGGGCCGGAGGTAAGAAAGAACATTATGGAAGAAGGGTGTGACTGAGAAAAGCAGCCCAAGACAACATAACAGGAAGCAGAGAGAGAGCTCTGCTCATCAAGATCTAAAGTATATACCTGAATGGCATGCTCACAATGACCCACCTTCTCCATTTCTACTGGTATGCCCCAGTTAAACTCTGTCAGGGAATTAATGGCACTAATTAGGTTAAGGCTCTCATAACCCCATAATTTCACCTCTAGTCTTTCTTGCATTATCCCACACAAGAGTATTTTAGTGACACCTCCTATCTAAAACATAATAGGACACAAATAGCCAAAAAAAAGGAAATATTTATAATGAAAAAAAGTATTCAAAAATTTTATGAAGCAAAGCTGTGAACAAAACTATAATGATATATTCAAAGTAGATGATCATAAAAATAATCCATTGGAAATAAAACCCACAAAAATAAGTAAATTAAAAAATTACATACTTAAACGTAGCATTTGAAAATCAGTGAATAATAAATTGTCATCAATATAATTGACATAGTTGAGGAAGAAGCCAGGCTTGAATAAAATTTTCACTACTTCTGTGAATAAAGAAGGTAAAGTGTACAACATAAATTGGAATCAATATTGCAATTTACAAATTTCTAACATTCTGTATCAAAAAAACTCCCCAAAAGAACATCTTATATGTGTTATGTATGCTAAAATAATATATTTAGATATAAAAACTTAGAAAGCTTTTAAAACTGAAGAAGTAAGTTGAATAACTTATTCAAGAAGTTACTGATGTGATTCTGCAATCTGTATATGGGGTAAAAATGGGAGCTCATAACCCACTTGAATCAAATTGTGAAATATGATATATCAAGAACTATGTAATGTTTTGAACAGCCAACAATAAAAAATTAAAAAAAAAAAAAAAAAAAAAAGAAGTTACAACACTGAATAGGAAAAATATATGGATAGGCATGCTTTGTATGTCACTGTGAAAGAGTAGAAAAATGAAAAAAAAATATTTTGTAAATTTAAGTGAGAAAAATAAAAAAAAGTGATCTATGGATGAATAATAAGGATTGAGTGATGTTTTCAAGTTGAAAATATGAATGCCATAAATGAAGTGAATAATACCTTGAAGTGTTGACACTCAGTCTCCACAGATATGAATTTGTGACTACTGATCTTAGGGGAGGAGGTTGAACTCAGGGGCACTGGACCACAGAGCCACATCTCCAGCCCTCTTTTGAATTTTATTTAGAGACAGGGTCTCACTGAGTTGCTTAGCTCCTCACCTGTTGCTGAGGCTAGTTTTGAACTCTTGAATCTCCTGTCTCAGCCCCCAGAGTGGCTGGGATTACAGGAGTGGGCCATTGTGCCATGCTCCTATTTATTCTTGATTCATTATCATCAAAGTCATGCACAAGGGTATTATATAATTCACGCCTGAACTTGAAGGTTATTCAATGCATGTGTTTTCTTTATAAGACCCATAGCTGCTTTTGCATACTCAGGAACACTATGTAGAACTTCAGCATTGCCCTTGGAGACCATTTTGAAGAGTAATAGATGTCCATCAAAAGCACAAACATGAACAACATGGCACTAAATAAAAGGCAGAAAGGCAGTTGTTTACAGTATGAGCACTGAAACCAGAAGGCAGAATGTCACATTGTTTAACCTTGGCTGAGGATGCTTATATCTGGTGGCTTAAATTCTGTGCCATTGTAAATGTCAGTAAATAACCAGCCTTGAAAGTAGAATAAGTATTTGTTTTGAAATTGTAAATAAATTTTTAAAAAGTAGGAAGATTCATAAGTACAAAATCCATTTTAGAATTCTCTATGTAACAAAAATCTCTCTCAACACCCTAGAATGAAAATTCTAAAAATTCCAAAAAATTCAGGCTAATAATAATAATATATGTAACAGTAATGATAATTTTAGGACACACAAAGAAACTAACAAAATAAAATTTTCCCACTGAAGAAAATGATTCTGGATAGAATCAGAGAAATAAAAAAGAGCTTGAAGTGTAACCTTTGTAGATTGTTAATTATAATATGAATACCAACAAGCAAGCATGTAAAAGTGATATATATATATATATATATATATATATATATATATATATATATATATATATATATATATAGAGAGAGAGAGAGAGAGAGAGAGAACAAACATGTATATTCATTCATGTACACACTTATATGTTTATATGTTTATATTACTTATGTGTATATATACAAATAAAAATGTAAATTGAAAATCTTAAAACAAAGCAGTGTAAGTGGTGTTCTCTATAGATAACAATTTACAATCATTGAGCAGAGCATATAGTAGAGCGTATACTAGAGCTTACTTGCTTTTTGTATTGTCTTTAGGTTGTACTCCCAAACATGGCAACCATTCCTAATACTGAACACTTGATATTTGGCCATTCTGAATACCATATAGTATAAAAGCAATATACATACTGGCTTTCAAAATTTAGTATGAAATAATAATATAAAATGCCCCATTTTAAATTTTACATGGATATACAAAATACTAATATTTTTTATATAATGAATTCAATAAAATACATCATTAAATTTATTTTCCTGTGTTTATGCTTTAATTATAAATACAAAAATTAAATTAGCTGTGTGGCTGCCATCAGATTTCTGTGGATTAGTAGTACAAAGGTGCTAAAAACTGAGATAACACATTCTTACCCTAGAGTTAACAGAACACATTATTTGTTTGTCAGAGAAATAATTTTAGTAAACAAGTTCCCTTCTAATCTGGAAAGTGAGAAAATAAATAAATTTGAAAAATGGAAGTAATAAAACTTTCTAGTATTTCATAAAAAACGTTTTGCATAGTATTTACATTGCAAATTCATGCACATCTTGTGTAAGAGTAAACAAAAATATTGCAGTTTCAAAGAAGCATTAAAAACTAGAAAATGAAAAAAAAAGATGGTTATGAAAGGTCACATGTGCCATGAATACTATTTTCAACATAATCTGAGCAGTGGTGTTAATTATAAATCTGATCTGAATAACAGTGTGAATTATAAATACTTATTGAATTAAAGCACTTACGTTTCTGTCCTCAACATTAGACCTAGGATTGCCATCTCTCAAGTATTTAATGAAAATACTTTCTCTCTTACTTAGAATTAGATAGACTCAAATTCTAACATTTAATTTATTATTGTAAGGATAAGGAAATTGTGACTGAGAATCTCTGTGCCTCCACTATGTACCAAGCAGCAATTAAACTGATCTTTTTTCTTAATTTTATTTTTTATTCATTCTAATTAGTTATACATGACAATAGAATGTATTTTGACACATCATACATTAATGGAGTACAACTTCTCATTTTTTTGGTTGTAAACACAGTTTGGACAATAACTGGATGTCATTCATGGTCCCTGAAAATTTTCATTTACTCTGCCATAAAGCTTTCCCATTCCCTTTGTCATATTTCTATCATAAAAATTCTACTGTATATACTTACATTTAAAAATATATCATTACCAGTGGTAATATGTGTTAGTCAAATTAGCTCAAAATTTAGCAACTAAATATATCTAACTCAATAATCTTCCTAGTAGCTCAAAGTATGATTTGCAATTGCATTATACAAGTTAATCTCAAAACACCACAACTATCATTGCTGTAGTCATTTTTCTCTAATTAGAGCACAACCTGCATTGTTATTGCTTTAACTGAAGATCAATTTCTTCATCACTGAATTACATAAAGCCCTGAGAGGGATAATACTTATTATCCTTGTCTTGGATTTGCTAGAGTAAATGTTAAATGCAGTACCTTATCTTTAATCTGGGAGTAGATCTGACAGCTGGGAAACCATGAGACTAATTTCTTATTCCTTTATCTGTTATTGTAAAATGAAGAGGAAGGTAAGTTCTGGTTGAGCTAAAAACAAATTTGTCTTTGTTTTGACAACAGAAATAGCTAGTGGAGTCCCTAATCATCCTCACAAATTTACAAAAAAAAAAAAAAAAAAAAAAAAAAAAAAACACAAGTAAGAGGCTCAACAAATTATCAGTAAATACATTCTGTGCAAAACTTCCCTTCAAAGAATGCAAAACTCTGAACCCTTTAAATGTGTATTTTTCTCAATAGATCTGTTGCCCCTGTGAAGGATCTTCCAACTGATAGAATTTGCCATTTATCTGCATAGTGTTCGCAGAGATCTTCCTGCTTCACAGTTTTTAGAATCAAACTCACCCTCTTTTGAGTTGAGACAGACTCTTTCTGTGCATGGTCCATGCAAAACGTGAGCATTGTTTAAATACCAATGCTTAAGTGTTTCTGCTGCAATTAAACCTGCTTTATTGGGTAAATTTTGTTTCAAGAAACCCTTCCTAGATTAGGCAACATATTGTCAGATGTGCAACTCAGTCTCAGAATTCCTCTGCCCAGTTCTGTTTCCTCCCTACTCTTATCACTAGAATGAGATCTATTTCATCATCTAAAAATTTCACTTTAACAATAGATACCACACAAGGTTGAGATTGAATTTGTTTTCAGCATAGCCATTTTTAGGATGAAATTCAGATTCTTGATTTTATTTTTTGCCATATTACAGGATGTAAAGCTCTCAGTAAACATGGAGGTTTTGGGGTCATATATACTATTGTTAAACTTGAATTTTAAGTCACTGAATTCATCTTTTTCTTCCCCCACTTTGTTCAATAACATTATTATCAGCCAGCCAGTATCATTATACACAATTATATAAACATGTTTGAAGATTTCATATATATGGCCATATAGAACTTGCCTCTCATTAATATTTGATTAGTGCACATATTGGTAGTACTTTCTGCATATCTATTGCCTATCACCACATAACACTATGCAGTATTGTGACTGTGTTTACAATAGAAATAGGATCACTGATGTCTTTCAATCTAATCACATAGAATCAATTCTGAATTCTTGAAATCAATTCAGAAAATCCACCCTTAAGATTCTGTTCTTTTAGAACCACCCTGTAAAAATATATGTAATAGGGTTCTCCAGATAAATGCAACCAAATAATGTGTGTTTGTGTGTACTTCTGTAGTGAACATTGGGGAATAATCTCCTCTTTTCAAATAAAACACTCTAAAATTAATGTATCCAAAAATACAACAATTTGTTGATAATATTGACACTAATTACACGAGGTAAAAGTTCACTTTCTAATCTGAAATTTTGACCAAGCTATTTTAATTAATTTAAATTATTATTATTATGGAGCATGCACTTCTCAAAACCTTTGTGTGTAGTGGGGGAAGGGGGGGTGCTGGGCCAAATCTAGAGTTCACACAAGGTAAGCAAGAACTGAACCACTGAAATTTACTCCAAGGCCTCACAGTCTTTGGAAACCCTCAGCTCTTCATGTTTGGAGAATAGAACCAATTGGCTTTCCCATTCCAGATAGTCTCTTAATTCATGAACTATTTAATGTCCTGTCATTACTTTTACAATCACCATGAATCACTTTATACTTTGGGTTTGTTAAATTAGTGTTCTCTAGTGATATTCAAGGACAATAGTTTGAAGAATGCTCAAATATAATTGAGTGCCTCAAGCTTGGAGTGAGGCACACATTCGTAGTTTTGAGAACTATATCTTTCTGCTAACATTTTGTCAAAAGAATTTAAAATTAAAACAACCCAAAATACTAAAATCCTATTTTACATCCTCTGCCTCTAGCGTAACAGCCTCATTAGGCACGTAGATTGCCTTTCCGCTTGTCCTAGGTGATGGCCTATAAATAGTTTTCCACTGCATAAAATTGGTCGCCATCTGTCCAGCTTTTGCTATCAGTTTCCTCTTCATTTTCCAACTTTAGAGAAAACATTTGATATTTTTGGTTTTGTTAAATTAGTGGTCCCTAGTGATATTCAAAATTGAGAGTCTGAAGTGTGTTCCTCTACAATTGATAATCTCAAGCTAGGAGTGAGGTACACATTCTTATTTTTGAGAACTATGTCCTAACCCAGGGAGGTTTAATGACTTCTCCTTCTGAATGAATAGAAAGAGAACATAGCCTGGGAAATACAACATTTTCTTCACCAGCCCTACAATTCTATTTTATTATTATTTCCCTTTGATAAACTATGGTTCTGACTTTATTTTTCAAAAATACTTTACTCGAAATATTGTACTAAACTCCTTTATTTTCATTGTCTATCTTTCTAGTACGCCAAATGATGATTATCCATATAGGAAAAACATGTCATGTGTGCTAATATCCATTATGGTGCTTTGTTTTCACAATAATCCTAATTTTATAAAAGATGAATTTATTCTATTAATAAGGAAGGTAAAATTGTCGTAATTCACAAGAAGTGTGTGTGGTAAGGGTGGAATTTAAAACTTAGGTTTTTCTGATTATTAATGAATGTTCTGTATAGTTCACAATGCTACTTTTTTTTTTTTTTTTTTTGGTACTGGAATTGAACTCAGGGGCACTTGACCACTGATCCACATCCCCAGGATGATTTTATATTTTATTTAGAAACAGTGTCTCACTGAGTTGTTTAGCACCTCCATTTTGCTGAGGCTGGCTTAAACTAAGAAACCTACTGTCTCAGCTTCCCAAGCAGCTGGGATTACAGGCTTGTACCACCACCCCTGGTTGAAATGCTACTTTTAACAAACCCATTGCTACATCTTCATTTCCAACATTAAGAGTGTATCAGTTTATACAGTGATCTTTATACATTTTTTTCAAACTTTACTACCAATTTATAACCTTAAGTCCTAGCCGTCTTGCCACCTGTCCTTACTTTAAATTCCCTCATTATCACAATGTTGGCAAATCTCTAACCCCAATACACTGATTTTTACCTTTCGTCAAAGAACATCTCCTCTACTCTGCTCCCCATTGTGCAAGTTTTTATTCATTGACCTATTTCAGGGGATCATATGCAAAGTAAGGTGGATTATTACAATCAGAATCATGATAAACCTCATCCAGGATAATATATGAAAAAGAATTCTATAATGCAATCATGCCAATAGAAAAACAAATGTGCTAGAGGTATCATATTAGAGTAAGTAGGTAAAAAATAAGTAGAGACTTTAGAATTTCTCTTCTGCTCTGGAATTCAGAAGCTACAGAAGACCATTTACCCCAAGTTATGAGGCAAGAGTCTACTAAACTGGTCCAAAGGCTAATTTATTTCAATTAATAGCACTGACATATTCTTCTAATTAGTTTTGATTGAATTTTTGGAATAAATTTACAGCTTTAAATCTCTTGTTCTCCAGGACCAATCATGTAATTAGATATAGCTCTGCTTCTATAAAACTTTTGTTATTTCTCTCATATTCAGTCTTATACCTACTGTCTTAAGAAACTTAACTACTTTTATGCAGATTGCTACAATTACCTCTTACCTATTCTTCATGCTATCATTGTTGATTTTCTATTCTATTATTCCCCAGCTCCTATAATTATTTTCAATGGAAAAACATATTTTTTCCAGTTGAAAATTCAAGACACTTGATCCTTTACCTTGTGAATAAAGTAGAGACTTGTACCCTAATACCTCTTAGTGAAAGCTGGGAAGAGCTTACTACAAGTTCCTGGGAAAACTTCTCCATTTTAAATACACACACACACACACACACACCACATAGACACACACATACACACACAAGCACAGGGTAAAACATCATTGTCTTCTTCTTTACAGTGTTTAATTGTATTTGCATGCAGCATGTGGTGCTGTTTTAGACAAACTTTTTTCCTGAGTGTATTTTCTGTCATGAAGAGAATGACAGCCTAAATTGGAAAAAAAAAAAAAAAAAACTCACATTTTTGACAATGTTGAATCAGTGAACTCACTCTACAACTTTTACTCTTCCAATCTCATTATACACACACACACACAGTTAACAATGTGTTGTTGAAGCCACCAGCAGTTGGTGGCATACACACACACACACACATATAATAGTGTGTGTGTGTGTGTGTGTATAATTATATATGTGTGTGTGTATAATATTTTTTTCAGGTCACACTAGCCAGTGTTACTGAGATATGACATACATTTCATTTTGCTGGTGCTCCTGCTGCTCCCTCATTCTAGGATGCCAAGCCATATCCACCAACACCAGTTAACTAGAATAAATTTCATGCTGCACTATTCAATTTAAACAAAAGAAATTAACAAGCTTCCCTTTATTGCCCTGAACTTATGTGTTATTTATATGTTCACACTTTTGAAATTTTAAAATTCTTGAGGCATCTGTCAATGTATGCAGAAACTAGTATTGTGTTTCTACTGACCTGATTTTGCAAAGCCACACTCCTACTTAAAATTTTTTGTTTTAATAGAGCTTATTTAATCTCTCTTACTCTCAGATTATCATTTTAAACATGGGCATAATAAATACTTTTTCTCTGCTGAGTTCTTTTAAATATTTAATTCCAGTTCTGCCCTTAAAATATGAAAAATTTTAAAGAAATACAGCTAAGGTTTACAAATATTTAAAATGTGAATATTTGTAGCACCTACTTAATAGGTTTTTCTCAAGGACCAAATTGCTTAATGTAGGCAAAATACATAGAACAGTGTTTGGTATTTGGCAACACTTTCTAATTTTTTCTATTAATAGTGACACAGTACCTGATAGTATTTTCTTGATAAATAGAAACTATTGTCATTTTTCAACCATGCTTTTTTACATTTATTTTATTGATAATTTTTTTACTTACCTAGGTAGGATTTCTTACTTCACTGAAAATAAGTTGACTTTAGAAACTATCAAGCAAGTTGTTCCACCATATATATTTTAACACAATGCTCATAGAAAGTTCTCAATAGATATTTTTATATTATACATATTTTTCAAATTATATGAATTAAAGTACAATATAATTCTGAAAATAAATCTTTAAGATTTATTGGTTCAATATTAAGAAAAATGAAAGCTGTCATTCAGGTGCTTGCAAAAATAACAACAGAACTGAATCAATATAATTTTACATTGATAGAGGAATGACCAAATAAATTATGGTACATTTATCCAAAAAATAAATCTAACAATCATTATATAGAAGGGTGTTTTAAGGCACAGTTTTTTAGTTTAGTCATGTATGACAATACCACTAGATGATAAAAGGATTGTCATTGAAATATACCCTATTTTACTCCCAGACTTTCAAAAGAGGTCTCATGTCATGGCACAGGGACCACATGGAGAAGCACCAGGTCAGTGGAGTAGGAGGGGAGAAGAAAACATAACCAAGACTTTTTCTTCAATTTTTATAAGAAAGAATGGTAGAGCAGGTGAAAAGTTTTAATATTTGCTTGTTTGAATAATTTCTAAAGATTCTGGAGCATCTTAGTCATGTCTAAGATGGTCCCCAGTTGATGTGGACAGGGGACTAATGCTCTTGTGTATGAGAGCTCCATTAAGAAGGCAGTTGGGAACATGGGCTCTGGAGTGGTAGAATTTCATATGAAAGATAAGATTGCAGGGAAAAAAAATCTTTGCTGATATTAGAAAATTAACTAATATTGAAAAGGAAAGTCTCTCCAGGATCACCGACATCCTAAGTTGTCAAAGCATGCAACATATGTACTTGAAAACAGGGTTACTATAAACACAGAGATCAACATGGCATACAGTAAAAATCCAAGCAGTTATAATGCAACTTGGAGTAAGAATATGATTAACCTGCCAGGCATGTTGGCACATAACTGTAATTTCCATGAGTAGGGAGGGTTGCACATTCAAGGTCAGCCTGGACAATTTAGTGAGACCTTGTCTCAAAATAAAAGATGAAATGGTTGGAGATATAATTAAGTGGTAGAGGTGACCCTGGGTTTAAGCCCCAGTACTGCAAATAAATAAATAAATAAATAAATAAGGTTAACCTGCCACTGATCTGCCATAGAAAGAGATATATCGATATATCACTTGCTGTTTTATATATATATATATATATATATATATATATATATATATATATATATATATATATATCATATATATATATATATATATCATATATATCTTCTTAAAATACAATACATGTATATATCTCATTTCTGAAGAGTAAATACAAGTGTGTGTATGAATAAAATACATATACATATATAATTATACAAATATTTTTATTTTTGTTAGTTTAATAATAAAAAATAGAAATGCAAGTGCCACATAATCTTATTCGTATGCAGAATATTAAAAAGTTAATCTTATGGAAGTTGAAAGCCTAATGATGGAGCTCAAAGAGTAGATAGAGAGAGTAGGAGGTAGAGGAAATTGGAAAAAGTTGATTAAAATACTAAATTATAGTTAAGAGTAAGAAGTTCTCATGTTCCTTTGCCTTGTAGGAAGACTATAGATAACAATAGTGTGTGGTATATTTTTAAAAAACTATAAGAAAAAAAATTTAAATATTGTCACCAAAAATGCACGATAATTGAGGAGAAAGAAATAATTAGCTGATTTAAACATTATATAGTCGGTACATCAAAACTGCACATGGTACCCCACAAAAAATATGATGTATATGTACCTGCTAAAAATAAAAACAAATGGATTCAGTAAAAAAATAAAAAATAAGAAAAAGGGTTAAAGAAAAAGGATTTATAGAGGCTGGGGTTGTAATAGAATACTCACCTAGCACATATGAGAACCTGGGTTCGATCCTCAGCACCACATAAAAATAAATAAATAAAATAAAGGTATTGTGCCCAACTACAACTAAAAAATAAATATTTTTTTAAAAGGAATTATAATAAAACTGCCACTAATATATCCGTTTTCTTTTGGTATTGGTGTGAGATATAATAAGATCAAAATTAAAATACTGTATTTTTAATTAGAGGTTTTAGGTAATAAACATTTAAAGTGAACATAGACAATTTAGTTCTATTTAACACAAATTAATAGTAAATTTAAGCAATAAAATTAGATAAGTTAAAACATTCAGAAGGATTCTATACCAGATTTCTTACATTTAGATAGATTTTGTTCAATATAACCCAAACTACATGTACTAACATCATTATTATTAACAATTTAAAAATATTAAACAGTAAGATTTCAGAAAAGTTTGTTCCCATCTGAACTGGTTCTCCTGTTTTCTCTAGAGACAATAGTTGTAGTAAATTGCAAGCATCCTCTTATTCATTCCCTAAAAACTGACAAAAGTTATGGTGCTCAGAGCTATAGAAAGATCACTTCAGCTTGCCTTCCATACTCACCTGCTCAGGGCAGGCAACAAATCCTTGGTGGTCCTCATATACACACAAAACACAATTTTGCTTAAGACAAATCACTATCTTCAGTCTGTAAACCATAATTCCCCAAAAAGTAAATTATAGGAACTGTTAAATATCTTCCCCAAATTAGACATGATGTCATATTAAATTCTTATTGTTTACAATGTGGTCTGCATTTTATCCTTGAAAACATGTCTAGCAACTAATTTTTTCTCATTATTGAATGAAAATAAACATTACATTGAATAGTTTGTCATTCATATTTCCAAATGTTTGTATAAATAAGTAAATTTGATTGAAATTAATTATCATTTGTATCACTAGATAGTCTATGCTAACCTTAGGTTCATTCTCAGAAATAGATGGAATTAAAAGGAAAAGTAAACACACAGACAGTGCATTTGAGCTCATAGCTAGTCTTTACAAACAGCAGTAATTCTAAAAAACTATAGCTCAGAAAATTGGAGGATCACTGGGTCTGTAAGTTATGGTAGTATTTTATGTTAAAATAAAAATGCATAGTTCATTTATCAGTCTGGTTTGATGGTTCTGATTCTGAATACCTTTAACTGTCCACACCCCATCTGATAGAGAACTAGGACATTGGCTTACTTTCCTCAACTTCACCCTCTTTCATCAGGAACTAGCTTGGAGATCTCATCAACCATGTTTCCATAGGAATGGAATGTAGAAATTGACAGTGGGCAATTTAACAGTGGTCCACTTTATGCCACTGCGACTTATTTTTTAAATGGATGTGTTTTTTTCCTCTTCCTGTCTCCCTGCTCCTTCCTAATCTCTACCCCTCCCTAATCTCAAGGGAACAGGATTACCTTTCTTCCCTATCCTAGGCAGATTTATCTATCCTTGAGTATGCACTCTGTAGAAATAAAGTAATCCAGACTTTGGGGATGGCACCAGAAGATATCAGAAAAGACTGTTTCCCAAATTAACAAGGGAATTACAACTCCAACAAAGAACAGGTAGAATGTAGCCTTTAAAAGCCCCCTCATCCTACTGTTGTGCAGAATCACATCATTTGAGACAAAAATCCTGTGTGTTTCTCCTTTGGTAGAAAGCAAAAAATCTTCTTTTTTCCTTTTTTCTTTTAATTTTAAATTTATATATGACAGTGGAATGCATTGTAATTCTTATTACACATATAGAGCACAAATTTTCATATATCTGGTTGTATACAAAGTATATTCATATCTTCATACCTGTACTTTGGATAATAATGATCATCACATTCCACCATCATTTCTAACCCCATGCTCCCTCCCTGCCCTCCCAACCCTCTGCCCTATCTAGAATTTGTGTATTCATCCCATGCTCTCCCTCCCTACCCCACTATAAATCAGCCTCTTTATACAGAGAAAACATTCTGCACTTGTTTCTTTTTTTTTTTGAGATTGGCTAACTTTACTTAATATTATCTTCTCTAACTCCATCAATTTTCCTGCAAATGCCATAATTTTTATTCTCTTTTATTGCTGAGTAATATTCCATTTTGTATATATGCTACATTTTTTATCCATTCATCTATTGAAGGGCATCAAGGTTAGTTCCACAGTTTAGCTATTGTGAATTATGCTGCTATAAATTTTGATGTGTCTGTGTCCAAATTAGTATCAAAATCCAAGACTGTAGCACCAGATGTAATCTATTTTTTTTTTCTATTTTGGTTTCCCACATTATTATGTACCACACATGTGAAGTGATCTCAATGTCAGATATATATGGGTTTATACAATATACAATATGCATGTAGACATTCTCAGGTTAGATCTTGGTTGTGTTCCCTCTATCATTTGCAGAAATTGCATGGGTAATGTGATGTTTGTGGGTGTCCTCTCTCTACCTGGAGCAGGAAACCATTCATCTCCCAGCAATATATCTCCCATGGAAACAGAAAGAGGACAGAAAGGCTCAGGAAATGTATACAAAATTCCCTTTTTTGGGGGGTTAATTGTACCTAGCAAAAACAATAAGAATACAGAGCTCACTGATTTAAAGGAATGAAACAGAGTACACATATGTCATGAAAAGATCAGTGTAACATGAATTGAGCAAATTAGGTCCATATGGAAAAGCAAAAAAAATTGAAAACCCTGCAGGAGCCAAGCAATTTTAGGGCACATCATCTAAAGCCATTAGGTTCAGTCTCCACCTGTGCTGCATATTAAAGAGGTCTATAATTGCTGAAATGTCTTTGTCTCTGTGTGTGTTTTTCCAACAAAGAAAGACAATGGAGCTGTGTCCAGTAGTGCTGTTTGCAAGCTTATTGTGGAAGTCATTGAGGTGAGAGCTGAAGAAAAAGAGAGGCAAAAATCAGCATTTCATTACTTAGGACTCCAAAAAGACTGATTTTTCCCTAAGTCCCTTTGGGGAGAACTTCAAGACATTGCTGGTACTTAATTGCTTGTTGCAGCATTTACCTCTGCTGCCAGGCTTTTATGCATCCCTTTATGTTGGTCCCAAAACAACACTGCCAAGGCCACTCCTATTCCTTTTTTCATATGACAATTCATTGAAAATTGTCCTGTCACGAGCTCAAGGGCAAATGTGTGTCCTGACTCTTGTTGGTGACAAGATCCTCCTTAAACTCCTTTCCTTGGGTGTCATTACCTTGTTAGATGTGTGCAATGGACTCCTAGCACACAGTTTCAAAAGGATCCAATTGTAATCCAAGTGAGTGATTCTTTTCAAAGGATTAAGAATCTCTTCCCTTAATTGTTCAAACTAAATGACACACAGGAAATGAGTCATTTCTAGTGAATTTCATTTTTACTGCTGCATTCTTACCTGAGTTTAATTTCTACTGGTATATTTTCTATCCATAAATATGCATTTAGAAGTTCTAATGACAAGTACCATAGATTTAGTAGAGTTTCTTTAGACAGCTAAAGTTTGAGGGGCTGTCTAATTCTACCTATTATACCTACTTCCCTCCAAGACAGTGAGCTTCACAAAATATATCTAACTTGTGGTTAACCTAGCATCACTTCTATAATAAGAATATGAAGTTTTAATATAATTAAAAATCAATTTTTTTCAAGGACTCTACATTATTGGTAACCACATAGGACCTTCAACCTCCAATTATGTTGATCATTACTTGGATTTTCATGAGTGACAATTTTTCAATCCCATTACTTCATTTATGAATTTTTATGAAGTCAGTTTTGTGTATTTGTCCACCATAAAGTGGGAATTCTAAAGTTGAACAAACTTGGGTTCCTTGTTCAACTCAGCAATGCAGACTGCATGTTATGTGGAATCATGGGTTATTTCACTTAGAACATGTTATATAGGACTTAATATTGAATTTGGACTGTAGGTGGAGGTTTGAGGAAAGTTTTTAGTGAGAATGGTGTTTCTTTGTACTGCATAGAGTCAGCAAGTGGGGATAATTCTATGACTGGCTATCTTATTTTTACCTGGAAGAAGAGAGGATAAAAAACAAGGATATAGCTGTCATTTAAATGAAGTAGTCACAATTTATATTGGGCAGAAGAAAAGGGATGTTTTGGATCTTATGTTATCATCTAGATGCACAATGTTCCAGTTTTGATTTGCTTTCAGACAGAACTATGGAATACTCTTATTTATTTATTTATTTATTTTCTGTAATGGAGATTGAACTCAGTGGTACTAGATCTCTGAGCCATGTCCCCAGCCCTATTTTGTATTTTATTTAGAGACAGTCTCACTGAGTTACTTAGCACCTTGCTTTTGCTGAGCCTGGCTTTGAATTTGTGATCCTCTTGCCTTAGCCTTCTGAGCCACTGGGATTACGGGTTTGCACCATTACACGTGGTAGTACATTTGTTTTTATCTTACTAAATTATCACCTTGTTTGATGTTGACATTCTGTGAAGTCATTTATGATCCACAGAAAACCAAAGCCTAACTGCTTTGTTGGGCCAGCACCCGCATACTATAGACCACTTTTCTCTTTCTCGGTACAAATAAGTTTCATGATTTTCTTTAATAAAAACAGTTACATTCACATATAATAGTTATAAAATAACAATTAAAAAATTGAAATTTTTCTATAGAAGTATATAATGCGTGAAACCCACAATCCAGACAATGAGTTCACTGGGTGTCTCAAAGTTTCTGCCTGCCCTTTGGCATTCTTGCCTCCTGCTTCTTCCTGGACCCACCTCATCCAAGAAGCACAGATCTGACTTACTTGATATGTAGTAGTTGGTGTTTTCTGGAATTCAACATAAATTGAATCATATTATAATAAGCATCTATTTCCTGGAAGAGGATGATCTGATTTCTTCACTCAGCATAATGACTTTAAGAGTTACTTGTATTTCTCATATACACCAATGCCTCATTAATTTTATTGTTGAGAAATACTCAACCTTATGAATATATCACAACACTTTTTTCTACTCACTCATGGTACTGTGATAAATGAAGGAGCTGTATATTGATGCACAAATCTTTGTATTCTTATTTTCCTATTCCTCAGAAAACATCTAGGAAATCTTGTTCATGTGGCACTTATATGCTTAAGTTTTGAAAAAGGCCAATTGTTTTCACATATGATATTATTTTAAACTTCTACCAACAGTATTTAAAAGTTTATTTTTTTGAATATCTCATTATTTGGTTTAGTTTATATTTCAATTTTCATGATTGTCCTAGGTGTATATAACTGTCTCATTGTAGTTTTAATTTGCATTTGACTAATAAGCAACAACACTGAAGTTTACTTCATGTACATGTTTACTGTCACTGTTGTTGATACACGCCCAAATTGGTTAACTATTTAATGTTCCTTTTTTCCTTAATGTTCTTTTTCTTTTTTTTTACTTTGTTTTTATTAATTAATTAATTAATTAATTTTAACTTGGTATATATGACAGAAGAATGCATTTTGATTCATTGTACACAATTGCAGCACAAATTTAATTTCTATGATTTTTCACGATGTATTATCACACCATATGTGTTGTCATACATGTACCTAGGGTAACTATATCCATTTCATTCCACTATTTTTCCTGTTCCCATCCCCCATTCCCACCTTCCCTCCCCTTTGCCCAATTAAAGTTACTCCATTTTTCCCATGACCTTCCCTGTTATGGATCAGCAAGCACTTATCAGAGAGAACATTCAGCCTTTGATTTGGGGGATTGGCTTATTTCACCTAGCATGATATTCTCCAACTCTATCTATTTACCTGAAAATTCCATAATTTTGTTCTCTTTTAATTCTGAGTAACATTCCATTGTGTGTGTGTGTGTATCCATTGTATATTCTTTATCCATTCATCTATTCACCAGCATCTAGATTGCTTCCGCAGTTTAATTATTGTGAATTGAGCTGCTGTAAAAATTGATGTGGCTGTGTTACTGTAGTATGTTTATTTTAAGTCCTTTGGGTATAGACCAAAGAGTGGGATAGCTGGGTCAAATGGTGATTCCATTCCAAGTTATCCAAGGATTCTCCATATTGCTTTACATATTGGTTGCACCAATTTGCATTCCCACCAGCAATGTAAGAGTGTACTTTTTCCCCCATATCCTCAACAGCATTTATTGTTGTCTCTATTCTTTATAAATGCCATTCTGACTGGCATGAGATAAAATCTTAGGGTAGTTTTGATTTGCATTTCTCTAATTGCTAGTGATAATGAACATTTTTTTCATATATTTGTTGATAGAATGTATATTTTCTTCTGAAAAATGTCTGTTCAGCTCCTTAGACCATTTATTGATTGAGTTGTTTGTTTTTTCAGTGGTAAAGTTTTGAGTTCTTTATATACCCTGGAAAATAGTGCTCTATCTAACATACATGTGCAAAAAATGGGTCCCAAAATGTAGGCTCTCTCTTCTTCTCATTGATGGTTTATTTTTCTGAGAAGAAGCTTTTTGGTTTGAGTCCATCCCATTTATTAATTCTTGATTTTGTTTCTTGTACTTTAGGAGTCTTGTTAAGAAAGTCAGGGACTAATCCGATGTGACGAAGATTTGGGCCTACTTTTTCATCTATTAGGCACAGGATCTCTGGTATAATTCCTAGGTCCTTAATCCACTTTGAGTTGAATTTTGTGCATGGTGAGAGAGAGGTGTTTAGTTTCATTTTGCTACATATGACTTTTCTCTTCTCCCAGCACCATTTGTTGAAGAGGTTATCTTTTCTCCAATATATGTTTTTGGTGCCTTTGTCTTATATGAGATAACTTATTTAGTGGGTTCATCTTTGTGTCTTCTATTTTGTACCATTGATCTACATGTCTATTTTGGTACCAATACCATGCTGTTTTTGTTACTACAGCTTTGTAATATAGTTTAAGGTCTGGTATTATAATGCCTCCTGCTTCACTCTTCTTGCTAAGGATTACTTTGGCAATTCTGTGTCTTTTATTTTTCCAAATGAATTTCATGATTGCTCTTTCTATTTCTATAAGGAATGATGTTGGGGTTTTAATTGCAATCATATTGAAGCTGTATAGCACTTCAGGTAGTGTGGTCATTTTGACAATATTTATTTTTCCTGTCCAAGAGCATGGGAGATCTTTCCATCTCCTAAGGTCTTCTTTAATTTCTTTCTTTAGTGTTCTGTAGATTTCACTATACAGGACTTTTACCTTTTTTGTTAGGTTGATTCTCAAGAGTTTTAGTTTATTGAATGATTGATTGAGGCTATTGTGAATGGGGTAGTTTTCCTAATTTCTCTTTCAGAAGATTCAGCAATGATGTTTAGAAATGCATTTGATTTATAGGTTTTGATTTTATATTCTGCTAGTTTGCTGAATTCATTAATTAATTATAGAAGTTTCCTGGTGGAGTTTTTTTATCCTTCAAGTATAGAAAAATATTGTCAGCAATTAATGAGAGTTTGAATTCTTTTTTTTCCTATTTGTATCCCTTTAATGTCTTTCATCTGTCTAATTGCTATGACTACAGTATCAAGGACTATGTTGAATAGAAGTGGTGAAAGAGGGCTTTCCTGTCTTTTTCATTTTTTAGTGGGAATACTTCCATTTTTTTTCCAGTTAGAAAGACGTTTGCCTTGGGTTTAGCATAAATAATTTTACTATGTTGAGGTATGTTACTATTGTCCCTAGTTTTTCTAGTGTTTTAAACAGGGAGGGGTGCTATAGTTTTAAAAATGCTTTCTCTGCACTAATTGATACTTTCATATGATTCTTAATTTTTAAGTCTATTGATGTGATGAATTATATTTATTGATTTCCATAAGTTGAACCAACCTTGCATCCCTGGAATGAACCCCACTTGAACATGGTTCACTATATTTTTAATATTTTTTGTATGCAATTTGCCAAATTTTATTGAGAATTTTTGCATCAATGCTCATCAGGAACATTGGTCTGAAATTGTCTTTCCTTGATATTGTCTCTGCTGGTTAAGCTTCATAGAATGATTTTGGAAGGATTCCTTCCTTTTCTATTTCATGAAATAAATTAAGAAGTATTGTTATTAATTCTTATTTGTAATTCTTGTGGGACTCAGCTGTGAATCTATCTGGTCCCGGGCTTTTCTTGGTTGGTAGGCTTTTGATGGCATCTTCTATTTCTTTGCTTGAAATTGATCTGTTTAAATTGTGTATGTCCCCTAGACTCAGTTTGTGCTGATCATACACCTCTAGAAATTTGTTGGTTTTCTAGAAATTTGTCTTTTAGTTTTTCTATTTTACTGGAGTGTAAATTTTCAAAATAATTTCCAATTGTCTTCTGTATTTCAATAGTGTCTGTCCCAATATTTCCTTTTTCATGCCCAATTTCATTTTTCTTCTGTCTTCTTTTCATTTGGGTGGCTAAGGGTTTGTCAATTTTATTTATTTTTTTCAAAGAACCAGCTTTATGTTTTGTCAATTTTTTTTCAATTGTTTCAATTTCATTGATTTCCACCCTGATTTTAATTATTTCTGGTCTTCTACTACTTTTGGTGTTTTTTTTTTCTTTTTCTAGGGCTTTGAGCTTTAATGTCACATCATTTATTTCTTGACTTTTTCTTCTTTTAATGAATGAGCTTAACGCAATAAACTTTCCTCTTAGCACTTCATTTAAAGTGTCCCAGAGATTTTGACAAGTTGTATCAAAGTTCTCATTTACCTCTAAAAACTTTTTTGTCTCCTCCCTGATGTCTTCTGTTATCCATAATTCATTTGTATAGTGTTTAGTCTCCAGGTGCTGGATTCTATTCTCTTTTAAATTTTATCATTGATTTCTAATTTCATTCCATCATGGTCAGATAGAATGTAGGTAGTATTTCTATTTTTTTTTGTATTTGCTAAGACTTGCTTTGTGGCATAAAATATGGTCTATTTAGAGAAAGATCCATGTGCTACTGTGAAGAAAGTATATTCACTCATATATATATATATATATATATATATATATATATATATGCCTGTTAAGTTCAAATTATTGATTATATTATTGAGTTTTATAGTTTTTTGTTTAGTTTTTGTTTGGAAGATCTATCCAGTGGTAAGAGAGGTGTACTAAAGTTACCCAGTATTATCGTGTTGTGGTCTATTTGGTTGTTGTATTTGAGAAGGGTTAGTTTGACATTCATAGATGCCCCATTGTTTGGGGAGTAGATATTTATGATTGTTATGTCTTGTTAATGTATGAATATCCCTTAAGCTGTATAAAATTTCCATCTTTATTCCTTTTCACTAGCTTTGGTTTTACTTCTACTTTATATGATATGAGGATGGAAACCTCTGCTAGTTTATGTGGTCCATGT
Organism: Marmota monax; assembly: GCF_021218885.2. Classification (NCBI taxonomy): domain Eukaryota; kingdom Metazoa; phylum Chordata; class Mammalia; order Rodentia; family Sciuridae; genus Marmota; species Marmota monax. Next base: position 5,307,729 of record NW_026695209.1, on the reverse strand, counting down.
GAGTGGTACTTTATTTCCCACCTTTCACCCTCATTCTGTGAGATGAGTCTTCTTCAGTCACCTGTCCTGTGAAATCAGTCTCTTGAAGGCAACATATTTTTGGGCATTTTTTTAAAATCCAATCTGTCAGTCTATGTCTTTTAATTGATGAGTTTAGGCCATTCATATTTAGGATTATTATTGAAATATGATTTGTATTTCCAGACATTTTGGTTTATTTTTGTTTTTTAACTTGACTTGGTGTCTCCTTTGATTGGCCTTTCCTTTAGTGTAGAAGTAATATTTCACTACCTGTATTTGTTCCCTTATATCTTTGTTGGTGTGATCAATGGTTGCCTTTATTTGCTCCCTTGTGTCTTTGTTGTAGTAATCATTTTTTGCCTGTGTTTGCCTATTTAAGTTGTACATTAATTCACAGATAATTTTAATTATATATACTCTGAACTCCTTCTCTGACGTTTCATCAACTGTGCTTGTCCATGGATTCTATTATTGTAATATCCGGTTTCTTTAGGGTACTTTCTTCCTTTGCTTTTTCATGTTGTCTATGTGTCTTTCTTTCTTGGAGTGCAGATCTGAGGTATTCCAATTTCTACCCTATAAACTTGTAGTATCCATGCAGATTAACTCTACCTCACCTTGGTGTTGGGCTTTAAGACATCGCCTGTATCCCACAATTAATGCTACTGAAACTAAAGGTAGTGGTGGCTATAGAAGATGTAACTTGAGATAACATTGGGGGTGTCCAAAGATGGATGCAACCACTTTCAGTGATGGGGCTGAAAGTGTGGATCTTACACTGCTTTGTAATACTGCCTGTTGGGAGATGCAGCTGCTTCTAGGCTACTGCATGGGGAAAACCATGTCCATGGCCTGTGCCTGGGCACTGGTGTGGATCTGCTGGTCAGTGGGGCTTTTCTTAAAATTTTGGTTATTGTTTACTAGTGTTCTTTATCTAGTTACACATTTTTAACAGATATTTGAACTGAAATTAATTTACATTGTCTCATCCTTCATCTAAGATTGTCTTTTTAAAAGAAGGAAATTATTATTGTGAGATCTCATTTATAAAGTATTAATTTATACATTATTTTATTTTTTTCTCACATAAAAATATTGGCCTAAACTAAGGTCATAAATGTGTTCGCTCATCCTTCAATCTGTACATGTTATAGTTTCTAGGCTAACTAAATTTTGAATTTACTTATATATATGATATAGATCAAGATCAATTTATTTTATATAGTTCCAACATTATTTCTGGTGAATAATAGTCTTTCATTCTTTCATCACTGAATTGTCTATATAACATTTGTAAAAAATTAGATTCCATGTATATATATATATATATATATATATATATGTATTATATATGAGTGATGTTTTAAGCTTGTTTTTTATATACATATATATGTATATATTAATATATTTAAACTATTTTTTATCTTTAGGCCAATATTAAACATGATATCAGTTCTTATACCATTATACGAAACTAGAAATGAGCCTGGTAATTTTCCAATATATTTTTTGAAATGAGTTACAAAATTACAAATGATACAGAAATCATATAGAAAATTTCCAAATATGTCACACTCAGTTTTGTATTATTAACAAATTATATTTGTCAATATTGAGCCAATATTAACTTTCCTATAAATTTAAGTCCATATTTTATTTATATTTATTTAGTTTTATCTTAATATTCTTTTTCTATTTTAAATCCTGATCTTGAGTATCACAATTACATTTAGCTGTCATGTCTTCTTAAGTTCTTTGTAGCTGGCAAAATTTTAGACTTTCAGTGATTTTGATGATTTTGACAGTTTTACTTAATACTAGTGAGGTATTCATGGATTTTCTATCAGTTGAAATTCTACTAATTGATAAATTGCTTGAGTCATAATTAAACAAGGATTTTGTATAACAGGGGAAAGAGAACATATTATTCTCATCACAATTATCTATGAGTATGTAAAATAAATAGGACATTGTTTTTTTATGTCAACCTTGATCATCTGGCTGAGGCAGTCTTTTCTAGAGTATTGTCTTCTATAGAGGTATAATTTTTCTGCACCTGCCATACTGTTCTTTCTAAACAAAGTCAACATAGAAAGACTGCAATAACTACCATGGTATTATGTGGTTCTTCTTAAGGGAGAAAAAGCTCAATAAATTATTTAAAATTTTTCTGCATTAGATATTTGCCACTTTCCTCCAGTTTGTTTAACCCATTTTTTATACTGCTATGTCTGGTGAAAACTTACTTTCTACTTTAAATTATAATATAATATTGCTATGTTTATTCTGTTGTACAAATTATTCCAGATTTTGTCCCTAAAAGTTCTTTTGGGTAGCACATCTCTCCTTCTGTCACACACAGCCCTATTTTATTGATTTCTTTTAAGCACCTTTTTACTGTTTGGCACTATAAAATTCAAGGACCTATTGTATATGTTTTCTGCCTAAGTCCTGAAATCAGACATTTTTTTGCAAGATAATCTGATTTCTTTTAATGGATAATGGTACTAGAAGACAAAGTCTGATTGTGGGATACACTAATTCCAATACACATTTAAGGTTTATTCATGTATTTAATGAGGAAATAGTTTTTATTTGTATCACAATGCTTCATTGTATGGATATACCATATTTGTTTAGTTTATACCTTCATCTAATTAAGAACATATTGATTCATCTTGTTTGGGATGATCATGCATAATACTTGTATAAACATTCACATATAAGATTTTGTGTAGATATTAGTTGTTTTCCAATCATTTTGTAAAATACCTAAAAGTGTCATTGTTACTATATTTAACACCTATTTTCAGTGTTCTAAGAAACTTCCAACTGACTTCCAAAGTAACTATGCCATGATGCATTTTCATTCACAATCATAAAAGTTCTTGTAGTTCAGTGAATGGTGACTAGTGGCATCCTCGCTCATCCTGTGTTCACTACAGGTTTTGATTGAACCATTTTATCTTGCGTCTTATTTAATTCCTTATTTTGTTCACCATGGTCACAAAGTGTTCAAAAATCCCCTTTTAACATTGACTGTAGCAGACTCCATTGAATGATTGACCCTGAAATTAACTTTAAAATGATTAAAGACTAGGAAGGTGGAAAACCCATGATGGTTATTACTCATAAATAAGCAAGTCCCATTCCAACACAAGTACAATCATGAAGAGCAAGAACAAAGTAATGGAAGTTTTTACATGGTCTTCTTTATTAAAGGCAATGAGACTAACAGGAATTTTAGAAGGGCCTATGTAAGATATAGAGAAACTTCTATTAAACTGGATTGAAGACCTAAACCAGAGGCATATCCTTCTCATCACCATGGCAATCATGGCAAAAACCAAAGTTCATTTACCATGTTGGAAGGTAGTATGGTGCTGTCCACATTCTTGAATTTACTGCTAGCTCTGGGTGATTTGCATGATTCAAGAATAAATACTCATTCCATAAGGTGAAAATAAGTTATGAAATCTGCAAATTTTGATGTAAAACAACAGAAGAATTTTTGAAACTTCAGATGAAGTTATTATAGAGCAAAATCACTTGTGTTAGCACATCTTCAATTATGTTCTAGGTCTACCTAAGTACACAGTATGTTCACATAAGGATGAAATTGATTGTTGACATAATTCTCAGAATGGATCTCCATCATTAAATTATGCATGGTCCAATTTGTCAGCACTATTCTTCATGGATCATGCTTTTTGAGGCTGTATCTGAAAGTAATGACCAAGTCCAATATTATAGAGTTTTTATCCTGTATTTCATTTTAGAATTTTTTTTAGTTTTACATTTACATTTAAGAGTATGACTAGTTTCTGTTTAAACAAAAGAATATGACTAGTTTTGGTTAATTTTTATTCACAGTATAAAACTCTGTCTAGGTTCATTTTTTTAAAAAAAATATTTTTTTAATTGTCAATGGACCTTTATTTTAATTATTTATACACAGTGCTGAGAGTCGAACCCAGTGCCTTATACATGCCAAGCAAGCACTCTATCACTGAGCTGCAGTCCCAGCCCCTGTCTAGGTTCATTTTTTAATAGAAATTATTTTTAATCCACTTTCTTTTTTCTGTTGAATTGCCTTTGCTACTTCGTCAAAGATTAGACATCTATATTTGTGTGGATCCATATTTGAGTGCTCTCTATTTGTTTCACTAATCAATGTGTCCATTTTTCGCCAAAATTCTTGATATTTCCAATATTTTAGCTCTAAATTAAGTCTTAATTTGGAATGTATGAGTCTTACAAACTTTTTATTTCAGTATTTCATTGAATATTATACATTTTTACTCAACCTATACAATCTTAAGGACTTGATGAGATTTGAGTTCAAAATATATTGATAAAATTGGAAAGAATTGACATCTTAATATTGAATATAAATTTTGAAGACTCAATATATCTCCATTTCTTTATATATTTTTTCATCAGAAAATTTCACACAGAAATATTAAAAAAAATTCTTAGATTTAGACTTCAGTATTTTGTTGAAGCTATCATAAGTTACTGTATGCATATAAAACATTATTTTCTATATACACATAAATTTATATTTTAAATGTTCAGTGTTTCTGGTGTATAGAGAATGACATTGAATTTTGTATATTAAATATGCTTCCTCTGACTGAATTATAATCACTTATTAGTATGAAAATTTTACTTTATTTTATTTTTGTCATTTTGAGGAGTTTTTTTCATAAGAAGTCATTTGTCAATTGTGACAAAGAGAGATTTATTTCTTTCATTCTTTATTATCTTTATAACTTTAAAAGAAATAGATGCGACTGCTGCTATAATGAATATAAATCATGAAAGAGTATACATTTCCTGTGCAGGATCTTGGGAAGTGGGTGGAAGAAAGCATCAATTTTTTTGCCATTTAGGTATGATATTAGTTGTAGGGTTTTTGTATATGTTCTTGTTTAAGTTGTGGAAATGCTCCTCTGGTTTTCTAAATTTTGTGTGTGTTTGGTTTGGTTTGGTTTGTACTAGGATTAAATGCAGGGCTTTGCACATGCTCTATCTACCACTAGCTCTATCTACCACTGGCCTACATTCCCAGACTGCTAACAGTTTTAAAGTTTTTATCATGAAAAAAAAAGTGTTAGATTTTGTCAGGTGATTCTTGTTTATCAATATTATAATTATTGATTTTTCCTCTTTGGTTTGTTGATGTGGTGGATTAATTTCACTATTTTTACAATATTGAATCAAACTTACATACCTTGAATAAATCATAGTCACAATTTATAGTTCCCTTTTTGCATTTCTGTTTTGATTTACTTTTCCATCAAATAATTTTTGCCTTTGCATTCCTAAGAAGTATGATGTGTGTTCTATATATGGCCTTCAAAGGCTTCAAATTCACCTAATGTTTTTGGGTTTATTTGTATGTTTTTTCCCCCATCTTGACTTTGAGGCTTTTTTTATGTGCTTCTTCACAGAATTTCAAAATTCTTAGATCCCTAATGCCTGAATTTGTAATACAGCTGAAATTAAGTTGCAGATTTTAAATAATCAATGACATTTCTCTGTATTTTCCAGTTATGAAGAAGACTGTTAGTGTTTTTGACAATGATTATTTATTATTTTTCCTCTCCCACTACCAGATTCTTCTTAAGAATTTTTTTTTTCATTTACTCTGAGATCCTCATGTTTTTTCTGAAAAAAATATCCAATTAAATTTTATTGACTACAAGGATTGTGGCCCTAGGAGCCTCACTTTCAGAGACATCTACACTAAAAAATAATCAAAATTATCAATGAAATTGTTCTTATATATCAGGGTCCACTAATATCTGCCTTAGGCTTGCAGATCTCACCTAAGAAAAGCTTTGTATGTTTGAGACATTCCTGGTTCCAGATTTAGAAGCTGGATTGTCCTGTGACAGATTTCTAACAAGTCTAGGAAAATTTTTTCATATTCAGTTTACAAACACACACACATTTTTTGGGAGGGAAGGGCAAGAGTGACAACGAATGACAAACCATCCTTTTTCTTTAAATATCAGAGGTAAAACATCAAGTTCTACTTACATGTTAATAGTTTCCTGATAGATTTTGTTGAGGGTTGTATATTTTAATATTTCTAAATATTCAGAATTTTTTTCTGGGAAACACTGTGATTTTTTGCAATTAGGTTAATGCTTTTAACAGCCTTGCTGTTAAGATTTGTTAGCCAGGATTAAACTTCAAACTAGAACTAATTATTCTGTACTACTGATGCAAGACACTTTTTATACTTCACTAAATTTCTCATTAATTTTATGGTTTACTGTTACTTTAATATTTGACTAAAATCTTGTGTCTTTAGGAAAAGTCTGATGCAATTTCACAAAACTACTCAGGCAATCTAACAGTCAGCTCTATCAAAACTTCTCCCTAACTCCTTTCTCTGGGACACAGTGCTTGATTGGTCACTGGGGACAGATGTAGTCAGGGTTAACCAAAAGACGGGTAGCAGGGTTGTGGAAGAACTAGGCATTCCCACTCCCTAGAATAGTCTAGGCCAGGTGAACTGGGACAGTGTTTTCAACAAACTGAAGAAGACTAAAGAAACCAAAAGCACTAAGTATCATGAGAAGGAGAAAGGGGAAACTCTATACCTAAAAGTGTATAATTACTTGAACTTGTAGTTTGATAAGGCAATAAAATGCTTTGTTTATATAATCTGGTTTTCATCATAATTTTGTCTATGCTGTTGCAGTGACAACAACAATAAACAAAATCTAACAATAATTATTTAGTTTTTTATATGGGAAAATGCAAATGTGTCAATTGGCAGCACCTTTTTACCCTAAATTAGATCAAGTAGATTTGGAAAAGTCTTAGTCATTATTTTTGTTTTGTTTTGCTTTGGGTTTTAAAAACAGAGAAATATAAATTTCCCAGTTGATTTTCGTGTGAGGATTGTATCAAATCTGAAGATGATTGTGGAAAATAATCATGACACAAAAAAGGGCCTTTCTTAAGGACCCTATAATATATATTGTAGAAGATATAATGTTTTAAACATTTTAAAATAACTCAGAATTAAAGAAATTTAATGATAGATAATTGAATAAAAATATATATGACAAAAAGTTTTTGTAAGCATTGATAGCATAATAATATCTCTAAAGACAACTTCCATTTCTTTACCTGTATTTCTCAATAAATGTATTTGCTTTCAGTTCCAGGGACAGATTCATGAACAATTTTTAGTATCTGATGAGAACATTTGGAAAATATAAATGACATTGAATTTCCAGTGTGATATGCAGCAAACTTTTATGTTTGGTCATCAATTATTTCTACAATTCTTGATGCCTTTGTGAGCAGGAGGAGAAAGCACTGAGGACAGAGCAGACATAAAGGCAAGGGGAGCTTTCCTCATACCTTCTGTCTTCCCTGCCCAACTGGTAATCCAGGTGATCTGGTTTCTTACGCTCCATTTCTCCAGTTTAATTAAATGGATTATGACTCCCAGTGGTCTTTGAATTTAATTGCAAATGGCATAGCATTGATAACTATTACCTGGAAGAAATACAGACTAAATGATGCCACAGGCCTTCTCTCTATCATATCTCCATCTTTTCATCACCACTCACCAAGGGCTCATGCAGAGTTTTAACGAAATGCTTCTCTCATTTAATTTTAAGTTTCTCAGTTCTAGAGCATTGAAGACAACATGCTTATATTTAAATCAGAATCTTATACTAAATCATGAAATGCCTCTCACCTTCCTCAGGATTGAACTTTAATCAGGTGTAAAATATCAGGTATGTAATGATGTGGTTTCCTTATTAATAACCATCTACATGGACACTCATGAAGTATGGTTCATTTTTAAACAATAAGTTTATTCTTTACAAAATCAACTGCATTAAATAAAAGAATAGATGTAATTGAAAATAAAGTTATGGGGCTTCCTGGACTGTTTCAAAAACTCAGTATCCTATGTCTCTACGGATCTGTTTTGTTAGAATTACTTTAATCATTGGACCTAATTTTCCCCTTCCATTTATACTAATTGGAAAAACCTAATAATAGTTATTATAAGAAACTTCTAATCTCATGACATCTTCATCATTTAAAAGAAACTTAACTTTCTAACAAATGATAGAAAACAATGTAATGAACACCACATACCCAACAACATTCCTAATTCCAGCTTAATAAATTAATTAATTTTTTTTCATTTATCTTTTCTTTAGATTATACTAAAAATAATTCAATTAGCCAGATTATGTTTGCAGTTATATCATGTGCCAGGCATTGTACTACAAGTTAGAAATAACACCATTAAACTAAAAATAGGGTCTCTGTACTCAAGAAGTTTGCCTTCATTTTGGAAGCATATAGTTTTATTCAGCTTTTTATATCTGTGACAAAATACCTGACAATAATAATTAGAGGAAGAAAAGTTTGACATTAATGGTTGCAGAGGTCTCAGTCCATAGACAGCTCCATAGTGCTGGGGATGAGCTGATGGAGAACATTGTGACAGAGGGGAATGGTTTAGGAAAGAATCTCAGGATATGGCAAAAAGGAAGCAGAGAAAAAGCTCCATTCACCAGGGATGAAACATATAACCCAAAGGAATGGCCCCAGTGACCTATCTCTTCCAGCTGTACTCTACCTACATTTAGTTACCTCTTGGTTAATCCTTATCAGTGGATTAATACATTTTTGGTTACAACTTTCAACATCTTATCATTTTACCTCTGAACATTCTTGCATTGTCTCACACTTGAGCTTTTGAGGGCCATTCATATTTGATCATAACACATAAATAGGAAGCAAACTATTAGAATTTGTTACATGTTAAATTTCTCTTATGTTGGAAATTGCTGACCATCATTGTAGTATTTTCCATGGATACTAACTGGTAGTTCTGATGAACAGCTATACTTGAATATAGTACCAGAACTTCACATGTATTGTGCCACACATTCCATATTTGTTATGTTTTTTAAAAGAGTAAGCAAATCTAAACTTACAGGAAAATTCATTTATAAAGTCTATATTTTCAAATGTCTTAATTGTTATCTATACATTTAGATCAGATTTAATTTCATAACCATATTATTGAATGAAAGTTTGCTAAATCTCTTACAAGTTGTATTGATGAAATTCAATCCTCTTATTTTTTTTCTGGAATGATATCAATATATATATTTAATTTTCAAAATGTTTATAATCGCTGATTTTTGGATTGTCATTTTCTAGCTTTTGTTACACTATTTTACTTTGAAATTTTCATTACAAATTTCTAGTTTCTAATAGTTTCATCAAATGTGAACTTGATTTTTTCCCCATATGTTTATGTTACAATTTGATGATATTAAAATGGTTGACTTCTCCTTAATCTTCCATAAACAATCACTATAACTTTTACCCAGTTATTTTATTTTAAAAAATTTGTCTAAATTTCTGAATTTCAAATTATGCATGTTTAAATATTTCAATGGATAGATACCTTAATGTACTTTATATTAAAGGCAGTATAGTCTGTTAAGAATATAATTAAGGTGCCAGAATACCTGGGCTTAAATTTCAGATTTGCTACTTAATACATGTGAGATTTTGAGTTAATCCATTAATCTCTCTCTTCTCCATTTTATTTGCAATACCTGTGCATTGGTTTGTGAAAAAAAGTAAAGAATTTACTGCATCTAAATGTTTTAAACATTGTCAGAAGTTAGACATAATAAAAGTGTTTTTCTCTTATTGATAGTTTCATGCAATTTAAACCATTAGTATCAAAAACAATTTTAATAGCAATCTATTTTAATAACCAACTAAAACCTATTTTTACTCAAATTATTATACACATTTGCTTTAGAATTTCATAGTCAGTTTGTTTATAATTGAATTGAGTATTTGAAATATAAATAGGTTAAAGTACCCTTTAAATTGTGAACTTTTTGATTATAAAATTTATTCTTTTTTACATTATATTTATGATTATCTTTTCAAATAACAAATACAATTGCATGTTACTGGAGTACCATTTAATATGTCAATACATATACATATTGTGCAATGTTGAAATAAGGATAAATATATCTTTATCTTCAAGCATGTATTGTTGCTAAGTCAAATTTTATGTTCTACTCGTGGTGGTGCACTCCTGTAATCCCAGTGGTTTGGGAGGTTAATGCAGGAGGATCTGGATTTCAAAGACAACCTCAGCAAAAGTGAGGTGCTAAGCAACTTAGTGAGACCCTATCTCTAAATAAAATACAAAATAGGACCAAAATGATGTGACTCATGGTTAAGTGCCCCTGAGTTCAATCTCTGGTACCAAATATATATATATATATATATATATATATATATATATATATATATATATATATATATATATATATATATATATGTTTTACTTGACAGATCCTTACAATAATCCTATGTGATAATTAGCATTATTAATTATAATTGACAGATGAAGAAACTGAAGTTTGGACAATCCAAATTCCCAATATCACACACCTGGTTGTGCACAACTATGATAGAATGTTTCCCTGCATACTGACTCTAGATCTGAGACATTATGCAAGACAACTTTGTTTAAAAAAATCTTTTTACTAGAATGACCTTAAGTCTTAATTTTTCTGTAATTGTTCTTGTTCATATATATTACCTAGCATCAAATAGTTCCACTTTATATACACAAACATTATCAGGTTGTTTAATATATTGTATTGAAAACATGTGTTATTGACAAATCAGATTAAAATGGTAATATTTTCTTAAATGAACAAGGAACAGGAAGTTACTAACCTGTTTTACTGATTTTAATTGAGTTAACTTATACAGAAAACATGAGCAAAGCACACACCCCCCCACATATGTACATACATTCTAACCATGAAGTTGATAAAAATTGCAAATGCGCTGCTAGTTTCCAAATGATATGTGAGCAAGGTTAGATCTTGTCAGACAATCCCTCAGCCATTTTGGCCATTATTTGATTTCCCAGGGAAAGAATAAGAAGACTTATGGAACAATAAGTCCTGTATTGACTCTATTTAAAGAAGAACAGGGAGAGTTAAGAAAAGAAAAAAAAAAATAGATGATATTTTTTAAAAATTATGAATATTCAAAAGTATTTAGCAATGAAGTGTATACTTAAACCCACAAATACATAACATATGGATTTTTCACTAATTTATTTCAGTTACTCCTGAGTTAGTCAAAATTGTCATCGAATGCAAATGTGAAGAAATACATTGGACACAAAATAGAAAATATTCAGAAGGAGGATGTTTTTCAATGGATAAAGAATGTGCAATCATGCTACAGCCAAAATAAAGACTTTTCACCTAGAGAAGACACACATAAGCTCATTTAACACTTAAAAGGCCTGGCATTGAGCAAAGGAAGAGATTTTGTCTAGAGAACTCTATATATTTGTCTTGTCTGTGCCTGCCTTACATGAGATATCTGTGTGACTAAATCCCTCACGTCTTTTAGGTCTGTATTTAAACATCACCTCTCAGTCAGGTCTTCTATAGGAATAGAATCAGAGCAAACTTTACACATACACAATGTCCACACTTGTCTTATCCTCTAGCTCCATTTTACTTTCTAGTTATCATATAATACTAAATAATAGACATTGAGCTTGTCTTTCATTTATTTTCTATTTTTGTGGTGGATTATAAACTACATGAGGTTTATCTTATTTTTTATTTCTTTTTTTATGATTTGATCAACCAAAATACCTATAACAATATCTGAAGCCCAAAGTACTGGTATTAGTATAAATGGAATAAGGAACAGATATAAATATAAATAGATGTAAATATCTGAAACCCAATACATGAAAGGTAAATGAATTTGATATCCTTTTTCCCAGAGGTTTGAGCTTAGATCTAAGGAGAGTCAAACTTGAGTTCATCACATATTAGAGCAGTGAAATTTACCTTCCTGTGAGATAACATGCTCACAGATCATAAAAATATGATTTCAGAAGTAATCTTATAGTCATCTGACATACACATTGTTAAGAAAATCTCAGAACTATATGGGACATTGATTCTATTTTTCTTTAAAATAAGAAACTAAAAAAAAATTAAAGAAAGAAAAAAGAGAAATATCAAAGCACTGATAAAAATCTAATATTAAAAAATCTTACAATACTGAAAATTTGTTAATTTGACTTTGCTACTTTACCCTAAAAACCTCTTATTTCTAATATCTAAGAGTAATAATTGAACCAAGAGGGAAGGTCAAAGAGGTCTGTGCTCTGAAGGTTTAAGGATAGTAAAAGAAGGAACAGCTTGTGGAAACTAATCTAAATTTTTGGCTATTTGGATGCAGTTTTGAACAGAGGCATCTCTGTCTTGAAATGAAAAGAAAAAAAAAACCTCTTTTATATGAGACTATTATTCTAGTGCTTTTGAATGTACTAAATCATCTTTAGTTATTTATATTGAGTTTATAATCTTACTGACTCAGTGAAAGAGTTCAGGAAAATGAAATAGACTTAGCACAACAATGTAACTTGAATCAGCAAAGAAATGAATGTGTTGTTCTGTCAAATCCCTTTGCCACAATAGCTCTGCCAATTTGTTTGAAAAATGTGCAGCCTGGAGTTTCGGCACTACTTAACAGTCAAGGAGAACAAAGTACTTACAGTGAAATACAAATCTTCCATACCATTAGTTCAATATATTTCCGCATAGAAGCTTTTCAAAAATTGGAAGCATATGTTGGCACCATGCTGTTTCAAAACAACAACAACAAAATCTGGGGAGATAAATGCTGAAAGATGTCAGTTCTAAAAATTATGGCTTTTAGTTCCTTTTCTATCTATCTACTGCCTGATGGGCTCAGTTATTCTTTATTAATCCATCAAAATGGCATTAATTACTACAATATTAACAACTAGACTTTAAGTTTATTAACAGTATGTGTGACCCATAGAACTTTGAACAGGATGAGTAAGTCATTGCTTAATTAAAAGTGTGCTGATTGATAGTAAGAGGGCATAACTACACTTAACAAAAGCTCAGTGTGTGTGTTGGGGGGGGGGGGGCAACACCTAGAAAAAATACCACTTGGGACATTATCTGACAAAATAAATATCATTTGTTATCCTATCATATGACAAAATAAATATTATTTGCATTTTGTTTATTTGAACAGAGAAAGGTTAGTTGATGTAAAATTGATAAAATCAGAGAATCAAGTAAAATTTTTTCTTGACTATCCTTCTACTCTGTATCCCTGTTTGAAAAAATGGTATGATAGTACTTTAATAAAATATATAATAAAAATGTGTCAATGAGATACTTTTCATTTCCATAATTGTGCTGTTTAGACATTTATTGTAATCCTCACATTAATCCCAATTTATAGGTTTTGATAATGCTTTTGATGGAGACACTGAAACTCAAAAGGATGACCATATGACCATCAATCTGATGAAATTCACATAACTTAAAATGAACAAAATCTGCTTAACTAAGGTATGTTTAATATTGGTAGGAGTAGTTATTGATTGTAAAACCAAGTTCTTTGGGGAAGAAAAAAACAAGGAAAAAAAAACTAAAGAAAATAAAAAAACATCAAAGAGATAAAGAAACAAAACAATTCTCACTTATAATTAATAGTTTACATTGTGAATTGAAAATAAAACAAATATTTCATTAAGATAGTTAAAGAACAAAAGATAGAAACATTATCAAGAACAATGCTCTTTATGTTAAAGGTCCAGGATGAAATTCTCAAATATTTCTGGTAACATGTGGTCATGAAGTATTTTACGTTAAATATAAACTAAGGCTGCTAATCAAAATGTTTTCCTGTTGCACATTATTTTCTAAATGTCAAAGCCACAAACAAATAAGCTTGCTTATTCATTATATATCAAAAGTCTAAAATTCTAACTAATTAATTTTGAGAGGTGTCTCTTTATACAAAATATAAAATGCATTTTGGAACAGCCTCATGAACTTTCTCTCAATCCATCTCATTTGAAAATGAAGTCAAATGTTTGAAAATCAAGTTTAGTTTTTACTGAATCAGCTGAGAAACACGGGGGAGCCTCAGCTGTGCAATCCTGAGGAGAAGTGGTCCACACAGGCATAAAATGAGCCAGACTGAAAGAGAAGCTAGTGACTGTAAGTATGCAATATCCAATACAGAGATCAGCGATCACAGGGTGTGTGATAAATTTGCTAATTGTATCAAGTTTTGGGGTCAGAAACTCTCCACAGATGAAAGCAATAAAGATATCGTAGAGGGAATATTGCTATAACAAGAGGGATCTTGGTTCATTCATTGCATGTATGAGAAGAAAATGTAGCAGAAACACTTTTTTAGGGAAATGAAGCTACAACACCTCATCATAGTTACAGTCAAAGGGGCTGGATCACAGGGGAAAGAACCCAACTTGTTGCAGGAAATGATGAACTGAAAATCAAGAATCAAGTTACTGTTTCATTTAGATGAAGAAATAAATACGAGTCACTTTTTTTGTAGAAAACTATGAGAATATGGATTGTCAGGTCACTTCTAGTATGTATTCAGGGCTTAAGGTACTTAATCAGTCTGACATGGTGATGCTGTGTAAGGAAATAAATAGATATGTTGAAAGTCTTTTTCCATGTGGAGGACAGTAGTAAACATCACAAACTATCTCAATGAAAAGTACAATACAAAATATTATCCCCAAAATCTCAAGAAACTGGTATATATTCTGTTAAAACATTTCAAAAAATTTGGTAGAAAGTAGGGACAACTCGAAAGATAATGCTATATGTACATGCCTGAAGTGATTTCCACAACTGGACTAAAGCCTTTTTGGTGTCATTTGTAATGTCTAGGAAAAAGACCAGTCACCAAGAAGGTGACAAAATCGACAACAAATAATTATTTTTGATGAGGGCAGGATTTGATTTCAGCAAAGAATTTGAGCAACCAATATATACTAAACCCTGTAGAAACTTGTGGAGAAAAAAAATGCATAAAGTTCAATAAAGATGGATAAAACTCAGACTACATTTTGATTCCTTTGCCTCCAGTGAGTTCTGATGCCATCCTTAAAAGCTAAATAGAAATAGGCAATGGTTTACTTAATGGATTTGAAGAGTTAACACCATTCTCTTATGAGATTAGTAAGCAGAATGTTTCTTTTACAAAGAAGATAAGAACAACATGTTAGTGATTTGTTTAGATACTGTAGACTCTTCCACAGTTTTGGACTCCATTTTTTTCATAAAAATATAATTTGGCAATAGTAGTTTCACTATGAAACAGTGGTATGTTGAAACAATCTAAATGTTCATCTACCTAATAAATGAATAAATAAAATATGTTATATTCTTATAATGGAAGATCATTCATCAAAAAATGAATGAAGTACCTACATGCCACAACATGGATGGATATTAATAACATTCCAATGAGAGAAAACAGTCAAAAAATGACTTTACATTTTAGGATACCATTTATGCAAAATGATTGGAACAAAAAAATCTATATGAATAGAAAGTAGATTAGTGATTGTCTAAGGGACAAAGGGCTGGGGTATAGCAAAGGTAATTATTAACAGAGAAGTGTTTTATTTGGGGGCAATGAAAATATTCTAAAATACATGTAATATTTTAAAAGCTGTGTGAATATACTGAAGATATTAATTGTATAGTTTAAATGAATGTATGTATAATTATAGCTCATTAAAGTTATTACATACATATAAACACACATACACAGGAATACAGAATCTTGCCATAAAAAACTCTTTTACAGTTCCAAATGTCCAATTTACTATGAATGCAACATTTATCAAATTATTCAATCTCTATGATTCATACAATGAGCACAAAATTGTGACCTATTTTATAGGATTATTATCAACATTTAACAATTTGATACATACAAAGTTTTGGTTACATTACATATAATGCTAAATATGTTTCTTCCTACTGCTGCTGTCACATATCTACTATGGCTTCTATTAATATAATCATAATATTTATTATCATAATCACTATACTTATTATAAACCAAATAATCATTAATTAATGAAAAATGTATCTAATCTCATCATGTTACTATAATTTTATTTTGAAAGGAAAATATAGTTCCATTTTTAACTGGCACCTGTCAATATGTATTCCTTTCAATTAGTTACACAAGAAATTATTGTTCCAGACTTAGACAACTACTTTTGTATGCAAAGACTAGCATCTTGTTTGATACAAAGCAGAAAGTTGTATTTTTTTCTTTTACTAAGACAATGTAAATATGTGAACACCCTGCTCATTTAAAAACAACAGTATTGAACTGGATAATGTCTCTCTTTGCACACCAGCTTACCCTGTTTTTCCAGGTTGGAT
This sequence comes from Marmota monax, assembly GCF_021218885.2. NCBI lineage: Eukaryota > Metazoa > Chordata > Mammalia > Rodentia > Sciuridae > Marmota > Marmota monax. The sequence continues at coordinate 5,291,362 of NW_026695209.1, read as the reverse complement.
GGCAGACTTAAAATATCAGCTTTATGGCAAGGATATGGGATAGTAACACAGGTACCAGGAGATTGACTATAACTACTTCAATTTTTTCACATAAAATCCTCAGAATATGGTCTCTTCAAAAAGAAAAAGTAAAATCATTAACTATTATAGCCTCTACTCTCTTTTTTATCTTCACATCTCTGTAAGTCTTGATTTAGGCTAAATGCATCATTAATCTTTAACATATCCACCTAAGAACACAATTAAAGTCAAACAGAATAATGAGTGGCATTACAGAGAATACAAAGTAGCACACCCAAGAATGCATTCAACTGTTCCATATGCTGCATAATTACACACACCCACTAACTTGAACAGTGCCAGATCTAGAAGAAAATTAACTCATTAGTGAATAAAAAGTAGAATATTTGAATTAGCTAATTTTGGGAAGAAAGCCAATAACCAGAAGATTGGCATCTAATATTAAATCTTTTTTAAGGCATGAGCTATGGTATAAAGCATGATAATGACATACTTCTTTAGGCCTTTTATTTTAACTTCGGAAAACAGGAGTTTAGTCACAAATCTTCTGTTTAATTCCTGGGAGATGCTGTGTGAAATCTTAACCGCTTGCTGTCTCAATTTCCTTATTTATGGTATATAGGAGCTAGATTACCTTGGTGGTTTGCTGAAATATATTAAAAAAATTGTTTTTGTTTTAATTACAGTACTTTAATTTCCACAATGAAAGCAAAGAAAATGGAAGGGAAAAAATGTTTGGTTTTGTTACCTAAAAATAAAGAAAGGTCAAACAAAAGAGTACAAAAGAAAATAACAATAAGCAAAATATCTATCATATTTTATCCTTTCTACTACATAAATCAAGAAATTCCTGTCCAAGAAAATTAATGGGTCTGTGAAATTATGCTTTGAAGTGGTATGCTTTTCTTTGTATTTCTTTCAGCTCAGTGTATTCTCATCATGACTGCCTTGTACCTGAACAATTGTTTTTGAACTATTATAATTTTTCCCCTTCTTTCACTTATACCTTTACACTTTTAAAAAAGGCCAAAGAAATTATAGCTTACATATTTTACCATACAATTTCACATTATTTTCCTCCTGGAAATCTCTTTGTTCTTTAGTTTCAAAGCTCTTCATAGTTATAGTTTGGTCTCTTTTTGCGGCTGGATCACAGTATGATGGAATCCTTCATCCAATTAAGTTCATGTCTCATTATCAAATTGACTTCTTTCACTATTATCATTGCTTACCTTAAGATTAATTCAAAAAGATGTTTCCTTATTTGCCAATTGAAATCAACCCAAACCTCTGTTTTTCTCTAAAATGTCTTCACCATTGCTGGAGCAATGAGGCTCAGTGGTAAAGCAATGTGGCTCACACACCTGTTTGGCATATGTGAGGCCCTGTGTTCTCTCCCCAACACTAAAAAGGAAAAAAAAAATGTGTTGGTCTCTAAATTAAAAAATACAAGCATCATTTTATGCGAAAGTCTTTATTCCACTAAGCTAACCTAGTCACAGGAAACATCAAGGGCCCAATTATAATCAAGAGGAACTAGAGTTAGGTTTTTATTAAATTTCTCCCTCAGCCTTCCAACAATGGGATTGCAAGTAAACATAGGTCAAGAGTTCCTAAGGCTCCTCTTCTGACATTATTCTCTCCCTCTCTGCTGTCCACACTCACCACCACACCTCATTCTCAAGGTAACTTTCCTTAAATACCAGGATCTGCAGTACTAGAATCAGCTATTCTGTTCTTTCAACTTACCCCTGATAATGCAGCAACAGACCTAGGCTCTCTTGTCCCTGTCTCTTTTTCTTTAAGGACTTCATCCATCTTCAGTAGCTTGGCAATATCAGTGATTCCAAACACCTTGATATCCAGAAATTACAGACCAAAGAACAGTAGTAACTCTTTATTTACCTCCTTAGTAGATGGAATCTTTTTTCCCAGAGACCTGCCTATTGACCATGGATAACTTATCTTCAGCAGAACACAAAAATTTTGGTGCTAGATGATGGGCTTTGCTTTATTTTCAATAGTTCCTTTTGCCTGAAAATATATTTCAAATTCATTATTGGAAAAGGGCTCTACTCTGTGTGAAACATGCTATGAAGCAACCTCCACCTAAACCTTATAAGCAGCATTTGCCCACATTGTGTAAACACTCTTAGATCCTATGATGATGTAAGTAAATTTTTCCTGTTTACACTGGAAAGAAGCTGTGACTGTGAAAACTTTAAATGTCCCATTTCATACAACCAGAAAGTTATGTGTCCACTGATAATATCTTACTTCTTACTTCACAATGGTTTTTTATCTTCACTGAATCTCATCTTATGGCTTGAAATGATATGAATGATTCTGTTTTGTTCTGATTTGCTTTGGTTTGACTTTTTTCTACCTCTCATACAAGCCCTGAGTTATTCTTTTGTGTAAGTCTGGAAGTCTTTAAGTCCAGTGATTTAATTATGGATATGAATCTTATGGAGCTCAGAAAGGTTTAATGCTCTTTTTAATTCTTCTAAGATGTGCTTAAGATTTTAAATCCAAATAGGATCCATGACTGCCTGCTTTAATGTTAAATATCTCCAAAAATTACGGACACATCGAATTTTTCTCTACAACATTTGTTATCTGTTGGCAATAGATAACACAGGCAATAATTGCCCTTTTAAATTTCATCACAAAATTCACATTTTATTTCATGTTTTAACTTTCTCCATAGATTTCGTGATTATCAAGAATTGACTTTAAGATAATGTAATAAGTGTTCTCCCCCCATGTTTAAAATTAACCGGATGTATACAAATAAATGTAGCTTTTTAAAAAGTAAAATGAGATTCCTCATTGACAAAATTATTTAATCAAAAACAAAGTGATTTTTATTTTGCATAATATAAACATGTTTTGGTTTTTACAAATAAAATATATCTATATGATTAAACATACATTGAAAATTGATCTAAACCTTAACCATTGCCTAAAAAAAAAAAAAGAAAAAGAAAAAGAAAACAAAAACACTTCTGTTTTATTGTTTCCTTGGGGATTCCTAAGTAATATTTTCCTTTTTTTAATATTTATTCTTTGAGTTGTAGTTGGAAACAAAACCTTTATTATACTTATTTATTTTATTCTATGTGGGGCTGAGGATCAAACTCAGGGCTTTGCACATGCTAGGTGAGCACTCTGTCGCTGAGCCACAACCCCAATCCAATAGTTTCTTACTATAAAAACAATTCTTTACTTTTCTTGACCTGATAGGACTTTTTATTCAGATATACAATTCCATATTTCATACTTAAATACTTAAACTTTCAAAGATTCCTATCAGCATACTACTTCCTAGTAGATATTTTGTATCTGATAATTTAAATGACAGTTATAGAGGATAAATTCTGGTGAATAGTTACTGCTTTTGGAGCACTATATTTAAGACGATATTATACTGAGTCCTCTCATTAACCCTGTGAAACAAATACTACTAAAAAATTTTATACATGAATAAATACAGCTAATGAAAAGTAAAATTGAAATTAAACCAGATATTTTAAAATTTAGAGTCTGGAATCTTTATACAACTAGGGTACAATTTTTTTTTACATATTGATTTTTAAATAGTATTGATATAATCATTTTTACTAAAATCCCTCAGCAAAAGTTTTCTGCACTTCAGCAAACAATGAGTTAAAAATGATTTGGCTTTTCTGTATTAAACTTTTTTACATGCAAAAGTAAAACAAAACCCTTCAAAAAGTATCACACATTATAGATTTCTGTATAACTATCAATTTTAAATTAATATATTTTCCCTGCTTCTTAAGGCTGATTGAAAATGTGTTTTCATTCACAGTTTTGTTATGGTTTTATTTTGATTACAATTAAATGACAATGTGTAAAAAGTTCATCATCAAAACTTGAGTCTAATTGCTCTGAATGATTGAGAATAGAATTTATAATAGTAATTACAGAAAAAAAAGGAAAAACTGATAAAAGTGAAGGTAGCATTTTAGAAAAATTGGTTCCTTTGAGATCTGTGGATATGATTATAATTTGCATCTATCTGGTGGTCTCAGAAATCAAGTTTTTAAAATATTATCTTATTTTTTCAAAACTATGTACATTAGTATGCAAAAACTATTCTAGTAATTTTTTCATTAATGAAAATCAAATAATTTTTCAGTTAAGTTTCATCATTAAAGCAGAAAAGAAATTGTTTTTAGAAGCAGATGATAATTTTTTCCATTCACTTAATAAGCATTACTTTATACTAACAATGACAACAACAACATAACTCTCCGCTGTCTTCCTGGGATAACTATTAAGTCAAATATGAAATTAAAGTCCATTAGGGTTTTTTAAATATGTTGTATGGCATTTTACAATGCTGTTCTCCTTTTTTGTTCCCTGACTCCCTCAAGGACAGACAGTAAAGGAGGTGAAATTTCACACCGTTCCAGTTTCTACTTCTCAGGTTTGCTACAAATCAGACCTTCTTGAAGTCCCCAGCCACTCATTTGTCTGCTGCACACCCAGGCTGTCCTGAGTCATATTGCAGGTGCTTCTGAACTGGTTATGCAAACTGTTCACCACATCTAACCAGTTTAAACTCATTGAATACTCAAGAAGTTAAACAAAAAAAAAAAATAAGGAGAAAAAGAAGGATTTGGGGGGACTTTCTGGAAAACTGAAGGAAAAGATTAACACAAATTATTTCTCCTATCTGCCTATTTTATTTTTTTTTCCATTTTGAAACTTCTAACGTCATGTATTTTAGAATCAATCATTTTCCTCCTAGCTGCTCACAAAGGAGACTACAATGTGACCACTTCTAGTTGTTTGCCTGGTTGCTTCACAAATCTCAGATTCCCCCCAAAAGGAAACTGCCTTTCTATTTCAGCAATCTCACTGCAGCTATATGATAACATGTAACTAATCAAAAGATATCCCTATTGAAGTACATTTAAAATAATGAGTATTTTATCCATGAATGTGAAAATATTTCATTTAACTCAATCACTGATAAAGGAGCCATTTTATTGATGACTGGGATGAATCTTAGAGTTAGAGCCCTTGCCTAGCATGTGTAAGAATGCAAGTTGGATGTTCTGTTCTAAAAAAGGGGGGAAAAAGAAAACTGAGAAATATTTTATTATATAAGGATATTGCTATAATTTGGATCTTGTATGTATTTCCCCAGAGTCCACATGTTAAAAGTCTTGGTTGCAAAAGTATTGCCACGAGGACGTTGTGGAAACTTTAAGAGGTTGGACCTACTGGGAGGTCTTTCTGTCACTGGAACATACCTTCAAAGGGGATTATGGGAACCTGACCCTCTCCCTGTCTCTCTATTTCTTCCTACCATGAGGTGAACAGTTTTGCTCTCTGTGTGCTCCTGCTAGGACCTCCTGCCTTGTCCCAGATCCAAAATCAAATGAACCAAATGATCATGGGCTAGAAATTCCAAAATTGTGTCCGAATAAAATTTTTCTCTTTATAAGTTTATTACTATTGACATCTTATTATAGTAATGAAAAGCTGACAACACAGATGTAATGACATAAAGACTTCTGATAGGACAAGAGTAACATTTGCATAATTCCTCAAAGTCTAGTTATTCCCAAGTACACAGATGTCAGCAGTTCCTTCAAAAGGGATTGGTCTCTGAGAAACTATGTATGGATGGAGAAAGTACAGAATATTTACATGCACTTAACCAAGTATGTATACTTTTCTCACAAAATAACAATTTTTAATATTAGTAAATCTTTCAATTAAACATGAAAACACTGTGATTACTACAATCTATGAACTCACAAACAGATTATAGGCTCTGTCCTGTACATGCCACCTCTCAGGAAAGTAATATCTGGGAATCCTTTTACTGCATTTCAAAGATACAGTTTCTCAATGTATATTTGCTAAATGGCTAAAAACAAAAAAAAAATAGAATGAACCCAGAATTCAAACTATGTGGAAAGACAGTAGCACATAACTTTTTCTTAAATCTCTAAGATGAGATAGACTGTGGAAGGGTATTAGATAAATGATCTACTTTGATTTTAACAAAAATCATTTATATTCCATTTTCCTAATGTGGAAATTTAGAATTGGTTTGTTTTATTCAGCTCTTTTCCTGCTGTAACTAAGGAACTCTACCAGAACAACTGTGGAGGAGGAAAAGTTTATTTGAGGGCTAACAGTTTCAGAGGTCATGGTCTATAGAAGGCTGGATTCATTTCTCAGAGCTTGAGTTGAGGCAGGACATCATGGGGGAAAAATGTGAAAGAGGGAAGCAGCTCACATGGTAATCAGAAGCAGAGAGATAGAGAGACTTTGTTATGGTCTAAAATAAGCAACAGTTTTATTAGAGATAAATCATAGATTATTAATAAGTCATATTGATAAGTCATAGGCTATAGATTAACAGACATAAATTAATAAATAGAAATGAATAAAAATAAAAGTTAATGTTGATACTTAAATATGTTTTAGGGCTTAAGATAGAAATAACTATACAGTAGTATAAACATATAGTCTTACATAGTACATAGACATAAGACTTAAAGATGTTAGTGATAAGTTATAGATAATATAAGTTATAAATATGTGGGGGGGGTCTATAGGTTAACTATAGTCATATACAAATGTTAAGATGATACAGGTGAAGTTACAAGATACAAATAATTAAGACATAGTCATATTAAGGCAAACATTTTTGTAGGCCAACATAAGTAAGCATGATAAAGTGACCCCAATGCTATTCCTGTAGGCAAGAGCCATTTCTGGTAAATCAGCATCTGAGCTGTCTTCCCCCCAAAAGTTGTATCTTCTGTAATCTGTACCCTGAAACTGGACTAAAACCCAAACTGTACACCCACCTTAGGGGATCTTTAGTTTTTCTTAGGGCTTCTTAAGTTCTGCTAACTGCTGCTTTAGCTTCTGTGATTGGCTAGCTTGCATGCTAGGGACTTCCCAAGGCTTGTGGTTTTCCTCAGTAAATGATGAAGGTCAGTACCAAGAAGTTTCTTTTCTCCCTAGAGACTATAGTCTCTGTGTCTCTATGGGATACAGTCCCTGGCGATGTTATAAAGCTCTCTAATTGGGTTTATATTCAGACTCTGTGTGGTTTCTGAGCTATCTCCTCACAACAACTTCATTCTTCAGATATAATATATATACCCCATAGCCACACCCCCAATGAACTACTTTCTCAAGCCACATCCCACCTGCCTCCAGTTACCATTCAGTTAATCCTACCAGGGATTAATCTACTGATTAGGTTAAGGATATAACCCAGTCATTTCTCCTCCAAACCTTCCTGCATTGTCTCACAGGTGAGCTTTTGGGGGACTCCTCACATCCAAATCATAACATGGGCCAAATTATTTCCCTGAGGTCACACAGCTCAAAACTGGTGACAGGAGTTTTGAACCCAAAGCATATATGTCCACATACTTACCACTACAAAAAGTAAGGCAATAAAAAAAGTCATTGTGCAGACAATGTCCTTAAACTGAGACTCCTGTCATACATTTCCAGGCTTTATACCCTCATGAATGAGTAGTAAACCCACATAGGGGTGACCTATCTTTTCCAAAGCAATAGAAAAAATGATTTATTTTTACCTAGTATTGTCTTAACATTCAATTAAAGAGAATAAATTTTAGTTACTCTTTCACAATGTTTTCATTTGTGCAGCAAACAAAAGACTTCTAGTTATATCTTTATATCTTACTATTAAGTGTAGAATTTTTAGAATTTTTTTAAAAATAATTTCAACCATCATAATTATGTTTAAGTTACAGTCACTACAATTTACTTTCCCACAATATTTTGCTCTCTGCATGCCATTTTCATTTATATTAAAATATATAAGGAGGTACTATATCTATTATTTTGACACATATGTGAAAGTGACCCTTATATCTGCTTTTCCTTAATTTTTATATAAATTTATAACTTCTATACCCCTTAAAAGCCTTCTAGTGAATTTCTATGATATATGAAGCAAAGATCTCTATTAAGGCCAATTGTTTTTCAAGGCAAAACTTATCTTTCAGATTCTATGAAGACAGCTGTATAATATGCTACACTGACTTGAGCTTTGAGTAAAGCCTTGCATTTATTAACTTTGATTAACCAAAATAATGACTAGTCTTGTGCATGTATTAAACATAAACATTGATTCCTATTATGTTTTGGATCTGCAATGTCTCCCAAAGTCCCATGTCCTCATTGCAGCAATGTTCAAAGGTGAGCTCATGAGCAGTCATTGAATCATGAGGACTCTCAACTCATGGATGGAATAATTCATGGATGGATTCATAGTTGGGTAAAATATTGGGAAGTATTGGACACCAAAGTAAGTGGGGCACAGATATAGGAAGCAGGTCACTAGGGACATTCCCTGAAAGAGTACATCTTATCTCCAACCTCTTTCTGTCTTTCTCTCCCTCTCTTTGCTTTCTAGCCCCCATGAGTTGAACTGTTCTGCTTCACCACGATCTCCCTGCCCTGATATTCTCCCTCACTGCAGGCTCATAGCAATGAATATTGAAATAGCACAGATCCCGAAGAGAAGACACTCTCATAAGAATCTGTGAAGCTCATTTAGTCCATAAAATGGAGAGCACAGTAATCAGGAGAACAAAGAAAACATGTTATAGGACTTTCTGAAATATCAAAAATATTATTAAAAGGAGATGATAACTTACATAGATGAGAATGTATATAGAGAACCATCAGTCAGAAGCCCCTCCCCACCCCCAAGCACGTGTACATGCTGAGCATACGTGGAAATGTGAATGGAATTAGGCTTGAGATTATGCCAAGGCTATGCCAAGGGGCATGATGAAATGAGATAATGAGAGATCAAAGAGAATGGAAATTAAATACCTTAGATTGATTAAAACAATTAACCATGAATTCTGGAAATTAAGTGCATTACAGTTATTAAAAGAGTGAACCATGAATTTAAGCTGGTTAACAGCAGAATAAATTATGAAAAATTAGATAAAAATAGGAGTGGTTTTCTAATGTATAAAGTGGCATAAAGTTAGTTATCAAAATGCAAAGATATGACATGTTTGGGGATGTAATATTTAAAACAGTTTCAAAATTAATAGCTATCAAAAAAGATAATTAAATTTGAATGAAATATTTAAAAATCTTTTGATTGGATGAAATCATCTGAAATTTTTAGGAAGAGATACTACAACATGTTTAAGAGATTATAGATGGGAGAACTTGCATCTTCAGAATTTCTACAAAGTCACTACAACCAAATCATTATTCTATTGGAACATAAATAAGTAGATCAGTGAAACATAAAGGACATTTAGAAATTGGTGACATTTTATATAATAAAATTTTGTATATTTTCTGTTCATGTATGTATATACACATAAAAATATATGTACATATGCAAGAAAAAATCTCCCATGTTGATAGGAAGTTAGCAAGATGAATAATAGAGACAGTGTGCAAACAATATTCACATATGAGAAATATCCCATCTAAAAATGTATGTAAAAATATTTAAGCACTTTAACAGTCATGGGCATGCAAATAAAATTCCAATTTGTTACCCCTATATTGCTGATAGGTGAAAGTCTAGAATGAGAAAATCTATCACTAGTATTTACTGCTAGTACGCAGGTCACATTTCAAAAATATTATGTCTTTAAAAAAATAGTCTGCCCAACAGCTGCTTTATTTATTAAGATAAAAGTATATCTAACTATATAACCTTAGTCCCAGGGATTTATTACACAGAAATAAAATCGCCAGCAAGCAAAGGAAAGGTTCAGGAAATAAATGAATGGAAACAAAATTATGAGAGAGGTAGAACATGAAGCATTAAATTATTTTTAAAAAATGAACATAAAATGTTCACTTGAACTGAAGGGATTTTTGAGTATATCTAACTCTGAAATCAAACAAAATAATGACATGCATTTTTATATTCAGTGCATACATGTAGGACACATGCTCTAAACCTACCTATCTAGTTCTAGAGCTCTAACTATATATAGCTTTTTGAATTTTAATGTTATTGATTAAAATTAAGTAAAATTTAAAGTCAGCACTTTAGTTGTATTAGACACCTTTCAAGAGCTCATTAGTTACATGAGGCCTGTGCTTCCATATTGGAAAGTACAGAAGCTTCGTCATTCCTGAAAACCCAGAGATAGGACTGAGTAGCACTGTTCTGAGGGCTGGATATAGAAATATAGAATATTAAGCAAAGCTAATAAGATGCTTCACCGTACTTAACTTGCATTCAAGAAAAAGGAAGTAAAAAGATTTATAAAGCATTTCAACTTTCCCCAAAAAATGAAGATAAAAAATATCCTCCTATGTGTATATATTTCATAGGCAAACCTATAAGTAAGTGTATCTATAACTACATGTAACTTGGGACTACATGGAAGGCTGAGGGATAGTGACTTAAAAAAAAAAAGAAGACACTAGAACATAAGTAAACAGGAAGGGGATAAGAGTATATATCTAAAAGGTACAAAATAATAAAAAGAAGTGTTTATTTCCAGTGAAGAGGTGGAACAGGGGATACCATGTCTTGACATTAATGAAATATTAGGTTAATATTAACCCTTATCAAAAGAAATAAAGGAGAAAATCTGAGAGATGTCTCCACACTTGATCTTAGCCAAAAGGCCGAGAAGCCATGAGAGAGATGTCTCTTGGAGAACTCACACCTTTCCTGACTTATTATGAGAATGGTATTTTCTTGGTTTGTGTGTGTTTTTTTTTTTTTTTTGTTTTGTTTTTTTTTTTGTAGAAGAAGTTTGTTTCCCGAGTGGATTACAAAAGAAAAGAAAAGAAATAAATGAAATTGGTTCATTTCTGCAATTCCTCCAAATGCTTATTTTCTACAGTTTATTCTCTCTTGAGGTGCTCTTTCTAACTTGTACTACTGTGCTTGCATATTGGAAAGTACAGAAGCTTTATCATTCCTGAAAGCCCAGAGACAGGACTGTTTAGCACAGTTCTGAGGTCTGGATATAGAAATATAGGATATAGAAATAAAGGAGTGGCTTGATGCAGACAAGAATTTCCTCTGGGGGGGAAAAATTATCAAGTCTGGAAAACATAAAATACCTTCTAAAGGATCAAAAAACAGCAACCGAGGCAGCAGTGATATGGCTGGAGGGTGAATTATGACCCTGGTGAGTAGTAAAGTGACATATTGATTTACTCACACCTGATCATTTCTCCCAATTTTCCACTCCAAGAATTTGCCAGCCGGAGGCTCTGTGAGATATAGTTTAGTATAGTGTTGGCTCAGAACCTGCCATTCTCCCCAAAGTAGGACAGGCCTTGTGGTTCCGAGGTACAAACCAGTTAGATGCTGAGGGATCAGGATTGGAATGGAAAGGAATTGCATAGATGTGAACCCCAAATTTGTATCTTGTTGGAACAGTGTCCATTACTAAGCTGCTAGAGAGGACATGTCTGAGAAACTATGAAGAAAGCAGTGGAAAAGGGGATAAAATTCTAAAAGAGCTGTCGGCAGGGTTGAGGTACTGAGAACAAACACACACACACAACTCCCCTAAAAATGGAGATTGAACTATACCATGAAAATAAACTGGCATGTTAAATGTTTCATGTTTCAAATAAGACTCCTAAAAAGCTATTCCAAAAGTGGTGCAAACCAAATGATAAAGAAATCCCTTACAAAGACTGACATGCAACCTGAAAATTTGTCAGGTACTACTTGGATTAAGATCACCTTGTCTTATTCTGTCTACCACATTCTCATCTCTTTAGCTATCTATATCTACATGTATATCTATAATCTTTATATATCTGCATACCTGTCTACCTTTCATTTCTTATTTAGTATGAGTAACATACTTCTGGACTACTACTACTACTACTACTACTACTAATAATAATAATAATAGTAATAATAATAATAATAAAAAGAAGGGCCTTTGTATTCACCACTGAAATCTTTCGGATATTTAAGGATGAAATGAGAGCAATATATTTGAAAAATGGCATTTTCTCTATTGTCCCACTGCAAAGTGCTTCACTTATTTTTAATGGTGCTGATCTCTTTAGCACTTGAGCTCTCCTTCGCTGCACCTTTAGATGTGCTCCTTTTCTGGCAAAACTCTGAGTTTCTCAAATTTTTCTGTTGTGTCCTCTTTGATTGATTTTTCCTCACAATTTGACTAAAGCTGATGCTAGCATCTCTGCTATTGCCTGATTATAGTGCTGCCTTGAAATTTTATCTGTCAGACAAATTAGTTCATTACCCTTAAGCTGAGCCCTCCATAAAATTGTGGGTCAAGAACAAAATGTAAGAGAATTATTTGCTATGGTTTAAGAAGGTGGCCTCTAGGCCTCATTTCTATTTGAAGTCTCATCACTCTAGCCCTTACTGACTGCATTCCTATCATCATTCTGGTCTCCTGAGCCATGATCCCAAGCACCCATTAATTTCTGTTTACAATATTGTGGGCTTGGTCAGGGTCAATCTTCTTACTCAGTCTATTGATTCAAATGTTAATTCATGAAAAGATCTTTTCAAATCGAACCCACAAATAAATTTCATCAGCTACGTGGCCATCCTCTAATCCAGTCAAGTTAACAAAATCTTCTTTAAAATTACTAAAAGTGTATATTTATCAATACATATTGTGTTGACAATCTGAGTTTATGTTGTGTTTTCTGGCAAATAAAAACTTTTTCTCATACTCACTGGTGAATAGGATGCAACACTTCTTTTTTTTTTTTTTTTCCTGTGAAGTCTCTTGAAATATCTGCCACCCATGCTTTCACAATAATTAGACAGTTTCTTTAGTAATCTTGTTTGAATCACTAGTTCCTTATTTGAACATTATATTATAGGACAGTTTCTGACTCTTGAAAATTGTAGCTTGGTTTAAATCAAATAATACATATGGGTACTTTTCTAATACTTTTAAAACAACATTGGTTTTGCTGAATTTCATGAGATTTTAGCAAATAGTGATTATAATTGTATTTTTTAATGGATTAGGGAGTTGAGATTAGAGATTGGGGTCCTCACAGTCACACAGATGGGAAGAATTAAAGCAAGATTTTGTAATAGAAAGCTATTCTATTGTTTATTAGATGTTCCTTAAAGAAATATGCTTTACTTCTGTAAAGAGTTATTCTTTTTAGAAGAAATTCTAATTTCATTATAACAATGACATTGATTTCATGCTTTCAAAATTATGAAGTTATTTTACATTATTTACTCAATGGCCTATCATTTAAATAACACAGCATTTCTCAATTTCTAATACCTGAATGTGTGGATTACATTTATTTTATTTGATCACATGTCCGTTCTGTGTACATAAATTGAATGTATTAAAGTTAGAGACTTCTTCTAAATCTCTGTCTGGTTCTCCTTGAACTGTTTCTAATGTCATAGAGTTTTCAATTGTTATTGTGATCTCTATTTGACCAAAATAGGTTTCTTGTTATCAAATGAGTAATCCATATTAAAATACTCAATTGTGAGTGCTCACATCCCAAGCATTAAATACTTGCAGCAAATTTCAACAATGTGTCCTTTCAACCCAAAGGACAACATGTTGCAAAAAGATATTAACAGAAAAGAGAAAAGGAATAGTATCAGATCTTTTGAAGGAAATGCAGTGATTCTTGTTCTTGGTTTTGTAGATTTTTTGGTATAAACAACACTCCTGAATTATGACCTTACAAATGAATAGTAGGAAATAATGTTATTTTGAAGTGTTGCTTTATTGCTGCATTTAAAAAGTAAACATTGGTATTATTTTTTTCAAAAACACATGATTATATTTCTACAATAGCAAAACAAAGTCTATCTCAAATCTAATTGAGAAAATTCTAATTTCTTTCAAGCAACAAAGTGAATTTAGAGAAGTCTTTTCACACATATAAAAAAGTAATGAAAAATTTAACCTCTGTATTTCTATTTATATTTGGCTACATTTTTTTATTGCTTGTTTTTCAGCAGAGAAAAATTAAAAGCCACTTAAAAGCTCCAATAGCAGATGCAGAATATGCCATGGCAATGAAAAGTATACAAGCCTCAAAATTCTAGAGAGCTGCTTCACTAGCTGTAATTCAAGCATATGTTCAAGTATTTGTGCATAAACATATACTCATGTATTACACATATAAACATGCATAAGGATGTAGGTGTATATATTAATTATCTCAGGCTAGAAAACAAAATACTGTAGAATATGTGGCTTAGAAATTCAAAAGTAAGCAGGAAGTAACAAAATAAAAACATTTATTTCTTACAGTTCTAATGGCAGGGAAGTCTAAGATCAAGGTTATTCTCAATAGAGTTCCTGGTAATGGCTCTCTTCCTGTCTTGTAAATATTCACCCTTTCACTGTGTCTCCCATGCGCAGTAATAGAATTCCCTGGTGTCCCTTTTTGTAAAAACATTAATTCTATCAGAATAGGAACCATTTTGATGTCCTCATCTGGATTAATTTCCCAAATCCCCATATAGAAACATCATTACATTTTATTGGGGGGATTAGAATTTAGGGAAGACATAAACATTCAGTCCATAACACTGTACATATAAATTTGAATATAGATAAATATATACATGTTATAAATCATCATTAACTGTTTACTGATTCAATCTAAGTATATAACTTAACTTTCCCTGTCTATATATCATCTTTTATTAATCTGCCAATGTTGTATAATAAAATCACATGTGTAATAAATGCAAGCCACATTAATAAATTCAAAATTTTAGCCATATTCTAATATAAATTATTACATTAATATTATATATCATATTATTATTCGTACATTATCATATATATATTAAGTATAATAATATAGTCACATTACATATAATAATATATCTTCACTAATCCAGTATACGTAAATATGAACTCAAAATATACCTACTGAAAAACCAAAGACATAGTTTGCATTTTTTTTTTCCATACTAAATCTTGAAAGTCAGGTTGCATTTTATTCCTAGAGGAGATCTCAATTAAGATTCACAATATTTCATGTTAAGTAGCCATAAGTGGCCAATGTGTTCCATCTTAGATCTTGAAGTCCTAGAATAATTTAAGGAAACATTTAATCTATTCCCATACAAGATGATTTTGTCAAAAGAATTACCTTCCACAAGAGCCACATCTTCTAATAATTTAAAAGAACATATACTTCCTAGCTGCCTTTACCAAACAAACAGTTTACCCTAACTTATAAAAATGATAATATGTCAAATGCAGACACAGATATCTCAAAGTCAACGTACAGGCAAATGCAGGAAGGCTTATATGAGAGCTGTGTAAACAGCTCTAAAATATTTCAGTGATTTATTTCACTGAAAAGATTGACACAGAGCAGGTTCAAATGTATACAGTTAAGAAGAAAAGAAGCTAGAGGAAAGGAAAGCAGAAAACCCCAGGGACTTCAGAGCACTGAGTGCCTGAATCCAGAAGCCTCAAGTGTTTGAACAAGGGGACTTTTAAAGCAAGGTTTGGGCTTGAGAGACTGTGAATGCCATGAGCTATTAAAGCTATAAAGATTGCATTTTGAAGCTGTTTATTCCTGAAACTGAGTGGGGAAATCTCATGGCCAAAGGAAAATAGAAGTGAATGAGCTTCTGGTGTGCCTTGGGATTAGGGGTTTGCTTTTCACATTATTTTCTCATAGTGGAAGATGAAAATATGGAAAGAAAATACAAGAGTTTAGTTCAGAAATCCAAAAGGGAGTAGGATACAGCAAATTTATTTTGAAAGGTCAAAGTTGTGACTTTGGTTATTAGTTTTAATGTATCCTGAGTTTGGATTGTTGTTCTGATTAATGAAAGTCTATGAAAGTCTATAAAAGTTTTCAACATATGAAATGGAGAACCAAGGAGAGGAAGTTTCTCTGGCAAAATTCTCATTTCCTAACCCCTCACAATGTTTCAAGTACTGGTGAGTAAATTTTGGGTTTTGACACTCTTGTTCTTATTAAAATTTCATAATTGATCAAGATTATTATTTTTTTCAGTACCAGGGATTGAATCCAGAGATATTTAACCACTAAGACTACTGTGCCACATCCCCATTTTTTCTTTTTAATTTTTAAGACATATTTGTTTTAGGGAGATCCAACATGGCGGCAGGCACGGAGGTATCAAATTTCTGACCTCTTCAGCTGTGCAGGCATAGGGAGTCTTAAACCATCTAAATGCTGTTTGCTCAGGATCACTAGGCATTGCTGAGCTAACTTGGATCTGGGGCGAATAGCCTGCTCCTCTCAGAACACACACTGAGCCCGGAGAGGCCGAATTCAGGCTCCCATTCACCTGTGTCTCGCAGACAAACCACTCTGGCTCAGTGCTAAACGATCCCGCGGAAAATGCTTGTCAGTCCCAGTCCCAACGGATCCTGTGGAGGTAAATATCAACCGAGCCTTCATAGGCAGTGGCCACAGGATTGAGACGGGGCTTGGGAGGGCCAGTCAGGACCCACCCGTTGCTTCGGTCACCCGGCAAAGGGAATGAACTGCTGCCATTCACATGGGATACCACCATGACAGAGAAATGACGTCATCAGAATGCGGCAGAGGAGATAACTTCATTGAAGCCAGCAGCAGCAGGTGTGTAACGCCCTAGCCTTCCCTCTCCACACAGCAGGGAAACCTCAAGGGCCCCTCCCAGCTCTCCCGTGAGCGCTACAATCAGACTGAGGGATTCAGGAGTGGTGTGGGACCCGCAGCAAGGGACCCCCGGCTACCGCTCCCACCAGCGCAGACGACTAAGGTCTCTTGCACCAGCTCCCAGGGACATGGCTACCTGAGGGCAAGCAAAATATGCTGAGGGTTCTCAGACCCAAGCTCCACAACCTTAGGGGCTGAGGCACTGGCAAGCAGGGAGAGTGTGCCCAGTTGTTCAAGAAAATAGGGCTCCCATGAGCAGCAGACCTGGCGCCTAACCAGTATTGTGGTGAGCGTCACCTGTCAACGGGGCCAGTGGCGAGGTGACTAGACACAAGAAACGGCCCGAGGCACTCAGGAGTGGAGACCCGCCCAGTCGGGGAGGAGGAGCTGCTGCACAGTGTTTGGTTCCCATGCATTGAGAGGAGAAGCTTGGCCCGGTGGGCACAGCTCCAGCTACAGGAAGAGAAGTTAATCGAACTCTAAGACTGCATTTTTAAAATTTTTTTTTTAATTTTTATTTTTTTTTCTTTTTTAATTTTTTTAAAATATTTTTTGGTATAATTTTTTTATTTTTTATTTTTATTTATTTATTTTTTTGATTATTTTTTTAAATTTTTTTCTTTTTATATTTTCTATTTTTTTCTTTTGTCTTTTCGTTTCTTTTCAATCTCCCTATTCCCCTTTCCTTGAATTCTATCTGTTTACTCTCATTCTCTTTAGTGACTTCTTCCCTTCCCTTCTAATACCTTTCCTCCCAAGCAACACGACGCTATTTATGTAATTTACTAAATATGTATAGGTCAATGTTCCAAGACGTTATATAGTGCTACCAAGACCCTAACTTCCCCCAAATACTCCAGACCATTCTCCTGTTAATATCCCTCGTCAGTAGAGCAACCTTCCAAGGTTGCCAAGAGATACCAACCTCAATACCATCATATCATTTGACCTAAATATAAGTCCCACGACCAAACCACAGATCACTATATTCCATCAGAATCCGTACACAGTTTAGAAAATGAATAAGTCTGCACTAAAGTGCAACAAAACTCATCATCTATAGTCACAGTCTCCCATCACAAAAGAGAGACCCCAGAGACACAAAAAACCAAATAAATTTATAGGAGTAAACAGTAACTCAGCAGTCAAACAGAGCAAGAAGTAACATAAGCAGCATGAAAAAGCAAGGAAGAAAAGGAGTACAAACAATGCAGGACAGCCTAAATATACAGGAGGACCTAGAGGCATCAGAAAAATGGTCACATAAAGAACTCAAGGAATACCTTGGACAGATGGAATGGAATCTTAAAGAGGATATGAGACAGCAAATTCAAACAATGAAAGAACACATTGAAAATGAATTACACAAGCAAATAAAAGAAGCAAATAAGCATCTTTATCAGGAGATGGAGATTATAAAAAAAATCAAACAATAATTCTAGAAATGAAGGAAACTATAAACCAAATTAAAAACTCAAATGAGAGTATCACTAACAGAGTGGAGAAAGTAGAAGCCAGAACGTCAGATAATGAAGACAAAATATATTATCTTGAAAAGAGTCTAGCCAACTCAGGAAGGCTGGTAAAAAATCATGAGAAAAACATCCAAGAGATACGGGATAAAATAAAAAAAAACAAACTTGAGTCATCAGGATAGAGGAAGGTATAGAGGTTCAAACCAAGGGAATGAACAACCTGTTGAATGAAATAATTATAGAAAACTTTCCAGATATAAAAAAGGAAATGGATGTACAAATTGTAGATGCATACAGGACACCGAGCATACAAAATCACAGTAGACCAACGCCAAGATACATTGTTATGAAGATATGCAATATACAGAACAAAGAGAAAATATTAAAAGCTACAAGAGAAAGGAGGCATATTACATTCAGGGGTAAACCAATAAGGTTAACAACGGATTTTTCATCACAGAAGCTGAAAGCGAGAATGGAACAACATATTTCAAAAACTGAAAGACAATGGATGCCAACCAAGAATTTTGTATCCATCAAAATTAAGCTTCAGGTACGACAATGAAATAAAATCTTTCATGGTAAACAAAAGTTAAAAGAATTTGCAGCCAGAAAACCAGCACTGCAAAGCATCTTGAGCAAAACACTACACGAGGAAGAAATGAAAAACAATAACCAAAACCAACAGTGGGAAGTACCTCAGTAAAGCCAGAGAGCGGGGGGAAAGCTAATCATGGAGAAACAAAGCAAATTAAAAAAAAAAAAGATACATAATCAAACATGGCTGGGAGTACAAACTATATATCAATAGTAACTCTAAACGTAAATGGCTTAAACTCACCAATAAAGCGACATAGGCTGGTAACATAGATTAAAAAAAAAAAAACAAATCCAACAATATAACAATATGCTGCCTCCAGGAGACACATTTGATTGGAAAAGACATACACAGGCTGAAGGTGAAAGGTTGGGAAAAAACATACCACGCACACGGTCCTCGTAAGCAAGCAGGGGTGGCCATCCTCATATCGAATAAAATCGACTTCAAGACTAAGTTAATCAAAAGGGATAAGGAAGGACATTATATACTGTTAAAAGGAACCATTCACCAACAAGACATAACAATTACCAATATTTATGCACCAAATAATGGTGCTGCGACGTTCATAAAACAAACTCTCCTCAAGTTCAAGGATCAAATAGATCACAACACAATAATTATGGGTGACTTCAACACTCCTCTCTCACCATTGGACAGATCTTCCAAACAAAAGTTGAATAAAGAAACTATAGAACTCAATATCACAATCAATAACCTAGACTTAACTGACATATATAGAATATATCAACCATCATCAAGTGGATATACTTTTTTCTCAGTAGCACATGGATCCTTCTCAAAAATAGACCATATATTATGTCATAGGCCAACCCTCAGTAAATATAAAGGGGTGGAGATAATACCATGCATTTTATCTGATCATAATGGAATGAAACTGGAAATCAATGATAAAAGAAGGAAGGAAAAATCATACATCTCATGAAAAATGAACAATATATTACTGAATGATCAATGGGTTACAGAAGACAAAAGGAGGAAATCAAAAAATTCTTAGAGACAAATGAAAATACAGACACAACATATCGGAATCTATGGGACACAATGAAAGCAATTTTAAGAGGGAAATTCATTGCCTGGAGGTCATTCCTCAAAAAAAGAAAAAAAAAACAACAAATTAATGAGCTGACACGTCATCTCAAAAACCTAGAAAAGGAAGAGCAAAACAACAGCAAATATAGCAGAAGGCAAGAAATATTTAAAATCAGAGCGGAAAACAACCGAACTGAAACAAAAGAAACTATTGAAAAAAATTGACAAAACTAAAAGTTGGTTCTTTGAAAAAATAAATAAGATCGACAGACCCTTAGCCATGCTAACAAAGAGAAGAAGAGAGAGACTCAAATTACTAACATACGGGATGAAAAAGGAAATATCACAACAGATGCTACAGAAATACATAAGACATTTAGAAATTATTTTGAAACCCTATATTCCAATAAAATAGAAGATAGTGAAGACAACGATAAATTTCTTAAGTCATATGATTTGCCCAGACTGAATCAGGAGGATACACACAATTTGAACAGACCAATATCAATGGATGAAATAGAAGAAGCAATCAAAGGACTACCAACCAAGAAAAGCCCAGGACCAGACGGGTATACAGCAGAGTTTTACAAAACCTTTAAAGAAGAATTAAAACCAATACTTTTCAAGTTATTTCAGGAAATAGAAAAAGAGGGAGCACTTCCAAATTCATTCTAGGAGGCCAACATCACCCTGATTCCGAAACCAGACAAAGACACCTCAAAGAAAGAAAACTACAGACCAATATCTCTAATGAACCTAGATGTAAAAATCCTCAATAAAATTATGGCGAATCAGATACAAAAACACATCAAAAAAATTGTGCACCATGATCAAGTAGGATTCATCCCTGGGATGCAAGGATGGTTCAATATACGGAAATCAATAAATGTTATTCACCACATCAATAGACTTAAATATAAGAACTATATGATCATCTCGATAGATGCAGAAAAAGCATTCCACAAAGTACAGCATTCTTTTATGTTCAAAACACAAGAAAAACTAGGGATAACAGGAACTTACCTCAACATTGTAAAAGCTATCTATGCTAAGCCTCAGGTTAGCATCATTCTGAATGGAGAAAAATTGAAGGCATTCCCTCTAAAATCTGGAACAAGACAGGGATGCCCTCTCTCACCACTTCTATTCAATATAGTCCTCGAAACACTGGCCAGAGCAATTAGACAGACAAAAGAAATTAAAGGCATAAAAATAGGAAAAGAAGAACTTAAATTATCAATATTTGCAGGTGACATGATTCTATACCTAGAAGACCCAAAAGGGTCTACAAAGAAACTACTAGAACTAATAAATGAATTCAGCAAAGTGGCAGGATATAAAATCAACATGCATAAATCAAAGGCATTCCTGTATATCAGCGACTAAACTTCTGAAATGGAAATAAGGAAAAACACCCCATTCACAATATCCTCAAAAAAAAATAAAATACTTGGGAATCAACCTAACAAAAGAGGTGAAAGATTTATACAATGAAAACTACAGAACCCTAAGGAGAGAAATAGAAGAAGATCTTAGAAGATGGAAAAATATACCCTGTTCATGGATAGGCAGAACTAACATCATCAAAATGGCGATATTACCAAAAGTTCTCTATAGGTTCAATGCAATGCCAATCAAAATCCCAACGGCATTTCTTGTAGAAATAGATAAAGCAATTATAAAATTCATATGGAAAAATAAAAAACCCAGAATAGCAAAAGCAAATCTAAGCAGGAAGTGTGAATCAGGCGGTATAGCGATACCAGATTTCAAACTATACTACAGAGCAATAGTAACAAAAACAGCATGGTACTGGTACCAAAACAGGCGGGTGGACCAATGGTACAGAATAGAGGACACAGAGACTAATCCACAAAGTTACAACTATCTTATATTTGATAAAGGGGCTAAAAGCATGCAATGGAGGAAGGATAGCATCTTCAACAAATGGTGCTGGGAAAACTGGAAATCCATAGGCAACAAAATGAAACTGAATCCCCTTCTCTCGCCATGCACAAAAGTTAACTCAAAATAGATCAAGGAGCTTGATATCAAATCAGAGACTCTGCATCTGATAGAAGAAAAAGTTGGCTCTGATCTACATATTGTGGGGTCGGGCTCCAAATTTCTTAATAGGACACCCATAGCACAAGAGTTAATAACAAGAATCAACAAATGGGACTTACTTAAACTAAAAAGTTTTTTCTCAGCAAGAGAAACAATAAGAGAGGTAAATAGGAAGCCTACATCCTGGGAACAAATTTTTACTCCTCACACTTCAGATAGAGCCCTAATATTCAGAGTATACAAAGAACTCAAAAAATTAAACAATAAGATAACAAATAACCCAATCAACAAATGGGCCAAGGACCTGAACAGACACTTCTCAGAGGAGGACATACAATCAATCAACAAGTACATGAATAAATGCTCACCATCTCTAGCAGTCAGAGAAATGCAAATCAAAACCACCCTAATATACCATCTCACTCCAGTAAGATTGGCAGCCATTATGAAGTCAAACAACAACAAGTGCTGGTGAGGATGTGGGGAAAAGGGTACTCTTGTACATTGCTGGTGGGACTGCAAATTGGTGAGACCAATTTGGAAAGCAGTATGCAGATTCCTTGGAAAGCTGGGAATGGAACCACTATTTGATCCAGCTATTCCCCTTCTTGGACTATTCCCTAAAGACCTTAAAAGAGCGTACTATAGGGACACTGCTACAACAATGTTCATAGCAGCACCATTCACAATAGCTAGACTGTGGAACCAACCTAGATGCCCTTCAATAGATGAATGGATAAAAAAAATGTGGCATTTATAAACAATGGAGTATTACTCTGCACTAAAAAATGACAAAATCATGGAATTTGCAGGGAAATGGATGGCACTAGAGCAGATTATGCTAAGTGAAGCTAGCCAATCCCTAAAAAAACAAATGCCAAATGTAATCTTTGATATAAGGAGAGCAACTAAGAACAGAATAGAGAGGAAGAGCATGAGAAGAAGATCACCACTAAACAGGGATGAGAGTGGGGAGGGAAAGAGAGAGAGAAGGGAAATTGCATGGTAAAGGAAGGAGACCCTCATTGTTATACAAAATTACATATAAGAGGAAGTGAGGGGAAAAGGGAAAAAAACAAGAGGGAGAAATGAATTACAGTAGATGGGGTAGGGAGAGAAGATGGGAGGGGAGGGGAGGGGAGGAGAGGGAAGGGGAGGGGAGGGGGGATAGTAGAGGATAGGAAAGGCAGCAGAATACAACAGACATTAGTATGGCAGTAGTTTAAAAAGTGGATGTGTAACCAATGTGAATCTGCAATATGTATATAGGGTAAAAATGGGAGTTCATAATCTGCTTGAATCAAATGTATGAAATATGATATGTCAAGAACTTTATAATGTTTTGAACAACTAATAAAAAAAAGCAAAAAAAAAGAGACATATTTGTTTGTTTTTATTTTTAATTTTGAGTCAGGGTCTCCCTAGGTTACTTAGGGCCTTGATAAATAGCTGAGGCTGGCCTTGACCTTAGTATCTCAGTCTCTTGACGTTCTGTCTCAGTCTCTGGAGTCACTGGGATTAAAGGCATGCACCACCATGCCCAATAAGAATAATGTTTTTAACGAGTAATTTTACTCTTTTACTTTTGGTGCGGTGAAGAGACAGAAAAACTAAGTGAATTTCAGGCAGGAAGCCAACCTTCTTTCACTTCCTTATCTCTCAAGAAATTCTTCTGATATATCATGTCTTAGTGAAATTCTCTACCAGGTTCATCTTGCACATGAATTTGTTTTATATTGATCTTTACAAAACTATATACATTTTAAAATAACAACTGTCATGCGAATTTATTTAACGAAGTTTAAGTCTGCAATCTGAATATGAGAAAACTATTTTAGACAATTAAGATTTCTCCCTTTACTCTTTGAATCTGAACAAATATACAAATACTGAACACAACACAGGTTCAGAATTGACCATTTAAACTCTAGCAAGTTAGAAGTCGGTAACAGCACCAATGGAGTGGCAAAGTCACTAGCAATTATGGAGAAGAGGAAAATTTAAATATGTTTTTGCATGGACTTAATCACAATTGTAATACATTAATACTGCAGATTTATTTTTCTAAGCATTTGAAGTCAGCAAGCACTTACATAGTACTTCCTTCCAGTGAGTGCTGCCAACTGCATCCCTCATGTCACCCTCTCCTAAAGTGCAGTGAGAGTAAAAGTGTAACAAATGCAATTTTTATTCCAATACAAGTAAGCCACATTTTTGATCTGGAAAATGATTTAAAGTGATGTATCAAGAAAAAATTTACAGTAATCATTTGTGACAGGATCCTCTTTTGTAAGACATCATTGTTTATATATATATATATATATATATATATATATATAAATTTTTTTCTGCACTTAGTCATGTGGGCAATCTTTCATCTCTCTATACTATTCTGAGTGAGAAAGACATATCTCCCTCATTGACACTAACAGTTTTCTTTAAAACAATATTAATTTTTTAGTTGTATTTGGATACAATACCTTTATTTTATTTTTATTTGGTGCTGAGGATTGAACCCAGGATCTCATGTATGCTAGGCGAGCTCTCTATTGTTGAGCCCCAGCTCCTACACTAACAGTTTATGCCTCAGCTCCTACACTAACAGTTTATCTGCCATTTTTTTAACTGCATATGCATTATTTATGACTTTAAAGAGCAATTTAATTGTTTATACGGCAACACAAGACACTAAATATATGTGAAGAATACCAATAATAAGGAACTTTTAGAGATATAAAAGTTGAAATGCTATTATTTTCCAAGAAAATATCCTAAATTTGTTATAAACTCCAAAAGCATTTGAATGACTTTGCAAATCTAACCACAATAGATGCATTTAACTAATCCTTTGTTTGCTTTCAGTGATTTTTGATTTGAATAACAACATAATGGATGCCCATCCTGTAAAAGTATCTGTCATGGGAGTTTTATAACATGAATTATTTATTTATTCATTTATTTTTTTGCATTACAATTCTTAATACACCTTTATACCACAATTTATCATATCTCTGTATATAATGTGTGTTGACACCAAATTCACATCTTCATACATAACATGAATTATTTTAATTAAAATTTTAAAATATTTGTATTTGATGAATAAATAATAAAATTTAGACATTGGGGCTTCAGAAAATTGTGCATTTTAGGATATGTCTTTTAGATATCTTCAAAGAGAAGCTAAAGCATTATGTTCTCCATTAAATTATAAAGTGTGTATATTACCAAAGTATTCTATTTTTAACCACAGTTAGAATACCCATTCACTTCCTAAATAGTTAAACAATCCAATCTCCACTACTCTACTTAAAAAGCTAATTCTAATTGTTCTGCATATAATTAGGAAAATAAATCTTGTTTCATGAATTTTGTAATTATTTAAAAGATAAATGTCAGTGTTTTTTATTTATTCAAATAACAAACACTAGTCTTCAGAAGTGCAGTTGACAAGAAATAGAATAAAGAAGATTAGTAGGAATTAAATAACGTAAGGATTTGAAAAAAGTAGCCAACAATTTTCATTCAAAATTCAGTGAACAGCAGCCATTTTTCTTCATAATTTTGTAGGAATAGCAGGTGAACTGTTCTAAAATTTGGGTTGTGTGGAAATGTATGAGTCAAGATATCCAGGAATGTAAACTTTTCCATGATAGACCTTCAAGCTGTCTTTGTCACCTTAGGAGCAATTATACTACAGAAAAACCCTGGCAAAATTCCAAAAAATGTCATTAATTAGTAGTGATATATTTATACAACCATCCAAGGAAAAGGAATCTTTGTAAGTAGTTTTTGAAGCCCTGTTTACAAAATTAATTGAAAGGGGCTCACATTGCTTTTCTTTGTGACAACTTGGCTAAAATAATACTTGCTGACTTTTCCAAGTAATAAAATGCCAAAAGAAATATAACTTCCTTATCATGTTGCCCAAGATGAGTCAAGTTGAAAATGACCAATACATGGCCTAATCTTATGAAGGATACTTGGAACCTAACAGCAGATATTAATTACATTACCATTTGATTTATAACATTAAAAATTAAAATGTCCTATATAGTTGTGATTAGCGATATGCTTCCTGGTATGACAGATCTTTTTTTTTTCTTTTTTGGTACCAGGGATTGAACTCAGGGGCACTCAATCACTGAGCCATATAGCCAGCCCTATTTTGTATTTTATTTAGAGTCAGGGCCCCACTGAGTTGCTTAGTGCCTTGCTTTTGCTGAAGCTAGCTTTGAACTCTCGATCCTTCTGCCTGAGCTGGGATTTCAGTTGTGCCCCACTGAGCCTGGCATAACAGATCTTTCTTGAAAGTTCAGTTGCTGTTCCATATTTGATTATGTGCATAAGCAGAATTCATGTGTGGATCATTTGGGTCTTCAAAGAAGTTATGATTATTAATAGCAATACATTTTCCAGGCTGTTCAGTCTAGTCATGGATAATTATAACAATGGGCTGTGCATTTGCACTTATAGTAGTAATTTTTGCATCTTTTTCTCTAGCCTACTTCTAAGTATAGAACTATAATTTCTCAAACTTAATTGTTTGGCAAAATGTACAATTATATTATCAATCAAAACTGTCAAATACAGGGAATTGTGGACTCAGACTTATCACTACCTCCCAAGGCCAATTAAATCTGTCACCTCTGAAAGCTGTAATTTAACTGCTGGTGTAGAAAACACAAGAGAGCAACAAGCTGGAGAGAAATTGACCTTGCCTGACCCTTGGGTCAGAGAATGCACCACTTGCTATGCAACTTCTAATCTTCCCAAACTTCCAAAGGGCGATTATAAATAATTTGTTATTTTATTCCACCAGTCTTTTAAAAATGAAAATCATATCCAGGCATGTCAAATTATGGTTTATAATAAAATAAGGTTGTTGATATGCATTCATTAGGATGAATGTACATATTTAGCCTTCTCCATTATAATAAAGATAGTTAAAAAATAACTTTGTTATAATTACAAAATTCTCATAATTTCATTAGATCATTCATTTATCTTACATTTCCCCCTTAGTTCTGCATATTCTATTCTGATTTTAAAAATCATTGTATAGATTAAATATTTACTGCAAAGTGAAATTCTCCAAAACCACATTGGGAAAATGTTCTAGAGTAAGGATGTAAACCTAGGACTTTGACATCTAACTATTGTTTTTCTTACTTTAACATGCTGGTTTTAATATGTGTTTGAATATCTTTGAGATTGTAGATATGCAGATAAACAGTGCTATGTTTTGGAGTAAAGTCATTTAGCAAAGATTAGAGTGTAAGTCTACAGGTTTGAAGAAGCATTTTTATGTCTCTCCATTCAAAGACAGTTTATCACTTAAGACTTGGTGAGTTGTACTGGCTTCATGCATATCACATTCTCTCTGATGACATTCAGCTTTCTCAGCCATCTATCCTGAATGACAAACATCAAATAGCCCTTACAGGGTAACCCTTTCTTAAAACATGTATTCCATATTTCTGTAATTTTACAATTTAAATAGTAATAAAACCACATATATCTCATTATGTATTTTATGATCATCTTTATTTATTTAAGATTATAAGTTTAAAACTATTACTTTAGTTGTTTTAATAACCATGTGAGGCAAACAAGCTAGAAGACATCAGCTCAATTTTACAGACAAAAGTAGAAATACTGTTCACTTATTTTTTCTTTTTTTATTTTTAATGTGGTACTGAAGAAGGAGCCCAGGGCCTCACACATATTAGTCAAGGGTTGTACCACTGAGCTATAGTCCAGCCTTGTTCCTTTATTTAGTAAGACAGTTCTGCAATGTAAAACACAAACTTCTATACCTATTACTG
Source organism: Marmota monax (assembly GCF_021218885.2). Lineage (NCBI taxonomy): Eukaryota > Metazoa > Chordata > Mammalia > Rodentia > Sciuridae > Marmota > Marmota monax. The sequence goes on along the minus strand of NW_026695209.1, from coordinate 5,263,649 downwards.
TTTTTCCACGACTTTGCATACATCATTTTAAAATAATCTGTTTTCATAGTGCTCTCCTATATGAGTAACACTTAGAATATCTGTTTCTGGCAGGTTAAACTCTAGAACAAAACAACCTAATTAATTGCCTCATAATCTGGCACATCTTCAGGCATTCCTATACCTCTTACTCAATTTTCCCAGATAAGTTTAAGGGTCCCAAGAGTCAACACTGCAGCAAATCTGATTTCAAAGGACCAAGGAACATAATGGCTAAGCACATTTCCAGTTTAACTGGGCTCTGACACATCCTCACCAACTGCTTAGATGGTAAGCTGAGGCAACTGAGAGGGAATAAAAGAAAACCCCATATAGGGGTAGACACTGATGAAAACACAAACAGTATTAGAGCGACTTTTTTTCAGAATTAGCATTCCCAGAAGGCTTGTTGTTTATCTACTACATCATTACTAGGAAGACAAAGGTCAATACTTCCGGAGAACACAATATGCAAAGAAAAGATCCAATTGAGCTGCCTGTTGAGAGCTTGAAATGTCAAACTGTGGTAATTTAATCCATGCCAAACTAAGAAAATGGTTCCCTTCTACCTTATCTGGTTTTTAAGGAGGAGGCAGATCATCACGGAAACCTAGAAGTGATTGGAAAGTGATTGGAAAGACAAAGTGATTGGGAGTGATTGGAAAGACAAAGTTACAGATGATACAGGAAGCAAACAATCTGTCACTATGTTCTTCATAGAAAACACCCAATTTTCTTGGTAAATTCTTGTTTTCTATACCGCATGGAGCTAAAGAATATTATATGTAGCAAGATTAGAGCCTGGGTGACCAAATTCTCATAAGAACAGGGCTTCCTCAGATAACATGCATAGGTGCTGAAAGTGAAGGGTCTATGAACACTCTAAAATTCCAAGAAAATTTTTGAATATATACACGTTTAGGGTGAAGTGTCCTTTCTTTCTCAAATTCTGAGCTAGAGAAAATAACTTAAGTCTGTGACAGGCTACAATAGAAAAGTTCCCAGACACACTTAAGAGTCAAGGCAAGTCTGAGAACTTACAAAGCTGTCACTGAGATGGTGGAACATGGACCCACAGTAGAGAAAAATGAGCACTTGGTTTTGGGGATTTCTCCCTAAGTATTTCAAGTCATTTCAAAACAAAGGCTCTGGTGACCCCCAGATTCAAGGATGTTACTGGGCTTGGTCCATTATAGCAAAAAATCTTAGGGAGGCTTACGTATATATTTGGGATATTCATTCATCAACATTAAACCCTAGGATAGAAGATGTGAGGAAGCAGGACTCCTTCCTCCATGAAATGTGTTGATTTCACAGGCCAAGGTGGCCAATGTGGACAATGATGGGATTTTATTTGGAACTGGGCTGTGATGAGAGGTGTCGGCCATGATAATAACCTAATCCTTTCCTTCCAGTTTCTGAAGATACTGCAGAATATAATCTTTTCTGAACATACTTGATAACAATTCCATAAAACAAAAACATATGCTTCCAATGCACTGCTTTCAGATATTCTGGGTTTAGTTCAGCTGGAGGATGTGCTGATTTCTGTGTTCACCACCATAACTGGGGTGAGCTCTTCTCCTTGAAGCCAACTCTATTCTTGGTAGCATGACAGTTCACAGAGAGGTGGACATGGTTCAAGAACCAGAAGATCTGCTAGAAATACTTACCTGGAATGGAATAGCATGAATGAGGTCTTTCAGGCAAAAGACACCAAACCTCCCAAGGAGCTCCTCAATCCCTGTGTTGCCTGTCAAGGGGATGGTATCATTCTTGACCTTCCCCTCTCCATGTTTCAAGATAAATTTTTGGGAGGAATTCAGATTTGGAAGTCCCCGGGTCATATAAGTTTTATTATTTGTAGCATTTTTTGGTTCTAGGGGGTGACTTTGACAAAAAACCACTGAAGATTTTCTTCTAAAGAAGTTTGGCAATTTTCTCTGCATTAGTCAACTCACCCCATCAACCCTTTGGATACATATAAAAAAGGCCAAGGAATGTTTTTCAGGAACTTCCAAAGCATGTCATTTCACTTCTAGTCAGGAATCACATAGGAAGATTCCAATTGCTTAAATGTGAACTTTTTCTCCTTTCTTCATCATTTCTGTCAAAAGTACCTGCTTTGCCTAAGTAGCTTTGAGAGTCTATAAGACTTCCAACTTTTTACGAGATATTCTGGAATCAAAAGGATCTTTTCTATTTGCCTAATAAGGAAAATTAAGATCAGGAATAATAATATCTAGGAACAAATGCTCAATGATTTCCAAAATAGTTAAATTCTCTGTACTTCTGGAAACACTGATTCCTTCCAATTCCTGAGCATTGTGCTTGTCTTGAAACCTGTGGTTTCTCACTCCAGTCTTCAAAATGGAGCCCTAATATTTACTTGTATCCAATGCCTTAAAAATTCATGAACGTCATGGTGCCTGGATGCACACCCTTTCACAGTTTTTATAGCCTATGCCATTTCCAAAAGCCATCTATTTCCTTTTAAGCTACATATACACACACACACACTCACAAAACACTTTCATTTGAATGTATCTGCTTTTGCGTTAGAAATAAATTTAAGTATGTTGACCGGCAAACTCAAGTACATTTTTTAGTATGTCTTGGAGAATAAATGACCATAAAAATAAATAAAAAATGTAGTATAAATCATGAAATTTTCTGAGGGTAAAATACAATAGTTCAGGATGAAAATCTTAAAATTAGATATTTAGTGTGTTCCAAGTAGACCCAAGGCTTTGAAAAACAATTAAAAGCCAAGAACATATTATTAACTAGTCATATATTGTTAACTAGATAATAAGGAATGCTAATAAAATATGAAGAAGGTTGTCTCATTAAATTATAACAAAATAACAAAAATATGTAGCAAAATGAATTTTCTTCATGGAAAATGTCTTACAAATATCTAGATAAATATCTTGATCCTCCAAAAGATGATGCAAATATTTTGTTTTAATTTATGACAAAGAACAAAATATTCTTATAGACTAAACTAAATTATTCTTTATAGATTAAATTTTAATGCTGTAAACTAAAAATGTTAAGTCATTAAATGCCTGGTATCCATCTGTGTACATAACATATGAATATGTATCCAGTAATTTTCTTTCCTACCTTTAGTAATAGGTTACTCCTTCAGATCAATAGAGCAAAAAATAGTAAATGGAGTAGCTCAAATATATTCATCCTATATTTTCTTTTATAATTGGATAAGTACTTTGATGAATTTTTAGGTAGTATCAATTCTGAATTATGCTAATGATGAACTACCTATGTATATACACCTCTTTATTGTTATTACTATCATTATTATTTTGGTGTATTCCTTGTAATTCAAATTAAACTCACACCTACTGCTGTCAGATTTAAGCACTGATGAATAATCAACTAGATATTCATCAAGTACCTATTATGTGACATTCTCTATTTTTGTTGCCGAGGAAATAAAGGTGAAAAACAATGATGACAAAGCCAAACTCCCAAACTCACACAGCTAAGAACTGGTAGTAGAGATAAGTATTAAGTAATAATCAAGTAAAGTGAATTTTGTACTGTGGCAAGTGCTCTGAATGGAAATGAATGGCCATAGAAGTGCTAACAATAGGTGAAAAGCAACATGGTAGGGAAAGCCTGTGAGGAGATGCACAACGAACAGACATAGACACAGGGTACAAGCAGGCAGACAGGATGGAGCAGAGAGAGTGAGGTGAAATTGTGAAGAAGAGGTGCAGAAGTGAAGGGTCCGCTCCTCCCTGCCTGGTAGTTTATTAACTCAAAGAACACATACCTCCCATTACTATGACTATATTCTAATGAATATTTCTTTAACCTTGAGTGCTAGCTGAGATAAGGTCCATGTGAGAATAAACATGGGGCCCTTATTCTCCAGGGGCATTACTGTGGAAACCAGATAGTGCCTGCCTAGTTACCTTATTACCTCAGAGGGAGATGGCTGGGCATCCTAGGCCCGGGAAGCAGGGTAAACTTGTGAAGGACATTGCTATGACAGCCAGGCACCCTGTGGTTTTTCACAGGAGTTTCCCAGTAGCCACATATATCCTAGCGGCCAAGAATTCTGTGTCTTTGCACAGAAACTTCCTAGTCACCAAGTATGTCACAGTCACGAAGTTTGTAGACCCCAATCCCAAATACAGCACTCTCACAATAGGGGATTTAAATTAATCAAAAACCTCTTAGAAGGGGCCTGATGACGAGTTAATGAAATTGAGATTGATGGTTGATGGAAAACAATGAATAGGGTAAGGAGAGGGATTCAGGCCAAGTCTCTTGCAGTTATTATGCATGAGGCATGAAGAGAGATAAATTAGCTCAGAGTGGTTGTAATAGATAGAAATGGAAGGAGCATGATGGAAAATGAACATGTGAAGCATATCTTTATTGGTTATGCTAAAAGTAATCGGAAATTAGGACAGATGATAAATATGAAAATTAAATGTTTACACTGGCTTCAGTGATTAAAGTGTTTGAGTATGAAAGGATTAGGTAGGGAAGGGAGATGTGAGAGTACCAGACATTAAGTTAATTGCAAACACGTAGGGGAGAGACAATGTGACCAGAGGTAGTGGGCAACTATTGAAATGTACATTGACTCAAGATATAGTTCAGAATAAAAATTATCATGCCCACAGATAAGACAAATCTGGAGGTGTAAAGGAACAATATACAAAGTCCTCATATTTCTGACTTGCACAACTAGAGGGAAGATGGAGACTTAACTGAATCAGAGACTGGACCATGGTGACTTCTTAAGTCTTGAGGGAGCTTCTGTTGTTCCTTGCTTTCTATATGTAAAGTAATAAATCGATTTTTATGTTACTTGTTGCATAGAAGTGTGTCCTGTCTCCCTGAACTCAGACACATGGGTAACCAGTGCACACAGAACCTGTTTTACAGTCAGTTATAAGAATATGATTTGAGATTCCTCAAGTGCTTTTCCCAGCTCTCTTTGTGTTTCAGTGATGGTGTGTGACAGACAGAGGGTGCTTCAGAATAAGTCACATGAGTAGAGACCCCACTGATTCAACCTGAAAAGTAAAGAAAAAAATAAACTGTTATAATTACAAGATATACATTATGAATAAGAACATTTTGATTTAATCTTTTTTTTTTCTTTTGCAATGGTGAGAATGAATAAAAAGATGGAGAAACACGAGATTTAAAAACTGCCCTCACAACTTTAACTAGTGCAACTTGACTGTTATAGGTTTGAACTACCATTGAATGACTTTTTACTAAACAACTACCACCAAATAAATCCCTCTTATTCATGAAAAGATAAGTAGTGCTCTTGAGGCATGCAATGTTTCAGTGCCATAGTATGTCATCACTGTGGTATACTTTTGAAAGTACACATTAACTATAGCAACTACATTTTCTTATTAAAATTAAAATCTCTATATTCTAAATACTATATAATTTTCTGTTAGGTATTTCTGAATTTCAATTGTTTGTTTGTTTTGTTTTGTACTGGAGATTGAACCCAGGGACACTTAAACACTGAGCCACAACCTAATTCTTTTTTAAAATTTTGTGTTTTAAGACAGGGTCTTACTAAGTTCGTTAGGGCCTCTCTAAGTTGCTAATGCTGGCTTTGAACTTGATTTCCTCCAGCCTAAGTCTCCCTAGCTGCTTGGATTACAAGTGTGTGCCACCACATCCAGCCTGTATTTCAGTTTTGTCCTCTTTCTTTCATTTCTTACATTCTAATAAGTTTCATTTTAACAATGCTTAACTTGATATTCTGCTGTGTTTTGAATTTCAGGAGGGTCCATGTTTATTGACTTTTTACTAAAGGATCAAACATAACATTACTTAATATTGTTCTATTTCTAAAGTAGTAATACAAATTGCAAGTAAATATAATTGCTTATTTCTGTAGACATTTATTTATTTCCTATTATGGAATAAGTGGACTATTCAGTTTTTTTTTCAAAATTGATTTTCCCAAACCTTTTAAAAATTGATAGAGTATCATTTTCTTGCTGCTTGGGTGCTACAAAAGCAGTTTCCTTTACTGTTTACAATGAAATGATTTGGATTTTATTATCTGCTTCATATCATCACCTATAAACAAAAAAATCCCCAAATTTATAAATTATTCCAAGTTCAATTGATATTTAATAATCTATAGAAAGTGAAACTCAGAAACAATTATAAAATGTTAAAGTAATAATAAGTTAAGCTGATTAAGCCTTATTTAATAAAGAAAAATTACCACATAAAATTAATTTTTCAAATTGAAGTATAACAAATGTGTTTTTATTAATGAGGAAAATATCAATTTGTTAATTATTGTATCCCCAGCAGCTAGTTTCATTAATGGTAAATTAGAGTAAGAACCCAGTTATAATAATGAAATAATATGTAACTGTGGCTGGCATCTTCAACAGGGAAGACACATCTCTAGGAAACCATCCTTTAATTGTTTATCCCTTTCATTGATATTAAACCATGAAAAAACTCTTCCTTATTAAGTGTTTCTCATTTACAAATAATGTTGCCTAATCAGCCTTTAAGTGGAAGAAAATATTCCCATATGACTTAAATATTAAGGTGATTTAATTTTAATTTATTACTTCTTTTATGGTCATGGCTTATATAGTCTACTTATGCTTCTTGAAATGCATAAGAGAAGCACTAACTTAGAAGAGATGTAATTTTGCATCTTTTTAGGAAATTGAAAAATATTTTGTAGTAGCTGAAGCTCTAGTCCCATTTTTTGTGAATTCTCCATAAAGCCTTTTTAAAAAATTCCTTATAAGGCTAATATGTATGGAAAGTAGTCACTTCTTAGTATTTTGATTTTATAAGTGTTGAAAGCAGTTACTTTTCCCTATCTTACTAATGTCCTAGGTTTTTGCATACTTAAGTTTTTTTTTTTAAGTGAAAGTTGAAAGGAAAATTCAAGAAACAGAGAAAAAATAAATCAGATTTACTTTTATCTCTCTATTTTCCTTCTACATTTATTTCGTGCAACAAATCCATTTCTCAAGAGTTGATAATAACGTTTGAATTAACCAGCGTCCCTCTTATCAATTTAAGAAAATAATAGAAGCTTCTGTGTTTTTATTAGTTTTTACTATTTAAAGTTTTTCTTTTCTAGAATCATCAGGCTTCTCTTCCCAAGAAAAATAAGCAAGTCATTAATTAGTATAAATGGTGGTTACCCTGAAAATGCACAAGCTTCTAATATGCAATCAAAGCCAGCCATCATAAAATACAACCTATAATCAGGGCAGAGACATTGTAGACACTGTGCATAGCAACTAAGAGATAAGTATAGAAGAAATTTCTCAAGCAACAATAAACTGAGATTGTAGAGCATAAACTATTTTTTATGAAGCCAATCCAGTTATAGCAACACAATCAATGCCACCATATTATTTAGGTGATAAACAATCTTCAGAGTAGAATAGGTAAGGAGCATTCAACCATTTCCAAAGATATCCATAAGTCTTGTGCGTTCACCCCAGGGTGTTTGATAACAGCAGGAAACTTATTTGAGAAATGGTTCATCTCCTTGCTTTTCAGCTCTCACCAATATAAAATAGTACTTGAAATTATGTGTTTCTCTTCTGAAGCTTATTGTCGCCTGTATTTTCCTTCTACAATTTGATTTTAACTGCAAGAAGAGTTGCCTTTTTTAAAAATTGAAGCAGATATAAAAAATATTATAGAGAACTAAAGCATCAAATTTATGAACTGAGTTCTATGAATTCTTTTTTTGCTTCTTTGAATAATAATAAGAAAAAGAAGAGTTCAGTATAAATAACAAAACCTACTAATTTATATCCATCCACTTACCATTCATGTTCCTTCTATATTTCATATGCCCACTGTGACATCTAATTTTTTATATAGATATCTTGTTGATAATTTTCATCTTTATTGTTGACCAGCAACATAATATTCAAAACTGTTTAGTTGGGTAAAAGCTGAAGGCACTAGATATTTTAAAATTTCTGATATTAATTCTTGCATTGGACAATAGGATAAAAAAAGACAAAGGCCAATTATCCATGGGTGAGAAAAGCATGTCAGAATCTTCACCAAAAAAAAAAAAAAAAAACAAATGCACTAAATCTTTTAGTACCTCATGAACAAATTAAACTGTGAGAAAGTGCAGAAATATTTCAGGGTTTTTTGTTGTTGCTATAATTTGGGGGGGGGGTTGTTTGTTTGTTGTTGTTTGCCTTATTCTAAGTGTTTGGCTTGTTGACAAATCTGTTCATTGCCAAGGCCATTAGTACCAGTTTTATGATTGAGGGCCCCCTTATTGTTTTTCTCATCTCTTTTTTTTCTCAAAAGATGTTCATGGAGAAATTATGTAAAAATTGCAATGAATTTACCTCCTAACACTTTTCTCCATACCTCCTAGATTACCTATGATAGCTTCATTCACTGTCATGGGGAATATTTTCTCTTAATGTCACCAACACAGACTCAGCAACAAATCCCCTATTGTGGCACATCACATACAAGAAAAAGTGTAATAAATATTCTGTACTTCACCTGTTGACCAGACTGCTCACCTGACCTCTTGTTTAACTTCAATTTCATTTTATAATTCTTACATTACTCCTGCTGTGTTCACTAATCAGTGCTCCACATAGTATTTTATCACATATTCAGTTGTTCTACCTGCCTGTCTTCACTATGAAATATTCAAGGATTCCATCCACTACACTTACTGATTCTGAAATGTATACCTTATTTCTACTCCTAGGCTTCACATCGTGTGCACTCTGTTGTGTTAATACACAACACTTGATTTGTTGACACTTCTGATCTACCTCCTGGAACTCATATTTAATTCTTGGTGAAATTTCCCAAACATCCAACCTTTTCTCTGAGTGTTTCTTTAATTTGATTTATACAACAGAAATCTGGTTTTACCCTGAGAATACTGGTGTTCCTGAAGTCCTGTTAGAGACAGTCCCTCTCCTCACCCTTCCCTGGTACTCTTCCCACTGGGCCTTCAAGTTAGAACCATAATTTTTGCCATTTCTCTTTTAAATCATTTTCCTCCTGCCTCCTCAGCTCTCAGCCTTAAATTTCATTTTATTAGACTGTATCAGCATGGCATTTCATTATTGTTGTCTTTTAGTGACATTGAATTTTTTTCTTTTTCTATGGCAATTTCAAATGACAGTTTATACCCTACCCACTTGAACTTTGGCTCTAATTTTGGTGATGTCTATATGAACCTGGAAAATGTTTCAACATGCTAGTTTTTTGATCTTTATGTCAAAATTTATTTTTGTTTTGAAATTTTATCCATGTTTACTCCTATGGATGGTCATTTATTAGTTTTTCCTTATTGTTTACTGGTGGTGTATGTTTTGTTTAAAGTTACCAATTCCTCTATGGTCTTAATTTCAGGCCTTCACTTCCTGTCCATCAGGTTCTTTATTTTGAGCTCATTTCTTCTAGGGCACTGCCCCACAAAGTTCTGCAATCCAGTGTCTTTTTCTGACAAGCTATTCCTTCTCCTTCACCCTCTAGATGATCTTACTCCATTCCTTGCTTGAAATAAATGTGTCCAATATTACCTTTTCTTCTCCTTGTTTGATTTTATTCAGTTGATGAAACTACTATGTATGCATTTATTTGTCATCTAATTGAACTAAAAAAAAATTTCATAACCACAAAGTGCTCTCGGTGCTGTTAGAGAACCTTGCATTCTGCCTTAGACTCTTCAGGTATTCACACTCCAGACTCCTTGATACCTTTCCTCTCCTCTCAAACTTATTTTCCTGTTTTCAATTTTAGCTGATATATTGATTCTTACTTCTCTGAGTCAAGCAATCAGAAGAAGAACCCCACAAACTTCCCGACCCTAGATGAATCTGCAAACCACATACCTGCACGTGACCACAGACAAACCATGGAGGCTCTTCCATAGATCCAACTCCTCCTTTCAGACACATATTCTACCACCTCTTGCCTGACTTAGGTCATTTACCCAAGAATTCTACCCTGCTTTCCTCATATTAAATTAATTTCCTTATATTAAATTTCCCCACTCTATTTCATTTTCTTTCAACTTATCAGATGTACACATTATGATATGTGTAACTAGATGCAAGAAATACTATATTTTCTGTTCTTTTCTCTTTCAGAAAAAAAGGAAATGTTATATTGATTAAATGGGTAAATGTCATATTGATTAAGTTGGAGCCACATCCCCAACCCATTTTTGTATTTTTTTTTCTTTTTTTAGAGTCAGGGTTGCTTAGTACCTTGCTAAGTTCCCAGGCTGGCTTTGAACTCACAATCCTCCAGCCTTAGCTCCCTGAATCACTGGGATTACAGACATGCACAACCACACCCAGCTATTTTAATCAGACCTTTACAAATGATATAAAATTATAAATCTAGATTCTCCAAATTTTCATATATGCTTTGGTGGCTTCTCTCTTGCCTTGTCTTTGTGAAGACATCATTTTTGCCTTGTCTATCAAACTTGGTCTCCAGTGTGCCTCCTTGACATTCTAATGCACACTGATCTTCTTTTCTGAAACATAATATTTGTATGCATCAAAGTGCTCCATAAGAATAAATGGTAGTTAATGGTCAGAGAGTATTCCTCCTTAAACCTGAGTGCTGGCAGTTAATAAGAACTATGTCCATGTTCTATCTAGGCATTTCCTAGTCCACAAAAATGTTCTAAAGGAGAAAAATATGACAATCCAATATATTTTGGAGGATATTCCACTTGAGTATAAATTAACTGTCTTGTGTTGAAACTTCCTTTTATTCTTAATGAACAGATAGATTAAAAAGCACTCAATTTTTCACAGAGAGTTTGTGTTTCATCCTATTCTACTGGAGTTTCTGATTCATATGCCATTAATTCCCTTTCTTTTTTGCCATCCAAACAAATGCAAAACAAAGACTGGATTTATTTTACTTCTGTATTCTTATTTAATGTTTTTTTTAAATTCCTATACTAGTTTTTAAGTCCTTAAAACAGCCCCATGTAATATTTTCATGAGTGATTATAGGTTTTAACACTCATTATAATATTATTTTATCTAATTTTTAGTTCCAAAATTATGATTATTGTTCTATTTATAGGGTACTTACTTAATCTGTTTATAAGAAAAACAATATTCCAAAAAGACATTTCTATTTTAACTAGCACCCATGAAGCTTCCCACTATAACAAGTCAATAAAATATGACCACTATATCACAAAAATATATAGTCATATATAATTGAAACAGTCTTTCCATTCCTGCTGGCTTCTCCCCTGTCTCTAGTTTTAGTTTAATACCTGAAGCTCAGAGGAGAAAACAGTCTTTTGATCATTTCATAAGCCATAATCACTTGCGGAAGAACTGATCCCTGAACTCAGGTCTTAGCAGGTAAAGAGAAAAAGCCATTCTATTCATTTTATAAAGTGTAAAAAATATCATAAATTTATGCACTTTTTCCTTTTACTGCAATTTCATACATAATATGCTAGTAATTTCTGTGGGAAGGGTACACTTTATGGAGTGGAAGATTTTATTTTATTTTATTTTTTATTTTCCCATAATGTTCTTTCTATTACTAACCTCTGATGTTATTAAATCCCACTGTGGTATTTTTCCTGCAATAGAACCTATGAAAAGTACAATTCTGCAGAAATTTCATTAAAAACAGTCCGTGAACTGCTTCTGACTTATTCCTGCACAAACTGTATTCCTCTCCTCTTCCCTGCTCAGGACTCGCACCTGTGGTTGCATTTGAGGAAAGAAATGGGATTTGCCCTTTGCTAGGATGTAAGGAGGGCATTTCTTCTTTTCAAGAAGCTAAAAGTCTAAATCTATTTTACACAAGTTTGTACTAATACAGGTCACTAGTAAAAATGGTTTTAAAGTATTTTATGACTGTGGAAAGAAATCAACAACTTTTTAATTAAAAATAATAGACCTGTCTCATGATCATAATGTTATACACGAACTTAAGAAAAAGAACACGTGGTTACTATCTACTCACTTTTGTAAAAAGGATGAATTTAGTATAGAACATATTTGTACTTCTTTTAAAAGTACCTTCTTCACAAAAAGAACTTTGCAGATTATTTTTTAACTTATACAGGAAATATGCTTCCAAAATCAAAATATTTATCTTCCTCTAAATTACCCTTATGCTTTTCTATTATAACTAGGAGTTGAAGTTTTTATAAATCTAAATTAAGGATATGCAAATGTCCTGCTCAAGTTAAGTGATAATTTTCTTCCATGATATCCTTGATTATGATTTATTTTTGTGAGGACTCCCAATATCAAATTCTGCTTGGTTTCCCCACGGAACTAATTGTTTGCCAATCACCCAGGCTCTTGGGCACTCATATGCCACAGCTTATGGTGCAGGACCAGTTAGAGTTCTTGCCTTCCAAAAATTGTGCTCGTCCCATTCACTTATTGTTTTAATATTTTTTTACTTTGGGATGGATCTTTATTTATTTATTTTTATGTGGTGCTGAGTATCAAATTCAGTGCCTCACACATGCTAGGCAAGTGCTCTACCACTGAGCTACAACCCCAGCTCTCCCATTCACTTTTAAAGTCTCAAGTTTATAGAAATAGACAAACAGTAGTTGCCAGGAATGCTGAGAATGGTAGGAAATTCGGTCTAGTCCTAAAATGACCATGTAAGTATCCTCTAGAAAACAGTTTTGTAACTTATGTGATAGTGGTCACTTTAATCTATATTTGTGTCATACACACACATACACACACACACACATTTATACATGTATATAGATTTGAAATGCTGTTTTAACATTTAAGCATTAATTGAAGAGGATGTAAATTGCCTCCTTATTGTCAATTATTTTATTTCCTTGAAAAAAACATGCAGTCAAACAGGCCCTACTTTGTTCACAACTTCATGAGCTATGTAGATTCCAATAAGAGATGGTATAAATTAATTTTATTTGATTTTCAGTAAGCTCTTTCAAAAATAATACTAAATATGACTTCACCTTGAATCTGGCAGTGCAGAAAATGCCATCTAATTAAAAAATTAGGTAAGTATATAATAATAGTACACAGTTGATAATTGCAGGAAGTGAGGCTATTTGCCAATTTTAGAAGTCACTGAAATCAACATCATTTAAGTATGAAATCAGAACATATTTAAGAAAAGCAAAAGTGTTTCTACACTGATGTATTATTTTCTTGTTGTGACTATAACAAATTGCCAGAAACCTAATGGGTTAAAACAAATGTATTATAGTTATGGAGGTAAAAAGTTCAAAATGAGACTAAAGAGACCAAAAATCATAGAAAATTGGAGGGGGGATTAATCTAGGAAGTCTCTACCATAATGAATGCATTGCTATTCTTAGATCAGGTGTGGGCTGGTTATTATAGGACTGGGTTCTTTCTTTTATAACTATTCATAAAACTTTATTCATTCAAAAGCCTGATAATCCCTTTTGTCCACTACCACACACACCACCTTAAATCTTCTTGTGATTTTTTTTGCCCCCAACTTTATTGATAGTCAGTTTTCAACTAAAAATTGTATATATTTGTAAGGTGTACAACTTGATAATTTGATATATGTAGACATTGTAAAATATTAACCACAATCAAGCTAAGTAACATCTTAACTTCATATATTTACCTATGTGTTAAGAACACTTAAGATCTATCTTCTAAGTAAACTACAAGTATGTAATATTGTTGAATATAGTCACATTGTTTTATATTAGCTCTCTATAGCTTATCTTACCCACTGAAATGCTGTACTCCTTAGCCACCCTCTCCACATATTCTACTCCTCCCAATCCCTGTCACTCACCAATTCTACTCTCTAATTCTACAAATCTGACTTTTGTTTTTTCAATGCTGGGGATTGAATCTAGGATCTCGCAGATGCTAGGCAAATGTTGTACCACTAAGCTACATCCCAACCCTGAATTCGACATTTTTAGAATCCACATGTAAGTGAGATCATGCAATATGTGCCTTCCTGCATCTCATTTGACTTAGCAATATTGTCCCAGCTTATATTCCCACTAACAGTCTACAAGGGCTCCTTTTTCTCTGGCGTTCTCTCAAACTGTTGCTATCTTTCATTTTTCTGATAACAGCCATTCCATCAGGTGTAAGGTGGTATTTCTTTGGATTTGGGTAGCATTTCCTGATGATTAGTGAGACTAAATTTTCTTCAAACATCCGTCAGTCATTTGTATGTCTCATTTTGAGAAATGTGTGTTCAAATCCTTTGTCCAATTTGTAATATCTTTTCTTTTCTTATTTTTTTTGTTAGTTGCTCAAGACAATACAATGATCTTTACATATCATACATTTGATTCAAATGGGGTATGAATTCTCATTTTTCCACGTGTACAGATTTCAGGATCACATTGGTTTTACAGCCACGTATATTGCTAGTGTCTGTTGTATTCTGCCGCCCTCTCTATCCCCCCTCCCCTCCCCTCCCATCATCTCTCTCTACCCAACCTACTGTGACAGATTTCTCTCTCTCTTTTTTCCCTTCCCCCTCACACCATATATGTATTTTGTATAACAATGAGGGTCTCCTTCCGTCTTCCATGCAATTCCCCTTCTCCCTCCCATTCCCTCCCATCTCTCTTCCCTGTTTAGTGGTAATCTTCTTCTCATGCTCTTCCTCCCTACTCTGTTGAGTCACCCACCCCCTTATATCAGAGAAGACATTCAGCATTTGTTTTTTAGGGATTGGCTAACTTCACTTAGCATAATCTGCTCCAATGCCATCCATTTCCCTGCAAATGCCATGATCTTGTTATTTTTTAGTGCTGAGTGATATTGCACTGTGTGTAAATGCCACATTTTTTATCCATTCATCAACAATTTGAATATAGACTCATCTTTCCTCTCCTCTTACTCCCCTTCTTTTTCTTCTTTTATCCTTCTTCCTCTTCCTTGTTGTCTCCTCCTCCTCCTCCTCCTCCTCCTCCTCCTCCTCCTCCTTCTTCTTCTTCTTCTTCTGTTCTTCTGCCTTCTGCCACATGAAAATGAAGCTCAAAGAAACTTGCCACATGCTAGACCCTTGATCTCTGACTTCTCAAGGTGAAAATTGTGGGAAATAAGTGTCTATTTATTAGAAATTACTGAATCTCATGTGTTCTATTAAAATACCACAAAATAGATGAAAATAATTGACATTTCTTAGCTTAGTGCCTTCCCTATATTCTTTACTTTCCCTCCTTCCTCTTCTGTCTTTAAATATCCCTCTATGGCCCTCTATAAGGACACTTGTGATTACATTTTGTCCTACCCAGATAATCCAGGAAACCCTTCTGTTATAACTAGAAAGACCCCAAAGCCTCATTTGTTCAGAGGTGGGGATTTTAGGAAATAATTGGATTATGAACACTCACCTTGCTGATGACAGAATAGACATCTGGGAAGTGGAGCAGATATGGAGGAAGAAGGTCACTGGGAGCTACCTTGGAAGAATTCACCTTCACCATGGCCTCTTCATGTTCCTCTTGTTCTGTTTTCAGGCTGCCATAAGATGAGTAGCTTTCTTTCTTCATGATTATCCACCATGATGTTCTGCTTGACCAATGGAGCTGACTGGTCTGAAATGTCATAAACTATGAATCAAAAAAAAAAAGCCTTTCCTCCTCTATGTTGTTCTTATCAGGTATTTTGGGCATAGAGATGGAAGATTGACTAATACATCTTCCTTTCCCAAGATCCTTAACTTGATCAAATATTTGATAAATCTTTTTGCCTATAAAACAATATGCACTATTTCATTGATTAGAACCCAAATATTTGTTCAGTCTACTATAATTTTTTTGGGGGGTGGCTTCACAGAATGCTAAAATTCTTCAACCTACAATATCTTTAACAAATTATTTTAGGAACAGAGTTAGCACCGTCAAATTAAGTGCCCATCTAACCATATGTAGGAAACCATAGACTTCCTGTGGAGCACGAAGCAGAGATGCACATATGGCCATTTCCCACCCAGATTAGTCCATTCTCACACTTTAAACTCAGATTCTGATATCTAAATATAGGGAGCCATATGCCTTGCTGGATATGCTGTGAGCATGCTTAAAAATCTTATGTATCTCAAAGCATAAATATAATTCATTGCATTAAAAAATCTCTTTCTAGATTAAGTTAACTTTCAAAAAATAAGTATTTTGCTGTAAATTATCCCCTTGGCTGTGTATCTTGGCACTATTGTACTCTCATCTCTTTCTATGCATCACATTAAATATTTTGATCATTTCAATACATTCACCTTGTCTCTATAACTAGATTTAAAATTTTGTAAGGAATAGAATCTAATACTGCATTTCATATTTATTTTGTAGCTGAAATAGCCTGTATGCCTTCTTGAAGACAGAGCTTAGAGATTACTCCATTGGTCTGAGAGAGCCATCTCCTATATTAGATTTCAAAGCATATGGTTCAATAAGTACCATGTGAAATCTGCCTTCCCCCATTCCTGATATCCCCCTAAGTGTTCATGAACCTTTTGGGAAGATATTTGAGATCAGCATTGCCCAAGTATTTTTTGGAGAATAACAATTCATGCGAAGCAAGTATTTTATAATCCCAGACAACGTGTAAACAAAAGGACAATGCAATGGCTTTTTATGAAAAAAAAAACCACACAAAATGTAGTTAATGCACATTTTTATTTTGTTTTAATTTCAACATTATGATTATCCAAGAGTGATGATAGTCAATATAAACCAGTAAGTCTTATTAGCCCATGTATGTTCTGATGGGTCATTTGATCATACCATACCAATAAATATCATGAATAGCATTCCTTACTTTGATTTACTTTCAAGGGCCTTTAAAGTTCCTTATATTTCTATAAAATAATAATACATTAGATTTTAGTTGTTTTATATGTTTTTAAATATAGACATTACATGTGAAAGTAAATTTTTGATATTAGATCAGTTCTATTTCCAAGTACTTATTCACGTATCATTTATTTATTATAATTGTATAATCCAGGAATTCCAAAAATACGTTAAAATCTTTGTTATACTATTTTGATACTTCATGGAAATATTCTCCTAAAAACGAGGTCAAGCTGAGGTTTTCCTTTACCATTTTATTTTATAATTGGGGATGTTTTAAAAGCTGAATATACCAGAAAACTAAATGTTAATAAATGCTAGTAGTGAATGTATTTTTATTGCATGTTTCTTTAGACAATAATTGAGGAAAAAAGTCTTTGCTTAATTTTATTTTGTTAAGTCTAGAATATATGGAATTTGAAATAGGAAATAAGACAAGGAATAAGACTCAAATAAACTCATAAAAATTGAAATAAATTTAATATAAAACACTACTAGACACTCTACCCAAGTCTATAAAGATACTACTACAAAGGTGATAACAAACATGTTAAATGTGTCAGACAGTGAGGTATTATCAATGGTATGTGAAACTCAGCCTTCAGATACTTACAAGAACAGCTGTGCTAGGGTAATAAGTTCTGGTATGTTGAAATAGAAATTTTTGAATCCTAGAATTTCAAAGTCAGTAAAAGCCTGAAAGGATTCCTAGCTAATTCCATTACCAGTAGAAATGTGTCTTAATATCTCTGTCAACCATTCATCTTGTGTCTGATTAGAACATACTCTGTCTAAGCTTCCTACCTCAATATGTTGCTATTATAAGAAGTATCAAATGTTCTAGAAGTTTCCTTGAAATCTAACACTAATCTCCAACTCTTAATTTTATCTCTTATTTTCGTTTCACTTCTGAAGCTACAAAGTCTATTTAAACACTATTTGGAAATCAATAATAATTTAAATGCCTTAAAAATTATCAGGTCTCTTTTCAGTTATTTCTATTCAAATTATAATGTCCACTCGTTCATTTTTTTCACTCGGGTAGTTTAATATTTTATATCCCTTACCTCAGACACAGAAAGATCTGATAGAATTATTTACCTCACCCATTTTAAAATTAATCTTAACTTATTTTTAATTGAAGAAATTTTTCATATAAAAGTTCTTATATATTTAAGTGTACAGCTTGATAATTTGACTTGCAGGCATCATATAAACAAAGACTCAAGAATTATTTGCTTCATTCAAGAAAGTTCCTTCATAAAATCTTCTATTTGATACCACTCCTGAATGGTAACCACTATCTGCTTTCCTTCACCATGAATTAAAGATACAATGGTTTTGTACCTGTGAAAAATGGAGAACACTTCAGAATTTTAGGCAGTGTTTGGGATATGTACATAGGGGGGAAATTCCATATAAGTTATCAAAAAATAATTTAAAGAAAAAAGGTAAACACACAAAAATCACATATACAAATAGAAAAGAGATATCCATATACAAAATGAATTTCCTTAAAATACCTACATGGTGCCTGGCTTTGCTTTGCTTTTGGCACTAACCATTCCATGTCACCTTTCCTGTCTTTACAGTGACAGGTGCCTATCCCACTGTCTCTAAGCAGAGCCCTTGTTTTTTCATGATTGTATTGTATTATTGCATTTACTTGGTCACTAAACAGTGGAGATTTCACTCTATGCTTTGTACTTCCAAAGGGGAGTGCTTGTGGGTTGTTTTGTTTTGTTTTTAAATAGTTCAGTCAATGTATTTGGCCATGATGGTAAAATAAGGGTAAGGGAATTGTGTCTCTTCCTGAATGTTTACCTCAATAAATGTATATCCGACCTACTAAAACTCTAGTTGATTTTATTCCACAAATATCTCTCATATACACTGTCTTAAGTTCATTTCATGCATTGAAATTCCTTATTTGAATATGTAAGTCTCCTGGAAACCAGTACCCTTTCTGACTGCTGAAATTTCTCTGATAAATAAGTCAATTCTCTGTTTAAACCTTTTAATGGCAGCTTTCTGTTCAAATAATAAGAATATTATTATTAATCACAGTCCTAAGCTTCCGCACTCTGAGATGTCTGCTTCTTCTGAATGCACTAACTCTACTGTTTGTCCATCCCCAAATTACACCAAATTTCAGTCTTTCCTATCATGGGCCTTTCTACAAACTATTTCTCTTTTGCTCCTACTCCATCAGTTTAATGTTTATGCTTCATTCAGATAAGAACTTAGCTTACTAAGTCAAATATATTTTTAAAGCTTCTTTGTAGAAACTCTTCATTGTAACAAATTGTCACATTTGATATTTTAAACTTAAACACTTGATTAATTTCCATTTAAAGAAAGAGGTCTCTTAAGTGGTTAGTTTATAGCAAAAACCTGGCATAAGATGTGGCATGTACGAGGGTATTAGTAATATACATTGAATTAATTTGTTAACCTATTCATAACAAACAGGAGGAAAGATATAGTTGGTGGCTGTTGGTGGTTTCTGTTGAGTTGAAAAGTTTATGTAATAAGTTTATAACTAAGCTATTGATAAATTCATAATTTATGAGGTTTTGTTGCACCAAGAGTGTAGTTAAGACAAATTTTACTGTGTATTTCTGTTGCTTCATAAAGTTCATTATTGGATAGCATCAAGAAATTAACTTTCATTACATTTCTGCATTACTGGTGGGACTACAAATTGGTGCAATCACTCTGGAAAGCAGCGTAGTGATTCCTCAAAAAAAAAAATGAGGAATAAAACCACCATTTGAACTGGATATACCACATTTTCTTGTATATATCTAAAGGAGTTAAAATCAGCGTAATATAGTGATGCAGTAACATTGATTTATAGCAGCTCAACTCACAATAGCTAAGCTCTGGAACCCAACTACTAGATGATTTTCAACAGATGAATGGATGAAAAAATTCTTGTATATATACATCGTAGACTTTTACTCAGCCATAAAAAGAAATGACTATAAATTTTTCTGGTAACTGGGTGGATCTGGAGACTATCTGGCTAAGTGAAATAGGCCAATTTCCCAAAACCAAAAGTCAAATGTTCTCTCTGATATGTAGATACTAACACACAACAAAGGAGGAGGAAGAATTGAAGTTCACTGTATTAAACAAAGGGAAATGAAGGGAAGGGGAATGGGGGTAAGAATAGGAAAGATAGTGGAAAGAATTCAACATAATTTCCTATGTTCATATATGAGTATACCCCAGTGAATCTCATATCATATACAACTACAAGAATGGAATATTAATTACAATAAAATACACACCATCTATATATGTCAAAATATACTCTGTTGTCATGTATATATAAAACAACAAAAGTAAATAAGTAAAAAATACTAAAAAATATTAACTTTCACCAACTATGTATATTTAAAATATTTTATTTTTTACTATTCTAAATAATATCAAGGTTTTATATTCCATAACATATACTATTACCTGAAGTAAAATGATACATTCAATAAGTGAATAGGATCAACAAAATAAGAGTTTTAAAAAATAATATACAATGAAAATGGATAAATATACAAAACCAAAATTGTACTGTATAAACTAATTCATATGAGACCATCAAACTATACTCAAAGATTTATTTTTTAAAGAAGATCATTCATGCCAACTTCCTGGAAAATAATGTCCAATCTACTTATATTTACAGACTACACAAATGTTATATACAATTGTAAACAAGTGCTAATATGGACAGATAGAAAATAATTTTTAAGGATTGAAAAAAAAATCTTCACTAAGAGTAGTAGAGTGATATTATACCTAGGTAAGAAGCTACCCTACAGGGACAGAGTAACTTGTGTAGAGTAAGAGAAGAAAGAGATATCTTAAATCATTTATTTCTCCCTTACATTCCTCAGCCTCCTTCCTTTACTCTCCATTCTGAGAACATTCTCTCTTTAAAAACAAAACAAAACAAATAACTGTTTCACAGAGACAAGAAAATCCAGAAGTCAACTATATATATAACATGTGACTATATTTCAAAGAAACAGGGAAATAAAATATTAAACTATAACTTCAAGCAGTTTTCTTATCAAATCTCTAAGTATACCAGCCCTTCAAACAAACAAAAAAATGAAACTGGTTAATAGGATTCTCGAAAAATTCTAGTTACTGAAAATAAAGAACAGACAACAAGGGATTTGAAGGCAGGGAAACAGAACTTCTGAGTATAAGAGTACATAATGTTCTCATTTTTCTTGCTATATGGAAGGTTCTACTATTTAGAGATGTTCATATTACTTTGCCATGTTTGGGTATGGAAGAAGTGAAGAAGTGGTAATGTAGCTTATAGTGTAGGACACTAAGTTGGATGGTTTAATTTTTTGTGTCAAACCAACTAGGTTTGATGATGCCCATATAGAGGGCAAAATATTATTTCTGAGTGTGTCTATGAGGGTGTTTCCAAAAAGAGATCAGCATTGAAATCACCAGAGTGAGTGAAAAGTATGTACCTTCACATATGTGGCAGACATAATGTAACTTGTTAAAGGCAGAATGAAGAGAAAAGATGGAGAAAGGACAAATTGTCTCCCACTTCTCCAACTAAGACAATCCGTCTTCTCTTGCCTGCAGACATTGGAGTTCCTGGTTCTTGAACCTTTAGACCCAGGCTATCCTCTTCATGCAGCCGCTTCTTGAGATCTCGGTCTACTACCCGGAGTTACACCATTGGTTTTTCAGGTGCTCAAGTCTTCTGATGTAGACTGAATTACACCCCCAGATTTCTTGGGTCTAGAACTTGTATACAGAATATTGTAGAACTTTTTGACCTCCATAACAAATAACCTCTAATATATCTAACATGTCCTATTGGTCTTTTTTATCCCTAAAACCCTAATGAAAATGAGAATTTTTTAAAAAATCAACCTATTTGTTGCAGTGATGACTTTGGTCTTTATATTTAATGCAAAATCTCTGTTCTGCAAGAATTTAGTCTTGCACAAAAACTAAATATGTACAGCAAATGTACAACAAAGAAATACAAATATTTCACAAGATCTACTTATGCAAATAAATAAGAATTCAAGGAGTGTAATGACACAAGTTCATGTGTAGAACATAAACATTTTGCTTAATGTTTCAGGCTTGTGCCACTCAAGTTTTTGATAGGGATTCCCTGCCATTTGAGATTTGTCTTAATTTTTTCTTTATGAAATATTATCTTCTAATGTTGCCCACAATATTTTTCAAAATTCCAAGAAAGTTTCATTGTCTTCTGTGAAGTATTTGATCTCATTCGAGATTTACCATTATAGCTACTTGCACGTCTCCTGTCTTTGCTGAAAAATCCACATAGGCACGTGTCACTAGGATAGGAAAGGTAGACTCCCAGTGTTGAGGAGACATTTGAGACATGAATGTACAAAAAGAAAGTGATTATTTGTGTCTAAAGTTATGTTAAGAGTAAAAAGCTTTGAGAAAATGTGCTATGACATTAAAGTGTTGATTATGCTTGTGTATTTTAACATATTTGGAACCAACACTGAAGAAATACCAAATGGTTCTTTTATGTTTTATGGACATAAAATGATAGCAATGTTTAAAGTCAGCTTCGTATTTTAATCTGTCTCAGTTCTGTTTTTAGACACTTTTCAGAAACATCAAACCAAAGATGGAACTCAGTCCCTGTTCCATGACATTCACTGAGATGCATGAGTCATGGCCCTGACAAGAAAAAAATCTATTCGGAAGTGTTTAATTGGAAAGAAGATAATCTGATGCATAGAAAAGATGCCAACATAATCCAGGAAACGAGCTAAGGAAGTCATCACAATCTATCACCAGTAGATGTAAAGAGGAAAGCAGAAGAGATAATGCCACTATTGCCCTGTGGTGAAAGGGAATATTAATGTACTATTTTTCTCACTGAGATTAATTATGCCATCCCTTACAATCATCCATACTTACCATGCCTATCACATACACACAAAAAAGAGGTATATACTGTGAGTTTACTTTCAAATAAGTAAATTATTCCTTCATTATATCTGATGTTTTAAATGAAACCAAATGGAGAAGAGCTGAAGAGCTGGGCTTAACAGACAAAGAGGCACACAAAAAAGATATTCATGTAGAATAGAGCAAAAATTAGCTGGATACAGGCTTTAATTTTTGTATTGTTAATTTAAGAATACAAATGATTTAACAAAATTATGTACCTGTGGTACAAAATTGCTAATTAGTTTGGACCAGCAAAGTTTAATTTTACCTCTTGTTAAAGCTGTTTAGTTTTTGGAGATAAGTAAGCAAAGCAACCCTTTTCTAGTTCAAAGAAGGTTGCAGAGTAGTAAGTAATAGTATCAAACTTTTTTCTAGTCCATAAGTACATTAGTGAAAACAGCAAAAACAGAGTATATCAATTAGCAAGAGGATAGTGAACAAAAGGTGGTTTTAGTAAATGGCAAGTTTTGTGTGTTGTAGGGGCATCATATTAGTGTCTTTATGATGTTAGTTTGCAGAATGGGAACTATTTGAACAAGTTGATTCAATGACTTTTAATGCTCAAAAACAATAGAATTTTTTTTTTCACTTCTCTGTGTAAAGTGGTTTTTCCTCTTCCAGGGTACATTGTCTCCATGGTTCAGAGAACTGGTTTTCGAATCTTGTGGTTTCCTCTCTCTTTGGGCTCCTTTTTGTTCCCGTCTGCAATTGGCCTATGAAGGAAAATGTGTGCTTTCTAGTGGCAATTCTAAACACATCAGTGAGAAAAAGTTCTTCTGCTGGGTGTAGTTCCACTACCACCTTGCATTAGTGTCCCCCAAAATGTATATTTCGTCAAAGCTTTTACACCACATTAGCACGTATGACCTGAATTCACATTCCATTGACTACAACTCAGTCATGGAGTCAAATCTAACTGCAAATGAGCCTGGGAAATATAGGCTAGCTACATGCCCAAGCAGAAAAGAAAATGGATTTTTAGTGAATAATCTTTCTCAAAGTATATTTGCAATTATATTTTAGGATTAGTGTGCTCTGGAGTTAAATTCTACGATAAAAATGGTAATCTCATTGCTGTGTGCAATGATTTTTAAATGAACATGTTTAATCAGTAAAATTGGATTCAAGTAACATGTCTTGCCTGTAAATTAAGGTAATCCCACAGGGATAAAGTTTTTCCATGTTTTATTTTCAAACATAATATTTGTATGTAATGGAGTTAAAAGCTATAATTGCAAAAGAAAAAAAAGTAAGTTTCTTTTGATTTCTTTAGATTATTTGTTTTTATTCACTTATTTATTGTTCCTAGAAAGTTTATTATAATAAAAAAAATCTTTTTGAAAGCCATTAAAAGCAATACACAGTCCATTGAAATGCTATGATTTCTTCTACTTAAGCAATATTACTTTGTAGGTAAGTGGTTTCTGGATTGACAATTTTTATTAGGAAGATTAGACAGTTTATTTATATAAAGTTTTCCAGATGCTAACATATTTTATAGTTTTTAATTGTACTGGCTTTAGGGAAAAACTTAAGCTTTGTAAGTTGCAAAACCGTATATATTAATTTAAATTTTAATTCTTAATGTAAAAAACTGAATATATATTGTATTCCACATGATGTTTTGATAAATCTATATATTATGGAATGCCAAATCACTATAACTAGCATAAATATCACCTCCAACATTTATCATTTGTGTGTGCTAAAAATAAAACACTCTCTTAACAATTTTCAAGGGCACAATACATTGTTATTAACTTTAGCCCCCATATTTTTCAGGAGACCTTCTAAACTTGATCCTTCTCTCTGATTGAAATTTTGTATCATCTTCTCCATTCCCCCTACCCCAGCTCTTGTAACCACATTTCCACTCTCAGCTTCTTTCGGTTCTAAGTTTTCAGATGGTGCATGTCACTGAATTTGTGCAGTATTTGTCCTACTGCACACAGCTTATTTCACTTATCACCATGTTCTATGAGTTGATCCAGGTGGTCATAAACAAGAGATTTTCTTTAAGACCAAATGGTATTCCATTGTGAATACAAAGTGTATTTTCATTATCCTTTCATTAGTGGAGGCACACTTAAATCAAATTCATGTCATTCATTACTGTTGTGAATTACGAAGCTGTTTCTCACAATCTTGCTAATTTACATTCCCACAACAGTGTTTAAGAGTTCCCCTTTCCACGTAATTTCCAACACTTGTTGTCTCTAACCGTTTGATAATAGCCATGCTAACAGGTGTGAGGTTCTGTCTCATTTTAGTTTTAATTTGTATTTCACTGATGATCATTGATATTGCCCATTTTTCATACACTTTCTGGACTTTTTCATGTTTTCTTTTGAAAAACGTATTTTCAGGTCTTTTTGCTCAAATTTTAATTGGGCTTTTACTTTTTCTGCTATTGAGTTGAGTTCCTTATGTATTTTGGTTATTAACCCCTTAAGTAACATTCCCCATGCTCTCCTAAATGTCATTGTGCAACATGTTGCACAATGTAGTTCAATAACTTGTTTTTTCTCTGCCCCACACCAAGTCTACATTTCAGCACAATTGAATAATACTGTCAGTTGTCTATTTATTACATTCCACTTCTTTTCAAAAATAGAACAGATATCACTACCCAAATGTTGCAAATGACATCATTTAGATCCAGCGAGAAGTAACTTGTCTGAGATCTCATGATTTTTAAAAGTGAAGATGAGATATAACCTCCCAAGTGAGTATCGGCTCCCCTCCAATCTCCATATTAAATCGACTGGGATACTTTTCATCTTTTCGTATGTAATTAATACTGTGTTATAAAATGAGCTGTTACTGCGATTCAGTAGAAAGTAATTACATTTCACTGTTTAGGTTTCCATGTTTAATTTAAACTATTTTCAATTCTTACGTTTAAATAAATTATGCTTTAAGCCATGTAGACTTACCTCCATTTTATAATAAGACTGTATTTCTTCCTTGCAGGTAGCCTCTTAAAAAATTTCTTTTTTGTTCATAGTGGAGAGATTTCTTTGTAGGTAATTTTAAACAATGAAGAAACAGTGCCATCTTCTGTCTATGTTTTATTCAACAATTGGGAATAAAGAAAGATTGGGTTAATGTAAATCAGCTGAAAGAAGAAAACACTTTGGAGATTTTATGATCTTGGCATAATGTGCTACAACTTTGAACACTTGCAAAGAGGCTAATTATTTGAAAGGCCTCTTGGGGCAAAAACATGTTTAAATAGTTTCGTATGATTAATTATCAAAAATCTTTGAATATCCAAATAATAGAGAGAAGAGGAAGGAGGCAAGTAACAGTGACAGAAACAGGTGGCAAGTGTTTGTAACAATTTGGTATTAACAGTGCTGACATACATGCACAGACACAGGTTGCGTTTAATGCCATTAGTTAACCATTTCTATCTTTACAAGATAGATATACTTCATGAATGGAAAATTTCTATTTACCTATTTGTCAGAGGAAAGATGGAAAAATGGTGACAGGCTTTTTAGTGAACTTTTAAATTTGCAACATTAGCAGACACTTTCAGCTTTGTGAGACTCATAGACTTCAAACTCAAGAGTAGTAACTAGAATGAAAAATATTTTATGTTTACCATTTAGCTAAGAAAATGATTATCATTTTAAGCAATGATTATTACTGCTTAAAATTCATGATAATCAGAAAAAATACATTATCAGGTTCAACACAAAATACATACACTGTTGTCCTTCTCAAAAGAGAAAAACAAAAATAATAATGACAACAAAATAATCTATGAAAAAGAGTTTGCATAGCAGGAGGACATTGGAGTTGTTTGAATTTTTCTTGTTCCATTTACCTAGAAGAGTTGTTTTAGGACTAGATTAGACTATGGAGGAAATCATGCTCAAGAACTTGACCAGAAATTTTACTGATAAAGAAGCAGAAACTATCAAAGATATATCAATGAAAATTAGTCCATTGAATATAATATATAAACTGAGAGGTCAAATTAAAGGCGTTTTCATTTCATGACTCAAAATGCTACACTTTGGTGAGATTCCATGCTATATGCTCTCATGTTTTTAATATTCAGAGACAGATCAATTACTTGACAAAGAAAATATGTGTGGTGGAATCAGAGAGCCAGAAAGTCATCAGCATCTTTACTACCTCTGAGGGAAAGTAGCCCCTAGCTTTTTTAAAAATGTATTTTATTGGTTCTTCTTAATTATGAAAGTAGAATCCATTTTGATAAAATTATGCAAGCATTAGGATATGTCTTATTCCAATTTGGACCCCATTCATGTGGGTGGGAACAATGGTGGGGTTCACTTAAGTATATTTATACGGGTACATAGGAAAATTATGTTAAATTCATTCTATTATTTTTCCTATTCCTAATCCCCATTTCTCCCTTTTATTCCTCATTTGTCCACTCTACCATACTTCTCTTCTCCCTGCCCCCATTTTAGTATATATATATCAGCAAAAACACTTGACCTTTGATATTTTGGGATTGGCTTATTTCGCTTAGCATGAGAGTCTCCAGATCCATCTATTCACAAGCAAATGTCATAAAATCATACTTATTTTATGGATGAGTAGTATCCCATTATGTATATATACCACATTTTCTTCATCCATTCATCTGTTTATGGGCATCTAGGTTGGTTCCATGGCTCATGGGAATTGTTTTGCTATAAATATTGATGTGGCTATGTCACTGTAATATGCTGATTTTAAAATCAGCCCTGCCGCAGTCCGGCTGTAGCAAAATAACCTGGGTTGAGGAAAAATTTGTGTACAGTGATACAGCAGGAGTGGGAGCCCTTTATTGTAGCACAGGAGGGGTATATATACATTCCACACAGCTTATCTTAATTAACATAAACTAGATTCAGCAGTCAACCAATAAGGAATCTCCACACTTAATGACTTGCTGGCATTACTTTACAAACCACTCCCTCTGGCAAAATGCCGCGCGCCATCCTGACTTGTTTACAAACCCTAACACAGCCCCTTGTTTTTTTGCTTAGCATTTAGTTCTTTTGTATAAATCTATTTCTTTTTTAATATCTTTATTTTGTTTATTTATTTTTATGTGGTGCTGAGGATCGAACCCAGTGCCTCACATGTGTGAGGCAAGTGCCATGCCACTGAGCAACAACCCCAGCCCTATAAATCTATTTCTTAATGACTCAATTTAACAGTTTAAAATAATTTTGTTACTCAGTCCCTTGTAAGTTAATTTCTATTCTTGTGAAGTACCTCCCAAACGTTCCCCAAATACTTAAATATATTTTAATCCATTTAAATACTTTAGTTTTATGAAGTTAACACAATCCATGCTGCACAGAGAAAGTTAGAGTTTCAGGAAATGAATGAGGCAACTGCAACCCATGACTCCTGGAATGTGGGATGTCTGAGGTCTGAATCATCGTTACTGGGGTTTTAGGCAAGAATCTTCCATCCAGTTCTGAGGACTCCATGTGAGGGTCCTCTGACTTCTCATAATGTGAGTTAATCTTACAATATTCATGTATGTTTATATTATCTCAGGGTATTATCTATTGAGTGGAAGATGCAAAAAACACTATAAAAATTCTAAATTTTATATTTATTTAGTGTAAACTCAAAAAGCTTTTAACTGTGAATTCGTTAAAATTTGGGTGAGTTGAAATTACTTGCCTGATTCCTTAGTATTAGCATTTTTCATGTTATCTGATAGTAGTGCATGCAGTACTAACATGTAAAGCAATTCCATTGTTCTGAAAATGTATCTGTACATAATCATGTATAAATACACACCTTTAAATATAAATGAACATAGACTGTTTTTTATTGTATATGATTAAAATTTACATACTTCCTCAATTTTAAGTGAAAACATTTTCTAAGTATATTTTCTAAGTATGTATTAGTGCAGATATAAATTACTGTGAACAGTTTAAGTGGGTTTTTTTTTTTTTAATTCCTCATGAAATTCACTACTGCTATAATTCTTTAAAGGCAGAGAGTCAGGAACCTAAAAGTCAAGGTGAGCTCTTTCTGCTGACAGCTGTTAGGTCTTTAATCTTTGAAGCACCAACATGTATCAGTTAACTTTTCTGATGTCTGCATTTCATGACCTCCATTTCCCTGAACCACCACACCTCATCTAAGGGCACTCGCCAACCTTCTGCAGAAATCAATAGCTTATACTTTCCTTTAATTCCAGTGTACTTAATAGCCAATGCACTCTATTTAGGAAAAAAATGGAGCACTAATTCTCTTACACTCTCTTAATTGATTTTTCATAATTAAATTACTCTATAGAGTTTTGATATTTAATTTAGTAGAGAAACATGTTGGTTCATAGAGACTCACTAATATCCAAATTCAGCACATCCCCATTCTTATTTCTGGCTTTCTTCTATATTTCAATCTAATCAGTTAGCTATAGATAATTTAGGTTATGGATTTTTATGTTCATGGTTCATCAGTATATATATTTTTTCCTGTATAGGAGCAGAGAATTAAAACATTATTCTATTTGTATAAAAGGGAGAGACTGTCATATAAATTTTAATAATCACAAACCTTTCAAGATAGAAAGGAAACATGATTTGCTCTTTCAAAAGCTTGAGTAGACAAAGAGAACATAACTTGTGCTTTCCTCCTGTTGCTAAAGAGTTTTAAGTACATGAATAACATAGTAAATGATGAGAAATTTGGTTTTAAAGTGGTACATAAAAGATTGTGCATAGTAAGACTAGGAGATTGGCAATTAGGTATCTGTAATCATATGTGCACCAAACTATTAAAGTAAAATTTGTGCTCAAACTTATCACTATGAAATTTTATTAGCAAAGTATTGTCAAACATTGACAATTTCAATTGAGCCAAGTAAAGCAATGAAAGGAAAGTGATTCTTTACTTAACATACTTTGGCTTATATGAGTATATTTTAAAAAATGGAGCCTAAATTAATATAATGAAACATAATGATAATTTATAGGTAACCAGAGTAATCTTTTGTAAAGGAATACTTGAGGGGAGCTCAGATGTTGGTATAGGATGGGGGCTTTATCCTGAATACTCAGAGATCATCAGCTGCTGAAGAGTGTTTGTGGATTTCATGCCTAGAAGCTGAGGTATGGCCATGGCTCTTTCAGTTCTGTGATGGTTTCAATCCATCTACACTGGTGGGGCAATAAGTAAAAAATTACATATCTCCAGGAAAATATCATAAGACTAGAATGAATGTGTTATAGTTTTATTAACATAACATTGAAATATAAATGAAAAGACTAGTTCTAGATTTCTAAAAATATTACAGCTCGCCAATTCAACAGTCATGTTTGGCAGAAAATATTTGGTAGTATGGCACTGACTAATGCATTCTGAGTATTTTTCTACTTGGGGAAAAATAAAGTGGGGGTAGGCTATAGATTTAGTGTGGTTACTTTTTGGCATTCCTTCTTTGAATTCAAAGAATGTATTTGAAGGAACATGATTCAATTAAAATATAGAAATATTTTCTCTACAGTGACTTAAAAATGATAGCTATATTAACTGGAATTTTAAAATATTTGGGATAAGAATAATAATATTTCAATAAAGAGCAGTAAGAATAATCACAGAAAAGAATAATTCATAAGAGGAACACAATGTTTCAAGTTATGATGGATAAGTTTATGAAAATAAGCATTTAGGTTTTCAAAAGATTCTCAATGATTTGGAGTTTTCTAGGCAGTGTGAAAAATTATGAATAATTTTTGTATGTCTTGTTCAATAACAACTGAGACATCATTTTCATTGTGTTACTTTGTGACCTGGAGACATGACTTTATCACATTTTTCAATTAAAAAAAATAACATTGGTATAGAGTGGGTTCTACAAATGTGAATTTGTAGAAAATTAAAATACTGTAAGTATTTATTATACAATAATTGATGATACATTTATTAATTTGCATAGAACTACTCTCTCTGTGTGTGTGAAGAGGGAGATTTCCCACGAGGATTTGATTCTCCATGTAATTGGTTATTTTTATATTTATGAGATATGTGCAGAGCATGTGAATGTTACATGCAAATAAAGCCTTTGGTTATCATGTGCTTATCATTCCCAGGGCTATACTTTGACCATAGACTCCATTCATTTTTATATCTACAGTAGAGATGATTTCTCATAGAACCACATATGTATTTGGGTGGATGGAGTTTGTGGAGGCATTTTCAGATGCCTGTCAATCATTCATTCTCACACTGCCAAAAGTCCAGCAGATCAGTTTGATGCACAGGTGGGAAAAAGAGTAGAAAATGAGTAAGAGAAGGAAAAGAGTTACTAAGTTCAAAGGAAAAGTCCCAAAATAGACTTTAAGACATTCTAAGTAATAATCTACCTTGAAATTTGAGTAACTGTGTTTGTGTTAAATACCTGAAAGAACTCACACTTGTGTTTAATATTTCAGAGAATAATTATGAAATACAATAAACAGATAATTATAAAACATTTGAAAACTTAAAGTTCTATGTAAATTAACAAGTGTATAATCAATTATTGTACAATAAATACTTATAGTATTTTAATTTTCTACAAATTCACATTTCCATTGATTCTGCCATTAATTATGTGGTTAACAATACAAGGGCTTTAGTTTTGGGTTATACATTCACTCATTAAAGAAGCGTAACTAAAAACAAAAGGCAATTGCTGATTCTTGTAGCACAGGTGTTTACTTCAGATGGAATTAGGGGTAAGATAATATTACCCTGGGTCTACCATCATTTGTCCATTTGGCTTATCTGTGAGTGTCTCTTATATGAGCCTATGAGTTCTTGTTACAGATAAGCTTTGAGCCTGACCTAGGAGGATGACTTCTGGAAATCATAACTGTGTCTGCTCAACAGCTAACAGTCCCAACAAAGACAGTGTTACCTAGCATTCCAATCAGGAAGGTTCACAAGATCATTTGGAGTTTCTGATCCTTGTGTCCATTTTTTTTTAAACAAAATACTTGGAAATCAACCTAACAAAAGAGGTAAAAGACTTCTACAGTGAAAACTACAGAACATTAAAGAAAGAAATCAAAGAAGACCTTAGAAGATGGAAAGATCTCCCTTTTTCTTGGATAGGCAGAATTAATATTGTCAAAATGACCATAAAACCAAAAGCATTATACAGATTTAATGCAATTCAATCAAAATCCCAATAACATTTCTCACAGAAATAGAAAAATCAGTCATGAAATTCATATAGAAAATTAAGAGACCCAGAATATCTAAAACAATCCTTAGCAAGAAGAATAAAGCAGGTGGCATCACTATACCAGACCTTGAATTATACAACAGAGCAACAGTAACAAAAACAGCACGGTAGTGGTATGAAAACGGACTGGTAGATCAATGGTATAGAATAGAGGACACAGAGACTAACCCACATAATTACAGTTATATTAGACAAAGGCACCAGAAACATACAATGGAATAAAACATAGACTCTTCAACAAATGGTGTTGGGAAAACTGTAAATCCATATGCATCAAAATGAATTTAAACCCTTTGTGCCCATTTGTAAACCAATCTCCTCTGAGGGGATGCAATATGATCATGGCCTGTCCTGTCTTAATTCTTAATCAATGTTGTTGTCAAGTAGAACAAACTATGAAGAATGACCATCCCAGCAAAACCATAGGTGAGAGATACTCCAAAGAACCAGTAAAGGAAGAGTGAGCCATCTACAGCTGAGGTTTAAATTGCTGAAAACAAGGAAATGAATACCATATTGTGTTACTGTGTTGAATCAGAAGGAAGTTATTGGAAATTTGATTTTAGAGGGAAAAATGCTAACAGTTTGACACTTATTATAAAGTACTAAGAATCCAGAGAAAAGGGTAAAGGAAAGGAGACAGGGAAGGAGTTCAGGTACAGGAAGACACAAATGTCATCTATATTGATTTATCAGTCCTAATGGATATCTATTGATTCACTATTAATCTTTGTTAATAAGAGATACTATAAAATCTAATCTAGTGCCTCCAATTCAGGCAATTCCACTGTCCAAGTCATGTGCTGTGTTTCTTACCAAATTCCTTTCCCATGTAGGATGTAAAATGGAACAAGACAGGTCAAGAAATACAGACATGCCAATGTCAAGTTACATTCTTTATATTTTTCCAAAATATTTTTTATACCTTCGTATGATATAATTAAAACAAGATGTACTTTTCCAGTGTCCAGCTTCATTGAAAATGTAATCCAATAAAAATAAGAAATAATTGCTTTAAAAGTCATTCTTCTTGCTTTATTAGGTGTGGTAGTAGATAGAACTAGTCTTTTAGACAAACATGTTTTGCTCAGTCTTTTTCAAGCACAGTTTTGTGTTCACTTCTACAGTGATGAAATTATTATATACCTCAAGGCAGTTCAACTTTAATCAAAGGAGTAGGAGTAAACTAAGCAAGAAACTGCAGTAAATCTTAAATACATGTTGGTTGTTATACCATGTTCATTCATCTGCTCAGTGCACTAACTACTTATTTTCCTGTATTCTCCAAATTTGTTCTTTTAAGTAAACTAAATTATAATAATTTTATTCCCATTTCTTTTCTAAGTTTTCTGATAACTTTGGAGGAAATGAAATGCTTATTGATGCCATTATAAGGAGAGAGCTATATATTTTAAATGAAAGTAATTATTGAAGTTCAAAAGAAATAGTTCACCTATTTCCCTTTGTTTGTTGTCTAGTTACTGGATATTCTGAGTTATGTTAGCCTACCCATAAAAGTTGCATTTGTTAATAAGAGAAAATTTATTTTTAGCAGTCAAGTTGTTAATTTTTCTTGAAATTCTGGGGTTTTTCTAGAAAAAGAAACAATGTTTAACATTAGGGCTGGGTGGCACCACAGTTGTTATTTGAATGTACTCTCAAAAATAGCCTCAAACATTGACAAATCATCTAAATAATTTTAGTGAGATATGCTTTGAAGAATGAATGGATGGGGGCTGGGGCTGTGGCTCAGTGGTAGTGCACTTGCCTGGCATGTGTGAGGCACTGGGTTTGATTCTCACCACCATATATAAATAAATAAAATAAAGGTCTATCAACAACTAAAACATTAAAAAGAAAGAAATAAAGTAAAAAGAATGAAAGGGTGTATGATTAACACATTGAAGGAAGCATCTGTCTTGAGAGCCAGGGTTTTCTGAGCTGCTCCCACAAGATATTTTGACCCCTGAGCAGATGGCAGCTATGGTGGTCCTTTCCCTTCAGACCCCCCCTCTACCTTGGTCCAGTTGTAACCATTCTTATCTGATGAACTCCATGCAGCTGGGCTGCCCCACCTCAAGATCATGCAGGATAGACAATGATGGACTTTATATGGGGATTGGCAGTTTTTAAGCTCTTGCAAACTTTACCTAAGGAGATGCATAATCCTTTGGTTTGATTTTAAACTTTGGTTTTGATTTTAAACTGAGTCACTGATGGTCAAAGCAAGTTATTGAATCAGCATTATGTCTAGTGTCTTTACAGAATAAGCATATAAATTTCAGTGTCTGTGCTTTGTGTATGTTAGATGGGTATAATCCATACTGTTGTTAAATCTACAATTCTAACTATCTAACCTTCTGGTAATTCTCCAGAAGACGCATTTGACTACTGTCTTCCTGAGCTAATTGGTCACACAGAAATGATTCATTTTGACTTGATTTTTAAGGATTTGGACATTTTATTTTTTTTTAAATTTGGTGTGATTTAGTAAGCAGAAAATACTCTTTAACTGTGACTTAATATTTAGTCTATCTTACTACATATAAATTAAGGTATGTGGAGATGATTTCAACAAGTTTCAATAAAAATGTTATAATAGGGAATTGTTTGGGATTATGTAAATGTGAATGGGTTTAGTATTAAAGACGGTGTTTGTGTCCTATGAATAAAAAAATAGGCTACAAATATGACTAAGATGAAAAAGAATTTATGTCAACATGCTATTGATTATGTAATATGACAAGCTTAAATGAGTTAACAGCATCTGATCTTACTTGATAGGTCCTCATCACCACCATCATTATAATTATCAGAAACAACACTAGGAGATCACAGTTAATATTCCTTTACTAAATACATATACAGCTGCATTTCTTTTAATATTATTTGTGACTGTTTGACTCATGCCTAATGAATCCCTTTTTAAACATAAGAAAGATGAATCAGAGAGATTAAGTAGCTCTTCACAAGACACTTTAGAAAATGGTAAGACCTGGGATTTGGTCTCTGTGTTCTAGATTTCTCATTACAACCTTGCATTCCACAACTCCTCTTAGGTATTCTTTTGTTGATGACTTCATTAACACTGCTATTTTCCTTACATAGACAGTCTTCACAGAAATTCTCTAATTCCCCATTTCCTCACCATACAATTTTTCTCATTTTTTTTGTGAAATGTAGTTTCTGAATTCCTCATTCTGTCTACTTAGCTGAAACTTATAGCAGATTCTTGGCACATAAGTTTTACTTTATTTTTTTCAGACTGTTTTTCTTGCCACATCATAAATGTTTTTTATTCCTTACCTAATGCAAATCTTCTTCACTCAAATCCAACATGTTGGAAAATTTAGAAATGAAATATTGCCTGACACTTTTGAGATATTACAGTGATTTAAATTTGCCCTAAAAAGAACCCATTCTCTAAGGACTTCATCACTCAGATCCTGTTACTAAAATATATGAACTGGAAAAGAGGCCAAATCAGGGAAAACCTGGCTCAAGATGCGTAAAGGTAAAACCTTGTTAGAGGATTTACAACCCAATTACACCAGGTCTAAGACTCCACACAAATTATTGATGCTATTCATATTATTTTAGTATACCAGAAATTAACTCTATTTAGGAATGGAATTATTAACTAGACCTTGAAAGAACAATTGTGCAGCTTTGTTGTAATATGAATTAATTCATTTAAAAAACTACTTCCTAAAATTGGTTATAATTACCATATCTTGTCACAGTTAACTTTCTGTTTTTAATTCATATATAAAATCACATTTTAAAACAAATACAAGGGTTTTAATGTTAATGCTTTTTGAAAGTGAAGATGGCATGAATTTTTATTTTTATTTTTTAATAAAATAAAAAAAAATGAAAAAATGAAATTTTTCTCTGAAAAAAATGAAATTCAATAGACTATTCTTGTAAAAGTTAATATTATTTTACTGAATTGAATAATACATGATGAAGCTCTCAAATTATGCTACTTTACTACAGTCATGAACCAATTTACATTTTATTTGATATTCTGACTAAAATCTATCCAAGGGGTATAAGTTGACATCGTTTTATGTGTCAACTTGAATGGATCATGATGTGCCAAGATAATTGGTTAAACATCTATCTGGTTGTGTTTTGGGAGAAGTTTAAAATTTAAATGAATAAACTGAATAGAGTAGTTATTCCCCAATGTGGCTTGGCCTCATCTCATCAGTTTAAAGCTGAAACAGAACCAAAATGGCTGAAAAAGAAAGCATTCCCGATTCCTGATTGCCTTACAGCTGGGAATTCAAATGTTCAACTTCCTGGATTTGAGACTGAATCTTGAGTCAGGAACTACATTGTTAGTTCTCCTGCTCTTTAGGTCTTCAGACATAAACTAAAACTGAACCTTCATCTCGCCTGACCCCCTAAAAGTTGATTGCCCCTGTAGACATTGGGACTCACTCTCTTCTATAATCACATGAACCAATATCCTAAATAAATATCTTGCATTCATATAATTACTTTTGTTTCTTTGAAGAACCCTGAGTATGAGTTAGGGAATAAAATGAAAGAAAGATGAAGAAAAGTTTTTAACCTTCCCTTAATTTTGGTAATGACAAATAATATTTTTCATTGGATAATTAAGTTTCCTTTGCATTTGGATTAGTACTTCCCAGGTTAGCAAAATCACAGGGGGTGGGTAGAAGAGTTAATGAGGGAGGATAGTTAAATCTTTTAAGAATTTGTGTAGACATGTCTCCTGAGAAATTAAAGCGTGTTATATATGGAAATGCTTGGCTTCTAATTGGAACTGCTTCATGGTTATTAAATAAAACTGGATAAAGGATCTGATACTCCAGTTTCTATCCTCAGTCAACTTTTGACTCACCATACAGATTTTGGTATTTCGCCCCCCAAAAATAAGCTTTCTTTTGCTTCCTTTCTCTAATTTCATTGACGTGGAAGAATATACTGTTTTAATTATATTTTTTTTTTCAGTAGTTGTTTTAGTCAGCTTTTTCATGGCTGTGACCAAAAGAATTGAACAGAACAATTAGAGGAGGAAAATTTAACTTAGGGGCATGGTTTCAGAGTTATTAGTCCATATATGGCTGCTTAAATTTCTTTTAGCCCAAAATGAGGCAGAACATTATGAAAGAAGTGTGTGGCAGACGAAAGCAGGTGAGGACATGATACCTGGAAGCAGAGAGAGATTCCTCTCACCAGGTACAAAGTATTTGCCTCAAAAGCATGTCTGCAATGACTTATCTGCTCCAGGCACACCCTATCTGCCTATAGTTACTAACCAGTTAATCTTTATCATCATATTAACACACTGATTATGTTAAAGCTTTCATAACCCAATCATTCCACCTCTAAACCCTCTCTCCTTGTTCTACAGAAGAACTTTTTGGGAACACCTCACATGAAAAGTATTACTACCACAGAGGTAGTGGTGATGAGTTTCATATGTTATTGTTTCATTCATTCAAAATATTTTTAACAAAGTGCCCAAAGAGATGCCAGTCCTTCTTCTTGGTCCTGTTGTCAATTGTGGTCACAAGAGGGAAGGATAGAGAGGGGCATAAAATGAGCAGTAAAGGAGTAAACTAATCAAACTCATATGTTGCTTTTAATTTTTAAATAGAAAGTTAGGAGAATAATTCCAAAAACAACATTATTGTTTGTGGAATTTTTGTGACTTTCCTTGCCAGAATATTAGAGTAGGTTATTATTATCTATGTACCATGTTACATTTGTAGACATTTCTGTGAACACTGAGATTTAAGTGAGAAAGGAAAAGAAAATTATTGAGAGAAACAATTGAAGATTAATTGAAATGAACAAAGTTGTTCTTAATTCAGTAAATATAATAGATCTTAAAAGTACCTATATACAATGCCCTTCACAAAGACAGTGCAATTATTTAAGACTTAGGTTTACAAGTCGGTGTAAGGCATGGTGGTGCAGCTCAATGGGAGATACTTGGCCTGGCATGTGTGGCGCCAAGAGATCTCATCCCCAGCTGTGCAAAAAACAAACAAAAATTATCACAGTGGAATTCTTGCCCATGGTCTATGCTGGTTTTATCAACATGATTAAATCCCTTATCATCTCTGATCAAGTTTCTTCTTCTATAAATAGAGTAAACCTAATTCTGGCAATAAACTTGTGATGATTGTCAAAAACCAAAACTATCCTGAGAATATATTTTATCAAAATTATAAAAATTTAAGTTAAATTTGTATTATGTTTAGAATGAGTACAAAATGTAAAAGTAACTTCCAAACATTAAAATTAATATTTTCCCAGAAATCACATTTTGATCATGAATAAATTGTTTTACCAAACAGAATGCACAAATAGTGAATATAAAAGCATCAATCTAAGTTCAGAAAAAGAAAAATTAACCACAGTGTTTTCAAACTGAATTTTCCTTGATGCATTAATTTCCAGAATTTGTATCTTTTGGAAGATTGGAAAAGCTTCAAGAACATAATTTCTGTATTCAATTCTCATTTTTAACCAAAAAGCACCTCATATCTTACAATTAATATGAGGACTAAGTGTAACCTAAAGAATTAAAAATAGTTAAAAAACATATACTAGTTGTTTACAAACTACTTGGGAGGGATTACTCTAGATTTAATTTCTAAAACCTGCTTAATACCATTGACATAACTAATTGATATAAAGAGTGCCATGCATGCTGGCTATGAATAATGTAAATACTAATTTTACTTCCTGTCTCATAAAGACAGAGATTAAACATGCACAGTGTGAGTAAATGAATGTGGTTATTATGACAGTACAATATCAATTGGGAATCTCAGAGGGATGCATAAGCATGTCGTATATAAAGTACACTTTCACAACAAGCATTTGGTGGGGGTTGTGGGGGTCGTCAGAAAAAATGACAGAAATTTACATTTTGATTTTGAGACATATTTTATGTGTGTCAAAGTTGAATTGTGAAGGATGTGACTACCAGAAAGTGAGAGGAAACCAACAAAAACATTTGACCTGATTTAGCCCCTAAAATATCCATTAAACCCTTCCCAGATATTCACATGGTGTTATAAAACCTCTTTCTTTGATATGGGTTGGTTGTAGTTAGTGATTTACTATTAGTAAAACACATAAAAACATGATGATATATTTTCTCCAAGATTAGGTTACAAAAATAATTTTGAGTTTCATCTCCCACCCTCCACCTCTTTCTCAGTCATCTCTGCCTATGGAAGAATATGACTACTGTGTTGTAAGAGGTCCCATGATCAGCCACTTGGCAAAAGGGCAAGAAATTGATGTTCAGACAACAGAAAGTAAGGATCAAAGGCCATCCAATAACTACAGTTCAGAGTGGATCATCATAGTCCATCCTGTGGCTAGATGCATCTGCTTACATCTTAATAGCAGCCCTGACAGACATCTTAGGTTAGAGGCACCCAAAGAAATATCAATTGGGAATCTCAGAAGGAGGCATAAGCATGCATCCACACCTGGGATCCCGACCCATAGAAATTGAAATAACAACTATGTTAAGCTACTATGTTCTAGAGTAATTAACTATATAACAACAGAGAACACATACAGATCATTTTCATTCAAATTTGTTGGAAAACTTTATTATCACCTGACATTGTATAGAACTAATTTATTGTAAAATTTGGGTTTTCAAATAGTCATCACAAAATGCTTGAGAAGTCATATATACAAACCCATGTGTATTTGCACATGCATATGCAATTTTTATATTATTATGCCTTTTCTCTCCATCAAAATATGAAAACCAATGCAACTAGTTTTAAAAGGGAGTCTTATCATTATACAAGAGAAAAATTGAAGGAAACTACTAGTGGAATTGGAGGACTCAGTCATATATTTAAGACCATTTAATTGTTTTCTTTTTTATTGATTTTATTTATTTAAATACATGACAGCAGTATAATGCGTTACAATTCTTATTACACACATAGGGCACAGTTTTTCATATCTTGGTATATAAAGTATGTTCATGCCAATTCATGTACTTTTGTTGCATTACAATTCTTAATACACATATATACCACAATTTTTCAAATCTCTGTTTGTATATAACATATGTTGATACCCAATTCAAGTCTTCATACATGTACTTTGTATAATGATGACCACCACATTCCACCATCCTTGCTAATCCCCTGCCCCCTCCTTTTCCCTTCCAGCCCTCTTCCCTATCTAGACTTCATCTAATCATCCCATGCTCTCCCTCCCTACCCCACTAAGAGTCAACCTCCTTATATCAGAGAAAACATTCTGGCATTTATTTTTTTGGAATTGGCTAACTTCACTTAGCATAATCTTCACCAAAGCCATCCATTTACCTACAAATGCCATGATTTTGTTCTGTTTTAATGCTGAGCAAAATTCTATTGTGTATATATGCCACATTTTTTTTTATCCATTCATCCAATGAAGGACATCTAGGTTGGCTCCACAGTTTAGCTATTGTGAATTGTGCTGCTATAAACATTAATGTGGCCATGTAGTTTGATGTTTTAAGTCCTTTGGGTATAGTCCAAGGAGAGGAATAGCTGGGCGAAAAGATGGTTTCATTCCCAGATTTCCAAGGAATCTTCATACTGCTTTTCTTTTTAAATATTAGTCTTCTCTAACCCTTTTTGTTTCAATGTTTTGAATAATAAAGAAACACATGTGAAATTAAGCATAGGTGCTTGAACATTAATGGAGATTTAAAATGTAAAGAGTTGTGACTCCAGGACAATGTCAATAGTGAGAGGTACTTGCCAAACTCTAAAGCAGCTTTCTGATCTAAATTTAGGGACATTGGCAATGAATCGAACATTAGTTGTGGATTTGAGAAAACAGTTGTTGGAGCCATGCATATGAGCCAGAGTAGCATTGACAAGAATAACGTTCATGGAAAATTATATATATAAAAAAAGAAAGAATGAATGAAACAAAAGAAGAAAAGAAAGAGTAATGACATTTTTCACTAGTGAGAGATAATGTGTATGAATAAATATTTTCAAATAAATATTTTTAACAATTCAAGTCTTCTCTTAAAAGAAACTTTTTTTCTATATATTTTTTCTATACATTTTTTGGGAACTAGCTCTTCCATATGGCTTCCTTGCTTGGACCCATACCCAAGAGGGTATTTCATTTAAGCTTTGATAGGGATTAGGCTATCAAAATAGTCTCATGCATGACAATTTCTAGTCATTCATTGTGAAATATCAAAATGAAGTTATTCATTCCACATTCATTGCTTTCTCTTTGATAACTGTTCTTTCACTTCAATTTTGTATTTCCAATTCAGAGAGAGAGAGAGAGAGAGAGAGAGAGAGAGAGAGAGAGAGAGAGAGAGAGACTCTTCACTCTGTTATGTGGTAGAGAGGTGAAGACCTTCTCTGAGTCCTCTTTATATGGGTGCTAATTGTATTGCTGAGGGCTCCATTCTCAGGACATAATCACCTACCAGAGCCTCACTTCTGTATATCATCACATTGGTTATTCGATTTCACAATTGAATTTGGACAATAAAAGGAGATTTCAACCTGTAGTTAAAATTCAAACTCAGGATTTAGAAAACCAACCATGATACAACAATCACTCTCTTTACAATTTTCTTTTCTGATTTTCTACAAAGAATGTGCATTATCTATAAGATTGGAAAGTTGTAATTATAAATATTAAGTGATATATACTTGTAATACAACTTTTTCTAAATGAAATTTCTAAATAAAATCTGACCACAAAAAAGTAGCAACTGGATATATTAAGAACACACAAAATTAACACCAAAATAAAACAAATAATCCAATCAATAAGTGGTCTAAAGAACTGAACAGAAACTTCACAGAAGAAGAAATACAATTTACCAACAAATATATAAAAAAAAGTGTTCAACATCTCTAGCAATTGGAGAAATGCAAATCAAAACTACTCTAAGATTTTATCTCACTCCTGTCAGAATGGCAATGATCAAGAGTACAGGCACCAATAAACGTTGGTGAGGATATGGGGAAAAAGGTACACTCATACATTGTTGGTGGGACTGCAACTTGTACAACCACTATGGAAAGCAGTATGGAGATTCCTCAGAAAATTGGGAATGGAGCCACCATTTGACTCAGCTACCCCACTCCTTGTTTTATAACTAAAGGACTGAAAATCAGCATACTATAGTGACTCAGGCACATCAATGTTTATATCAGCTCAATTCACAATAGCTAGACTATGGAACCAATCTAGGTGTCCCTCAATAGATGAATGGATAAAGTAAATGTAGTATATATACTCAATGGAATATTACTCAGATTTAAAGAAGAGTAAAATTATGGCATTTGCCAGTAAATGGTTAGAGTTGGAGAATATTGTGCTAAGCAAAAATAAGCCAATCCCACAAAACTAAAGGCCCAATGTTTTCACTAATATGCCTATACTAATTCATAGTAAGGTGAGGGGCACTAGGGAAGAATAGCAATATCTTATATTAGGTAGAGGGAAGTGATGGGAGGGAAGAGGAGAATATGTGGCAATAGGAAAGATAGTAGAATGAAACAGACATTGTTACTGTATGTATATATGTGACTGCAGGATCAATATGATTCTGCAACATGTACACTCAGAAAAATGAGAAATTATATCCAGTCTATGCATAATATATCAAAGTACATAAACGCATTATACTGTCATGTGTAACTACTTTAAACAAATTTAAAAATTATGAAATAAAATAGCAACCCCTGAGATACAACTAAACAAGCTTATGAATTTATACAAGTAATAATATAAAATGGTCCTATTGAACATTTCTCATTTAGAGGTTGAGTTTTTGAGTTAAACTTGGTTATTCATCGTTCACAAAAGTCTTGCTGAAGAGTATTTTAAAATTCTTTAGATTTCTTCTACATTTCTTCTATATGTGGATTATCCTAATTTATCAGGTGGAAACAACTCCATGTGAGTTAGTAGTTTTGCTTAAAAGTTGCATCCTTTCCCTGATTAAATCATTAAAAATGCACCATTCTAGGGTTTTGTATGTGAAAATACAACAGTAAAGATTCTGTGAAAATTCCATGCAGACATAAAATGAGGATTTTAGCCAGATTTGCTGAAAACAGTAAATTTAAGAGCTTCTTA
This sequence comes from Marmota monax, assembly GCF_021218885.2. Lineage (NCBI taxonomy): Eukaryota > Metazoa > Chordata > Mammalia > Rodentia > Sciuridae > Marmota > Marmota monax. Next base: position 5,220,411 of record NW_026695209.1, on the reverse strand, counting down.
AATGTTATCATTCCTCCATCTGTGGAACTCTGAAGGCATTCTGTACAACTTTATCTCAAAAAAATAACAAAGACAGGGCCCATTGTCAAAATTTTGATGCAGGGCTCAATAAGGCCAAAGGTGAGAAAGCAAAAACGAAGCTAAAACCTTATAAGAGACTGTGCTGAGTGGGAGAATGTGACTTGGCTTGATATGTTCCTCTTCACTTCAGCAGAGCACACTCTGATATAATTTAAAATGGGAAATCAATGTGGGTAAACAACATTTTTTGTTTTTATGTTCATGTTTTATGTATATGATTATTCATTTATATACTCAAAATATTTGACTGTCAACCATAAAGTCAATTCAATGTAAAGCTCCTCTAGGAGAGTGACTATCTTCCACATTAAGGTAATAGCCAAAAGAATTGGTTCTCAGCAGTGTGTTTTCCCCTAAAAATTACAGGATAGGAATATATATTTTGGAAAGTGAACCCTGGTATATCTAAGATGTCCCTTCAGCAAAGAAGAGATGTGAACCTGGTATTTTGAGGAGGATGATGAGTTAGCTCCTGGCTCCTGAGGGTAGAGGGGAGGAGGAAAACTGCCAGAATGGCAGGAAATAAGCTGTAGGTTTCCCAAGCCAGAGGCTGACTGCTCAGTAATTGCAAGAGGACAGCTTGAATCTCAAAGTGCTTAAACCAAAGTGTGCATCTGAGCACCTGGAAGACCTCAGAGCCAACTGTGTTGATAAAAAAAACCTGGAAGGAAGGGTTCAGAGGAGACCTGAGGTTGGTGTGTACAATTAGGTATGGTGATTTCTTATCCCTCTGATGGCCCCGTTCCATAGAGATAGATGGTGTTCTTGCAGGATTCGCAGTTTCCACATCCAGTTTACACATTACACTGTTATTATTTCTCTCCTGTAACTTTGAGTATTACACAAATACAGAATATTTGGATGTCCAATATATGTCTTTGTTTTTCTGAGACATAATTATTGTAACTTCAGTTAATGGGGATATTTCACATTAACTTACCTGTGAGCTAACAAAGCCTTGCCTTGTTGGTTGTATTCTTAGTGGTGATGATTACATGTCAGTATTCCTCCTTCTTGAATTTTTTCTGGAATTGGGCTTACTTTAAAAGAAATATGACAAAGATATATTAGGTAAGGAGTGTGGTAATCCCTCTTCAGGAAATTCAAAGTTTCTGTTATTTACACATCTAAAATGTTTTTATAGATTTTGAGGTAATTTTTCTATGCATTTAATTTCTCTAAGCAGAAATGAACTTAAAATTAGGAAACATTTATTCACTCCTAGGATACTTTCAAAGCCTTATTAGATTACTCTTCTCCATTTAATTCTTCCTTAATGTGACTAAGAAGGTCAAGTTTGTCAGATAGCACATGTGAATCTTCTAAATTTATTCATAAAAATCACAAATGTTCTGTTAATGGGAATAAGAAATACTCAGGATGCTTTCCATTTCTTTTATTTTTTAAAACTGATCCCAACTTGGTTTCTTCCTTCCATCCTACTTTAAACTGCTTTTTCTAGGATTTTACCAAGCCCTAAAATGAGAAAATTGTGTTCATTGTTTTGGATCCACCTTGATGTGGAGGGATAGCCTTCCTGGCTTGAAGAGAACAGCAACTGTGTTCATTTAATTTTGGCTCAATCCATTTTGGCCTGTTGCTCCTGTGGCCTCCCAGCTAGATACTGAACATCATCTGCCAGCAAGTCTATTGTGATCTCCTGTCACCTGCCCAAGTTCTCAAGTTTTGGCCTCGGGGCTACATAGGGATTTTCTTCAACACTACACCATGTTCTAACTGAGACAGAATTTGCTATGAAGAAAATTAGATTATTGAGGGTTCTATAAGTTCTTGGTTCTGATTATACATCTAAGTGGAGGGATTCCTGGTTAAAGTGCTAATTATTTCACACAGAATCATAGAGTCATAAGAGATTTTAGTTTCTCAAATCAATACTTTTCTTCCAGAACTAGAGATCATGCACATTATTACAGATAAAGGTATGCCGAAAAAGCAGGATGCATGGAGCCAATATAATTCTGTTTTTCTGGAATAATTCCACTGAAGTAACATGTTAACATTGATAGTCATGTTTGATTTCAAAAATACTTAATATAAAATTCATGCACACAGGTCTATCTTATACAGGGTGTTGCTCAGTAAGGTCTTCCTCACACTCTTCAGACACATGGTCAAATATAAATTGACTTTATCTGTTCATATGTCTAAAGTATTTCAGATTGAGGCATCCATGCCCTGGATCAGCTGCAAGCAAAACAGTGAAGTCAAAGAGTCTTTTCTTTTACTTTCAAATGCCTGATACCTCTGTGTTTTCTAGTCATTCGCTTGAATAAATCTTTTTTGAGCAAAGATGTGTTCTTAATCATGCCAATCTTGAGAAAAGAGAAAGAATAATCTGGGACAATGGCCTGATAGAGCACTGCTCATGCCAGTGCGTGGTGTTCTATTAAAATCAAACAATACTCAAGAGCATCAGTCAGACAAGAATAGTATGTGTGAGCAACAATAAAGAAAAAAAAAGAGCATTTCATAATTACAATTGATCATAAACACACACACACACACACACACACACACACACAGAGAAAACATCACCTAAACTTCAAAAATAACAAATATCTCAATATGACTCTACACTGATTAACATGAGGAAGTGCTTTTATATAGTTAGTTATTAAAATTTTTATTGGTTCTTTTAAGTTATAGAATTCATATTCATATAATCATATAAACATGAAATTTATCTTATTCTAGTTAGGACCCCATTCTTATGGATGTAAATGATGTTGAGATTCACGATGGTGTATTCATATAAAAACACAGGAAAATTGTTTCAGATTCATTCCCCTGCCTTTCTTTTCCTTATCTCCCCTCCCCTCCCTTCATTCTCCTTTGTCTAACCTACTGATTATCTATTCTTTCCCTCTATGACCTTATTGTGGGTTAGCTTCCACATATCAGCAAATCATTTGTCCTTTGCTTCTTATTTTGGTTGTTTTCCAATTACTTCTTTCAATTCCTCTCTCTTAACTAATCACTGATTAACACAAAAAATAAAAAAGGTATGTCACATAAATAGAGTGGAGACCAATAGATCAGAAGAAGATGACTGAGACAGAAGGAAGAAGGAAGAGAATGGGGAAGTACTGAAGAATTTAATCTACCAGATTATGCTATGTATGCATACAAATACACAACAGCAAATCCTGTGTACAATTTTTATGTTCTCGTTAAAAATAATAAAAATCATGATAATAGAAGGGGTCCAATAGACTAGAGCAGGGGTATCAGGGCAGGAGGAGGTAAGGGGAAGAGGATACACTGGGGAACAAGATTAATCAAATCATGTTATGTGGATGGATATAGCATGATGAAATATATAATTTAAATGAACTAATAAAAAAATTAGAGAATTTGAGCTTAAAAATTATTAAAACCAAAAATCTTGGAATTGTTTTCAGTTTTTGAAAATCCCAAATACAGAACAAACCTACATTTCTTAGAAATTTAATCCCATAAAACTCTTCAAGATGTATGTCCACCAATGGAGAGTTAATCAACCTGATTTTATTGAACTACAGGTGTTTTTAAGGTGAATCTGGGGTATAACAATGACAATTTTATACAGAATTTTTAAAAACTTAAGTCTGAAAGAGTTATTTGTATTTAATGCCATGATAATGTTTCATGTTCATATTCTTCAACCACCAAACAGTCATTGACCACAAAATAGAGTAGAATAACGGGGGAAAGTGTTTAAGTTAGTATTCTTGAAGTGAAACATATTAATATTATCTTACACTATACACCACATACTCCAAGGTTGTCTTGGATGAGGATGTTGTCTAATGCATTTTTATATACACGTGTGTAAAACAGATTAGATTCTCAATAAACACTATTTTCAATAATTATGGTTTCTTTTTCTATTCAACCAACAATTATTAAATACCTATTGAGGGTGTTAGTGCATGGCTGTAATTCCAGCAGCTCTGGAATCTGAGCCATACTGAACAACTTAGCAAGGCCCTAAGCAACTTAGCAAGATCCTGTCTCAACATAAATACATAAATAAGTAATAAGAGGGCTGAAAAATATTTTTAAAAATTATAAAAAATAATCAAGGGTTAAGTGCCCTTGGATTCAATCCCTAATACCAAACAAACAAATACCTAATGCAATAGATAAATACACCATTTGGGCAAATAGACTATTTTCACTTAAAACCATTTTAAAAACTGCAGATGCATCCCTCCAACCTCCGTTCATTTCTTAAAAGTAGAGAATGAATTCCCATGTGAAAAATATCTTCCCAACATTAGAAAGACAGCAAGATTCTTATGACCAAGAAACTTCTATTGAGGTAGAATGAATTCTTTACAGAGCTTGTTAAAATAATTAATTTGTTTTAGGCTCTGCATGTATTCTAGTTACATCATACAACTTACTGTTCTCATCTGATTCAATATATACTTTCAATTCTGCCTTTTTGGTGCTTCATTTCCTTATGAAGACTCCCATGTCAGATAAAACATATTAATTTTCTCCTGTTCATTTGTATTATATCAATTTAATATTCAAGCACAACACCCCCCCCCCCAAAAAAAAGTGAAATTTTGCCTCTCATATAGTATTAAGCTCTGGCATTTTTAACACAAAGTTCTGTAGTAACAGATGTTGACAAAAACTTTTTGTTACTAATCGATGCTTCTGACAGAAAATTGAAGGAAGCAGGATTGTCTAGAAGAAGAAATTGAGCTTTTTCAAGATTACAAAAAATCTTGAAAAGGTAGGCTGCTCTAGAGCAAAAGTTGCACATTCAAGTGTCCCACTTTGATTTGAAATCTTTGTCCCATAAAGTTCACCAGATATGTACTCCTCTGGGGAGCCTGTAACCTCCAACAAACTGACTAAAGCCGACACATACTTTGAAGGTGGTGACAGGAACCTAGAAGGTGTCTGCTGACCACACATTCTGCAGTTAGGTTGCATGAAGAAGGAATTGCTTAGCTCACCCTATCTATATTATACACATAGTATTGCTCATCATTTACCCATCCATAATGGATATAAAACCATATAGCAACTAGGAAAATATTGAGAATTAATGAGAAATGACAAAAGGAAGCTGTTTATAAACATATAAGTAAAATTTTAAAATCACATTTATTTTAATTATTTTTAAGTACTAACATGTAGGGATTTATCCCTCTGTCTTTGTAGAGACAGAAATTCTGATAGCTAAATACTTGATTCTCCACTTGCTTTTATTTATTTCAAGACCCCAGTTGTTGATTTGTTAATTCTTTTCTTTGTCACTCTTAATCTCATTGTGATTAATCATCTCTCAAACTTATGGGCAATTTTCATTCTGTTTACTTGCCTCAGAATTAAATTGTCCCGGGTATTAAAATCCATGACTCAAATAATCAAAAAGTCAGAGAGTAGAGTCCTCAGATGTCACCAACAGGAAAATAGGATAGTAAATATGTGACAGGATTTCAACATTCACAAAGCACAAGGGAGCTACATTGTCAGAATTTGCATAAGGTTCTCAATGACCTGTCACTGGCTTTTTTTCTGAAGATTGCATTATTTATTCATAGTATTATGTCAAAGTGAGAGACCTTATGGTTCCATTTCTTTAATATACATTATATTCCAAAAACAAATTCACACACAAATTCCCACAGTCACATATTCCCATATTCTACACACACACACACACACACACACACACACACACTTATCACAAATATTGCAACTACAGGTAGTGGAAATATGCATATAGATCAATCACTATACAGAGAAGTAATGAAGATATATGATGAGGGTCCAGTGGTTTAAGAGAGAAGGGAAGGGTGGGAGGGACACACTTATTGAGCCCTAACTGCCTGACTTTGTGCTTCCTACTATGTATAGGTTATTGCATTCAGTTTTCAAACATAAATTTATTAAGCAGATGTTATTATTTGTTTTTTACAGATGACAAATCTGAATACTAAAGATGTTAATGCCAGACAATACATTAAAAACACAGATTACCTAATTCCAAATATATGTTATTTCTACTACTATGTCAATAGTAAAACCTCTAGAGGATTAGATACTTTTTAACTACTGGAGCTTTAATTTCAAATTTGAAACTTGTTAAAATTTGTACTCATAGAATTTCACCACTATATTGGCACAATTTCATATTTTTAGGCATGACATCTTTCTGTGACCTTCCCCCTAAAAAAGTTTCATGGAAGTTTTTTCTGTATTTTTTTTCCATTTACATTTATTAAATTCCACATATAAATTGTTCTTCACATTCTCTTTCACTTCAAATTCTTTCAAAATTCTTATTTTTATTTGCTCTCTATTATAAGTTTTGCAGATAACTCAAATTCGATGTGTCCAAGTTTTAGTCATAAGTCCTTCCACCAAATCTATTTTTTTTACTAGTGGCTTCTCCTACTTTTGTTGTATTATCTTTCTTCACAGGTGAAATTTTGGGCTGATTTTCACCTTGGTTATCTCCTTTAACATTTTTAAGCAACAAGTTGACATTAAAAGAAAAATCAAAAACATCCAGCTACACCCTACCTGCCTATGGGTACCACTGAGTTAATCCCAATCATAGGATTAATCCACTGATTAAATTGTGGCTCTAATAACCCAAGCATTTCACTCTAAATCTTCTTGCATCATCTTACACATGAGATTTTGAGGGACACTTTGTCTCTTCCTCCCATGCTAACCCTCTCTACCCTACTATGAGTCATTCACCTTATATCAGAGAAAACATTCAGCATTTACTTTTTTGGGATTAGCTAACTTCACTTGGCATTATCTTCTCTAATGCCATCCATTTACTTGCAATTGCCATGATTTTATTCTCTTTTATTGCTGACTAATATTCCATTGTGTATATATACCACATTTTCTTTATCCATTCATGTACTAAATGGCATCTAGGTTGATTCCACAGTTTAGCTATTGTGAATTGTGCTGCAATAAACATCAATGTGGCTGTGTTCCTGTAGTATGCTGCTTTTAAGTCCTTTGGATATAGACTTGAGGAGTGGGATAGCTGGGTCAAATGGTGGTTCCATTCCCAGTTTTCCAAGGAATCTCCATTCTGCTTTCCATATTGGCTGCACCATTTGGCAGAATAGTTTTGTTTTCACTTCTCTAATTGCTAGAGATGTTGATCATTCTTTACAACCTGTGTATTAAAGTAGGCTCTTGGAGTTACTTTGATGAAAGTAAGACTATATTAAGTAGAAAGCAATAACAAAAATAAAGAACATATGCACAAAATATATGATTGGATATGTCCATTTTTCTCTCTGATGATTCCAACAACGAGTGCATATTTTTTCTCCCCATCACCATATTTAAACACTTAGTAGGGGAAAGAGAATATCTTCATGAGAGGCTTTTTTGAACATTAAAGTGCCATATGTGGTATTTTCTTCCATGAAACATGCTGCACATAAATGGAGAATTTTTTCCTAGTAGAGGTTAAATTTTAGTTCATTGTATATAACCTTTACCTGTGTCAAGGGTGCTATGTGTGGAAGTAATGCTGCCATTTGTAGAGTCCAGTCCCTTTTCAACTACCAGTAGCTATGATTAAACAGTAAATTGCATGAACCTCACAAGACATCAGAGACTAATATATATGAAGGATATCAATACCACATGTTGCACTAGTCAACTTGTAACATGGAAAGACAAAGAGTATATCTTTCACAGATATTGGCACTTTCAGCCAATCAAAAATATAGCTATTTATTTTTATATCTAAAGATACATTTTCCTTTTAAATAATTTTGTTCTTTTAGTGACTACTAAATTTCCTTAAATAACAGAGAAAAATTCAGTTTAATTCTACCTTCATCACCTAATTCAGCAACTATTTAGTTACTAAAAATTACCCACCATGTTAAATGATTTCTCCAGTGCTGTAGCTACAGAATAACAATTTTAAAGAAAAAGCTTTGATGTTCAAAAATCATGAAACAAACTTTTAATATTATAATTTTATCAAAAATATATTTACTTTCTTATCCAGGAGCAAAGATTTCTTGAGAAGTAATCACTTAACTGAGAAGTTGGGCAAGAAGTGTTTTCTATCTTTGCAAGGATACACTATACTTATTTCCTATACTATATGTTCTTAGAAATTTATATTGGTGCATACATATTCCTCCCAAAACAGGATGTTTTGTGGAGGTAATAGGAAAATGATCCATTTAAAATGCTAATGTGAGCCTTTCTTATGAACTAGAGAGAAAAGCAATGCATAGTGAAACAACTAAGGTCACAGAGTTCTCCTTCAGAAAATAAGCTATAAATTTGTGGGGTATACAAATGAGATAACAGTACCTAGGAATGGAAACCTAAGTAATCTACATTTTATCATCATAAAAAAAATTGGGGTGTCTTTCAAGCCCTGCAAAGCAAACATACACATAGACACACCAAGACACTTTCACTAAGACTTGTTGAGACTTGATATCCGAGAAACCATTTTTCATAGAATATTCCCCATTATATCTTTACCACAATGAAGATGGCACCTTTTCCTTGTCTTTTTGATTGTATGTATGGGAACAAAATGTTTTATTAATTTTTACTCAGGATAAAAGATTATTTATGCCCCATTCACCAAACTGAGTAAAAGATCTCCATATATCCTTAGAATACCTGTCAACTGGGCTTCATGGTTCATGAAGTGTGAATCTCTGCTGATGTGGTTATTCTTATAAGAAAAGTGAAATTTAAGGGAATGAAATGGTGGAAAAAGCATGTTTTAGTCAGTTTTTTTTCTGCGATGACTAAAAAATCTGACCAAAACAATTTTAAAGGAGGAAAAGTTTATTTGAGGGCTCATGATTTCAGAAGTCTTAGTACGTAGAAGGTCAGCTCAATTACTGGAGACTTGAGGTGAGGCAGGACATCATGGCTGAAGAGTGTGGCAAAGGGAAGCAGCTCACATAAACATTAATAAGTATATATACAGAGAGAGTCCACTCTCCAGATACAAAATATATCCCTCATAGTCACTTCCCCAATGAGCCACTTCTTTCAGCCACACCCTACCTGCTGCCAGTTATAACTCAGTTAATTCCATCAGGGATTAATTCACTGATTAGGGTAAGGCAATAACCCAATCCTGGTCCTTCTTGCATTGTCTCACATGTGAGCTTTTTGGTGATGCCTCACTAAAACCATAACAGAGCAGAAAAAAAAAATGAAGACAATTTTAATTTAGTGTATATGAAATTAAATAGTAGCATTCACTTCCCTATTAAACTATGTCTATAGTTATTGAATATCTGTTTTCTGACTGTTCTTTACTCTCACCCATTCACCATTTTTTTGTTTGTTTGTTTTTTAAATTTCAAGAATTACTTCAAGCTTTACTTTGATTTTTACCAGGTATATTCTGCATGTTATTTAAATAGCATTTAAGCTTTATTTTAAGGGTCAGAAAAGAATAGTGTGTATACCAAAGACATTTTACACATCAAGAGGTTCTTAGACGAAAGGAACATAATCAGAAGGAACTTAAAGCCAGTAAATTAGGTATGTATATTTTTAATTGGGAGCATCACAGTCTAAGATGCAACAGCAAATATGTTTTAAAATTTTTTATTTATTTAGTAGACTTATTTTTTCTACTTCATATTTTAATATTACATATTTTAATATTACTTAAGCCAAATTCATAGGCAGGAAATTTTTATCAGAATATGGACAGGTGTATTACAGTGTCACGACTTGCATGAGTGTCCCCAAAATATCCACATATGAAAGGTTGCTCCTCAAGGTAGCACTTTTGAGAGTTGATAGGAACTCTGGAATGTGGAGTCTTCTAAGAGGTACTCAGATCATCAGATTTGTGCTGTGGAAGGGAATTTTGGGAATCTGACTAGTCTGCTCTTTCTGTTTCATAGTTTCTAAGGGGAGCAATTCACTGTGCAATGTACTACCACCATGATGTGTCAGCCTTGCAAGAAACTCATAGAACTACCTGATCTTGGACTGGGACCTCTAGAACCATAATCCAAAATTATCATTTTTCTCGTTATAAGTTATCTGACTCTGATATTTTATTTAGAGTAGTATGAGGCTATCTATACCTTCGGCCAGAAATATTGGGACATATCCCAACATTAGAGCAGGGGAAGGTCCTCAAAATATATGTTTTTTTTTTTTTTTCTATAATCCAAATTAAAAGTTTCCATAACAGGATTGAATTTTCATATAGTTTTAGTAATTTATTGGCAATTTTCCTAGATACATACTTTAGGTAGATGATTCTCTTCACCTTTATACTTTTCATTGTAATTATTTTAACCTACTATTTTCCCATTGCATACACTAATATTTTGCCTTATTACATTATTTACTTCTGAGGAAATCATGATGTGCAGTTCCCTTTTACCAACAGAAATTAATTATGAAAATTCAGCATTGGCCTCTGTGTGTATACAGTTTCCATGGTAGTTACAACATCTATAACCTTGCATTCAACTCCCACAATTATGTGGACCAACCACAGCTGTGGTTAACTTATGCTGCTCCCATTCACAGAGTGGATGCTCTAAGAGACTGTTGCTATTCTTTAGAAGGTGTTCTGCACTTTCCAATCTTCCTGACTTTATGTTTTCCATACTTTCTAAAATAACTGTTGTTTATATAATCTGAACATATTAAAAATTAAAATTCAAAAGTTCTTAGCTTTTCAAATGTTTTAAACATAACAATAAGTCTATAAAAGTTTACATAACACACGTTTAGTAAAATATATTTTCCAGAAGTTTAATGAGCAGAAGAATATTGTTTTATATTTTTGTAAATTCCTGTAATAAAATAACAGCTTAATAAAAACCAGGTTAATACTAATATATGTGTACGTTTAATTTGTTGTAATATAATGTTTTTGTGGAAATATATAATTAAAATTTAGCAGCTCATGGAGAATATTGGAAAAGACAAAAACATTTTAAAAGTGTTTTCTGGTAATTGTAATATTCTGGTAATATTCTTCTTTTATAGTGCAAAAAACTTCACAATTTGCAATGTAAAATTTGAGTCAATATATTTTTACTCTATTACATTAAAATCTATGGACCTCTCTTGCACTTTGAGTAATTTACATATGCATAATATTGTGTAATCATGTATTAGTCATTTGAAAAATATTGGTTCACTAAACCCTGGAGACTGTAAGTGTTGGCATACTTCATCTAAAGAATTAAAAAAAAAAAAAAAAAAAAAACTTCATCACCAATCTTTTCAAAATTATTTTTAAGTACTGGAAATCTGTCAATCTTTTGGTGATAGGTACACATTTTATAAAATTCAAAGTTTTGCCCAAAGCACAATTTGTATTGTTGAAAACAAATGTTGTTGGTTTTCTTTAAAGTTACACTAAGTATTTAATTTTGGGAAATCTCAGAAATAATTTATTATTTCTTATATTCTTCATCTGTTCTGACTCTGAAGTATATTAACTATTATCATAGTTTAAAATATCCCCTTTCTGCTGAGAACTTTAAATGCATGTTTCTACCCCACCTCATTTTTTTTTTTTGAGAAAATGCATGTTAATTACCTAGAATAGTTTGTGTGTCCTTCATTTTTATAAACAAAAAATACTTTCCTGAAAAGTCAACTTGGGCTCAGAATTTAAAGAATCATAAAAGTGTTTTGCTCTTGAGATAAAAATAACCTATTTTGTTATGTAAAAAGAGTTCTCATTTTTACACAAAATATTAAAAAAGAGATACTCTCATCTGATATTTACCAATATTGGTGGGTTTTATTTTCCACTGTTTTATTTAGATCATTCTGAAGTCACCATTTTGTTTTGTTTTCAATTATGTGCCAGTGAAGAACATAGTAACCATGGCTATGTCTTGGCGCTTCTTTCTGGATTTGGGTGATATCATGAACTAATTTACTTTCAGTGTTTTTGCACCATAATGTCAAATATAAATACAACAAAAAGGGCATAAATTTACCATAATATTATTTTAAAAATAGTTGTTTTTGCCAACTTCCTGAAAGAATCTTGTGGACCATGCTGGGGCTCATGGAACATATTATAAGATGTTCTGGCTCTGCCTGAACCGTTTTCTCTGCCTGGCTTGTCTTTGAATATCATCCTCATCCTTTCAATATAAATTCTCATGATCATGAAATTTTACATCTAATTCAAATACATTTCAATCTCGAAATCTTTCCTTAGCCCCTCTCAAATGTTTTTTACCTATAATTAACAAATATTAATAGAAGTCTCTCAAAAAATGCAAGAAGGTATTTTTTCGTAGTTTCTACATATATCTTATATTTTTACAAAATATGTCATAATAGCTACTTTGATAATCTTTTTTATTGATTTTCATTTTTTTTTTGCAAATCTTTTTAATATCCATCTCAATAGCTATAATTATTGAAGGTACCTGACTCTATAACACATTATCTTATTCAAATGATTGAATATTTGTTTCTCTAAACTACTTTCTCTCACAGATATTTAACTTGGATCTATGTAAATGATCTTTCCTTGTCCCAAATCCCCAAAACTTTCTCCTGTTCTTATGTGTCTATTAATTTTCTGTCCTAATATTAAAAAAATGTCATATCAACATTTAGCTTGCTACCTTCTGCATACCATTTTATGTCCTGGTGTGTCGAATTAACAGTGAGAATACTGGACAGAAAAAAAAAAAATCACATAACCATGTGAAAGAATAAGAGTAAAATATGTCAACACACACTTAACTAGCTACCTTGCTTGTCCATTATATTTATTTAATTATACTCTAGCAGCTTGGATAATGATAGGAATATGGCAGATTATATAATTCTCATTATCTGATACGAAAAAAAAAAAAAAGAGTTTCACTGGTTATTTAAAGAAGCCTATTTTCCCTGGTAGTAAATGATAAAAGCAAGGTATCAGTCTAACAAGTGTTATAATATTCAACAGAATTGCAAAAACAAATGACTTTTTCATAGAAAAAATATCATATGACAATTTCTGTAATTGAGGTCACATCATAATGGACTAGTTATTGAAAGTTAACTCCCTTATGGACAAAAGAATACCCTTTAGTTTAAGAAAACTTGTTTTAAAGTAGTAATTTAATTTTAAAATTAGTGCATTTAATACTGGTAAAAACAAAAGTAGATGGGTAATACACAGAGGAGCTTCCCTTTGGAATGCAATCTGAATTTCCAACACTGTGTGTGTTTTCATTGAAATATTATTATTGAAATATATATTCATGAATATATTATTGAAATATATATTCATATTATTCAATGAAATATATATATATATAAATATTTCACCGTTAATGCTTAAAATGCATTTCAGGGCATATGTATAAGCAGCAGTTAGGTTCATGAGATGCTTTGCTAGGACCTCAGGATACAGAGCTCATGTACTGTTCATTTTTATCAAAGTCATAAAACTCATCTTGGGTGGTGCTTTGTGGTAACACTCCTGCTCCTGTGAATCTGTCATCTTCTGCTAAAAGCAGTTTTTTTTTTTTTTTTTTGGAGAGACTCACTGTGCAGTACTGTAACCAAATGGAAGATTTGAAAGTACATTTAATTTATCAAAGGAGGAGTTAGAATATTCAATATATGTGACATACTCTAAAGAAATGGAGCTCTAGTGTGTATTTCTTCCTTTCCAATTTTATTTAAAGTGAAAAGTATGTTTATGAAATGCCAATTTGGAATGCCACTTTGGCATTTATTAGACTTCACATAGGTTTTCCCTTTTCTGCATGCTTCCAATGTATATGAGATCTATCAATATGAGCCTTTCTAAATATATCTGTACACAACACCAGAGCACATCATCAGCATTTTCCCAGTGCTCGGGCACACAGCAGTATATATCACTCATTTCTCAAGATTCACTTCATCTGACTTCGATGATTCAGTGTATGAACATCAGTCATCTTTAGTCCCATGCAGATGATCCCGTGAGGAATGACTCTAATCTCTCCCTCCTTCATATCTCTATTTTAAGAATGGGGCAATCATTTGATATCATGTTTAACTTGGAATGTCATACCATAGATGTAGAACAAAAACATATGTTTCTGATCTGTAAACAGCACAGCTTAATCCAACTTCACATGAATATTTTTCCACAGTACTGTGTGTTTTCTTCATCATGCAGCCAGTTTATTCTAATTCTCTTTTAACACAGATTCCAAGATTATGTATGTGTAATTTGGAGCTGAGCAACATGGAGATTCACCTCTGTTCTAGGCAATTGGATCTTGGTAACATTGCAGTGTTTCCTGAATTGGATGCCAATATATTATCTTTAAGAGACTTTAAAGTGGCTGGTTGGCTTCAGTTTACTAAGAGATATACCATTCTGCTACAGTTCAATGGTATCCTTAAGCTTCCAATTGGCAGCCTGAGTATGTAACTTTGAAAGAAATAATGCACTAGGTCTCTAGAGTTGAATTTTGACAATATTCCACCATTATACGTAAGTGTAGGCAGAATAACACTAGATAGATTTATCAGATTTTTTTAAATTGCATAGACCTTTAGTGGGCAAAGACACAAGCCTCTTACACACACACACACACACACACACACACACACACACATATACACTGATTGATCTCTTGAGAAAAATATTTCACTCTGTGTAAGCATTTGAATTTAATTATATTGGTTTGAATTCTGCATATACGTATCTTCTGAGTAAGTTCACTTAAGTAGCTCAATGTCTTTAAAAAGAAATTTTTTCATCACTATCAACAAACCAGGAAAGAGCGCCTTTGTATTTGAACTCAAATACACATAGTAGAATAATTATCAGTCATTGTTACTTGAGAGTCTCTGTGCTTTTCATTCATTATTTATTTGTAAATGATACATAAAAGCACAAAATTTATGCATACTAATGGATATTATATACTATATTGAAGTAAATAAAAATGCCTTAATGTTAATTAATTTTACACATTTAAAGTATGTATTTGGGTAATCTTTTGCCTTAATTCTTCTTTATGAACCTCAAGGCAGTAGTTCCATATGTGCATACACTGTGCCATGTTTAAATCAGGTTTAGTCTATTCAACTCCTCAAATACATATCATTTCTATAAGGATAAAAATGTCATATTCTTTCTTCTTGGCGTTTGAAAGATACAGTCCATTATTGTGATCCAGAAGTCACCCTGCCATCCAGTGGCACATGATAGCTTCTTCCTCCTATCTAATTTGAGTTTAGTACCCATTGTTATCATAACTCTGTATCTCCCTACACTCTGCTGTCCCCTATTCCGTGTTAACCGGCAATCTCTACACAACTGCCAAGAGATCAACTTTTGTGGACTCCATAGAAGCTTGAGATCAAGCAGTAAATGCTTTTCTGTGCCTGGCTTACTCCACTAAGTGATCTCTAGTTGCATCCATCTGTGGACAGCACAGGATTTCATTATTTTATGGTTGAATAATATCCCTTTGTGTATAAACCACATTTATTTTATCCATACATTGGTTGATGGATACTTAGTTTGTTGTCTTTTCTTAGCTCTGGTAAATAGTGCTGTAATAAACATGGGAGTTCAAGACCATCTTTGACATACTGATTAATTTCCTTTGGGTATAAACCCAGGAATTAGATTACTACACGATAAGGAACCTTATCCACTACATATGCAAAAGTGAAATACTTGAGTTTCTCATTTCCAGTATTTTTCATTTTAGTGGAAGAGAAATAAATATAAACCAATACACCAAATAAATGTGCTTTATAAGAGAAGTGTGAAATAGGAAAATGTTGAAGCACATAAGAGAAAGTTCATTTTATACTTTGAGGGGTTGGGCTCCTCTAGAGAAAAAGTAACATTAGCATCAAATCTCATTGTGAATTCATCCATGTATTTTAATGGAAGTTATATGATGGAGTTTTAGTAACTTTTTAATTCTATTTCTTTGTAATGCTTGATTTCTTGCTATCATTTGGTTCACCTTTTCCTAGATGAGAAAAGAGGCAGAATTTGACTCAAAAATATCTGTTATTTATCCACATTTAATTCTGTTCCAGTATAGAGCTCTAATAAACTTCAGGAAATTTTCCAACATTTATTAAAGTAGAGATAAAAATATATAACCATTATCCAGCTTCAACAATTACCAATATATGGCCAATCTTATTTATGTATACTTTCCCTTGATTCTTTGTCCTGTGATAATTTATTATTAAGCAAATCTCATACACTTTGATTATTTGGTATGTTTGTATTAAAGATAACTACTCTTCATTTGCAAACAAAACCATAAGTTAATGTTTTTTGTAAATTAAAAATATTTTAAATAATGTAATAAAACATCACATTCTGTACAATTTCCCTGTGAAAAAATTTTTAAAAAGTACACATTTTTATATTTGTTTCAGTAACAATCCAAGCAAAATACATGCTTTGCATTTGATTGTGCAATTAACTTTCCCTTAATTTATTGATCCCCTACACATTTTGAGTGACACATCCATTTCTTTATTTTGAGAAATAAATTTTGAGGCATATTCATCAAAGAAGACATCCTAGATATTTTTAGTAAGATTGCTTTACTGAAAATCAAGTGTATAGATGGGAATTGTATTTCAGTCAATATGGAAACTTAAGAAAGTAAGTAATGATGTCACTATATACCCAGGGTAGAAGAAAGACTATTGGAATAACCTGAAGAAAAAATATCAATGTCTTTACATATTCCTTACCCACAGTCAAATCTAATATCATGCTCAGATAAGGAGTTAGTTGAAATATACAGGAGGATGTGTGTACATATTTGGGCATAATACATTAGGTAGAAAATAGCTGGAATCTTGCCTTCCTGACAGTTAAAAAAAAAGAAAGAAAGAAAAGAAAAGAGAAACCAAATAGCCACCAGACTCTAAAACACACCTAAGGCTAAATAGAACATTAGAGCAGAAGCTGGTGGAGACAGATGGATATGAATCAGAAGTGACCTAAATTTCTTAGAGTTTTCAGAAAACCTAGAGCCTCTGAACACCCCAGTGGAGGCACACAGGTTCCCAAGAAGATGGAAAGGTTCTCAAGGACCTGGGGTCACAAGAAAGAGGCCATCGTGGATAGGGTCTTTGCCCTCAGAAGTAAACAACTGAGACCACTTTTGCAGCTAGAATAAAATCAAATTAGCTGCTGAGGACATGTGGACAAATTTTAGGTTGAAAAAAAAATGCATCAAGTCAGCCACTCCATTAGCACAAAGGGAGCAGGGTTCAGCTTACAGCCAAGAGACACCTTTTCCAAAGTGTCAACAAGAACTCAATTTTTTTTTATGTATCTAGCCATATTGGAAGGATAAGTTGATTGGATATGATGTGTTTGGCATGACATCAAGGACATACTTCAAAAATGCTATTCAAATGTGCCCCAATCAAGCATCAAATATTAAATTGGCTGAGAAATTGTACTTTGAAACAATTGAGAAATTTCAAAAATGCTGGCCTAAATCTGGTTGTCAACCAAAAGAATGACATCTAAATAGGAAGATAACTTCAGTCATAAATAATAAAGAAGCCACACTTTCTTGTATTGATCTAAAATTAGGGATGAATCTCTGATATCACTTCACTTTTTTTGAAAAAGAGCAGGTTCCATTTTAGTTACTTAAGGTAGTATTAAAGGACAATATTGCTGCAGTCCAGCTGCAGCAAAATAACCGGGGGGTGAGGAGGAACTTGTGTACATTGATACAGCAGGAGTGGGAGCCGTTTATTGTAGGACAGGAGGGGTATATATACATTCCACACAGCTTATCTAATTAACATAAACTAGATACAGCAGTCAACCAATAAGGAATCTCCACACTAAATGGCTCGCTGGCGTTACTTCACAAACCACTCCCTCTCCAAAATGCCAGGTGCCATCTTGACTTGTTTACAGACTCTAACATTTCCCCTTTTGTTTAATTTAAATAACTACCATAGTGGTTTTTACACAAACACCACAAATAATCTGCTACAAGCAGAAGGGGAGGATACAAAATGCCACAATACCAACCCAATTGATGGTTCCATGCAAGAAGACCTTGGAAAAATCATACCAGCAATGACACCATTAGCAAAGATACCTAGTTATAATTTATTGTAGATTACAGTTTGTTGTCTCAGTCCAGGTAAAGCAGTGTCTCAATAGATTAACTCACAGTCCAGGTAAATCATAGTCCAGGTAAGTTCTGCAGGCAGCTAGCTTGATCAGAAGTCTCATCCATTTTTCAGCCGAAGTTTCGTCCGGTTTTTAGCAACACTAGAAATTCTTCCATCCTCGTCCTCACCGGCACTGGGATGAAGGCAGGAACTCCAGCAATGCTGGCTAAAGAAAATCCTGTAGCATTCCACTAAGAAAACAACCTTCTGAACAATTTAGTACATTATCTCAAGGTGTTTTTACATTTGAAATAAGCCTTACTAATGCTCATTACTCATTAGCTTTCAGGTGTGAGAGAACCATTGTAGCTTAGTTATTGGCATTGAAAATGACCAAACATCAGGGACACCAGTAGTGTCTTCTGCCGGCTGTAGCATCCCGGGTAGCCCCAGATGGCCCTGGGGAGTGTCCCAGACTCAAACTGCCACTGGGCACAGGGAGCAAGAGCCTGCGAGTCTGTGCCTCCGGGTCAGGTTTGGATTTGAGCTCTCCCAGTGGTGTCCTGCTCCCCAGGTGGGGGGCGGGGAAGAGCCTGCTGCCACCACTTGAAAAGTCCTTGCTGCGCCATGACCGGCTCACGCACGTGGCAGCCGCTGCACCATTTCACGCACCCTCCGTTAACGAAAAGTATTCAGTAATAGCCTTTTGCTGCAACTTTTTTCCTGATAATCCTTCCTCCTCTGAACTTTCTTCTTTCTGACTAGAGTTCCTGGGCTTCTGTCAGCACATGCCCTAACTATTCTTGGTTCCACTGGGGTGCCTCCTTCCCTTAGTAATTTACTTCTCACTCCTTCCATATTTTCATCACAAAGACAATACAACATTTCAAGACAAAACAAGACACAAACATAATGTATCAATCTTCTCCATTTTCTCAAAATGGCCATTTTTCCTCTCACCCTATCTGCCTAGGGACGAGCAGATTTGCTCCCGTCCTATCTAGGGATAGGCAGCTTTTTTTTTTCGTCATGAGTGTCCCGGGGCTCCCCGTACAGGCCACCATCTGCTGCAGTCTGGCTGCAGCAAAATAACCAGGGGGTGATGAGGAACTTGTGTAGATTGATACAGCAGGAGTGGGAGCCTTTTATTATAGGATAGGAGGGGTATATATACATTCCACACAGCTTATCTAATTAACATAAACTAGATACAGCAGTCAACCAATAAGGAATCTCCACACTAAATGGCTCGCTGGCGTTACTTCACAAACCACTCCCTCTCCAAAATGCCAGGCGCCATCTTGACTTGTTTATAGACTCTAACACAATATAAATTAAACCTAATTTCAGTGTATCTTAGATTGAAGAGCAGAATGTAGAAAATACAAATATAATGTTAGTATAAAGTATAAGATTTCTAATGTTGGAAGGAGATTGCTCTATGGGAAGCCACAGATTGGTCACTTAATCAAATACTTTGAGTAGGAAATGATCAGGAAAGACTCTGAGAACAGCCATTGCTGAGAGTATAAGACTCAGAGGATGGACTACCCAGGAAGATTGTCATCAGAATTGTAGACTCCTATGTCTCATATGTTGTCATTTCATAGGCATTAAGCCTGTCTACAAAACCATAAGCTAGTTCCTGAGCCATCTCTTCAGGTTGTTCAGTTTCCCTTCTGTATCTGAACAGTGCCTCCATGAAGATCAGTCACACTGATTTAACTCTCTAATTTATTATTCTGTCACAGAGGAGGATGTCAGCCAGCTGGAGGTGTTGCATGCAAGGACACTAGGTTTTATCCTTGGACCTGCCCAGTTCAACATCTTCATCAATAATCACAGTGAAGATATAAAGGCCATGATACTCAATTCATGAAAGCACCAGGCTTAGCGAATACAAAGACTTTTGATTGCCTCAAGCATTTTACAGCCATAAATAGTTCCTGGACTTTGACCCCAAACGCACAGCTATACAAGTATAAATATTACAATATAAATTTGGATCATACAAGGACAAATAAGAGGAACAAAAATAGAAGTTAAAGAATCATTAAATAGTATATTCAATGAAAATCAATTATGTGACCCCTGCTAGATTACTCTAATATAAAAAATTTTTTAGACATTGTTAATAAAAATAAGGAAGAAAGGAACCAAAATCTCTTTTATGTACCTTCTCAGGTTATATTTGGAATGTGGGTTATATTTGGGCTCCATGCTTTTATAAAATTGAAATATCATTTGTGTTAATAAATGTTTCATAAAGTCAAAAAATAAGTCACTATACTGTTGGTTCAAGATAAAAAATTATATTAATCTTTAAGAGAAGGAGTTTATAAATTATAACTATCCATATTCAGTGAAATTTAGCTTGATGGGACTGGTAAAAGAAGAGTTCAGTGGAGGACAACTACCTGTGAAATACTAGAATTAAGATTTCAATCCCACAGTGTCAATTGTAATGCTCATCAAACATTCAAAGGGATACCCTAAAAATAGCAAGGGAAGGCATTTTGTTCTACTTCAGCTGTAAAGTAAGGATAGAAGATATAAGAAAAATTTTGTATTACTTTTCATAAGGAAGATAATATTATGTTCTTCTCAATGATGGATAAAATACTAGATAGACTCTAAGGGCAACAAGAGGAGGGAAAAAGTCAGGTTATTCTGGAGAACAGTTTATACCCTAAACTTAGAAGAAAGAAATGTCCCTAAAGCCACACAGCTGATACATGTTGGAACAAAACCTTCCAAGAAAGAATACAACCATTTCTAATTTTATAACTGGGTCAGAACTAATGAAACTAATGAGTTAAGGTCATAAGATTTGAGCATTTCTACTTAATCATGAAGAAATTCTCACTTGCTCTCTTGTATACTAGGCTCTGCCTCCTCCATGCACAGGCTGTTCATGCTATCTTCTTCTTGAGCCCAGCAGTGTATAACACACTCAGACTTTATTGGGGAGCTGTCTTTCAAAACTTTACCATAGAGAGATACTGTACAGAGATTGATGTTTTGCTTCTTGGGCAAGAGAAACGTGAAAGATTCATAAGAAATTGGTTCACAGGATCATGGAAACTGAGAAGTCTCAAGAATTTTATGAGACAAGTTGTAAACCCATAAGTGCCACTGGTGTAATTATCTACAATTCTAAAGTCCTGGTAGCAGGAGAGTTGACGACGGGAGTTCTAGTCTAAAAGCCAATACTCCCAGGACTCATGAAGAACTGATGTTCAGTTTGAGTCTGAAGACAGGAGAAAACCCGAATCAGGGCACTGAATCACAGGTATTCTCTGTTGTTCAGTCCTTTGTCCTATTCAGGTCTTCAATTGCTAAGGGGAGCAATCTTAAGTCTACAGTTCAAAAGTCAATATTGTCCAGAAACACTTTACCAAGCCATAGTGATGTTTGGTAAACATAGGGCCTAATTCAATAATTTTATTATTTTAATTATTTAAAAGAGGGTTTTTTTTTTAGAACAGGTAAAAACACTCTACAAATACCAATCACTGTATTTGTTTAGTTTTCACATTCATCTTTGGATCTCCCCAAAATTCCAGAGACAGAGAGAATAGAGCAGATTTCAAGGCACCTTACTGTACATAAAAAAATACAAGCACATAAAGATAATTTGACTTTTCCAAAAATATTGGCACATTTCCCCAAACCCAAAATCCAATGCCCTAAACAGAACACTCAGATTTATTCTTGTGAAGGGACATTAGATGATTCTTCTGAAAATCTAACTTATTTTGCCAATATTGATAGAGGGTTGAGCATGCCAAAACCACCAAGATATTTATAATATATCCCATTTATCATTTCTATTACAAAAATGATTATTTGAAATGGAGCTTTTGTTATGTTGGCTACTTGTGGTGAATTATTTTGGATTTTTTTCCTCATGAATAGAAATAAAATATTTTTGGTAGGTTCCCCTCTCCCCTGTAAGTACTAAACTTGTTTATTTAGGCCATAAATCAAAGTCAATATGAAGGTAAATATATTATTTCATTAAGATTTATAGAGTTATACAACTAAAAGTTTTATAAAAAGTGTCAGAGAGGGCTGGGGCTGTGGCTCCGTGGCAGAAAACTTGCCTCACACATGTGAGGCACTGGGTTTGATCCTTAGCACCACATAAAAATACATAAACAAAATAAAGATATTATGTTCACGTATAACTAAAAAAAAAAGAAAAAGAAAAAGAAAAAAAAAGAAAAAGTATAAGAGCTACAATCTTTGATTCTTGGGGGCAAAACAATTTACATTAGTAAACATTTTTGTTTATTACCAGCTTCCCACTATATAGAAATAGCAAATAAGAAAACCTTACTTTGAACTGAAGTACAGTGTGTAGAAAATTGCCCAAGTGACTTCACGTACAAATATAGAGCTCTAGAGGAAAAGAAATACAGCAGGGTGAGTTCAACCTCTCTTGGTTATTCCAAGAAACCCAACACTCAGGAAGCCCTTCAAAATATGGGGGCATTCCCTGCCCTCCACATCCCATCAGTGAATTTTCTGAGAATTTCATAAGGTATATTTTTATTGTTTCAGCAAACCTTCTAGAGTTGTTAAGATATACTGATGCTTTCTAAGGTGTTGAATTAAAAAAAAAAAGATGAAAATGATTTTCCCTCTAAATACTTCACAGATTAGTATTCAGGCACATAAGCAATTACGATTTGAATTCCACAGCACAAGAATGTTCACTAGGATAGAGTATTTTTTTTTTTTTTTTTTTTTAAATTTTTTATTGTTGGCTGTTCAAAACATTACATAGTTCTTGATATATCATATTTCACAATTTGATTCAAGTGGGTTATGAGCTCCCATTTTTACCCCATATACAGATTGCAGAATCACATCAGTTACACATCCATTGATTTACATATTGCCATACTAGTGTCTGTTGTATTCTGCTGCCTTTCCTATCCTCTACTATCCCCCCTCCCCTCCCCTCCCCTCCCCTCCCCTCCCCTCCCCTCCCCTCTTCTCTCTCTGCTCCCTCTACTGACATTCATTTGTCCCCCTTATATTATTTTTCCCCTTCCCCTCACTTCCTCTTGTATGTACTTTTGTATAACTCTGAGGGTCTCCTTCCATTTCCATGCATTTTCCCTTCTCTCTCCCTTTCCCTCCCACCTCTCATCCCTGTTTAATGTTAATCTTCTTCTCCTGCTCTTCGACCCTACTCTGTTCTTAGTTACTCTCCTTATATCAAAGAAGACATTTGGCATTTGTTTTTTAGGGATTGGCTAGCTTCACTTAGCATAATCTGCTCTAATGCCATCCATTTCCCTGTAAATTCTATGATTTTGTCATTTTTTAATGCAGAGTAATACTCCATTGTGTATAAATGCCACATTTTTTTTATCCATTCATCCATTGAAGGGCATCTAGGTTGGTTCCACAGTCTAGCTATTGTGAATTGTGCTGCTATGAACATAGATGTAGCAGTGTCCCTGTAGCATGCTCTTTTTAGGTCTTGAGGGAATAGACCGAGAAGGGGAATAGCTGGGTCAAATGGTGGTTCCATTCCCAGCTTTCCAAGAAATCTCCATACTGCTTTCCAAATTGGCTGCACCAATTTGCAGTCCCACCAGCAATGTACAAGTGTACCCTTTTCCCCACATCCTCGCCAGCACTTGTTGTTGTTTGACTTCATAATGGCTGCCAATCTTACTGGAGTGAGATGGTATCTTAGGGTGGTTTTGATTTGCATTTCTCTGACAGCTAGAGATGGTGAGCATTTTTTCATGTACTTGTTGATTGATTGTATGTCCTCCTCTGAGAAGTGTCTGTTCAGGTCCTTGGCCCATTTGTTGATTGGGTTGTTTGTTCTCTTATTGTCTAATTTTTTGAGTTCTTTGTATACTCTGGATATTAGGGCTCTATCTGAAGTGTGAGGAGTAAAGATTTGTTCCCAGGATGTAGGCTCTCTATTTACCTCTCTTATTGTTTCTTTTGCTGAGAAAAAACTTTTTAGTTTGAGTAAGTCCCATTTGTTGATTCTAGTTATTAACTTTTGTGCTATGGGTGTCCTATTGAGGAATTTGGAGCCCGACCCCACAGTATGTAGATCGTAGCCAACTTTTTCTTCTATCAGACGGCGTGTCTCTGATTTGATATCAAGCTCCTTGATCCATTTTGAATTTACTTTTGTGCATGGCGAGAGAAAGGGATTCAGTTTCATTTTGTTGCATATGGATTTCCAGTAAGAAGGGCACCTCATTCTGTCTGAATAACAGTTGAGGGCCATTTCTTGCAGCCTCTTACTTGACGCGGTTAATGGAATGTGGGAGTTATCCAAAAAGAATTGGTCTAGGAATTTTCTGTTAAAACAAAACAAACTGCAAAGTCAATGTACAGATGAGATGACCGCACATGGTAATTGCTTTGGGCCCAGAAAATTTTTCTCAAGTAAATGAAGGTTGAAATTAGAGATCAAAACGTGGCCCAGGCTACAAATGGAAGGCAAGTAACAGCTGTTATTTTAGAGCAGATACGGAGTAGAGGCTGAAGTTGTCAGTACTAAAATTAGTCATGTTTGGGGTTTGTTTTATTTCTATCGTGTGCTTTTACATTAATGCTCCAAAGCAAACTTTTGAACTGGCAGGCACCAGTGAGTGGAGAGTGATATAAATGCTCTTTATAAAACTTGCTAAAAATTTCCATGTGCAAGATAATAGGAAATAATGAAAGAATTTAATACCATATGGAAGAGCAATAATAAATTTATGCGTATCTCGTTTTTAGACTACTAGGGTTGTTTCTGCCTTTTCCCATTTATTTATGTAAAACGAAATGCAGAGACTGCAGAAGAGGGGTAAGAAAACCGTGTTAAACTTTTCCAACAATCCTTGTTATAATGTTCAAAGCAATTACTTTTGCTGTCAGCCAGAATAAAATTTACTACCATCAGAGAGTGCAAGAAGTCAAAGAATTACAACATAAACTGCATGCAAATAACCTAACAAGTTTTAAGGGCTTGTCTTTCTCTATTTGTACAGCTGGAGGCTTTAGTCATATGTTGTTGTTAATTTTTTTCTTTTTCTTTTCTTTTAATTCCTAGAAACTGGATTTGAACTTATCCATTAATTTCAGTGAAAATCTGAAGTGTCTTAATGCCTATCATGTGGGAAACTATTATAAAAGTGCCTTTGTAAAAATAATTATTTTATCCTAAATGGTCAAATAGAGTGAATATTATGCCATCAAAATAAGGGCAATTACAACAAGGATAATTTTTCCAGACAAATATTTGGATTGCCCTTCATAGGCAGTCTTTAGGTAATTGTCTACTGTTTTCAAAGAACATGAAACTATTTCAGTGAAAAAGCAAAATTACATACATTTTATTTCTGAAGGAGAATACTGTACAATCCTAAAACAATGAGCTTAGTTCCATAATATTATGATCTCCTCAGCTGTAACCATTTCACCCCCAACTCCAAGGTTTTATCCAAGTACAAACTCATCCCTTCTTTGATGGTGAATATTGGTAAATGTACTATATGCACAGAGCATAGCAAGTAAAATAATACCTCAATAGTTATTTAACAAAACCAGCAATCCTTTATTCCATATTTCTCCCTTAGATAAACACTTTTAGCAGCTTAATTTCATAGAAGGTCCATATTTCATATATATATATATATATATATTGAATTTATATATACATATATAGATATATTTGAATATAAAATATTCATTCATATTTGGATGTTGTCTGAATTTGTTAGGATTGGGTCAGGAAAATAGAATCCTGTCTATGTTGCACGTATTTCATATGAATTAATAAGTGCAATGAATAATTGTTAACCTGCACATCTCCATGTTGGAAAGTGAAGATGCCCCCAAATATCTCATCCAGCAACATGAAAGTGAAAGTTGTCAAGGGCTCTCTGCAATGCTACTAGAATTTTCAAACTCCTTGGGACAGCTTCTGTCTGACTGCCTCAATCTGCAGTATCAGGGAAGGTGATTATGTCATATCACATTGGGAAGCTGGTAGACTTTGATTAGCAAAATCTTGACTTTTTTCTTTTATAAAGAAAAGAAGATTCTAGCAAACATAATTCTGTGCTTCTTTTTTTTTGTAAAATAGCACTTTGAATGCATTTATGAATGTGAATAAGTAACATTCTTATAAATATATTTGTATTCTCTTACACCATTTTTTCCATAGTTAATCCTTGCTTTTTTTGCACAGACTTAATTTTATAAAATTATTTTGTATAGAGTTCTTAAGCCCTCCCTGAACTGTTTTCTACATGAATGCTTACCTCAGAGAGCTGACCTCTCCTTCCTCTTACTTTTGGGAAGGCTTACTGATGCCCTCTTGCTCCAAACTAGAATACTGGCTGTTCTTGTGAGTTGCAAAACTTCCCTTCCCTCTTCTCTCATGCTGGATTCCGGTTTTCTTCCAGGTCTCGCATATCCCTTTCTTGTTGGCTTTCTCATTTTGATGAAGAACTTCTCTAGTAGCTTTATAAGCAACAACATAGGACAGATTAGCTTTTGGCTACTTAAATATTTCAAAATAATTTTAATCTCCCTACTTCATTAACAAGATGGATTAACATGGATTTCTAGGCTAGAAATTTTGTGAGCACTCAGAATGAATTCCTGTATTATATTTAAGCTCTTAGTACTAGTCTTTAGAAGTCACAGAAATTTCCCTTTCCTAATTATTTTGTGATGTCAGTGTCATTTTGTTCTTTTTTAAAATCCTCTATAGAAAAATGTAGGACTCTTTCTTATCTCTTGTCTCTGATGTTTCATAATTTCATAGAGACACACTTTACAGTAAGGGACTTAAATACATTTGGCAAGAGTTGTGGTAAGTGGTAAGTAGTGGTAAACTGTGTTTCCTTACTAGTTTTTCAGCCTCTGGGATCTGGAGAATATGTCCTTCAATTCAAGGCCATGGCTATTAATTTTTACACCTTAGTTTTTTCTTTGGGGAACTTTGGTAATCTGATGATGGGTATCTTGGATTAGTCATTTAAAATATAATATTTTTTCTTTTATTTACCTCTATATATTTATGAATATATTTATAAATATCTTATTATAAAATAAAAAAGAATTAGTAAACCTTATTATATGATCATATATGTGTACATAATTTAGAAATACATTGAAATATAATTAAGTGTGTAAGAGCAATTAATATAATAAATATAATGAGAACATATACAATGATAATAATATATTGATTATAATAACATGCTGGAATATAAAGAATAATAATATAGTAGTATATTTTACATTATTACATACTATGATTTTATATTATGTTTTTTTTTATTTCTGGTAGAATTTGACAACTAGATTTATTTTTTTCTTTTTTCTGATTTTTAGTATTAGATGAATACTTTTTGTTCTTCTATTGCTTTGTTTAAGTTATCTTGATTCTCAGAGTACAACAACTTTTCTTTTGTGGTGGACAATATAATTTTTTGCATTGTTCTAAATTTTTTCTACTCCATGCATTATTTATACATTATCAATTTTCTTAATGTATTTATGTTGTTTTTTTTTTTTTGGTTTCTATTTTCATTTGTGAATTCTTATTTAGATATTTGGAGAGCCTAGGTTGTTCATTCACTCATGTGAATGAGCTAATTGAAAATTTTCTATTTATCTGCAGAAAGAAGATGGCAACTTGCACACTTCAGTATATAGAAACCTAAGTCAAATGTGCTACATTTGCAAACAATCAAAGACTAGAAAAATGCATATATTATTGTTAAGACAATTGTTAAAAAATAAAACCTCCTCTAACTATCTTCTGGGGTAATGGAAATGGAAATAGGGATACATCTCCTGGATGGATGAGCTCTGGGAGCAAATCAAGATGGTAAGCTGAGGGCTTTACCTGACCAGAGAAAGTCCTTTCAATTGCCTTTGGCTACAATGCTGTAGGTACACACTAGTTCAGTTTTCTGGTCTGAGAGTGATAGGACTAGGTAGAAGAAAGAGCAGTGACTTTGCTGTGTGGTATGATATATGGGAATCTAACTTGACTGCATATAATTGTACTATCTTTCCATTTTTAGCTCATAGTTAAACACCACCCCAACCCTGTCTTTCTTCTATGTCTTATTATGCTGGATTTGAGACTGTATTTTCCCTTACAGCAAATAAATGTCTCATTTTCTACAAGTCTGTATGTTGCATTTGTCTCTGATGTGCTGATTACCAGTTATGTAGCCCACATGACTCAACTAGCAACGGTTATCTTATATTCAAATTGACATTCAAACACAAGAGACAAAATAGGCTTCGTTTCATATGATTCGTTCATCTCTAAAGAAAATACAATAGAAGCAACACAACACAATGAAGAATTTATTACATCTGTTTGCAGTTGCTGCTGTCCCAAATTACTCTAACATTGATGTACATGGTGAGAAAGAGATAATTCTGCATGGGATAGACCAGCTCCATCTAGGGGAATAATTAGTCCTCGGTTCTTCTACCTTCACTATATATTTTAATCATGGATCCCAGTGTTCCCTTCAGGATCAGGTGACAAGTTAGCATTTTCTGGGGCAGCTGCATTCATGAGTTTTTCATCAGCTACAGGTTACATGTTAAAAGTATATCAACTAAATACAGATGGTTTATTTAGAGCCTAACAACTTCAGAAGTCCTTTCATTTATCTTGATTTGCTATTCCTATCATTTCTTAAGTTAGGATTTCTAATTCAGGCAACCCATCCTCCTCAGGTATATTTAAGGTCAGAAATAATTGTACAGAGATGCTATCCCACTTGAATTTGATCCAGCATTTATCCACCTTCTTGTCAAACACACACAGAGGCATACACACACACACACATTTGTTGACAACTTTTGTCTTCTCTTTTATCTGAAACTCTTAGATCTTCCTAGTATACAGCTTTTTTTCTTCCTTTTCTTGTCCCTTGAGCATAATTATTGAAGTTGACTTGCACATATTTTCAATCTACATTATTTAACAATATATTCGAAAAATACAATAATAGTTTTGAACATTTTTGTAGGCTTAAAGACAATGATAATGAAAAGAAATAATAGTCTACCATAATGTAGGTAGATTAGAAAATTAAAAAGAAGTCAAAGATATTTAGGGCTTAACATCTGCTCAATTCTGCTGAACAAGGCATACCAGAGGGAGGCCAAGGTTCCATCAAGAATCATGCAGACCATGCATCTCACTGCCAACTCTCATTATGAACTGAATCAAATGCACTGCACAATTTCTGTTACTTAATACGAATCTTCTGCAGACCTCATGAAAGATACTATGGGGCATTTGTAAGTTTCCTGTTAATAGACTAATGATAATCAAATGATATACATACTTTATTATGGAAATTTAATAATATTACCACAAATTGTTTTCCTTGAATACGTTTTCCTACAATAGGAGGTAAAGACCCACTTGCATTTTAAGATTTAAGTAAGTCATAACTTTGTCATTTGCTAAATTTAGTATTTCAAAGGACAGTGGTTTTATAACAAGAGTAAAAATAGCAGAATATACAAAATTACTTTTCTATTTGGGATTCTTGGCAGAAGTCATGCAAAAGCCTTTGATTATTAAAATGCATTACTTCACAATTAACATGATTTAAAAAACTTGTAATACAAATGCATATAATAAATAACTATAATTTTGTAACTGGAACATAACAAGGAAAACTAATGTTTTGAAGTCTGTAAGATCAAAGCATTCAGTTTAATAAAATACAAGTTTCTTGCCCAAATATTAATACTAACAAGTTTATGAGAATGACATATGAATGATCAATTCTCAGTCTCTAAATGTGATTTAAATAGTCCAACTCTGCAGTCAAACTTTTACCTCAAAGCAAAAATTGTTCCCACAAAAAGTCACATTTGGAGAGTCTGTACTTAATAAGAACATTAAAATTTAAATATCCCTTATGATGATTCAAATCATTAAGTTTTAGAAAACTCCAAGCCCTGTGATTGCAAATTTGTCAAGGCAATTTAGCAAAACACACCAGAAACCTGTTAAATAGATTATTTTGTTGTGCCAATGTTTTATTAGCTTAACAGATCTATTTATTTAAGAGGACCCTGCAGCCTTATAAAATACATTTTATTTGGTACACATGATGTAGTTATTTAATAAAATTTGCATAGCTAGCATTGGCTTTCATTCCTAAGGAATTGTCATTTTACTCTGCTATACAGTTTCTGTGAATAATTTGTACACTGTCTGATGGTCAGGTAAAATTGAATTTATTATGTGGGCCATTACATGGAATTAGCCAGACCACAAGGCTAAGTATATAGCCCTCCAGACTGCCAAGTGTGCCCAACCCAACAGGAAGTTCTTGAACTTCCTTAAACCACCCCCAGGTTCTAAAGTTCATTACAAAGATTCTTAGCTTTTGCTGATTATAATATACTCACAGTCAGCTTTATTTCAGGGACAGGATACCAATGACAACCAGACAAAGGAAGAAATATATAAGTTAAATCCCAAAAGGACTTTTAATATGGAGCTTCCAGTTGTCCTCTCTCTGTATAGTCAATAGATGGCATAACCTACTCCTGATCATAATATGTCAAAATATACACAGAGTGTTGTAAACCAGGGAAGCTCCCCAGGCATTAGTGTCTAGAGCACATACTGGGGTTTCATTATATGAACAAGACTGATTGATTGGTTGCTTGAATAGCGATATGTACTTTGCATATCAATTGACTTCATGCAACCCAAGGCATCCACTCATTAAAAACATGGTTAGTATTATTTCCAGAAGTTCCAGGCCCTGCCCTGACTCCTGGGTGAGGCTTGACCCACTCAAAGCTACCTCATCAGAATAAAGTAAGATATATGGCCACAGTGGCAACAATAATCAACAAAGGCATTCCTTTCTCTCTTGAAATTCCAAGTGTTTTAAGACAAGACAGAACTTTCTTTAGACTAGTCTATATTCCTAACAACATTTGCTTTTCTGGCCCAAGATTTATAAGGAAATAACACCAAAAATAGCAATAGTGTTTATGTGAGCTTTGGGAGCCATTCAAAAAGTTAATCAAACACGAAGGATGGGGGGATGTAAAATCCAGTTTACTCCAGAAGCACAGGTAAAATAACCTGGTGCTTGTGATTGGCACCTAAGTGGAGAGGGCAGTCATGGAAACTGAGACTTCCACTAGTGGCATCTGGCACTTTCTCCAGGTAGATGGTGTCAGAATTGAATTGAATTAGAGGACACCAAGCTAGTGTCCATCATTGAACTGATTGTCCACTTGTGACAGGGACAGATTCCTACATTTTTTGATATCACACATGTTTTTGTGTTGATATTTATTGTGATAGTAAAGAAAAAAAAGTTTACTTATTCTACAAATATGTAAAAAACAATGTATCTTTCTATTAACAAGGAGGCTTAATTTTTAAATTAACAGGTGAATTTCAGTGGGGCTCTGAGTAAAAACAAGACATATAGAGAGGCAGGCCATCTCTCTAGGGCATCATGACTCAGTTCCTCAAATTATATAAAAAACGTCTGCAAAAGATTTATGCTAACATAGTTTTTGTTTGTTTGTTTCTGATTTTTGTCAGAAAGCAAATTTGATGACTCCTGAGGTTCTCTTGGATTATGGATTTGAAACTACTTGGAAGTCTATTTGAAGGACAATTTGTTACCTTATTGCTAGAAGTTGGTGGAAACTATCCATATTACCATAGAATAACAGAACCAGCAATATTGATCACATCTTTGATGATTCAAATACAAAAGAGGTAGCGACATTCAAGAGCATGCAAAGACAGCAGTCAAGGAGAAGCCCACAAAAGATATCAGCATGTTGCATTCCTGCACATAGGGACAATACCTCTCATCACAGTCACATAAACAGTAAAACTTGATGGAAGAAAGTAAGGACAAGCCTACTTGATAAGCAGTTTAAATTTGTAAATTGAACAATAGATGATATAGGTTTGGGCCTTTAGGGAAGCATGGGAAATTTTAAAGTTTTGGGGGCTCTATCCAGGATTCTTTGTCTATACTCAAGAGAATAGACCTAGACCACATGAAGTTAGGCAGGACTTCCAGGACATTGTCT
Source organism: Marmota monax (assembly GCF_021218885.2). NCBI lineage: Eukaryota > Metazoa > Chordata > Mammalia > Rodentia > Sciuridae > Marmota > Marmota monax. The sequence goes on along the minus strand of NW_026695209.1, from coordinate 5,188,089 downwards.
TGCATAATTGATGGTCTGAGGCTAGGAGGAAAGTGGAGGTTGGGAGAGGAAAAACTAGACTGTGGAATAGAGCTTTCTGCTAAAACTTCAAATCAAATATCAAGGTTTCATTCAGTTGAGGAAAATCAGTCCCTAGGAGCTGAAACTGGTATTTTATACTTACCTGATTTTCCATTCCACGCGAGACCTTAATTTCATGAAAACCACTGGAACACAAAATTATGACGAGAAAGAAAAATTTACAACTTAACTGAGAAGATTTAGAAACCTGTGAGACACCAAGATCAATATTCTGAACAGGTAATTTCCATTATGAGTAGAAATGACAAATGAAAAGACTTTAGTTCAAGCTTAAGTTGATAGGAATGTTAAAGGAGCTAAAATTAAGGCACGCAAAAGAAATTCAGAAATTGTACAATAATGCTCTTAAAATAATAAAAAAGTTGTGAATGTTAATTGAAAAGAGTTCTTTCATGAATCCTTTTACAAGATTAAGTTGGTGCCTTTAAAATTTTATGCTCACATATTCACCTTAATTTTTTTTTAAAAGTATATTCCTTCTTAAATATTGCAAGGTAACATGTAAATTATCTGCTTTATATATATATATATATATATACATAAAGTTGCAAATTTTACTTTACAGTTTACGGTAATCAATGTCTTTAATAAAATAATCACACATTCATTTATATAACTAAAACATTGTCAACATATCAAAACAGCAACAAATTCAATTTTAAAGTACATTTTAAAAAGTTCTAAAAGCAAGAATATTTTACATTGATTCTTTTTCTTCTTGAGCCCACATTTTCATACTATTTTAGAGAATACCATGGCAAAATATTTTCTATACATGTGTCAGTTAATTTTTCATTGCTGTGACCAACATACCTGACAATAATAACTTAGAAATGTAGTTTTAATTTGGCTCACAATGTCAGAGGATTAAGTCCATAGTTGGCTAACTTCAAGGCAGAAACATCCTGGCAAAGGAAATCTCAATTCCTGACAGCCAGGGAACCCAGAGAGAGAGACAAAGGGAGAGGGAGATAGAGATAGAAACAGAGAGGGAAACAAAGTGAAAGAAAGGGGCCAGGGACAGATACAGTCCCAAGGGCATGTCAGTAGTGATCTACTCCATCGTGCATGCCCTACCTACTTAATGTTTTCATCACCTCACATTAAATTCACTGAAAATATTAAATGACCTATTGAAGTAGTCCATTGATGATGTCAGAGCCCTTATGGTCCAATCATTGCCTCTGAACCTTGCTGTATTGGAAACCATACTTTCAACAAAAGCTTTGAAGGGGCATTCCAGATTAAAAAAAAAATAATAACAACCACAATTTTTTAAATAATAATTTTACAATATTTGTTTACTATCAGGTATGTATAAGATGTGAAATTTTGTTGTTTTTTATTTCTGTTTCTATCATACTTGAATTATTATGAACCAAATATTATTATGTATCTCTACTCTTATTTAAGTTTTTATAGGCAATTGATCATAGCATAAATATTTTGCAGATTTTACACATAATTAAATATTATCAAAACTTAAAAATATTAAAAATATTCACCACTAAAATATTAAATTGGTTTTCATTAGTTATTTAGTGTCACATGGCTATTGCTTTCTGATTGCATGAGATGGGCTTATGCCTTGAGTGTCTCTCTAATTTCAATTTATATAAAGATAAATTTGAGAAATTTTGTCTTACCTAAGTAAGTGCATGTGCCTAAGAGGGGCTTTAGTGTCATTCAACACTATAACAAGTATCATATAGTGCTCTATCATGAAAAATTACCTATAATAGATATTCAACTGATAGCACAATTAGATCTCCCTACAATTATGTGGTGAACAAACAATTGCAAATGCCTGTTATACAAAATGATTTATTTCCCTGTCATTAAATCTACTCACTAGGCAATATTGTTTAGTAATAAACAACAAAATTTAAGTAAAAGTTAGGGATTAATTTAAAATAAATAGAATGATAGTTTTCCCCAAGGAATGATGATGGTTACCTTTAAGTTGGGGCACATTAGGGGATTCCAGAGAGGGAAGAGCTAGTAACTGGAAAGCAGAATGTTCCTCAAGTTATATTCTATAAAACTGCATATATATATATATATATATATATATATATATATATTACATAGTCTTTTGTGTACATTTAAGCAAATGCATGCCTCTCTGTCTATATAAATATGTCTATATATAAAATATGACAAAATAAAAAAAATAAATTTTAAATAGTGATAAAAATCTAAAATTAATAATAAAAGAATTTAGATGAAGTACTAAATTTGAGACATATTAGTACAGGAGCCAATAGATGTCATCTTTTTAAAGATTATAAAATTTTAGGCTTTTGAAAGTGAACATTTAGAACAATTTCTAATATCAAATATCAGAGCTAACCATAATGCATTCCAGCTACTGTCCAAATAGAGCAAAATATCTACAGAAGAAACATGTTTGTATTTCAGCAAATTAAGGGCTTGGCATTAGACATGGTAGATTATAAAAGAACTGCAACACAATATACTTTTTATATCAGGGCAATGTGCTTGCATAAAGACAATTTCCATAGAAAATATAAAATTCTTTTTGTCAGCATAGCTAACCGATATTTGCTTTTTTTTTTTTTTTTGCCTTCTACATTAAGATCAGCTCACATAGCATAACTATCTACAAAAAGCATTCTTTTTTTACTGACCACATCTGAAACATTGTACACCTTTTTCTATGTCAAGGCATTTAGTGTTAATCTTATACTGATAAGTGTAAAATAAAATAACATGAATTTTGTGCTTTTTTTAATGTCAGATATAATCTTGCTCTGATAGAATGAAAAATTAAGGAAAATTTTCTTAGAAAGAAAGGTTGAGAAAGTTCAGTACTTACGGGAGGTGAAAACCCCAAGTTTTGACCAAGTTAAATTTTTGTTCAAGACCGAACCCTAACCCGAACCAGTTGTGATTACCTGAGATATTTGGATAACCTAAGTCTCAATGTCTTTATCTGAAAACTGTGTATTGTTTTAAAAGAATTGAGACATGCAATGCTCTTTAAAAAGTGCTATTGGTAAATGTGGCTATTATTTTTTCCCCCAGAACCTGAAGGCAACTCAGTTGAACTGACTATATGTGTTAGGGAGCAAGAGAAGAATGATATAAATATTATTACAAATATTAATACTTATAATTTCAAACATTTTTCATAATATGCAGCATACAAAGATGAAAATACATAAATTCTAGTTCTGAAACTCAAAAATCATTACAAAATAACATCATATCATTATTATTTATTTTAAACTTTATACAAACAACATCACAGATACATAATACACATAGACTGTCTTTGGCACAATCTAACACCATGCATTTCCCCATGTTGTTGAGGGGCAATAAATAGTGTCATCTGTTGAATTTTTGTATAGAGATATATATATTCATCATTAGAAAAATTTCAATATTATCAAGATGTCAGTTTTTCCAACTTGTTCTATGAATTCAGTGTAATCCCAGTCAAACTTCCAGTGCTTTATCTTAGATGTATTGATGAGCTGATTTTCATGTTTACATGGAAGTTAAAACAATTGGCCGATTCAGCATTGAAAAAAAACATTGGAATTTTGACACTACTGAATTGAAAACTTACTATAAAGCAAAGTGATCAAGACAGCTTGGTATTGGTGAAAGAAGAGGCAAAGAGATGAAGGGTTGAGTACTCAAAGACTCATGGTGACTGTTTTGCATAGTATAGCAATTTATTTTCACTTTATATTGTTTATCCATTAAAGTGTTAATGATCATTGAAGATCTTCCTACTTTGAGTCTATTCCTATTAATGTTTCTATGAACATTTGAATATGTTTTGTGTTCCTACGTGTGCATTTCTATTGTACATGAGTATAGGAGAAGAATCTCTGGCTTGTACATTATTCATGTGCTCAACTTTACAAATTTACAGGCAAACAATTTTCCAAAGTATTTGTACCAATTTACCCTCCAGTCATCATCATGTAAATAAACTGAAAACTTATGTCCACACAAAAACCTGAAAATGGATGTCATGGATGTTACATTTCTTATTTCCAGAACTTGGCAGCAAACAAGAAGTCCTTCAAAAGTGAATGGATAAGTAAAACTGCTATAACCAAACAATGGAAAATTATAGAGCATTAAAAATGTAATAAGCCTTCAAGTAATAAGAGATGAAGGAAACTTAAGTGCATATTAATAAGTGAAAGAAGCTTCATTTTATACAATTACAAATATATAATATTCTGAAAAGAGCAAAGCTATGAAGATAATAAATTGATAGTTTGTTAGTACTTAGATAAGAGAATGATGAGTAGCGGATCACTGAGGATTTTTAGATTAAAAATTTGATCCTGATACTTCAAGCGTGCTACAATGTTTTTATACATTGGTTGAAGCCCATAGAAAATACAACACCAAGAGTAAACCCTAATGTAAATTATAAACTTTGGGCAAATTGGCATGCCAATGGAGATCCATCATTTGCACTGTCCCACTGTTGAGAAAATGCTGGTAATGGGAGAGGCTCTGCATGTGAGGGATCAACAAAATAGAGGAAAGCTGTTCACTTTCATTCTTGTTATGTACTTATAACTGCCTTAAAAATGAATCTATTTTAAAAATAAATCAATAAAGCTATTAAGAGGTAATGCAGTATAATGCTATAATGATATGTATGCATGCAACATAGAAGGCATAAAGAAAATACTGATAAATCTAGTATCACTCTTTTAAATTCAGAGATTACTTCTATCAAAGACATTTCTAATTGTTAACTTTTATTTATAAATATATACATTTTAATCCATTATTTTATATCATATAGCCAGATGTTATAATACTCTAAAGATTCAAAAGAACATAAAATTAAAAGTTGATAATGACCCCTCACTTTATCATCAACCTTTTAGTACTCATCAACCATTTAGTAAATATAGGCTATTTGTTATTTCATCAAAATATATAGATAAAAATAATCTACCACTTTATTTAAAAAATAATGGTGAGTAGGGAGACAAATTTGGAGGCTTACACTTTGGAAATGTTTCCTTTAGAAGAGAATTCAAGTGAAATGCATAGAAAAAAATAGTAGAATTTGATCCAAAGCACTCAGAGGAAACAGCAACATATTTCCTGGACCTTGACCAATAATTAAAAATTTTATCTGTACCCTAGTCAAACACAAAGTAATCCTTTATTTACTCACTTGAGTGTTTCCTCTGCTTATTTATTAGTCAACTACTACGTGTTAGTCATTATGTCAAACAATGAAAATACAAAAGTGAGTAGTCTACTGCACAGTGAAAGAGCTGGCAATGCTTACCAATGCTTTGATACAATTGTGGTATTGTTTAAGTAGAAAGCCCAACATATCCTTGATGGCCTTTAGTGGTAAATTCTAGATCCAACAGACACAAAATATTTGCTGTTAGGGTCTCATGTTTCTATTGCTTTCTTTGCTAATCACTCCTCTAGTACTGACTTTATTACCAACTTATGGCTGATTCATACATGATGCATAAATTATTGTGAAGGTCTTCATAAAATTATCTTTAAGGCCATCAGTTGGATTTAGAAAATGATGCCATTAGAAGACTTCCTAGTGTTGTTCCCCTAGATATTTCTTTAATAACTCTTCATTCTACTCACTTGAATAGTAGATATGCCAAAATTGGAACTGAAACAGTTGTTCTCTGCTTTACTCTAAGGAAGAACAAAGTCTACTGCCTCTGTAGTAACAGAACTCCTATCATCATCAGAGAATTTTGAGTAGAACTTTTACCTCCAACATAAAGGATCTATACCAAAGTATCTGGAGAACTTTGCATCAATGACTAGTCACTGTGAGAAGGTCACACTGTTCAAATGTAAAAGGAATGACTACACACATAGGACACAGGATACCTTATATGAAGATATAAGTCTATGGATCTCTATTACATAAGTATTGCTGAGTAAGGATCTGAAGCTTGTTTGACAGAAAGATCTGGAATCTGGAATGAAATACAACTATAATAAAGATCCCTCAACTTAAAATTTAAAGACTCTTTAAAACTTAGATTCTTTAAGGAAAAGTATTTTCTCCTATAAAAAGAGCTTATGATATTAAAAGGCTTTAAGAATACATACAAGTTTAAGAATACATACAAGTTTCCTACTACTTTGTTGTTTAATATTTATGTCAACATTTGTTTGATTTTTATTTTGTCCAGATGTGATCTGGACATATTAGTGAAAATGACTATGATGAAAGTGGAAGATTTTAAGTTCTATAAATTTCAATAATAAAATTATCAATACAAAGGTGTTAGGGTCTGTAAACAAGTCTAGATGGCTCCTGGCATTTTGCCAGAGGGAGTGGTTTGTAAAGTAACTCCAGCGAGCCATTAAGTGTGGAGATTCCTTATTGGTTGACTATTGTATCGAGTTTAGGTTAATTAAGATAAGCTGTGTGGAATGTATATATACCTCTGTTGTCCTACAATAAACGGCTCCTACTCTTGCTGTATCAATGTACACAAGTTGCTCGTCACCCCCCCCGCCCCCCGGTTATTTTGCTGCAGCCGGACTGTGGCAGATGGTGGCCCATATGGGGAGCTCTGGGACACTGGGGATAAGTGACGAAAAAAAAAAAGCTGCCCGTCCCTAGATAGGACGGGAGCAAATCTGCTCGTCCCTAGGCAGATAGGGCGAGAGGAAAAATGGCCATTTTGAGAAAATAGAGAAGATTGATACAGTATGTTTGTGTCTTGTTTTGTCTCAGTGTATTGTATTGTCTTTGTGACGAAAATATGGAAGGGGTGAGAAGTAAATTACTAAGGGAAGAAGGCACCCCAGTGGAATCAAGAGTTAGGGCATGTGTTGATAAAAGCCCAGGAACTCTAGTCAGAAAGAAGAAAGTTCAGAGGAGGAAGGATTATCAGGAAAAAAAGTTGCAGCAAAAGGCTATTACTGAATACTTTTCGTTACCGGAGGGTGCGTGAATTGGCTCAGCGGCTGCCACGTGTGCGAGCCAGTCATGGCACAGCAAGGACTTTCCAAGCGGGGGCAGCGGGCTCTTCCCTGCCCCCCCCCCGGGAGCGGGATGCCACTGTGAGAGCCCAAATCCAAACTTTCTTGCTCCCTGTTCCCAGAAGCAGTGTGAGTCCAGGACACTTCCCAGGGCCATCTGGGGCTTCCAGGGATGCTATAGCCTGCAGAAGATGCTACCAGCGTCCTTGATGTTTGGTCATTTTCAATGCCATTAACTAAGCTACAATGGTTCTCCCACACCTGGAGGCTGATGAGTAATGAGCACCATTAAGGCTTATTTCAAAAGTAAAAAACCTTGAGATAATGTACTAAATTGTTCAGAAGGTTGTTTTCTTAGTGTCTGCTGGAATACTACAGGATTTTCTTTAGCATCATTGCTGGAGTTCCTGCCTTCGTCCCAGTGCCAGTGAGGACGATGATGGAAGAATTTCCAGTGTTGCTGAAAACCGGATGAAACTTTGACTGAAAACCGGACAAGACTTTGGATCAAGCTAGCTGCCTGCAGAACTTACCTGGACTGTGATTTAAGCTAGCTGCCTGCAGAACTTACCTGGACTGTGATTTACCTGGACTGTGAGTTAATCTATTGAGACACTGCTTTACCTGGACTGAGACAACAAACTGTAATCTACAACAAATTGTAACTCGGTGTCTTTGCAAACGGTGTCATTTCTGGTACAATTTTTCCAAGGGCTTCTTGCATGGAGCCATCAAGTGGCTTGGTATTGTGGCATTTTGTACCCTCCCCTTCTGCTTGTAGCAGATTGTTTATGGTGTTTGTGTAAAAACCACTATGGTCGTTATTTAAATTAAACAAAAGTGGGAAATGTTAGGGTCTGTAAACAAGTCAGGATGGCACCTGGCAAATGTTAGAGTCTGTAAACAAGTCTAGATGGCACCTGGCATTTTGCCAGAGGGAGTGGTTTGTAAAGTAACTCCAGCGAGCCATTAAGTGTGGAGATTCCTTATTGGTTGACTGTTGTATAGAGTTTATGTTAATTAAGATAAGCTGTGTGGAATGTATAAATACCTCTGTTGTTCTACAATAAAGGGCTCCTACTCCTGCTGTATCAATGTACACAAGTTGCTCGTCACCCCCTGGTTATTTTGCTTCAGCTGGACTGCAGCACAAAGGAAATGGAAATTTCATAATGGAAAATAAGATAACATAAATTAAAATATTTTTAGGAAAGAAAACGCACTCTGTACTTCTAAATCTTGTACCACAGCAGTGTAATCTAGTTAATACCTCCAAAGTAGAAAATGACAAGGCAGTAACAGAAGGCTTTCTTTCTTTCTTTCTTTCTTTCTTTTTCTTTCTTTCTTTCTTTTTTTCCTCTCTCTTTTTTTTTTTAGTTTCTTTGTTTTAGTTCTTGCCATTAATTGTTGGTTCTATAAAGTAATCACCAGCAAATCCTTAGATACAAATTTCTTCCATTTGTTGGTGTTTTAGTCAGCTTTTTTGCTGCTGTGACTAAAGGTTCTGACCAGAATAATTTTAAAGGAGGAAAAGTTTATTTGAGCGTTCGCGATTCCAGATGTCTTAGTCCACTGAAGGCTGGCTCCATTCCTCAAGGTTCCAGGTGAGGCAGGACATCATGGCAGAAGTGTGTGGCAGAGGGAAACAGCTCACATGTTGATTGGAGAACAGAGGGAAAGAGACTCCACTCCCCAAATACAAAATATGTCACTCCCCCAATTAACCACCTCCTCCAGCTACAAGCCACCTGCCTCCAGGTACCACTCAGTTAATCCTATCAAGGATTAATTCACTGATTAGGTTAGGGATATAGCCCAATCATTTCTTTTCCAAGCCTTCTTGCATTGTCTCACATGTGAGCTTTTGGGGGACAACTAACATTCAAACCATAACAGGTGGTCAAACTTAATGGTATCCACACAATTATAAAGGTGGATTTTAAAGATTTATATGACCAAATTTAAGCAGGAAGATAGATCTCCCATAGGCAGCAAGGATAAGGGTTTTGGAGAAGGATAGGGGAGGGGGACATTATGTTAACCTGAAAGGAGACATCAGGCCTGGAAAACGTCCTGTGATTTGCTACTCCGTGACAGCTTCAACCACAGGGACTTGATCTTAGAACACCTGTTTTTGTTCCTTGGGACTTCAATGACAGCATCCCTTGCTTATTTACCCTTACACCTTGCAAGGACTGACCACAAGCAGACCCCTACCTGAAATCTTCCTCTCTTCCAGAGACATGTCAAACCACAAGGTTAGGTCTTTCCTCTCAATTATGTAAATAATGGATTGAAATTGTACCCTTCTGATTCACGTACTAAGCTCAGAGCTTGAAGAGCTTGATTGGTCCAGCTAGCATCCCTCACCCCACCAGTCATCTGGGCTGAGCCATCATAGATGCCCTTAAAAACCTCTAGACAACAGATACCTGTAGCATTCTTCTTTTGGGGGCTTCTCCCCTTCCCTTCCAGAGTTTGGATTCCTGTTACTCTAAGAAACCCTATTACTTTACTGTCATCTTTGTGTACATTAATTTCATTACTTGAATTTGTGAAACAAAGAAACCAACTGCCTAACTTGATGTTACAAAATACAAGTAAGGTTTTTTCTACCTTCAAGTTCATTAAAAAAAAAAAAAAATGAAGAACGCTTATAACTTCTAAACACATAGTCCTGAGAAAAGTCAGGTATATTTAACCAATGCATGATTAGCTTGTAGAAGTGCTTGACTTTGCATAATTCAGATTTGGTTTATATATTTTTCTTTAATTTAAAGGCAATCTATTCAGGTTACAACATAGTGAAAACAGCAATATAAGAGTTGATCAATGTGGTGAAGGTGTATTCTGTCAGCTTGTACAAAGCTGCATGGGGAGAGCCTTCTTGAGAATCTGAAAGAGAATGCCATTTCTATGATCCTGATGGGTCTTGATGTGTCTGGGCTGTGGAGGTGAGTGGGTGTGGCTAGGTGTCTGTCCAGGAGCTCTAACATCACCAATATATTGGACCATAATAATGTTATAATCATGAGTTCCTAAGTATTTAGTGTTTTATATTGCTTTACTTATGTAGATTTTGTTTGTTTTTTGTTTGCCATATCAATAATGTGGTTTTATATAGATTTTCTTTATTCTCCTTAAGAACTGAATCAGAAGAGAAGTGTGGGGATATGGGAGAGAAAGAGAAAAAGAAAGCAGTGAGAGGAAAGGAAAGTATTAAATTTGTATACATTTAGATGCAAATAGGAACAGAAAGATATGTTTATTAAATATTCCTAGTGCGTGTGAACTTAAAATGTGATTATATGTTTATCATTAGCTCTCTTTTTCTGTAATTCCTGAGATAAAAAAAAATAGGATAAAAATTAGAATGCAGAAAATGGCAAAAGATTCTGCAGATAATGCAGAGAAACGTTGTGCAATCAATGAGTTAATAAAAATTGTGCCAAATCTGCTGCTGGGCCTCAACAGTGGAGTGATTTCCTTCAGAAAAAAAAAAAAAAAACAGCATATTTTACCTTCAATCAAAGTTCTAAAGAGATGCCTCAAAAGACTAATATTAGATCCCTAGTTGCCTTAAAAAATGATCAAATGTATGCAGAAACTGACATGTTCTTGTGATTGAGTAGCCTTCAGTTCAACTGAAAATTTAACAGAGTAAATAAAAGGTAGGTTTTAATTTACTTGCTCAGTATGGGTTGTTGGAAAATTAAATCCTTTGGGGGACTTCAGATTTGCATAGCAAAATTTATTATCTATAATTAACTAACCTTTAGAAAATTCTATTTTTAATTTCCTCCTGGCCAGATACCTGAAAAATTCAAAGTTAAGAAGCACTGCCTAGAAGTTACTACATTAGGGGAGAAGCAATGAAAAGCATGAGATGGATGAAGTTGTCAAATACTAAGGTAATTGATGAGTCATTAACGTCTCACATTGTTCATTTGAAAGCATGCAGAGACAAATTTGATATCATTTCTAAATAACATAAAATACATCAATCATAATTTTATAAGGTAATAAATTAAAGTACCTATTTATCAGCAATATCTGATCAGTAGTATTTTCTTCTGGGTTTTTTTTTTAATTTTGTGAACATCTAACTTTCATAACTTAACAATCCTGAATTAAAACATAATTATTATATAATAAAATCAAATTATAAAGTATAATTATTATGTCATTGTGTAATACATATATATATATATATATATATATATATATATATATATATGGAAACATTTCCAATAGGATATAAACCAACTGATCTCTGCTGCTCAGAAGTCAATTACAGTGTTATTGACAATGATAATTTTCATTATAATTGGATTATTATTAAATTTTTATTTTCAAGAATTATAGAACATTTTAAGTGATTGAAGAGCAGTCAAATTTGTATAATCCTTTAGAATTTGTAACATGTGAGTGCCCTGGAGACAGTGCCAGCATTCCAGCAAATGGCGACCTTGAAATTTCTTTTGCCTATTTTCAACTCTGGGACTGATAAGAGTTAAAGTGAATTAAAGCTTAGAGTCCCACAAATATTTTCACTTTCCTTAGATTTTAGGTTAATAGGAAATAGCTATGTTTCTTGGAATTTGAGGGATTTATTTTTAATAAGAAAATAACAAAAGCAATTACAAAAAAAAAAAAAAAAACTGTTTTTTTTTCCCCCAATGGAGTGTCATCAAGGTCTGCTCAATACTATGTATAGTCATTACAGGGCATGGCAACAAAAGCAGTGGTAGCAGGTGGAAGTATGAATTTAAATTAGACGCAATGTTCTGTGGGACTGCAGGAGGTCTTCTGTATCAGTTTCTTGAATGTGCATGGGAGACACTACAAGATCGAGTGCTGAAAATGAGTCTCCCAATTTATGTCTTTCCATTTTACCAGAGTGCTCTCTTTCTCTCACTGCATTAGTGTATTACTCATTAAAGTTTTATTTGATAAAACTGACTGAAGACATTAAAAATCATGGTTCTGAAAGATGATTAAAGCAACAAGGCAAAACAACTTACTCCTTAGGCCACTTCCAGGAACATTGCTTTCACAAAAACATTTATGCATTTGCACAAAAATGCATACACATACACTCCCTTGTAGTAATCTAATATGAATTCACAATGACCTTTACCAAAAAATGTCATCACTTAATTTCTATAAAATCATATTAAATGGCTATTCAATATTGTTCATCAAATTTTTAATATTTGAAAGCTTGGCTTCTTGAAAGCATGCTTTAGAAAATTTAAAAGAGCCAAACCTTTTTAAAGGGACCAAACAATAATTTCTCCTACAATCTCTCTTTTATAATTTCTCATCACAAGATTTGCCAACATGATCCACCTAGTTATTTGCAAAAGAAACTTAGGATATCAACTTCTTCCTTAACCATGTTTTATCAATTTTATATCTTGGAAACATTTCAAGTCTTACCCTTGACTGTCTCCATCTCTACCAAGATCACTGTAGTTAAACCAGTGGCATACGTGGTCAATATCACTAAGTTGTTCTAAATTGATTTTCATTTTTACAAAAATATTTTCAAAAATATATTCCAGAGTGGTATTGATGATATAATGGTAAGAATATCTACCTTCCAAAACTACATTATAATACCAAACTATAAATTATAATTAAACAGGAGAAATAATTAAACCCCATGTCATTCAATTGGAAGAGAATTTAACACAAAGATTAAAAACATGTCTCTTCTTAAGTAAATATCATACATCATTATTTATTGGGGTAATAAACTTGTAGAAAAAATAAGAAAAAAATATTTTCAATGCCCCTATATTAGTATGATTTCCTATATGTCTAATTTTCATATCAATAGTATGGTAAAATGATAATATTTTCTATTGCAGTCTTTCTTACAGAAATGAATGATTTTTCTCTCCTTTCATTCATTTTTTTCCATGATATCTTAATTTTGACCAAATAAGACTAATACAATACCTTTAAAGTAATTTATTTTATTGAAACCCTATTAAAATAAACAATATTTGAAACAGACATTATTATTACTGTGTGTATATATGTGACTACATGACCAATACGATTCTGCAACCTGTACACTCAGAAAAATGAGAAATTATATCCCATCTGATTCAAATGTATGATATGTCAAGGTCATTGTACTGTCATGTATAACTAATTAAAACAAATTTTTAAAAGTTACAAAAAAATAAACAATAAAATAAACCATCAACAAATATATCACTAAATTTCCATAGCATAGAACAATGAGAGTCTTTTCTTTACTCCATTTATTATTCTAAAAGCTTCATTTTGCAGTTAGTCACTGTATCTTTCTTAATCTTACTGTCTCAATTCCTACAGAGTCCCAAAACCAGTCCTGGCAGCCTGCCCTGGGAAATGAAACACTCCCTCACATTAAAAATGCACCCATTCAAGAAGATACAGTTTTAAATTGCTATGCAGAGTAGCTCAGCATTTCATTGCCTTAACTATCTTATTTCCTTTTGAAAATATAAAATATTTTTGTATTTTGATTTTACACCATCAGAGGTCCCATTAACTGTTTTTTCTTTGCAAAATACCTGTGTTATTTGACTACATGTGAAAATAGCAATGTCTGTAGTGAGTTCAAAGTGGATGTAGCAAGAGTTTCCTGTATGTTTGGGAAAAAAAAATGTTAGCCAGATAAAAATGATGCAAAGTAGTTCTTCAGGCTGCTATAAATGCAACTTAGTCAACTAAGAGGAGAAGATGTTTCTGGCACTCTTGCTCTCGTTGGATCCCACCTTCAATTGTAACTAGCAGCCTCTAAACTGAACAGCTTCCATATTCTGATGGTGTGTGTCTTAATGTAGACAGCAAAAAGCATTCATTTTATTACTGGTTGACAAAATTTATGTGTTTATTTTTATATATATACATACACACACAAACACACACACACACATATATATATATATTATATATTATATATACACATATATAAATTATAAGGCTACTACATATATTTTTATATGGCTCAAAACCAGTACAGAAAAAAAAAATCAAAATCAAATTAAAAAAACTACAATAATATATGAAAAGAACAAAATTATTTCCCACAGGCTTTAAATTTTTGTTTTTAATTGGTTCCCAAAAGAGTGAACTATAGAAATGGACAAGGAAATGTGTAATTAACAAGCAAGACATGGAAAATAAATCTTAAAAATTTTTATAAATAGAAAACTTTCCCAAAATCATGAATAAAATACAAATTATGTACTGAAACTTTATATCCATGTTATAAGAAGAGAATAGGATCCATGTTCTCACAAATGGATCGTTGAAGAAATATTGATTTAATCCTAAAAAGTATTCTGCAACAGCAAGAATCTAAGACATGTTTTTTTTTTTTCACTTCATTATCTCACTCAGTTTCTTTTATCCCCAGGAATAAGCAAGATTCTAGAAAAAATACAATCTATATAAATAATAATACATTATATGGCCAAAATTAGGAATATTTATTTTATAAAACAACCTTAGGTTGGAATATTTTATAGCATTAAAGTTTATTTACTTGAGAGAAATTTAATAACAATATATGACATGCTGATGATTATATAATTTACAAATAAAATTTTGAGAACTATATCATTGCTTCTAGGAATGTTTCTTCATTCCCAGTGAGAAGATGCATGCACAGTAGTTCTCCCTTTCCCGGTGTTGCTTTCTGTGGTTTCAGTTAGCCATGATTAAATGTGGATCAAAAATATTAAATGAAAAAATTCTAGAAACAAACAATTTTTAAGTGTTAAATTTCATGGCATTCTGAGTAGTGTAATAAAATATTGTGACATGCAACTTCGTCTTGTATGGGACATGAATCATCAGAGTACTGTAATATTAATGTCCAAGTAACTCTTATGTTACTTAACAGCCACAAAGTGCAAAACGGATATACTGGAATTCAGTGCATTGCTATAATTTTCTATGTGTTCCAGTATATTACTGTAATTTTTCTATTTTATTATCAGGTATTAATCTTTTACTGTCCTTAATTTATACAATACATATACACACATATGTGTATATATTTTTGGTTGAATACAGTATGCAATTTCAGTAAATACACTGGGAATCTTAGAATGTCTGTCTTGTAGAAAAGGAGGACTATTGGACATCTCTGCCATTTGTCATTACAGTTTACAGTATCACACTGGAGGGAAAATCATATTCTCCACCTTACTGTCAGATTAACCACGTGATTTACTTTTCCAATAAAATATGAGTTGATGTACACAAGTTGCTAGTGGAGGTGGATGTGAGCTAGCTAATGTCTATTTTTATTTTATGGAAATTTGGTGGGAATTATGCTCAATGATATACTTAAGATTTTACAAATGGCCATCAAAAGACTAGGTGATTAACTCTACACATTATTTGAAGGATAGCTAGCTTAATCATGTGTGAGACCCTCATTATGGGGTCGAGTTCCTGGTGCTGACTCACCTTTGTGCACAATTCATCCATAAACCTCGAGTCAAAGGACCCTTGGTAAAAGTCTTAAAATTATTCTTGTCAATAGCATTACTCATATAGTCTGTTTTCTTTTTATTTCATATTATTCTGTCATCTTTCATCTTTCAACTTATTTTCTGTATTTTCAGTGGATATATTTTTATTCTCAGGAGACAACTTCATAGGGAGTCTAAAGACTGTTGGAGACTAGTGACATTTTTAGCAACAGTCAGATTTCTATTAAGCAAGGCAGTATAATTTCCTTTCCCTCTCTATTCTTTCACATGGCCAAATCCCTGATCTTTATTTCACCTGCTCAGCCAACACAAAGCAATCGCTCTGTCCTCATTATTGTGACCTGGAACATCAATGTCAGTGTACACTATGAACTAATTTCTCTCAATAGCCCCATCAAGAGTCTGTCCTAAGATGCTCTTCTCCAAGGAGTGACTCAAATGGTCCTCCTCTTTCTATCCAGGCCATTCACCACATTTCCTCCTTAGCTTCCCAGAATGGGACAATAAGATAGAAGCAAAATAAAGAGTTTTTTGTTTGTTTGTTTGTTTAAGAAAGGAAGAGATAGTCACATTTAACTTTTACCCTCATGCTAATAGATTCTGATTCAATTCTATAGCTTTATCATAATTGAAAAGAAACTTGAAACTGCTTTTTCTGATGTTTGTAGGAAGCATAAACAGAGGTAATAATTTTTCCACATGATTGTATACCTAATATAAGTATCATAGTGCATAATATTCAACGTAAGTGGATACTACAGACTGATTTCTGTCATTCATCCTGATAAAGTGTCTCTCTTGAGATGCCTTTTCCAAAAATTAACTCAGAAGCATGAACATATATAAAGGCAATTTTAAATGTTATATTGCAATCATTTATTCCAAAAAGATATATTATCTATATTCTATATGATCATTGTGGGATATACTGCATATAAGTATCACAAAACCTGGATACTGCTTTTCAGTTATGCAAGTAACTCAATTTTTTTTTTTTTATTTCTGTCTTCTTAATTCTATTTCATCTCTTTGTTTTACTATTTGGCTATTCAAAGTGATCATTGAGCAAATTTGAAACTCTACAAGTAGTTATTAAATAATACATGACACATCAGCAATAATAGTGTTTAATAAACTATAATGCTAAAATATAAAGTTTATGAAAAAACAACGTAACACAGCAAGCATAAACAACATACAATGAAGTAGCTTTAATGATCTGAATTATTTATTTAAAGTATATGTTTATATTTCTAAGCAATAAAAAATCATAAGCTGTATCACCTCACACCTTATTGACTTATAAAACAAGAAATGAAATTTTAAATTATTTTAGATACTTAAACACCATTTTAAAAAATCATTAAAAACCTACTAAGTACTGAACCTATCTCTGTGCTTTAGGAGAGAATAATAGAATAAGATCTCTGAAATTAAGAACTTGCACTCTTGAGTTGGTAAATAGACATCTAAGCAGATGATGATAGCATGATGAGGTAATTGCAAACTTAGAATTAGACACAGCTACTTCCCCATGTCATCTGTTCTAATTGCTGAATACACCTCTTCTTTCCAGCAGTTAAATGTGCTGCAATTTGATGAAGTTTGTGTAGCCTGTTAACAGTATCCCCATCATTGTTTTCTCCAAATTACTGCTGAATACCTCCTTTGAAGTGCCCAGTGTTCTTCTCCATTAAATTCTGTGTTTATATCAGTCATTTACACATCAGAGCTTAGTCAAGTCAGTGTGTGGCATTTTTTTTTTCTCTTTACTAAAGGGCTGCAGAATGCAGTGCTAAGAAATTCAGTCTTTGAAGTTCCAGCTCAAAACAATGACTTTGCCTCTTACCAATCTAGACAAAGTATTTCATTCATTATATTTAAAAGTCTTTTTTTTTCTTCTTGAAAAAAGTTGGATAATACTACTACCTAGCTTAGCAAATTGGTATAAACAAAGCCTTAGCATATATTTTGGAATATGGGGCTCAAAAACTGATAGCAATACATAGATGTTATAATAGTTGCAACATTAATATTATCATTGTTATCATATCATTTTGCATTTTTATAATGATTGTATCATGTATAATTAATAAAGTAATACAAATTGAAAACAACAGAAATGATTAATAATTGTCCAATATCTGAAGTCATATATATAATGGTTTTAGGAGTCAAGTTGCCTACATTTGAATCTATCACTTGCTAAATTACTGTGTATTCTTGGTAACATTTCTTAACTTTCCTACTTCAGTTTCCACAGAAAAAATAATAGTTTTTTTTTTATTTGCCACATGTATATTTGTATATGTAAGGGATTTATTTTTAAATGGGGAATTGGCTCACATAATTATGGAGGTTAAGGTGTTATAAAATCTTCCAGCAGGCACTGGAAACCTAGGGAAACCAATGATGTAGTTAGTTCATTCTGAGTATAACATTCTGAGAACTAGCTAGATAGATGGTCTAAATCTCAGTTCAAAAGCAGGGGAAAAAAAAAAAAAAAAAAAACGAGATGTCCCAGCTCCACTAGGAAGGCAGAAAATAAAGTGTGTGCAGGAAAAGGAGTGTAGAATTCCTTTGTCTTCTGACTTTTGGTCAATTCAAATTCTCAACAGATTTGATAATGCCCCAGGGAGGGCAATTAACTGTATTGAGTCTAATATCTAGCTCACATATGCTCTGATTCTTTGTAAGAGATGCTGTTTTTCAGCTACTACCACATTAAAGGTAAATGAATTTATCCAAAGGATGTGTCTCAGGGATCCATTTTTTTTTCTTTATGAAATCTTGCAAATTGTCTCCTTAATAATTTTTCCATGTCATAGAATATGTACAATGCATTAGAGACATACAGAATTCCCATCATCTAAAATAAATGGTTGTGGTGGAGCATCTTCCCAATAATAACATTTCAACAGCTCCACACATACTTCTGTCCCCTCTGGTGCTCCTCCATCTCCTGAGTACTCTTTGTTCATCTGCTAACTGGTGTGAGACAACCTTTGTTCTAGCATTTTTTCCTTGGACCTTGTCTTTCCTTTACCCATATTTTCCCCTGAAGGATCTCCCTTGCATCTCAATTAAAAACCAAATATTTCATTACATGTAGTCTTCCTTGTGAATGCCAAACACTGATATCCAGTGGTATGTTGAACATCCCTCTCCTGCCACCACCATGGCCCATAGACTTCTTTTATTTACCATGTACAAAACTGAATATTTCTCTCTTTATCCACATCCAATGATAAAAAGGATATTTGTTTCACAAATGATGCCATCATTTATTCATGTTTCATCATAAGAGTTTAAAGTGAACATGATTCCTCTGTATCTTTGTCCCTTGTCTGCTCAATGATGAAATCTTGTTGATCCCCATGTTCCGGGCATTCCCCACTGCTACTGCTTCTGCCTAACTAAGTTCCATCATCGCTCATATTAACTACTGTAATAACCCCTTCTCTACTCACTCTACCTTCAGTCTAACTTCTAACCCTGCTGCAGTATCATCTCACTAAAGTAACTTATAGATTAGGATGTTCATGACATTGTTCTAGATAAGGGTCCTTAATAAATCCCTATGTACTGCACTAAAGCTCACAATTATTTTAGAATGATATGTAAACTCCTTCATGAAAGGAAAGCAGGCCAACCAATCTTGTATGGATTGAATGTTCACAGTTTTCAAATTATGTTTGCCAATTCTCTTGAACAGCGCAGAAAAAATCGTATATAATAGGCATAATGATTAAAAAAATACCAAGCTATGACAGTCATTATGGATCCCCTTGGATTTCTCTTTTCTTACTTAATGATAGCCTTTTCTTTCTCTATGTATCCCTGCATTTATTTTAGAAAAGTTCCGTAAGATGGTGATACAACATTTGGGATTATCAAATGGGTTATTTTATCTTCTGTTATCTTTCAAAAAATAAAATACATGCTAAGCACCTTGATTTGAACACTATGCATTATATACATATACTGAATCATTATAATATCATCCAAAAAGAACAATATTAATAATTAATTAATTAGAGACAATCATGTATATTTAAAAGATTAATGCATTAGCATACATGAACTCAAATTGATGGTCTATACCTCTTAGATACAAACATATTTTATCCTATATAAAAGACATTTTCTCTATGGCATTTCATTCTGTCCATAATTTCTCTCAGGTCAATATTTTTTGAGGCAGGCAGACTGATTGAATTACACACACACATAATTATATACAAGAAGTTCTGTTTATCCATTAGATATAAAAGTCAAATATATATAAACTTAAGCAAAATCATTTGAAAATCCTGTTTTGTTGAATTCTGAAAAGGAGAAATATACTTACTAGGTGGGTTAGAGGTTTTTTTCAAGCATTTACTTGAAAAAGTTATTTGAAAATACTGAATTAGTCTGTGTTTTAACTGTTAGAGTGATTGACATACTTCACTAATTGATGTGAAACTCAGTCATGATTCCACTATTGAAAAGAAACTAGAGGGCACTAATGAAATAGGACCTTGATTCAATTAAAATAGATACTATAGATAATAAATAGGAAAACCTAAAGCTATTTATTAGTGGGTTAGTGATCTCCTAAAGTTAGTGACATATCCACTAATTGCTCTTGCCAAAATGCTAAGTATTAATGACATTACTTATGAACTATGAACATAACTAATATCAAGTATCAATGATAAATAAATTTTAGATATTATATTTCATTAATGTGAGCCATTTCATGAGTAAATGATCCTTTCTACTTTTTATCTTTTTCTTAGCTCATATGCCAGAGTTGATTTACAGTATTTTTCTTGTCACTAAATTAAAGCCTTGCATCTGAGAAAGAATCACCAAGAACAGTTACAGCCAAAGAATAGCTAATGCTATTTACCAAGCAATTATCTTCCCTGAAATAACTGAAATTAGATATAGCTATTGATAGTGTAATTTATTGGATATTATCCCCCTTTTATTGAGTTTTATCTTAAAACCTATAAAGTACATTTTGACAGAACCTTTTAGCTTCTAATTATCTTACAAAGAACTTCTTTTAAAAAATAGTGTGCCTTAAACTTTTCCAAACTTATATTCATTTGTTGCTTTTATCTTTTTATTTCATCTGGAAAAAATTTGATGGTATTAAATTTAATTTTATAAAGATTATTAATTTAGAGAGAATATGGTCACTCATACATTGATAAAAACATGTTAAAACAAATATGCCATGTGTTATTAAATCTCTTAAAATTAAATCTATTTATATACATAGACAAAAGTTACCTAATAATAATTATGATAATGGCTGTTTATTAAGCTCTTATTTTATAGAAGGCACTGTTCTAAACATATGCATGTGTGAATTTATTAAAATAATTATCTGTCAACGAACTGAATTGAGGAAGTTTAAATAATGTTTTCTTATCTCTCTTCTATTATTCGATGTTAACAGATCAAGCGAATGAAATTCTTCATCTGGCATGAAATTTTATATTTGAACAGCAATATCATCTTAAAGATGTCTGGGTCAGTTTTATAATACAGTTCAATGATCCTTTTAAAGTTAGGAGAAGCACATTGCTTCTTCCACTTCTAAGATTTGCTTTTCTATTAATGCTTGCTTTAGTGTTATTTTTGAGCTGACCTTGAAAATAGAAATACTGTGGTCACCAATGATTTTAGGTAAAGAACTGAAAACATTACTTATCTTCTCTGTCTGTGAATTTTATTCATTCTCTGCATGTTCAAAATAATACACATTCAAAACAATTTCCTGATACATAGATTTGTTCTGAACTGCATGGAACAGATTTTGGTTACCCAGCAAGCACTATGTCATCAGTTTTGCCCCCAGCATTTGAGATTTTGTTAACTCCTTACGCTAATTCAAATATTGATGTTTTTCAGCACTGCACATTTTACAATCAGGGGACAAGAGAAGAGAGAAGAGAGAGTATATCAGCAAATCATATATGATTGAAAGAAATATTTGTGTCTCACACAAATAATGGCTATGAGCTTCAGTGAGAAAGGTTCAGGGGCAAGACTGAAAGCATGGATGCACTCAAACCTCCAAGGGTTTTGTCCCTTTTTCAATTCCAGGAAATAATATAAAAATGTATCATTTATAACAAATATTATACTAAGTTAATCAAAAGTTCTGTTATAATGGCACATATATTCATGATATTTTAAGTGTATATTTTCATTGATTTTAATTATTTAAGTGCATTTACTTGTATAATTTTGTATCATAATATTTTTCCCTTTTCAACAAATCTGTAAGTACAATTTTCCTTCACAGTTGATAGCTGTTCTTCTCCAGAAGAAAAATGATTCGGGAAATGGTGCAGAATAGGATTGCCTTGCTGATTTTAATTCAAAAGATGCTTTGAGGTGAAGCCATCCTGGAAATCCCTGCTGATCCTTTATGTTCTATCAGCATTACCATTGTTTGTTCTAATCAACAGTTTCGTCTATTCTGTATAGTAGGAAATATATTTTTTATGCTTGAGATTTCATAGAATTGAATGTCTGCAGCCTTAAAGATTTTGGAAGATCACGATTTAAAAAAAAACATTGTGATTTATTTATTTATTATTTGTGAGTATTTATGCATACTGTTACCAACCATATGAAGTTCTCTCTTCTAGGTCCTATGTTACCATGGTGACAATAGACTTTGATACCTCAGAATAATGGCTACTTGAATTACTCATGGGAGTATGATTTTAGTTAATATTAATAAGTTAAGATACTTAAAGATTCATTGAAAATTATCATATTAATATGAAATTTTAAAATCGTATTTCTCAATTTGTAATTTGGGCATGATAGGACATGTCAATATCTGTTTCTTGAAAGTGTATGTAAAATTATTTATGTCGGATTCATATACTCAGTGACAATGAACCTATCTGGTCTTATTTTTAACATATCCACCAGTTGAAAATGAAAGTGAATATACTTTTTTCCACTTCCTCTTCATTAAATTCTCTGTATTCAAATTTTCTTAAATCAAGGTACTCAGTGTCATTTATTTGCAATATCCAGTGCCATAAAAGAAGAATTAAATCAGTAAATTTGTTCAAATTAAGAAATTAAGAATAGCATGACACATAGAGAAAGGTATGTGCATTTTAAATATTTTAATTCTAAGAAGCAGCCACAATGTCAGATTCTGTGACATCTTTGTATTAAAGATCATTATGATTTAGATATGAAGTGCCCCCCCAAAGATCATGTGTGAGGCATGCAAGAATTTTCAGAGGTGAAACCATTATAATATGTGAAGTGTAACTGAATCAGTGGATTTTCCCACTGTCATAGATTAACTAGGCAGTGATTGTAGGCAGGAGGGTGTGCGTAGAGGAAATAAGCAAATGGGAATGTGCCCTTGGGGATTATGATTTTGTTCCTGAAAGGGGGAGCTCTCTCTGCTTCCTGGCTGCCATGTTCTGAGCTGGGCTTTTCTCCACCACACCCTCAGCCATCATAGTCTGCCTCACCTTGGACTCAGAGCTATGGAGTCATCCCACTATGAATTCATTCTCTGAAACCATCCATCAAAATAAAGTTACCATCATCTAAGTTGTTCTTGTCAGGACTTTTGGCCACAGCCATAAGAAAAAAAAATCTGACTAAAACAGATATTTGAGATGGTATTCTGATGTTCAATATATAATTTTTAAATGCTGATAAAATGTAAGTCAAGACTGTAGTATGGGTAAAAGAAAAATGATTCCAGAAGGAAATAACTTCATATGTGGACTTTTATATGTTAACAAGAAAACGGGGTCCATTTGGGCAAGTAACTACACAATTATTATGGCCCTAACTGATTTTTCCATTTTTATTTCTTTTAGTGCAATGTGAAATAAGGATAAAAGCATGATCCTTGATGTTTGATAGTATTTCATGTTTATCATCTCACACTTCCTCAACAATGGACAGTCCATGGAAGGTCATTGGGCTTCAGTTTCCATAGCTTTTTGCAAGTTACCAATTTTCAACCTGCGTTTTCCTCACCCATCTTATCCTCCCTTGGTTTGATTGTTCATCAGTCCCTCTTTTTTGCTAATATAATTTTCTCTGATTAGGTGACTCTCTGCTCTCTCATTTCTTCTTCTAGCTTTAACAGCTTATTTTCTTGTTTCTTCCTTTAAATTTTGGTACTCCTGAAAGGTCCTTTGTTGGATTTCATCTCTTTTCCTAAATACAAACTCTTTCTTCCTCAGTAGTCTGGTGGAGTTTACAAACTTTATCTGACAATAACTTTTCAAGGCATGAAATAAAATACCAAAGATAATAAAAAAGATAACATTCAAAAAAGTTATAAAACTATCTTGAATACTTCATTAATATCAAAAACTGAATATGTATTATAGTATCAAAATACTATAAACACCAAGGGTAAACACCAATAATCTTTCAAAATTTTGGTAGCATCTACAATGTTACCTTGTACCCGAAATTCATGTTGAAAAAGCAGAGAAACTGTTAATACTACACTTCTCTGTTTTCTTTATTAATAAATTAAAAGATAATATTCCAGCAAGTAGTAATAGTAATAATGTATTTCCCACTTACAGATCACCACCTACTGACTTTAGCCTATTCAAATTCGTCAGACGACCAGCCCTAGATCACTTCCCTTTCACCCCCTATTTACTTACAGTTCACATCATAATGCTTTGTAATAATGTTTTAATTTCTTTTGCTGACATAATTCAATATTTGAAAGCACCAGTTTTTTAAACGAGTATATCTTAGTTTCTACTGCCAGTATCTCTTGAAATAAAGACTTGTAGAAGGAATTAGTATAAGATGGATCTCTTCCTATTGTGAGCAGGAGATATTAACATAGAATGAGAGTCATGACAAAATCCTAAAGAAGCTGATATGCCCAACAAATTGAAACCAAGAATAATTGTTAGACTCTCTCCTGTATTCATCTCCAATTAAACAGATAAAACTAATTGTCTAATACATTATATTAGGATAAAATTTAAAATAATCTTAGTTAACAGAGAAAGAGAAAGAGGTGATCTGAATTAGTCTTCATTTTATTATGTAAGGAATATCAGATAAGAAACATAAGAGTGGGTAATTCTGGAATATGATAGTAGAAGGAACTCTAGCCAAATTTCACCCCCACACCCTCCAATTTAAGGAAGAACAACAGTAAAATGGCATAGCTCTAATATTCCTAGTAAGCCAACATTTTACAAAATGAAATTCCTACAGGTATAGAATAAGACACCTCAATTTTCATTAATTTTCTTGCCTTATACTCAGGGCCTCTCTTATGTAGAAGTCCCTTACATTATAATTCCACCAAAAAAAATCTAATATTAATAATTACAGAACTTCCACTTGAAAAATCTTCAAGATCCATTACCAAATACTTCAATGGCCAGTCAGAAATTATAAAAATATTACTCACTGATTAAAAGTTAAGATTCTAGGCTCATGATTACACTTGTTATTTGTAGTAAAATCAAGTTTCTCACCCTGATTCTTTGTTGTTATTATTTTAATTTCAGAGACTGGTTACAAACAATGTGTCGGATTCAGAAACATTAGCCAACTTGGAATTTCCACTTGCTTTGCTGAGTTTGTTTGCAAATAAAATAAAAGCAAGGAGAAAAAAAATGGACCAAATTTCAAAAAATGTAGAATTTGAATGGAGATTAAAGATTATTAAAATATATTCTGGGAGAAATTAGAAACAGTTCTATAATTAATAGTCTACATTGATTGCACCAAATGCCAGAACAAAAATTACATTTTCAACTGTAAAGAGGAATAATGAGGTAACATAAAAGGGATTGGTTGGGGCTGGGATTGTGGCTCAGTGGTAGAGCACTCACCTAGCATGGGTGGGACCCAGATTCTATCCTCAGCACCACATAAAAATAAAGACATTGTGTTGTGTCCATCTACATCTAAAAAATAAATATTAAAAAAAATTTAAAAAAGGGATTGGACTTGAGTGTCTGTCAGTGATGATGAATAATTGCCTAAATTCTATATTCACAATTAAGAAACTTTGTTTTGGGGAAAGAAAATTCACAAGGTGTGCAAAAATCCTCTGGCCCTGGACTGAAGTAATGACATTAACTGGATGCAATTACATTTAGTCATTATTGGTGTTCCTTTTTTTCCCACTACTTTATGCTGTATTATAATGTACTAAAGAAGAGTAAATGCATCCCTTTTAGATAAAACTTCCATCTATAAAAAGATTTATTTTTTAGAAAATGAGTCCTTACCAAATGTCTAGCACTATGTCAAGTTGACTGTTAGGTGTTACCAACATCTACAATGTGCTATAACCATTTTGGAAGCACCTGAAAATTAACAGAATTATTTTTGAAAAACTATATTATATTGGTGTAATTCTTGGCTACAGTGATAGGTTTGAAGTCTTTAAATTTTTATATTTACACTCTGAATACTAAATGATATGCTAAATAATGGTAAGCTTATTTATTTTACTTTCACCTACAAATTGAGAGATACAACAATTTAATTATAGGTGTCATACTGCAGTTTATTTTAAAATAAGTTTATGAAATTCGTAATATCAAAAACATAATAAATTATAATGTAGTCAGTTTTGGCCCCAATTTTTCAAATGTAAGTTATTAGTGTCTCTTGACTGGGTCCCCTTAAAGACTAGGTTATCAGTTTCAGGTAAGAACTTCAGAAAACTACAATAGAGAGGGAATTTGTTTTCATTAGAGAATGAGTCAGACCCTTTAATGGTATGTTACAAAATGTCCCAAACTATGGCTACAAATTACAATAGAAATTTCATATCCAATTTTACATAGAAAATAACTAGATCTAAAATAGATTAAAGAATTTAATGAAAAAAAGTTTGAATACAATTGTATTAAAATCCATAGCTATACTATCCATTTCAGTCTATTACATGATACATTTAGTCTTTAGTATATGCTAAATATTAGGATTGAACTTCAACAGCACTTCTTTTTATGTTTGTACATTAAGTTTTAAAATTCCAGATCCCTTACACTACTCTATTTTGACATATGATTTATTTAACTTGCTGGTCTTCTGTTGAGTAATAGGCACGTGTTTATTTCTGAGCTCTCATTTCATTCATCTATATATTTGTCTTCATGTACTATCACATTATTTTAATTACTGAAGCTACATAATGTATTTTGAATAGTGATGTTCTACATTTTTTAGGCTTTTTTTCAAGTTTGCTTTGGATAGTTTGGTTCTTTATTATTTCCTACTTAAATTTGAGGGATTTTTTTTTTCCATTTTTGCAAAAATAGCCATGGGAATTTTGGTGTGAAACCTTGGATTGACCACCATTTGGGGCAATATCGACATTTTAACAGTATTAAGTCTTTCATTCCATGACTATGAGATTTTTTCCCCTTTGTGTCTTCTTTAGTTTCTTCCATTATGTTTTATAGTTTCAGTGAACATATAACTAACTTTGTTGATTAATTTTATTTTATCTTTTTTTAGTAGTACTATTATAAATTTGACTCTTTTACCAATTCCCTTGTTAAATAATTTGTTGTTAGTGTATACAACTGGAACTGATGTTTGTATACTGATTTTTTTGCAACTTTATGGAATGTGTTTATAATTCTAATAGTTGTTTCCTTTTATTTTTCTTGGATAATTGCTCTAGCTAATACTTCAGTACTATGTTAAATTGAATTGGTGAAATTGGACATTATTTTTGTTCCTTAAATTATAAGAACATTACATTTTAAACTTAAAGTATTGTATTATCTACAAGGTGGCCATTTATTAGATTTGGACCTTTATTATACTGAACTGCTTTCCTCTATACCTAGTTTGTTGAGTTTTATTTTTACCATGTGTGTGAATTATGTCAAATGCTTTCCCAGCGTCTATTGAGAAGGTTGTGTCATGTGACCTTCTCAGTCTATTCATGTATTATATCACAAAGAAGGATTTATATATATTAAACTTCACTCTCACACAATATGGCTGATCCAGTTAATGTGCTTCTGGATTTGGTTTGATAGGATTTTGATGAGAATTTTTTATTCATTTTATAGGGAATATTGGCTTATAATTTTCTTTTCTCATAGGGTCATTGGCTGACTTTGACATTAGGATATTATGAATAAGTTTATAAGCGTTTCCCTTTCATCAAATATTTGGAAGACTAATTCAGAAGAAAATAATAATAGTAATAATACTAATAGGAACAAAAAGTGGTCAAAACAAAAGCACAGGAAACAAAAGCAAAAGTAGACAAATGGAATCACATCAAACTACAAAGCTTCTATCCAACAAAGGAAACAACAGAGGGCAAGATAATCTGTACATTAGCAGAAAAGTATTTGTAATCTGTACATCTGACAAAGGGTTGATATACCAAATATCTAAGAAACTCTAAAATCTCAACAGTAAACAAAAATATAATTCAATTAAAAAAGGAGTATAGACTGAAGTAGATTTTTCACAAAAGAAGACATACAAATGACCAACAACTATTTTAAAAATTCTTATTGACCCTAACTATCAGGGACAAGCTCCCTGCCTGACTATACTCACTACTGTGTTATTCACAATGTCAATGGAATTCAAACCACTTAGGTATTCATTGACAATGAAGGAAGATATGTGTCAGATATATGTGTGTGCATGTTTGTGTGTATATCTGTATAGATAGATAGATAGATAGATAGACAGACCTACATACATACGTCAGGGTTAAGCCTGGAATAAGCCATTACCAAAAAGAAAAATACTGCGTAATTTTACTTATATAAAGTACCTACTATAATCAAACTTATATAAGGAGATAATACAATAGGTACTTTTAGAATCTGAGTTAAGGGAAATATAATATTGTTCTTCAAATGTAAATTGTTTTTCATATAGTTTCAGCTAGCTGAGTAAATTCTAGAGATTTGCTCTACAGGGTAATTTCTGTAGTTAACAATATAGTGTTGTGCACATCAAAATTTGATAAGAAAGAAGATTTTATATTAAATGTTTTGACTACAAAACAAAACCCTTTACAAAAAAATGAAGATAAGAAAACTTTTAGAGATATTTTTTATGTCTGTTACATGTATTGTGTTGATGTTATTGAACATATTCGCGTATATTCAAGCTCATCAAATGTATGCATTAAAGATGTGCATGTTTAGTGTTCTACAGTGCAATGGAGTGACTATAGTTAAGAACAGTTTACTGAGTATTTCTAATACCTATAAGAGTGGATTTTTGATGAAGCATATGATCATAAAAGGGTCCAAGAAATCCAGAGGCCTGGAGGACGCTTGTACATGCCATATTTTATGAGCAACCAAAAGGTAAGTATTGTTGGATACAATGAGAAAAGTGGAATGAAATGAGAAGAGGTCAGGCAGAGGGAGGAAATAAGGTCACTTGCAAATATAAGTTCTCTGTTGAACTGTGACCTCCTACATATAACAAAAGTATTGTTCATATGCTAAGGGCCCTGGTCAAAATTTAGCCTGCCATGCCCCTACACAAGGCTTTCTACCTGAATGTTACCAGGGACTCCAGATTGAGTCCTTGTTACAGAAAATGTAATGCTGCTTAACCACTGTGAATCCATATTGTTGAAAATTTTTCAATAATTTGCCACTCAGTTCTCTTCTCTTTTCTTAAGTGTTCCACTTTCCTGTTGCTCTTCCCCCCTTCCCCCATATTTTCTAAGTATTCATCATTTCCATTTCCCCCTTCTTTTTGTTACATCACAGTATACTTTCTTTTTAACACTTTTTTTTTTCTTAACCTCCTCCACCTTTAGTTTGGTTGCACATAGGTTAACACTGCAGTCCCTCCCTGCTGTAGTCTGAATGGCTGTATCTGTGCCCAGATTCACATGGTGGAATCCTAATTCCTTCCTCCCAATTTAGGCCCTGTTGTCATATGGGATTAGAACCCTAATAAAAGAGGCCAGAGGGAGCTCTCTCCTACTGAACCAAGTGAGGCTACAGCAAGAAGGTGCTGCTGTGAGCAAAAAGACAGGAACTCACCAGACACCAAACATTCCGATAATTTGATCTTGAACTAGAGACAACTAGAGACATAAGTTTCTGTTATTTTTAAATTTCCCAATTGGCAATGTTTTGTTTTGGCAAACCACACAGAACAGGACAATTTCCTATTCCAGTAGTCTGAATAAAGTCTATGCTTCTGCGTTCAACAAACATCCAGTGCCATTTCTTTCTGACAATGGTGAGGACTTTCACTTACACTTTGAGTGCTATTAGAAGATATTGGAGGCTTTGGACAAACAAGTGACAATCATAGTTATGTTGATATCAGTATCTCTGACTGCTATAGAAGATAGCAGCTAGATAATCAGGAGATCTGAAGGCTATTTTGAATGATCATAGGTTTGCTGAGTTTTCCAGAGCTGAATGTATGTCCTCCCATTGACCCAGAAGAGATTCCTTAGCATTTGGTACCAAGGCTGGGGTTATTTCAAGAGCTATGTAGAACAGAAAGCCAGTACAAAGAACTTGTTCAGGACTGAAAACAATATGGGAAAACATTTGAAGAGAATCATTTCATTCAATATCACAAAATCTAATTTTCTCAACTAAATTGATGATAAACTTGAGACCAAATTAGCAAATATATGGTAAACAAGGTTAGCCTGACAGAATTGAAAGGGGCATTTACCCACTATGGTTTCAAGGATATTACACAGAAAAAAATTCTGAAGAGTTTGATCTCCAATTCCTGTTTAAGAAGAGGAAATGAATCAAGGAAAAACAAAAGTTTTGGAAACTATGTTTAAAATCTGCCACCTTTCACTCTTTCCTCAGCAACTCAGTAGCAATCTGACAATGACTAATATCCATTACCTTTCACTGTATCATTTTTTCCTGTAAAATGGCAACCACACCCATTTTAAAATGTTGTGTAAAAGGAAATAGTAAGCATGAGTTGACACAAACAATGATGGATATTGACATAAGTGAGAAATAACTAAAAATTGGGATTCCTCCTTCTGTTAATGTAGAAATAATGCTACAATAAAATGGGAATTTTTGGTTCCAGTTTTCTGATAACATACTAGAATGTCTACCATGGACTCCTCCCCAAGGAAAGCCCATAAAATCCTTGGAAAGCTATAGGCTCTCTTATAATGGGAAAAGAGTACAAAGAGTCTCAAACAGAAAATATGCCTGCATGTTCTCAGTGCATTTTGAATTATACTGGACCCCAAGGAAAACAACAGAGATCTATTGCAAACACTAAGCTAAGACTTTATAGCCACTCTGTGTAAGGTCTTATATAGAATGTAAATATAATACCACCATTTATTCCACATATTTTAGTTGTTAGAAAACAATCAGGATCTCTCACTTTAAGAGCAATGGATTTGTTGGCAACAAGAGTCTGTATTATCAACTCAAAATAGCAATTTCCTCA
Source organism: Marmota monax (assembly GCF_021218885.2). Classification (NCBI taxonomy): domain Eukaryota; kingdom Metazoa; phylum Chordata; class Mammalia; order Rodentia; family Sciuridae; genus Marmota; species Marmota monax. The sequence continues at coordinate 5,157,055 of NW_026695209.1, read as the reverse complement.
TGAGCCAATCACACATTAAGGATAAAACTACTATTCTAAATTGTATAACAGAAATAAAAATGTACTTTTGAGGCATCATTCAAAATGAAAGCTTGGAAATTACTTGAATTATCAATGGCTTATATAAACTTGTAAGAATGACACAATATTTTCAAAGTGCTGATTACACCTACAAATTCCACACATATCCTCCAAGGATTTGAATTGGGATGAAGGAAAGCAATCATGATTGCTTCATTCTTTTACATCTGCCATATTTCTTGCAGAATAGAAACAACCATATGGCTCTTAGAGCAACATAATTGTCCTTGAAGACCACCATTTGCATTTGTAACTCCTTTATGCTATAAAATAAGCAGAAAAGATCTGTATTTACGGTAAGTTGTGTCTACCTAAATAAACTTTCTCAGACATTGATATTTTTGCAATGAATATTTTTATAATTTGTTCTGCTTTTCAAAGGAGGAAAACTCAAGATATAGGATAAAAACTGTAGGCATAAAATTCTAAAACTAACTTTGAAAGAAGCTTGTTGACTTCCAGAATGTGAATATGAAGTTAATACTTATTGGTAAAACTGTGGTTGTTGGCATTTTAAAACATCACTCATCAGTTTCATGGATAAAACTCCAAAAGTTGAACAATATTTATTGTTTTGAGGATACAGGAAAAATACATTTGTTGGTGTGATTTCAAAATGGTTTAATCCCTATACAGGAATTTGGTGATACCTACCAAAATAGCATATACTTTTTCTCTTTGACCCAGATATCTAACATCTAGGAAACTTTGTTGAAATTGTAGGAGGACAAATGCCCAAGTCTATTTATTGAGCACTGTCTATTATATATAGCACACGATTGTTAATAATCTAAATGATGATAAATATGGAACTTATGTTCACTTGTGGTAAAATACACAATTGAATCCTGTGCATAAAAAAATAGAATAGGAATATTTCTGTACTGTATAAGGGTGAACTCTAGGATATATTATAAGGAAAAATGAGAAAAAGTTTCATATTTATAATTCAGAACTTATAATTCAGAATAATTACTAATTATATAAATTCTGAATTATGTCTTCAAAAACTTTTTAAAGCTTTTAACTTTTTAAATATTTTAAGCATATCACTATTACAGTGTTAAGCAAGTTATTTCAAAAATACCTTCCAAGTTTCATTTTACAACAAGAATTGAAACTTGAAAAATAAATTTGATATTTATTTTATGTGTTTTCATATACAATATACTAAGTAAGTTGGGGAGGCAGATATATTTTTCATCTTGAAACTGTATTACACAGAGATTTTAACAGAGATTCCTCTAAATTTAAGGCTCTTATAAGTTGCTTTTTCTTCCCAGTTTCATCTCATTCTGGAAATGGAAACTATCCCAAGCCCAAAGAACTGGATTTACAAACCAAATTTCCAACATGATATGCATATTTCTTGGGTTTTGTTCTCCTCCCATAAAATTCTAACACCACTATGGATTGGGAGAAGACACATAAAGATGGTGGCCTTCCTGGTTGTGAAAATATAAATAAGTTCATTTTATTTTTTTATTGTGCCATCTTTTCCCTCTTTTGTTAACTAGACTAGATGCAGGAAGCCAACTGAATGCAGTCTTTTGAGACCTGAAGAGTCACATCCCTAGACAGGCACCTGGGTAACAGAATTGGCAACCAAGAAGGGACAGCACTCTCCAGTGGCAGCATTTTAGTAAGACCCTTCCAGAATGGTGATGCCTTGGACAAAGGGGGACCATTTGGGATGGTCCTGGATACAGAAAAACTAGTCATTTCAAGACTCTTTTTTTTTTTTTCTCTCTGAGCCAGCTCTGGCCCTCTTTACCACTCTTCAGTGAGTAAAAGAAGTGAATCTTCAAAATCTATAGGCTTTTGAGGTTTCCACAACAATGCAAGCCAGGGCTTGTCTTGCCTTTCTTTTCCTGTTATTTGGAGTTCTCCTGAACCATGCTGGCATTTTTCTGAACCACTTTTGAATTTCAGCAGCTCTTCGATTTATGGGATTTTTATTTATTACTTTGGTCTGAATTTGCAGGAAAGGGATAAGGTGCTAGAAAAAACAGAATGGAGATATTGGTTGTGATTTGCATGACAATGGAAAGTTCTAATTCTGTAGCAGAACCTCCTATGGAGAATTTTAGCTGACATCTAAAAGTGTATTTTGATTTAATGTAACTATTTCGTATGTTCTTTTGTCTGTTAACTTATCTCAATGGCTTCATACAGACAAAGGAGTCTGATGGTGGCAACAACAGTGTTATTGGGAGTTTAATTACATGAGGGTCTCCAGACCCTAAAGGGCATTAACATTTGCTCCAGGCCAGTGACCTGGGTGACAAGGGTCTTGATGGAGGTGTTGGGGTGACTGGTTCACAGTGCAAGTGTTCTCATAGAAGCTATTTAAGAAAACATCTCATTCCTGGCTGGAAGGAATCCCTCACAGCTCATTCAGGAGGTTCATAGGAGGGGGTGGCCACCTCTGCCTTCAGCTATCAACACATACCCTTTGGTGTTCAGGCTTTTTGTGGCATGTGAAAAGGCCTATCTGGATCATTGGTGATAACTCTGGAAAGGAGTCCCCATAAACAGCACATTCTACTGTACCAAAACAACTCCTAAGCATGGTTCAACCTCCACACAAGCCTTTAATAAAAATAAGTCCTAAAAATAGCAGTGGGCAACATTTAAGTCTAAATTCACTAAGATAAACAATCCCAGGAATTCCTAGAAAACACGTTGGCTAGGACATCCACAGACATTACATTTTTGGGAGAAATTCCTTGTGTGTGTGTGTGTGTGTGTGTGTGTGTGTTTTCTGATCTATTCATTTGGCTTTCTGCATGTTTAAGTTGATATCTTTGTTGTCCCACATACTAAATTAAAACACTTTTTTTTGCACACACCTTAAGAATATGTTTTAGACTGCAATTGCAATGTTAGTTTGCTTTTCTATCCCCTGCCCCAACTTCTGTTGTCTTTACTAAGAGGAGTTATTAATATTCTATAGAGGTGTGATTTTTATGCAATCCTGGTTGGAATGTGTTAACTTCCAGTGTACTTGGGACTGAAAAACAAAAACGGTTTGAGACTTACATAAGACTTGCAAATAAAAAATCTAAAAGTTGGTCTGTTTAAATTTTCATCTGTTTAAATTTGTCATAAAATAATTTGTATTTAACTATGTGATTGTAAACATGATAAACTTATATTACCATGTTGCTTTGTCTTATGACTGGAATTATAACATAAATAGATGTCTGAAACATGGGTTAATTTAAATGTATTAGTAAGGTAAAACAGAGACGTCCTCACCATTGTCAAATTCCTGAGAAAACTACTGTTTATGTTAACATACGTTTTGCTTGAATTCTTAGCCAATCAGGATAACATTTAAACTCTGTTAGATGTTTAATTTGCAATGTTATTATTCTCCGTATTAAATAGAGCAATTTTTGTTTGGAAAGAAGTAATTTCAAGTATCTACTTGCCTAATTCTTGAGTTTTCATGAGTAATCTAGAAATTACTTAAAAATAAAGACAGTGGACAAATACAAAGAAGATAAATGTTTATAATGTAGATATTAATATAGAAGAGTTGTATCATTTGTAAATAAATTAAAGCACTAAAACATCAACTGCCAAATGCAAATTCAAATGTTTTTGGCTTCTTAAAAGCTACAAGCAAAAAAATTATTTGTTTCAGTCAGATGTGTTGTCATATTATTATTATATAAAGCCAGTTTATGATTGCTTTCTTCCTGGGCTATTACTACAAAGTAGGATTACTAAGGGTTCACCTTCTAATTAACATGAGTTTTAGAGTATTCCTACTTACTGATATGATTAGAATTATCAGAGAAATGAACTTTTGACATATTTCTGGGCACTACCAGAAAATGTAACTATTTACATAGCAAGCCCTTCCACATAGAAATGGTCTTTTATAACTAAGATTCTAAGCTAGTGTTCGAACATTGGTCCAATGGGTTTCATTGCTTAGGTCAGATGATGGCACATTCACAGAAAAAAAAAAAAGAAGAAGAAAAAAGGAAAGTAAAAGAACAAGTTGATTGAGTTGTCTGAGTATTAATTCTTCTTCCATGAAATTATGTGATCACCCTGTCACTTTCTAATTCTTCTATACCACATATCACAAGGTTTTGTCTGATTAGCAGATTACATAGATACTTCAATTTTAACATAAAAGCACTTCATAATATACCACAAAGAGATATGTGATTCTTTAATAAGAAAACAACTATCCTAGAGGGACAATATATATTTAGATATAAAGACATTAAGATATTTTTCTTCTAATATAAGCAAATAATTTGAGAGGAAGGATGAGCTTTATTCAGCAGGATTTTAAGGTAATTGAGTACCATATCTTTTTTATTTTTAAAATACCTGATGAAAGAACGAACAAGGCTCATAGTTGGAGAAAATGCCCTTTGTTGAGGAACAGCTCTGCATATTTATAGAGTTGGGGGTGGTTTGACAATTATGACAATTTAATGGTTGAAGGGTTTGACAATTGGCATAGGGTGCTTTCTGATTGGTGGGTAAGGATCATGTGATTCAGCAGGGCTATTCTGATTTGTGGGTAAGGATCATGTGAGCCAGCAGGGCTCACCATTGGACAGCTCTTCTCAGGAGATGGGGAAATTAGTCTTTGAAGCCAGGGCAACTCCCATCACCTGATAGTCAATAATTTACAAAAGGCAACTCATTTAATATTTAATTTCTGAAAATGACTCCATCTATTTGGGGTACTGGTAAGGAGGGGGAAACAACTTTTTGTTTTGCTGTAAAACACCTATTAATATTTTTAAGCAGAGTTAATGTCTACGTATCTGCCTTATTAATAAAATGTGTTTATGTCAGCTGATACTAATAGTCACAACATACACTAGTGAGACTTCTGCTTTTCTGCAATAGACGAGCAGCTGCTGTTATAGAATACTTATTTACATTAGGTTCTTAGAAATGTAGTTTATTAAATAATTGTTTCTTCCAAGAAAAGCATGTAAGATTTAGAATTGAAATTTTTAGGCTTGCCTTATCTCAAATATGTTATACATTTAATAAGGATGACAACAAAGATATGCTTGTACCTATGTATGGTATCTATAGTTGGTAATTTGGATATGATATATAAATATCAGTTGGTCAACAAATATTTGGGAATCCACAAATGAGAATCTACATTAGAGGTAGAAATAGTTTTATAATTAAATGTTGTTTAAAATATATTACCAGAATTCTTAAATTCAAGAAGTTTAATTGTATTTGGTGTTTCTTTTATTATCCCAAATGTAAAGGACTCCCAGGGATACAACAGATGATTTTAGAAAATACTGAAAGAACATGTGCAGTTTCTGCCTTCTTGGATGACACCAACTATAATCATTACTTGGTTGTTATAAAGCAGTCATTTATCCTTGCCATACCTACAATATAAAATATCATTTGAAGTCATCTAGCCACATACACATACATATTTATATATTATTAAAATATCTAGATATTTTCTGGCTAGAGACAGCCTATTTACAAAGATTTTAAATTCAAAAGAATTTTATATCATAGAATAAGATTTTGTCCTAAAGTATAACAAATGGATTGTTCTAAAATGGAAAAAAAAAGGGGGAGGGAGGGAGGGAGGAAGGGAGAGAGAGAAAAACAGAATTGAGAATCTAAAGAAGTTTTAAAGGTTGTGATTCAAATTATTTTCTTTTTTCCTTACGTATGTATGTATGTATGTAGGTAGGTAGGTAGGTAAGTATTAATTTATCGGTACCAGGGATTAAACTAAACCCATGGACATTTAAACACTGAGCCACATCCCGAGTCCTTTTTTATATTTTTTATTTGGACATGGGTTCTCGCTAAGTTACTGAGGCTGACTTCGAATTTGTAATCCTCTTGACTCAGTCTACCAAGTAACTGGGATTATAGGTGTGTGCCATTGCTCCTGGCCTGAATCAATTTCTCAATATTCATAAAGAGAGATCCTATAAGAAGAAACAAGTATATGATTAAATCGACTATATAAAATTAAAAAAATATATTTATAGAGTTTTCTAAAGTCAAATTTTATTATGTTTTTATAGATTCAAAATTTAATTCTTTGTGTTTAGTACAATAAGTCTTCTTTTCTTTTTAAAGAAAAGTTGATCAGGTTTTCATATAATTTACAAAAAATTGGCTTGAAAATAAAGATTTTTTATTTTGTTAGCACAACTTCTTGTGTTTTATGCTGTCATTTATATCTGATTAGTTAGGGAAATTAAATATTTAAAAAACCCTGTTGGTGCTTACTTAAACATCTGTTTGTTTTAAATACCACTTTATGATATGTTAAATCTGATTTATAACTCTGGTAACATTAACTACTATTATTTTACATTGATATGGAATATACATCATTGATACAAATATTCTAAATAATTATAAAATTTATGAGTCTGATGCTTTTGACCTAATGTTGTGTGTCATGATTATTATCTTATATTATAAATTTACAACTAGTAATTCTCATTTCTAAGCTTTCATCGAAATTTAACCATGGCTGTTCTATGTATTGATAATGCCTTGTGTGTTGTGTATAATCATTTCAAATACCATGAGCGAGCTATGTATTTGTATTCTACAGGGGCAATTTGCTCTATTCTTTTATTTCAAACAAATTTAAAATTATAGATTGTAATGTAAAATATATTCAAGACTATTTTAAATAAGTTTCTCAAAAGTTTAAATTTTTTGCTATGCCTGCATTACTACACAGAATCCAAATTTAATGCTCAAAATTAATATAAAAGTTTGTTCAATGCACTATTTTTAAACACCTAAAATCTGAGTCATAATACAAAATACATTAAAGATCTGATTAAAAAGTACACATTGATTAATATGTATTAATTCTTATAGCCTTATTCAAAAATTTAAAGTACCTTATTGTTCTATGATGAGTACCAAAGAAAATTCTTGATGGTTTATCATTTTAAAAAAGGAAGGCATATACAGTTTAATTAATAAAGTGTAGTTCTTGAGTATCTGATAAATTTGAATCCCAGAAGACTAACTTTTAGAAGAAAAAAAAAATCAACTTAGACCTGTTAACATGATCCATAACATACTATGTATTCCTCATTTCCACAATTTGTTAAGAGAAAATGATGCATTATATATGTAAAGTGATGTGCTTTCTGCCCAAATAGTAATTCATCTTGCTTTTCATGGAAACTATGCTGAAATGCATTTTTTTGGGGGGGAGGGAAACCTATTTTTATGGATTAATTACTTTTTTGGGTAAAACTTGGTAGGACTTAAAGAAATTATGTTTCTTAGTTAAACTCTAATATACATACTGGATTTAGTTATCTCTTATTGTTTGGTTTTGCATTTTATTTAATAAACTGTCTAAAATTTTGCAAAAGCACAACTCTCAACAAAATAATCTGGACCAATATTTTTAAAAATCAGATATTGCCTTCAAAACAGGTAAAATTAAATTTAACAGTGCCTCCAGGTAAACTAAATTTAAGAATGTCTCCTTCTTAACCTCTTTTGTTGCTTGAATAGGGCTAAAAAACAAGCTCCTAATTGTCTTCTCACTTCTCAAAATGGCACTATAGACCTGGACAAGTCTGTCCTAGCAATGAATGATAATGAAATCCACACAGGGTGGTTAATCAATGATGTCTTCAGAAAAAATTTAAAAAAAGAATCAGAGAAGTTGAATTGTCAGAATAAAATGGAGTTACTACTACCAATCATCCCCCAAGGTAGGCAGGGCCAAGAGTTTGTAGAAAAAGAATTTTATGCCTGATTGTCTTAAACTAAAAACAAAGACAAACCAAAAAAGTCCTTCCACTAGTCAGAGATGTTAGCTTTGACAAGGGTATTATATTTAGATAGAGAAAAAAAAAATGGTAGTTTGTGCTCATAGAGCCATTTAAAAAGGTAAATCCTCCCTCTACATGATATGTTTAATTGGATTTCTTCTGACTTTGACTTTTTGTATTTCTTGTCTACAACTTAGGATGGTACTTCTGCTTTCAGGTGTAAGTACCTGACTCCTCTTACTTTTATGTTAAGAATTATCTTGTTGGAGTCTACACACCAACCCTGCCATAAAACAGCCAGGGGGTAGGGATTCCCAACTGCCTCAAGGTGGAGGAATAAACAAGTACAAGGTGAAGCTGGGTGATTGTGAAAGGGACTCCTTTAAAATTGAAAAAATATTTTGTCTCCCCTTGCCAGCACTCTCATGGTGGAAATTAAATCTGCCCCAAGCCCCCAGTGCCAACAAATCCAAATAAGCAGATTTCCAAACCAGACTTGTAACATGCTTTGGTCTTTTTTGGCTTTTATTCCCCCATAAAAATCTGATTGCTGCTTGGGGTTAGAGTAAGATAGGTTTAGAAGGACTGTCTTCATGATTATGGCCAAATCACAAATAACATTATTTTTCTCCACCATCATTTCTCAGATCCAGTATATTGGGACCCCCAGATACAAGCCTATGTCTGGGCCCAAGGAATAGTATTAGATTCAAATTCCATAGTATGAGTTTAATTTTTTTTATTTGCTTCAAATTTAGCTTTTGCTTTCTACTATTACTCACTTACGATATATCATTTCTCTTCATCTCATGTTATGAATTTCTGATTTTTTCCATGAATGGCAAATATATTAGCAAATATCATTACCTAAACAGACTTAATGTGACACACATTTCACCAACCTTTACAGTTTCCGCATTGTTATTATAGAAAAGAACATAATTAACCATGTTTTTATTTGACCAGTCAAATAAAGACCTGTATTTTTTTTATTATTATTGGTTAGATGAATCAATTCTTCCTTGTTTTGGCAAACAACACAGAAGGCTACAAATTATAATAAGCCATGAATTTATTTCTGAGTTAAGTTCCATTAGCATCTAAAGAATATATGTGCAATGTGGATTACATATATTTTTTTAAAGAGAGAGAGAGAGAATTTTTTAATATTTATTTTTTTTAGTTTTTGGTGGACACAACATCTTTATTTTATTTTTATGTGGTGCTGAGGATCGAACCCACCATCCCATGCATGCCAGGCAAGTGCGCTACCACTTGAGCCACATCCCCAGCCCCAATTACATATATTTTTGAAAAGAGCGTTCCAATTTCAATAACTTTGATTTTTTAAAAAAAATAATAGTGTACCAGATGCACTGAAATAAGCTCACAGCTAGCAAGTGTCTCAAGTTCAGGTTTTATTCAAAATGTCTCTTAGTGTCAATTTGGTTTCAGTAGGAAGATAAACACAGCAGTGCATTGAGAGATTTTTCAGAAATGACATTTTCTAATCTCTCAACAAGCAACCACTGGCTTTCTTCTGGAGCTGTCTACTAACTAGAACGATATTAAGGAGAAGAACCTTGACCACATACTCTATCAAGGTGTAACGCCTGAGGAAGGACTTTGTATATAACATCAAACATATCGAATTAGACAAGAAATTTGTTAACTATTCCTTATATGCTGTCAAACTCAACAATTAATACATAAATTATCCAGATTATTCTCTTATAAACCAAAGGTAAAAGTGAAAGTTTCCCAGGTTAAGAAATAGCTTTAGTTTATTTGATGCTTTTCATTTTCTATGCCTGTCTTAAGCTCGGGGTGTAAGGAAACGATTATCATACTGCATGAAACACAAAGTGTTTTTGTTCTAAGTTGACATTATTTATTATAACTTTTTGGGGTGACGTGTTTCTTCCCTGCCACTAGCTTTCACCAAGCCATTCTATTTGCTTTTGCTGAAACAAGATAGATTTTATTAAATCTGAGCCACATTCCCTGGTAGCTAGCAACACAACAGTAAGAATGTCTAGAAGTTGGATTGTGTGTCTGGAAGTAACTAAATCCAAGGAAGGTGTTACCAGGGACCACTTTTGGAGTTTTCCTGGAGCTTTTCATTGCTGGGTTCAAGGTGAGAGGAGTCCAAGACTGTTGTTCCTAACATACCACTTTTTCCAGAAGCATCCCAATAGCTCAACAAGCTGGTGAGTGAGGGAGGTTGCCTCTCTTGGTTTCCTTTCCATTGAACAGAATAAGTATGTCAAAAACACTACCATCATTTTTTTTTAACTGGAACATTAATTCCCCTATCTAGAGTATTCACTCTGAAGAAATGATTAAATAAGCCCATTATTGTATTTCTTTTGTATACCAAAAAATCAGGGAAGAAACTTAGTCTAAGAATTTGTCCTGCCCAAAATTTTTTAAAGCATACTTTTATTTAGGAGTTTTTCAAGGTTTTATAAAACTAAGTATAGCCACTAAAACTTCTGTGGACTAGACAGATGTACTAAGTGGTTTGCATAGAAATGAGTGACTTTAGATGTTGGTGAGAAAGAGGAGAAAGCAGATAATAATATTACTTTAGAGCTAAGAAAACTGGGGAATTTCATCTAATATTTGATTTAAAAAAATTATTAATATGAAATTGATCAGTCTAGCACATTACTTCATATTAATATTTTTTTCTTTAAATTTGTGTGTACATATGTGTTTGTGCACATGTATTGGGTCCACAGTTACCACAGGAAAATCAGAAAGTCTAACAAGATTTGCATAGCTAAAACTTAGCTTGAACAGCCCCTGAAGTCCTAAATTGTTCTATTATTTACTAAATATTTTCACCAACAAAATTTATAACATGAAATATTTTATTCAAAATTTTACTTTTATTCATTTATTATTTGTTTCAATTATCTCAGTATTGTGAAAGAATAAATCACAAACTGAAAACAATTTCTGTGGTAATGATAAAGTTTCACAAGAAGGTTGGAATTAAGACTTGAGATGATTAAAAATGAGAATCTCAGAAATTAGATTAAAAAAAGGGCAAATCACTTAATGAAGGGAATGAATCCAAGGACTCTTTTGATCAGGGATTATTTTCTGTGCCTTTGTAGTTTTATATTAGACTACTGGCTAATTGTCACTGACTTTGAAATTGTATTTATTTCAAAATTACTTAAACTCATCCTAGTCCTTTGGAATTTGCATTTCAATGTTTATGTGGATAGAATTCTGCAGAATTAACCAAGAAGTTTGGAATAAACAGTTTGGAATTCCTTGTATGACTCTTCCTCTAAAACAAGTACCCCCTGGAAGAAATATGTTAGGTGTACATGAATCCTAGAATTGCAGACCAAGATCAGAAAAAAAAAAAAAAAAAAAAAAAAAAAAAGACAAAGCCCAGCTGATAATAGAAAGAAAAGGTACAAAGCAGGAATAGTTACAATGCTGAAGCTCAGTAGTATACCAGAGACAGACCATCCTATTAGGATGAAATACTTGTATAAAGAAAATACCACTTTGAAAACAAGACAGCTATATCTTTCTTGCCCACTGATTGTATGTTTGGTGATAAAGCAGCATACTTTATTATGTCCTCATGAGAAAACTGACTGCTGGATTTAACCACTGTTGATGTTGGCTTAGTAGAGGAATAGAGGAATAATCATGCACATGCTTGTACACAGCTATAAATAATGCTGATTTGTTCCAAAGCCACTCCACTACCATTGTGGCAGTCACTATGAAGCACTGACCAAAGATTAATCTCCTTGGACAGAGACTGAGCTGTTTTATTTGTGAAATTTAATTCCCTACTCTTTTTAAACTCCTTTACTTATTTTTGTTGCTATCAGATAATGTGTTAGCAAAATGCTGCAATATTGAAATGTCGATATTCATTTACAAAATACACAGAGATGCTTTAAATGAACACAAGCAGCACAGGATGATTTGTATGCAAAGTGCCCATTGCCTAATCAGACTCATAAATTTGAGTGAACATTTAATCAATTAGGTTTCAGTGATTCACTAGCAGCTTATAAGATTCTTTGATGATACAAAATGCAGAATAAATAATAGTACAGATATTCGGAATTTTCCAAATTAAACTCACTGAGTGAGTTTGTTGCACAAACAATGAACATGAAATTAGTGGCAAACCAAGTAGTAAGCTGTTATGGCTTGGTTTTTTAATGTCCCCAGAAAAGTTAATGTGTTAGGCAATGCATGAATCTCAGTGAAATAATTGGATTTTGAGAGCTGTAATATCACCAGAGAATTAATCCATTTGCTGGATTAATAATTTGAACGGACTATTGGGTGTTAATTGTAGGCACTTGGGTTGTGGCTGAAGGAAGCAAGTTAGTAGGGACATGAACTTGGGGACTATGTCGTATCTATAGTTTCTCCTCTCTCTCTCTCTCTCTCTCTCTCTCTCATCTTCCATGAGCTTAGGAACTCCCCTCCATGCTATTCTGCAGTGATATCCTCTCTCACCTCAAAGGGGAGGGGCACTTGGGGCTATATATAGTCCAGGACATACCTCTCTTTCTTTCTCTTTTCTGGTTGCCATGAGCTGGGCAGCTGGGTTTCAGCAATGCTATTCAGCCACAATGTTTTGCCTCACCTTAACCCAGAAAAAAGAATCAAACCATCATGACTCAAGCTCTAAGCCAAAATAAACTTCCTCTAAGTTATTCTTGTCAGGTATTTTGGTCACAGTGACAGAAAACTGACTGTCATAAAAATTGATACCAAGAAGTAAGACTGTTGCTGTGACTATACCTGACCATGTTGTTCTGAAATCTTTGCAAGTGGTGTGCAGGAGGGTTTTGTATAAAGAAAATACCACTTTGAAAACAAGACGGCTATATCTTTCTTGGAGATGTAGGATAGAGACAAATGAAACTATCATAAACAGAATTTAATGTATGTTTTTGAGGGGAGCTCAGAAGATCAGAATGAAAGTAGAAATGCAGATAGTAAAGACTGTGCTCATGAAATTTTAGATAAGAAGAACTCTTTTGAGAATTAGACTATAGGCCATATGTATTACATTCTGGCAAAGAACTTATCTACAGTGTTGCATGTCTTGAGATTTTTCCATAAGAGTGAATTTAAAGGGATGTACTACTTATTTTAGCAGTGAAAATTTCAAGGTATCACAACACTTACGCAGTAGCAAGGGTATTGCTGGCATTTTATTTTTTTAGTCAGGTTATCTAAGAATCAGTAGCAAAACAATGCAGAAAGGAAAGATTTGAAAATCTTGCAGTTTAGCCAAAGACGATGCACATGTAAAATTGGGATCAAGGAAGATTTGGCTGCTGAAGAGATTATCTCCACTAAAGATAATTTAAGTACTTTGCACAGAGAAAATAGGAAAAAAATGCTTTGAGGGCATCTCAAGAATCAGCAAGACCACACTTACCACAGACTCAAGAATATAAAAGTGAAAACTCTTTGAGATGAAATGATGTGGGCCCTCTGCTTGAACTAGGTTGCCTAGGCAGTTATCCCTTCTGATACATTTTATCATTCTTAGTCCTTTAGGCACTCAGAGGCTTTTGCATCCCTGATCTCAGGGAGCTACAGCTAGAGCTAGTGGCAGACATTGGCAAATTCCACATGGTGCAGGTTCTGCAGGAATTTTGGGTGATGGGGCTTCCACAAAGATTTCAAAGAAAATCAGAAAAAACTACCCAAATTTTTGTAGGGTAAGAATCCCTGTGCATAGTCCCTGAAAAAAACAATGTTTAAAACTATAAGAGTAAGGCCAATATCACAATACCTATGCAAGGAATTAAAATTAGGAGATACTGAGAATGCAAAACATTAGACAAAGAAAGATACTGGTTGTGAACAGAGTCAGTCTATGAGAGATGCCATGACAGCAACCAGCAAAGCCATAGGAGTGGAACTTTTCAAACACTTGGGGTTCACATCTCACCAACACATCCTGAATGCTCAATGTGGAGCCATAGGGCATAATGTTTTCCCAGCTGGATTTTGTTCTTGATCATTTGCATTCCTTCTTTCTATGCTCCTATTCCTCCTTTGGGAATTGGAGTTTTTATTCTGTTCCGTTGCATGTTGGATGTGTGTAATTTTATTTTTAACATTGGCTTATAAAAACAAAGAGTTTGCTTTAAATTTTGGAGGACACTTTGGTTTTTAGGTACTACTGGAGATAAGTTTATTATATTTTTTTTCATTGTGAGCTGGACATCTGAGCTCTTGGGGGCCAATGGTGAAATGGGTTGACTATAAAATGTATTCCCAGAAGCTTGTGTGTTAGTCAATGAAACAATGTTTGGAGCTGAAAATGCTGGATCATGAGAGCTTATCCTCATTTGTGGCTTAATCCATTTGATGGATGAGTAATTTGAATGGACTACTCAGGGGTAACTGAAGGTAGGAGGGTATGATAGAGTACATAGGTCACTGGGAATATGTCCTGGGGAATTATGTCTTATCCTTGGCTCTCTTTTTCTCTGCTTCAAGGCTGTTGTGAGCTGAGCAGCTTTTCTTCACCACACTCTTTACATATGACATTCTGCCTCACCTTAGACCCAGAGTGATGGAGGTAACCCACAATTGTCTAATTCCTCTGAAGCCATGAGCCATATAAACAAGCAAACAAACAAACAAAAATTATCCTAAAAGTTGTTCTTGTTAGAGTTTTGTTATAGTGATGCAAATCTGACTAATATGCTCCATGTTCAAATCAGCAGCAATACTTCAAATTCTTCCAGCCTTTTAAAAGTCTCTGACTTCTGCTACTGCAGAAAAACAGAGACAGTAATGTTGAAGAATCAACATCTTTAGAAGTATGCTTACCAAAGAAAAGTATTAACAATTTTTGAAGTAAAAGTTAAAAAACTATAGATATAATCTAAAGTTAATAAAGGCTATCTTTTAAAAAACTAAAAATAAAGTAATGAGATTAAAATACAAAATATTTTACATAAATATTCTTCAACATTGAGAAGTTATTTGCAATAGTTAAAACTTGCAAATAATTCATACATAAATTACAGTAATAAGCCCACTTAAATAAAGAAAACTATCCCTATAACAATAACTAAAAGACATCATCAAACATATTACCGAGGAAGACATCTGAAATGACTATTAACACAACAAAATATACTCAAAATCATTAATCACCAGAGAAAGGTAAACCCAGAGCTCATTGACATTCAGTATTGCACCCATTAGCTTACCAGACATGAAACATTAACAACATTATTTATTGGTAAAAATGTAGAGAAAATATTTTATACATTACCAATGGAAAATTACATTAATATGATCAATTTGAATAACAAATTGTCATTACTTTATGAAACTGAGGCTAAACAATTCCATGCCTAGATGAACTCTAGAATTTCTCCTTTATAAATGCAACAAGAGATACAATACATAAAATAACAGTCTTGGATCCCACCAACGTGTTCATAATAACAAAAATCTAGACACATCTTAAAAGTACACCTGGGGAAACACGAATAATAAAGCACATTAAACTTATACAGGAACAGTTCTATTTTTTTCTTTTTGTTTTTAGTTTCAGGACAATTTCTACTTTAAAAATTATCAAGAATCTCAAAGCTATTGTTTTATGGGTCATATACATTGATATTTACTGCTTTGGTAAAACAGATGTTGTTAAATATCAATTGTAAAAATAAAGATGTATTTGGGGCTGGGATTGTGGCTCAATGGTAGAGCACTTGTCTAGCAAGCACAGGATCCTGGGTTCTATCCTCACCACCACATAAAACTAAATGTTTGGAATAAAGGTATTGTGTCCAAATACAACCAAAAAAATATAAAAGCAACAAAATAAATATGTCCAAGGTATCTCAATAGTCTATTTCCTTAAAATTATATTTTACAAAAATTTGCTAAAAGTAATGGTATAGCTTTATTCATTTTTTAATGTCCATCTTAATACAAAATAGCTGTTCCACCTTCACTGTTTTTGGATACATTTTTCTGGTTAAAGAATATAAATGTGATGATCAAAATCTTGTCTCAGATAGATCTATTGTTGGAAAAGGGGTGAATATTTCAATAGATTGTTTCATACAACTGTGTATGTTCCTATTTGATAGTACATCACATTGTACATCCAAATTCTACTAGTGGTAATTTTAAGTGTTATAGTTCTTATTTTGAAACCTCATCAAGAAGATTTTGTACTCTTTCAACATTTAATTCTCTTGGTCTATCTTGCATTTTGAATACAACTTTTCCCAAGTTTGGTTTTGTGACATCAGGAATTCATCATTCAGAAGATACTATTTTACTATCTTTATAGTTTTGAAAACTGTTACTTTTTGCATTATATAATATCACATTCACATGTTAAATATCTAATCAGAAAAAAAGGCAGGTGTTGCTTATACTTTTGAGCTCAGTATGGAAGATATACATTTTAAAAATTACAACATTTGCTTAAAAATTCAAAATTTTCCATTGGTTAATATACCATTTTTAAGCAAACATATTTACACTTTGAATTTCTGTGAAAATCTTCCAGATCCCAAATTATGTAACTAGAAATTATCTGTTAGTCACCATTTCAGGTAAAAATGGCATCCATTAAAAAAACAGGTGGTTTGAATTATTTTATAAGAAAGCAATTGTATCAACATTTTAAACTTGTGGGCATTTGACAAGTTTAGTGTGTATTTCACATACTTTCATAGGATACTTAAAAGATTATATTCAGGTATGAAGATTCAACAAAATTAATAGTTTACTACCTTATCAAGAAAATACTTCTGTGATGTTGTCTTTTTCTTCTTGTTTAAATTCAGAGTGCATTGAGGACCACAATGACTACTATTCCTGTTTGCTTTGATTTGTGCTGAGGTGCTAGAAGTTTGACTGTCATTGCTTCGTCACTACCAACGCCCCTGGCAACAGAGTGAAAAAGGGAAATTACACCTGATTATCATTTCAAAAAATTAATTTTGAATATGAAAACTACTAAAAATTATCTTGAGGACAACTAAAGTCTGCAGATGATCTTTTGGCAACTGCTACCATATATCACTGAACATGAATGAATTGCAGTTATACATAAAATAGGTATGTACTAAAAACATGATATCAATTTTTAAAAATAAAATGAAGAAAGTTACAGTTTAAATAATACAGCTTGGAAAAACATATGACATTAAACCAATGGTGTGCTGGGTCTAAAGTCAAGATAGTGGATTACCTCTGGAGGGAAGCCACAGGAGTGAAGGAGTGGGGCATTGCTGTAGTCTCAATAATATTGATCATGCTCTATTTTTCACCTTGAGAGATGAGTTCATAGGAATTTGTTTATTTATTATACATCATAATTGGCTTATGATGATTTCATTCTTTTCATTACCAATAAATAATAATAATAATAATACTTTCTTTTTGATATGTGAACTAACATTTTTGTTGTAATTTTCTGGATTTTGTTTGTAGTGTTTTTTTTTTTTTTTTTTGGTATGGGAATTGAATGCAGAGGTGCTTTACCACTAAGCTACTTCCCCGGTGTTTTCTGTCTTAAGACAGGGTCTTGATAAATTTCTCAGGGCCTTGCTAAATTACTGAGCCTCCAACCTGTCATCATCCTGGCTTAATCTCCCTATCATCATAGGGATTCCAGGCATGCCCTACCTTGTCTGAATTTGGATAATTTTTACATCAGTTAAAACACCTTTTACATCTATGAGTCTGGCTTTTCTTGATAAATATTTTCATCTCTTTATATGTGTTTGGGTACTATTACTATCATATTAGTTTATCCATTAGAGAGCCATATCAGGATTGACAGTCTAATCAAAAATATTTTCCCCAATCACTGTATTATATTACTTTTATAAATTTGATAACAGTGCTGGAGACTCTACAACGAATATATTTCTTCTGAAACCTGTGATTTCCCATTTGTCCTTCCTACAGTTAGCAATCTATCCAGTTACTTAGAGATCAACATACTTCAAGAAATCCCCTCTTGTGTGCCAAAATTGTATTTCAGGTTTAACAATTTTTAAAGAAAACTGTGAATTCTGTTTAATGCAGCTTTCAAACTGCTCTTTTAGTAGTTCCTCACCTCAGTAAGTAAAACTACCATGTATCCAGGAGCTTAAGGACCCACAAAAAAAACCAAAAACAACAACAATCAAAACAAACAAACAAAAAGAAAACAAAAAACATAACAACTACAAAAATACAAGTTTATCCTCCAATACAGCCAATCTATCAGCAGATACATAGTCCTTGATCAAATTTTCTGTCCCATATTTAATCACTTCATATCACTGAGAATCAACTTCTACTGTAGGCAAAGACTCAACCAGGTTTATTTTGGAGGATTACAGTAACCTCCCACATGCTCTCTTGCCTTCATCTTTCTCTGCTAGTTCTAAAGGGAAATCTGGGAAAACAAGAAAAAAAAGCATGCTAAAATACATATATCATTT
Source organism: Marmota monax (assembly GCF_021218885.2). NCBI lineage: Eukaryota > Metazoa > Chordata > Mammalia > Rodentia > Sciuridae > Marmota > Marmota monax. The sequence continues at coordinate 5,138,688 of NW_026695209.1, read as the reverse complement.
CATGCCACTCTTTTTATCCAAGGCTATTGATGGTTTTCTCTCTCTCTGAAAATAAAATCATGCATTATCTAGCTTCTGTCTCCGCCCCCAGTGTTAGTCTATGCTACTATTTCTCTTGTGTCTGTAACTCATGCTGCTTCACACCAGACAACCCCAACCCTCATTAGGTACATCCTAGGCACTTACCATTCCTTCCACCTGCAGTAATTTCCCAGACTCCTTCCCACCCTTCATTTAGGTATTTGCTCAAACATCCTTTTCAATGAGACATTCTGCTCATCTTTTGGAGAATAGCAAAATAGATCATTTTCTTTTAAGTATCTGTGCTTTTACTTTTTGTTATGGCATATATATTTTATATTTTCTTTGGAATATTTATCTATAAATGTATATATAGATATATATAGAGATATATATATATATAGAGAGATATATATATGCAAATAATATTTGTGCATTTAAAATTTCAAAATTATATCACATATTTCTATGTACGTGAAAGACATCTTTAACTTTGAGTCCAGTTTGTTAGCATTTTATTTTTCAGTCTGTACACTTCAAATATCTAAAACAGTGCCTATTCATTTTAAGCATTCACTGTATTTTGAAGTGAATGAATAAAGAATTCTGTAAGTAGCTATTTCCATCAACCAATCCCTTTGTCTTTCCTTTCTTTTCTATATATTTTTTTATTCTACTAATCACTACTGTTTTCCCTCTCCCCCATGCTTTGGGCTTACTGTGGTTTCTATTCTCCATGATTTTGACTTCATGGGGCTTCCATTGTCAATGGTTTTGACTGTCCTATCTAGATCCTACTTGCTGTCTTCATTCATTCCTTGTGTCTCAGCTTTTGTATGATTGAGTACCTCTGTACTTCTTGACCTCTCCATTTGACCTACCGAGGAATGTAAGACAGGAAAGCTAGAACATAATGTAGATGGCAAACTAACTCTCTAATAGCTCTTATGATGAAATCCTGTTCTTGAACTATATTTCTATAAGTGAAGTTAGGGTGGTAGGGCAAGAAGCAAAGTAAAAAAGAATGAGACAATTGTTAAATTATGATTTATTATACATTAAAAGTGTAATACATAATTATTATTTACAACCAGGCTTTTAGGATTGACTGGCAAACACAGTATTTTACATTCCATTTTTCTGTGTGACAATCTTAGACTTCTCACTCTATCCCCAAATCTCCAAAATTACATTCTCGCTCATTCTCAGCTGTCTCCTTTTTCTGATTTTCTAATGCTGCATAACAAAATGCTATAGAATTTAGAGCTTAAAACACAATGTGCTCTCTAATGACATTGATTTGTAACAGTCCCATTTAAAAAACAAATTATCTCTTTCCCAATGGATTAAAAGGCCTCTTCCTATTATGGAAGTATTTGATATCCAAAGCATCATCATCTAACCAAGTTGAAATGAAAATGAGGGCCTTCCTTTATAGCTCTTCAGATATAGGACATCTCCCCCAAATTCCATGCTTCACAATCTGAAAAACCAAGAGCAACAAAGATATGGAATCTAACAGGTTACACCCCAATATGTAGTAACATGATAGGCAAAAGGTAGCCACAACAGCAAGTCCCAAGTGCGAGAACTAAGGACTAAGGACGGGGATGGGGGTCATGGCATATGGAACTCACAGGTTCATAGAAATCTTGATATAGAGCCCAGGGTGTGTTCACTGTCCCTTGATGAGAGTACAGAAATGTAGTTTAGGAATGGTTCTTTGAACTAGTTTCCTCTCTGTATGCCATTCTTGTATTTGTATAAGAAAAGCTATGTGTATGCTGTCACATGGCTTTCTTTCTTCCACTAGAAGTTGAGTAGTCTCCAAGCTTCTCCTTTCATTTTGTACTATTTCTGACCTTTTAATCCAAATATTAAGCAGTTAAAGACTTCCAGATCCTATGTGCCCATTTGTAATTAAATTCATGGACAGAAAGCCATTTGTTTTCCAGGAAGTTAAAGAAAACACAGTCCCCAATTTCATGCCCCTTCTAATCAACTTCCTTCAGCCACGCCCCAGTTGCCTATAGTTACCACCCAACAGTCCATTCAAATTATCAGTACATCAGATGGTTTAATTCTCATTTAATTTAATGATGTTACATCTCTCATAAACTGATCATTTCACCACTGAGATTCCTGCATTGCCTAACATATTAGCTTTTCTGGGGACATTAAAAATCCAAGCCATAACATCTTACTATTTGGTTTGCCACTAATTTTACATTTATTGTTTGTGCAACAAACTCACTCAGTGAATTTAATTATTAGGGCAATATGGAAAATATATCTTAAGATTTTTATAAACTAATCTTAAATGGTACATAACCACCAGCTTTTGTTTTTCTGAAGGGTTAATAAAATATCCTACAGACATCTTTTATTATTTTTCTTTCTGATTCCCTGTTCTATTGATAGTGGTTTGAATTTTTGAAATAATATTTCTTGAATTTTTTTCCTTAAGAAACTGGGAATGAAACTAATCTTCCATTTGAACAAAATAGCCCTTGAATATTTGCTTGATCTCTTAATTCTTCTTAAAAATATTTCAATTTCTTCCTTAGCTCATTTCTTCTTCAGTAATTTGTTATGTATACTTATAATTTTGTATAGAGAGTCCTATACACAGATCCAAAAACTTGTTGAATGGAATTTTTTATATCAAATTTAAGCTTACTGTTTATGGCCAAGATATGCTAAGTCAGTAGACAGGTTGCTGAGAGACCAAAGATAATACACAGAGATAGCCTACCAAGGCAAAATGTTTATTTAAAAATGCTTATGGAGGATGCCCAGTGGTGACAAACTGGACAGATGGCCCCAGTCTCCCTCACAGGGCTTCACCAAATACTGCCTGCCAGGATGTGAGTCCAGAAAGTTCATGGCAGCAGCTTGGACAACAGCAACACTATACTTCACATTTCTTTTCCAGAAAATAGGATCTCCATCCATCAAGGACCTTTTCTGGTGTTGGGCAGTGGGATAACTAGCAATTATCCTCTCGGAAGTGCCCTATTCCATACTTGTTACTCCAGGGATGGGATTTTTATGAACTAGGCTCCAGAAGCAGTGACACAGTAGTTTGTTTTGCTCCCTGTGTGACCAGTGTTCTAAGGAGCAGCTGTCCTGGCATGTGTGCAAGAAGGCAGCTTTCTTTAGAAAACACCAACTTGCCCTAATTCTCAGCACACATGAGAGAAAGCCAGTGTCCTACAAGACCATCTTTATCTGTATTTTCCAGCCAAGACTCACTCACAGTTATCCCTTGACCTGAGAATAGAGATGGATATTTCAGGGATGTGGGGTTTTATTGACCTTCTTTTCTCTAAGAATTACGTAGTAGAAAATAGTTTTATTAGATTCTGGCCAAAATATGCATCATCTTTTTTTTTTCTAGAACTAAATAATATTTTCTCACTTTTCAATGTCTTTCTATTAATTGCCTACTTTCTCTTTCCCAGGAAATAGCCACACATTTAGCATTGCTTTCAGTGTAGCACCCATTTCTGGTTCTAAATATATCCCAATTATCCCTTTTCATGTGATATTACATAAGATAGTAAATTACAAAATGAATAATCATTAATTTTGTTTGTGTGCATAGAGTTTAAGAATGTCTAAGTTGGGGCAGGTTGGTTTCTCCATGTGGCTTTGGCTTGGGTACCTCCACCCAAGCTGGATGATAATGTGCACATCAGTTTACAAACTGTCCTGCTGATCATTAAGGAGCTCAATGAGAAATCTCAGCAGGACAGTTTGTAAACTGATGTGCACATGATCATCCAGTTTGGGTGGAGGTTCCCAAGCCAAAGCCACATGGAGAGAAAAAAATGCTCAGCAAAGAAACAAAGACATGGAACAAGTTCTAAAATTTTCAGTCTTTTTTTTTTTTAACATCCTGAGGACATCCCATTCAAAATGAGATCTGTATCCCTGCTTTTCAATTTCTTTGAAATAAGTGAGGAAAGAAGGACCATATTTTTAATCTATCCTCCCACCACTCCTAAGTACTTCAACAATTTTTTTTCCACTCAAAACACCTGAGTAAGAATTCTCCTAAATGATATTTTCTAAAATTGATTGCATGGAACTATAGTTTCTATTAAGTATCTGAAATTGCATGCAATGATTCATATTTGCATTTTTCCTGAGGATAAGTCTACAGAAAATGCCTTCCTCCTTAGTAAATTCAGTGAGTTAATACACAATCAATGTTCTTCAACCACATTGATTTTTTTTGACTGTCTTCCCTGCCCTTCCATGTTAAATAATTCCACTACTCTAGACTTCTGCCCAAGTTTCACCCTAATACAGTACTTGAATCAGCTTTCCTTTTTTATATCTCCAGCCAAATCTAATTATTTCCTGGATGTTCTATTTAAGAAGCTCTGGCCTCCTGAGATTCTCCCCATCTGCCCCAGGCCCAACCTTTAGGCCATTTCCCTAATAGCTCTCTCACACAAGAAATCTCAGCCCTGTGAATTAACCCTGGGCAAACTTTGTCCACCATATTTATTAGTCTGTGTTCCCATGGCTTCTACTCAGACTCTGCATTTTTGTTTCTGTTTCTTTTGGTCTATTAAATTATTCGAATGGCTTTCTCAGATATTTCATTTAAATACAGTAAGATTAATCTCGGTTCATGGAATCTTCAGTCCCCCTTACCTTCTCAGAATCTGATGGCATTTGCTAGTGCTTTAGTTTTTCTTGTTATTTAACCAAATATGTTCATATAAATGCTACCTAGTGATGGCATTAAATGAATGAATGCCTGTGGAATTAATAAAGTTGTAGATATTTGTATTATAAACTGAATTATATGTCCATGATTAGAGAACAGTAAATATTGTTAGACCAAATGAAAGGAAATGATTGTGTGTGTGTGTGTGTGTGTGTGAGAGAGAGAGAGAGAGAGACAGAGAGAGAGAGAGAGAGAGAGAGAGAGAGAGAGAGAGAGAGAGAAATACAGAGAGGCAGAAAGAAGAAAGTCCTTGTAAACTGGTAGTGTATTATATGGTTATATGGCCAGTTTTCTCTAAGAACATCTCACAGTATGGTTCAATTTTCTGTTTCTTTTCTAAGACACTCAGATAAGAAAATGTACATATGCAAAAGTCATTTTATTTTTACCCTTTGATCATTACCATTTTAAATGTTAACTCTGGGTTCAGTGTTGGCCATAATTTTCTGGTGACCTTTATGTCTAATTTATTAGAAATCCTTCCTTATTTCCCTGCCCCTTATCAGGATTTATATCTCAGAATGTGATCATTTGCTAAGACTGAAGTTTGATCTTGCTAATATTAAGTCTAAAAATTAACCTTTAAGAAGCTATGCAGTTTTCAATATTTGTGTCAGTTTTTAAATATAAAGTATTATTTTAGTCAGCTCAGGCTGCTGATACAAAATACCATAGACTGGGTTACTTAAGCAGCAGATGTTATTTCTCATGATTCTGGAGGTCAAAAAGTCCAAGATCAAGGTGCCAGCAGGTTCACTTATTGATAAAGACCCATTTCCTGGCTTGTAGCCATCTGTCTTCCAACTCTATCTATAAAGCTGCAAACTCTTGTCTACTGCACTTATAAGAGCAATAAATCCACCATAAGGGCTCCACATTCCTGATTTTATCCAAACCTAATTATTTACAAAGACAGTACCTCCAAATATTATCACATGGAGGTTGGGGTAAAACTTCATCGTTTATGAATGTTGGAGAGATATGTTCTGTCTATGATAATTTAGATTTTTGGGGTGAGGGAAGAAGTTATCCATGCAAGAATGACTAAATACATAAATGAAAGTTATGTTTTAACCTAAGTTGTAATCAAAATTACAGGTCAAATAGTAAACCTGCAATTTGGTCACCAATGAGCTTCTAGAGCTGTGTACTCCCTGCATGTTTGAAGGGTAGATTTGAAGTGCCTCTGATTTGCCTGCAGCAGTGTGATGATAAAGTCTCCTTTCCTTGTGAGAGTCAGCCTGCAGCCAAGTTCTCCCCTGCAGATGCTCTTACTGCACTGATTCCACCTGCCCACAGGCAGTTTGCCTCACTAGACAGATGTTCAATATGTCCATATTAGGTCACCCTTGGAAGGAATGCCAAACCTCCTCCTTTATTTGCTTTCCTCTTGGTATGAAAAATGAGTTTCAGAATGTCAAAACCCAGACTTCTGGAGCTGCTGTATTGACGTTATCCACACCAGTAGACTCCAGAAAACCAGGATATTGATAATGTTGTGTGAAGAAAGTGAAAAGAAGACAACTAAGACAAGGAACAAAAATATATGAACAAGAGAGAAGCGTATTTCTGTGTTCATTATGAGTGTGTGAATGTGAGATTATTTACTAGTAAGCTATTTTGACATTTAGTCATGTCTATGCCAAGTATACCTGTGCAGGATTAAAAAAAAAAAAGTAGACAATAGTTTGTTGATGATGTTGTAGTTGTTTTTAAGTAGATGAATATAATTGCACAAGGTACCATTTTTGAGAAATAATAGAATGTATATGCACACAGCATATATATTTTTTTCTTTTATTTTTATTTTTTATAAGAGGACGATTAACCAACCAGTTGCCCATTTTCCATGTAGTGCTATGGAGTGGCAACTGACAGTGTGATTTCTCTACTAAATAATAATGAGAAAAGACAAGTCGCTTGCATTTTGTCCTACACATCATATTACTTTGTGGTGGGTTATTCAAATATCCTAAATCCTTTTTATTAACATCATCTTGAACACACTGTATTTCCTACATTTAATAATGTCAAGACTTTTCACTGTAGGGTTTACATTTGATTTTGCCACACAATAGACAATTCCTAAGGCAACCTATAATTTCAATCCATTAGGTTAATGGATTGCAGCTGCTGTGAACAGTAGGCATGTCATTTTTTGATAATGAAGTCTAGTAACACATAGAGTATAAACTGAAAAATGACTTTATATATAGCTAAAATAAATGGTTGTTTTCATTTTTATAAAAATCTAGTAATTTTCCCCTTTTTTGTGTTAAATCTTATTAATTATACATGGCCAAAAGGACTTTTAGAATATTAACTTCTAATACGTTAGAATAATTGCATTATGAAATATTCAAGAAAGTCACTGGAATGATAGACTTTGTTTTCAAAGACATGTTAATCAATATTTTTTATTTTCTTCCTTTCAATTTCTATTTTTATAAATACCTTGTACTTACTCGCCTTTGCTTTTTTATTACTTCATTTGACATTATAGATTTTACTTCCCCAAAGGATGTAATGCTACCAAATTGTTGATGCTTTCTGGTAGAGCCAGCCCACTCACGGAAGAATATAACCTGATATAATAGCAGTACTGCCAGATTTGATGATTTTACCTCCTGAGTATTTACTCATTTTCTCTCTGCCCTGTTTTTGTTTTTGCTTTTCATTTTTTTTTGAGAAAAACATAATGTTTTACTTAAAGCCACTTTTATAAAAAGAACACTTTATATTAAACCTGACATTTTTTAATCTGAAAATTGAAATCTCTCACCTTTGTTGAAGAATGGAGAAGAAATGCAAAATACCAAACCTAACAGTTCTAGTCCCCAGAAAATCATTCCATTAAACATCTTAGATAAAATCGTTGATTATATCTGCCCTAAGTTGAAGAAATGGAGGTAGTATAGTGAACTGGGGTATTTTGGAGTTTGTAAGAAAATGTTTCTGTCCCGTGGAAGTCTTAAATAATATTATATATGAGGTTTCTAGTGTTCCCACCACCTAACCAGCATTTATGATGGCATGGTGGTTTGAAGGCAGACTGCTCATGTGAAGGCTTTGGTTTGGATGTGTGTATATTGTACAAATAATTAACACTAATTACAGAAAAAGTTCCTCTCGATGCCTAGAGGAATGGATGAGAGCCCTAGGAAAGGGCTTCTAAGATTTGCAGATGCTGCTGAACCTACTGGTCCAGTCTCCCTCCTCAGACAGCCATAGAGTGGCCAGCACCTTTGTTGGGGCTCACACTAATTATTGTAGAGGGTGGACATATAGCTTTGAGGGATGGCAAAGCTACACGCTAGTCAGCAACAGGGGCAGGAGAAGAGGACACTCAGGTGGAGCCAGGTAGGCCTGGCTAAAGAAGACAGGTGCCAAAATAGAAAAATCTGTCTGAAGCAGATCTAGGGTGTGAAGAAGACTGGCCCATCAAACTTCCTCACCAAGAGATAGAAATAAACTCTTCTTTGATGTATAGTTTCTAGGAGAAGCCAGAGAGAAAGGCCCTTATTTATGTTTCCCCCTGGTCTACCATTAATGCTGCCTATCAGAGAAGAAAGATGTCCAAGTGAAAAAGCAGAAGGAGGGCCTCTAATTTTTTCCAAGGCCACATGGATAATGGAGAGGGGAGAATTTAAGGCTGGAGCCTGTCTCAATTGACTCCTGGTTCTGTGAGTTGTGTGGGTAGTTAGTCTAACAGGGTTTAAGGTTACTGGGGAAACCACCTTATTATAAAGCACCCCAGTGCCACCCAATCCAGGAGCATATCTGCGTAAATCAGTGAGCCAGTAGGTGGGAAGGGTAGAATGTGTTGTGCAACTGGACAGCTTTGAAAATGGAGCAGCTAAGAGGATATAAGACCAAAGAAAAGTACATTATTAGAAGGCTCCTCTGTTGAGTAGGACTGATCCAGATGTGTAATGTAACAATCATTCCTTAGGAAGAAGGAAATGCAAAACTATCTATTTTCTAAAATACAGCATGAGAGGAAATCTATGAGATCTTGTATTCAGCGTTTTTAGATATAAACCCCAAAATACAATTCATGAAATCAAAAACTGACAATTTGGACATTATTGAAATTAAAAATTTCTGTTTTATGAAAGTGTATAAAAAATAAAACACAAGCCACAGATTTGAAGAAACCATTTTTAGTACACATTTCCACTAAAGTATTTATATCCAAAATTTACAAAGTCCTCTTCATGTTTGTTATAGTTTATATTAGGCATCCCCCAAAAGCTCATATCCGAGATAGTGCAGAAAAGTTTAGAGATGAAATGATTGGGTAATGACAGCCTTAACCTAATCAGTAAATTAATCCCTTGATGGAAATTAACTGGATGGTAACTGTAGACTGGTAAAAGGTGGGTCCCTGGGGGCATGCCTTTTGTCCTTATTGAGAAGATCTCTTTCTGCTTCCTGATCCTCTTGTTCTGAGTTACTTTCTTCCTTAACAGCCCTCCAGCATGATGTTCAGCCTTACCTCAAGCCCTGAGGATTGGGATGGATTGAGCTATGGATTGAGATGTCTGAAACCCTGAGCCTCCAAATACGTTTTTATCTCTAATTGTTCTTATGAGGTCTTTTGGTTACAGCATTGAAAAAGGTTACAACATTAAACAATGTTATCAATTAAAAAAATAATCGAAAGTAGGACAAACATTAAAAGACTCCTTACTAACTAAAATACATAAATATAACTTATGTGAAAAACTGAACATATAACAATATACTCAATATTATTTGTGAGTAATAAATGACAAATTAAAAAATTGTAATACCATTCCTTTTAAAAAGGGTAAAACTCCAAATAAACAAAAAATCAAAATATCAAGTGATGATTACAACATGGAATAACAGAACACTTATGAAACAAATAAAAAATGAGCACTTACTCGTTTTTAGTTGAAATGCAAAATAATGCAGTTCCTTTTTAAGGTGCTTTTTTTTTTTTTTTAGAAAACAAAGCATGGCTTTATCTTATGACTGATCTATGAAGCTCTTATGTGTTTGCCCATTAGACTTGAATACTTGTGAAAACACAAACATTTGCACATAAATGCTTATAACTTTATAATTGCTAAAAACTGGACCCAATAAAGATGTTGTTGTATAAGTGAAAGGAAAATCATATGATTGTACACATATACAAAGATGCATCTGCAGCAACAAAACTAAATTAACTATCATGTCATGAGAGAAACTCTTGTTTTATTATTGTTGGAACCTTAAATGCATATTGCTAATAAATAATGTCAGTCTGGAAAGGTGACAGTGCATTCTGATTATACAACATTCTAGAAAGGGCCAAGCTACAGAGGCACGAAAGTTTCACTTGTTGCCAGGCACTGAAGGAGTGCTGTGTAGTAAGGACTGAATAGATGAAACATAAGTCATCATTTAGAGTGCTGAAAATATCCTATAAGCTACTATAAAGGCACATATGGAATTGTGCTTTTGCCAAATTCCATAGAAATGTACATCACAGCAAATCTTAATATATGCAAATTTAAAATATGGAGTTTCCCCAAAAAGGATGCAGACCAAGACAAAATTATTCAACTATGTTATAGATATATGAAATAATCTCACAGCTGAAGGGGAAATGGTACTCATATAAGTAACTTTGGAAATTAGTGAAATAGGTCAAACAAAAAAAAAATGAACTGAGAGAAAGAGCATGAGAAAACTGAAAGATCCAGATTTCCAGAAGTAGAGCAATTTGAGCAACGAAATTAATTAATCCAAAGTGACACTTTCTAGTGCCCAGTCTGGTGAGGTAAACAATTCTATACTATACATGCACATACTATATACGCATATATGAAATGAAAATTAAGATAGTGGTAGCAGGCAATGGGAGTCAGGTTTTCATAGTTGGAGTGAGATTTTTGTAGTAAACTAATGGGAAGAGGTTAGAATGATCCATGTTTAGTGGTTACAGTTGGAGACATTAGTAAAAAAATTTCCTATTTAGCTTAATACACAGATACACAGTTACATAGAGAAACATTATGTATATACATTCCTGGGTAATTGTATGCACATATATATTCCTTTTTTATTTCAGCTGACATTGTCTGAAATAAATGACAACCCACTAGCAAACAGAATACTGAGTTTTTACATCATGGTTTTGGATGCCATTATCCAATAAAAGGAACAGTGCACCTTGGAAAAATGACCAATGCTAGGACAAAGGCAGGATATTTACAAGATGAGCCTGATGCATACAGTAGTGACTGAAAAGGAGAAAGTGCTAAAAACAAAACACAGAAGAAAAGTACACACACGCACACACACATACACAAACACATGCACACGCACACACACATATACACAATCCACATAAGTGAGAGAGAAAGAGCATGATAGAACTGAAAGATCCAGATTTCCAGAAGTAGAGCAATTTGAGCAACAATATTAATTAATCCAAAGTGACATTGGATTTGAACCTAAATGTAGAATAAATGTAGCCATTTATCCTGGTAGAAATAAATGATTGAATAAAACTAAAATAAATGGAGGAGAAGAGACAAAATTCCTATAAGGTGGAATTCCGAATAACCTTGACAGACATTCTGCCATGATGAAGGTGGAGCATGCCTTCCCCCTTCCTAAGTGTGGTCTGCACACTAGGAATTCTAGCCCACGCACGATGTGGAAAAAGAGAGGAGAAAGAATTGCATTCCACTGGAGAAGCCTGACAGCCACTACTTCAATTGAGTGATCCAGGTTAATAGCAAAATCATAATTCTTTTCAGGTGTATGTTGGTTTACTATGATGTGATCAAAATAGCACTTTTGTTTCTGATGGCCCTCCCACAAATCCATAATGTCATCCTAATCGAAAAGAAAAAAAAAAAAAAAAAAAAAAAACCTTGTGTTCCAACAGAACTTCTTATAATATACCTGAACACTATATCTCCAACCCCTGACATCTTCAAAAATTCGGAGACTGAGAAACTGTCAATAGCCAAGGGAAGCCTAAAAAGACAAGATTAAGTCTAATGTATCTTTGGAGGGATGTTGGCATAAGAAAAGAAAAAAAGATACTATGTAAAATCGAGGTAAATCTTAATGAACTATGGATTTCACTTAAGATGAGTATCAATACTAACTCATTAATTTTAACAAATACACCACATTAATATGAGATGTGATTATACAGGAAACTCTGGACAGGAGATGTACATACCCAATGCTTGCTTCCCATTTTTCTGTAATTCTAAAATTCTTCTACAAAATGAAATCACTTCTCTTTTAAATATATGTATATGTTATTTAAACACTTGACCAGTGACTATGGAATTTAGGAAGAATGTGTCTGAATGATGATTGAGAGATAAAATAGGAAAAATATAGATGAAACAAGAAAAATATATTCACTTTATAATAACTAAGGATTTGTTTTTCCTATTTTCTGTATGATGAGCTGCCTTAAGCTAGGCAAGTTTGGAGAAGAAATTACAGACTTAACCTTCAAAAATATCAGGTATCTTTACCATCTTATGATGAAGAGAAATTGTTATATATGAAGGCCAGTGTATTAGTTTTGTGTCACTATGACAAAGGATCTGAGAAAACACGCTACAGGAAAAGAGATTTATTTTGGCTCATGGTTTAAATCTGTGGCCAACCGGCTCCATTGCTATGGGATGTGTGGTCAGGCAAAGCACATCAGAGAGGGTGTGGTGAAGCAGAGCTGTTTATCTCAAGGTTACTGGTAAACAGGAAGAAAGAAAGAAACTTCCAGGTCATGACACACTCTGCAGTGACCTACTTCCTCCAGTGAGGTTCCACTTCCTAGAGTTTCTACCTTATCCCAGTAATGCCATCATCTATGACTAATTAGCTATGATTAATCCACTGATGAGGTCAGAACCCTCATGATCCAATCACTTTCCCAAAGCCCCACCTCTAAACAGTGCTGCATTGAGAATAGCATTGAAACATGAGTCTTGGGGTAGATTCTAGACTCAACTCATAATAACTGAATCCTGGATACTATTTAGGCTACAGAGAATAAGGTTTTGGATAGCTTTAAATAGTCACATGGACCTGTATAGATGTACAATTTCATAAACTTTAGTATGTGTGTCTCAATTAATTTCAAATCTAAACCACTAATAAAATTTCACTGGATGTCCAAACTAATTTATAAATTGAAAAGAGGAAGCATTTTATATATCTTCTTTATATTTGGAAAAAAAACATATTATTAAATGATTAAATGATATTTCTCAATACACAGCAGTTAATATGAAAACCTAGTATTAAATGCCCTGATTGGGCAATTTTGTACTGAAAGTAATAGTGTAGTAGCAACTATAGAAGTTGAGTTTCTGTTGCAGCAATAGAATTGATATCAACATGTCTTGGATATGGATATAAAGTGAATGTTGCTAATTCTCTATTTTAAGACACCCTTCAGTCTTTTGTGTCACATAGAAACAATGCAGCAGAGAGCAAGCAATCCACCACGATTGCTTCTTGGCGGATTTTTCTCCAATCATTATCACAAAGCTAGGGGCTTTATTTTGACCATGATAGCATGTGATTTATTATTTTGAGGCTACAGAATTAGACAGCTGAAAATGGTTTTGAAATGGAAATTGTGACATTTACTGTGGGAGCAATGATCTTACACAGAAGCCAGGTGGTGACTGTTTACCATTCAGACAGATGGAGGTCCTGCAGTAGAGTTATTTTTGTGGGTGTGTGTGCTTTTCTTTCTGTTAGAAAAAAATTAGCTTAAATAATTCAAGCTCTCTTTCTTTATTCCATGCTAGGTAGGTGCTTTGTGCAAAATTAAGTATTAAAAGACATTTTCTACTGGCTAAAATGCAGTTCTATGTTTATAGAATTCCTTTCAAGTCACTGAAACAGATTTAGTCATTTCAAGTTTTTATAACACCACAATGAACATTTAATGTGACCAAATGATAATAAGGATTCCAGGCAGCTATAATTATAAAGATTTACACCAATAATATAATGACTATTTGTTTCAGTAGAATTGCCTAAAATTGACTTCCTGTATGTCTTTCAGGCAGCATGGGCCTTCCAGCAACATTAATTTCCCTCAGACATTCAACCTATTTGCCTATAACTTCACTGCAAGCCTCACTGCTAAATATTTAATTGAAGGAATCTTTGCATGTCATCTTCTGATTTACTCTTTGAAGTGGTGCATTAACGCCTAGTTGGTAGTTTTTGCATGTATGCCTTGTAGCTATAGTTCAAGAAAAGGTAGATGAATAGAAAAGCAGGACTAAAAAGAAATTGATTCACCTAATCTAATCAGGCTAGCCAAATGAAAGTCAAAATGATCCTATAGATCATAGCTTCACTAATTTCATAAAAGGTTAGGCTCCAAACTTGATAACCTACACACATTCCTAAGTTTTTCGTTATCAGACAAACCTGAGTCAAACCATGGAAATAAATGTCCTGTCAGGAATGTGATGTACTCAGAAGCCACCTCTGTGCATGTGATAGAAGAGATGCCTATTAAAACTCGGCCAAAAATTACTTTTTTTTTAAATTTTTTATTGTTGGTTGTTCAAAACATTACATAGTTCTTGATATATCATATTTCACACTTTGATTCAAGTGGGTTATGAGCTCCCATTTTTACCCCATATACAGATTGCAGAATCACATAAGTTACACATCCATTGATTTACATATTGCCATACTAGTGTCTGTTGTGTTCTTTTAAAAGAATTATATTCTTGCAGTTTATAGTCTTCCACCTTAATTTTAGTGAAAATTAGCTGGTTTTCTATACACTTCACAGCATGACCTCATTTTATTCCTTCTGGTCTCTAGTTTCCAGTTTCATTATTTTCAGATACCTAAATATTTCTGTTTTCACTCTGTGCTCACAGCATGACAAAACCTCTTTTGTGTAATAAGTGGTCAACACAACTCTATTTCAATTACATATGTAATGCATAATTTAGTTGAAGTTTTTATTCCTTTTACTCCCATTTCTCAGACCTTCCTTATCTCTCTAAAGTCCTCTGATTGTATGACAACCATAAGCTGTATACTAATGAAACATCTCCATACTATCACTACTTTTTATTGTTCTGTATTAGTTCTTCCTATCCACGAACATGAGAGATCTTTCCATCTTCTAAGTTTTCCTTCAATTTCTTTCTTTAGTATTCTATAGTTTTCTTTGTACAGGACCTCTTTTGTTAAATTGATTTCCAATTTTTTTTTTTTTAGGCTATTGTGAATGGGGTAGTTTTCCTAATTTCTCTTTCAGAGGGTTCATCAATGATGTATAGAAGTGCATTTGATTTATGGGTAATGATTTTATATCCTTCTACTTTGCTGAATTCATTTATTAATTGTAGAAATTTTCTGGTAGTGTTTTTTAGATCCTCTTAGAATCATGTCAACAGCAAAATAGTGATAGTTTGAGTTCTTCTTTTCCTATTTGCATTCCTTTAATTTCATTCATCTTGCTCTGGCTAGAGGTTCAAGGTCTACATTGAATAGTAGTGGTGAAAGAGGACATCCCTGTCTTGTCCCAGTTTTTAGAGGGAATGCTTTCAGTTTTTTTTTTTTTTTTTTCATTTAGAATGATGTTGGTCTGGGGCTTAGCATAGCTTTTACATTGTTGAGATATGTTCCTGTTATCACTAGATTTTCTAGTGTTTTGAACATGAAGCAGGGCTGTATTTTGTGGAATGATTTTTCTGCATCTATTGAGATGATTGTGATTCTTATCCCTTAAGTCTATTGATTTGATTAATTATATATTGATTAATTAATTATATTATATTATATTAATTATATATTATATATTGATTAATTAATTATATATTGATTAATAATTTCAGATTCTATATTTGCAGCAGGTTCTCCAAGATTATTAGAAATATAAGTTGCTGGGCATGGTGGTGCACGTCTGTAAGCTCAGCAGCTCCAGAGCCTGACACAGGAGGATCATGAGTTCCTCAGCATAAGTGAGGCTCTAAGCCTATCAGCAGGCCCCTATCTCTAAATAAAATACTAAATATGGCCAGAAATGTGTCTCAGTGTTTGAGTTGCCCTGAGTTCAAACCCCAGTACCAAATAAATAAATATAGAGAGAGATAGATAGATAGATAGAGATATATACATATATAGATATATATGTAAGATAATATCGTATGTATAAAAACACATTTTATACTTTTGATGGCATAGAGATATATCTGTGTGCATACGTATGAATATATTCCTTCAAAGGATCAAGAACAATGGAGCTAATATATTTTTTTAAAAAGGTGGCTATAAGAGTGAGTGATTTTGGTAAGAAGTTATGTGATATTATACAAATAAAATTATCTGAAAATCATCTACTTAAACACTTTCTTTGTGTAAGTTCTCTGTAGGAGATTTATATATCAATAATAATAATAATAAAGAAGAAAAAATTTACTCTTATATATCTTATATTCTAAATTCCAGTTAACATATCTTTGATAGTTGACCTAAATATGCTTTCCAAAATATCTAAGATCATGAAGACAATATGATATTTGCCCATGCCCTTTCACTTTGAAGTCTCACATTTAACTTCTAATAAGTCCCTCGCATACTCAATCCCTGAGGGGAAGCATTTGCGTACCTGTCACCAGTGCTGCATGGCTTAGGAGTCACTTAACAATGTCAAATGGGAGTCTCATCAATCAGATTTGTTTCCCTGCTGTGCCTGGAGACTACAGCAATACTTGTGAAAGCTCAATAAACACATTAATAGAGAGAATTGACCCATCTAACATGCAGTGCAAATCTACTGGATAAGTATAATAATTTTAGCTAATGAATAGTAACAGATATAATGGTACAAGGCTACAAATGGTGTTTTTATCTTATGTTTTTTAAAAAAATATAAAATCCAAGTAAATATTGATTAGGATCAATACTACTATAAGCTAATTAATAACTCACAGAGTGAATGATATATGTGAAATATAAGCAAAACATTAATGTACCTTTGTTGTTGTTGTTATTTATGATACTGGGAATTGAACCCAGGGTCACTTAACCACTGAGCCACATCCCCAGTCCCTCCCCCTTTTTTAGAATATATATATTTTTTTGGAGACAGAATCTCATGAAGTTTCTCAGGGCCTCACTGAGTTGTTGAGGCTGTCTTTGATCTGATGATCTTTCAGCCTCAGCCTTCTGAGTCACTGGGATTATAGATGTGTAGCACCACACCCAGCTGATTTTGGTTTCTATTGTCTGATTTCAGTATTTTTTAAATAAATTTGTCCCCTGTGTAAAATAATGGTCACCTACTTGCATATGTGAAGACATGTAATAATTTGTCACTTTTTAGATGTGGAGATAAAGCACCACTTTCATATTTGTGTGGAGCAGTGCAGAATTTTAAACATTACATTGCAGCAATAATTTAGCACATAAAATTTAGCAGAAAAAAAGTCACTATCACTACTCGTACATTTACTTAGGTCTTTGACTGAAATTTTCTTGCAAGGAATTGCTGTTGGAATCCTCCTATAGAAGCTAATAATAAATAAAATCAATATACAAAAGAAAACCTTATTTTTAAAATACCTTAATTTTCTATTATAACTCAAGTAGAAGTTGAAATCATATTTTACCCAGGAAAAAGATGAAAAATACAAAAACTTCAATTTTTAAGCATTATTGAGTGAATGTTCTTATTTAGTAAATTTCATTGACATTCCACTATGATAGCTTCTTAATTTTCTTTTGATTCTCTCTATAGTTAGAGAGCTCATATGATGGGCTACACTTCATTCAACATATTATCATTAAGCTCTATATACTATAGCTTATATGAGATATTCAGTAGCTACTTGACTTGTTAGTGACCAAAAAGTGAATTTTAAAATACTTTCCTTTTCTAAGAGTTTAATCAAGAAATTAATTTATTCATTTATCAAAATGTTCATTTAATGTTTATCATTGTACATCACTATTGGATAAAATGATGAAGCAAGGGCAGAATTTATAGCTTGCAGATTGAGTAGAAGGGCACTTCACATTGGATAACAGAAGAGGAGAGCCATCTAGTAAGGGAAGTGACTCTGGTTCAAGCAACCACCCTAGGAAAAAAAAACCAGAATATTTAATATATATATATATATATATTAGAAAGGTATTTAAACACCTAAGCAATGAAAACCTTCCACATTAATGAATCTAAGCATTTTTTATTTTTGTAAGCAATTGTAGGGAACAGGGAGTCTAAGGAATTTCCGTAAAATAAATAAATCATCAGATCTCCTCTGCAGTAAGTTTAGTCCAACAGTGAAGATTAAAAACTACAGTAGAAACAAACAAACAAACAAACAAAAATGGAAGCAGAGAGACATATGTAACAGTACTTCCTCTCTTGCAACTTGACACATTGAGGCATTAACAGGAAGAGTGGGAAAGAAAATGAAGAGGAGAGAAGAGAAATTTTAGAAAAATTCTATCAATAAAACCTACATACAGATTAAATATGGAGAACATGTGGGAAGGGAGAATCAAGCATGCAATTGTTTTAAAAAGAAGAGACTAGACATATTAAATTTAGCAATTTATTTCAGCAAAGAAAGATTCAGGAATCAGGCCACAAACTTTTCCAAAATTGAGATAGAATACTTCCCTCTACCACATGTGCAGGCTACAGTTATCACCAGAAAAAGTAAGTCACATACAGAAACCACCTCATTGGCTGCATGTGGTTTTGCCTGATATGTCATGTTTTGACAGTTTTCACCCACTGATTTGCCAGAGGGTCAGTTGCTATGATTGGTTGAGACTCAGTTTCTTCCTGCAGGAGATACTCGTGGTTAGGTTTCAATCTCTCCTCCATTAATTCAAGCTGTAGTTCACTAGTACAGAAAAAGCTTTGGACCAATTTAAAAATAGGTATAGAGGTAGGTTTAGGCCAAACAAATCAATTTATCTAGTGTCACATTCGTATAATTCGTATAATTCGTATAATTCGAAAGATACTAGATTGGATTTTGTAAATGTCTTTTTTTTTCAATAAATCTGCAATTGTAGAGCATCCCAATACTTTTCTTCATTGTCCCAAGGCTTCTAATGTAGAAAGAGAGCAAAAAGGCAAAATAATCAGTGTATGTATTTGTCCTGGCTGCTTTCTAGCAGAAAACAATCTACAGAATGCAAAATTTAGCAAACAATTAAGTGATTAAATGATGAAATAAAGCATCCCAAACTTACTTGTGCACATACATATTTTGACCACTGAAAGTTTTTTTGTGCATGTCTCCAATTAAAAACTCTCAAGAGTTTATATTCCATTTCCTAAAATTGTAAAATTAATCACTACTCTGATAAAAATCTATGAAATTCAAGAAGAATTAGAGATTAGGTGATAGAAATAACTGTATACCCTAAAATTTAAACATGCAAAATTCACTTATTAATTCAAATTTTTAAAAGTAACTAGTGAAGATTTCCTTGTGCTAAGTCTTGTCTTACTTTTATTTTTGACCATAACTGAATCCAGTCCCTCTTAATAGATAAAACCTTTTTTGCTCCTAAGTTATATGCAATAAATTTATGAACTGATTAAAAAAGTTAAATAGGATTGAGCTAGATGTATATTTTATTTTTTGATTTACATTTACAGAAGTCATTACAAATCTGTCAAAGAAATATCATCATTCATTTTTTAACATTCTGGATGCAGAATTATTCCCTTTAAATCTTGTAATAAACATACTAAGAAAATGAAATATTTCTCCTGCTAAAATATAAACTGAGCTACAATGAAATTTTGATGACTTTATTTGAGCAAATAGTGATTCATGAATCCTACAACAGCAAACCCCAAATCTGCTGAGTATGAGGCAGCTTTAAGGGTGAATGCTAAAGCAAGGCAAAGAAAATGTTTGCTTATAACTCTGTAACTGCCGGATCCCACTGAAAAAGTCCCATTTATATAAATATATTTTTTATGTAGTGGTTTCTCATGGGTCAATTAATCCTAAGGTTTTTTTTTTTTTTTCATTCCTATAGGCATTTAAAAGTCCCAATTAAATTCACTTACATATGCAAATCAAACCAGGTTAAGGTAAGTTCCAAAGCTTAACTAGCTTTGTCTGATCTGGTGTTTTTCAGGCTTCATCCCCATCTAATTTTTGTGGTTAGATTTCAGTCTCTCCACTATTAATTCAAGCTGCAGTTCACTAGTGCGGAGAAAGCTTTGGACCACTTTTAAAATAGGTATAGAGGTAGGTTTAGGCCAAACAAATCAATTGATCTAGTGTCACATTCATATAATCCAAATGATACTAGATTGGATTTTATAAATGTCTTTATTTTTAGTAAATCTATACTGAAGATTGTATTATTGCTTATAAAAACATAGAGCACAAAGATAACAGTATCTAAGTTTGAGAGAAAACCACTTCAAACTTTGCGTATCATCTCAGGTGGAAATCATCACGATGTGGTGCATCTATCTAAAGCAAAAGCCTGAACACCTTTAAAATAAACTCCTAGAGGGAAAGGCCAAAGGAAGGAAGAGAGGCAAGTGAGAAGTGGGCACTGGAGAACTTAGAGAACAAGGGTAGAGCCTTCTCTGTAATCTCAACTTCCTACAAGAGTCTTTGCCAGTGGTTAACTGACTTTGGCCATGTCCTTCCAGAAAGAACGTACTGGAACATAGTAATATTAGTATTCATAAATCAGATGATATTTAAAAGAAAATTGTCACATACACATTCTCAATACAAACAAGAAAGTAAAAGATTGTAGTTCATTATTGTTTTTCTAAAACCAAAAGATTGATCTTGATCTCATGCCCACATTCAAAGGATTAATGAAGATGATTTAAGTTAAAGTCTAATTATGAATATAAACAGCCAGATTCATGAATAGAAAGGTTTGGGGTCAAGTGACGAGTTCTATGGAGAATATACCACGTAGGAAAAGTGAGTTTTCTGGGGATGACAGAGATATGGATATATATATGAAATATTTCCTCCGGTAATATTGCTAAAAATATTTTAGTGTTTTAAATTTAACATCTACAGCCCCCCTCTCTCTCTCTCTCTCTCTCTCTCTCTCTCTCTCTCTCTCTCTCTCTCTCACACACACACACACACACACACACACTATTTATATATATATATATATATATATATATATATATATATTTTTTTTTTTTTTTTTTAAAGACTTGACTATTGAAGAAATGCTTTTAAGTGGTTGTGTGCTCATGCTCACTAGGAAGAAGAATAAAATATACTTTTGTGTAGACTCCCACAGTAGGAAGAGATGAAACATCTGTAGGGGCATCATATCTAGTTCAGTTTTCATCTCATGTCAAATCCCCTATCTCACAGCCTGTGATTGGCTGGGCTGTGCCTAAACAACTCAGTGACACAGAAAATATTATGGCCTAATGTCCTGCCTCCCCAGAGGCTGTCTGAGGTCTGTTTGGACAGCTGTGACTGGTAGAAAATACTTCTTTACATTTAGCTGAAATCATGCTCCCTGGAGTTTCCACATTTTTATTCCAGTTTTAAACTGCAGGGCTGTAAGGAAGAAATTCAAAGTTCTCTTGCACATGAAAGCTCTCGGTCTATTTAAGAGAAGCTCTCAAATTCCCCTTGAGTCTTCTCTTCTACAGATTCAATATCCACAATTCCTTTAAGGAGCCTACATCTGTCATGCTGTCAGTTCTCCTCACAATTCCAGTATCCACAGCTCTGAATACCTTCTGCTTTGTCGATATCTCTCTTAAAGTCTGGTGCTTTGGACTTAACAGATTCCACTGAATGACAGTCAGGGTACTGTCATTTTCCTTATTTTTGTGCTCATCTTCTCATTCTATATGTCTGTTTCTAAAACCAAAATGAAAAGACTTCTCTTGGCAGTCAGATTTACAATGACTCCTATTACTAACATGACTCAGTGTGGCCTTGTATTGAGTTTATTGTCAATAAGTGGTCAAGTCATTTTTAAACCAATGCTGTTATTTTTTCTCCTTTGTACTTCTGTGGTCACTTTCTTAAATGATTATTTTCATATAATTCTTATTTAAACCGCCCCCCCCCCAACAAATCCAGCAGGCTTTCATCATTTAAGCTTGATTCATTTCTCTGACTTGTCAAGATACTTGTACGTCCTGCCCTTGTCATTTACTATTTCTCCCATGTTTCAAAAACATATAGTATCCTGAATTAGATGTTGACACCCATATTAGAATACATTATTCTAATATCGGTGTCAACATCTTAACTGAGCCAAAACCAAATGAAAATTATTATAATCTATCTAAGGACTTTTTTTTTCAAATTAATTGCAAAACTTTATCTCAGTTATCTTAGGTTTTCTGGTTTACATTTCTAATGCAAAAAGCTTAAGTTTAAAAAAAAAAGTGTCCTTTGGACTAGAAACTTCATGTTGTTGTGTTTTTGAGTTTCTGTTGTGTGTCTAGCATTTGGCAATGTTAGCTAGCATGTGCTGAAGATATATTTCACAAATTAAGTAATGAAGTTATGGCAAGAAAAATTGATATGGAAAAATTGCGCAATTTTTCACATATGGATACTTTCAGTGTAGGTTCCTCGCAAAACAGACAGTAAGTTGCTAAAACAAAAAAGCAAATAAAAATCCAGTTATTTCTCTTAAGATTGCACAAAATAGCTACTCAATTCTATTACTTAAATTTTAAAAAATCAAAATAAAAAACAAAGCAATCCACACATATTGATACCTAATCTGGATACAGATGGATTTTCAGGAACTTGTTTTAAATCGCCTCTAAATGCAATTCTTTATGTTTTCTCAATTATAATCTTACCTTCTATCAAAGCATAACTAGAAAGAATAATTGAAAGACAATTAAACAGGCAAAAGAAGTTCTATTTTAGAAAAGGAAGCTGGCATTCAATATGGCTACTGGTTTGCAAAAACATCTTCCTTTCATTTTTGTCTCCCTAAAAGATCCAACATACAAGGATTCACATCTTCATATGTGGCCAATCTAGACATAAAATCTATTGAAAATGTTTTTTTTGTATGCTTTCCAAAACTCTACTTTATGAGCCAGAAATTCATGGAAAATTGTGCTTATTTTGGTTGTTTGGCACCATTCTCCTAGGTCATCTGAAAAACCAGAAAATAACGAGGTTTGAGGGGAAAAAATGGTAGGATTGGAAAGAACTGTATTGAATGGAGTTTAAAAAAAAGAACTCATGATTCACACAAAGCCTCACCTTTAATTTTAACTAAATCTCTGCATCTCTAACAGTGTTTTCATGTGAAGAGATATTTTAGGAAAAATTTTATCAAAATACTGTTAAGATTCAACATCCTTTTGTTAATCAGATATATATTTTAAGTATTAATAAGAACAAGTCTGCACACTGATAGTGTTTTTGAATACTAATAATTTTTTTTGCAGTATCTAGAACTGGAAGATCCCATCCATCATCTAAAATCATGAAATCAGTGAAATGAAATGTATTTTTATTTGAATGTAACTTAACACTGCAATGCATATATCCCTGACTTAACTAAAGCTATTTCGAGTCAATATTTGGGATTAAATCATCCCTTTTGTGTTAAATCAGATCTCTGATGTATCTCCTGGATTCTTCTGATCAAATCCATTGCTTTGTCAAGGGAAGTCACTTAAAATGTTTATTGAACAACTTTTACAGGTATAAGTGTTCATCAAGCTAGCCAGCAGTGAAATTTCTGTCTCTGGGACATGAAGTGGAAGCCTTGGAGGCCCCCATATCTGTACTCTTTCTTCATGGACAATAGGGAAATAGTTGTAACAAACTCAGAGTCAATTGTGAATATTCTTCAAAATCTATTAACACACATTAGCTACTAGTAATGTCATGCTTGTTTTAGTGAACTGTTAACTAATACAGTACGATTGTTGCCAGACATTGAATATCAGATCTCTTATTCCTGCAAACAGTAATCCTTATTTGTGCTCATCAAGTCCTTGTTTGCATGAACTAAAGTATTGCATACCATAACTACACAGGAACTTCAGATGTCATTAACTTCAGATTCTGCACTTTATAAAGAACCTGAAACCTAGAGAGACATTTTAGGTAGCCATGTAGCTCACACTGTACCTCCAGTGCCCTGACTCCTGCTTATTGCCTTTTGGTGTGTAATCTCCTCCTATTGGGTACAAAAGATTGAATTTGAGTTAAAAAGAAAATTGCATTCACTAAACTTTCAGCCATATCTTCAAATGTGCCTTATTTTGCCAACCTAGGCCTCCCTCTGCATAACCAGTTCCTTGGCCAATTATCAAATTTCTGTCAAAGCCAAATCTTTACTTCATTGGTCTATTGCAGAATAGAGATGGGCCCACTTCTTTTCCTTAGCTGACTTGCATACTGTTAAATTGTATCAGTGGAGGATGCTAAAAGGACTTTGCAAAAAGAGCTTTCCTTAAGTGGTCTGCTGTACCCACCTTGGCAGGATCCTGTACCTAGGGCTCCCCCAGGATGCAGTCTGTACACTATGGATGACTTTTCCTGTGCCAGGTACTTTAACACATGTATCTTCCCCAGGACATGGCTCCTGTGTTTCAGAGTTCAGCAACTCCAGACCAACAAATTTGTTTTGCAGTTCCTATAAGTTGTTTTGTAGAGGAATTCTTCCTATTAAATCCCTTCAGTTTCCCTTGATGTTCTACAGGGCAGAATTCTAGTGAATTCTACCACTGTAGCACTTCAACTACTTCCCTGCCATCCAAGAAAGGCTATGCCCCCACAAACAAACTCTCCCTGTCAGTACCAGGAGGAAAGTGGGGACTTTATTTGGGTGCCTCATCTGTTTGAAGAGGCAATGGCTGCCTATTATAAATTCTATTCTTGTATGTTTAGAGTTGGTTTTTACCTCTTACTAACCAATCCCTTACTAATCCAATTTCCTATTATAGTTAACAATTACTTATATTAACTTTTGTTCAATTTGCTGTGTTGTTTTCATTTTCTCATTAGACTTTGACACAATTACTTTTCCTCTACTTCAGTTTTCCTAAGTAATCCGTACACGTCTACCTGAATTCAGCTCAAAAATCAAATTCTCACACTCATTTTGGGATTAACTCAGATTTTCCTATTAGTAAACCTTAATATACTATATTCTCCTCCTTCAGAGTAAATACTGCAGTTATAAATTTATATCTTTATGCGATTATTGAATTATTATCTGCTACTCATCTTGAACTTGTATGAGAGGAAGAACAGTATCTGTCTCTTTTTTCCAACATCATTGAGGATTTAGTGACTGAGATTTCCTAAAAGAATAAAACTAAATATCACTTATGATAATTAAAAAAAAAAGTTGCCTACACAGAGTGGCCCATGAAACAGTGTCTGCCTGCATGACCTCTTTTTGTCTTGCTAAAACTTCCTGTTATCCCCAGATTCCCAAAACTCCCCTGATCTATTTCTCATTTACACATCAGTTTTCTTCATCTCATTGCCAGCTCCCAAAATAATGTGCAAGCTTCTCAGTATTCCAAAATGCATTTCAGCCTGCAAGGACATTGAATGATAGTTTTTATTTGATTAGTGAGAGGATAATGAATAATCACATTGTCTGTCTGATTTTTGTAAACCCAGCAGTGACTTAGTCTTTATCTCCTGTCCTGATCCTTTCTCTTACTTTCATTTCTCTCCCCATGGTGGCTTTCTTTTGCTATTTTTTTTTGTAAGATTCCTAGTGCATTTGTCAACTATTCTGCTTTACTCTAATTTATATTGTTTTTAAAACTTCATGAAGCCTTTCTCTTCTCAAATTTCTACAAACTTTTAAGAAACATATTTAATGCCTACTTTCTGCTTAATATTTTTATTGATATATTTCCAAAGCTTCTTAACTTTGTAATTTAACATATTTTGTTGTTTTCCAGAATTCAACTATAAACTAAACATTTATAAATCAACATCACATTTTATAAAAAAGTTTTCAAGAATCTAGCCCAGAAACGACTCACAGAGTTCTATCACAGATGCTATGTGAGGTAAACCTCTTGTAAATGAGGTTCTCATTTACAAGACTTCTGATAGAGTGACCATGGTGGATTGGAAACCATTAACACTTCTCTCCTCCATTCATGAATCCATTTTAATTTTCCCACTCCAAGTTAAGCTAATAGGTCAAAACAAGTATTTATTTTGCTATGCCATCAAGTGAATATTCTTTAACTCCCATCGCTGTTGCTGAAACTTGGAGACATTTTGTGCTGGGGACCACAAATCAAGTCAAGATGGCGCTTGGCAGTTTGCCAGGAGGAGTGGTTTGTGAGGCAACACCACCTAACCATTAAGATGGTAAGGATTCCTTATTGGCTGACTGCTGTATCTGGATGATGCTAATTGAGACAAGCTGTGTGTAATCACTTAGGTATATATACCTCTGTTGTTCCATAATAAAGCAGTTCCCGCTTCAACCTTCAAGTTGCTTGTCACCTCCCGATTATTTTGGCCAGCCGGACTGAGGCAATTTTATTCATACATTACCAAGCAAATATTTTTATGAGAAGGATAATTATGGACATTAAAATATTAGAAAACAGATCATGGCAAAATCCACTACCTTAATAGACTTCCCTGATTTTACATATACCGATTTGTGTATGTATATTTTCATCCATGCAGTTTGAATACATGTAGACTATAACTACCAAAATAGTCAAGATACAGAATAGTTCAATCACCACTAGGAAAACTTATGTATTCTTTAATAGCCACATCCACACATCCCTTTAAACCTAAACCCTGGCAACCACTAATTCTTCATATTTATACATTTGTCATTTTAAAAATGTTACACATGTAACATTGGAAATTTGCTTTTTTTTAACAGTGTAAATTCAGTTTAAGTTACTGCATAAATTAATAGATTTTTTTCCCTTTACTATTTCTGGTGGTAAGATTCTATAATCTGAATCTACAGTGCATTTACTTAACTATTAACCTATTAAAGGGACTGTTTCCTGCTACTGGCTGTTAATTAGTAGAATACTTCAAATTTACTGCACAGGTTTTTATATGAAGGTAAACTTTTATTTCATTTGCATAATAGCCCAAGAGTTGAGTGAGAACATCATACAGTATTTTCATGGTAAATTTTATATAAAAATGCGTTCAAATCTATTTTCCAGAATGGCTGTATAGTTTTACATTTCCACCAGAGATGAATAAATAATTCAATTTGTGTATAAACTTACAAATTTTGTTAATTTTGTTGCTATTTTAAAAGTTTTAAAAATTCTGATAAACAGCAATTTCTCATTGTAGTTTTATTTTACATTTTCTAATTAGTAAATATGGAACAACTTTACATTTTCAGATGGGTGATTCTTTTCATTTTCAGATGATCATGTATTCTGCTCATTTTCTAATTGTATTTTTTAATTTTTAATTATTTATTTTTTAGTTTTTATATATTGTAGTACCAGTTTTTTATTGAATATGTAGCTGGAAAATATTTTCTTCCAGGCTTTTTTGGTTTCCCATCTTTTTTCATTGGGTCACTTGTAGATTTTTTTTTTTTTAATGAGATTTAGTTAATCTATGGTTTTCAACTATCATTCTTCAAAGCCTTTTCAGACACACTTTGTTTTTCTTCTCCACACTAAATTCTGATTATAATGCTATTGAAGAAATTTGTTAATCAATAATCTATACTCAAATTTATAAATTCCATATAGCCTTTCATCCCCTTCCTGCACTGATTCTCTCTAACAAGTTTCTTTGTGTGTGTGTGTGGGGGGGGTGTGCTTTCTGATATTTTATTTTTAGCTCTATAATTTCCAGTTTAAATAATTATTTGTATGTCTATTTGAGGTTTTTAAAATAATTTTTATTTGTTTTAGGAAGAATGGCAAAGGATTATTGAAGCATATTTGTGATGATCGCTCTCATATACTTGTCACATAATTGCAACATCTGATTCCACTTAGTGTTGGTAGCATTCAATTCTGTTTTCCTATTTAAATTGCAGGTTTTCTGGTTCTTGGCATGATATGTTGTCTGTTATATTAGGAATTTTCATCTCTTATTTAAGTGTTTTATTTTATCAATATCCACTCCACATTTAAAAACAGTCCCTGGACTCCTTTTATGGGCTGTGATAACTTAATTTTCAGAGTTGTAGTGGTGGTGGTATTTTGGTTGCTTTTTTTATAAAGTACTACTGAGCTCTACTGGTCCCTGCTGGTGATCAGACTAAGGTTTTCAAGGCCTGACACATAGCACTTCAGGGTGAGAAGTTTCTTCTCTCCTTGGAAATCAAAAGTCTTTCCTAGACATTTGTATTTGTTGTAGCAAGTTTTCCCTGGATTGTGTAGCCCCAGCAACTGGTGTTCCTAGGTGAAGAAAGGAGTCTCTAGGGTCAGGCTACGGGTAGGAATGGGATCCTCTCTCCCAGTGCCTTTAGACACAGTGTACATGTGTTCTTGTGTGTTTGTAGGATGGGGAAGGAGCAATCTCTGTTCCAGTGAGAAAGAGAATCTATTCCCCTGGCTGTTTGTCATCAGCCAAAGTCAGTGTCAATTCACCTTGCTGGAGCTGTTGGGCTCAAACTGCTCCCGTTTGAGGGACTTTTGTTCAATCTGGCAGAGGAATGTCAGTCTACCCAAATGCTTTCTGTTGTTATGCCGGCGGTATGGAAACACTGGCCATTGGTTTTCTTGCTTTGTTGGGTGGGGGTTGAAAATTCCTTGTTGCTGTGTTATTTCTTCAGTCATGGAATCCCTCTCCTCTGTCTACCTTTCAGAGTTCTATTTGGTTTGTCTCTTTCAGTAAGTACTTCCAGTGTTGATTATTGTAGTTATGAGGAGGATTAAAGGAGAAACAGGCTTATTGCATTTAACTGGAACAAAAATCACTTTGTCTTCTTTTAAAAATGCGTTAAGACCTCCAAGGGCCAGAGATGTTATTTTGTCTTTGCTTAAAAGCAAAAATAATCCTTCTATCACATGTCGGTATTATAGTAACATAAAATAATAATTAAGATGTCTGTTTTTGTTATTATTCTTATAACTATTATTTTGTTCTCATTATTACTGTTGTTTTAATACTATTATTACCAATATATTACAAATAATTTCTGAAATTACCCAAAGAACTTTAGACCTTTTAACAAAATGTGATTATGAGTAATATGTTAAATTACACAGCAAACAAGTCTAATTTAGTGATAATACAACAGGAGCTGAGAGAATCATATAAATCTTACCTATTGGCTATTTAAACAATATCAAAAGTAACATTGATTAAAAAGATATTTCTTAAATTTTGAAATATTTTGGACAACCTAGAGGAAATTTGTTTCCAAGAAATAATTAGGAAAAAATAACATTGCAATTTTAACACAACTTGCTTAAAGCTAAATTATGAAAACTCATTATTCAAATATTATTGAGTTTATATTTATTACATTCATATATTTAAGAAAGGTTTATTGAAAGCAATACAAATTTCTATGAGTAGAAAATGGAGAACTTTATCTCTAACTGCAAGGAAACCACAGTCCATGTGAAATAGGTTAATAATGGTCTGAAGGACCACTGTGGAAGTTAACAATCTGTGGAAGAAAATACTGTGAAACCTTCAGGTGCAAAGCAAGAAGTCCTGAGTGTCTAAACTTAGAAGGAAACTGCAATGAAGCTGCAACTAGACAGCTCTGCAGGAAACAGTACCTGGCACTGAGGGTAGAAACCACTGTAGGGAAAAGTGGGGAAGAATGGGAGAGAGAAGATGGCAGGACCCAGAGCAGGGAACCAGTGCTCATGCAGAAGGGAGCAAGTATGATCCTTCTAACAGGATGGATGAAGGATTTGAAGATCTGAGATAATTAATACTCAAAGTTGTTAATGATGATGCAATATAAAGCTGTTTTTGTTTATTTATCTGTCAATAAATGTTTACTTACCATGTAACATTTGGGGGAAAGTGAAAGAAATAGTGTAATGTTCCTTATGTGGTGATCATATGCAGGCAGGCATGTATATGGGACATTACTGTGACCTGCACACACATGCATACTTCCTTGAAAACAAGTATTCTTACCTGAGATAGTTTAAGAAGCATAACTGACCCATTTTTTTTAAGAATTCTTTGTGATAATGCAAAAGATATTCCCCCATCATTAGACTCTCCATGGGCAAACAGTGCTGTAGTACCTGGTAATATCTGCTAAAATGGGATTGCCTCCAGGGTAATTGGACTATGATAGATGATCCCATGTTTCTTTGTAAAAGTCAAGAAATTCTCCATAGATTATTCCCCAGCTGAAATTTAAAAACGCACATGTCTATATCAAGTGGACAAGAAAAAAATCAGAAAAGAAAATGATCTTATAACAAATTAAGGGAATAGATATGAAAACAGCTAGTCCTTGACATAGCTTTAGAAAAAGACGGTTGGAGAGGACTGAAATTTTGGAGGTGGCGGAGATAGGAGCTAAATAAAATATGCTTGGAATATCACACTGTACATGATTTAAATAAAACTCTATTTTATTGGTAACGGAATTATGAACTATTAAACACTTTAAGGAGAGAAATGATATGATTAGATTTAACTACTAGAAAAGTAACTCATTCATATTTGTAGTTGCACTGAGAGGAAGATTATATCAGCATAAAATAAGATTACTACAAAAATTACATTTGATTGATGAAAAGGTCTAAACCAGACCAGAATAAGGCAACAGTGATATAAATGATCAGGGATTGATGGCTACAGGAATATTCTAGAGGAAAAGAGGGTCTGAGAGACATATTGGGAGATGTTAATGGCCTTCAACAATTTACAAAATACATAGCAAATAATTGGGTTTTAGTAAGGAAAATGGAAAGATAATTCAGTATAAGGACTGTGAGGATTTTATAGAAGTTCAAGAAACAGAAAATCCAGAATTGGAAAGTAAGGCTAATTCTCGAAAATAAGATGTCTGGTTATTTGTCATGTGTTAGATGAAGCTTACGCTGTGAATGAGATGGCACAACTAGTTTACAAAGTGAAAATGAGAGAGGGAAGATGTCCAAGCTGTGGCAAGCAAGCAGTTAATCTGACCTCAGGAGATAAGCATCAGGATACAAGGAGCAACTCTGATTTCTGAGAACTGGGAAATGAGGAAGTAGCAAGAGTGAGTGGGTGCTATCTCAGCACTCTTGTGGACAAGAAAATCTATCTGGGTCCAGAATTTTTAATGTGTTCTATGTTTTTTAATTAGTTTCTTTTTAAAGTAAAAGATGTTACAGGGAGGTTAAGGGAATGTTATATATACAAAGGAGGAACTGACATAAAGAAAGGAAATAATTAGTTTTACCCTGAAAATGTGGGAAGCAAAGATTGAAGAACACATATAGAAAAAGGAACTTTCTATGAATCAAGGTAAAATTATCCTTTCTATAGCAAATAAGGAAGATCAAGTGAAAGTCCAAATAAACTTATTCTTTGGCCACAGGAGGCTGAGGGAGTTGTCTCCTGATGATTCCTATTTTTACTATTATTATTTATAAGACTGAAATGAACTCATCTGACAAGAATGAAGGAGGAAGAGAAGGGCACTTTAAGGTAAATTTTAAGGAGGATTCAGAAAGTTGGAATGGTTTTATGGTGATTGGACAAGATAACCAATTTGAGAAGTAAGCCCAAAAAGTCTGGGGAGATTGTCTAAAATATGCAATGGATATTTTTTCTGTTGTATTGCAAGCTTTTTCTGCCTCTTAAAAGGTAAAAAATAAGTATATGGAGAATATACCTTTCCAAATGAAGCAGCATTTGAGAGTTCCTTATGATAACTTTGGGAAACGATGAGATAGTTCTACAGAATCATGAGTAATGAAAAAGATTTTAGGATAGAGCTGAAAGGCATTTCAATAGGATGAAACTTAAAAGCTGACAAAATATCGAACTGTTCACATCAAACGCAAGTTAGAAGCTGCTTTGAAACTACACATCATATATCTAGGCTCATGATTATGTAATTGCTCTGGATGAGTCTTTTATCCAGTTGTGCCTGACATGGTGGGTTGTCTTCATGGCACATGTAAAAAGGAAAAGGAAAGTTAATATCTGAACAGAGTTTGCAGCAGTCACGTTGCAGCAAGTTTGATGAATTCTGCACAAAATTGTCCAAAGGATTGTTTTACGTTTGCAAATGTCTTATAAAATTTTGACAGGAAAATATAATTATTACCTCTCTGTTCCCATGCCTATCTTTCCTTTATTGGATATTCAGGTTCAGTGAGGGAATGAGAGTCCAGGTCTCCAAAGAAAGGTAGCATTACCAGGATTCTGAAATATCAAGTAGCTCTTTCAGTGGATACTATTTTTTCAGAGGCCAACAATTAAAATTTAACCCTCACTCTATACCAAGTAGAGTTTAGGAGTTTGTTGTTACAAATTGAATTTAACAAACATTTAGACACTTGCTTAGTGCTGTGGAGAAACTAAGATGACAGACCAGAAGGAAGTGAATTTTCATGTCCTGGAGACAGAGAAGTATACATAACACAACCACTGCTGTAAGTAAGCCTTTTAAGTTGGTACTACAACAGGAATAGGGACATTATATGTGTATGGTTGGGTACATTGTGTATAACTGTGACTTAGATCAAGTTACTTATCCTTCCTAAGTCTCAGATTTCTTTTCTATAAAAAGAGCAGGATGATGATTATTTGCATACTACAAGAGAGGTAAGATTTGGGGTGTCAATTATGGTGACTTTCCTACACTAACCATTAGCAAATAGAAACTGAAGCCCTGAATAAAAGGTTGAAGATAGTAATTTAGTCTAATGCAAGTGAGATACAGGAATAAAGGGTGTGTTCTTTCCCAAATCCCACACATAGCTAAGTCTAAGTGCAAAAGTTTAGTCATTTCTAATCAGAAAACTTCCAGAAAAAAAAATCAACTTTAAAGTTGGTGTCAGCATCACCACATTGAAAAATAAATTCTCTGATGCAGGTCATCCTCCTGAGAGAGGCTTTCCATTTTGGGAGCTACATATATTAGATTTTGCTATCAGAAAATCCCCCACCTCCAAACATCTAAATTACATCAGCTATAATCTGATTTCTCTGAATTTACTTTAACAGCAACAAAAAAACATGTTCCCATCTTTAGTGCTTATATCACTACCATGACAAATACCAATAGAAAAAAAAAATAATAGTCTCTTGGATTTAGCCTAAAACTTATAACACATCACTTTGGGTTCATGACCTAATGTGAAACTTGGGAATAAAATTTCACCAGCAAAAAAATCCATCACCTCAATAGACTATCCCTTTTAAATAAAGTTAAAAATAGAATACACATACACATGCACACACACACATGAAAAAAAAACATATATGTATAATGAATATTTATATATATACACACTATATGTATACATACATATATATATATATATATATATATATATATATGTACACACACCTTATGTGTGTATACATATGTATATGTACAAAATCCCAAATATTACTTTTTTGCTCAAATATTTCCTTTTAAAATTTGAATGTTGAAACCATAATTCCCAATGAAATGGAGCATTGGGAAGATAGGCCATGAGAGAGGCACCCTCATGATGGAATTAGTGCTTAGTAGTTCCATCCATCTATGATGTGTCTATCACTATTATTTGCTTACTTCCATTCTCTCTGCCATATTGGGACTCAACAAGACTGCAATCTGCTATCTGCATAACAGGAAATCTATCCACTCCATCCACTAGATCTACTGACACTGACACCTTGCTTTTGAACCTTCTAGTCTGCTGAACTATAAATGTTTACTAATTAAGTCACCTACTTTTTGGAAATGTATTATAACATTCCAAAGTGACTAATATGCTTTTTGAACTTTGGTAAACATATTTGGATAATATGCATACAATTGCATTAACACTTACATAAAAAAATAAGCAGTGATTTGCAATGGTCCAATAATATTGACATGTTTTCTCTGTTTTAAGGAAACATGCTAAATTTCTGAAAATGTTTGATTCATATTTCTTAAGCACCTATCACAGAACCCTAAAACTATTTTTAATACCAGTTTTCACAGTTCAGCATTATTATTCCTGCTTTCCTATTAAGGAAATTTATCCAAAGTCACAATAACCTTCAATGTCCGAGACAAGTTCCACGCTGACTATGAACCTTACTTTTTCAAGTTAGCTTGATACATCTTAATGTTAGAAAAATTAAGAAATCTCTGATTCCATGTTTCTTTGCTGTATTAAGAAATGTACTTGAGGTATATATAAAAAAATGAGAAACCTCCAAAAACATAGTACTCACTCCTGATTCAGCATATACCTTCATGTGATGCTGTTGGATCAAGAAGACCCAAGGCCTATTTTCACAATAAAAGACAAATGTGATGACCTAACATCTAATAATTTTTAAACATCTATGTTTATGTGAAGGGAGACGTTTTTGTGTATATGATGTTAAATAAGATCAGTATGCTTCATACTAATATATGCTAAGACCCAACCCTTTGTTTTTTATTTTCAAAATATGAGGTACATACACTTTCAAACATAGGAAAAATTTGAAAAGCATTACACTAAATATTACTTGCAATTGTTACAGGAAATAAAATTTTGATACTTTTTCTTTCACATCATATATATCATATATGTTTTACTTATTTTGTATTAGACATATACCACATTGTTTTACTATGTGAAAAAAAGTTCTATACTTTTTAATATGTTAACTTTCATCTCCAAAGGATTCTATGATGTGTCTATCACTATTTTTTGCATTTTTCAAGTAATAAAATAAGGATTCAGAAAGGTTAAGTGGTTTGCTCCAATCAAAAATTATTAAGTGGCAAAGCCAGAATTTTAACTGAGGTCAAAAGCTTAGCTATTTTCTAGGGTCTTCACTTGAACCAAAGTGAATGATTCCTATTCTTTCATCATATGTCTTTATTTCTTAATTTAAGTCTGGCTTTTTTGTTAAGTAAAGGTAACCATATTTATGATTTGCATAAACAAGAATGATTGATCCACCTGAACCAAATCTTGTCTTAGTATATGTTATGTAGCTGTGTAATGAGTCCAAACACTTATGTAGTTTATTACATGAATGACATATTAGGCTGTGAAAAGAACCTAGAGAACACTGTCCTCTCATTTTGAGAATGTGACAACATACACTCTCAGAGTCCGTACTTGAATTGCTGACCTCAATTTCTAGACATCAAACTACATGTGAAACTAAAAGTTTGACAAACATTGAGTTTCAGACAGGCTGTACAGTGTTGCCTGCTGCTCCAAAGACTGGGAGCCCAATCAGTGATAGGGCCACACACTCTTAGCCTTAGAGCTAATCCCCATGTCTCCATAGACAGGCAGCAGTGCCCTGAGATACCTTGTAATATCTCATCTTGGATCTCTGTGTCTTTGGATGCCATCTCTTCAGAGAACTGCCTTTATTAAAGATGTACTTCAAGCTTTAACTAATCTTTACTTTCCAAAGAGGCTTCTTCTATGCTAATTGAGCAAGTAGACTTCAACAATTTTGAAATTCACTATGTGGTTACTGTGCCTTGCATGTCCAGGGTATTTCCTTAAAAAATTTCAATGTTTCTTTACACATTGTGAACTGAAGAAAAAAAAAATGCTTCCTGTAGTGATATGCCATGTGATTCATGAACTCTTATTTGAATCAGTCCCTTATTTTTACCATATAAAACAGTAAGTAGCTAATATGCAAAATTGCTTGAATTGGATAAGTAGAAAGAAAATAAATAAAAATAGTAAAATTATATCCTAAATCAAAATCGTCAGAGAGAAAAAAAAAAACATAGGGTTCAAATCAAAATTTAAGTGGACAGTTCAGTCTTTTGTGCATGGATTTGGGGAGTTACAGGGAGATATTTTGAAGACCATGCACTTGTGCTTTAAGGGATAGAACTGTAAGAAAACAAGGCATTGAAGATAATAGTACACATTTATTCCAAATAGATGAGGAAAAGATTAATTATAAATGCAATACTTGTCATAATCCATTTTCGATTGCCATAACAAAATGCTTGTAGTGTGAAATGTGTAAAGAAAAGAGTCTTATTTTATACTCAGTTTTAGAGGTCTAAAAACATGTCACCACAATTGCTCAGCATCTGCACACCCACACAATGACACTATGCATGTAAGAAAGGTAAGCAGCATGTATGGATGAAGGATTCAGGGAAGGCTCCCATATATGAGTAAATCTTTCAGGAACTAATCCATTTCATGGGAACACCATTAATTTCTTCCAAGGGTGAAGCCCTCATAACATACTTATCTTCTAGTAGATCCCACCTCTTAAAGATTCCACTATCTCAACAGAGCCATACTGAAGTTTCCAGCAAATGTAATTTTGGGAGTCATACTCAAACCATATTCAAACCACAGCAATATTATTAGACCATGAGGAAGCCTTTTGGGAAAAAATAATTCATGTTACATTTTAATTTTGTGCTATAAAAATTTCAGAGTGGTAAATTATTTATGCAGTACTATACTAAAAAAATAAATATTTATGTACAAAAAAATCCAGCAAGAACATTTTTAAATGCAATAGTAGGGCAAATTTGTAAAACAAAAATACTATTTTAAAGAAATAAAAATTTCTTGGAAAAAAAATCTCAGTTGTAATAGACATACAAGACACTGAAAAAATATTTGCAACCAACATCGCAAAAGATGTTTATTTAACACATAAAAAGCATTTTCATATCAATAAGAACACAAATCTTAATAGAATATAAAGTATAACAGTAGATAGTTTGTAAAAATGACAATTCAGATATCTTTTAAACATGTAATTTCCAAACATGTTTCAAATAAACCTTTTTAACCTCTTACATGGTAAACAACAGAAATATGTATTTTTTTTGTAGGAAGGCAGGAATATGGAAGTGGCTTGATTATGATCAGAACAATATGGCAGTATTTGCCTGCAAATTTAATATAATGTTAAATTCTCATCTCTTTTTTTAAAAGACAGCATTATCATTTTAATAGTAACTCCAATGGTATTACTAGTGGAGACAAGATATCATAGTGACTCTCTACCTACATTTCTGATCACATTATCTACACCTGCTCAGACAACATTTAAAAAAAAAAAAAAAAAAAAGCAATGAGTCCTGCACAGTGGCTTTCTCCTGCAATCCCAGTTACTCAGGAGGCTGAGGCAGGAAAATTGTTTAAATGGAAGAGTTCAAAGTCAGCCTGGGCAACATAACTAGACTCTATTGTAAAAAAAAAAAAAAAAAAAAAACAGAATGTGTTTCATTCTTGAAATAGTTAAATAACACTCTCTCATATTGTATTTCTTATTTTACAATTTAAGAAATTACAATACTTCACGCTATTCCTATAAATATTAAGGTAAAATATATCAAACTGACATTATAATGTACTTAATGGTTACCTGTTCTTTATTTTATTTATTTTTTGTGGGGGGGTCATTCATTCATTCCCAAAGTATCTCCCACCTGAGAATAGACAAATGTTCATTATCATTTTCCACCCAAGAGAATTATTTCTATACTTAAAATCATTAAACAGATGATTATAAATACCTCTTCTAAAATTATGATTATAAAAGGTCACCCCAAGCTTTGTACTGAGGACTTTACATGATGATAGCAAACTAGTAGAGTTTTTAATTATCATAACCACTCAGACATTACTGGCATTTGGTGGGCAGGAGTCCATGGAGATGCTTTCAGTACTGAGTGGGGTCAGAACTGACCAGTGAAGATACATTTCCTTCAAAATGTTAATAGTGCATGTGTTGACCCTTCTTGTAGACTGGCAATCTCAACTGAAATATGGAAAGTCAGGCATTTAGAGAAGTGGAGTGGTTTGTCCAGAGTCACATGCTGAGTCAGCACACTCTAGGACCAGAACCTAGGACTCACTTATCTCACCAGTGCTCCTACCACCATTTCAATAACCCTTTCACCAAGTATCCCCTCTCCCTCCATCCTCTTTTCTTCCTCTGTCTTTCCTTTCTGCCTTCCTGTCTTTCCTCCTTTCCCTTTGTCCTTTCTTTTTTATTTTTCTTTGTCTTCCTTTATGTAATTTCAAATTTATACACGAAGACAAGTATTTCCTCATTTTGCAAAGAATGACTTTTCATTAACTGAGAAAGAAAGGAGATATCTTTTACTATCAAAAGATATAAAATTAGTTTGTAAGACAGTTGATTGCAGTTACAGCAAATAAAACAGGAAAAACACACTGTGTATCCATTGCAGCCCCAAACTTCACCTCTCCACCATCTTCCCCTTGCAGGTTTCTCTTCCTCTGTTCTGCCAAGTGCAGTTGCTTATACGTGGTAATATAGGACACAACATCTGTGGTGGCTTCCATCGAGATTTATTTAGCCAGATTTTCATTAAAATAGCAACTGAATTGACTCAATAAAATGTTGCTTATCTTAATAAAGCTCTTTAGAGCTTTGAAAATTTGCATTTAATACTCTTTAGTGTCATTACAGCATTAATAATCTGTGCCTAAAGAGCAATAAAAAAAAAAACCAAAAAAACCCTTACACTTTCTATTTAATAGAGGTAGCTTCATACTGTACTACTGGGCTTTTAAAGTACTAGAAAGAAAAGGGTGAATATTCATGTGCAAAATGTGGTCACATCGAAATAGAAATGCTTATGTAGGCTGACTGAATATGAGATTTCTAAGATATTTCTTTCCTCATATTCCTAGAGCCAGGAAGGTATTCCCTATCCATTGTCTCAACGATAAAACATCTAAAATCAACACATTCCAAAGAAGAAATCACTCTGCCACTGGACCAGCGACCAGCCCGAGCTTCATGAAAGAAGGTTCAATGCATAAGAAATTGCTAGTGAGTTTTAAATTAAAGAGACAGACTCTCATTACCTTTAACCCCAGCCCCTAGATGGCTTCTGCTAGCTCCAGCCTCCAGCCACCTAATGCAGTAGGGAGGTTTACAGAAGAGACTAGCAAGAGAGGGAGAGCACACCAGGGAGTGAGCTTTTATTTGGGAACAAAAAATTCCAGGGAAAATCCCATCCAATGAAGGTTAAGGGGGGCAGCATCCCAAGGTCAGGGCCGGTGACTGGGTCTTCAGGGCAGTGGCCAGGCATGCCTCTGCAGGGACAAGCCCTCATACCTGGGAAAGGGCGGGGAATGGCTCAGACACAGGTGTGTCTAAACGCCTCTCACCCAGCCAGGGAGGTAACTCAAATCACATTCGAGGATGGCCTCCCACAAATCACTTTTGATTCCCTTAAGTTATTTCAAAGACAAAACCATAACAAACTTAGGTATATATCTAATTTGCTTTTATTTGCATTTCATGAATGAGGGTAGCTTCCTCTCTACAAAATGAAATGAGAGCTCCCATTGAATGCTAGCAGAACATTGGATTTTGTAAAGTAGGAAAGAATAAACAATAGACAGGAAAAAAGAACTGGTTGCCATCAAATTGCTTCAGTTTTTTTTTTTTTTTTTTTAGAAAAACATGTATCTGTGTTGGAATTGAAAAACTTCTTTGAAGTTTCAGTTTCATTATGTGGCATTTACCCTGAGTGACACCATTCTTGTTTCCTCTGTTCTTTCATGTACCAGAGCATCTCAGTCCATGATTTTGTTTAATAAAATATTCTCGTTTTTAGTTAGATAAGAAGAGAACAAAGAGAGTTAAGAATGGAGGTATAAATGAATGAGATGACCCACTGGCTACTGTTTTTAGAAAAATCAGGGTTATGTGGTTAAGCAAATCATTAAAGGAAATAAAATGTTATAATTAACTTTAGGTATCTTATTTCCATCTCTTTACTTCTAATTTCTCCTGGAAGATTCTATTTGAATTTGGAGCACACATGAAAATAAAAGAGATAACAAAAATTTTTGAAATTTACGTTTCTAAGAGCAACTGTATCAAAAGGACTGTGTAGCTATTTAGATGTACTGAGCAAATCAATATGTGGCCAAGAAAACTGATACAGGGGTATTATATGTGAACAGTCTTTTAAAGATATTTTATAGTGTAGCCAAAAAAAAAATTCTGGGAAATGTTTGTGATGTTCTTGCCTGCAGAAGAAAATATAGTGGGAGAGTTATTTACATTTTTAGTTTGAGATCCAAATGGATGGGAATTAAGGCATGTGCACACAGTGAGGTAAAGAGAAGCTTACAAAATCTCTGAAAACAAGACACTCAGAGTTCCGTATTTTTCAAGGGTGGTTATGCTTTTAAGTTCTCCCTGGACTGTGCTTTAAACAGCCTGTATCTAAGATTTCCTATGAGATCAAGGTTGATTTTTCCAATTCAGAGATACCTAATGGAAACAGAGATAAGCCTTTCTAGCTGCATTTCTTTACACTCACAGAGCAACATCTCCAGCAAATCAGCCAGAAGCATCTGTTGGTAAAACAGAACAGACATTAAGGGGGGTTGGGGGGAAAGACACTTAGAAAACAAAATTCAGATGAATACTTCAGAATTGGACCAGGATAATAAAGAATGTGCACAAAAAGAAGGCCAGCAGAGATGTGAGCTGAATGATAAAAATCTTCAAGTTAAACAAGAACTTCAAATTGAACAACATATTTGGGAACTAACTGCTGAAAAACAAAGACTAGCACAGCTTAAAATATCCTTTCAGAAAAGAAGCCCCAGATGAAGGGAAGGAGGTATATGATATTTCACAAAGGAGATAAGGAAAAACAAACAAACAGACAAACAAACAAACAAAAACAACTATTTAGGCAAATAGTAGAAGCCAAGCTGGGTGAGTGGTGCATGACTAGAAGCCCAGGGCCATGGAAGGATGAGACAGGATGTTCATGAGTTCAAAGCCAGCCTCAGCAAAAGTGAGGTGCTAAGCACCTCAGTGAGACCTGTCTCTAAATAAATACAAAATAGACCTGGGGATGTGGTTCAGTGGTTGTGTGCCCCTAAATTCAATCCCTGGTACCCCACTCCCCCCCCTCAAAAAAAAAAAAAAAAGAATAGAAGACCAGGTTGCACATCAAAGTAAAAAGGAACAAGAGTTTGCAACAAATAGCCTTGTCAAAGTAACTTTCCTGAAAAGCAGGGCACTGAAAGCCCTGTAAGAGAATTAAAATTCCTCTAGACAAGTTCATTTAATTATTTTTAAGAATCCATATTATGTTGGTATAACCAAACACCTGAGGCTGGGTAGTTGAAAAAGAAAAGAGAATTCTTATTTAAAGACTGCAAGTCCAAGTCTCTAGTAAGATCCCCCTAGCTGTGCCACAGCTGGATGAAGGATCAGAAATGGAAGTAGCCATGTGCATCAGAAAGGTTCAAGTAGATGGAATGGATTTGCTTTGAAACAACCCACTCTTTAAGAACAAATGCATTCCATAAGATCAGAAATAAACTATGCTGAGAGTGACACCCCAAGGATACAACCCCCTTATATTAGGTCCCATCCCTTGAAGATTCCATCACCTTCCAACATCACCACACTGAGGACCAAGCTTCCAGCACATGAATTATTAGAGGACATACTTATCTGAACGTAGCACAGTTTGTCAGTTCATTTAGATACATGTTTAGTGTAAATATGTTGTGCTGGCTTATTTTCTAATGTTCACATTGCACTATTGATCTTCGCATTACTAAAAAATTCACTGATGTAGTAATCTTACTTGATAATAAAACCTCCTTGTTTGACTAACTTTATCCAGGTTCCTCTGAGCCCTCCTCTTGTCTAGGTCTCAACCTTGACCTCTGTATTTGTCTGGCTTGCATCGCAGAGTTTTAGCAAGAATTTTACTTTTTCAGTTTAGAGAGAATCCACTGTTGATATCTGATCACTCTTAATCTGTGATCAAGTTTTTTATCTCTTACCTTTGATGCCTGTTTTGGCTGGTCTTCAGTAAAAATCCTTTTTAGTTGTTTCTGCAAAAATCCCCTTACCTTTGATGTTTTTCTTAGTAATTTTCTATCCACAGACTTCCCAACCCCTCATTGGCTAATAATCCCATTATCTTTGCATAGTCATAGATGATCTCCATCTCTCTCCCCTAGCACAATAGCCTTGGTGCTTATTGCAATAGTCTTCAATAAAACCATAGGTATTTCAAAAAATATCTTCATATTTTTTCTTTAGTATTGTCAATACTAATATTTCTTGTGATGCTGTACTGTACCCAGCCCAGTTGTGCTGGCGGAACAGGAAAGATTGCCAAGAGAGAAAAGAAAATTCTTCTAGACAAGTTCATTTAATTGGAGATAGGACATGAGTCATAAAATCTATTGAAAATGCTTATTGGGAAGATCCATTGAGAGGAGTTGGACAGAAGCCCCTCTGTTGCACATGATGCCTCTGGTGCCTTAATGCAAAATAGGCCTCCATTCCTCATGATGTTTTGTCCAGCTGGACAAGCACTTCCTTCTCCATGCTGCCCTCTTCTGCATCAACTACCCCATGGAGATGGGTTTTATAAGTTAGGTTACTAGGTTACAGAAACAGTGACATTATTAGCTTAGCTTACATTATATAATCAGCATTCAAGA
This sequence comes from Marmota monax, assembly GCF_021218885.2. Classification (NCBI taxonomy): domain Eukaryota; kingdom Metazoa; phylum Chordata; class Mammalia; order Rodentia; family Sciuridae; genus Marmota; species Marmota monax. The sequence continues at coordinate 5,096,332 of NW_026695209.1, read as the reverse complement.
AATTGACAGGTATGCAAAAGGTCTCCTAAAAGGAACTATCTTCAGATGACTCTGACTTTCCTAGTACCCAGCACAGGGGAAAGAAAACTGGTATTCTTCAAGATAATATTTACATGGACATTCTGGTCCAGACTAACTTGGTTCTCTTAACTCACCTAGGTTCCTGTGAACAGAGATGGGCACATCAAGGACATAGTTCTACTGTCCTCCTTTCTCCAAGGATGACACAAATGGGTTGAAGAAGTTGCCCCCAAAATGACAGGCAAGTATAATTTCAGAATTATTATAAACCAATGAAAGCTATGCCAATAACATTTTTCCTCTTTTTTTCTGGGATTGTTAATGTCAGTTATGATGACATCCTTCCACTAGGGTCTACTGGATTATGAGGGTGAGGGTTGTGAGGGCTAGAGAGCAAGCACATTGATAAATTTGGATAATAGTTATTAGTTCATTCCACAGAACAGGAAGAAATAATCATGTTGTGGAGACCATCATAAGATTCTAAATTTTGAACCTAGTGCTGTAGCTAAAGTGGGCTTGAGAGAAAGTGGAGATTTTCTATGGGTTAAGGATGATAAATGAAATATTTCAGACCAGAAGAGTCAACTTGGATAGACTGTAGAGATTGCATTTATGTGTGTAAATTTTGATGCTCCATACCCAGCGAATAATTTTACTTCCTATCTTGCTAACCACAGTCATGGTCATATGTCTGTCTTTGACTTGTAAAATATGAACACAACAGAAGCACACCACATTTGTTAGTGGTGAAGAAACCAGTGCAGATCTTGCCTGCCTTTCTCTCACTGGTGGTAGTGTAAGGAAGCAGGAGTTGATGAGATAGAGGAAATGCTTCTTGGAAATGTTGCACCTCAGCATTTGAGAAAATAACAGAAGTAGGAAGGTCATCTGCTGTGCTTCTCCCTGAAAATAAGCCATAAAATCTAGGAAGAATTTTCTGACTTTATGGAAAGGCATGTCAAAGAGTCTCTTGTGAGAAGTGCCCTCCCCATACTTACAGGCAAGGAACATCATTATGTCTTAAATCTTAGGGTTACAGAGAATAATTTGAACAGGCCCAGTTAAATTTCCCCTAGTATATTACCCTGTGATCATATCCCTTTGTCCAATCTTATTTTTCCATGACTATCTATTTTGATATCAAACCTAGATATAAAAAGATACAACTTAAGCTATATCTTTAGCACTTTTTTTAACCTACAAAGATTCTCAAATCAGGTAGAATTTACAATAAATATGTATGTTTTTATTTTGTTAGTCTGTCTTTTGTTATAGGAACCTCAACCTTGAACATAAGATGAGTGAAGAAAAGATATTTTTTCTCCCTTAAGGAATCAAAGTTAATCTGCGATTAACAATGGTCCCTTACTCACAGTAATTAACAAAAGTCCTTGCTGTACCTAGATAGACACATCATACCTGCAACTTTGCTTTGTAAGTCAGAAGTGAGTTCTGACTTTTTTTGTAATGCAGTGAAATATTTTATATTCTACTTGCTTCAAAAAGGAAATATGAATATTTTTACCATCAAATTGGAATGCCTTATAGTTTGGAAAAAAGATATCTATGTGAAATAAATCTGCAATCTATATAGTATTATCTTTCAATCAGACACTTATATTTTCATAGTATTGATGTGTCAGTTACTTCAACAGTGATCACAAACTGACAGCTTGTCAGAATCATGCAGTCCTTGCATTAGTTGTCAGGAACCTGGGGACCAAAATGATAATAATTGAAGTCAAAAGAGCACATAAGTCTGATAAGTAAATTAGAGAGAAATGCTGTGAATCACATAACTGTAAACAAATTTAATTAAGGTCACTAAATTTCTGATTGAGATATAAATAAATGAGAAAAAAATTACCAGAATTCTAGCGAAGCAAGGTGATTAATAAATAATAATAAACTAATAAAAACAAAACTATAATGACAATTGCTCATATAGTAAGAGTGATCAAGACCTATATGTTAAACTTTTGAGATGATAATATATTGTGTTATAGATCTTAATGGGTTATATTCTTTCACTACTAATTGACAACTAAGAATCTTTTTAATCAAGTTGCTGTTCTCTATAGTATTACCTACGGCTTAATACACAAAGTTATACCTCCTCCTACATGAATTAATTAGGAATAAAATTGAGGAGGATGGTATGTGCTTTGCTATTGTTGTTTTAATTTGGTTTTTATTTTCTATATAATTCATAGACTGAATGCTCTAAGAATTTAATAATGAATTTTTTCAATGTCCTAATACATGAACACTTCATATAGGCATATAAGAACCATATGTGTTTAGTCATCAAAAATCCCTGTAAAGTAGATACTACCAGGCATCACTTCACTTTAAGCCCTCTTGACTGATGTTTCCTTCCTCTCACTTCACTTCTAGTGGTGCAAACATTAAGACTTTTGGTTTTACTCAGAATTTGTATGCAATCTCCTTCAACTAAATATTTGTAGCTAAAATCTTCCTTGGCTCATTTTGTTTATAGTTAATTTGAATTTTCCTGAAGTTCAAACCTCAGCAATGCTCCACAATTCAGGTATCCCAGCCAGATATCTCTCCTTTAGCTCCCCATTGAATATACTTGTTAGACACCCTGGGTAGGGCCAGGCTTTACTCTCCCATAGAGTTACCCAGTAGGCTATTCCTGAGTAGCTCTGAAGCTACCAGGTACCAAATTCTAGTCTTGCTATCCTATTTTATCCGTGGAACTTAACCTCTGCCTTTTTGCTCCGTTTAGAGCTACCTTGTGCTTCATCCTGGAGTTCTTTCCAAGTGTACTTCTTCTGACGTACCTTCAGTCACTGTCTAGCACTTGAAACTCTTCCCACTGGGACATCAAACATGTTCTTTTCTTTTTTTGGCAAGGAGGTACCAGGGATTCAACTCAGGGGCACTGGACCACTGAGCCACATCCCTAGCCCTATTTTGCATTTTATTAGAGACAGAGTCTCACTAAGATGCTTAGTGCCTTGCTAAATTGCTAAGGCTGGATTTGAACTTGTGATCCTCCTGCCTCCTCCTCCTGAGCTACTGGGATGCGTGCGCCACCCCACGGTGCCCAGAAAACATGTTCTTTTCAATGATTACTCATAGATTGTATTAGTTTATTAGCAGTGTTCTAAGAAATTGCTATAGATCAGGGTTGCTCAAACAACAGAAGTTTGTTGTTGTTGTTGTTGTTTGTCTCACATTTCTGGAGGCCTGACATTCAGGACAAGGTGTTGGCAAAGTTGTTCCTCCTGAGACCTGTGAGATAGGATCTGATGTGGACCTTGCTTCTTGTCTTGTTAATGGTCATCATGTCCCTATATACCTTCATATCATCTTCCTATCTGAATGATTAAGTGTTCACATGTTCTTTTATACATCAGATTTATTTGCCTTTAACATGATTTAACACTGATAATGTTAATCTTGATTACTTAGTAGAATTACTGTAGTGTTTACCAGGTTTTGCCATTATAATGTTTTGGGGTTTGTTTGTTTGTTTTGGTGGTTTTTTTGTTTGTTCATTTGTTTTTTCTCTCTTTTCTTACACAAATCTTTGAAATTAAGTTGCTAAGTGCAATCAATCCTTAATGTGGAAGGGGAAAAGATGATTTTTTAAAGATGTTACTTTTTTACCCATGGCCTTTATACTATTACTACTATCACACAGACCTTTCTCTTTTATATTTGTTTAAATTGAAAGTCCAAACATTTTAGTTCTTTATTCGATAAAAACTACTTAGAAACATGAAAACAAGTAAACACTTGGGGATTTTAGCAAATAAACATTTCTGTAAAATCCCAAAAATGTATACAGAAATGCTTTAAATTCTTCTCTTTTACATATTTCTCTTCCTTTGAAATGCTACATTTTGTAGCATTCACTAAACAATCTGCTGCTTTTAAGTCTGGTAGAAATTACTTCTTGGCTGAGCGTCACAAATTCAACATGTTAAGCTATTAATGACTTTACTAATGGCTGTATTTCCCTAAATATGTCAAAATAAACAAGCACTGGAAAATCACAATTTTGCTTCAAGTAGCATAAAGAGGAGCTTTTTCTTAGCTTTCAGTATACTTTACCTTACACCTAAATATATTGATGCATACTTTTGATTAACTAGAAGCCTGGCTCCTTTTCAATAAAAAAAAAAAAAAAATCAACCTTCCATAATACAGCTTTGCTATGAAAGAAGAATGGCTTCAAAATGTAACTTTTTTTTTTCATTTTCTAATTAGTCTAATGAAATAACACAGCATCATTAGTTTTGGCTAAATTCTGGTGGATTTCTTTCCAAATTAAAATGGTCAATAGTAAACAATCCATACTACTTAAAAAGAAAACTTGATTAAAATGCTACAAATACAACAGACAATTAACTGATTTTCTTGAGCCCACCTCAAAAAAATCCATTCATTACAGTCAATGAATTGTGTAAGCCAAAAACAAGCACCTCCCAAGATTACAGATGCTTGTCCTTTCTCAGACAAGCTTTTCCTATAAAGGCAATGACTCTGAGATTTTATTTAGCATGGCTGTGGATTGCACCTGTCCTATTTCGCTGGTGTTTGGAACATAGAAGAGTACCCAACTTCTAAGTTGTCTAAAGTCCTAAATCCTCAGTCCATCAGAGATAACAGTGAATGACTTAAATCAATTAGATTGTCTCTGAGGGATTGGATATGAAATAAAGATAACTGATATTTTTATAATTCAAAAAAATATGCAAAAAAAAATCAAAACACTGAAGAGTTACATCATTTTTATTATGAAACAGCAGGACAAAGATAAATGAACTCCATCACCTGGGGAAAATACATGATTATTCTGTACCCAGAACTGTATAATATTCTTCCAATTCATGTATGACATTCCACATTTGTTTTGTGTCATGTTATTCTTCTTTGTTTTTCATGTTCTGCATTTAACCTTTCATTTCTTTAATAACCACTAAATTTTGAAACAAAAACACTGACACACAAATATTTTACACATCAGCATAGGGTTTTACTGTGCTGAACATGATCAAAGACTTTGACCAGAATAACAAAAGTTTGAAATATCCAGACAAATTTATTTCTTCCTTGTTGTCTATCACAAATAAGCACTTGCCAAGGTTAAAGAGAAATTATAATATGCTACATGAAGAAATGCTTAGAATTGCCTACAGAGACATATAAGCAAAGAAGGAGTTTCCTTCTACTGCTATGAGAACACAGGTAAGCTAGCTCAGCTTCAGGTGAGACAAGTTATCTAATTCCTGCCAGTCAGAAATTTAAAAAAAAAAAAAGAAAAAGAAAATGAAAAATGTTAATTACAACCAAATTACTGTGGCTGTACCTGAATTTAAATTAATACTGATAAAAATTTTCTAAATCTGCCTGGGAAATAATTTGTTAGAAAATAGTGAAATATTATGCTTCCTACTCTAGATAGTTCTACACTAACATAGGCTTTATCTGAATTATAATATCTTCAGTTCTAGACAATAATATATATTATATTCATTCTCATAATCAATGGTATGTTGAGGGGAATAATTATTCATCATTAAAAATAATTTAATATGATGTTGTTTTCATGAATAAGTATATTAAAATCTAATATAATTTATCAACAATGTTAATTGCTTACTATATATTAAAGTATTATCATGTTATTTTAGTAGATACTTACTCTATTATACATTAGACCACACCATTGGTAAATGTCTATATTAGGGAGACAGTTATTTTATAAGGAGTTTAGATAACAAACTTTCAATCTGATGTGCTTGAGTCCAGATTGTTACCCTACTACTTACTATGATAACTTGGTCAGTTCCCTCAGTTTACTTGTGTGTATTACTCCAGATTATCCAGGGAAACAATGGGATATATATATATATATATATATATATATATATATATATATATATGTAAGAGGGGGGTTTATTGTGGGGATTTGATCATGTGATTACAAATGTTGAAAAGTTACACAATCTGCTGTCCACAAGCTGGAGAAACAGGAAAGGCAAAGATATAATTCAGTCCAAGTCTGAAGGCCCAAGAACTAGAGGAGCCAATGATGTAACTCTGGGTCCCAGGCAGAAAATAAGAGAATGTGAGATGATGATAAAAATCTTGAAATCCAAAGTCTCAGGATCCAGGAGTCCTAATATTTGATTACACTCCAGGAGAGAGTGATATCCTACTCTGAGAGAGAGAGAGAGAGAGAGAGAGAGAGAGAGAGAGAGAGAGAGAGAGAGAGAGAGAGATTTACCCTTCTTCTTTCTGCTTTCTTGTTCTAATCCTCTTTCAACAGATCAGAGGGTGCCTACACACATTGGTGAGGACAAATACTTTGTACTTAGTTTACTCCTTCAAATAATACTTTGTTCCAGAAAGATTCTTACAAATACACCTAGAAACAGTTTTAACATCTACCTGGGTATCACATAATCTAGTCAAGTTGATACACAAAATTAACTGACACACTGAGACTCAGATTTTTTTCACCTATAAAGTGAGGATAAAAATGGTTCTCACACTACAGAGCTTTTGTAAATAATAAGTTATATGGTATATAGAAAATATTTGACAGTGTTTGATGTTAACACCGAACTAGGGTTTTTAATTTCCCAAAGTTTCTATTTTTAGCATATTTATTGTCAACAACCACATATTCTTTGGGATAAAAGGTAGAAAAAGTCTCAATATTATATCTGAGAGAGATTCATTTAAAAAAAAGAATGATAAAGAGGAGACAGGCAGAAAGAAAGGAAGAAAAGATTTCTGGAAGTCTTCCAAAAACCTGTTCTACGGAGTGAATGTGAAGTGAGTTGGAGATATTTCTAAAATAAGCAAGAGGACTCTTGCAGATATAAAGCAGACGATGTGTACTGTATCACAAAGTTTGTATCTTATAAATGAATTTGGATTAGTCCATTTTCTTATGACTATGCTTTGATTATTAATTTTTCCACTACAATCTGGGTGGAAGTAGAAGATTGAGAATAAGGGAAGGTGTGAAAACCCATGGGACAAATATTTTTTTCAGAAAAGTTATGCAAAAATAGCACTAAAACTTCAGAGGAATATGCTAAGAGATGCAGCTGCAGTCTTAAAATACAGCACACTGATTTTTCTAAGACTTTTTACTCTTCTAAAATATGCCTATCAGTTATTAGGTAAATTAGAATAAAAGAAGGCAAAATGTGGCATTTGAAACTGTGTAAATTCAAGAGTGCAAATGATGGCAATCTACTGTAAATGGTAGGTATGGGAATCAGTCTTGCTAGCTGGTCATATGGGTTCTATTTCAATGCCCTGGAACTGCTAATCCACTTCATTTTGTTTCACCCTAAATTTCTTTCTCAATGGGAATAACAGCATCCCTACTCCAAATGCAGGAGGCATTGAGTGGTTCAAAAGATAAAACAAAAGTAGAATAATGCAGAAATGAATATCAAAAGACATTAAGGTCATACATCAAGCCAAAGTTGATCTAAATGAGGATATATTTTGATTCAGAATAGCATAACATTCATGAAATCACAGAACGTTCATAAATATTTGTAGCATTGTGGAAAAAAACAGTCATGGAAAGAATCAAGTGGCAAACAATAGAAAAATATGAACTATGATAACAAGTTCATACTGTAAAATCCATATTTAAGTTCAATTGTATCAAACCATTATTTAAAACTTTTGACTTTATATTTAACTGAGTGTATTTTTAGATTATCATGGAATCAAGAAGTAGAAATTCAGTATTGTTATATTAAATCCATGCCCTACAGTTAAACAAAACAAATCATTGAATACTTTATACCCTTTAATCAAAAGCTATGGATACAAGAATATCTTTACATATCAGGTAATAATAACATTATAAGATATATTGTCCATAAACCTACCTATATCAAACAGTGTTTTTAATTTTCCTTTCCAAAACTTTAGTCAGGAGTCTTGTTATCAATACATAGGGGTTTGTAATACCAATTTATGGCTTTGTTAATATGAATTACCTGAAGTTGACTTGACACCCTCAACATAAGTATCTAGTTAAAATTTAAATTATAAAACTGTAGAACAAATACAAGGGAGAGGAAGGATATAGATTTTCATTTCAGTCTTCATTTAATCTTCTTAATAGTGATTCTCAATATTTCTGATGTTTTCTAGGAGAAAATAGGTCAGAATACATTCTCTCATCTTAATTTGAATAATTTAGCAAACATAAATATGCACCATTCACATCTTCCACTGAAGAAAGCAGAATTGCTGCCTCAGTTGATGCTTTCCTGGACCTACCATTGCATCCATGCTTAGGTCAGGCTCCACATGTGCTATTCCTATTTGGTGATTGCAGAGTGGAGAAACATATGCATCCTTATTTATGCAAGGCAGAGAATTCCTCAAAGGGAAGATTTGAACTTGAGGGTTCCTCATCAGCTTGGCCAAAGTTTTCTTGTAACTGTGCTACCTTCTAAAACACATCTACTCTTTTCCTCACCTTCAGAACTGTCAGAACTGCCACTCATACAGATCATTCAGCTTGCTTTCTCTTCCTCCAACAAAACTCATGCCCACTGAATTCCATTCTGGGTTCTGCTTCTATAAGAAACCAATTTGATATATCAGCATTCATCACAGATTTCAAATGTATACAGTTATGCCTTAATAGTTTTTTATGGGATTCAAAAATCATGTTGTAATTATTAAATTTGATTATTCATTTGTTCAATAATTACTGAGGTCATCCAATGTGTTAGATGTGAATGCAGCTTTATCTCTCAGATAGTACTTTGCTCTGATTCACATGGTCACACTATTGCAATTATTGATGTGGTAAGAATTTTAAACTCTGACATTTAAGGCAAAGCATCTCCAATTATGAAATAATGCCTAGGATCATCAAAATTCACTTTATCTTTAAATACATGATTCACTGAGGTATGACAATGAGATGGACACAGTCTTGTTTACTGTCCTTACTTTACCTGAACTTCTTGCATACCAGAGTCTTTGGTTAGCAGGGTCTCTTCTGTTCCAGTGGAGAGTTCTCACCAACAGTACCATGAGCATTCCTTGATAGCAAGCTTCCTCCTTGGTATTTTGGAATAGGTATGTTCTTGTTTATTGATGATCCTGTACATTACCAGATGTTTAGCAGCATCCTTGGCCTGTATCCAACGGACAACAGTAGCAACCTTCAAGCTGTGGCAATCAGAACTCAAGACATTGCCAACTATGCCCTAGTAGCACAATTAATTGGGAATGATTGAAATCAGAATGTTATGGTTTTGATCTGGGATGTCCCCTGAAGTTTCATGTGTACAGAGATAGGGCTTTTAGGCAATGATTGCATCATGATGGCTCTCATCCAGTCAGCTAAACTGAATGCTAAATGGACTACCGGAGGTGGGACCTTATTGGAGAAAGCAGTCCAGTGGCAGTGTGCCCTGGAAGTGTTTATCGTCTGCTAGAACTTTACTCTCCCTTTCTACTTTCTGGCTGGCATCAGCTCAACTGCTTCCCTCTGCCATGCCATTCCACCATGACATTTCTACCATACACAGAGCCAGCCATTCTTGGACTGCAACCTTTAAAACTCTGAGCCCAAATAAACCTTTCCTCCTCTAAGCTCTTCTCATCAGGTTGGTTGCAGCAGTGAAAAGCTGACTATAACACAGTACTGAATTGTTTACTAAGTAGGTTAATTGAGTATAAAAGAGATAAGAGTGAGAAATAATATCTATATAGGCAAATAACTGACAGTTTTGGTAAATTATGCACCTTATCTAAGTGCATTCTTATTTTTTACTTTGTTCTATGTTAAAATCTTGGTTCTCTGTTAACCTGCTGTTGATTTTTTGAGCTGAAACTTTAATTGCTATTGTTCTTATCTTTTTACATCAGGAAAAAAGACAGTCAGTGGATTATTCTGCTTTCCTGTCTATATTTCTACAGAGGTCAGTATTTTAAATACTGATTTTTTAAAAATCAACTACTCCTTATTTTTTAAATTTTAACTATTTAATTAGTGAATACTTATTGAATGTTCCCTGTGTGCTTCTGTCTATAAGGTACTGGGGACACACAAGCAACCAAAGCAAAACAAAATACCTCACTCTTGAGCAGTTTGCATTCCAGTGTACCTGAGAATATATGAAATATTTACACCCCTCAGTGTGTGCCAACTGAAAATATATGCAGATTCTCAGTGATGGTTCCTTATTTTCTGCTAATAAGGTGGTGGAAGTGGTGGTGGTGGTAAACACTGGGTTATTGATAAGAAGATGTGAAATTAGAAGTATTCAGTGCCCATATTGTCCAAGAGACACAAAAAGAATAAATTACATATGAGTACTATTCCAAAAGGATTTACCCATTTCTTGAAAAGTTAATGCTGATATTCTCTATTGCCTTGATTAATTTCATCTGGCCTCCATAATCATATTTTATACAGTTACACATGGGGCTAATATATAATAGCAGAAACTCCAATGAACTGGTAGAAATACTTGGAAAAGTGGAAACAAGCCAAAGCCCATGTTGACAGTATACTGTGACTTCATTTTTGAAAATTTGATTAAAATCATGATATGTAAAGCCATATTGTCTGAAAAGAGTAATCAAGTATGAGAATGTAAACTGCACGCTTATATAATGTAGAAAAACACCTTTGGATGCTCCACAGAATTCACTTGAGTCCTTAGCAAATGACACACTGTACAGCTGAGTTTTATGATTCATTACAACCCCAATGTTCAATAATTTTATTAAAATTAGTAGTTAACAAAAAGTCACTGAAAGAATAATTACCTGATAGCATTTGTTTGTGTACTTGATTTTACATAAATTCTGAAATTACAAATTCTACTTTCTTTTTAAAATAGATCAGCCTTTCTTTTTAAAACAACCTTCAATGTAATGCTATCACAGAAGCATGTAAGCCAATAATAATCATGATATTAAATGCTACATTATGAAGGGCTTTGCCCAATTTAATTTCATATTTTCACATTTGTCAAAGAACAATATGAAGCATTTACCAAACAGACAGTACACATACATTTCAAGATTTTTGTTTATTTTTATCAAATGATAAAGGATTCAGAAAAAGATTTGTGAGATAAAATCTCAACCTTAACAACTAGAAATTTCCAATCATGTTTCACTTCACTCTTAAGAAGATTCTCTTTTTTTCCCCCTGTCTCTTTCCCCCAAACACCCACTCAAACACTCACACATACACACCCATATTAAACCTTAGATCAAGAAAAACACACTTTAGCATGCTGTGTGCAATGGACTGACCGTTTATATATCCGCCAAATTTGTATGTTAAAATCCTACCCCTACCATGATGGCATTAGGAGAAGAAGCCTTGAAGAGGTGACTAGAGCTGCCTGCCATTTCTTTGATGTGTAATAGAGCAAGAAGGTACCATTGATGGAGGTGGGACCCCACACACACAGACACTGAATCTTGTGGAACCATGACCTTGGACTTCCCAACCTGTGAGAAACAACTTCCTGTTGTTCATTGACACTCAGTGTCTGGCTTAGCTTCAGCAGTCCAAGCTGACTGAGACACCAGGAGTCGACAGAGATGTAAAATATGAATACAGATGTGTTTCTGTCCATTATCACCAGGTACACATTGTTGTTTCTAGTATAAATTTACACTACACATTTTATTTTCAGTAAAGAAAATAAAAACAACTGTATTTTATAAAATATATTCACTTGTTAGAAGTTTGAACACAAATGCTCCACCATCCTTTCAACTAGATTAAAAAAAAATTACAGAAATTTACGAAGAAAATATAATTAATAATTATTAAGCTTTTTATCTCCATATCATTCTAGTATAATTGAAATATATCAAATGCTTTATACTTAAATATTAATGTAACATATGCAATTTAAAAAGAAAATGGAAAAAAGAGAAATGATATTTCTTCAGAAGAGCAAACTCTCAGAATTAATAAGCCACAACCATAAAAGTGTTCCAACTCAATCTACACTCAATGTATTATTACAACTGAGCCCTTTGTTTTGAAACTTGTCAGTATCAAGTTACACTTCTCAAAGTTAAGCTAAATTTTATTTCAAAGACTCCAGTGAGGCATTACAGAAGAGTCTATGAGTTTTTACTATTTCCACAAATTCATGAATATATTTATTATCAGAGTCTCATGATCTCTTAAAATATATTTTCAAAACAAGGTGTGGAACCTCAAAGGAACTCTTTAGTGAAAGCCATATTCGAAACTAGAGTTCTGAGGTTATGGGTACTGCTACATTGCTACCGAGTGGCTCGTTGCTCTTAAAAAGAAAGATTTACCTGAGCAAAGATGAGTAGTGGTTCTGTACATTATTTTCAATCAGCAATTTTTCTTGAATAACTCTCACCAGACAGGCCATAATACACAGCCACTTTGATAGATTCTCTTATGAAGATAGAGAACAGTTATTCCTCCAGGCGAAAGCTGCCAAAGGAGAATGTGTAACCAGAATAAACTGAAGGAGGAAAATTTTTACTATGACTGAAGTTTTATGGAAATGGTCATGTTGTACCTGATTAGAATATTGACTGAATAATGGAATATGATTTTATAGTCTATTTATCTGTGATAAAGAAGCAAAATAAATAAGTATTCTGGCAGTACGAGACTAGTATAATTAAATAAGATTAATTTAATAAAAGAAGCCTTTAAACCTATTTTTTTCAACTCATGACATATTTATATTTTCTGCTGCAGAAAGCACATAAAATAACACTCGTTTACCAAGAAATTGCTACAAGTTATGTTTCATTCAGGAAGTAGATTTTCAAAGAAATTAATCTGCTTCTTTAAAACTAATAAATCCAGGATTTTTAGAAATTAACATCCAGGTTTCTTTCTTTTTTAATTTTTTTGAGGAAATTATATCTCCAAAAACCATGATTGAAATTTTATGATACTAAAAATATCTTTTAAATTTGAGTAGTATTTTACTTACAGTACGTAGCCTAGGTAAGATCTAGAATGTGAATTTTTCTTTGCAATATTTGCTACTTAATTCTTTGCTTGATGTCTTGAAGAATATCTGCAAGATTTTTTTATTTTAATCTTTAAGCCTACAAAAAATTATATTTTCTCTATTAATTTCATCCATTCTTCTTTATTTATATCTCAAAATAAGCTGTCACTTAGAATACAGTATTAACAGAAATATACATTGATTTAAAAATTAAACATGGAAATGCAAAAGTAGGCATATGATTGCCTTCAACAATTTTATAGCTGATATGATTTTTAAAGTAGATAACTGTTAAGACAGAAAAGATACTGATTGAGCAGTTGTCAATCTCCCCCATGGAAAATACAGCACCATATTTCAACATATTTCTATAACAGGGAAAACTAGTTATTTCACAATTATTAACAATTTATTTCTTATTACATACAGAATATTTTTCAGGTATAACATATATAAGAATGTAATAAACAACTGGCCATGTCCACCTCTCCCCTTCCTGGATGGAAAATGAATTGTCTCTGGACTGGCCCTCCTTGAACTAAAGGGTAGAGCACTGTGTTCAGTGGATGTGGTAGGCGTGCTGAGTGATTCTGAGGGAAGTCTCTACTGGTGCCTGAGAACAAGATATCGTGCATGGTGATTGCCTACCCTCACCTAGGCAACATAGGTCTTTCAGTAGTCAGTAGTGTCTCCTGGAGGTATGATATTGCGGTAGGCTTTTCAAGATCATTCAGGAACAAACTAAGATAGCAAGCTTTAATCTGTGGAGTGGAAGGCTCAGTTCTTTCTCTGGGGTTCCAGGGATGGAGCCTGGAATACAAAGAGGGACAAAATAATTGAACAGGATTCCTGAAAAGTCAAAGCTGATCCTTGAGAAATGCTGTCTGAAGGGAGTGGAGGAACCAATGGAGCAAAGTCAGTAAGGAATCCTGGTGGAGCAAAAGAACAGAAATCTAGTAACCAGGTCTTCTGTGTGTCTGCATTTATTATTTTGTATTATAATTTATTCCCAGTGTTGGTGATTAGTCCATAGGTTATTTTTGTTTGTTTGGTTTCTATTGCAAGCCTATCTTGGTGTTGCTTGGAAATGGAGTGTGTTGTGTATGTGTGTGTGTGTGTGTGTGTACAGGTATACAGGCATTTCAAGGAAAGAGGATTCAGGTATGATGTTGTGGTAGGCACAAGAACACTGTCTGGGGAGTTGGTTGAAAAGAATAAAAGTGATCATCACAAACTGTGAGAGTGGGAAAATGAAGTAAGAAAGAAAAACTTCTTAGTATATTGGAGACATAATCCTTTCTGGGACTCTGCATTATTAACAAAAACATGAATTTATGGATGTTAGAGTTTTATAGCCATAACATAGAGGGCCACCCAAGGCATGTTTTACATTATTTGTTTTATAGATGGGGCTAAGTTTTAAAGTTTTAAAATTAGACAGAAAAGTATGAACTGCAGGTAGCCATTTGCCCCCAAGAGCCCTGTGACCACCGGACAATTTGTCCCCAAATAGAAGCAGAATGAAAGCCTTTGTCCCTGCTGTCATCTTTTTTATCTTAATCATTAAGTATTCTTTTTTCTATGAATTGTTTTATCTTCTTTCATCAAAAGTACATTAATCAGAAACTGCATCTACATATGGACTAGAGTCACAATGGATGGAGAGATCCTTAGAAAGCATGAGCAGGAAATCATAACATTCACGTTGCAATTTATTTTTTCTGTTTTGAACTCTATACTATGCTTTTCCTTCCTATATTTTCCCAGAATCTGAGAACACAATCAGTGTCAATGAATAAGACTTTGGACTTGGAATTACATTGAAAAGTCTGCCAGGTCAACACACATCATCATCAGCATAAGAGATTTCCTTCACTTGACACAGAATGTTTGTAACAAGTGTCATGATAGACTAAGTTGAATAGAAATAGTTAAGCAGTTTAGGAACATACTCCCTTGACAAAAAATTTAATGTATTAGCAAACGTACTGGGTGACAGTACTACCATGCCAAAATGATGGCATGTTAACTCTATTGCTATCTGTATGTTTTAATCCTTTTCTAAAAACTTCCTGCTCTGCTATTTGTATTAGGAAGGTGGGTTCATGTCAAGTTCCTCTTCTCTTTCACTTGTCACTCCTAGTGTGTGATGTATAGAGTCTTGTCTCTGGAAAGGAGCTTTGATGTAACATGGGGAACAATGGAAAGCTATGAAGAGGTCAAGTGATATCCGCTCAACTTCCAAGGTGTCACAATAATAAGTGTGAATCCAGACAGACAAGTTTATGCATCTATTTGGGTAGCAAATTATCACGTTACCTAGAAGAACATCTGATCTTTATATCTGCAGGCTAGAAAACATAAAACACACTCAGGAATTTGAACTACCAAGTGAAAATGCTTTTCTAAGGAACTATGTCTATTCTTACAACAATTCATTATGAGATTTTAATATTGTGTCAAGTAACTTTTTATTATTATGTTAATTGGTTTGACAATTGTAATGAGAAATATGATACACATCATATTGCATATTGAATATGACTCTTTAATTTCTTTTCTTGAATTTTAAAACAAAATAAAGATTCACAAGAAACTTCAAAGACAGTGCAGTCAGGGCTGTGTAACTTTCACTCAGATGCTATCAATGAATGTAAAGCTACACTACTATATCAAAACCAGAAAATTGACCTTGGAACAATGTCTGTAGAGTATGATGCAATTATATTGCATGTGTAAAAAACATCCAGAATCAGGACATTTATACTCATGTACATACAAATGTCATACATATATACCTCCCGACATACATAAATGATTTGTGTACACACAAAAACACACATACATATACACATTGAATCCATTCTCAAGTACATATACACATTATTTTTAGATCTCACTTGATCTCTGATCACTCTATGAACTGCTTATATTTTCATTCTTACATGTGCCGTTCTTTTGTGGTAAGATATTACGGAAGCCTTGGATCTTATATACCACTTGAGAATGTACCCTTAAAATTATTTACTGGATATGTTACCAATAACCTACTGGGAACATGGTAAGACTCTTAAGAAAGAAAAGGGAAGTTATTCCCCAATACAAATTTAGGATATAGCCAGTATTTATTTTCAAAAGAATTCTATGGCACTAGACAAGTGTCATGGTAGACTAAGTTGAATAGAAATAGTTAAGCAGTTTAGGAACATATTCCCTTGACAAAAGATTTAATGTATTAGCAAACACACTGGGTGACAGTACTACCATGCCAATATGATGGCCCTTGAAAATATGGAAAACTAACTATGTGCACAAATTGAAGTAGAAATAACAGAAGTATAATAATATTGAAGTAAAGCTTAACAAATTCAGAGAAGTGGATTACAAAACTGTTCTGTTGACCAAGTCTCATATTAGAACTCAGTGGTTGTTGTTTCTTAAGGCAGTAAGGAAACATGGGTGAAAAGGGCACCCTGTTCTTGAAAAGTTCAAAAATGGATGTTGTCCACAAAACTGAGAATTGAAATGTTATACCTAACCAGCCTGTTTGATAGCTTATGTGGATAACAGATGTTAAAATGATTTTAAAAAATGAATAGCATTTACCAACAAAAGCAATGTGAATGCAGATTGGATAAGAATGGAATGGCACCCAGAGCCTTTCCATCTATACACATCTATGGAGACATCTAATGCAATTCCTGGAAACAAGATAGATGGAATTTTAGCAAACAAGCATATCTAAATTGGATAATTTGATAGATTCAATAATGAACTCTAAAGACATCTAAATATAAGAAATTGTAGGGGGAGATATGATTGTAGAAAAGAGAAAGATTTAACCTCAGAACATAAAGATTAAAATACCATGCTGAGAGCTTTGAAAATGGAAAAAAGGATCCCTGAATCTATGAAGGCTAGAAATGTGGCTTCATAAGCTAGAAGCAGCAAAGAAGTTGACTCCTAGAACTTCCAGAGAAAGTAAGCTTTACAGATATTCTGATTCTTCTAAAGTAAACTGATTACAGAATTCTGGCTTCTAGAAATCTAGTTCTGTTGTTTTGAGGCACTAAGCTCCTGGCAATTTATTAGTACAGTCATACCAATCTAATATTAATGATCAGAAACCTGAAGACAGTCATACAGAGGACACAATCCCTTGTCCAGTTTGCAGTCTTAAAGCCAGTTTTCAAACCATTGCACACTTGCTGAAAGAAAAGCCTAGCCATTATGATGAAGGAAGTCAGAAAAAGGGAGGAATTCATGAGGTTTGTCTGTTCTATAGTAATTTCTCTAGTCCTTCCCCAAAGGGATCTATGACTCACTATAAATTGAGGAAAGGAGAATGTCCAGATTTGGGGGGAATTCAGTGACAAATTTAGGGATAAAAAATTCCATCATGACCTTCTTTCCAGAGTAAGAACAAATGAGGACCAGGTCCAGGTTACAGTGGATCCTCTGCATCTATAAAAACACCTACTATTCTGTGCACCATTTTTTTGGAATATAATAAAAATGAATGGATTTGGTATATAGAACAATCCTCAAGTCAGTCTCTTAACTTGGATGGGATTACTATAATATTGGGAAGGCCAAGTATAAATATCTGAAAGCGCACACTCCCACAAAGAGAAAGTAATATATAGTGACACATATTACAAGAAGGGGGGAAGTGGCAGAGACATATATCATCTTTTAAGTCCTCTAGAATGTATTGTTGTGTCAGATTGATTTATTCTCCCATTCTGATGCTATTAAAAGTGGGTGGAACACAGTGATTGAAGGGAACTTCTGCAAACAGTCAAGTGGTGCCCTCAATTATAATGACTTGGCAAACATAACAGGACAAACTGACATGGGTTTTGGTGCTAAGTGATCTTAAAATGCATACAGTTTCATCATTCTTAGAAAGGAGTAACAGAATTAGTTGTTATGTACAGCAAAATAGATAAGAGTGAAATATACAGTATTTATCATACTAATTCAGGCTTTTATTAACTTTTCAAACTTTGTTATAATATTGTCAAAATTATCTGTACTCTCTGCCTAGATCATAGAACTTCAAGTAAACCACTGGATGGATGACATAATTTCAGCTAAACCATGTAAGCAGAAATGACAAAATGTTTGAGAATTCAGTAAATAATTTTTTCTCTACAGAAAATGTATTACTTTCTAGGTGGGTAGGCCACTAAGATAGGTCCCAACTTCTAAGGTCTTCTTAAATTTCTTTCTTTAGTGTTCTGTAGTTTTCAGTGTAGAGGTCTTTCACCTCTTTTGTTAGATTGATTCCCAAAGGAAACAATCAATAACATGAAGAGAGAGCCTACAGAATGGAAGAAAAATTTTACCACACACACCTCAGATAGAGCATTATTCTCCAGAATATAAAAAGAACTCAAAAAACTTAACACTAATAATAATAATAAGAAGAAGAAGAAGAAGAAGAAGAAGAAGGAGAATACCCAATCAATAAATGGGCTAAGGAATTGAATAGAGATGTCACAGGAAAATAAATACAATCTATCAACAAATATATGAAAACATGTTCAATATTTCTAGCAATTAGGGAAATGCAAATCAAAACTACCCTAAGATTTTATCTCACTCCATTCAGATTGGCAATTATTAAGAATACAAGCAACAATAAATGTTGGTGAGGATGTGGGGGGGAAAGGTACACTCAAACATTGCTGATGAGGATGCAAATTGGTGCAACCATTATGGAAAGTGGTATGGTGATTCCTCAGAAAACATGAAATGGAACCACCATTTGACCAAAGTATCCCATGCTTTGGTTTATACCCAAGGATTTAAAACCTGCATACTACATGATGCAGCCATATTAATGTTTACAGCAGCTCAACTCATAATAGCTAAACTATGGAACCAGCTTAAGTGTCTCTCAACAGATGAATGGGTAAATAATATATGGTATATATACATATATACAATGGAATAATACTCAGCCTTAAAGAAGAGTGAAATGATGGCATTTGTAGGTAAATGTATGGAGCTGGAAAATATCATGCTAAGCAAAATAAGCCAATCCCCCAAAATCAAAGTTGAATTTTTTCTCTGATATGTGGATATTAATTCACAAAAAAGAGGCAGATAGGGAAGTATAGAATTACTTTGGACTAGGCAGAGGGGAGTGAAAGAAAGGTAGTGAGGGAGGGGAGAGGGTATAGGGGTAGAAAGGATAGTAGAAAGAATAGGACATTATTACCTTATGTGCACATATGACTACACAAGTAGTGTGATTGTACATCATGTACAGCCAGAAGAATGAGAAGTTATACTTCATTTATGTGTGACATGTCAAAGTGCATTCTAGTGTGAAGTATCACTAATTAGAACAACAAGAAAAAGATAAGCCCCATGATCCCACCTGCTGGTAGGCATACTTCTGCATAATACCTCCTCTTGAGAGTGAGCAAGTTCTGTGTTTTTTACTAACTGAATATGGATAAGATGGCATATTTTAAATAATCACACAAACAAGATTATGTTGCATATACTATAACTTGTGTCATGCTGGAGATGTTTTCTCTCCCTGGCTAACTTTGGAAAAATAAGTTGTTGGTTGTTAGTTATTTATGGCGAAAATCAAATGCAGGAAATTGGAGAGGCATTTGGTCAATGGCCAGAGAGAACACAGAGCCTTTCTGTTGACAGTCTTCAAAAATGAACGTTTCCAACAGCCATGTGGGCTTAGAAGATCTTGAGCCTAAAATGAGGCTACATTTCCGGGCAACTGTCTGGAGAGCACCCTGCTCTGCTGTGCCTAGACTCCTAACTCCCAGAAATTTTGAGGTGATAAAAGTATATTATATTATATAGTTGAGTTTGCAGGAAAATTGTCACCACACAATCAATATTAGTACAATGAAAGAAAAGCTAAAAAAATCAATATTTCCAGGGTCCAACATATTGGTGAAGATTTTGATTTTTTGATCTTAGAAAAGGAAGAAGTTGACAAACCTTTTCATGATGAACTCAATAGTAAATAGTTTAGACTTTACAGTCCATAGTTTTCTGTTGAAACTGTGAAACACTGCCATTTTAGTGCTAGAGCAAATAGAAAATATATGAACAAATAAGTATTCTGGGCATGATGTATAATCTAGAATAATATCTAGTATAATAAATATATATATATATATATATATATATATATATATATATATATAATTTATAAGTACTTATAAATTATATATAATTTATTTCTTATTTATAATCAATAATAACTCCATATATTATTTTCTATAACTCTCCAGTTTTTAAAACATCATATTCTTTATTTACTACTAAAGGTGAAACCCATTTTCTGGGTAGCATTTGAACCCCTGACCTCCAACTTTGTGGGAGGCCCAGAGCAGAAAAGTATAGTACAGGCTGCAGTATACATAGCCTTGATTCTTGAGCCATAGGACTCTGCAGGCTTTATGTTACTAAGATGTTTTATTGTTTGAAAGATAATATGTATAGAGTTTATGGTGAAGCTTTAAATCAAAATATTGTCCCTACATTTGTATAGAGTTTATGGTGAAGCTTTAAATCAAATGTTGTCCCTACCTGTAGATAGTTCTGGAGAAAGGCCATGCCATCTGCAGCAGAAAATTATACAGGATGTGAAAATCAGCTTCTAAAAAATGGGCTCTGGTTCAGATGGAACACCTGACAATGGATCCTTCCATGATCTGCAACCATAGAATACGATATGAACTGGTTTTAGAAGGACCCACATAGGTCAAGTGGGGAAGAGCTGCAATTTGGATCATGATAGATGCAATATATCTGGGATCAGGCTCTAGTAAGGCCAGAGGGCACAAATCACCTGTAAAGTAGGTACCCCATCACCACTTCAACAGCACCTCTACCAGCACCCATTTCCATGGCTTCACAAGGGTTTTTTTAAGAGCAGATGATGGTGATTCTAATAAAATCAAGCTTGGCTCAAATATGGATCATCTCAGTAAGTGTGTATGACCCATAAGTTGTGCTGTTTTTTCACTGAGGAAGCCTTGAAAGACTGAAGAGATGACAAGAGATCCCACTGTGATGTGATGAGCAGATATTTGTTCTTCAATGGAGATAAAAGTAGAATTGGCACGTAGAACCTGTATACATAGACTTATGGTGATGAATGGTGGCTTTTCTGTTTTGCCCATGGGTCTTAAGGGAGAAATAATACCAGAAAGATCAAGGAAAATAATGTGAAAGAATTTTATAGATGAAGTTATTGTCAGGGAGGTAGAAGATCTTTTAAATTCATCTTTACTTCTGCCTGAAATGATTAACCACAAAAAGGGCACTAAACAGTTAGCTAGTCAGGATTACTTAGTTATTTGACATCAGCCAACTTCTTTCATTTGCCACCCAGGCACCACCACGAGCGCATAAATGAGAAAATCACTGAGTCACAGATAGAGGTCATGCAGAGTGTGGCAAACTGGATTCCCATTCCCAGAGACTCATCCAGTTATTGCTACAGTTCAGTGTTCAACCAATTGTCCATCAAGACCAAAGTGTTTGTCCTTCAGGGAGACCAATCATCTATTCAGTGACTAGTCAATTATATTGAACACTGAAAATGGAAGTGAGTTACTGCTCCTTGGATTGGCATTTATTTTAAGTATGGGTTTGTCTTTCTAAGTGTCAGCACCTTGGTTAGTACTGTTCTCTGAGGAGCTAGAGTTTGTTCACCAGCATCGTTCCATATGATGTTTTTGACTAAGACTAAAGGACCCACTCAACAGCAAGGGGGCAGGGGAGGATGCTAAATAGGTAAATAACCATGGCGGTACTTGGTCCTATTACATTCCCCATCATCCAGTAGTCACTTGGTCTGGTAGAACATCAAACTGGTCTCTTAAAAAAGGAAGCTGAAATTTTATTTTAAGAGCAATAAGGTGATCAAGCATCTTTAAGGACAAAATAGACATCCTAAATTTATGGACCAGCATACATTGCTCTATTGGTAATAGGATGAATAGATGGAACTAAGAGAAAAAAAAAACAGGTAGAAGGAAAGAAGATCAATTAAAAAGGCACTAAATGGCATCGATCATAATTTGTTCTTTTCACAGGTCTACATTTTGTTTTCTCAGGAGAGAGAATGTTCCCACCAGGGTATGTTATAAGGGTCTTGTTAAACTTAGTAGACTTAGACCCCTCAGTGATGAAGGCATGGGTCACTATACCAGGCCAACCATCTGGATCACACAAGGGGTAAGTCTGTGTGAGGGAAAACTTGAAATCAGGTGACAAGCGGGATGATGATGATGAGGATGGCCTCAAGATAAACTATAGCAGCAGGACTTTAGTTTGTTTCATTAAAAAGGATAACAAAACCTACAGTAGCCTGGTCTAGGCAAATACAAAAAGGGATTATTATGGATCTGAGTGGTGCAAGTTGTGGACTGTAGTTGATATTCTGTTTCTTTATTAAAAAAAAAAAAAAAAAAAAAAACTCTTTACAGCTGACATATCCATCCTCCTTCTGTTAAAAACATCAGCTGCCATTTGTTTTTTTTCAATTGTATCCTTCACTCTGAATTAACCTTGGCCACAGGAAACTGACTCCAGGAAAGTTACATCCCCTCCCATGGTGGCCTTCAGTCAATGTTTGGCTGATGTGGTGCCAAAAAGGCTAAGCCACTGGCTTCAGTTTGAAAAGGAGTTCAAATCTGAAAGATCACGGTAGCTCCAGAGCTCTCTAAGACAGACTGAGTCCTCATTTGCAATTACATTGCAAATAACCCTCTTCCTCTGTCCAACTTTGGCTGCTTTCCACTTTTTTATAGTTACAGTTCTCAAGGGACAAATTATTAAGAACACAATACAAATCACAAAAACTCATGCTTATTTATTGTATGTGCATGGGTGTGTACATTCTAAATAAAACATAAGTATTTACTAAATACAAGTATATAAGCATAAACCTATATCAAAGCTAAAATACGAAGTAAACGCACCCATATGTATATGTAAACTCTAAATATTTAATGCATCTAAACTAAGTGCAATTATACGCACAATTGTAATATTAATTTCCCAGGGTGTTAAATAAAACTTATTATGAACTACATCGGTCAGTTATAGTGCAAGGGTACAATTTAAAGTAAAGATTTCAAACTCAGCTGCATGAATAAATTTAATTATAATGGAAAATGTACTGTATGTTGATTAAAATCTACTTTCAGTTAGTTGGTAGCATCTATTTATAAGTAAACTATATATTAACTCATATCTCTATGAATTACAGTTTTATTGAACTTTTTTATAAGCTTGGAGGTCATTTAGTTTATATATACTTTTTTATAAGCTTGGAAGATCGTTTATATATAATTTTTCATGGCATTTGTTTTTCCTCAATTTTAAAGTAATTATTCTTAAAGAAATAGTAATAGCATGGACTTTTGTCTATTGAAATATGTGTAACACCATTGTCTCTCATATTCAAGTGCAGGGGAGAAAAGTTAAATTCCAAAACCATCTTACAGTAATACTTAAAATGATTGCTTAAAATTATTTTTATCAGAATTGTCAAAAATCAATGTACTATGTGTTTTCATATTTTAACATTATCATTTAGTTTACTTTTAATCTTGGAAGAAATAATCAAAGACAAAACATGGGATTTTTTCCTACTGAAATAAAAGCTTTAAAGTTGTTCTTCATCTTTTCACATCACATCGAAACTGTATTGACCATGAACTGGATAAACTATTGACAATTGAGTTCAGAGAAATCTTAGAATATCTGAGCTGTTCTAAGTCAAGGAGAATGCAAGATTCAGCAGAGGGGGAACAAAAGACCACTTTTAGGTGATGCCTGCTTTGAAATGGCAATTTCAGAAAACCTTGTGCCTGTATATGTGCCCAACCCAGGTAGTATGCTAGTGTGAATAAATGCAGAGATTGTCCTCATAAGCACCTGCTCTGGATGTGAAGTTTTGTAGGCCCTTCACAGACTGAATCTATTTTCTCCTCCAAGAGCTCTAAAATGTCCTGTTTGCCAGATATAATCTCACCGTATGAAAAATAATTCTAAACATATCACCCTAAGATACTCCTAACTTGTCAATTACTAGGTAACTTTTGTTCTGTAAAATATCACTCAAGAGCTACTGAAATTTCCAGTTCTGAAGTTTCATATATCTCTGAGAGATAAAGACACATTAGCTCCTCAAAGATCTAGTATTTAAAATGAAAAGAGCTAAAACAATAAAATACTTTTACCTTGTAAAATATGGTGGATTGACTTTAATATCACACATATCAAAATATCAATTACCAGTGGCATTATTATATACATTTACACTACATAGTATATATTATGCCTACTGTATATTGTGTATGTACTTTGTACTAAAAAACAAATATATGCATATATATATAATTTGTTTCAATCACTCATTTATGCATTTTTTTATTCAGCAAATATTTATTAAAGGATTAAAATAGATCAGATACCAGAAGCATCATAAGATCATGAAAACCATAGTAACTTCCCTCCTAAAGCTTATAACTCAGTAAGGATGATCAGAGATAATATTAAAGAAAGACAGTTGTACATATTCTGCACTATATAAAATATTGACTTGCATTATCTAAAATAAGTTTCTAAACTCATTGGAAAATAATATAATTGAATCTTAGAAAGAAAACCACCTGGAGTCATTCATCTAACATATAGCATGAATCTAGATCCAAATTAATCTAGGAATTTATCCAATAAGCAATGTATATGATTGTGCAGACACAAAAAAATATTTATTCATCTTCCACCTGTCAGAAACTGTAACAGAAACAAATAGAGTTACTAAGACAAATTACCTGCCCTTTCAGAGCCTATCCTAGTAAGAAAGGTAAAGGAGTAAAGTACATAAACACATAAATAATCTCCATGTAGAGATCAATTATGTAAATACAATGAAGGGGAAGATGTGGTAGAAAAGTAAGTGCAAAATATTATTTTCTGCAAAGTTGCCAGGAAATTCTTTAGGAGGATGTAATATTTGAAAGTTCTGAAAATCAAATAGGTGCAGAGGTATGTGGAAGAGATAAGGAGATAAGACACTGAAAGGGGAACAGTTCCCTGTGTTCAGGGACCATCAAGAAAACCAGTACTGATGAAGGTGAGTGGGGAGAAGAATGAGTCCACTCATTCTTGAAGTGGTAGGCGTAAGCACAGTTCAGATTTCTCTTCTGGTGAGTATATTTGTCTTGACTCAAAGTGAGACAGGTGCCATTACTGATGATTGCTGTATTCAGCACTATGCTTATGATTGTAAAATGAGTCTACACTGTTGGAACAGCTGTTGATCATAAAGGTGGAAACAAAAAATGGAGTAAGAAAGTCACATAATTAAAATTTTAAAAAGCATTTTGTGTAAAATATTTTGGCAAAATATGCTTCTGTGGTCATACCACATATATTTGTGAAAAACAAATTTTGCATAGTACTAAAAAGAGTTTATGATGAAAACATGGAATTTAATGTAAACATTAAAAATAAATAAAAACAAAATAACACATTGAGACAGTAACTGAACAGTGAATATGGGATCACAGCGATAAAAGAAAACCTTTCCATTCCTTTCCTTCTGGACTTTCAACTGTGAGACAAGGAAGGAAGGCAGGGAATCTGAGGAAGCACATAGTTTAAGGCAACTGTCCTCTAAAAATGTGATCTGGATGAGCAAAGCAGACAGGAGGATTTCTCAAGTGCAGAAAGCTGGGGTATGGGAGTAGAGGGCCAGGCAAATTCACTATCTACTCAACGCTGGCAGCTTTGTGGTGGCACACAATCCCAGTGCTATTCTTTCTTATATGGATAGTTGCTCCCCACCCCCTTATCCACCTGATATGTCACAAGATGCTGAGTAGATGACTGAAACTGAAGAGGACCGAATCCCACATATCTGTTTCCCTATACATGCCAATAATAAAGTTTAATTTCTCGGTTAGATACAGTGAGAGATTAACATGCTGGAGATTTTAGCAATCTCAGTTTATGATTTTTTTTCTTTCCTTATTTAAGTCAAGAACTTTCACTTCTTCACTTAAAGGAAGCACTTTGTGTTTGGATTGTGAGCAGGAAAGAAATTTCATCACACTACTCAGAACTGCATTCAATTTAATGATGGATTGTTCTGTCTGGGATTTTCCGCAGACCATGGGAAATGTGGAAAGTCAAACCAGGTAAAGAGGGATTACTGAACTATTTATTCTCTTTATTCCACATAAGCCACTGATGGCATTTCTATCAGCCTGCATTCTTCTGGCCATAACTTTTTGTTATAGAGGAGGGGGGTGTTGGAGAGACAAACACATTGTTTTAAACTTTGTTTTTATAATTCCCAATTCAAAACATCAGAGAAAAAAATATGGCTTTGGTTGATGTCCTGAGTGGCTAGCACTATTAATGGCCCCGTATTTCAGGTGATATACTGTATAATATGATTGAGAAAATTCCCCCCACTTCTATTAACATTAGGGAAAATTCTAATCCCTGCCACCTCATCACTAAGTGCAAAAGTGAATACTTACTACCTTCTCATGTGTCATGGATTATTGACTGACTGATTCACTTCTGTGATGATGTGGGCAGTTGTTGGACTACATCTAGGGACGTGGATTATTTTGGTCTCCTGTTTTTGTAAAATTTGTCTTGGTTTCCCTGGTCAGGAACTTGCTAGAAATCTTCCATGAAGCCAAATTCCAGAGTTTTCACACTTTTCTCTTTTTATGGTGTTTGTTGCTAGCGCTTGAGGACATTTTGGGGAAGCTGTAGAGATTCTCTGTGTTTTGTCTCCCAGGACCAGATTATTATTGAGCTGCATCTTCAGGAGCACTCTTCAGGGATTAAAGAACAAAAGCAAGTGCTAATAAGTTTTATGAATATTTATCATATAATTCTCAGAAAAAAATGGAGAAAAACAAACACATACACACAAAAAATCAGGACATTCATGCAGTATTATATGATGACATGGCAGAATTTACTTGTGCTGGTTTGTAACACTTTTTATCCATTTACCTAAAAATATACTTTAATTATTTTGGAATTTGTGCACTGTATGAAACACACATGTATTTATTTTCTTTGAATATCTGGCAAGTTGTCAAAAAAATGAGTGATCTGTACTTTGCTCTGATTAGAAATTAAATTTTATTAACTTTTTTTACTGTTATACTGACTACTGGTTCTATAATGTTCTACTGGTTAATTTGCATCAATACTACACTTGTTTTACACGAATACAGTTAAAATTTTTTAGAATATTTTCATATCCAAACAAGGACATTTTCACTTATTTTCTTTCCAAGTAGCTTTAATTTTTCTTGATAATTTTCTTCTCTTCTGAAAATGATTGTCTTGTTTGTTTTCTTTTGGGGGGTCCTAGGAATTGAATTCAGGGGTGCTCAACCTCTGAGCTACATCCCCAGCCCTTTAATAAATTTTATTTTATTTGAGACAGGGTTTTCCTAAATTGGCAAGGCTGGTCTCAAACGTGTAATCCTCCTGCCTCAGTCTCCAGAGTTGCTGATATTATACAGATGTACACCTCTGTACCCCCAATGAATATCAGCATGTTAAGGTCTGTGAAGTTTCTGTATCAACTATGAATAATGTTTAATTGAACATACAGCTTGATAGGGAAGTTAATGTGCTTAAATTGGAATTATTTTCAGTTGTGGACATACCATATATCACCATTCCAAAAATTAGTTTATTTTTTTGTCTTTCACTCATTTTTTTTTTACTTATTCATGTACAACTTATTCATTTCACATTAAATTTATTTCTCATAGCTTCATTCACTTAAGGGCCACAGAGCTATATATATCTACATGGCTCTTTGATTCTTCTCTGCATCATTTATAAAAGGTTAACTCAGCTGAGCACAGTGGTGCATACTAGTAATCCCAGAAAATAGAGAGGCTAAGACAGGAGGATCACAAGTTCGACATCAGCCTCAGCAAATTAGTGAGGCCCTGAGAAATTTAGTGAGACCATGTCAAAAATTAAAAAGGGTTAGAGGTGTAGGTCAGTGGTAAAATGCCTTTGAGTTCAATCCCCACTTCAAAAAAAAAAAAAAAGTTAACTCAAGAGTTTAACTTTGCACTGATTAAATGTTATTATATAAAAAATACTGCAATGGGTTTAAATTTCTTAGCTCTTGAAGTATCTATCTATCTATCTATCTATATATATATATTTTTTCACATGCCCATGTATTATATATTTAAGTTTTATTGTTACTTTGCTAAAGCAACAAAGAATAAAATAACAATTCCAGGAAAGAAGTCTATGTCCTTCTTTCTTGTTATTAGTCAATGACCTCAGTGAAAATCATTATCACCCTAAGAGGTGGTAAATGGGTTCCTGTTGTGTAAATAATCAAGGGACAGTAAGGTAAGCTAATGAAGCATTTGTGATGTTTCTGAATTTTGAAATGCAGCGACTTCATATTTTTAGCTTGATTTTTTAAAAAAAGATTTTTCTTTTAAGTCACTTGGATTGAATTTTGTTGAGAAAACATGCTGAGACATTGGACTTGGCTACATTTAGTAATGAAGATTATTTCAATTTTCAAGGTCATTTAAAGGACTAATTGCAATATTTAGTGGCTTGCTGTGTTTCTTGTTATTATAAGTTCATTTAATTATTGGTCCCCTATAAATTGTAAATATTTATAAGAGGTAGATAACTATCTCTCTAAGCTACACTGCTAAAGCCAGCAGAGTGGATGACATAATAATTATAAAGGACACAATCTGGAAAATCAAATAAGTCTTAAAAACCTCTGTCAGTGAATTTTTCTCTTGTTGCAAAGCAAGGCCAGTCCCCAACCCGAAGTAGCTGCAGATGTCCTCAATTACATTTGTGTGTGTGTGTGTGGGGGGGGGGGCGGTTATGCTGAAAAGACTTCACACAGGTTGTTCAGAGTAGCAGAAATGATGTTATTAGAGGGGATAGGAATGGAAAAGTGGGAGCACTCTTATGGAAGAGATGGATCCTCTCAGACAAGATAGGGGTGATGTGCTTCTTCTGCCTTCAAATTTTATTTGTTGGGGAGGGGAGTGAGTTAAGAAAGTTTCTAGAGAACCCCATGAGGTTCACCCCTTGACTTTTCACTGACAACAAGATTGCATCAGACTTCCAAGTCTCTACTCTATCTGGTCTTACCCCAAAGTAATGAGATTTTAATATTATAATGATATGCTAAAGATACAAGGCCACCCTGGGTCACTTTGACCAGTACTAATTAGAATTTGTGTTTTCGAATTTGATGGTTAGGGGACTTTGCTTTTAATTATCCCATCTCCCCATGTTCAGGAAACTGGACTATGTGAAGGCCACAATAGCCCCCCTTCATGGTACCTGTGTTCTTCACATTGGCAGGGAGAAGCCTTTTGGGGTGACATTTCTTCTGAATATTACAGGTTGTTTACTGAGGAATATAGCTTATCTCATTGATTTACCCATAGAGCTGCAGATAAATTGCTTTTTAGAAGAAAGTATGTGGGAATGAACACAGTATGTCCAGTTTATAGAATTATACCCTTAACCTCATGTCTATCTGTTGTTTACTTTAACCTAAAAGTTATAGTCCCAAATTAGGTTGATTAGAAAATTTCTTTTTACATAAATACATTATCAGGGAGAAAAATCAAAGTTACACTATTTGCAGAAGAAATTACATTTTTTCATTCCCAAGAATAACATTAAAGAGTGATATTGGTTATAGGTTTTCTATTCTTCACAGAACAGCCATTATTATCATTCAGGAACTTGCATTATCAGCAACACCTGGCAGTATTTTATGAGGAATGTTGAATTTCTGGCACCACTCAGAGTGGCCAAATCAAAAACTCTGGGGGAGGCAGAATAATGTATTCCCATCACACCTACAAGTGATTCAAAAGAACACTAAAATTTCAGAACCAATGGGCAACAGTGTCTGTCCACTTTCAAAAGGGGCATACATTATGAGGGATGATATCATCAATGGACATGAAACCAAGAATGGAAGATCCAGTGTTACTTGTGAAAAAAAAAAGAAGAAGAATGGAATGAACAAACAAAATACATGTTCTACTGTTTACTTATTCTACTGTTGTTAAAATGTGTTAACGTTTTATTCCAGTGAATATAAAATAACAATCATTTCTTCAAAAACCATTATTGGTAATTCTCAAAGTAGTTTTCAGTTTACAGATGTGAGGGCTCAAAGAAATAGCAGAAACATACTAATTCCCAAATAAAGAAGCAGACCTATCTATTCAATGGACAGGAAAATTCCTTGAGTGACATGGAGGCAATGCTTGGAAGATTAGGGTACTCTGAAAGTCTTTCCCCTCCCCAATGTCATTAAAATTCAATCCATAGGTTTTTGTTTGCTTTTATTTTTTGTAAGGATATCTCAAAGGACCCATGAAACTTGAACACAGGAGAAGCTTATTTTCAAATAGGAATATTTTGGTCTAGAACCTAAGCTGAATTGGTTGGTCAGCCATCATAACTCCTCTAGTAATATTCTTATTCATAAATTCCACAAATCCTCACACTTTTCCTCTCAAATGTGTTATTAAGAATCTGATTTTGACTTTATTGTTATATCCTTAGCCTGGTAAACAGTAATACCTTTGTATTGAGTGAATATTACATGAAATACCTTGATTCTTATGCAGTTACTGTAAAATTTTAAATTTGAATACGTCTATTTTTGAGTATTTCTAGTATTATATTATTATCATTCTCCCCTAAGATTTACTGGACAGTAGTTTTTAATGATCTTACCATTTAATCACTCGTTTTACTCTATGTCAATAATGATGTAGGGACAGTTAAAATCTCCCTTCTACAAACGAGAAAACTGAGACAGTAGTTTTGTAAACTATCCAAGGTCATTCAGTAATGAAGCTGTGGAACCAAAATTTAAACTCAGCAGAATTGCTTTGGAATTCAGGAAAATTGCAATTGGATAGTCAACCTTAGAACCCTTGAAATCTTGAATTCTTTGGTTGTTTACCAGGGACTGACAATTTATTGGGTTGCTATCAATTGAAGTTTTAGAAATATTTGCATCTTTAAAGAAGTAACTAAGTGATTAGTTATTAAATTTTCATGAATAAAATATTCATTCATATATAAATAATTATTTGCATCTTTAAAACAGTAATATACTTTGACATTATTATATAAACCTTAATTTTCAATGGGACTATATACAATACACATTCTAAGTAAAAACTATTATTGAAAAAGATGAAACTAGAGCATAGCCTTGAAATCCCAATGCTGAAGTGATTTCTAATCTTTTATAAAGTACATAAAAGGAACTAACAGCTGATTCCATTCACAAAATTACCAACATGGTGGTTCAATTGCAGAAAACTTCACAATCAATTCAGTCCAATGAGAAGAGGCCCATCAATCAATCACCCAGACATTTAATCAAAACACACAATGAAAAATCTATCAAAACAAGGATCTGAAAGGAATTGAATTTTGATTACTTGAACACCAAAGGTGTGTAAGGTTTGAGAGCTGAGTTGCCTATATGTCAAATAAAAGCAGCCTTTTTTTTCTATGAACTGAATTGCCTTGGGTGATTCAGAATGGAATTTGTATCAACCTATCAATTTTCTAAAAAGCAATTATTTCTCCCCCAAAGTTTACAAATAATCAAGTATAGAAGGAAAAAAAC
The DNA here is from genome assembly GCF_021218885.2 of Marmota monax. Lineage (NCBI taxonomy): Eukaryota > Metazoa > Chordata > Mammalia > Rodentia > Sciuridae > Marmota > Marmota monax. The sequence continues at coordinate 5,064,562 of NW_026695209.1, read as the reverse complement.
AATATAATACATATTTTGTTTTTCAAAAATTCTGTACAAACTTGTTATATAGAGGAAAAAAAAGAGTCAAATTACTGAATGTCAAATACACATATATCAAATCAGAAACAAGATGAAATAAAATTATACCAGCAAAATTGATTTCTGACATATTCCTTTAGCCCAGATTCAGGTATCAAAGTGTGTGTTTCCTTATTTGAGTTTCTGGAACACTCCCACAGATTTCTTTACAAGATACAAGGCTTCGGGAACATCAACACTCACCACCACTTCAAGTTCACTAAACAGTATTTTTTTAAGTTATGAAATATTTTAAATGAATAAACAAATCCCACAAACAATTTATAGCATCTGAATTAATGTAACTGAGTATCTAAAATTTATATTGATCATTTAATTTTAAACAATTTGCATTACCTAACATCAATTGAGTAAATATTCACCATTTGAGTAGAAGATAAAAACTGGAGGCTTTGGACTTAAATTGAAAATATAGTGTGAAAATGTACTGTCTCACATTGATAAATGATTGTGTTATACCTTTTGAAAAATATGAGTAACAGTGCTTTATAGCTCAGTTTTATTATCTTGCAATGGGGTCAATATTACCTTGCAAATGATTTCAATTCCTCCTATAAAAATTAAAGCTTGAATGATTAGACCTATTAAAGAGAATTATGAAAATCAACTACGTTTCTAAATCTGGGCCAGTATTTGAAGGCCCATCAACCACTTCCAAATTTTCTGGAAATCAAATCAGAGAATTTCATCAAAAAGTATGGCCAGTAGAGTTTTATTAAATCACTTCTGTCACCCAAACTGGACAACAGAGAGCAAAGAGTCCTGACAAGCTCCTTTGCTCATGTGACCAGGTAATGCCTTTTTTATTTTTAGTCAGAATTTTTACTGCTGTTATGACAGCAATTTGAGGAAAAAAAGTTGATTTGGGAGCTCATGGTTTCAGAGGTCTCAGCCCATATACAGTCACCTCCACATTTTGGGGCCCAAGATAAGGCAGAACACAATGGTGGAAGAGTGTGATAAAATAAAGTATCTCAGAACATGGCACCAGGAAATGGAGACAGGGGTTGGGGGAGAATCCCCTCATATGGACAAAATATATAACCCAAAGGCAACCCCCAATGACCCACCTCTTCCAGCCATGCTACCGCCTAGAATTGCCACCCAGTTAATTCCTATCAGGGGATCTATTCATTGTTTAGGTTAAGATTCTCATAATCTAGTCATTCCACCTCTTAACTTTCATGCATTGTCTCACACATGTACTTTTGGGGGACATCTCATGTATAAACCATAACAGCTTTCAACCAGAAAAGCTTTATTTAAACTAGCATCATTTCTGCTTGGTCATTGGTGTTCCTGATACCTTGAAGATTGAACACTTCAGTACAAGGCTCATTCTCCACATTTCATTCTTATTACTAGGGTATTCTTGAACACAAGGTGTTAGCACAGCGTTTAAGAACAGCTTCTTTCATTTGCTAGTCAGCCAATTATAAAATTTTGCTAATAACATTGTTTACTTGAAATTTGCTAAGAGAGTAGATTTTAAATATCTTCACCACATGCAAACACTCACATACATAAACACACATGCATAGTGATAGACATTTTTTTTGGATAATTATTATGTAATGAATATGCATGTTAAATCATCAAATTGTAAACCTTGAATGCATACAAATTTTCTTTTTAAATTATACCTCAAAAAATAAAATATAAAATAAGACAAATACATATATTTTTTTAAAAAAAGATAGACACAATGACACTGCTGAAAATAATCCAGTGAAAAAGACATCCAAAAATTTTAATTAATGACCCCATTCTAAGCCTTGTCTTTCCTCTACTTATTTTGGTAGGCATTTACCTCCCTATTTTCTTCAGTAAACATTGTTTATATATCCATCCAGACCACAGGAATAGCGTGAAAATTTTAGAGGCTATATCCTACTAAACTTGTAAGAACACTGTACTTTACCAATGCTTGGAAAGCATCCTAGTGAGAGGACATCAATGAAGAGAAACTTGCATGTAAGGCCGTCACCCATGATTCAAGCTGCTGAAGAAGTAAAGTGAATACAACCATAACAGAGGTCTTACTGCAGTCCTCTGCCTGTGATCTCACCAAAATTTTCTGCATCTACATTTTGGCCCTGACCCTATTCATTTAGAATTTTTGATCTGGAACATTCTCTATATTTTTTCTGAAAACCTCCTTTCTTCCCAATACTGTTTTTAATGTACTGGCATATGAAATGAGAAAATGGCCCATGTTCTCCACCTTGGCTTGGTTTGAGGGACTTGTTCTTGGTTCTCCCTGTGGCAACCACCCAAATATCCAGTGGCAGCTCTCCAATTTCTTTGGTTCTCCAATAAAATGTTGGGTTTCTAAGAACTAGCAACTCCCTAGTTTTTGTAGTTACTTGTTTACCAGATTACCCTCTCAAATCTATTGAAGTGAGATTACTGTTTGTTTCCTTTGAATCTCTAGAATAGAGAAAAGGTGCAGAAAGTAAATAAACATTCAAGTCCTCAGTCTTCTCGTCTGATTCCTTCTTCATGGGAATGGTTAGGGTCACATATTTTAATGTATAGACATACTTAATAGAGATGACAAATATACACATTTAAGAAATAGTGTTTTCCCCAAGTCTTTCTAAGCCACCTGCATAGATAGACACAGCCTTGGGGTGGGATATTATTTTTAGATGTGAGAGATGGAACTTAGGGCCTTGAGCATGCTAAAAACCCTATACTGCTGAGCTATCCTCCGAGTCTTGAACTGAATTTGTCATCTGCACTTTCACCTTCAGATTTAATTAATTAATTAATGTGTTTATTTAATTATTTAGCATTCCCCAAATGTAGGAATCACCTGATTGTTGTGCGTGCATGCATCTAACTACATCCAATGCTAAGTAAAGACATCTTCACATTCAGGAAGGAAGAGAATAAGCCTTTGGTACCTAGGTTATGCCTGAAGTAGGTTAATCATACTTTATCTTCTCTCTTGTTTTGTGGAATGAAACAGAATAAAGGAAATAGTACAGTGTGCATTCTATTAAAAGAAACAGAATCATGACAGGCCAAGTCAGTTTCTCTAAAATCAAAGGAAACTAAATGCTGATTTTAGGTTTGTGGTGCAGTTAAAAAACCTGATTACAGGCAAAATCGCATTTACCTGATACATCAAATGCCCCGGAGAGAAGAGGAATATACAATCACACAAGATTGCACCCAGATGTTTCACCACAAGCCTGATGCACACTCCCACCCACAGCTTCCCCAGGCACTGAATCTAATCATTCTTTGCTCTCTAGTACTTCTATGGGTGATATACAGGATTTTACAGGTTCCACCCTCTCAGGAGTGAGCTTCTGTCTTATTGGTCCATCATTCTGCCACTCATGTGCTGCCTGATTTCTAGCAGTTCCTAATCTTTTCTTCAGGGTTACCGGCTATAAACTAAGAATAGTAATAGTCTCAAGTCTGATGACTTAACAAATGTAGAGTATTTCAAACAAGACCATGGTAATAATTAATTATTTCAACAGCGATTAGGCATTGTTGGTTTAGTGTTTTATCCCTTTCAAGTCACCCAACAAACATTAGTGATCAGATTACCACAAAATTGAGTAGCAAGACTCTTCTTTATTGACTCCATTGATCAAATTAACAATTTTATTTAGGGAAGACTTTAAGTCACTGTGATTTGTCTGAGTGAGCATAGTTACAAAGTGATGGAACAAAATCAACTGTTTTTATATTTGGTCCAATTCTCTTTCTTGAGCAACTTTTTGAACCTGATTATTGAATTTGTTTCATAGTAGTCAAGGATAGCAAATCTGTGAGATTCCCCATAATTTCATACTTTTAATTCTTGGCTGTCAGACTGCCAGTAAGAGGGAAAGTGAAGGTTTGTTCCTACTGGACTGTGGATTAGTTGAAGCAATAGTAACAGTAGTGTTGTGGTGGTAGTAACTGGTGCACTGTGGTTTATATGTGAGGTGTTCCAAAAGCTCATGTGTGAGACAATCAAGAATGTTCTGGGGTGAAATGATTAGATTATGAGAGCTTTAACCTAATCTGTAGATTAATCCACTGATGGAGATTAATTGGGTGGTAACTGAAGGCAGATAGAGTGTGGTTGGGAGGAAGTAGGACACTGGGGTATGACTTTGGAGTCCCTGGAACTTTGCTCTTTCTCTCCTTCTTGACTGCCATGGACTGAGCAGCTTTCCTCTAGCACACTCTTCCCTCATGATGTTCTGCTTTACATTGTCCCAGAGCTAAGGACACATTGTCCCAGAGCTAAGGACTCAGCCAATCATGGGGGGCCACTTCTGAAACTGAGAGCCAAAATACACTTTTCCTCTTCTCAGTTGTTCTTGTTGGATCTGTTGGCCACATTGGTGAAAAAGTGACCAAACATGGCATTAGTTCTCACACTGAGTTCCTTTATACTTAGTTTTACAATCTATGCTCAAAACAGCTTGATGACTTGTATACTGTTACTACTTTTTGGGGGAAAAAAAGGAGGTTTAGGAAGTTTAAGTAACCTGCCCAATATCAGATGCAGACCTTAGAAGGATACAAAACTTGATGAGATTTCTTATTTTTCAAAAGCATCTTAAACAGGTGTGGACATGTAAGTCCCATTAAGGTGGAAAACCATGTCCAAAATCAGGGATGTATTTGATTACAACATTGTAAAATCTCTCTTAATATCATAGGATTTATATTTTAAAGAAAATTAAACATTCTCTACCTTTCTTTTGGTAAAGAGACATCCAGAGAAGTTGAACCAATTGTCCAAAGTCTCTCCTCTCACAACTAATTGAAAACAGAAAAAAAAAATAGGTCTTGTGATTTATCTAAGCGTCCTTTTTTATCCTCTTACTCTTTCTTTCCTCCTCCTCTTCCCAACACCCCTATCTCTCATGATCATATTTCTGTATATGGTAATTTGTTTGTTTATTTTTCTGTATTCTTAGAGAACACACTTTGAGGTAGAATTAATGTCATATTAAAATCAAAGTAAATTTTCCACTCTGTATTTATTGTGGGTTTCTCCTTTGTCTTGAAGCCTTCTTTAATTCCTTTATGGATTGTTTACTAGAAATATCTTCCTATGTCAACCTTGCAACAGGAAGCCCTAATCCAGATCCAGCTATGCACCAAAATTTCTCAAAGAATCACTATGTAATGAATAATCTAAATTTCAAAATAACTGTCAGTTTCAGAGGATGAGCACCTGGATTTAGAATGAAATCTATCATACTTTCTAGGTTAAATATTGAGGACAGAAAGCTAACATAGGTTCTTAGTACCTTGACATGCAAATATAGGAAGAAGAGAATCACTATATCTGTACTGTAGAAGATCCCTAGGAGGAAAGTTGCAAAACAAGTGAAATAAAAAAACAGAAAATGCTACTTGCTCTATTTCTTTTAGGATGATCAGTGTTTGATGTAGAATATAAGGCCTTTCCTACATTAGGGAAACAAAAAAATAGAAGAAGAAGAAGCACTTTGTTCTTCCAGAGAGAAAATGAAAGAGGACAAACCAGAAATCATGGGGATAAAGCCAGTTGAATGGAAGAAGTTTCATGCAATGGTTTTCCTCTATATACCATCTTCTCCAGTTAATTTTATACACTCATAAAATTCTTGATAAATTTGATTCTGGAAGCAAAAGATGTAAATCCTTCACCAAAATTACCAAGTGGCTGAACAGTGAGATATGGGAACATGAACACTAAAACGAACAAGTGCCACCAACTACAGAATTCACAAGACCTGTTCTGAACTGCTAAAGAATCATGCTGTTGAACTGTAGTTGGTTCTCCATGAGACAGAAAATGCCTCTCAGGGAAAGAAGCAGCTTTCCCTTTAAAGCTTCCCCCAATTGTTAGATTTCTCTATAAGTTGAACACTCATTTATTTTATCAGAAATGGCTAGGGATGTGAGTTCCAGAGGCAGTCTCTCCAGGTGTGAATCCTGACTCTATCTACCTGGGAAATAATTAATGCTCTTAAGCTCTTTGAGCCTCTGTAAAATGAAAGTATAACACTCTTCTTTTAGACGTTTGAAAAATTAGAATGCCTGGCACACAGTAGGATAAATACACATTAGCTACAATCACGAATAATAAGTTTTCCCACAGATGTTCTATGGCTACCATGCTATGGGAAATTTCACAGAGAGGTTTCTGGTCTCACAACCTCATTCAGTTTTGTAGCTAGAACCGAAGAATACTTGATGACAGATTACCCCTGACTACTTAGCAGTGTCACACTGCCACCATGTTGTCTACCTTCCAGCCTGCTGCTTCCTTTATCCCTGACATATTAAACATAATGAACTCTTCCATTCTATCTTCTCCCTTTGAATGTGTCTCTGTTTTACCCATAAACAACATTATCCAGTGTTTCCAATGCCAGTGGATAGAACTGAAACATTCATAATATTCTTTTGGATCAACCTTACAAGAGTAAAAATAATCTAGAATCTATCTGCCATTTGTCTTACACATTCTTAACTGTCTCCAATTGATATTTTCTTTTAGGAATGAATTCTCATTTATAGCACCCATCTCTTCTATTTTCTTTCAGTAATAATCATATCATAAAAATTGTCAACTTCACCAGGTGTAGTGATACACACCTGTAATCCCAGAGGCTCAGGAGGCTGAAGCAAGTGGATCATGAGTTCAAAGCCAGCCTCAACAAAAGTCAGGTAATAAACAACTCAGTGAGACCTTATCTCTAAATAAAATAAAGAATAGGGCTGGAGAGATGGCTCAGAGGTCAAGTGGTCCTGAGTTCAATCCCTTGTACTCCACCTCAAAAAAAAATATTGAGAACTTCACCAGACATAGGAATTTTTCTTCATTTCCTCCTTGGCTAATATTTTATCATTTTATTTTTCAAATGTATAGTCTAATAATCTTTCTTCTTATTTACATTATACAATATCTTGAAATCTTTTTTTTTTTTAAATTGGGGATTAAACCCAGAGGTGCTTAACCACTGAGCCACATCCTAATACTTCATATATATATATATATATATATATATATATATATATATATATATATATATATATATATGATTTATTTAAAGACAGGGTCTTGTTAATTTGCTTATGCCCTTGCTAACTTGCTGAGACTGGCTGTGAACTCTTGTATTTTAATGAGATTTTAGACACACTTAAAAAACCATCAGGAAAAACCCATTTCTTTGTGGATGTGGATTTGCATACATGGGCACACATATATACTCCTTCCTTGTTCTCTTTCCATATCTGTGATATGAGACATTGTGGACCCCCCACCACCCTTTAGAAATTCTTTTTCCTGTTGGTTTCTGTGACACTGACTTTTCTCCCTTTCCCCCATCCCCTCCAACATGAACAGGAGAAGAGAGTCGTAAGTAGTTCACAGTAAATTTACTTCTCATTTTGCTTACAAGATTTATTCTTATTTTGATAACTGCATTTTCTTTTTTAGGTTAGTGCACATTATCAGTTTGATTCATTCTTACATTTTGATATTAATCATTGACAATATTTGATATGACTTTTTGTCACTAAATATTTTGTTTGTATATTTGTTATCTTTCATTTCCTCTAAAATTGGAACTCTGGATTATGTATTTGTAGTTAATGAACTACATATTTTTCAGGAAATGGTATGTCATTGCTGTGGGAAACATGACCCAGAATTCTGACAGTTCACTTCCTGAATGCTGACTGTGGAACCCAAGTTCCAGAAAACACTGACCATTCCAAAGAGGCATTTAATCATGGTCTCCATAACTAGAAGACTGGTATGCCTGGAAAAACATCCAGAACCAATGAAATCAATGAATATTCAGTTTTAATTTATGTAATATTTTAAGATTATAATAAAAATGTTAGTATTCTATCACTGTAACAAAAATACCCCCAAATTAACTTAATAAAGGAAAATATTTATTTTGCCTCACAGTTCCAGAGCTTTCTATCTATAATTGTTTTGGGCATATGGTGGCACAAAATACCATTATGGGATCACAGCTGGGAAGCAAAACTGCTTTTATTCTGGAAAACCCAAAGCAAAAGAGGAATAAGGGGTTAATTTCTCAAAATAAACTTAAAAGGGTTTCCCCTAATGGCCTAATTTCCTTTCACTATGCCCCATCTCTTAAAGGTTCTGTCAGCCCCCAATAGCACCATAGACTGGGGACCAAACTTTCAATACCTGGGCCTTTAGGGAACATTTCAGATTCAAACTATAGTAAAACATAAAGGAATGTTGCACTTCCCATTTTTTGAATTTAGGGGGAAATTACATGCATTATGTTATGTGTTGTCAAAGATTTCCAGAGAAACACACAACTTTTACATAATCCTAATATAAGTTCATTAACTCTCATTCTATCATTTTACCACTGAGGAGGCATAAATATCCCAAGGTCCTTCTTTTAGTTGACATTCTGGCTGGTTCAGTTTGGTGTCCTGTGATTAAACAAGAGTGGCTTCCCTAAAAATGAAAGCCATAAGCATTCTTAAGTATTATCTTAATAAAGTTCTTCTATATAAAGACACTGTTGATATTTTATTTTGTCAAGGGACTGTAGCTAATCCATGAGATTTTACTCTTTACTTTTAATTTTGTATAAAAAGAGAAAACAGAAGAGGAGACTTGTAGGAGAACACATATAATACAAATGGAAGTTCATTTGTCTTACAAAGAGAATAGATAAATGAGAGCAATACTCAGAGTAGTGGTAAAGACAATGCTATACAATTAAAAGCAATCAAAAGGAAGTGTTTGCTAAAGAAAGCAGTAAACAGAATAATAATATAAAATTTATTTGAGTATCCCTGTATTCATGGTAATAGGGAATAATGAGTCAGAGACAGTATATGTTGACTTTCTATAAGAGTTATAACAGCTCAGTGAAAAAAGTACTTTTTTTCATGGTCTTTTTACCCGCAAAAGAATTGTTCACCAGGAACATTGATCAAAGTAACCAATAATATCAATAGCAAGACTATTGATCTAAGAAAAGCATTTTGATTTTTTTCTGAATTTTAAAGTACAATCCAAACATATGGCACTTTAATAACATATTCTTTAGTGAAACACTAAGGCATTATATTGGGATCATGCGGAAGGATCATGAAAGGAATGTCCAGTTATTTGATGCACTTACTGAATGATAAAGTATCATTTTAGAGAATCACTCTCCAATTGAATAGTGCCTCCATTAGTGTTCAGAAAAGAATGATTGGTGTGGTTACTAGACTTGAGGCCAGGCGCATGACTAGACCGTATGTACGTAAGAGAGTCAATGGAGTTGCATAAAAGGAAAGAAGAATTTTCTCAGAAGGCAGTTGTTGGTGAGTAAACTCATTGAAGCTTTTGATATCATAAATAAATGTTTGAAGCTTAGAGCACAGGAAAAGTTCTTTGGTTATTTTGAAGAGTAATGTATATGTCTCAGTTAACTTCTGGGGTAAAGTGTATGTGTAATTATAACTGTAAAGTCTATTGTAATTCTTTGAAAAATGCTGGATACTTCATGAGCAAATTCAATAGTTTAAAATTCATGAGCATGTTCAATATGAGTAGCATTCCCTGCTAGAATCTAATTGAAGCTAGGTTTTATTAGATCCTTAGGAATGTGATAAATTGAGCTTCATTTGTTACTGTACTTCTTACTTTTGTGGAAATATGTGACTTTGAGAAAAATTGATTAAACACTTGTGACTTTCTGTTGAAAAGTGATCCCAATTTTAACAGCTAATGGGAATTTTCTTTGAAGAGTTGCTGAATTTGGGTCCTAGAGAAGATCTAAAAAAAAAATTAAAAGGAGACTTCTGTTTTTAAAAAAAAAAATCTACCTACATCTAAAATGATTTTAAATTGCTCTTCCATGGAGAGTGTTTGCTAGTCAGTAGAAAATGGATTTGATTTTTACTTTGATGAAGTAACTTAGTATTTTTTTGATGTGCTGAGAATATAAAACTCAGTAAGGCAAGTAATTCTTTCACAACAGGGTTTTTCCAAACAATCTGTTTTTGCAGATTTCTATGCAGGAGTATTTTCAATAATGTAATATTTTTATAATGTCCTTTTTAGTATTCATCAATCTAAACTAAGTTGCGATTTGATTAGAAAATATTTTGGCCTATTTTAAAGGTATGCCAAAAAAAAAAAATCAAAGATCTTTGCTTTGAGATTTATTTCTTTATTTATTTTACTTGGGGCTTTTACATAGAATAATAAATATTGTTATGATATATAATATCATTAAATCTGTAATAGAAGAAAATTAAATTTAAAAATTCTTGGGATTAGATACTGAGCTTCACAATTAAATATCCTTCCAAGTAGCAATGCAGCATAATAAAAATATAATAAAAGCATTGCTTCCTTAGAAGTTGTTCTCTAGTATTTTTATATTGTTTTGAAATATATCTGTATCAATACATACATAAATCAACTTATAAACTATTTAAATTCATTATGTATAATAATTAGTGATTATCAGATTAATGAGATAATTAAAATAATTAAAAATTTTAAAAATTTGAATATTATAGGACATGCTCAGTACTTAGTATTAAGTGAAAAAGGAGCTATCATAGAAGGACATTTGAATAATAGTTAACTCTAGAAATAGAATTGTCCTTTTACCTTTGCTTTTCTCTATGATTTTCATTTCTAACATGGTGTACTTATAGCTTACCATATTAAGAGTTGTGATCTTAGGTTTGTTGTATTAAAAACAAAAATATTACTTACACTTTTTTTTAAAAAAAATATTATATAGCCACAACTGTTGTATTAAACCAAACCACTTGGTCTTATATATATTCATGCATTTCACCTTAGAAATGACTCTGGTATGTTTTTAATATTACAGATTGTGGTTCATGTGGGATTAGACAGGCATAGTGCTGTGTTCATCTCAGTATATTGTTCACTTACAAGAACACTCAGCTCTGGATTGAATTCTGCAATCACAGTTCTGCATATGCTCAGGGAAGTGTATATGTTGGGGGTGATGTGTGATAATTTGTACAAAGGTACTCTGTGGACTAGCGGCTGGGGTGCTGAGGAGTTTGAGGTTTGAACCAATATATTTTCTCTATTAATAGGGATTTTTTTAAAAAGCTATTAAAATATTTCTACAACTCAAAAACGCATTTCTGTACAGGAATATTTATTTGGATGGAAATCCAATGCAGACAACAAGACAGGGAAGAGGGTGAGGGGCAATGGCAATGAAAAATACAGTATATCACTCAAAATTACAGGTATTAATAAAGCATTAGAAAAGAATTTTAATTGACAAAATGTATTTGAAGAAAAGAGGACTGTATTTAAAGAGCCCACATTGCAAACTTTGACAGTGATTGCCTTGGTTAACTTAATTATCAATAAATAACATATTTCAGGCTGACACTTCTTAAAATGTGCACATTTTCCACATAATGCCTGAAAAAACTAAAAGTATAATTGTTCAAATGTGACTTTAAAATATAGCAGAGAAGTATGGGGAATTAGTAAAGTTGGATCTGCTCCACTTTGCCTGAACCCACTTATTCTCCTGCTCAATTTTGGAAAGCTTTATCTTCCCAATAAAAAGAATGGGTGTGTTTTTGATCTCTGTGAACTGCTATTTAAATTCATTTTCTGTGAGGCCTAATTTTAAAGTTGATTTTTAATGTCATTTACAGAGTGTGAGGACAAGTATTATACTCATTAAATCACAGGATGAATTTATATTTTGTTTATAATGAGTATTATGTGAAAATATCACTCATTATAATATTATTATTCTAATATTTCTAAGTTACATTCACACTTATTACAAGCATGCTTTAATTTTTAAATCAACCTAGTAGGAATGCTGGACAGTATTAATTTGCTCATGTATTTTTTTCCAACATGTCTGGTTTATCCCAATTTTCCTTTCATGATTTTTAGTTATTATGGACATCACACAAAATGTAAGATTGTGCCCCATAGTATTATATTCTTTGCTTGCTAATGCACAATATCTACAGCAGGTATAAATAAAAATTGATTAGAAAATATTTTACCTACCATCTGGAAGTCCAAAATCAGGCTTCAATGAATAGCCTTCCACACTTACAGATTCTAATATCCTGGCTTTTTATGATAATTTTCTAAGGGCAAATCCAGTTCATAGTTTTCTTTTTTTTCCTTTTATTCCATTAACCTATTGCAGTTTTGATTTCAATTACCTTGTAATGCATATAAAAATAAATTACACAGAGAAAATATTACAGAGAGGTTTAACAAGTTAATGGTAAATTAAATGCACTCTCTTTTTCATTATGCAAATTTGCAATGCTGCGGAACATTTAGCACTCTCTCCTGGATAGCATTCAACATTTTATATGCAGATAAGTCAACAGCTCTAGTGAACTTTTGCCTTACCCCTGCATTAATACAAGAAATAAGTACTGAAATTTTTCAATTGCTCTACCAATCTTTAGATAGGGTAAAAGCCAATTCATTATTTCATACAGAGCATCTGTTTGTAGTCATGTCAATCAAGATGTTTCTTCTGGAAGATAAAAGAGTATCATGTTTGGGGACAAGCAAAGATATGAAACTTTAAAATTTAAACTTTTTAACGCATTTAATTATTTTCTTATTAAATTGACTCTAAGATCATTGAGCAAGAAAACAAGCATAATTTTTCTACTGTAATCAATAAATATCACTTTCTTATTTTTCAATAGTTTCCGCTTACCTGCTTTAATTCCAGCTGCCTCAAAATGAGGAATCCATTTCTATTTATTAAATTTGAAATTGTTAAATTTGTTAAAACAGTTGTTTTAACAAAATAAGCAAATTAACCTTATTCTAAATCTATTTTCCTCAAATTGGTTTATAGGTTTAAATGCAGAAACATCTTTTATACTTTGCCATCAACTTGAAAGATTTTGGTTCTGATAACTTGAATATTTTCTGTATACTTTCAATTAATTTCTTAATTTAATCTCAAATGCTTTCCTAGAAATTCAAATGGCTTATAAGTATAATAATGAAAATTAGTATATTCCAAGGTAAAAGTAGAACAAGAAGCATGTTGTATCATAGATACATTGAATGAAAAAAGAGAAGAAGTAGGAAGGAGGGAAGTAAGAGGAGAGAGAGAGGAAAAGGGGAAGGAAGAAAGAAAGGAAAGAAGGAAAGATAGAAGAGAAAGGGAAGAAAGTTTTCAATGTTATCTTTCATTTGTATAAATAGGTGCCCATGGACAGATAAATGTAAATAACGACTGATTTAGACAGGGTATCTCTAAATTGTACAGAATGGACAAATCTAAGGTTGGCCAGAAGCTGATCTTTCTAAGTTCAGAGACAATACCTCCCATCACAGTTTTTCTCCTTTCTCTAATTTCTGTGGTTTGGATATCATCTTCTTTAGGCAGATTGCTCTGTATGCCTACTTCACAGAGCACCATGTTGAAGAAGCATGGATCTCCACAGTACCTTTTTGACTCCTTGCAGATTTTTAGAGCTATCTAAGGTAATAAAGTCTACAGCTTTATATATCACTTTGAATTTGAATTTTGATAATCTTATAAAACTGTATCACATTCTAATTGACAAGGTGAGAAGTATACCAGATAGACATAAATATATGAATATCCAGCCAAAATATGTTTGAAAAGTAAATCTTCTACCTGTAAAACACTTGAAAGAGAATGTAAATCTCCAACCTTCATGCTAAAAAGTATCGCTTAAAAACATGATAGTAATAATTTTTCATTGAATTATTGTCAAGTTTTTATTAGTTGGATAATATGGGTTATTTTTGTAATTCCCTGAAAGTAATTAATTTTTGAAGAGACTTTATTAACATTAATGATGAAAAGTTCATGTTCAATTTCTTTTTGGTGTGTGTGTGTGTGTGTGTGTGTGTGTGACACTAGGGATTGAATCCAACAGTACTCTAATCTGCAATCCTTTTTATTTTGATACAGGGTTGCTCTAAGTCCTTGAACTTGAAATCTGTTTGTCTCAGCTCAAGTCACAGGGATTTGCAGAAGTATACTACTACATCTGGCTCATTTATGTTTATTAGCTAGATTTTATGCACAACATAGTTTTGTGCAATGATCAGCTATTTTTATGGAGTTTTGTGTTTCAAAAGTAAATTCAAAATACCAGTGTTTATATTTTCTGATATAAAATAGAAGTTCTACAAATGTATGCTACTTGAAAACTAACCTGTTACGGTTACATGGAAGTTCATGAAAGACATGAAACTCCTGGGATAGAAACAAAAGGTGTTTTCTTTCTTTCTTTTTTTATTTTTCCTCACAGCAACAAAAGTTGCTGGAGTATTAACATGTCCATGTCAGTTCCTTGAAGCCAAGATCTCATAAGGAACACTAGGTTCAATATAGATACCTACACAAATAGTGTGCTGCATTATTTAGGGATGTGTAGTAAGGGAAATTTGTCACTTTATATCAGTGATCAAGTCTGCTTTTTCCCAGAAAAGAAAATGTTACTTCACCCCTCAAAAACAACCTGTGGAATTGTCTAGGTAAAAAGTGGCCTAGGGCTAGGGTTGTAGCTCAGTATTAGAGTGCTTGTCAAGTATGTGTAAGGCACTGGATTTGATCCCCAGCACCACATAAAAACAAACAAACAAATAAATAAATAAAATAAAGGCATGTGTCTATCTACAAGTAAAAATATTTTTAAAAATGGCCTTACCAAGTTACCATACCAACATCATTAATTGTATACTTCATAATAAAAACTTAAGTTTCAGACTATATTATAAAGTATGACGTATATATACAATTCTTTTAGCATTAATATCTCATTTGCTCTTTCTTCTGATATTTATGCAAAGTAGTTGAATATCAAGTAAAAATTAAAGAGGTACACTAAGAATTCTCATACTTATCAGAATAAGGCATCATGATTGGAAATTCCCTACAGATTGTAGTCCATCTGGTTGGAGGAGGCATACTGCCCAAGAGGTTAAGCAACAATTATGTTCTAACACTATATCGGGATATTCCAAATCACCATCCAAATGTAAGCAGTCCAACTTGGTAACATAATGTCTCCAACAAGTTATTGAAATTCAGCAACAGGATTTGCAGGTCACTTTGCTATCTAGAAGTAAAATCAGGTGATCAGGAGAGGCTTCCATACCTCCAAAATGAGACTAAAAATAACAAGGCATATGTGTAGTACTCAATGGGACCTTGTACAATATATAAGTGACTGCAATGGAAAAGGTAATTGCTCCTATAGGTTCCCTATGCTTAAGATCAGGAGAAAAGATTTATTCATAGAAGAGGAAAAAATGTACGGTGATGGACAGAGCTTTGACTCCAAAACAGCACAGTGTACCAATTCCTGAATAAATTTCAAACAATGGTGAATCACAGCATAAAACTTGATTTCTGTGGTGATACCTTATATCTGACCTGAGATGTGAACCCTCATAAATTCCCAGCACCACTCAGAAAGTGAAACTTTTGTTGCATAAGATTCTTACCTCAATTCCAGAATGGTCAAGATTGCTACGTTGAGGTTAACTTAGTGAGTTTCTTTTTTTCGCCCCTTAGATCAAAGCCCCTTAAAAAAAAAGAAGATAAAAATATATTTATTTGTATCTACTTCTACATGATTTTCAGTTCTTAGTAAAAATGTGTAAATTATAGTCTGTTCAAAAAAAACTGCACCATTTCCTGAGTATGATAACTCATAATCACAAGATTTACTTAGCAGTAATAGCAGTAAGAATTCTTTTAGCGTTAACTTTTGTACATCAAAGTATGCTTTATTTGAAGCATTTCAATAACTTTATAAGCATTGTTAATATAAATATTATAATGTTTTAAAATATTACAGTAAGATGAGAAACTCCTATTTCACTATACATGGAATAGTTGAAAATTATGGAAAATATAATTGAAATTGGCTAAAACAAGAAATGAATTTTATTAACTCACATAATTATGAAGTCTGGGTGCCTCAGGTCTTATTTCAGCTATATCTAGTTGTAACCAAAGAAATGATGTGATTGGCATTCATTTCTTGCCCATCTTCTGGCTCAGATCATTTCTATTCCTCATTCTCAGAACCTTCCTTTGTGATTACAAGGTATCTGCCCACCAATGTCCACCCAGGAAGGTGAGCAGTAATCACTTTTCTGTCGGCTTCCATAGATGTTACACTATTCATTTTTAGATCCTTGTCTCAGCTTTGAAGCAAAGTTACTTTGACCCAAATCTCCATGTTGGCTTCACCCTGGAGATAAGCAGGAGCCCCACTTAGCTTGTAAAGATCCAGAGTGGAGAGGTAGGGCTTGTTTCTATGATCCATGAATCAAATTCCTGGGTTGTTTCTCTAAGTACCATAAACAACTTTTGCATAATCAAAATGAAATACAGTCACTTCACCTGTTTGTAAATTATGAAAGGTCTTATAAGGGAAAAGCATGAGGGAAAATGAAAGCATTCAGTTTGAACCAGAACCAACAAACTTTAAATAAATAAATTCAGTGAATTTAGATAGCATATTAAATTTAATAGGTCTATTCTAATATTTTACCTGAATGAGTCAGAAGATAAAATATGATTTATTTCATTTAGAAACTG
This sequence comes from Marmota monax, assembly GCF_021218885.2. NCBI lineage: Eukaryota > Metazoa > Chordata > Mammalia > Rodentia > Sciuridae > Marmota > Marmota monax. The sequence goes on along the minus strand of NW_026695209.1, from coordinate 5,047,874 downwards.
TTTTCAAAATAATATTTAAAAAGAAGATATTTTACTTAAATATATATGTAATCAGATTTCATTATTTTTACATTATATGATTAGCATATTATATGCTTTAGAATGACAATTAATGTTGATACTTCATTTTTCAAATTCTGTATGCTAATATATATTGATGTAAGTGTTCTGTTTTTGAATATGAGTGAAAATGGAAGAAATAAAACAGTTCTTCGTGGTTTGTTTTTGGACATTTAAAGCTCACCCTGGGATTGGGGTTAAGCAGTACAAAGACACACCTGCATCTTTTTCATTACAGTCCAAGAGTCACTTGTGTGTGCATTGGAAATTGGCAGAGCTGAATGCTTAGGCATGTCTATAATCAAGTTCAGCCTTTTAACTGCTGAGCTCTTGGATACTGAGTACAATGATGTGAGTTCATGCCAGTTTTCAAGATAGATGTAGGTATGTATCTGCATGATACTTTTCATACAGAAAACTAATCAAATTTATGTCTTTTTTCCATTCACATACATTATTTTCCATACCCACCTGAATTAAAGAGCAGATAAAAGGAAGCTGTTGCTTGTGCCTACTTCTGAAAACAACAAACTTGTGTTTCATTTTGAATGTTATATTCGTTATAGAGTGCATATAATTTAAACTTTTTCCAGAATTACACACTTAACTTGTCCTGAAAATATGAAGCATTGATGTATAAGATGAAACTGATTATAGTGGGAGCACTCATGACTTAATAAGTCTGAAAATCTCCATGTTCTTCCAGAAAAGAAATGAACAAATGTAAGAAACTGAACATTTTACCAATTTAACTTTATAAAATAAATCTCATTTGTTCTCTGTTTTTCAATGATTCCCTAAAATATGTAGAAATATATTTTGCAGGGGATGGGGGAACAATGTGGAAGTAACTGAAAACAAACCTATCCTGAAATAGGTTTCTGGTATATGAATGGCACTACATGAGTGCTTAGAGCTTCTATATAAATGTCTGGCATGTTTGATGATCTCACTTACTCTATTTTTTTTTTTAATGATGATGAAATACAAGCTGGGAACTGCAGATCAATCTAACGGGTACAGAGTTGAAATGTCTCAAAAAACATAACTGATATTTATTGAGACCATTATGAAAGGAAAATGCAAATATGCTATTCCTTTATTCATCAGAGTAATTGTATTTGATTGGTTACTGATCCTGCTTACTAAGATGAGGAAGGTCAAACTCAGAGATATTGGGTAACTTGCCTAAATCATCGTCACTGTGCAAAGAAATATCATTTTAATTCTGGGTCAAATAGGCAAGTGTCATAAGGAATTCAAAATTCTTTAAGGAGAAAAAGAAATAAAGATTTGTATTTAACAAGATTATTCAGATTCACTGTTTTTATATTCATATCATTCTTCCTGGAGCTACTATAAGCTTTCTTCTAAATTCCAACTTTCTTTCAATGTAAATTTAACTTATTCTCAAATAAACTACTGTTTATTATATAGCTGCCTAATATTTTAATTTGCTTTTTCAGACTTTTTCACTACTTACTTGCAAAATTCTTTATATTTTTAATTAAAAGGAAATATTATTTTCTCCATATTAAAAAAGAAGCAAGAAAGAGTCCTTCTTGGCATGATATTTAATAGTTCTGCTATTTTCTGGTTAAAAAATACAGTTACCCTTAGCAATTATACACCAAAGTATTAAGTACATAATAAACAAAATAAACAGAAGAACAATAATAATTTTTCTTCTCCTTCCTAGCTTCTGGCACTGTTTAAAAACATACATGTATGTAGTTTGATTCATAGCAAATGAGAGTTGTTAATTATGGCCTAATATATTTAAATACAAATCTTCTGCAAAGAAGATACAGATAAAATAAATTGTAGAAATACAAGATATTTAGTTTTATCAGAAAGGATAATTTAAATTTAAGATATTTATTATTTTATGTTATAATATGGATAAGTATGACATTTATGTAAAATATGTTAGAAATACGAATGTGAAATGGGAAAATAGGAAAATGGTGGAGTGAGAGAGATTACTGTCTGATAGGGCAAATGGGATCTTTTCAAAGTAGTATTTTTAGAAAGGAGAATATTTGGAATTCTGTGCAGTCTGAAGGTAAGTAATAATCCCCTGAAGCAAAAATTGCTGCAAGAGGAAAGAAAAGCAATCAGCTTGTGTTCCTTTTTAGCTGCCGGCTCCATTAGGTCGCATGGCAATAATGGCAGAGAGTTCAATATAGCACATTTTGTGTTTGGCACTGTCTCTCCTGTCAGGAGTTTACAGAACAGAACTCTGGTGTGGTAAGGCTCCCATATCATTATTTTTAAATGAAATATTATGTTTCATTATAACCAGCTATCATTGCAATGAATAAGACCAGGACACTTCAATATCTGATAAGACTATGAAGATACTTCAAAAATTATCTCTCTATATTTTCAATTCTATTGAATAAGCTGCAGAACATCCTAAATCACATAAAACATAAGTCTCAAGAAACATGCTCTTTGATTTATATATTTGAAATTACATTTTAATTCTACCTCTTAAATCAAGTATTGAGTTTCTTTCTTTAGTTTATCCTACATTGGCCATTTATTATATCCTCACAGAGCAGCATCTATAGAATCTTATGATGATTCAAAGTAATACTCGTATAGGCCTCCCACATAATCGACTATTTTTAACTGTTATTAAAGACACACTTGAAGAATGAAACTGATTTCTCATTTATTCTTATCTGGAAAAAACTTTTTATTTTTTCAGCATTTTTTGCTACATGACAGCTTTTTACAAAAAAGCACAAATTTATATTTTTTATTTAAAAGAACCAGTGATTGGAGCTCCTGTGTGTCAGCCTCAGGCATTGGGAATTTCTTTTGGTTGGTAAAAAATATAATTGAATGAAGGCTTTCAAATTGTGTGTGTGTGTGTGTGTGTGTGTGTGTGTTTGTTTACCAAGTCTGGTGCCTCAGGGCTAAGATATATAAAAAGTAATAAATACACATTTGATTAATTGACCTGAAGATAGAAGTAATCTATGACCTTAATTCCCACTAATAAAACATAATGTTTAGAACAGCGAAATTTAGCATTGAATCTTACCATCTTCTGTGGGCATTTTTCCTCAAAACAGCTGATTTTAATCTTTCTTTGTAATACTGAAAAAAATGACCAGTATGTTCTTTATCATGGACTCTCAGTTATGGACGCTCAGCCTCAAACTGACCCTTCTTTCCTCAACTCTGTTCTATTGTTGGTGTTGGGATTCATGAAACTCACTTTGTTATTGATTGATTGATTAATTAATTAATTAATTGTGTGTATGTGTTTGTGGGTTTTTCTTTTTGTTGTTTGTTTGTTTGTTTATTTTCCTATCTGAATCTCTACTGAGCTCTGCCCATAGGTAGCAAGAGGGGGATACATAAAATTTCCATTTCCTCTTGTTCTTAACAGCACAGTCCTGAGCAACTGTACCTCACTGGAGAAGTAACAGTTGGCTCAAATAGTAGTAGTTTTGTTGATATTTTCCACATTCCAAGCCCAGTTTGATTTATTCCATGAGAAACAATGTATCAGCAGGTCTGTTCTCCCTTCCTGATGGGTGTGGTCACTGTAACAAGGGCTCCCTGTGGGGACCCTAAGCTGTCTGTGTTTGTTAGCATTCTATCCTTAGAGATATCAGTCTCAAAGATCCAACAAAATGATTCCTCCAAGCACCTGAGGCACAGCCAAGATGAGCATTCTGCTCTTTGGGAATGGCACTGGATTATTTCATGCTAATAAATTGTAACAGTCTTGAACTCATTTTGTTTTGTTTTGTTTTCCTAGTACTGGGTTAATATCTGCCTCCTTTCCTTTACTCTTTCACTAATAAATCAGTATTTCCTCTTTGCATTACACTTCTACAAAACCCTGTAACAATTTTGAAATAACCAGCAAGGGTTCTTTCCCCAATCACAGAAATTGATAAAGTATCAATAGTTGTCCCAGGAAATGGATGTCTGAGTAGGGATTTGGAGTTTGATTTTATTATGTTATTGAGCTTGAACATAAAAATGAGTTCCTTGCCAAAGTAAAACATGATGCTAGTATACCTTGGCATATAGTTGCATTGAAACTAACTGAATTATCACATATTGTTGATTAAGATATTCCTGGATGAATGCACAGTTGCTTCTATGGACCATCTCAATAATAAAGAGAACAACAAAAAATGATGGGGCTGGGGGTGGGAATGGCTACAATTGATTGTATCAGACTACTTACATATACAAAAGAGCAATCTCAGATTGCTAAGGTCTGGACTCAACAGTGTCAGAGAACCATAAAACTTCCATGGCATCTCTGAAATAACCTCTTATTTATTAAAGCAACACAGCCAATTTCACAGGAAAACAGATGGATAATTTAACTTTATTTATTGCAGCTTTACAATGTAAATTAAATTTTCATGCTAAGTGTCCATTATGAAAAGCAGAGTTAGGAAAGGAGTATGACCCTGTATCATCCATAACTCAAAAATCAGAGGAAAAAAAAAAAACAGAAAAAGCCAGGAAGTAGAATGTATGATATTGGTGTTTGAGGAACAAGTTCAAAATCCATAGTGCAGGCTAACAGGAAGGGTACACTGGTTAAAAGGTGCATTCATAGAGGAATTTCTTTTTCCAGAAATCTCATTTTTTGTTCTTAAAGACTTTTCACTTATGAAATCAATTATACCCAGGCTATGTAGGATAACTTCCTTTACAGAAGAACAATCAATTGTGAACTTTTAATCATAGCTACAAAATACATTTTTATTATACCAAATTAGTATGACAGAAAAACTAGAGATCATAGGCTAGCTAAGTAGACACATAATCATCACAGGCTTTGCAACTGACAATATATGATATCTAGATGTACCCAGAAGAAAATGAAAATTTGAGTTGTAACGTTACTCTGAACATCCTTTTCTGGGAAAGCACTCAATCTCTTGTTTCTGAGAATACATGCTTCCTCTTGGGGAAAAAAAAAAGATAATAAACTTATTTGAAGCAGTTGCCTTGTGAGGGTGTGCATGCTGTTCTCAAAAAAATATGATTCACACCTAATTACCTATACATCAGTAACTAGGGTCAGCATGTTCCAGGGGAAGGCTCACCACTGTGAAAATAATTTCCACCCTAAAAGAACCAAAAGGTTTTTGCTAATTTCCATTGTGAGAAACCTAAAAGATACCTGTGGGAATGAATGCTTAAAGAGTTAGATTAAGAATGATGGAATTTACTACCCACTGGATTGAGATAAATGGGTTGATACAGGTATGTACTACAAATTCTTTAAGTGTGGTATATGGCTCATAAAGCTTGAAATTTACTTGATTATTGAAACTTGGATTCAGTGACACCTATATTAAAGCAGTTTTAGTTGCCATAACTTTCTTTCCATAAAGTAGAAACAGGAATAGAAAGATTTAGTAAAAGAAAAATGTTAAAGTGAACTTGTCACCTGTAATTCACAAACCAACCCTGCTCCTTTGACCCCTGCCTCCCTCACTCCTACTGAATATGTCCACTGAGAGGATATTTCTTTCAAAACTGTATAAATAATAATTAGTGAGGCAACATTAACACCAACATCTATGAAAAAAATTTATGGTGCCTTTTTCCTTTACCGTAAGTATGAAAGTGCTGCCATTGAAATGGTCCATTTGGTTTCTATGATTGGTGCCAGGTAAGTGTGCCACTTAAATCCCAGTACAAATAATAACACACATGAGGAATGTGGTTAGTCTCTAGATTTCACAATTTTGGATTCCACCAAAGATTTAACATCAAGGAGACAATATTTGCAGTTTCTTCCCTGCCAGTGACTAGGTGAAACATGGTATTAGAAGCCAGGTGTTATTGCATCACATGGAAATCCTATAATGAACAATCTTTTATGCAGCTCTAATTATCAACCTGACCAAGATTTTCTACAAAAGCAGAAAAGAAGTAGGATGCAAAATAGTTGTATGAAAATCATCAGTTTTGCTATATGTCAATAACACATTATGTGAAATAGAAGTAAATGGCAGCTGTCTCATTTATAATAACTACCCAAAATTTTTAAAAAGCCTAGGAGCAAATGTATCCGAAAAGGTAAAGAGAAAATCTACAATGAAAAGTATGCTACACTGATGAAAAACCTTGAAGAGGACACACACATACACACACAAATGAAAAGCTAGTTCATCCCCATGGATTGGAAGAATGTATACTGTTAGAATATCCATACTATTCATAGATGTTTATAGATTCAAAGAAATTCCCATTAAAATACTAAAGACAATCTTCATAGAGATAGAAAAATAATTCTAAAGTTTACATGAAACCACAAAAACCTCTGAGGAGCCAATGGCATCCTGAGAAAAAAAAGAATTAAGAAGGAGGGCTTATAGTACCTAATTACAAATATACTTCAAAATATATACAAAATATATTTGATGAAGGTGCTAGGAATGTGCATGGGAGAATAAACAGCCTGTTTAATAAATGGACTGATTTGTAGTATTGGGTGTCCACATATTAGACCAGATTCCTACCACTCTCCAAAAAAAAAAAATCCTCAAACAAGAAATTAAACACTCAAATGTGAAACCTAAAATTATGAAACTAAAGGAAGAAATATTAAGTGAAATGCTTTAGTGCATTGAAATGGACAAAGATTTTTGGACAATAAAGACTTCAAAAGCAAAACTAACAAATGCAATAATAGACAAATGTGATTGTGTTTAACAACAACAATAAAAAAAATCTTCTGGGGGCTGGGGATGTGGCTCAAGCGGTAGCTCCCTCGCCTGGCATGTGTGCGGCCCCGGGTTCGATCCTCAGCACCACATACAAACAAAGATGTTGTGTCTGCCGAAAACTAAAAAAAAAAAAAAATAAATATTAAAAAAATTATCTCTCTCTCTGTCTCTCTCACTCTCTCTTTAAAAAAAAAAAATCTTCTGCATGTTAAGGGAAACAATCATCAGAGTGAAGAACCAACCCACAGAACGGGCGGTAATATCAACAAACCATGCATCTGATAAGTTTTTCATACGCAGATATATGAGGAATTTTTTTCAAAGTACTTACACAAAAGAAAATTCTATGTTCTATTAATTAAAAAATATGAATCAAATCAAGTACATGTGGCTGTGTGTATATGTGTGTGTGTGTGTGTGTGTGTGAGAGAGAGAGAGAGAGAGAGAGAGAGAGAGAGAGAAATCTCTCTCAAGGAGAGAGAAAGAATCCAACAAAGGCAGAGATGGAATACAGAGATACAGAAACAGAGAAGATGAAGCATAATATTCTCAATGGTTTCCTAGGAGAAATTAGGTAGATATGTGTATCCCATCTTATGGTTGGGAATTTTTTTTAATGTCATAATAGTAAATTCACTAGTCTTTGTGGGTCAAGAGACAAAATTCTACGTATCATGCAGGCTTTTATATAACAATTTAAAATGTAACCATTTAAAAATGCAAAAGTATTCTTAGTACAAAGGCTATACAAAAACAGGTTTGCTGAGGATAGTTTGCCATGCATTTTCTGTATTAGAAAAGTAACTTTGATATAAATATTCATTGTTTACACATGTATAATTAAATTGTCAAATTATGCCTCATTTGAAATGCATCATATTTTACTAATCAAACATATCTTCATTGGTTTCTAGGATTTTTACCTTAATCATTTTAAAATCCCTAGACTTCAGCATAGAACTCAGTGTATTGGAAATTCTTAACACACTGGGTACATTGATTAATCAATCAATCAGTAATGAAACAGCGCTTTCAATTCTCTCTTTGAACTTTGCATAAATTTATTTTTTCTTGTGGGAAAAGTAGCACCATTGCACAAATCTCCACCATTTCCTAGTAAAAACAAATAAAAACTTTTAAGAATCCACAAATCAAACACATATGAAGGTTCATATTGTTGAAAATAAAATAAAAAATGTATTTCATGTGTGTGAAATTTCAATTCAAAATTATTTCAGGAGAAAAAAATGTACCTCAATCAAATACAAAAAAGAAGAATTTGATCATCTTGATATCATGAGTTTTGCCCTTTTAGCTGTTCTTACTTCAAATAAATATTTTTTTATTTATTAAAATAAATCTAAGGGAATGTTTGGATAAACTTTGATTTTAATTTTTAAAAAAATGTGTCCCATGGCAATGTGCCTGCAGGAATAAAAGTTATAAATCCTTTAAACAAACATCATGCTACAAGTCTTTTGAAACAACATATATACACTCACATGATTTTTTTATCTGAGTTATTTAAATGAAAATATACTCTACATCATCCCATGGAAATAACCAAAGACAAACTATTATTATAAAAGTAAATATATTATTTGCAAAATTAAGGGATACTTTTTTAGTTTGCATCCAAGAAATCATTAATATTTCACATGTGGTAGCCCAGTACGGAAACGCCTAAACTGCCTAGGAATTTGTTCAAAACTTCCAAAGCGTTAGATCTGTCTTCAAGAACAAAAGCAAACACTAATATTATTTACTCGAAAATATGAAAGAATCATCCTTAGTTAGGTTTAAATTATTACACCAGCTGCCTTTCATACAACATGTGAGCTCTTTATGAAATGCAAAGCTCTCAACTGTAGGCATGAAATCACCACCACCTGACACAGAGTTTAAGTTCTAAGCTGTGTATAATAAGGAAAGGCCCTAAAGAGGACACCCACACGATACTTCAACTTATTTCAAAAGGCTTATGAGTCACCGGAGGCAGAAAAACACGGACAATAGATAATTCTTTAATGGTGGTCTCAATCAATTACTACACTGCAAAAGAGAACTTCTTTTATGCTTGATTCTAACACCCACAGGGATTTCCAAGAAAGGAGAGGAGAATTATTTCGAGAAAAGGAATTTTTCCTTTTCAAAGTTATCTATTTTTTTGACAAATTCCACGAGGCAAAAAAGTAAAGCAGCAGCAGGAACAGAGTCTCTATTGTGTCACACTGTACAGTAATCTTTATCCCTTCTGTCTGGTTTTGTTTGTTTAGTTGGTTGGTTTTTTTGTTTGTTTGTTAGTAAGCCCACTTTGTCTTCAGGAATTGGATCCTTACCAGTTCTATAGGAAAATGTTTTCAGATAAGAGACTTGTATTCTGCAAAACAAGTCACAAATGCCTGAAGGCAAGAAACTTGAATTCTACCAAGAACAGAGATATGTTGTTAATGATAAATTAAAAGACATGTCATACATTGATGGGAAAAAAATATAAAGTAGGAAAAGTTTGTCAGATGAGAGACTGACATATATGCATTGTATGTCAGAAGCGACATCATGTCAAGGAATTAACATTTAGGAATATAGCAGTAAACAGTAACATCCAATAACATGAACATTCCATCCTCTACTGCCATGTTTCTTTAATGATCTGACTGATCTAATCACTCTGAAATAGGCAGTGGATTTCTGCTTAATTCTTTGTTTTAGGGCAGTATAGTAGGTCTATGGGTCGGGATCAATCTCTTTGTTGGTGAAAATAAATTTGGCATCTCAGGGTCTAGACTGTCACTTCACTAAAATTCCCCCATTACCCACTTCCTTTGTGTTACTTGAATGCTTTTGTGCCAAGGTACCCTAACTTGTACCCTAACAAGCATATATTGCTTCTTTTTTATTTTTTCCCCAAATATGAGTCTTCTGCATTAGGCTTTCATCTGGTCATTTGCAAATGGGATTGACTTTTACTCTGAGATGATATTTGGTAAAGTCTGGCAATATTATTGGTTGTAAGAACCCTAGGATTACTTCAGAATCTACTAGTTAAAGGTTAAGGACCTTGAAAGGCACTTCAGAATGTAGAGAACAATCCTGTACAATAAAGAATTACTAAGCCTAAAACGTCATTACCATTGAGTTTGAGAAACCCTGCCTTAGTTGCACAATGTTGTTTTCCTGTCCTCAAACTCAGCTGACATTGTGTTTCTGACAGGTGCCCCAGGCTTTCTGGAGGCTAACTACAGGTTGACTGTAATGCTGATGTTTTTTTCATTAAATACCTGCTGGAAGAAAGTTAAAGCATCTTTAACTTAGTTGGCAATGTTACAGTGCTGCATTCTGAAAGTACATGCTATCTCCCTCTATAAATTCCATGGCCAGATTTCCTGGTTCTGGATCAGATCAATGTGATATAATTCCACATGTAGATACTAGGTTCAATTTTCTCCTTCACACAGAGGTTTGATTCACTTATGTGAGTTCACTTGGTTAGTCTACCAATCCCAAAATAGATCCATCCTAAGCATAAAGTTACCATATGTGATGTGCTGACACTCAAAGTTGTTGGACATTCTAGTGAAGGTCACCTCTAGAGATCCTAGAACAGAAAATTTCATAAGAAAGTTGCTAGGAGTCTTTTCAAATGAGACATTACTTCTCTGGGCTCTATAACTATCCAAATCCTTTGTATAATATTCTACAAAATTTAATTACATCCTAAAAAAATCAGTTAGCAGTAAAATATTACTAGGTTCACTATGAATATCTTAACTGTTTTATTATTACTACTATTATTATTGTATTAGAGATTGAACCCAGGAGCACTCAAACACTGAGTCACATACCGATCCCTTATTTATTTATTTATTTATTTATTTATTTATTTTTTACTTTGAGACAAGGTCTACCTAAGTTGCTTAGGACCTCTTTTAGTTCTTAGTCTCCCCTTGAATTTGCAATCCTCCTGCTTGAGCCTCGTGAGCCACTGGGATTGCAGATGTGTGCCACCATGTCAGCTTGACTTTATTAATACTTAAATCAGACAGAACATTTTTACTGAACTAATAATACATCAAAATATCAGTGATTTAAAGCAACACAGGCTTCATACTTCCTGCAAAGGTACCACTCATATTTACATCACTCTCACTTAGACTCTCAGGCTAACGGAGGCTGCAATCTATGCACTCATCACTACTCAAATCAAGAGCTGTAAAGCTCTCAACATAGAGGTGACATCATGTTTTCAAGCTCATCCCCTGCCGCAGTCTGGCTGCAGCAAAATAACCGGGGGTGACGAGAAACTGTGTACATTGATAAAGCAGGAGTGGGAGCCATTTATTGTAGGACAGGAGGGGTATATATACATTACACACAGCTTATCTTTATTAACATAAACTGGATACAGCAGTCAACCAATAAGGAATCTCCACACTTAATGGCTCACTGGCGTTACTTCATAAACCACTCCCTCTGGCAAAATGCCTGGCGCCATCTTGACTTGTTTACAATCCCCAATCTTCAGTGATATACTAAGAGGATTTACTGGACCCAATACACAGATATACTTGTGGTTATGATTTATTACATCATGAAGAATAAAAAACAAGAAGAAAAATTTTGTGAGTCAAAACCAAAAGGAAACCAGGTACAAATTTCCACAAGCCTGCCCAGTTAATTTATACAGGATGTCCTTAATTTGTCAATCAATAAGTGTGTGATGCATATAATTTATCCTCTACAAGGATGACTACTGACTTTAAGGTCACAGGATAGAGGAATCTACCTAATGTCCTAGTGCAGAAACCCAAATAATTGAAGGAACATACTCATGATTATATTCATGAGTTCTCTAATGTTAGTATTTCACAGTAGAGTCAAACAAAATTAAATCCTAATATTTAGGTTTTTATCATTATCACAGTCAGTTAGAAATACATAGTAAATATGTGCACTAGTATTTTCACAATTTAAGTAAAAATGATTTGTAATCTCTGTTTTTCTTTTTATACTTAATAAGATAATTAAATATGTTTTTGTTTTTATTTTCCTGTAATGCCTGCCCATCAAGATTTCATAGGGAATTAAATTTGCTCTGGGAATGCTAATTTTTTCTACCCATCATTATTATTTTCCTTGAGAAGGCAGAGATAAATGCCATCTGGACATTGTATTTTAGCATCAGATGTTTTAATTTCTTGATCATCTGTTCTGGCAAGATACAGTTTTCATTCAGTGTTTATATTTCCTGCCTTGAGAACTGTTTGATTTGTTTCTGGCATCTGTTCCTCCGCCTTCCTCTGTTAACACAGAAGCAAGCAGAGCTCTGGGTATTTTGGCACTACCTCCATCTGCTACAAATCCATCACCCTTACTATGTTTTATAGTGAGGGTCCTTGTCAAACAGTGCATTTTCCTGACTGAGGCCAGGTATCCAATAGGTAAGGTTAATATTTCCTCATCAAACCAGAGACTACCACTGTGCTATGGAAAGAGGTACATTGTTTGACCTCTGAAACCTGATTTGACAGGCTCCTCTATGCAGAACAAATTCTCAGAGATTTGCTGATAATATGTGTATTCTACTTCATTTTTTCAGTATGGTGACATTGGAAACTTCTTATTCTTCCTCCTTTAGTCTCCATCTTGATTCCCATGCTCACATCAACAGGATTTACCATGTTATGATGTTTGCCTCATTACAAGCTTCCATTGTCCTACACACCATCTTCACTACCATTATATACATGTTGAAATTGTCAGTTGGGCTGTTAATAATTTCTCTTGTGGATATTTTATAATATGACTACTTAAAAAGATGAGAATCCAAAGCATTGTGACTAGCATCATTTATAGTATCATATTTTTCTTCCCCTATGTTTTTCTGCTCACCTTACTTGGTTTTCTATTCCTCACAGAAGAAAACAAGCTTCTTTTATTTTACAGCTCCTCTTAAATGATGAATTATAAGTAGTTTGCCAGAAATTTGAGAATGATTCACAACTCAGTACTCTTTAATCTTCATCTAGAGAATAACATAGTATTTGTTCACTGCTATGTATGTGTATCATTGATATATATATATATATATATATATATATATATATATATATATACACACACACACACACACACACACACACACACGTATATTTTACAAACATGTTAATGTGGATATCAATATATATACTTATAATACATCATCTCCAGGTATATATTATATACAGTGTATATTTATCTATACTAATTTTGCCCCTTAATTAGACATTATTCATTGTAAGCAACACTGTGAAAAATGCTCCTCAAAACTCATTGCATTCTCAATCTCATAATTTTTTAAAAGCCTGAATGTTGAAGGAAATGTTGTTCCCAACTTTACTACCTGCCAGCTAGATCCTTTATATTGTTGAAAGTGATCATTTAAATATCCTTCCCAAATAAAGTTTTTTGAACTAATGTGTGAAGAGTTTACACTCACTATAATTCTGAGTTTGAATTTAGCACTTAAACGTAATATTTTCAGAAACTCTACCTGCAAAGAAATATTTTAACCATGTAATGTAACCTTAATTTGCTCTTACATTGAACTGATATTTAATCTAAAGACATTATTTATTTTTGATCTAATGGCAAGTGCTTAATTAGATATTCACTTGCTGTTCAAATTATTTCACATCTACATTTTACACTTTTACATGAGATTTGGATGATTCTCAAAGAAACTGGCACTGCAGTTTCTATCTGAGGTTGCCAGAGTGTTACTATGGGAATAAGAAATTGGCTAAGAGATAATTTCAAAATGGAAAACAATTTTAAATCAAATACCCTGTGTGTGTGTGTGTCTGTATGTGTGTGTGTATGTGTGTGTGTATGTGTGTGTGTGTGTTTCTTCTTGGGGAGAAAAAGTTGAACAAAGATACAAAGATAACATAAAGTAGGAAAATCTTTCATAGCTAAAAGAAATTTAGTTATAACACTGTATATTCCTAAGAAATTGGTTTGTTTTTTTTTAATCTTCCTTAGGGAAAGAAGAATCAAAGAAATTTTAGATCAAGGAATTGCAGAGAAAACAGCTCTTTAAAAGGAAAAATCTCTGAATGTTAATTCAGGAAAAGAAGAAAGATCTTGAAGTCAGGGAAGAAAAGTCACTTTTCAGACTTTGTGGCCATGTCAAACAATCCAGGGGGAAATAAGAGAAGGTAAATTCCAGGAGCTGAATTTGCACAACCTGCATCATGCAATGAGAACAGTTGTGCCACTAAATGCAGACGTGGTAAATAAGTATAACTTTTTTTAAAGCCTTGATTTTAAATTCAGGGGCTGAGAGGTAGCTGAGAATTTGCATGCCTGAAGAACTAGGCTTGATCCCCAGCACCATCTTTCTGCTATAGGGAAAAATGTAAAAAGATGGAATAAATTGCTGAATGAAGAGTAGTGTTTACTTCCTTTTTTGGAAGGCACACTATATATACCAAGATCACTACATTTTAATTTATGGTAATGAGCTTCTATGTTATTTTTTGACATTGTCTAAAAGCTTCTATTGAACAGTAACTTGAAAATCTTTACATCATCCCTATGGAACATTTTTATTTTTATTTTGCCATTTTATAGACAAAATGAAAGAGACATATTAAATCTAAATAAGTAGCTGAAAGCTACACGATTAATAATAGAGAAGAATAGTAAGTGGCCTGAATGCAGAATCAATGTGCTTTCCCATTTTGCTACTCTATATCTGACTTGGAATGTGAACTCTAAGGAACAAGAATAAAAACGCTGTTAGTACAATAATCACTAAACTCAAAATATGTGTTGAGTCCAAAGAGAACAAACATAATATAGTATACATTTAAATTTCCCCAAAAGGAAACTTCATGTTTCAATAGAAAAAAAAAAATTGATAAGGAAATCTATGGACTTGCACTACACACCTTCCTACACTCCAGAGTCTTTCCTCAGATATGCTACTGATGGAATGAGCCATGCTTCAGCACAAAACCTCTTCTCCTTGTGCAGCAGGTGCTATTCTTTCTATTTCTCCAGGTTATTGCCACACCAATTTTCCTTTTTCTCTTTTGCATCATGTCTTTCTTTTTCATTAGAGCATTCCCACCACCATAGAATGTATTATGGTTTATTCTCATCATTTAAAAAGAAAACAAAACAAAGAAAAAAAAAATCAATAAGAGCTCTCTTCATGCCATCACCTCTGCAGCTATTTTTCTCTCTCTCTGCAACATCATGCCAAGAATAATTTGTTGAATGTATCTGGCTCTTATTTTTCTCTTTCAATTCTCCCTTCTAGATCCTCCAAACAGGAATTTTTGTGTCCAACATAGATGACAAAAATAGCTCACAAAAAAGCCACCAATGAATTCCTGAAAAATAAAACCAGGATTTGCCATCACCTTGCATTGTAATGACAATACATAAAATTATTGAATAGTAATGTTTGGATTAAATGAAGCTCAAATTGTTTCCTATCAAGAGACTTTCTCTCATCAGGGAAGAGATTTTTTTTCTTCAGTGATAAAATCCTATAATTCTTAGAACACTTCATGGCACTTAGTAGGTGCTCAAAATATGTTTAATGTATGAATAAATTAAAGAATGAATAAATGATTGTGCATATATTTAAACCTCTGGTTATGTTTTATAGAGGTCACCTTGAAGGAAAGATGATTATTAAGAGCAGTCAACTGTCTTAAGGTCCATGTGCAGTCATCATGTTTGTATTTTATCTGTATTTCACACTGTTTAACAATGTGACATTGCTTAATGTCACAAACAGTTGCTAAATGACACAATGAATAAATACAGCTTCTGTATTGCAGTGAAAATAAAGATGCAAGTACATGTCCCTTTGGAGGTGTGTATCTGTGAAATGTATTTGCTTTTCTGTGCAATGCATTGATATTTCACAGCTCCAGGTAGAGACTAGATCAAGTGGAGAACTCTACTCTCTAAAGGAAATGTAATACTATCCTGATTAAATAAATTGTATCTTATCTATATGTGTAATTGAGGAACAAAAGCACAAATTTCATCTTGGAAGAAAATGATGTCTCTAGGGAATAATCTACTTACATAGAAACAATTTGGGAAGCAGCTTAATTTATGCTGCTTGCAGTTTACAGGGTAGAAAAGTATTGCTGATAGGACATGG
Source organism: Marmota monax (assembly GCF_021218885.2). Classification (NCBI taxonomy): domain Eukaryota; kingdom Metazoa; phylum Chordata; class Mammalia; order Rodentia; family Sciuridae; genus Marmota; species Marmota monax. Next base: position 5,031,917 of record NW_026695209.1, on the reverse strand, counting down.
GCTGTCTTTCTTCAATTAAACTGGGCTCTTGGGAAAGGAAAAGGATATCAACAAGAAGCCCATGGGGAGGCTTAGTGTCACAGTGCCCCAGGAATTCTCTGATAAATAGTGCACTGGGTTTAACACATAAGATAAGGATTAAGAGTGAACCGGAAAAAACTAATTGAGTATTTCTAGTCCCAGCATTGCAAACTTCAGCAGTTGACAGGAATGTGTGTTGGGATGGATTGTGAACACAGGGTTACATTGGTGCCAAGCACCGATGGCATAGTGCACTCAAGACTCTGAGCAGTGAACTGTTCCCCATAAGAAAGCAATAAACTGATCATTGTAGAGCATACTTTTTCTGCTTTTATGTTTAAAAACAAGAAGAACAGGAATGCAACTAATTTTCTGGGCATACTGATCTCCTGAAAACAGTTTTTTATGACATATGACATTTTAAAGGCCCGTTTCTTCTAGATGCCATTGTGTTAGAAATCTCAACATCTATATCTTCATGCACTTGTAGTATTTCAACCGAATTTTCCTGTTATTTAATTGAAAAAAAAATCTAACATTGTGCAATTTATTTGAAAATCCTTATTTTTAAAGATTTAAATGTAGACATTCTCTGTATACTGAAGCCCTGTGAATTTACATTCTAGATGTTACTACTCACACACAGGAATTGCTAAAATGATACATATATTTAAGTATTTGAAATAAACCTGAAGACAATGTGAACTTTTTCCATTAAGATTTAATTCATCATTCACATTCTATGTATTGTAGTCTAAAATGAATGAGGTATGTGTCCTCAGAACATTTCCCCTCTATGAGAAGTTAATGTATTATTATACAAACACAACTTCAATTTTTAGCTTTGACTACCGTGAGTAATAAGACTGACTGAATTAAGTTTCATCTTTGCCACCGGCACATTGTGAATTTAAAATCTGCCATTTGTCAGTCTCCTCATTCAAGTTGCAATCGGGCTTGAAATATCATAAGAATTTCCAACCCAGGTAGAAATTGCTGAGCCCAGCACCTATAGCGGCTGTGTGCACTGTGAAGCATTCATCTGGAGTAAACTCACAAGTAGATTTTACTCATCTTATATTTAAAATCATTCTGTATAAAGTAATAGAATTAAGTGTCTAAATGCAGTGTCCCTCTCATTGTTATCCATTGTAGAGAGTAGCATTGTAACTAACCATTTAAGTCATTATTGGGGCAATTGATAATATTTAGACCTTTAATTTATACATTAATTCTAGAAAACTCTTTCATTATAAAAGTTTAGGATGTGCTTACTTACAGAACTGTAGTTGTCTGCTGGAGAAATATTTAGTATTTAAAGATTATGATTAAGCTGTTTTTAGTGGTAGAATGACCACTGGTTTCTTTTGCACTATTTTCTACCTTAGCTTCAATAAAGTATTTCTTTAATAATTAAAATTGACAATTTTTAACTTATTAAAACCCTGCCTTGATGTAGCGATTAAGTGTCCTAGGTTCAATCCCTGGTACAAAATTTTAAAAAGGACACTTTAAATATGTTGAAATATCTTACAAATTTATATGATCATGCCTAAAATTTTAGCTTAATTTTAGGGTTATGAAATTATAGAAAATAAAATGTTGTAAATAATGTAAAGTTCATTTAAAAAATAATTTAATAAACCTTATTATTACTAGAAGGAATCTATTAAATAAGAAAATGCCCCTGATAGACACATAATTCCTCTAATTTATTATTTTGTGTTATAGCCAAGAATTCAGTGACAATTTTTTCCTTTTCCTTAAGTCCTGATATAATTTGTCATATTTACATGCAGGAGCCATTTGACCAAACAAGAACTCTATCTTACAAGATTCGATCATGCCACATGCCTTTTGAAAAATGCTGCAATTCTTGTGACAGCATCTCCTGTTTAATGGAGAAAAGTGGTAATTTTCATGTAATTCAGAAAGTACTACATTCATTAATATTAATTTACTGATATTTGAGATCGACTCCATCCTCAACTGTGTGTTGTCTGTTGTTCTTACATAAACTTTGAATGAACTTACTAGTATTACAAATACCAAGCCATTTATGATCTAGCACTGATAACAAATATCTTTGTGTCGGAATTTTGTACCCTTTGTCTTATTTAATCCTCATAATATTCTCATGAGATTCACCTATTAGTTACCCCATTTTATCATTAGGAAACTATAACTCAGAAAGGTGCTATACCTTGTTGGGAGGAATAGGAAGGGCCTGGAAGTCTCAAGGGATCAAGTTCAAGTCAATCTGATCCTGGATTTAGAAATGCAGTTACTATGCTCTGTAGTGGATTCTCATTAGTTTGCCACAATACTTGATAGAAACATTTTATTAGTTTCTTCTTGGCTTTTTTAAAATAAGCACTTAACCCTTTCATTTAATAACTGTCACCCCTACACAGTACTCCAAGGAAAGAGTCCCTTTCTTTCCTTCTCCAAGAAACAGTTGTTGTGAACCTGGATTTAGTACAAAGTACTGCATACCCAATTAAACACCAGCTTAAGGGTTGGGGTCAATCTGAAAGGTTACAGTATGGAAAATGTATGTTCATGGGAGTAAGAACAGCCCCCTCTACATGAGGACAAATAAGTGGAGGCTATTTGTTCAGAGGTTGCTGGAGCAAGGATGTCACCCATCATCCATGTTTGATAGAGAAAAAAATAAACCAGTGACTGTTGGTGGAAAAGCATTTACTGAAGGGGAAAAAGAGAGAGAGAGAGAGAGAGAGAGAGAGAGAGAGAGAGAGAGAGAGAACGCAAGAGAGCGCTAGAGAGCTGGGAGGGAGGGAAGGAAGGAAGGGGACAAGAAATGTTTAGGGATGCTCTGCTGGCCAGGTGCTTTAATGAGAAAGATTGAAGCAGGCTAAGTAGATGCAGGTCATCTGATTTAATTAAATTGTAGAGGATATTAGGTTTTCTTTGGTTGCTCCTGAGGGGGAACTTAGCACAAAAATAAGGAAGCTGGCCATTATCGAACAAGTCCTGACCGACTGAACTGGTCACTGCAGAGGTTGTGGTCTGACTTCCTGAACTGGTGTTCTGGGAAATTAATTTGGAATTAATTAGAACAGTTGTCATATGTAGTCTGCCTATTATCTCTTTGTGCTGGTAGCCTTCTTTCTTTCCCTATACTTTCTACCCCTCATCCACTCAATATTTTCATTTTTTTCCCACTCAATATTTTCATGTGTTATGGATCTAGCACTGAGGAAGGAGAGTGAAAGGGGAGCCCAGTCTTTTCTTAAGGCTATGGCTACCATGAAGTGATAGGCATGTTCTTTGGGTAAGAAGGTTACTCAAAACCCACCATTTCTTTAAAATTTTCTGATTAAAAGTGTGGTCCTAGAGGATCAATATCACCTTTGAGTTTTGTAGAGTGTACTGAATAAGATCATATTTTCACAGGATCCTCAGGTACGGAAACATGTATGTATGGAAACACTTAGCGCTACTGTGGAATGCCTTTGTGAGTTTCCCAGGGACCTCTTCCAACTACAGTCCTCATAAGGACTGTGTTGCTCCTCTACTGACTGCGTTGTTTTTCTTCAGTCTCTGTGCTTCATTTCATGAACATGTCATTTTGATCTCAACCACTTTGTTTCTTTTGCAACCTTACTTGGAGTACTTTTCAGGAGAATTCCAATCAGGGTTAATCTATGGGCTGCACAGAAAACCTACTCTTGCTTCCTTATTATTGGAAATGCACCTCACTCTGTCACTCTCTCTTTCTGATTGATTTTTTCAGGCAGGTCTTACTAACCCACACAAACATGTTACAGAACGCATGTTTGTGCTCCCCGCAAATTGATATGCATGAGTTCCAACTGCCAATGTGATTGTATTTGCAGGTCAGACCTTTGGGAAATAATTAGGTTTAAATGAGAAGATGACTGTGGATCCCCACATAATGGGAATAGTACCCTTTAACAAGAGATCAAACCACACTTTCAGTCCACTGTGAGGATACAGCAACATATGGCATACCATCAACATCTGTGAAAATGCCTGGCACAGATTAGATGTTTAGTATTTCTAAATGATTATGATAATGATATTGGGTGAACTTGTGTCATATCAACTAATTAGAATAGGTACTTAATAAAAGTGAACTCACATTTTCTGCAATTTATTTTTACTCTGTGTTGGTCTGTGGTTGTTTGAATAACACAACACAGTGAGAGGAGCTGTTATAGATATTACTTGGTTTTTTGGAGTTTTCAAAAATCAAGATGACAATTAGCTAAACTTACATATAAAGTTCTTGCCTTACTGGTTTTATTCCTTTGCTGATGTTTTGTTGATACAACTGGGGCAATACTGAGACTCCTAGGCCTTCTAGTCACATATCAATTCCTTCACATACGCAGAGGCTCACATTGTTTATATAAGTCAACATTGCTGATGTGGCTAATTGACTCTACATAATGAAAGAGTCAATACAATGTTTGATTTTCCTGAAGTTAATAGTGTGTTTCTTATGATTGTCTTTACTTCATTTTTACATAGCCATTTAGAATTTTAAACATAGCCATATGGGCCTGGATTTGCAGAACACTTATTTATGGAGGTGTACAATGCTAATTATCTGATTTGTTCTAGCACATTTAAACTTCTGTATAGCATTGGCAGCCATTAGCAATCAAGTAATTCATTATTCACCATCAAGTTGTATTAATTCTTTTTGTTTGCTGATTTGAATTGTTCCATGACCAAAACACAATTGAAAGAACTGCATTACAGTGTTATTGTCACCCATGGGAATTGGCTTCATCATAACCATGTATCAAAACGAGTGCCAGGTATCTTGGGAAACTTTTCAAAATGATATCAATAAGTATGTAACATCTAACTTAAGCAGGGGTTTTGCCACAACCTCGTGTTGATCAATAGTATAAGTAACTATTATAAACTTATTTTATAGAAACAAGCACTGAATATTATATTGTGGAATTCTAAAAATGTATGCATTCTTATGCCAAACACATAAAGAGAATTTTCAATTGAATTTATATACCATACAGTTCTTAAGTAGCCATTAAAGGTTATGGATAACTTAAAGGTTACGGATATTATCATTAACAATTATCATCAAGGCAGTTTCTGAGCATTTATATAAACCTAATTTTATGTCTCCTGCCATAAATGATTGATAAACATTTATTAGCTAAAATGAAAAATAATTTCTATGTTGAACAGTTCACCTGATGATCCATAATTAATTATTTTGCTCATAAGTACAGAAGTCATTAAGGACATTGCTTATTATAATTCAGATAGATAGGTGATACACAGCAGAAAACCAATCAATAGTTGTTGAAGATATCTGTACAGTGAGGATTTTAAGGAAGTAACAAAGTCATTGTCCCTCCCATTAATTACCAATGGGGTTGATATTTTCCCTTTTAGGAAATGAAATAGTCTCTACATCTTGGATGCACAGTTAAGAATTACTCCCTTAATAGGAAACCTACTCTTTCTTCTTCAGTTTCCAAATGCTATTTTACATCTCTTCCTTTGTGTGAGAGAAGATAACCCCCCAGAAATTGTTTCCCATGGGAAGAGAAAAGGGATGAGCCAAAGTGTAAACGGATATTAAATATGGGTAAAGAGTATAAAGAAATCACTTGTAGCATTCTTATAATTTAATTATGTTTGAATCTCACAATATAAAAATTGCAAAAAATAAGAAAATGCCTATCTAAGCGATAACATAAAAAATGAAAATAATAAATGAATCTTCATATAAATATTATGTGGTATCATTGAATATGAAGTCATATTCAATTTTAGTAATGAATGCTTGTATACCACAAAAATTAAAATTAAACAAGCTAAAACTTCGAGGAATGTAGAAGCAAAAATATATGAAAAAAACAATCAAAATTATGTTGAAATGAATAACTACAATGGATAAAACAAATTTAATATAATAGAAAACAAAATGGAAAAAAAATAATGATTATTCAAAAACTTAAGAAAATTGATAAGTGGTAAAATATGATAGAAAAGAAGGACAGCAGGACAAAAATAAAATATATATTAGGAAAGAGGAAGGAGCTAAAACAATAGATAGAGGATGCATTTAATAAAACTGTATTAGCATACCTTGAAATTTGGCAGAAATTTTAAAATCTAGATGATGCAGAACAATTTTAGCAAAACAAATGTTATATAAATCTGTCACAACTTCAGCTTTTATATTTGGCATAGTATGAGTTTAAATATTGTTGACAAATTATATAAAAACAATTTACCTGTGGAAAAACCTAAAAAACACTTTTCAAATATGTTAAAACAGTATGCCCAAGTATCTAAAAACAGCGTAGAAAGTTTATAATATTTAAAAGCATGTTTATGACAGTATTTATTTAATGGTGTACTTTGTGGCATGTAGAAGATTCTTTTTAAGATCCTGAAAATAATTCATTGCATTCTGTAGCCATTCCTTGAAACAGTTAGGAAATCAAGTCTGAATTGTATAAAAGAAAAAAATGACAAAACATAGAAAAACAGTAGTTTAAAATGATCTCTCTAACTTGAACACATAAACAAATATTCTTAATTGAAAATACTGGTTTACCATTTAGAAAAATAAAATAAAAATTCAAAATATAATCCAGATTGAAGAGCACATGTATAAGAATTATGAGATAATCTTATATGTTGCTTTTGTTTTCTAGGTTCCATGGTATAATTTATTTTTTCATTCTTGTAATCTTTTTTTGTATTTCCTTTGGGAAGGCAGTAGTGCACAAAAATGAATTTTGGCAGCATTAACATGGGTTCACATTGTACCACCAACACAACCTTGTTCAAGTGACTTGAAGTCTCTGAAATTGTATTTATTCATACAAAAATGAGAATAATAGAAATTTACTCATAGTAATTTATGAGGATGATAGGAAAAAGAGATAAAGCATGTAACACATTGCCTAACATATGGTGGTCATCCAGTGTGGCAAATGTTATGTCCATTTTTTTTGCTATTATGACAACCATGAAATTAAGGGTTATGAATTTTAAAAATATAAAATCTGCATTTAGTTGCGAAATAGTTTATTTCATACTGGAATCAAATATAGAGAAAAATCCTTTTCCAAATCTAGCAAAATGTTAAAATTAAAAAAATGAAGAAAATCACATTGCTATATTTATTATTTAATAAACAAAAGATATCTGTTTGTACCAATGAAATTAATAGGAATATTAGCAAGCTTCTGAGTCATGTAGTCCTCTGAAATATTTAGCTCAAGGAAACATCTGTGCAATGTAGAGTGCAATCCAATCTCTTCTGTGTTGTGAGTGGATTGTAATGAATGGGAGGATGAAAGTAGTGTAGTAATGATAAGTTTCTAGGATGCAACTCCTTTTTCATCTCTGGAAGATCAGTCATGTGAAGTGATAATAATTTTGATGTCATCTAACTATAAGTATGTCTCCTCTTATATTTAGGGCACTCAAAAGTTTCAATGTGTTGGACCTAACTTCATGGGTACAATACAGTAAAGAAAAACATTTTAAGATGTGCAATTTTCTAAATTAACATTTTCTTTTAAAAATGTGGACTATATCATAAATCTTATACTGGAACTGGAAAGCATGTTAAGTAAAATAATTCAGACACAAATGAACAACATATTTTATCTAATATATTGATGCTAAAAAAATGTGAATCTGTAGAATAAAAGTACAATAAAAATACTAGAGACTGGAAGGGTTCAGGAGTAGGGGATAAAGGATAGTTGAATAATTGGGGCCAAACCACATTTACATAGAATTAATAAGTACCAGTGTCTCCAGCACAATGGGGGGCTATATTCAATAAACTATTGTATATTTTATGAACAGAAGAGTTCAAAGTCTACAAACATAAAGTAAAGATAAGGAGATAGAAATGTCAACACTCTGATTTAATCAATCTACATGGACATATCACATAGTCCCTCACGCACACATACACAGGTTTTCCAGATTTTTATGACATAGACAGATTTGAAGATTGTTTCAGGCATGCTGTTCCTCACTTAGGATATGCTTGATGTCTTTCTCAGCTTTATGAGGTTTGAGGGGAAATTTTGACTATGATCAAGTGCCCTTTATCACATCCATCTATAGGCATGAGGCATCAAGATGCCTTCCCCAGTGACAACAACCTGGGTTAAGTGATTAAGCTGGTGTTTAATACATTTCTCTGTTATAAGATTACCATGTTTTTCTGCCTGAATCCTATTTACTGGGACCAAGTACTTATGTCCCACTCACATTCAAAGGGAATGGTTAAGCCCCACCTTCTAGAGGGAGGAGAATCTATGCCTGTTTGTCTATCTGTCTAGCTATCTATGTATTTTCCATTTATCTTTGTTTATAAGGGCTGCTAAACAACAACAACAAGAACAACAGCAACAACAACAGCAGCAACAAAAGTATGGATTGTGTGGTTTAAACAACAGAAAAATGTTCTACACAATTCTGAGGGCTGGAAGTCCAAAAGCAAGGTGCAAGCAAGTCCATTTCCTCAGAGGCCCCCTCCTTTGGTCTGCAGATGGCTACCTCTGTCTGCTACAACCATGTGTGGTTGTCCCTTTGTGTACTTTCACCTGTCTGTGCCCCAATTGCTTCTTTTTTAAGAACCCTAACTGTGCTAGTTTAGAGTGCAGTCATGGCCTCATTCTAGCTTAATCACCTCTGTAAAGGCTTGATTTCTAATTAAAGTCATATCTGAGGTACTGGGGGTTAGAAATTCAACATATGATTTTGAGGAAATGCAATTCAGCGCATGATTCTATCATTTGGAATTCTACTGAAAGGAAGATTTATCGATTAACCTGTATTTATTCACATTAAAATAAACCCAGTAATATTTATTTTATATATTGTACTGTAATCCAATGCCACGATATTTCTTTTGTTGCTTACATTTTTTTCAGGATTCCACTGTAAGCTCTTTCAAATTGGCTCCTGAGTCCCTCTGACATGCCCACAAGCTTTCCAATATGGTTTTACACTCTTCCTTACTTTCTGATACTACTTTCTATCTCAGGCTCATCTTGTATTTCCTCTGTTCCAGCCCTAGAATCATTTATTTCTCTTAGGAACCCCAGTTTCTTCCACCGGAGGCTGTCACTTTCTATTATTCATATCACATGTCACACTTTTCCTCTTTGGGGAGAACTTCAGGAGGCACTGAAGCTGCCTGTTTATGGATTCCTTTCAAATCCATTATACCTCTTGGTTCATTTTTTCTCAGCAATCAGACGTTAGTTAAAATAATCTTTTCAGGATTTGCATAGTTATTATAGTCTCTGTTCCTACAAGGAATAAACTTTATAAGAACAGGAACATTGTTGTTTTGCTCTCCACTCAAACTTCATTCTCACAAGAATACCTGGCTTAAACTTAAATTCCACTAAATATTTTCATGCAAAGGAATTAATAATTTATTTGGAAGTTACCTTGTGTTCAGTCCACTTACTTTACTTTTATCATTCTTTCTCATTATTTCATACTATAGGACAGATAAAGCCAACCTGCAGCCATTAACTATGGGATTTTAATGACTTAAACACACAGCTTTAATGATACAAATTAATTCAACCACCCAAATCCTGATAACAACTATTGCTCCCATAAAAACTGAGCAAGCAAAGAAATTCTATATTCCACATTTATATATAGTTCATCAACCAAAGCAAGTCACATAACTTCATGGGATAATCAGAGGTTAAACTATCCATGGTCTTAATAGAATTTGAAACATTGTATCTATAGAGACAACTCTAATAAATACAAATAACATTGTTTGCTTATTTAATATTTGTAAATTCTGTGGGGTAGAAATGATGTTAATTTTATTTTGAATTCTTCTAAGTTTTTCCAAATAAACTTTCATATAACAACCATTCAATTATTGACTTTTTTTTCTTTTTTTATACTTATATTTAATTTCTACCAGTGTTTGAGGCAGTTGTTTGCTACTGGTACAAGAATTATGAATATCTTTAGATATGGTCTTGGATAATTAAATCTAGACTATCTTGAGTGAATTTCCTGCCAATTCATGTAAAAAATATGGCTCTCAATGTGTATAATATTATAAAGATAATATAAAGGAAGGATTTTTCATGGGTCTGTAAAATGAAAATATGCAGAATTATGAGAGAACTCCATCTTCAGTGTTCCTTTCATAGGTGTATTTTTACTATTAAGATGTCAATAGATATAAAAATCGTGGAAGGAAAGAGGACTTTGTTATCAAGTACTTTGGGGAAATTCTAGACATGTTTATTCACTGCTAGATTTCCCAGAACCCTCATTATGGTAAATGCATTTTATGAATATTCTGGGAAAGCTTGGAATACAATATTTGCCAAAGAGTTTAACAGGAGTTTAGCCTTGGCCATGAAAACTCAAAAGAGTCAGAATGAAATGTTTGCTGGATGGGGAGTATATTTGGTAGGTTGTCTCAGAGATTAGGAAAAGTGGAGAGAAGAGGGGGAAAAAAAAGAAGAAAAAGAAAAAAGAAAACCATCATGAGTCTGAATTATCAAATTTTTGGTTTCTGCTATGGTTGGCTAGTATTAGATCTCACTGTGACCTTCCCAGAAACCTTATGAAATGTATCTCAGAACTGACTGCCTGGAGCATGAAACTAGGAACTCCAATATCTATTCTTGGTGGGTGAGTGGTAGCTCCCTGGGGTTAACTGCTTTGCACATTTGGGTTCACACGTTCGATGTTAGTTTAGTTCCTAACAACAGTGTCAATTTGTTATGTCAAATAAGTCCATGGATAGAAAATTGAGGTGGAGGGCTAAAGTCACAGTGAAAACAGATAAGGTGCATCAGTGCAGAGGGGTCAAAGCCTGCTGGGAACTGGGAGCTTCATCAGAAGCTAAAGTAAGCTGCAGCTGGGACCCAGGCATTGGATATACTGAATGGGATGTTCCTCACCCTACCCCAGTTTCCTGTAAGACAAAGGGAAAAAGTTTAGGGAAATCTGATCTAAACCAGTTGTGCTAAAATATATAATACTTTGCAGACTGCTGTCAGAGAATATACTTTGAGAGTCAACTTTATTTTCATATAATTGTTACATCAACTGAAATAAATATAATTAACTCATTTCATATAAACAGAAAGTGGTAAAATAATAAAATATTGGATAATAATGATCATTTTTTAAAATGTTATCATTAGGGATAGTATAGTGAACACCTTTATCTTTACCAAAGTTTTAAAAATTTTTTTGTATGTTTAAATATAATAGAGATGATAAATGATAGATGGATAAATGAAGCAAATCATAAGTTTTATAAAGTTAGGTGTATATAATGGATCTCAGTTCTCATAAATCTTCATAACTGTTGCAGGCATAAACAGATATTTAAAAACTTTTTATTTAGTCTTTGTGTCAATTATCACATAAATTTTTAGAGCCATTACATTATAAAATGCAAAATATTAGCTGTCTAAAGATTTGTATGAGTGCAAAGAGATTTATGCGTATATATTTTTATAGAGAATCTTAGATTCTGTTTGTAACTTTATGTACTAAGTTATTAATTTTCTCATTGAGATCATATTTAGGAAATGTGAGAAAAGTATTCTCACTTTCAGAGGCCTAACATCTGCACCCCAATTAAAAGCCAGCCTACAAAAGAGGCATTGAACAATACAAGCTATTTTGCACAAAGATAAACATCTATTGAGCAGCCAGAGTATCAGGGAGGAGACTTCTAAAATATAAAAAAATAAAATAAAATATTGAATCTAATTGAAATATTGTTTTGAAAATGATTGAAGCTGGTTTAAGGTTTACAGAAAATAATATATGAACATGATAATTTGATTATGCAGTTCAAAATCTTTTATCTAAATGCTGAATTCCCTCAGTGATCAGGAGAAAGCATTGCTTTTGTAGGGAACTAAGGAATTTTTAAAAGAAGATTATAACACAAGAAAAAGCAACTGTTTCCTTAAACATGGTAAAGATGCTGTCTTAAATGCTTTCATGCACAGGCAATAACAGAAAAAAAATTAATTCAAATGTCTATATTCTCTGATCATGAGTTTTAGGCAAGAAATATTTATGTAAATTCCATTCTATCATTAAACGTATGTTTTACTTTGATCTAAAAGAAAATATACTACTTAATCAAAGGCATGTATCAGTGCTATTACATTTTATACCCATATTTAATTATATGTGAAACCAAATCTAACTATACATATACACAAACTGCATAATTTAAAATTCAAATAAAAATATACCAAGGTATTTCCCACTGTAATGATAATTTTTATTCCAACTATGCATAAAAATTAGTGCCCAGTTGTAAGTCAAACATTAGCCTAGGTGTTGCCATGAAGTTATTTCTTAAAACTGATTGACATTTAATCAGTAGACTTTCAGCAAAGCAGAAGTCCTCCATTAGGTGAGTGGGCTTCACACAATCAGTTTACGGCCTCACAGAATGACTAAATTAATTAAAGGAATGAGATCCCCCTGACCCTCCAAAAAAAGGAAAACTTCCTTTAGAATGCCTTGTGACTTCTGACTGCAACCTCAAACTTCTGAATTTCCAGCACTCAAATGTCCTAAAATTTTGAAGTTGTAAATCCCTACAATTATGTGATCTGGTTCATTGAAATGTCTTTCTTCCTCTCTCCTTTAGGGAGAGACACTGAGAAAGAGAGAGAGACATAGAGACAGAGACAGCATACTAGTGAACTGGCAGGGTATGGCAGCTGACTTGAGACCCAGGGAAGAGCTAATGTTTCAGTTCACATCTGAAGACAGCATAGAGGCAGATCCTTCTTAAGGAGGACTCACTCTGGTTTCTCTTCAGACCTTAAACTTATTAGGAGTGACCCACCTATACTGAGGAGGGCAATGTGTACGTTATTAAAAGTTGTTAAAAGCTAATCTGAAAATTATCTTCACAGAAACATCCAGGTATATTTTACAAAATATGTGGTTACAATAGTTTGGAAGTTGACACATAAAATTAACTATTTCAGACCCCTTCCAGTTGCACTACCTTGGATGTTTTGATCACATTTAGCAATAATAATTTTTACATTATAATTCATGTATTTAGGTTAAAAACACTTAATGTACATTACATTTCATGTACCATCATAAGAGTTGTGATTCATATATGGCCTTTTGAAAGTACCACCAGTAAGGATATAAGAAAAATTTCAATATCCCAATAGTTCCCTCCATGTTTTCCCTGTCCACAGTTTATCACACCCTCATGCCAGCTCCCAGAAACCTATGGCCTCTTCAATATCTCTTTAATTCTGCTTTTTCTTAAAGGGGTTATGAAAAGATTTATGCATCTTGCAATCTCTCAAGAGTAGCTTCTTACCCTTAGTACAACACATTTGAGATTCATCTAGAACATCCCTTATATCAATAGTTCATTTATTTTTATTGTTGACTAGGATCTTCATGCACAAAAGTAAGATATTTTGTTCATCATCTATTTACCCAGGGTTGAACATTTGGGTCACTGCACATTTGGGGCACTTATAATTCATGAATTTGTAAACCTTTGAGTAGTGATTGATTGATTGATTGATTGATTTTTTATGTAATTTATGTTGTCACTGGATCTCTTATTTATTTACATGTGGTACTGAGGACCAAACCCAAGGCCTCACACATGCCAGGCACGTGCTCTACCACTGAGCCACATCTCCAGCCTGAGTAGTGATCTTTGTGTGAATATATCATTCAATCCTCCAGGATTCATGCCTAATTGTAAGGTTGCTAGGAAGTATAAGTATATATTTTACATTATATAAAACCGACTGCTTTATATAGCAACCAAACTGTTTTACATTCCTTCCAGCTTTTTGTGACATTTTCAGTGGCTCTACTTAATTTTCAGCACTATAGAAATAGTTTAATGTAAGCTCTTTCAGTGAATGTGAATGTTATCTAGACAGTTTACATTTCCTTCATAAAAATTATTTTCCATATGCTTATTTACCATCTGATTTTTTTCTTTGGTGAATTGCATATCAAATATTTTGCCAACACTTTGTTATGTTTTTCTTATTGTTGAATTTTGAGAATTCTTTATATATGCTAGATATAAATTCTTAGTCAAAAATGAGCTATGCTAGCATAGGCTAGAAAGTTCAACCTCTTTTATTTTCACTCCGCTTTTGATGTTCTTCAAAGAGTAAGAGGTTTTTAATTTTGATGAACATACGTTTTCAATGTTTCATTTAAGGTTGGTATTTCTTGTGTCAGACTTACCTAATCAGGGACATGAAGATGCTCTTCTATGTTTTTCCTTACACTTTTCTAGTTTTACACTTTATGTGTACATCTACGTTTATAATCAACTTTGAGCACATTTTAAACACAGAATGTACAGTGGGAACTACAGCTCAAGGTTCTTGTTTGCTTCTGGTTTTGTTATTTGCATTTGAACGGCTATTTGTACCAGTATTATTTTTTTAGAAGAATATCCTTACTATGTCGAATTGCCTTTGAAGCTTCAGCAAAAAAAAAAAAAAAAAAAAATTGTACTTAGTTGTGTAAGTCTATTTCTAGACTTTAACCCTGTTCCAATGGCCTTAGGTGACTATCCTTTCACAACTATTATTGTATCTTAATGTGTCTTTATATTTGTTGCATCTGAGCACTCCTGTTTTATTCTTTTTTCATGGTATTTTGGGAATTATAGCTCCTTCCCTAGTCATATATATTTTAGAATCACTTGGTGTACATCTATGTAAAGATTGCCACTGATGTTTTGGTTAGGTTGAATTAAATAAAGATGATTTAATTGATTTAAAGAGAATTTATGTCTTCAGTATGTTGCTATTCAATCTAGGAACACACTGTGTCTACTTATTTAGGTTCCTTTTTTATTATTTTCATGAAAAACTCATTATTGTCAGCATATATTCTTCTACATATATCTGTGTATGATTATATCATTTAGAGCAATGTTGTAATGGCAAATAAGGACAGTTTTATTTCTTTCATAAAAAGGCCCTCGTTTGTCTCATTTTCTTGTCTTATTTCACATACTAAGATTTCCATTGCAACATTAAATGGGAGTGTTGAGAGCATAGAAACTAGCCTAGGTATCACTGTACATGAAACTGCACTTCCAAAAATGATGTTGCAGTCTTAAACATGGGTACCTGTGAATATAACTGTTTGGAAATAAAGTCTGTGCAGATGTAATTAAGATGAATTCATGCTGAGTTAGGGTGATTCTTAAGCCCAATGATTGATACACCATTGAACATAATGCTTTGACAGACACAGCACAAAGAGAGAAGAAGTCATGTGAAGAGGAAAGTAACAGGAGTTATGCACAACACAAGAAATGCCAGGGGCCGCCAGAGGTGGATGAACTTATAGAGGGAGTGTGGCACTGCCAATGCCTTGATTTTTGACTTCTACCATCCAAAACTTGGAAAGAATGCATTTCCCTTGCTTTATATCCCCCACTTTGTGGTACTTTATTGAGGCATCTGTAGGGAACAATATTGGGAAAAGCAATCGATATTCCACAATTAAGTATGATGTAAACTATGGATTTTTCTATATGTTCTGCATCAGAATATAAAAGACTTTATTTTCTATTCATAGTTTGTTTCAAGTTTTAACATTATTTACAGATGTTGTATTGTATAAAATGCTTTCTCTTCATCTATTCAGATGATCATATGGTTTCACTCTTTTTGTATGGTGGATGATGTTCATTGTTTTTCAAATGTTTAACTAACCTTATGTTATCCGGTTAAAACACACTTGGTTATGATGCAATATTCTATTTGTATATAGTAGAATTCAATTTAATAATATCTTTATGTTTGTTTCCTGTGCATTTATGATGCATGTAGTCTACAAGATATTTTGACTTTTGGAATATTTGTGTGTGATTCTGTTATATAAAGGTAATGTTTTTTGGAGACCTAGGTTTAGTCTCACTCCTTTTCTATTCTCAGAAGAGCAAACGTCCTTTGTGACACATGCATAACTAAGCAACATGGTTAATCGGTTCACCCCCACTTTCCTCCAGCTTCTGGTTACCACCATTTACAACTTCCACATTCCAGGAGATCAACTTCTGTAATTAGTTAGATTGTGTGGTCATTGTCTTAGTTGCCTAGCTTAATTCACTCAACATAATGATCTCCAGGTCCATCCATAATATCACAAGTCACAGGATTTCATTTTTTTATGACTAAACCATATTCCATTGTATGTATGTACCATGTTTTCTTTCTCCATTCATTAGTTGATGGACACTCAGATAGTATAAATTTCTGGGCTATTGTCAATAGTGCTGCAATGAACATGGGTGTTCAGATGTCTGTACAAAGTACTAATTTCATTGCTTTTGGATACATACATTATAGAGAAATAGCTGCATGACATGGCATTCCTTTTTTTTTTTTTTTGAGAAACTCCACACTGTTTTCCATAATTCATTTACTAATTTATATTCCCACCAACAGGGTTCAAGGGTGACAACATTTCTCTACTTCCTTATATAATGGTAGTTTCTCTCCTTTCAGTATTAACAATTTTGCTTCATATATATTTTATTCCCTATCTTTAGGTATACATAACTTTGGAATTGTTATTATATTTTAATGAACTGATCCTTTTTCATTACAGGAACATTATAGCATGAAATATTTTGGAGCAGAATGCTTTACAGGTCCCCTTTAAGAAAAAAAAATGATTAGTACACTAAGTATTATAGAGTTTAAATAAATTCACTTTCCAAGGTAGAATGTCTAGCACTTTACATAATACAATAAAACACCCATGAACAAGAAAGCACCAGGGAGGGAAAATTCAGTGGATGAAATAGCTGCCTTGTACTGTGAGCACATGTTAAATGCTGCAGATGATAGGGAGAAACCAAGCATTGTTTTATAGGCTGAAGAGATGCAAAGCAAGAATCAGGAAAAATATAAAAGAGGAAGAAGAAGAATTATTTATGTCATGGCCTATTTTTTTCTATAAGAGGTGATCTTAAATCCAATCACCCATTCATACTTGAAAGCTCTGATATGGCTAATAAACGAATAGACTTTGAAAGCAATCATCGAACATGGATAATATTTCACTCTCTGCACAGTTTTGTTCCATACACAGAAGATGAAATCTCTAAATTTTTCTGTTGGCACTGATCGTTAAGTAGGCCATGATTGAAACCACAAAAATATTAATTGACTATGTAATAATATTAAAGTGCACTCTATCATGCATTCCATAGAATTCTGAAGATAAATTTCACAAGTACTGCTGTTTAACTTTACATAATTGAGCATTAAAATAAATGTTTTGATCCTCTAATATTAAAAGGACTAATGTAAGCAAATAACACATATTATGTTTTTTAAATATTTCTATTTGAATACTGACTTTATATTGATATTTTTACATTGATGGAGATATTTTTCAGCTTATGTCAGATACACTATATAGTTAAGCATCAATCATTTCATATGAACTGTGTCATAGATAATGTGCTAAGTGTTGCCAACATAATAAACTATTGTAATCAATATATTACTTTTCAGAATGGTTCATAGGCAAGGAAACTGAAGCTTTTAGAACTTCAGAAATATATCCAAGACCAAATACAGTTTTTTTCATGGTACCAGGGATTGAACCAAAAGGTGATTAACCCCTGAGCCCCTGAGCCACATTCACATTTATTATTATTATTATTTTTATTTAGAGACAGGGTCTTCCTGAGTTTCTTAGGCCCTTGCTAAATTTCTGAGGCTGGCTTTGAACTCATGATTCTCCTGCTGTAGCCTTCCAAGCTGCTGTGAATACAGACATGTGCCATTGTGCCTGATTCATACTTTTTAAATGGCCACAGAGACCTAGCATATTAAATAATGCTGATATAAAATGAGGATGGTGTTATCATTGGCTCATTTTACTCCTTGATCAATTTTTTATTAATTATTTAACAAAGTGATAGAGATACAATATATGATTTTATATAAAATAAAGAAGCTTTATATTACTATAAATCTTTATAGTTACAAAACTACTAAAGGTAAGCAAGACACTTTGGCACTTTTTTGCAGGACTGTATTGTGTGGCATGATCCTCCAGTTTTGTAAGACTTCATGAAAGAGGAAAATCACTGTAGAAAATATTACCATGGAAGGCTTAACTGATGAATATTTGAATAGGGAATTGAAGAAAGCTTGTGACCATATGGAAAAAAATAACAAAAAATAGGAACACAACATTCTAGAAAACTGCAAGATGGGAGAGAGGGGCTCTAATGATGGCCAAATCATGTACCCAGAGGAGCATCCTGTCACAATCTCAATTTCTAGAAATTTAGGCCCTCACATTGCAACTTAATGTGTTAGCTCATTTTCTCTCGACCTTTTTCTGTCTCTTAAAATGTATACATCTCTTCTCTAACTGACATAAATATTAGCAATCAATATTTTCTCTTATTGTTTAGCTTTGACTCTAAAAGTGATCATTAACTATATTTCTTTATGCACACATTTTATTTCTTTGTATTTTTTTTTTTCTTCCTCTATTTCATTCTCTGGGCAAAAGAACAATGTAGTTCAAATTCAAGATCTTGCCCATTCCATCTTCACTTAAGGTGACTACAACAGCAAAAATTCAGTGATGACCATGTGATCTTGCTTTATAAATGTGATTTTTTTTAATTTATAGAGTTTCTTAAACATTGCACAAGTTTCCCTTGAAAATTCCAACTTCTTCTCATTTTTTTTCCACTCACAGTTAATGATCTTGCTTAATATAATCAGTCAGAAACCCTTGTGCTTTCAGCACCAAATGCTGCCAAACTACCTGCACCTACTGATAGAGGTTCTTCACTTTTCTTTCCACATCAACTGCCCACTGTCCGCATTCATGCCTAAGTTCAGAGTCTACACCAGTGCCCTGGATCCATCATGTCTCATCAATACAAAATACGTATACATGGAGTTGGTTTCCTTTCTGTTTCCTGTGTTATCTACCTCTCCACCTTCACTGGAATTTTTTCCTCTGTTATGCAAATTTTTTTCATGTTTTCCACTTTTCACCTTATAGATACTGACCCACTTTTTAAACAGTTTTTTAGTTATATATTTCACAAAACTTGTCTATATCTTATCTACAATTTTCTTCTTATCCACCATTGGTTTTCATCATTCAGCTTCCTTATTCTCATCCCCTGGAATTGTTCTTCTCACCTTACCAATTATCTCTGCATTACTAAATTTATTGGCCAGTGTTCAATGCCTGTTCTTCTTCTTTTTTTTTTTAATTTTTTATTGTTGGCTGTTCAAAACATTACATAGTTCTTGATATATCATATTTCACAATTTGATTCAAGTGGGTTATGAGCTCCCATTTTTACCCCATATACAGATTGCAGAATCACATCAGTTACACATCCATTGATTTACATATTGCCATACTAGTGTCTGTTGTATTCTGCTGCCTTTCCTATCCTCTACTATCCCCACTCCCCTCCCCTCCCCTCCCCTCCCCTCCCCTCTTCTCTCTCTGCTCCCTCTACTGACATTCGTTTGTCCCCCTTATATTATTTTTCCCCTTCCCCTCACTTCCTCTTGTATGTACTTTTGCATAACCCTGAGGGTCTCCTTCCATTTCCATGCATTTTCCCTTCTCTCTCCCTTTCCCTCCCACCTCTCATCCCTGTTTAATGTTAATCTTCTTCTCATGCTCTTCGACCCTACTCTGTTCCTAGTTACTCTCCTTATATCAAAGAAGACATTTGGCATTTGTTTTTTAGGGATTGGCTAGCTTCACTTAGCATAATCTGCTCTAATGCCATCCATTTCCCTGTAAATTCTATGATTTTGTCATTTTTTAATGCAGAGTAATACTCCATTGTGTATAAATGCCACATTTTTTTTATCCATTCATCCATTGAAGGGCATCTAGGTTGGTTCCACAGTCTAGCTATTGTGAATTGTGCTGCTATGAACATCGATGTAGCAGTGTCCCTGTAGCATGCTCTTTTTAGGTCTTTAGGGAATAGACCCAGAAGGGGAATAGCTGGGTCAAATGGTGGCTCCATTCCCAGCTTTCCAAGAAATCTCCATACTGCTTTCCAAATTGGCTGCACCAATTTGCAGCTTTCATCTAACACAGATAATCAGAAGCCTTCTTGTGAAAACAGTTTTCTCCATTTGACTATGTAAACACCCTCTTCTTACGTGTCTCCCAAGGCAAAATAGCTGCCAGTACTTTTCCTAGCTTCTTTGTTTATACTTCCCATTTTCCCTAGATTTAAATATTGTGCAATCTCATAGTTTAGTCCTGAAACTTCTTATTTTCTCTGCATATTACAGTTGATCTTTTCTAGTCCAGTTGATTCAATGAAATCAAATTCTGGTACTTTCTACATTTGTGTTTTCAGATACCTCATCTCTAATGAACCCCAGATTCATATAGTTATTTATTCAATGTCTCTGCTTGGGTAAATAATAAGCACAGAACATTTTACATATTAAAAAATATTCTATTCTTTTGCCAGGCTAAACTTGCTCTTGTTCAGTTTCTCCATTTTTGCAAATGTCAGGTTTCCATTTTCTCAAGCCCAAATATGTTATCATCTTTGCTCTTTTTATTCTCTTACATTTCATCAGTGGTTCTTGTAGTTTCTATCTTAGAAGTCTATCAAAAATTCAATTGCTTTATTTACTTTTACAGTCAATATTTCAGGTCACCCAAATCTTTAAATTGTGTTATTTCACTAACTTCCTATTTGGCCTACCATATTCTTATCACTGTACCTAGGGTCACTCCATGAAACACAAAGTCAAATATTGCAACTCCTTCACTGAAAATCCACTTAGGGATTTCCTTCTCACCTGAAGAAGACCTCAACTTTTTTATGGTGGCCTATGAATCCCTACATATCTGTGCTGGGGATTGAACCCAGAGCCTTGTAGTACTAGGCAGTATTCTACCAACAGAGTTATATCCCCAGCCTCCAGATATATCAAGTTTTTATATAAAGAATTTTTTTAATTGAAGCTAAAAATAGGACTTCTTGTAAACTCAATAAAGCAAAAGCCTTCACAGCTTTGTCCCAGTTTTCTCTAAGTTTTCTCTAGCTTTACACTGGGATGGAATGGACAATGACTGAGAGAGAGAATACATATGTGTGTATATGTATGAATGTTATTTTAACTGAGTCCTCATACATAAGAGATATCTCTTGAAAACACAGCAAAATATTTTGAGAGGAGGATCTGAAATTGTGGTAGGGCAGGGTCTATGTCCTATATTAATAGGTGAGAAAATATGTTCTGTATTGCACTCTAAAAGGGCTGGTACAATCTGAGTACTTTGAAATCTGAAAAGTAGTGAGCCAAACTCCCC
Organism: Marmota monax; assembly: GCF_021218885.2. Classification (NCBI taxonomy): domain Eukaryota; kingdom Metazoa; phylum Chordata; class Mammalia; order Rodentia; family Sciuridae; genus Marmota; species Marmota monax. The sequence goes on along the minus strand of NW_026695209.1, from coordinate 5,010,485 downwards.
CAGGACAAAGCCCACACACAGGATAAGCTTATAAGAACAGAATCTAAATTAAGCACAAATTGGGGGAAAAATGAATAAAAATAGAGAAGAGATATGGTAAAGTTCTGGAAGTAAGATGCCATCCTTTTCAGCATTTCCTTTAGACACACAATACATGAATTTATTGAAGTAATTTTGATTCACCCTTTTACCTTATAACTACAGGAAATTTATTTTATATTAGAGTAAATAACTGAAAGAGGTGAGGGTAAATCACATGAATTATAACAAAATAAAGAAGCAAATCCATATTACTACAAATAAGAAACTCGTGCTAGAACAAAATATCCAGAAAAAGGAGCACCACCACTTGGGAAATGCTCACGTACTCACATCTGTATCTAATCTGCTGGAAGTTTGAGCCATAGAAGTGCCATGCATAGACTGCACTAAAAGGTTTCAGTTATTACATGACTGAGCTTAACTTACTAACTATTCCTCACTGTGGACAATTTTGTACACTTCAATGAATGATTGCCGATGAGAATTTTGTTAAGTGGCAATATTGAAGTTCCTATTATGTGTCATTGACTCCGTACTGAAACAACATTTTAGTTCTTTATTTCCAGGCATTTCCTATTGCTTTCTTGATCATTTAAACCATGTATATCCTTTTCAGTAAGAATGGCAAGATTAGGATAATAAAATGTTATGAAATAAACATCTGATGATGGCAATTTTGTAAGATAGCTCAATTATATGCCAATAGGTAGAATAACTGTAAAAATCTCCTTAAACTTATACTTCCTATTTCCCATAAATATGCATAACTCATTATGATAATCACATATGGGATCAAGTGCTGTGGCTGGATGGGCAGATATGATTTTTCTTCTAGAAATCAAGAAAACATGTGAAATTGATCAAGTTCAGAAGGTAATGTAATGCAAGTGCATATAATAATTTATTTTCTTGCTGGGGTTGTGGCTCAGCAGTAGAGCGCTCGCCTAGGGTCACTCCATGACACAAAGTCACTCAGCACTTGCGAGGCCCTGGGTTTGATCTTCAGCACCACATAAAACTAAATAAATAAAATAAAGGTATTGTGTCCAACTACAACTACAATTTTTTTTTTAATTCTCTCTTTTAAGAACCACAAATAAACTCAAAGTCTGTGTGCTTTCATGGTATTCAATTATTCTTATGTGACGGAATGATTCAGTAGGAAGATACATTTCAGTTACCAGACATTTATGTAAAAATCTAAACTCAACTACATTCAGGGAAATTTTTCCTGCATCTTGTTTACTTAATGAGGAACCCATCAGTAAAGAAGTATTGGAGCATATGTAAATTAATTGAATCTGCATAAAAAAATCAGTATTCCTTGAAAAGAAAAAATTAAAAATAAATAATATAAAAAATTAAAAAAAATATTGAAATGTGAAAAAAAATTTAAACGATCTGGAAAATACAGAAGTAATGCATTTGCAAGCCTTTTACAAATAAGTCTAAATGAAGGCATCATTAGATATCTTACTGACTGAACCAACTACACATATATTAAAAAGTGTTTTTTTTTGAGAGATGAAATAATTCACTCAGTATAATAAACTCATTCATTCACCATGTATATTAAGTGTCTTCTCTTTGTCATGTACCAACTGCACTAACACCAAGAATATATAACAAGAAACAAAGATCATGGTTCTGACATTCAGAGATCTTGGGTAAACTGGCAGTCAACAGGCCATAGAATGCTGTCTGCCACCAAGGTGGAAAGACAGGATAGCCTGAAGGCCCAAGTAAGAGCACCTAACATGGACTGTGGGTGGTTCCTTGGAAAAGTAGGTCTAGATGTTCTGATTTGGATCTGGAATATTCCCCAAAGGCTTATATGTTGAAGGCTTGATCCCCCATGCAATAATATCCAGAGAGGACTCCTAGGAAATTATTGTGACATAAGGGCTCTACCCTATTGGTGTATTAATCCATTTGGTGGATTGCTAATTTAAGTGGAATTCTGATATATGGTAGAAACTCTAGGCATATAGTTGGAGGAAGTAGATCTTTGGAATCATTCACTTGGGGTCTATCTTGTCCCTGGCCCCTTTCTTTCTTTCTCTCTACTTTCCATTTGTCATGAGCTGAGCAGCTTTCCTCCACCACACACGTCTGCCATGATGTTCTGCTTAACCTCAGACCCATAACAACAACAAAAACAACAACAAAAAAAAATCATGAACTGGAACCTCTGAAACCATGAGCCAAAACAAACCTTTCTCTTTTAAGTTATTTTGTCAGCTGTTTTGATAACAGTGACAAAAAAAAAAAAAAAAAAAAAAAAAAAAAAAAAAAAAACACACTGAGATTTCAAAAGTAAGAAGGAATTAATTCAGCCAAAAAACAGTATGTACGTGTGTGTGTGTGTGTGTGTGTGTGTGTGTGATTGACGAGGGATGAAGTGCATAGGGAAGTAGGCCCCCCTGCTTCCATACCAGCTGACAAAACAGCAGGTCCAACCTCTCAGTGAGAAGGTATTCTGCAGATTTGTCAAAATGGTCAATCAGCACAAAGACTAAGTAGAAGGTGTTAGGAGAAGAAAAGTGAAAAGATGTGGTTTTATACTTGTTTAGGACATGTCAGGAGCATCAGCACAAACTGACAATTGTAACATGCAACAATGTCCCCAGACATTGTTATGTTAAAAACCACTTCCCTACAATTCATGTGTCTCCTACTGTCTACTAACAAATGAAAAGAGGCAAGATGAAGATGTTTATTTCAGAGGACACAAGGATTATAAATTTAAAAGATAGAATTGAAACGATGTTTAGTTTTAATTCTGTGAATATAGAGTGTGCCATTTATATTTTGGACTTAAAATAGTTTACAAGTATCCCATTTAAATTATGCTAGCATTTTACAATAAAGCATTGCTATCATCTTATAGTGCCATCAATTTAATCTTACTTCATATCATATTAAAATTTCCTATTGAGCATATTGTGTCTATCTCTTCCATAGTAACAGCAAAGTCTCTAGTGCTTAACATCGGTATAATAATAACCATGGTTATTATATTATATTACTCTAATATATTATTATAACATGGTTATTATTATACCGATTTTAAAAGGATCATTTTTGCCTACTCTGATAAATGCATGCAGCTTCAGTACATTTATTCTTAGAAGAATCTAGAATTCTTACTATTGCTTTTCCAGAAATAGACATTTGAAATTACAAATAAATGAAAGTTTTAATAAATTGCATATAATAATTTATATGTTTATTTATATTTTATTTATATTATTTCATAATCTGAGTTTTAAATATGCATTTTTAGTGTCATATTTTTTTTTCTCCTTGATTCGTCGTTACCTAGAACAGGGATTTGTAAGCTTTTTCTGTAACTGGCCTGACAATAAATATTTTAGGCATTCTAGGACATATGGTGTTTATAGTATCTACTCTGATTTTCTGTTGTATCTTGAGAGCAACCATATGGAAACAAATGATCATGGCTCTACTCCTGTTGTATTAACAAAAATAAGAAGTGGGCAGATTGTCCCTCTGGCACCATAGTTTGCCAACCATGGCCTAGAACACAAAAAGGGACATAGCACAGAGCCAATAAATACACACTAAGTGAAAAAGTGAATGTTCAACATTAGTTAAATAAAATGAGAATCCATTCTTTTCTCTTGATAAACATCTCTGATGGGAATAATATTCATAACTTGGTTTATATTCATGTTACTCTTAAAAATCAACATTGGTTGCTAAGTTTTATTCAACGTTTTCTTTGTCATAAATTAATATGATAGAGTGATTTAAGCCTTTATCAATATAACAGTTAATTTTTAAAATATTGTACCATCTTTCCATTATTTGCAGTCTTTCTTATACTTGTCTATTTTTTTATTTCCCTTTTTTATGCTGACAAATTAAACTTCTTACATTTTAGTTTAGGACTTTGGTATCCCACAAATGAGACTGTTAGATCTTTTTAATTTTTGCACTGAGATACTATGTATTTGGTTTAAAACTATTGTCTATATTCTCTCCTGAAATTTATGAGTGCTTAAATTCATATTGTATTACTTTACTATCTATTCAACCTCATGGTTTTTAATATTTGTTTGGAATATTCCTAACATGGATAATGTCAGTTATCAGAAGAATCTGGAAAAATATTTGTCATTGTAAGTACTTTAAAAACAAATGTGAGTTTATGTCAATTCACAAAATATTAACATACATTTGAGAACCAATTTGTATGGTACATGTTTTGAAGAGTGCTGAGCACAGGTATAATTAAATCACAGTTCATATCTTCAAGAGAATAGGAGAAAATCTAGTGAAATTTACTACCAAGCATAAGATTATACACAGAGGGCAAATCTGTGTTTTACAAATCTAAAGATGAGAGTTCCATTGCTTTTACAACTTATCTCTCTACAATGACTTTTGATTTTTAGAACTTGCAATTGTGTGGACTCTTTCATATATTTTATTAATATTGTGTTAAGTTCTTCAAGATCTATATTAAATATGGAAACTAAATATTATATTTTTATGAAATTTCTTGGAAAATGTGTATCATATAGAATTACTGCTTTTAAATTTTTTTGGTTAAACAAATTGATTAAATATAAAATATATGAATAAAAACTAAAATATTTTATATAATTACTTCTTATAACCTTGAGTTGTCCAAATGTGAAATTTCATCAATTTGTCAGGCACATTATTCGGATTTGGAATACTTCAGTCACTGAGGAAGCAATATAAGTACCAGGCAGTACAAGGAGTCCAAATTCTTTCCCACTGGGACTTTTGTAAACACAGCTCAAACCACATAACTGAATTAAAGTTAAAGCTCAGACATATTAAATTCCATGAATTTGAATAGAGATATATAACTCTGCTAAAACATCTTATGATTTAAGGATTATTTTTATACTACCAGAACTTTTACCTTTTCTCTTTAAATATGCTGACGTAATATTTACAGAATAGTACAATGCTAAATAATAGTACAACTGCTTCTTGGGTTAATTAAAAATCATTAGCCCTTTTATTTCATTCTTACAGCTGAAATAGCTTAACACAGATCTGGATCCAGCACAATTACGCCTCTGCATCAAAGGCAAGAAATGAGAGGTTTTGACAGGTATGGAACATTGCATTTCACAGGGCTCATGCACAGCGAGATAGCACAGGTGTTTCTGTAATTGCAATACAATGGGAAAATTCAGTGCTCAATGGCCTTCAAATTCTCCACTGTTTTGTGTGATGTGATGTGAAGATCATATGTCAGGGCTGCCTTCTTTCTCTGCAATGGTGTATCATTATATGAAATGCAACTGAAGATATTTTTGGAGTTTTGGTTCTCTAAAAGTAGATTGAAGTTATCTATTTGGTTTGTTTCTCATATTGCTATAGCTTCTATGGATCTGCATCTGTGATTTTACAAATACTGGGGAAAAATATTCCCAAACCTTTGTTCACTGAAGTTTGCATTGTAAGTGATTCCATCCATTCTTTTACAATTCTGTGCCCAAAATCTGCTACCTACTGAACCAGCCTGCAATAATTATTTTTAACAATGGGCTAGATAATGTGGAAAGTCCTGAGTGATTTTTTTTTCCATTTTACTCATTTTGCCAATTTCAAGTGTGAATTCCTTAAACACCCTCTCAGTAAAATGGACATAAGAGTTAGAAGCTTAAGTATGGGAAATAGGATCAAATGTGTATCTTTTTAAACTTGTGCCATATTCAAAAAATTTTAAGTAAACTTTTGATATAGGAGAACATATGTTGAGGAAAAGATACGAAAATTTAGTCTTTAAAATCACATGGAGGCTAAATGAAAATCTTAATGCAAAGTCCCTGACTCCAAAACTGAATCTTTAATACAAATCTGTCTTTCAAAGTTTACCTATAGTAATTGTGCATGACAAAGTATTTATTCCTAGTTTTGAACAGTGAAAGTTAACTTGGGCCAATAACTGGCTTATCTGAGGTGAAAAATTGTGTTTCAGGTTGACACACCATTGAAAATTAGAGAAAAATCTTGTAAGTCTATACAGAGGGGAGATTTTCAAATCTGTGTGTAACTATTCCCAAATCTTTGGAAAATTGCTAAATGATATAAGTGTCATGCCAAGCAATTTTTTATAAATAGCCACAGAAGTTAAAAACACCGAGGTATTTCAGTGGTCGCCCATTGCAAGAGTGACACCACAGAAAGTTCAAGTGCAAGGAAACTGCTTGCTGGAATAAAACCACTGTCTTTCACAGGACACATTAGTATGTAGAATTTCTACAATTTATTTTAATAATGTTTAATCAGAATATATCTATAGTTTAGTAGATAGGACTAAATGTACATATATATATATATATAAATGTATATGTATATAGATATGTATATATATAAATGTATATATATATAGATATGTATAAATATATATACATACCTAATAATATCTAGTAAATTGAAATATTAAATATTAGAGAAAAATTAACGAAACCTCAGAAAGTTGTGGGATAGTACAGTTGTACCACATACATATTTGTGTTTCAGAAGAAGACAATAAATATCCAATAAAATTAAACTCCAGTACCACAGACAAGATAACTTGACAGAAATTTCAGTCACTAAACATTGTGTGATCAAAAACATTTATAATGCAATGTTATACCTGAGTCAAAATAAATGAGAAGTCTGAGGACAATATTTCCTCAGGAGGGGCTAATGACTTTGGAAGGATCATGGAGAAAATTTCTGAGGTGACAAAAACTATCTATCTATATTGATGTATGGGTAAGGGCTATATAAGTATATTTCCCTGTCAAAAATTGTAAAATGGTCTACCTGTTAAAAGTATAAGTTAAAAGTCATGCATTTCAGTGTGAGTGCACTTTACTAAAAATAATAAAGTGTTAGAGAATAAATGGGTTTTAGGTGTCAATAATACAAATTGGCAGAAATGTGATTATTTTTGAAACTGAGTATAAGTATGTCATAACTCATTCATACTTGAAGGTTCAAAATATTACTTGGTTTGCTTTGTATATATTTATAATTGACCATGTTATATAGTTAAAACAATGACAACATCAAAACACCAGGTCCACTATTAGTTAAAGCTAATTTGTTTTGGGCATTGTATTATAAGTGATTTTTGATCTGCCAACAATTTCTCAGAATTCTAAAAGAAAATATTTATTATTAGAACATCTACATTTAAGTGAGCAAGTGAGGTAATAACAATTTTAGAAATGTAAGCTGAGTGACAGGATGGGCAAGAGAGCACAGACTTAATTATTTGAGTATTTGCATTTCTTTTTCTAGGGCCCAGACATGAGGATTTTTCAAAACTTTAATAATTTTGGTTCTTTAGATGTTAGTACTCACTGTTAAAATATAATGGACTTTCGAGCAATTGTGATTGATGGTAGTAAGGATTTCTATAGATATAAATGATTAGGTTATTGAAGATAATTTATTTTTGAGAATCACAGTTTTTGTAACAAGATTATCTTGTGTTTCTCATCTGCTAGCAAAGCAACGAAACTTCTGTTTTTTTTTTTTTTTCTCAAACAGTGTCCTCCTTATTGGATTGGCATCAGGGACAAGACTGAGCTTTTGGTAAACAATTTGGCACCCCAGGTGGTACTCAAGAGCAGCCCCTGCTTCAGCTTCCTTAAACAGACCTGACTTTCCAAGGAACCCGACTTCCAGCTGAGGATGCACGGTGGCTGGTGATCTCGCTGAGAGCCAACTGCTGGAGAGTTAGAGGACTGGTGAGTTTGCCTTGGGTCAAACTAGAGGAAGTATTCCAGTGAGGAAGGGAAGGAACTGAGGGACCATCCCAGCAGCTGCCATAGCTTCTCTGGCTTCGGGGAACTCCTGCCTTCTCTCCCTGAATGGTATAGGTTGCTCCAACAAGGTCCACTTTGAGAAAAAGGAAACTGAACTCAGGAAAAGTTAGACAACTTTGGCCATCTAATAAGTCCCCTGGTGTGCCCATCTGGTTCATCTTAGTGGGGACATCTGTGGTGCCACCTGTGTAGGAGTCAGGCTTAAGCAGGACTCAGGAACCTAAGGATATTTACTCCCTTCTGGTGTGTTCTAAGTTCTCATTTGTTTGTTGGCCTTGGGTTTGGGAAGTCCCTTTGCTTGTCTGTCTGTGTTTTTGTTTTGTTTTGCCCCCTTTAAGACATGATCAATATTACATTGATCCTATAGGTAATCTCTTGGGAAACATCTTGACTGGTCAATTTAAAGGTTCTTGTCTGCTGACCATGGTTTTGGGGCTCTTCTTTGGTTGTCTGTGTTTTTTGTACAATCTCGCAGTTGGAGTTGGTCTGTCGAAGGTAAAGTAACTAGTAGAAATTTATAGGTGCAGGTCTGTCTGCTTTAAAGGTTCCCATCTGTCAGCCCTGGTTTCAGTGATCCTCTCTTCTCTGTGATTTTTGTATCTGTTACTGGCTCTTTAAGACACGGGCCATGCTGCATTGATCTTACTTGGTAGTCTCATGAACCAAGAGATCTTGCTTAATGGGCCGCCCATAGATATAAACCTGTGTAAGAGAAAGATAGTGTACTAGCCTTTGAATGTTTTTTTCTGGATTATTATATAACCTTGAAATTGAAGTTGGTCTGTCAGGGGTAAAGTATATGAAAGAGATCCTATATGTACAGGCATTTATACAGTTGCATGAAAGGGGTTAGAACAACCAGGAACCAAGTTGAAGTTTCCAAAGGTTCCACACTGCCCCCTGGTGTGCCAGGGTAGCAGACACCAGAAGAAAGTGTTTAAAAAAATTTAAATTTCTTAAACCTAGGCTGGCACTCTCAATAATCTTTCTCTGCCTGGTCCCAGGCAGCAGCAGATCATCTCACTGTGAGTCAAGGACACTACCCCTAAGCTGGAGGGGGAAAAAAATCCCAGGAAAGCTGCCTGGGCTGTAGGAAAATAGACAAAGAAAACTTGGCCCCTGTCCTGCCTTTCAGCAGAGTGTCCCTGGGGGATGGAGGCTTCTGGCCACAAAGGACATGGCATTAATTTCCAACACTATTAGTTTATGACCTGGGGACAGGAATCGTCTCCCCTTTTACCATCTGACAGGAAACTCCATTTGGCCAGGAGATACCCATCACTAAGGCAAAGCAATTCTTGCTATAATAGTATCCCATCAAACTAAATGCAAGGAGAGACGAGCAGAATAAACTGCTATGGCCAGAAAAGGAAAAGAAACTAAGGCCAACCAGTGTTTTGTAAGCAAAGGGATCTTCAAGAAAAGGATGGGAAGGACCTACTCCATTGCATATCAATATGCTTAGTATAAGAAAAAGCAGCCTCTGGATACAATTGACAGTGAGAACCCCATTAATGTTGGTGGCATTGTGATAAGAGTAAGGCACACACTTCAGGCTCAAAATGTTCTGTGCTCCAACACCTTGAATGCCACCTGGAAGAGAACAGATTAAGACACAGTTTTTACATATGCCAAATTTGTTAGATCCCTCTCCTGGGATAAAATTTATTGTATAGATTAAATGCACAGAGTACATTCATAAGGATTGTTTCAGAATATGAATCAAAGAAAGGGTGTGAAACTGGAAAAGGGATATAAGAAAGTGATAGGCATGTAAATATATTTTAATAAGGAACATTACAAGGTAAAGGAGATATTTCTGCATGGGAAAGTATTTTTCATGGAAAGTAATAATCTTGTCCAAAGTCCAAGATGAAACACTAAGGAGTTAAACAAGTTGTAGAATGTCTAAGTAAATTGCAGAAGGTTTGTGAAAGATAAATCTCAAAAAGTTTGGATGTGTGAATAAAGTGGCTATAATTAGCACAGTTATATATCCAAATTTTAATGTAATGATATGAAGCAAAGTCTGAAGTATTGGTCTAATTTTATCTGTCAAGATAGTTTTTTCATATCTGTTGGGTTTTATTACTTAGGGGAACTAATTCTTATAGGAATTGGGATTGGTACCTGCTTTGAAGTCTTTCAAATAATTAGTTTATATCTGGTTAAATAAACAACTTTTATTTTAGGTTACAGTAATAGAGTTGACACCCTAAATATATGACTAGATATATGTATATAGCTGAAAACTGTATCTGTCTGTTCCTTGTCTGAGTGTTATATATAAAAGTTTATCAAATAAATGTTAATCTAGGTTTACTGGCAAGGTCAACAATAATTGCTCTCCTTTACAACTTGTATCTGATACAGAAGGGCCACATTGCCATTTGAAGACCTATCTTGTATCTGTTTGTTTTGACTAAGTCTATTTCTAATCATTAACACTGCTTCCTAAATATACATGAGATTTAAGGCTATCCTTTGATTTTTGCTAGAACTGCGAACTCATGCTAACCTGTGATTATTTTTACCATACACTGTAGGTTCTAAATTATACTTTAAATGTTGAACTTATTTAAATGTAAAGCTTAGGGGAGAGCACTTTACCAAGTTGGTGTTCTCCAAAGTAAAATTATCTATAGCAATAGCCTTAGATATGTATAGACATAACAAATTTGCTTTGTATTTATTTATGTCTTATCTGGATAAAAACTGTTGTTAATACACACACACACACACACACACACACACATACTTTTGTGTTACTCTTTACAGTGGATTGAAATTTAAATCTATGTTTGGAAGGTAATAAGGCCAGCCTGATCTGTTTAAAGGTGACATTGTAAAACAAGGAAGCATTTTGCTACTTTTTCCACAAAAACGAAAGTTGAAAGCATTCTTAGACTTTGTTTGATTCATTTTTCAGTGATAATTTTGTATTGGTTTATAGGTCAAAAGCCCCACTTTACTTGAGATAAGATTTTGCCTCTCACTTTATTTCATGTTAGAATGGCTGCAAAATAGGCCAGACTTCAGTTTATTTAAGTCATATATATATATATATATATATATATATATATGTCATATATATGACATATATATTGCATAAATATCTCTCTATATATATTCTTGAACAATATATAAAATTGATTTTTTTTCTTCCATTTCTGTTTCATTTTACCTGATGTTTTTAAAATAATCATTATTGTTTTTATGTCTGCAATGTTTATCACTATTTCTTCATCCTAGTCAACAAAGCATCACATGATGACAAACCAGACATCAGGAAATGGGGATTCATTGAACTTTCACCATAAAGTTGATGACCCAGAATCTGCAAGCCCTGCACATTGCCAGATCTCCTTGGAACTTGTTGAGTAACTGAGTTAATGGCCAGTGCAAGTGCACTGGAAATGATCCAACAAAATGATCGGATGTGTATGTCCATGTCAGGCTATTACTTCCCTACCATATTGCATTCTTCATTTTTCCAGAACAAATTTATTCCCCAAATACTACAGTGGATATTATTATCATGAATCTAAAACAGAAGATAAAATTCAATTTTTGAGTGACAGAGGTAGCTAAGAAATGGCCAGAATGTGGGCACAGCCAATGTTTATTTTCCTAACCCTCTTTTATAATGGGCCCCTCACTACAGAGAGTTGCTTTATGACTACCTAAGCAAGGCAGATGTTGTTTCCCTTTGCTACACACAGAGAATAATAGTTGATTTACTTTCATCTTTACACACATCTCTTTTCGATCCCACACTTCAGAGAAACATTTTATTTTCTTTTAAAGAATTCATACAGGTAAAAAAAAAATTCTTTCCAAATAACCAATATGCCAGTACTGCCAAACAAAAGTTTTAGGAATGTAAGCATAAATTTTGAACTTTTAAAACAGACAATATCATTAGATAGTAATTAATTATATAGTATTGGTATTTTGTGATTTATTTTATACATAATCATATCAAATTGTCACTGGTAAGAATATTTGATATTTGATATATATGTCTTTATATTTAATGGTTACTATCATCAGTTGACACCCTGTAAATATAACTAGACTATATTAAAAACACATGGGAAACAGTAAATAAGCTACATTTCCATTTGATGCCACAGTTGAGATGGGGCTCCATTATTTTCCACTGCAATCTTTATATTACTGACATCCACTATTTCCTTATTATACTTTTTCTTTTCAAATTTAAGCAAAAATAAAAAATAAAATTGAGACATTGATCATCAAACATATTTATTGGCTAAGAAAAACACTTTTTAAAAAGCCTTTATAAGAACATGACACTCCTTAATTCTTACTAAAAGATACGTTGTCATAATAACTCTCTTGACTTTGAAAATTCATTGAATTTTTATTTTTACCAAATGCAAGTAATCAAAATATGTGCCACTGGAACATTCTAAGGAAATCTTAGAAATTCAGTCAGAAATAGTCTTTTCTGAATGTCTAAAAGAGATGGATGCTCTAACCTTCCACATTAGAATAAAATTTATTTTTCTCTAGTATTTCAAGATGGTATCTAAAAGATGAGGTGCATATTTATCCTTCCTCTACAGCGCTGCAGCAGTCATTAGATTCTGCTTGATCTTCTGTAAGGTGCTCTTCATATGTACTCCTGCCTTGTTCTGTGTAAATTTGTACAAAATAACTTTGGTTATTAGCTTTTTCTAATGCAGGGGATATTTCCTGGTCAGTCACATGACTCTGAATAAAAGTTGAAGAGAGTACTATACATATATACATATTATTCACATTTTTAGGTCTTACAGATATTTTGTAATTCACCCTATTGAACTATAAGATATTACAGAGGGGATAGAGTTTTTCCCAAATCTTATCCAATGGATCATTCAATCAGTCTACCATGAACGTTTTGACATCATAATCCACAAATTCAGCTGGGCACGGTGGCACATGCCTGTAATTTCAGTGGCTCAGGAGGCTGAGGCAGGAGGATCATGAGTTCAAACTTAAACTCAGCAACTTAGTAAGGCTCTAAGCAACTCCGTGAGACCCCGCTTCTAAATAAAATATTTAAAAAAGGGAACTGGGGATGTGGCTCAGTGGTTTTAAGCACCTCTGGGTTTGATCCCCAGCAAAGAAAAAAAAAATCCACAAAACAAGTTCATCAGGGCTAACTAATAATATGATTAATCTTAGATGGTAAAAATATAGTATATGGCCTATAAGTTTCATACAGAGTCTAAACTATTCTATTGACATACTATTTTCATGATTGTTTTGAATAATTTTACACTGATCAAATGAAATATACAGAAGAGTTTTCTGTTGGCTTTAAAGATGTGATTATTATCTCTGGAACATTTTATTTGCTTGTGAGATTGTGCACAGACTTTGCTAGGTCTTCAAATGTGTCCTGTTCCAAGTAAAGTGGGAAGAAATGCAAAGTCACTTTATACACACATGTGCCTTTTCTATCTTTACAAGTGACATTACCCTACTGTTATCTATAGGTTGATCTCACAGATCATGGGAACTAATTGACATAAGCCAAATCTGTAGAAAAGTTGTGTTAAGGTCTGTAAACAAGTCTGGATGGCGCCTGGCATCTTGCCAGAGAGAGTGGTTTATGAAGTAACACCAGCAAGCCATTAAGTATGGAGATTCCTTATTGGTTGACTGCTATATCTAGTTTATGCTAATTAGATAAGCTGTGTGGAATGTATAAATACTGCTCTTATCCTACAATAAACGGCTCCCACTCCTGCTGTATCAATGTACACAAGTTGTTGGTCACCCCCCGGCTATTTTGCTGCAGCCAGACTGCGGCAAGTTGTGCATGAGACCAAATGCCAGTTTTTTCATTTATACGGAGGAAATCAGAAACAAGAGACTTCCTTTTATCTAACAATTAAGATATTCTCTATTTGCAGCATTATCTTCATTAAAAGTCTAATTAAAATGAGGTGATTACTTGAAGAACAAGGAAACTGAAGAGTGAATATTAGGTGCATGTTCTTCATGCCAATATTATTACCTAAAGAGCCTCATGCATCATTTATGAGAGATTCTTCAGTTCTTAAATTAACGTACTACTTCTCCTAGACTTGATAGTGATCCACTGACAAATTGTACATTGTTGGATTCCATTTTTAAGATTTGTATAAAAATTGTCCTTCAGACAGTGCTCACTATGAACAATCAAAACTTTTAAATTTCTTTTTCAAAACTTTTTGTCACTTACTATTTAATAGACCTTTCATTTTGACTTGAAAACTTCCATTTTAAGAGATCAATTTTTAGCATTCCATTTCTGGAAAAAAGTCATTACTATGAATTCACAGGTAGATAAATTATGTTAATTCCTCCTTCATTAATTATTTTATGTGCTAATTTTCTAAACATCTAGAAAGACTAGATAGTTATTCTAAATAAGGGCTCAAGTTTGTCCACTATTACAAGGAACATTGAATACGTTGAGAACATACTGTAAATGATCTCATCAGAAAACATGTTCTAAACAGAAACATGCTAGCCTAGAATGCTTCCTCTTTTTACTTGTTTCAACTCAGGGAAGGAGTGTAAGCAACTGTGAGACTTGGAGTGATTTTAGTAATTTCATTCGCACACTCCATTTTCAGAAGATAATCTTTTCTACGAATTTAAATGCAAAATAAATTAGTTTAACTCCACTTTGGCCAAAGCCTGGCAACCTTATTAACATCAAAGAAAACTGGATGTTGTTGATATTTTATTTGTCCATCTTATATGGCTATACTTATGAAATGTAAAACACAATACACTGAACATATGGGACAGTGATTAATCTCCTCTCACTATAATTAAAAACATAGTATTTCATATGAATTTTAGCAAAAAAATGTTTTTAAAGCATTTTTTTTACTACCTCTACTTTTAACATGTTAGACATTTCAGGACATCTAGAACAACAATATATTTCAAAATGTGCTTAGCATTGTCAGCTATGTATATAGTAATGAGGATTAAAATGAACATTCAGAACAATGGTTATGATACAAGAAATGTGTTTTAAATATGAGCGAGCAGACTGTCAGAACATTCCTATTTCTAGTGTGGCCTTTATTTCACACCCTATCCCATTGAACAAATACACAGGTTATGTTCTTTCTATTGTTTCCTGAGGTAGGGACCCACAAAACTTCATTTACAAAAGCTATGTTCAGGAGATCTCTCTTTACTATGATTTCCCCCCCCCATTTACTGTTAATTGATGCATAAAAGTCTATACTTATGGGGTATAACATTGTGACATATGTACATAGTACATTGCTGATCAAATCAGAATAATTAGCATATTCATCTATCTTTGAAATATCTTCTAAGATTTTTTGAGGGGCAGTTACAAAATGCTTGATTTTACATCTAGACTTTATCATATGTTGATAACAAAGATTTTCTTCTTGACAAAATACCAGACAGGCTTCTATGATTCCACTTCTTGAACCATCCTTAAAAAAATTAAAATAAAAATAAAACTTAAATAAAAACTCAAACAAATTAAAACACAATTTATAACAATTCAAATTCCAAACATGACCCCACGCTTACTTTAAAGTTCCTGCATGTGGCAACACAAGAGCGCCTCCAAGATCTACCATTTTTCCAGCCAACACCTAAGAATAGGGACTTTTCGTGTCTGGGAAAGGATAGAATCCTAAGTTCAATAATTGAAGATAGAAAACACAGATGTCCTGACATATTTAGAGTGAATAACACATTGATAATTTCTCACTTCCCTATTTCTTTTGAGCCAACATTTGCCCTCCCTACCCAGTCTTCTTTCTTTAAAAATCTCCAGTTACTTCTGCACATATTGAAGTTGAGTTCAACTTGTGCCGGAATCTTCCTTATGGTAGTGATATATTACTGATTGAAATCTTCCCTTACCATTTTATCTAGTGTCCATCTCTGGGCTTTATTTGCCTTTGGCACTGATAACTTGCTTACATCTAGAAGGATTAGGTGTAGCAAAGTAATTTTCTTTTCAAGGGAAGTTGAAAAGGAACTTTCTTACACCCACAAGCCTTTTCTTTTCTTTTTTTTTTTTTTTTAATAAAAAGAAAGACTTCCCAAAGGTGACAGTTACTTCTTTTTTGACAAATGTGAAACATTATTCTAGTTTTTTCTCTCTTCCAGTATTAAGGTAAGGTAGGAGGAAAGTCACACATCCATAGGCCACTGAAATCTCTACCCATCCCCACCCTCAAGAACATGTGGAGTCTTCCCTGGACATATGGTGTCTTGCTCAATTAGGACACAGCAGTGACCCTGACTCCCATATTCGTGCCACTTCTTGGCTTGCTGTAAGTCTGTAGACTCTCCTTCATGGTTCCTGCAGAAACCCTGGACATAACCTTTGCAGAAACAATTGCTATTCTTCTGCCTCAAAGGTGGCAGAGCAAGAGGCATGTGGAGGCCCAAGTTGGTGAGAAGGGTTCTGGGTTCCAGGAGGCCCCAGGCACAGCAGCCTCATTAGTTGACAGGACTGAGGTGAAGAAGCTGAGGTGGGCTTGGTCTATGCAGCAAGATTCCAGATCCTTTCAAGATGGAACCATGTCCATCTCCCCTACCCTCTGACAAGAAGATCCAGCAAACTCCCTCTGCAGTGTCCTCAAGCTCTGCTTCTCACGGCATTCTGCATCAGAATTAACTTCGTAGTGCTCTTTGCTGTTAGAGACTGAACTGATTTTTCTTATTTTGTCATTAATTTTTAATTGGGATATACTTTCATATCATGTAATTCACTCATTTTAAAGATACAAGTCAATTTTATTATATTCAAAATGTGCCCATCAGCGCTACTAATTTCAGACTATTCTTGTCATTTCCAAAATGAAACTCATACCCATTAACTAGTGTTTCCCATTTTCCCTTCTTCTAGTCTCTGACAGTCGCTTGCTTCCTTTCTATCTGCATGGATTTTTCTCTGGATGCTTCATATAAATGGGGCCCACATAACAAGTGGCTATTTCGATTTCACTTCCTTCCCTCCTAATGTTTGCTATGTTCCTCTGTGTTGTGGCATATATCAGTGATTCATCCGGTTTTTTTTTTTTTTGTGGCTGAAATAACATTTGTTGCATGCCTAAAGTATATTTTGTTCATGTATTCATCAGTGGATAATTATCTCATTTTCACTTTTTTACTCTTATGAATAATGTTTTTATAAACATTTTTTTTTTAAATTTTTTGTCAGGATGCTTCTGAAAGATACTACAGTTTGATTAAGCAGACTGAGTTAAAAAGATCTACCCTCACCAATACGGGTGTGGGGGGGGATCAAACCTGTGAGGGCCCAGATGAAAAAGAAAAAAGGTAGATAAAGGTCTATTTCCCTTTCTCTTCTTAAGCTGGTACAACTATATTCTCTTGCCTTCAACATCAGATTCTGGTTCTCAGGCCTCTCAGACTTAGTTACCCTGCTGGCTTTCCTGGTTGTCCTGCTAAAAGATGATGTATTTTGGAAAATCCTGTGGCTTCCATAATCACATGAACTAATTCCCATAATAATTCCTCTCGTGTTTCCATATATATATATATATATATATATATATATATATATATATATATATACATATTCCTTTGGTTTTACTTCTCTGAAGAATTCAGTCTAATACTGAGGTCTAACTTGAATCTTTGCCTGAGGATATTCATATGTTTCAGTACCTCCAATGAAAAAGAGTGTTTTATTCGTATTTCCTGATTTTACAGATTCTCGAGATGAACCAAAGGCAAGAGGCCCTCTTAAGGTTTTTTTTTTTTTTTTTTTTTTCCAGAACATGAATAAAACCCAGGGAATGTGCACATTGCATGCATCCACATAGCCTTCCTAATCCTCGGGATATATTATAATTTTTCATTCTTATGGACATCTTCAGCCACTTATGAATCTTTTGGTATATTTTGTTTTAGCCATTTTCTATTACAATAAACAGCTATGATGTTAAATATTTGTCCATGAATTTAATTTTTTTCCCCTGGGAAAGAATATTTTCACACTGGTTAAGATTTGTATCAGATCAAATGAAAACAGCTTTATGAGTGTGGTCTAACAAGGATTGTCTGTTCAAATCAAACAATGACAGGTACTGGAATGGTGCTCAGAATGGAACTCTAACTTAGTCTGCTATCTCCAGTGACTGCCAGACTACCAGTTTGCACTATGAATGTGAATCATTGTTTTTCAAAGTGACCACAGAGCTAGGAGGCCAATTTGGGAACTGAAGATAGAGAAAACAACACAAATCTCTGTTCTTACTGAGATTAAGCTATAGTGTTGAATAAACACTTCCTGAATTGCTCCAAGCTGTTTTTTAATTTCCAGAGCTCCAAAATTTGATTCTGAGAATTTTTGCCAGTTTTATAGTTGCTTTTTAGAGAGGAGATTATTTTTCCAGACCTTATCTCAGAATTCACTCATGTCAAACTCCATTTTATGTTAAGCCTTTTGGATCTTGTGTTTCTGACAATATGTACTAAATCTAATTATAAACCAGGCATATACAAAAATAAGAATAAGTAATTCTCTAATTGTGAAAATGTAAATACATAATTCATATGAGATTATGAAATTCCAGGCTATATTATGAGAATTCCATTATATGTATATGATATATTGTACTGCTTTTTCTCAGATGAGTTTGAAATACCCTCTCAAAAAATCTTCTTTGTTATTTTGATAATACCTAACAGACCAGCTGCAGATTAAATTAATTACTGATATAAAATGTGGCATTCTTTGTTGTGTGTTTGATGCATGTTCTTGTAATCTAGCCACAAGACGAACAACAACAATAACAACAACAACAAAAATCTTAGACAAACTCAGAAAATGAACAACAAAAACAGAAAGTATTTTTCCCATCACCCATGCAAGCTTCTTTTCATGGTTAGGTCAGGATACTTGTTTAATATTTTCCAAGCTAATTATAATAATATATTTAGAAGCAGTAATATTAATATTAACCAGTAATATTAAAATGACAAGAGCAGCTCTCTTTATATTAATATCCTCTGGAGGAGACATAAGCACTCTGGACTATAATTCCTGATAACTAGCTAGACTAGCTTTTGTAAATCATTATATTTTGAGAATATCTTCAGTATTAGTCCATTTGATTTTCTAACAGACTGAGTCTGGGTAACTTGCTAAGAATAGAAATTTGTTTCTCACAGTTCTTGAAGATGGGAAGTCCAAGGTTAATGGGCCATATCTATAGAAGGGCTTCCTGTTAGCAAAGGTTTTGCAGAGTTCCAAGGCTTCACACAATGAGGGAATATTCAAATGGCTTTTATAATAGACCAGTTCTAAATATGACCTATTAATCTTTTAATCTATGCATGGATTAACCCATTCACAGGAGTTTCTAGTGTGAACTAATCATCCCTTAAAGCTCACACCTGCTTTCACCTCTTAATGCCGCACACTGGGAATTAAATTCCAACAGGATTTCTGGTGCAGACATTCAAATCAGCATCCTATAAACCTGTTGTAACATTTGTGTTGTTCAAATTCATATAGATCCAATCTGTAGAACTAGCTCTCTTCTCTCCGACATCATCTCAGAATTCCTATCTTTGTACCATTATTCTGTTTTTAAACATCATCTGTTATTTTTGACTTAAAAAGTTATTAAAATGATAAATATGATTCACAAATCTCACATATTGACATTTCATACACCTGCTTTATTCTCTTTTCCTATATCTCTTAATATATTTTTTTCTTCACTGGAAATACTAAGTATTAAATTAAGACATGATGCCCCATTAGCAAGAATCATCTCTACAAGATGAAAATAAAGGACAAAACCAGAAAATTGCATATCTGTGTCTTTTACTGTTCATGGCCTAATAAGTCTCAGACATTGCCTTTAACAGTCATGTCTTCTAAACATGGAACTGTTCCCCAGTCTTGTTTTTTTCTTTCATTTAAAAGAATATAAGCTAGAATGGCTTGAAGAATGGCACCCACTTGGGGTTTTTCTGATGTTTCTCTTAATTGGATCTAGGTTATATTGTTGACAGGAATAGCAAATAAATTGTGTTCTCAGTGTGTCATATCATAAGGCACATAGGGGCAGTTTGTCCCATTACCCATGATGTCAACTCTGATTGACCACTGAGTAAAGGCAACGCTTGCCATATTTCTTCACTGTAAATTAATATTTGACCTTTGTAACTAACCAGTATCTAGATGGAGAGACTATGAGAATATATAAATATCCTAATTTTCCTTCAAACTGTGATTAGAAAATTTGTCATTAATTGGTGAATTTTCAGCAAAGAAATATTATGGTGGTGACTGCCAAATTGTATGACATTTTCCTTAAAAATAATATGTCTCTTTACTTTTCAGTAAAACCAAAAAAAATTCCTTTTTCTATTACATATAGTTATATGAGTTTTAAAATTTATATTCATAAACTAGTTGATATCTTCATATTAGATTCAGGCAATTTTAATTGAAATAGAAATAATTTTAAAAGAATTAGCAAAATTATAATTCAACACTGAACTAAGATTTTATATTTTACTTCAAAACATCAAAGCTTGTGTTGGTTAATGAAATGTTAAAATAGAGTATATCTAGTTGGGTAAAACATGTGTCATCACTGTAATTAATTTTTACTAGAAACAAACAAAATATCCATTACACTTTAGATAGTACTCATAGCATATCAGAACAGAAGGAATTCAGTGATTGACAAAATGTTTATGTGACAGATACAATCACCATATAAATACACATCTGATGAACTTGAAAACTAATTTGCTGTGTGGAACAGAAGTGCATATTTTTAGGATTCAACTTCTACTGCTCATTTTAGCTAAAATGAGAGCAAATGCATAAAGCTAATATTCTAAAACAAAATTGTTTTCTGTAGTAAGCTATTTGAAACAAATGATGGTTTGGAGATATAGAGGCCAGATCTTTTAATTCCAAAGACAGGCAATGACAGGCAATGACAAATATCCTTGTTAAGGGAGAAAAGTCACCATTTTGTTGGATAATGATATTCAATGATAACATTTAATGAAATTTATTTTCATCTTTGTAATCTTCAGAACCAAAGAGGCACACAGAGTGAGCAGTGGACTTTGTTTCTAGTTTCCTGCTACCAGAGTTTGCTGCCTATTGCTCTTTCTTTTTATGGTTAGGATGTGAAGTGTCCACCAAAATCTCATATATGAGACAATGAAAGAAGGTTTAGAGGTGAAATGATTAGGTCATGAAAGACTTAACAAAATCACTGGATAAATACCCTTCCAACTTAGTTCTCTATTCTTTACCACTATTTCAACAAATAGTGTTGTTAATCCATGTCAATAAATAAATAAGTAAACAAATAGTGCCAGAATCCAAGGGGAAGGGAAAGGAAAGAGCACTTCTCCAGCACTCTAAAAAAGATAGGCTGCCAAATCTGATGGACGGAATACAGCCCATTCCAACAGTCCCACAGGACTGTAGTGTTGTATATGCATTGTTGTATATCTTGGTGTCTCAAAGGCCAGAAGATGGTCCTTACCATGCACTGAGACCTTAAACTTGAGTTTAAAAAAAAATTATTTTGGAAACAGATCATCATGGTGAAAGACAATATTGTCTATAACAACAGTACTGAATACAACCATTTAAATGGGAAAAATATTTATTTAATTAAATCCTCCTAGTTATTTCAAAATACTCATTGGGTCACTGAAATTAATATAAGAATTATGAGATAGGCCAATGGAGAGCAGATGTTTAACGAAATTTCATGTTAAACTTTTGAATTTAAAGCTCAGTTCTGCAATTAACTGTGGCCCTAGCTCAATTTTTTGTTAATTTACAATTTTAGTTCTTATTTATCTGGGAAGCAAACTGTGGTTTTGGACAGAGTGAATACATCTAACAGATAACTATCTACATTGGTTCTTTTCTTTTACTTATAATCTACTTTTTATTTTAATATGGTGATCCAAAGTGAAGATGGCTGTTGCTACATCTCCCTTAAATCTCTATGTTGAAATCCTAATCCCTAATGTGATAGAATTTGGAAATGGGCTTTTAAAAAGTAATAGAGTTAAATTGAGCCCATGGGAGTAAAATCTCCATGATAGATGTTAGCACTGTTGCCCTCAAAAGATAGTGAAGAGTTCAGGGCTCTCCAGCATTTGAGGATATAGAAAGAAGACAACCATTTGCAAACCAGAAAGAAGCCCTTATAGGACTGTCTAAACTTCAGAACTATAAGAAATAATCATATGCTATTTAAGTGCTATTTAAGTCCCCCGGTCTATGGTATTTGTGACAGTACCTCAAGCTGACTGAAACATTTGTAGATGAACTTGTTAAGTTACCTGCATAGAGTTACTTGATCTCATAAAAATCAGGCTCCTAATTTCTTTGAGAAAAACTTCACATTTGAAATAACAGAATAAGAAATAAACATTATGTAGATTAGCCAATGCTCCTTGTTCAAGGAGAATATTTTCTCCAAAGATAGCATTAACCATGACCTTTTATTAAAAAAAGTCCAACTACCTTTCCATATACATAAAAAGAAAAGCAAATATCAGTGTTGTCTCAAAACAAGGAACAAAATGAGAAAAGTTGAATGAGCAGTAGAATTACTCCAATGTCCCATGCAAAATGTCCCATCTGACATGAAACTCAATTCATGAGTAAATAAGAAAATTAACACTATTTTAATGTATTTGTTATAAGGGAGAAAACATATATCTCTTGGACTCTTAAAATATTTTTGTGCATTTTCAATGTCAAAAAACAAAATAATAAACAATCATTATTTTATAAAGCTGGACAACATCCTAGGACATATTAAAAACCTTAAACAATTATGTGATTTGAATTACAGATAATTAGTGCCACATATCTCTTGTGCATTTTAAAATGGTTATATATTCCATTATTTAAGATCCTTTCATTGATTCCAATCATTTAATTTTACATTGTTTAACTCCTTTATCAATCTTGGAGATGTACTTTCTCCCAACAGGCAAAAAAACAAACAGAAAACAAAAAGAAAATTGTAAGTGAAGAAATTGTTGTTGGGGTTCTAGCTTTAAAGATGGTAGTTTTCAAGAGGAAAATTGCTTTGAAAGTGATAAGAATGAATCAACACTCTTTTAACTTTATCAGGAATTAATCTTATAATGAAGCCTGGAAATTCCATTTTTGTTAATAGAAAGAACCAGCATGAAATGTGGAGAGCAAAACCTTTCCACTGGCAGCTAACACAGTCACCCTGAGTCATCACAGACTCAGCATATAAAATTGATTTAATTATTTTGCAGAGGAGGGCAAAAAATGAACGGAAAGAGGACAGTCAGCCCAATTCTAACAAGGATGCAATTCAAATTATGTTACTAGTGGAAAGGTAATATGCCATTCAACACAGAGAGGAGATGTTCATCTTTTTATTTTTCTCAGGTGGGCTGAACAATACACATACCAGCCTTATTTTAAAGTATCCATCCTTTGTTGGATGTCTTGGTTCATTTCTGTTTATGACTTTCTTAGAACACTTACTTGACTGTAACTTGCATGGAAAACCAATAAAATAATTCAATAATTGGCGTATCCATTACTTTAGGTCATCCCTTAATGGCTGCAGAAATCCGTTTCTCTCTATCAATCTATAGTGTCCTCCACCTCTTGGCACAATGCTATTTATCCAAACTCAGATAGCATCAACACTTTTTTTCCCCCTTACGGTCTAGAATATTCTCTGAATTCTTACCAAAAAAAAAAAAATGTAAGGTGGCATGTCCTAGAAAAAGAATTCAGCGTTGGCACTGGGAGACCCGGAGTATGCTACTGGTTCTGTTACTATGGTGAACTGTTTTTAATAGTTTTCTAAGTGACCTTTCTGAATTTACAAATTTCTCATCTTTAAAATACAAGAGTTGTTGGAGGAAGTGCTAGAGTTCTTCACAGCCCTATACTTCTGTCCTCTTAGCTGGATTTATTAGACGTATAAATAAACATCATCAGTGCAAAACCATTAGGAAGTCATTCCTAAATGTCATTCATTAGGAATCCTCAGATCACCTCAAATGATTATCAGTGTGGAAAAACACCATGTCCTGTACTTAAAATAATATATATATATATATATATATATATATATATATATATAGACCCATACATATGCATAGATTATTATATATTGATAGGGGTATGTATATATGTGTGTATATATATGTAGAGAGAGAGAATATGAATACAAACAAGTTTATAGACCCCCAAATATTGTCAGCTCTGATATCTTATGTTAATTATTATTTGGCAGTATATTATAGAAAAATATACTTAAAGTTTATAAATATATTTGAAAGTTTATAAATTTTCTTAATATTTAAAGGAATCAAAATAAAGAAAAACATGAACATTCATCAACATTCCTTTGTTACTTATAGTTTACATGTTACTTTTTTTTTACTTGCTAAAGTGCTTATGAATACCATACTTTTAACTCTGATTAATAAAATGTTTACTTGCCAATAAAAACATGTTTATAGTTTTGGTTTACTTTCAGATTTAGCATGATTTCTAGTGCAATTCTAGTGGTCTCCTAGCATTTTTGTATTTTAGCAGCTGGAGAGAATGGCTGGCAAGCAAAGCCCACCCATTGTCCCAGCAACTTTCTGCCTTGCTCTTGCTCATGGTAAGTGTATTTTGGCTTCATTTTAAAAGAACTTCTTTCAGAAGGTCATTTATTAGGTGATCATTTATCTGTGAAAAATCCTAATTACTCTATTTTTGACAAAGTGAGGAAACTAACGTTGCAGTCAGTTGAATGCTGAGTAAAAGGCAAACTAGACTGCAGATGTGGAAATATGAGGAAAAAAATCCTCAATTAATGAAAAGGGTTAAATTCATCTGTTCTGAGAGATAAAAGGAAAAACATTTCTACTAGCAATACTAACATTAAAAAAACGATAGTTTATCATGTATTCCCTTTAAAGTAAGAGAACAAATAATTTTTGACTGCTACAGTTATTATTTTCATTCCAGTAGAATCTTAGTGCCCCCTACTGATAAGCTAAACATGTTTTATATTAACAATATTTTTGTTTTCTTTTGAGAGAAGTATATTCTATTATGGCATTCATGGAAATTCTTCAAAAACATAGTTTTATTCTCCTGAGCTTTGTGATGATTTTGAAAGGAAGTGAGTTTAAGCTTTACTTTTAGACAGATTCCTGGAACTTCACTGGAGTTGAAGTTAAGTACAAATAATTATTTTCAGAGTCAAATGATCTTCACACTTTTGGTTGAATTGTTTCTGAGCTGTAAGGTGAATTCAGGTATTTTATTTTTTGTCTCCTTTTGTGAGTATAAATTTTATCAAATTACTATAAAAATATAGTTAGAAGTCATCATAGGCTTTTGGTATTTTATAGAAAAATTAAAGTTTTTAATAAACAACAGAATTTCATTAACTCCTTCTTCATCTGTGATTTCTGCTTCCCAGAGTCTGGAGAGTTCAAATCTTCTATCTGTATCCTTGGAAATTTACTTCTTTACTTCCAAATAACATGACCATGCCCACCCCCTCTGGACCCCTTCTCTTTTTTCCTCCATTTTACTCTCTCTCTTTCTTTCATTAAAATTAGTCACTTTCTATTTAATCCCTAACATGGAAGATGAGAGAGAATTTAGCTCTTTAACACACGAACACACAAACACACACACACACACAGAGTCAATACACACAGTCACATCCCTCAAAATACACAACACATAATAATACTATAGTGGACAAAGCCTCATCAAACAATAATCACAGATAATTTCCGATATATATATATATATATATATATATATTTGTTTCTCTTGCTAATTGGAAACAATCCTTAAACATTTCCTTGTACATAGCTGTCATTGATTGCTGGCATATTGCATTTTATTTATACATATTTTTTTTAAAAAAACTTTTTCATATGAATAATAAGCATTCTTTTTTTTAATGTCAAAATCAAAGAGTAGGTAAACATACAGAGAATACACAGGAAGAAGAAAGCCCTAGACTAGATTACAGAGATATTCCAGTTAATTGTCAGACCATTTACTGTCAATGGAATCTTGGTTATGTCATTTTACTTTTAAAGGACTCCATTTCTTCATGTGTGATTGAAGACATTGACCTACACTTTCTAAATCTTTCTGAACCAATTCTAATATAAAAATTTTCATAATACCAGATTATATTAAATTTAATTACAGTATCTTATATTCACATAACAAAAATAAAATTTTTATTAGAGAAATTCTATGACACTGATATTGCTTCTTAATGTCTAATCCTACATTAATGAAGATATGGCATTTCCTGTGATTTGAACTCCTTTTATATAGTGGATATTATTTTACAATCTAAAAGTCTGTAAGAGTACTTTCAAAGTTTAACATGCATCCGGTTACTCCCCTAGGTTCAGGTGCTGATCTGAACCAATAGATATGAGCGTATGCCTGTGGTACCTGTATCATTTTTTTAAGAAAATTCACAGACCTCACTTCGGACAGCAAGAGCCAACAGCTTAATTTCACCTGGAACCATTTGGAGAATAAATCTTCAATACTGCTTCTTGTATGCAGGCCACCACATTTTCTGATGCACTGCTGGAGTTTTCCAGAAGAATTTTCAGTTTAAAGAAAAATCATTAATAGCATTCCTGTAGAATTACTTTTATTATGTATAATCAAAAAGTAAAACTATACATTCCTTTAATTTATATCTTTAAAATCATTAGGGACCATTCTATTCATAAGCTCCTCTTTGGACTCCAAATTATCAAAAAAGTTAGAAATAGCCTGGTACAGTGACACACACCTGTAATCTCAGAGTCTTGGGAAGCTGTGGCAGAAGGATCATGAGTTCAAAGCCAGCCTCAGCAACTTAGAAAGGCCCTAAGTAACTTAGTGAGATCCTGTCTCTATATAAAATATACAAAAGGGCTGGGCATATGGCTTAGTGGTTGAGCACCCCTGGATTCAGTCCAAAAAAAAAAAAAAAGAAAAGAAAAAAATAGAGAGAGAAAAATTCGAGTAACCGAGTAATTATTTAGTTGCCATATTTAAGCAAATCATGACATGTACTTATTAGCACTTCCTAGCTTTTGGAGAACATTCCTTTTTGCATCAATTAGCATGAAATTTCTGAAGTTTTGAATTCATGCCTAACAAATTGCATCCAAACAACTTTCTATACATATCTAATTAAAGTTATTAATTTCCTTTATTAAAAGATAATATTCTAGTTCCTCTTCAAGTCCAATTAGAAATATATGTAAATTAGAGATACATGCTTACATTTACCTTAGTCACAAAAGCTAACTATGTAGCTTACTCTGCTTGGTAGGAATATCTAAGAAACATTCTCGTATAAACTACCTCACTCCAAGGAAATGGCTCAAACAAATAGAGAAAGGCTTCTGGTAATTTTGGGAGCACAGTTCTGCCTGCTGGAATACAGTGTACTGTGAATGATTTGCCCGGCAACACGCCCTCAGAAAGCACTCTGTTGCATCAGTAACACTTCTTTCTCTGGTTTATCAGGAAAGACCGAGAAATAAAGTGCTTTTTTTTTTTCTTTCAATTCAACAGACCCAGTTCTAATACCATGTCCATAAATCATTGTCTTTGACCTCTGCAACCTCATTTCACTATACCAGAAGGGGAAAAAAGCTTATACTATTTCCTAAAGAAATCAAGAAAATCAAAGTCAATTTCCTTTTGAACTCTCCTTGCGAGGTATCAGGGAGAAGTACTCATCTTCTTACAAACCCTCCCACACCTCCTTTTCAATGCTGACTGCAGACTTGAACAAACGCCCATCTGACACCCCAAACGCTTTTCTTCATACCAAATTTAATGGACAGGCTGACCTTCAAAAAGTGGTCCTGATTAAATCAACCAGATGTGAGTCCTTCTCTGGAAAAAGTAATAGCAAATGGTAGTAGTTATTTCTTTAAAGAGTAACTTCTTGTGAAGGAGAAATCAATTTATTCCTCTACTAATTAATTCATACAACAAACTAATACTGAGTTCCTGGACACTGTGGAAGTCCTGAAGATATTGAAAAGAGGGAGGGAGACTCACACTGATCCACCCTGAGCTGGTTACAAGCTCAGTAGTGAACAAGCTCATTCTAAATATGAGTTTTCAAAGACATTTCTAAATACCCAATAAGAATATTCAAAAATTCATATAAGAAGATGTCTTATGCTTTCTAATGGAACTGCATTTTGAAAAGGATTCGAAAATTAGAAGATTTATGAAATTGATATAGTGTTTGCTGTCACTTGGTGGGGTGTTATTATTATATTCTGTAAGGAAATGTCTATTGCCATCAAGACTGGTACAACACTAAAGATAAAATGTTTCTTGGTGCCTCATGCTTGGATTTTACCTTCTTAAGCTTTCTTTCCCAATGTCCAATTCCCTAATAGTATAAAATATTTCTAATATATTGAATTTCAATACTCATGAGGGGTAGATTGAACTGTGGAGACTTGTCAAGTAATCTTCTGTACACTACAGCAGAAGCTTGTTTTTAAATGTCTGCAAAAAATATTCAGCATTTGGGAGATTTAGAAATCATTGGGTGATGTTTTCTCCAGGAGTGGTTTGTGTATTCACTCATATTTAAAATATGAACTGGAGAAATTAAGGCAAGAATATATCTTACGAATCTTTTTACAAATCCACCTGTGGTATCTCATGCCTGTAATCCCAGCCACTTGGAATTACAGGCATGAGTTGAGGCAAGAGAAAAGGAAGTTCAAGGTCAGCCTCAGCAATTTAGGGAGACCCTATCTCAAAGTGACAAAAATGCTCCATGACAGAGTCACTAGGTTCAATCTCTAGCACCTCAAAAATATGTTTCAGATCTAAACTTGTAACATAGTGTGAACAACACTTACCAAAAGCTATAAGTTAGACATATTTGACATCTGAATGTTTTTCTTGGTACCAAAAAGTATCTTCTTTGTACCCAGGAAAAGAACATATTGGTGAAAAGGTCAAGTTCTGAGAAATTTATACTGCATTCTGGATGGTTCCAGGGAGAAATGAATTGCCAATACATATAAATACAACTAGCTCCCATTCCTTTTGCTGCAGTGTTTTATATATTCCTTCAAACACCTTCAAGAACTTCAATGTCAAGGATTATTAAAGCTTAGTTGAATAACTAGACAAAGAAAATCAGATTACTAAACATCACTATGTAATGGTACATGTTCAGATTAATAAACTTAAAGAGAGGGTCGCTGATATATTATGCAAAGTATCCCACAAGAAAACGTCTGAGATAATAAGATTAAATTTTCAGGTTAAGCAAAATGCAATTATAAAATCACCCATACATATTCTTTTAGTTTTTAATTTCAAAGCAAAATTAAGTAATCCTTTTGACCAATATTAAATATTATCCATATAATGCAGAGGATTTCATTATTATTGGGGATTTTTTTAAAATTGAATTTTCAAAACCTTTATCATAAAAACATTATAGAACAAATATTTAATTTTTTCTATTGTCAAAAATATTTTTTCAGAGAATTGTACCTAACTTTATTGTATCTTTGACTTGTGTCAATGAAATACATCTTTCTTTTTTAATAGATCAAAAACATGCATGGAAAATACTCATCACAATAAAACTACTGACTGTTCAACTGACTGTAGACAGTGGTTTAGATTGCATTCTTTTTTTGGAAGGATTTGGGTGAAATTTCAGATCAGGTCCTCCTCAGTACATGATCTTTCTCATTCCTCTGAAGGAGAAGATAAAGCTAAGAGAGTTTTCAGAAAGGTTAACACCAATTAATTACAAGCATGGTTGCATCATTATTTTAATTGAAGATCAATTTAACATGAATTAATTGTTAGTTGGAAGTAAGTACAAGTGCAGATTAGCCCAATTTGTGGTGATTTTAAGGAAACTTTGGATGAAGTTTAGCCTGTTTAGCCTTTTCAGCCTGGAAAATTCTGTGAATTGAGTGTGGCAAGTCATGGGTTCATGGGCTTGGAATATATTTGCTTTGAAAGAATTTTAGCTTGATTTAAAAAAGAAGTTTATGTTTTTTTCCTCAAAACACCTAAATAGTTTATATGTTTTTTTTCCCAGATTGATAGAGATTATTGATTTTGATCCTTAGATTTTTTTTTTCTTCAGAATGTTTAAATTTTCTTTTTAAACATTGCCAGCTTTAAAATATCTTTGAGGATGTAAGCTTTTCTGGAGGAGAAATTAAGAAATTTCTAAATACCCAATAAGAATATTCAAAAAGTCATATAAAAAGATGTCTTATGCTTTCTAATGGGACTGCATTTTGAAAAGGACTTGAAAATTAGAAGATTTGTGAAATTGATATAGTGTTTGCTGTCACTTGGTGGGGTGCTATTATTATATGCTGTAAGGAAATGTCTGTTGCCATCAAGACTGGTACAACACTAAAGATAAAATGTTTCTAGTTAGTTGTTCTTGTATCTTAACAAAAATCTAAAAGAAAACTATTACATGACAAATCTCAAGTAAGAAAACCCTTGTAAACTGTGAAACATCTGAATATGAATGTTGTTAAGCAAGGAGAAGATAACTTTAATAAGAATCTTATTAAATTAAGTGTAAAGAATGTTAAATAGTGAATCATGTTGACATTAAGTAAAAGTAAGATTTTCATGTCGCTATGCCAATAGAGTATTTTGTCTTGCTGACAGATGCTAAAATGACTTGCAAAGCTGCCAAAAATCAAGATTGAGATAAAAGAGCTAGAAGGGAGAAAACAGAATGTGACCAGAAAAATTCCCTGAAGAACAGTGAATCATACATTGGGACTTAGCATCATAGAGCTCATAAAATGAAAAATGAATATTGATTTTTCCCTCAGTTCAACTAGAGAGATATTGTACTGAATATCTAAAAATAAGAGTTTCTACTGGTTTTATTCTACTTAACTGGGAATAAAAGAGTGCTTTAGTAAGGTTGTTGTAAATATGCACCAGAGCTACTGCTTATCAACTCAAAGAACTGAAAAAAAATCTCAGCATCCATCTGAAAATTGTTAACTAAAATTAATTTAATATGCAGTTGAAAGATAAATGGTGTATGTACGGTTAATGTGTCCATTTTATCAAATAACTCATTTTACTCATAACTATAATATCATGTTTCCTTGTCATTGGAAAAAATTATCTTTTTCATAACAGTAGTAACATATTAATAGTTCATGGAAGATTGAGGATATTTTAAGATCTTGTCAATAAATCGATATTCTCCACAACAGATAATTTTCACACCAGGTATTACCAAATAAAAATCCCATTCCTAATAATTTTCCTCAGTAAGTTAAAAATATGAGAGTTCATATTGAGAAATATGAGAGTCAATTCGGTTCCATTTTTTTCTCCAAAAAATGAATAAGGAAATAAGCAAGCCATATTGTCATTTCTAAATACAAACTCAACCTACCCAGGCAGGCATGATGCTAGACACTTGTGTTTCTCTGGGGATATACCAGTTTCCTTCCTACTATTACCCTTAGGAAGGTTAACATCAGCACGTGAGAATTGTTATTTCCCTTCATTAAAACTAACTTCTTCTAGAAATGCTCTTGAATGTTACCAAATGAAAATTGAAAGAATTTCTCCATCATTTTTCATTTCCATAAACCTTGGGACTATGTCCAGTGTACTGTTTATAAGTATAATACAGAAAATAAAACGCCTTAAGAAGGACTTGTGTCAATCAGACAAATAACAAGAACAAGATTGTTACATTACTCATGTTCCTCTTGTAAAAAATGAGGAGAAAACAGCATCCATAGGACTGTTAAAGCATATGCATGAATAAGAATACATAGGGAATTCTGAATATCCTGTATCATGTGTAATAAAAACTAATTTAAGCATTTGCACTACTACAAGAAACATTTATACTTCTGCTACTCTACCAACATTAAAACTCAACCACAAATACAACAGCACAGGGTCAGTTGTCAATATGACTTAATATCTTGAAACCAGAATCACTGTGGCAAGAAGTTGATTGAGAGACAGTGATGTAAACAATATTTGAGACAAATAGCAAAGGAAAAGTAAAAGGTATAGAAAAACCCACAGCAATTGTATAGCCAGGAATAAAAGTTTCGATATCACAACATAGATTATAAAATGATAAATAATATAATTTTGATATCAGAACGTAGGTTACAAAATAATAAATAATATAATATAATTTTATAATAGATTTTATAATAAGTAATATAACTATAATAAATAATATAATTATATCATAAATAATATAATTATGATGTAATATAATAAATAAGTTAGAACATCTGTGCCCTGATACTGTTTGGTACTTTTGGGGCAAGTTAAACTGTTATGTAAAGAGTTCAATGAAAGAGTGTACATATATGTTCTGAAAATTGGTAATAATTCATCCATACAACTTTTACAAAAAGAACCCTAACAGTCAACAAGCCATCAATATCTCAGTCTTGTACATTTCCTTTTTCTAGCTTTTTGAAATGTACAGACATTGCTACTATCTACAGTCACTGTGCAGTAATACATCATAACCTCCTGTTCCTATCTAACTGTAACAGGTACCTGCTGATCAACCTTTCCCCATCTCTCTCTCCCTCCAACTTTCCCCAGCCTCTGTAAATCACTATTCCACTATCAAATTCTATGACACAGAATTTTAGATTCCGCATACAAGTAAGATCACGAAGCAGTTGTCTTTATTTGTTGGGCTTATTTCAATTTAGCATAATGATCTGCAGTGTCCTTCATGCTGTCACAAATTATAGAATTTAATTTTGCTTCATTTATGAATACTATTATATTGTGTATTTATATATGTCGCATTTTCTTTGTGAATTTGTCAGTTGCTGAATACTCAGATCATTTTAATTTCTTAGCTACTGTTAATAGTGCTTCAATGGAGTGCAGATATCTCCTTGACTCTCTGATTTCATTCCCCTTGAACATATACCAAGTAGTGGTATAATTAGACTATATGAGGGCTCTTTTTAAAATTTTTAAGGAACTTTCATGCTTTTTCCAAACTGTCTGTACTAATTTATATTCCTATCAACAATGCACAAGTATTACTGTTCCATATCCTCCTCAGGACCTGTTATCTTCCATTTATTTGATAATCACCATCCTTACATTGGGTAAGTCAATATCTCATTGTAGTTTTGATTTCCATTCCCTCATGATTGATGACGCTAAGAATTTTTTCATTTACCTACGGGCCATTTCTATATCTTCCTTTGAGGAATATCTATTAAAATCTACTGCACACATGTACACACACACACACACACACCAAACATATATATTATTTTGAAATGATGATGCAGTTTGTTGCTTAGGGCCTCACCAAGTTGCTAAAGCTGACTTTGAACTTGTGATACTCCTGCCTGAGTCTCCTTTACACAGTTGGTATTACAGGCATACACTGTTGTGCTCAGTTTATCTCACATTTTTAATTGGGTTGGTTTTTAATTGTGTTGTTTTGTTTATTCACTACTGAATTTTTGAGTTCCTTATATATTTGGGATATCAATATTTTTTCAAATATAGTTTGTAAAAAATATTTTCAAATCTGTACATTGTCTCTGCACTCTGTTGACTATGTCACATTTTAATTTGATTTAATCTCATCTGTCCATTTTTTATTTTGTTTTCTATTCTTTAAGGTCATCTCAAAAAAGTAAAGAAATAAATAAATCCTTGCCATTACAATGACCTTAAGTATTTCTACTATTTTCTTGTAGTTGTTTTAGATTTCCAGGTTTTATGATTAAGTATTTAATTATTTTGTGTGTGTATGTGTAGGGGGTAGTGATTATTGAACTCAGTGGCACTCCACCACTGAGGCACATCCCCAGCCTTATTTTGTATTTTATTTAGAGACAGGGTCTCACTGAGTTGCTTCGCACCTCAGTTTTGTTGAGGCTGGCTTTGAACTCTCAATACACCAGCCTCAGCCTCCCAAGCCTCTAGAATTACATGTATGTGCCTCTGCACGAAAGTCTTTAATCTATTTTGAGTAATTTTTACAATGAAGGATAGCTAGAGGTCTGGTTTCATTTGTCTACATAAGGATTTTCCCAGCAACATTTATTGAAAAAGCCACCTTTTCTCCAATATAAATTCTTCTACCTTTTTTTTCTTTTTTTTTGAAAATCTTTTGGCTATAGATGTGTGGGTTGAATTCTAGGTTCTGTGTTCTCTTTCATCGGTGGATATGTCTTTTTCATGTTAATGACAATGTTGTTTAGTTTCTACAGTATTGTAGTGCATTTTAAAGCTAGGTAGGATAAATTTCCTGCTTTGTTCTTTTTTTATCAGGATGATATTTTCTATTCAGGATTTTTAAAGTTCCATATGAATTGTAACATTTCTCCCCTAATTTTGTAAAGAGTATCTTTGGCACAATGATAAGGATTACATCATATTTAGAAATTACTTTGAGTAGTATGAATATTTAAGCAATATTGATTCTTCAATCCATGAATGTGGGGTGTGTTTCCATTTTTTGGTGTGTCCTCTTAAATTTCTTTCTTCAATATTTTAGAATTTCCATTGTGGAGATCTTTTACATTTTGGGTTATATTTATTCCTAGGTATTATTAATTTTTGTGGCTGTTGTAAATGGGATTGCTTTCTTGATTTCTATTGAAGATAATTTGCTATTGGCATGTAGCGATGTTACTAATTTCTGTGTGTTTATCTGGTATCTAATATTTTGCTGAATTCATTTGCAATTTCTTATAGTTTTTTGGGTAGAGTTTTCTATACATAAGGTCATGTCAACTGAAATAAAATAGAAAGCAAACTATTAAAAATTGTTCACAAATACAATTTATTTTTCCTTGAGAAACTTAAGGAAGAGTGACAAAGTAAACAAAAGAGAAAAATAATGAATAATAGGTTTGAAAAGGTGATAAAGGTAAGATCATAATACATAGAAAGATTATAAAAATAAATATAACAGAATATCATGAGAAAGTTAACACCAATTATGCAACAAGGATAATAAAGGCAACTTTCAGTGTTTATTTTTTAAATTTTTTTTAGGTATACATGACAATATAGTGTATTTTGACATATTATATATACATGGAGTACAACTTCCCATTCTTGTGGTCGTGCATGACGTGGAGTTACACTGGTCATGTATTCATATACGAACATAGGAAAATTATATCTGATTCACTTTCTGTCTTTCCTGTTCCTTCCTCTTGCATGTGTGCCCTCATTCGCCTTTGTCTAATACAATGTATTTTTATTCTCCCCCCCCCCCGTCCCCATTGTGTGTTAACATCTGAATAATCAAGAGAACATTCTGGCCTTTGGTTTTGTGGATTGATTTATTTCACTTAGCATGATAGTCTTAATATAGTCAAATTTCTAGACGTAATTTGTCAAGTCAAAAAATAAATAAATAATTGTATTAGGTAAGTATTTGTTAAATAAATTAAAATTATTTTAAAAATACTTCCACAAAGATAATCCCTTTGGCCAGATGATATCAGATATAAATTCTGTGGTTCATTTAGGAAGAAATATTATAACCTCAAAGCAAACTATTTCATATAGAAATGGAGAAGATAAACATTCCTAACTGATATATCAATTGCAAATACATTATAAGAATAGAGACTCATAGGCTAATATCACCCATTGTCACAAAAAGAAATATTCTTAATATGTGAGCAACTTGAACACATCAATATATAAAGAAAGACTATAATAATTCAATGATGAAGTAATATTCATCTCAGTAACATTGGTTTGACTCAATATTTGAAAATCAAACAGTGCACATCATTATTTTAGATTAAATAGAAAAAAATTCATATAAACAATAAAATACTATATTGAAATGTCCATCTCCTAATGTTCATGGATAAATAAAATATGGTCCCAATTATTGTTCCATACACTTTATATTGAGAATGGATAATGTATCCTAAAATTGGAAATGAAAGGATCAAAAACAGTCAAAATAATCTTTAAATAGATTATAAATTTGAATGACTTAAACTACCTTGTTTGAAAACTTTATATAAATATACAGTAATTAAGACCATATGGGAATATAGAATTTGTCAAAGGACAGATATATGCAATGGAAAAATATAGAGAATCTAGAAATATATCCACACATAAAATTATTTCAGCAAAGACATCAAAGCAATTACTTTGGAAGAGAGAATCCTTTTCTACAAATGATTTTGAGCCAATTGGATAAGTAAACAGAAAAAAAATAAATAGCAAAGACAATAGCCTAATCCAAACACCAAGACTGGTTTTAGACCTCTCTGCATTAACTGTAAAAAACTATTTCAAAACATTTTCTAGTATTTACAAACTAGTCTTTTATATTTTGTTTTAGTAGCTTAAACAATCTAATACTCTCTCCATATGCACTTAATTACTTGTACATGGAACATAATCCCATACTTAAATTTTAAATCTACAAAGATTCTGAAAGGAAAAAAATGAATAATATCATCAACAAGGGAAAATTTTATTTTAGTGGATCCCCAAAACACTAAGTATTAAGAAAACTTTGAAAATATTAGTCTTCAAATTAAGAATTTCTATTTATTGGAAAAGACCATTGCAAAAATAAAAGAAACTACTGTATAGTAATACTATATGCATTCTTGCTTATAATGTACAATTTGTATACAAAATAAATTTAAAAAACAACATAAAACACTTAACAAAGTAATTGAGTGGATATTACACACATATTTATAAGGATAGCCAATTAACACATAATATTATGCTTCAAACAGAGAACAAAAAGTACAAATTAAAATCATGATGATGTATCATTTCACACCCACTTGTGTAATTAAAAAGAGATGTAACAATGCTTATAATGAGAATGAAGAACAAATGCAACATTCAGAAATTTTGGAAGGAGCAGAAACTATAAATGTTAATAATCATTTGTAAAAAAAATTCGTACATTTATTTGAAAATTCAATGTATCTCTACACTATGACTCAGCAATCTCACTTTTAGGCATGTACACCCTCCTCCTCCAAAAAATATGTTTGCATGGAATCATTCACACAAGAATGTTTATTCCATTTTATTGATAAGATCTCTGAACTGGAAACTCAAATGTTCATCAGCAAAAGATTCGACAAACAATAATTTATCTTTACAGTGAAATAATACAGTTCAATAAAAATTAAAATGAAATCTAAAATACTGATGCATGCAAATATGTGGCAGATACATTAAAAGAAGAACATGTTGTTACATGAAAGAACACAGACATGAGGTGAATATACTTCATGCTTGTACCAATTTGACTGACAAGACAAGCAAAACTCATGTACGAAAAAAAAGTCAGAAAAATGGTTGGCCACAAGTAGTTACAAGTAACTTAAAGGTGGCAGGAGCAGGCAGGAAAATGAAATGTACTATTGTGAATATGATGGTGATTCTATAGAGTATGATATATAAATATACTTCAAAAAATTTTAAATGAAATATAAATAATATTTATATTTGTGCAAATAATCTATATGAATTCAGTTTGCATTTACAAGCAGGAATAAAATTGTACAGTTAGGACCCAACACTTTACTTCACTATAACTGTAAAGTTTATTTAAAAAATAATACGCATATATAACTAAATGTAGCATAAGGTCAACTAACTTGCAACTTTAATTGCATTCCCCAAATCCCTTCTAAGCCACATCCACATTACCTTTTGATACTAGAGAATAAGCCTTATGAAAGGTACTTCCAAGACAAGCATGGATTTGTCAAGGAAATAACTCTATTATAATAGTGGAAATGAAGTATAAAAGTCACCATTATACTAAACAGAAGAAGTATTTCAAGAGCTAACAGAAAAATATATCTAACTATGAGAGTATCAACAAACAAATGTGTGTAATCCATATTCCAATATCAATATATTTCTCACTTTAAAAAGGCTGTTCTAGTATCTCTAACTTTTGTATCATATATTGCAAAAACAAGGATTTGCCCATTATAATAATGATGACTTAACTTTGTGATGAATTTCGTATTTTATAGCTAATTTGGAATTACATGTTAATGTATTAACTTTTCTGAAGTTTTTCAAATTAATATTTTTCTTAATTAATCTCTCCTTAGGCTGGCAATTAATGCAAACAGTAAAATGAAGAAAGATATCAAAACCAAACAAAGAAAAAAAAAAACCCTTATTATGAGAATAATTAAGTCACTGGGCATTAACAAAGCTTGAAGGTGACTGTGGTACTATTTTACTTTGTGCTCCATATATTTTTATTAAAACAAGAATATTAAGGTAACTCTACTCTTCTACAACATGTACTATCAGAAAAAAGGAGAAATTATACCCCATCTATGTATGATATGTCAAAGTGCATAAATGCATTCTACTGTCATGTGTAACAAATTAAAACAAATTTAAAAATTTTAAAAAAAGAATACTGAATCATACCCTATTGCAAGTTGACCCATCTTGTGTATTAGCAAAATGCATAGGATAATTCAACTTTTGGGAGATTTTAAATCCAGATGTCACAGTGGAGCAAGCTAGTGGATACTACAGTAAGGCAAGAGGGTCTTTGAGTCTCATTTAAAAAGAAAGAAAGAAAGAAAGAGAGAGAGAGAGAGAGAGAGAGAGAGAGAGAGAGAGAGAGAGAGAAAGAAAGAAAGAAAGAAAGAAAGAAAGAAAGAAAGAAAGAAACTGGCTTGCAATTTTGTGATTTTTTTTTTTTTTGGCAGGAGGGTACCAGGGACTGAACTCAGGGTCGCTCAACCACCGAGCCACATGCCCAGTCTTATTTATTTATTTATTTATTTATTTATTTATTTATTATTTTATTTACAGACAGGGTCTCAGTGAGTTGCTTAGTGCCTTGCTTTTGCTGAGGCTGGCTTTGAACTCAGGATCCTGCTCTCATAGCCACTTGAGTCACTTGGGATTACAGGTGTGTGCCACTGCACCTGGCTAAAATTTGTATTTTAAATTACAAACACATCTCTACTCTGTTTAACATTGTTGCATTATTGGCTGACTAGAAATACACTATTTCAACCATATTTCATTTTATTACAACTAAAGATGAATTTGAGGGTTGCTGAAGTTTCCCCTGAGAGCCTAGCTTAATTGCAAAAACATGAGAAGTTTCTGGATATGAGAAGAGAGCTCTCTAAGAAGGGCTTTGGAGCATTCAGCTAAGTGAGTCATCAGGACAGCATTGTGGAGCACTTGCTGTCTTCATCATCATCCAGGAGTCTGGAAATATCTGGCTTCCTGGCACAGAGTTTAGCAAGGTAAAGGAATGTGAGACTGACAAAGCGCATACACTTGGGAAACAAAAACATGTGGAATGAAATAATTACAGAGAAAACAATGCTTCATTTCCAATGCCAAACAAGACAGAAAATGAAACACTGAATAAAATGTAAGAAATTATGACAGAATAATAAGTAAAGCAGGGCTTATCTTCTCCCCTGCACATAGGATTTGTAAAATGAGGAGCAGTAGATGTGAGAGAGAATTGTATACAGCAAAGGAGAAAAGGACAGCCAGGAGAAGGGTGGCCCCAAGGGAGTGACATAAGCAAAGAAATTGTGGAAACAGAGTCATTGTAAATGCTGAAAGTATTTTGCAGTTTTGCTTTCGCATTCTCTTTTTCCTGTCTCCACTGCCTGCACCCACACCTCGTACAGAAACGTCTTTATCAGCTTTTGTTTTCCTTGTGTGCAACAAAAGCTAGGGAAGAAAAGTGGAAATGAAATGTGAATGAAAAATGGGGTCTATCATTTGGCCAAGGGTGACATCATTTTCCAAATCCCAAGGGGATTTAATTCCTTTGAAGGCAGCAGAAGAAGGCAGGGGAATGAGACTTC
Source organism: Marmota monax (assembly GCF_021218885.2). Classification (NCBI taxonomy): domain Eukaryota; kingdom Metazoa; phylum Chordata; class Mammalia; order Rodentia; family Sciuridae; genus Marmota; species Marmota monax. Next base: position 4,970,631 of record NW_026695209.1, on the reverse strand, counting down.
TTCGAAATTCACAATGAAAAGATGATGTAAATCACATACATTCTTTTCAGTGATGATTGAGGTCCATGGGGAAAAGACCACAACAAAACATTTTTTTTTTCAAAGAAGCCATTTCTGTTTATGCCAAAATGCCAGGCAGAGCAATGGAAGGCAAAGGTTGCTCTTCATATATAATGTGACAGAAAGGAAAATATTGAAAGTCTAAAGGCATAGAGATATTCCAAAGCAACCATTATAGAGACTTACTGATGTGGAATTAATATCTCAAATCCCTTTATCCTTATCCACTCTATAACTAACACTAAGAATTTTCTAAACATGTAAACTTCATACTTATTATCAAATGAGTCCAGTTTCATGCTTTATTCACTTTGACGAGTCAGAAGCAAAATGATTATTTAGAACTACACTTTTACAGGGCCATGTTACTTAATCATGATCCATAGTGGAATGGCATAGCTGAATTCGTAATTTAGTTGCAGATCACATACTAGCTTGGATATATCTGTGCCACAGATTTCCTGTGTATAAACAGGAAAAAGAAGGGGACAAAGAAGGAGAAGAAGGAGGGGAGAAGAGGGAGAAAGAGAAGGAGAAGGAGGAGGAGGAGGGGGGAAGGGGAGGGGAAGGGGGAGGAGGAGGAGGAGGGGAATCATCTGGATATATGAATGAAATGATAAATGAGCCAGGAACCATTCCAAAAAGTAAAATACTATGAAAAATAATATGAACAACATCCCAGTTAGAATCCTTAATTCTCACAAATGCATAAATCAGCAAATACATGACCAAGATGATTTAAATATTGTGGTATCTGTTGTGAAGGAAATAAAAAAGGTGATTTGTTGAGAGTAACTCTGTGTTGGGTGGATGCTCAAGGCTTCAGTGAGGAGGTTCAATTGTAAGGTCTCTGAATATTTATAGGATCTGGAGAACTTTCCTGGCAGATGGAACATAATAAACAGAGACCCTGTGATGTGCAGTTGTTTCATTGGTATAAAAAGAAAGAAGGCTTCGGTAGTCAGAGGAAAATAAGTCATGCAGAAAGAGGTAGAAGATGATATGTAATAGAAATGGTAGAAACAAGGCATGGGCCACCTTATCTATAACCTCCTAGACCCCTGTGGATGCTTTCTGTTCACCTCTTTGTGTTCTTTCTCCACCCTCTCTTATCAACTCTGTGTATCCAGGAAGGTGAACTGCATAATTTACTGTAGCAGATTGATTTATTTTGTTTTCCAGTTGAGCTTGGCAATTTGGCAGCTTTAGAAAAATATCCAAAGAACAAGAAGAGGTGTTGGTACTAATTACCAACTGTTATAGTCTTAATGCCTGTGTTCCCCCCCAAGTTTTGTATGCTGAAATCTCAAAGAAATGGTATTAGGAGGTGAGGCCTTTGGAAAGTGCTTAGATCATGACAGTAGAACCCTCAAGGCACCCAAGAATATCTCTCCTCCCTTCTGCCATATTAAGACACAGCAAGAAAATATTGCATATAAACCAGAAAGGTGAACTTTACCAGATAATGTCTCTGCCAGTTCCTTAATCTTGAAATTCCCTTCTTCGAAACTCTAAGAAATAAATTTCTGCTATTTTTAAGCCACCTAGTTTCTGGTGTTTTGGTGAAGCAGTCTAAATGCACTAAGACATCTACTGAATCACCCCAGAGAAGTTACATGCTGTAAATGTCCATCCCTAAGAGGTGGACTTCTCATATAGCTACACTGTGTGGATTCCCATAAGGGACCCAACCTGCATATCAAAGGTCAGTGAATTCTCCCTGCACTGCCAGTCCTAAAGATACCTACACTTTGATTGCACCTCTAATAATAATCCTGTTATTCAGTTATGTTAATTTTGCATGTTTAAATGGGCTATTTCCTGCTAGGAACCTATCTGATAAACATAATAGTGAGAATTTGGTTTTAACTATTGGATATATAAGATAGGTTGCATACCTTATATCCTTATTCACTATTAGAAAAATATCCATCCATATTATCCCACAAGAATGGTGTTATGTTGATCCTTCTTTTTCTTGCTCTCTTGACCAGTAGCCAACAGAGGTGACATTCAGAAGGTTTTATTTGTGACCTAGAACAGTGCATACTTGAATATTTTCAAATAAATCCCCTGAGTCAGTAGTCTTTCAAACTCCTGACATGAAAAGACAGAATGACATGTCAGGAGTACCACAGATATTAAAGGACAGGTTACAGATCTTTCAGAAAGAATTACAATTACAATACCTAAGAATATAAGATAATAATGAGAAAAAAGTCATAGAATTGATTTTGTTCTCGTAGTATCTCTTTTAAAAATTATATCAATAGAAAAAAAAAAGAAACATCAATTATTGGGAAAATGGAAAGCATTTACAGAATGAACTTCTAGAATGCCATTCCTAAATTATTGCCTTGTTCTACAGCACGGTTAAGTCTTCATTTATTTCAAAGAATAGAAATACAAAATGTCATAAAATAAAACATCAGATCTTAGTATATTCTGTTCATTTCAGGAAAACACAGTTTCTCCCTGGACAACTCAAACCTAGAAGTTCCTTTAGCAAAATGTATAAATAGAAAGACACTCAATTTAAATTTAGGTTTTGTGCAAACACAGATAAAATGCTTGAGCTTTTTTCTAAAGCTCTGGAAATTTCTCCTCATAAAACTGCATCCAAGATAACATTCTCTGTATTTACACAGGAAAACAGAAGCAGAGATTTGAGCAAGAATCTGATGATCTTGATCAGCGTAAAGACTCAGGAAATGATAATTTGAATAACTGAGATTTAAACGTCCTCTTTCTTTCACATCAGATTCATGTGTATTTTATTTGTTTTTTGTCATTTTGCTTATGATTAAAGACACAGGGTATAAAGAAAGATAATTTTAATAATATTTTTCTTTCAAATTTATTTGTGTAGAAAGTATATGTAAGACAGATAATTTGCTGTTTATGAGACTGGAGCATTCAGCCCCAACCATAAAAATGTAAGTGAAATCTACCTGCTGCACAGGAGAAAGCTGACAAATATATAAGTAAATTACACTATATAGTATTTTCACCAAATCCAAATGCCCAAGTCCTGGTATTTTTCCAACTTATTTTAAGATAATACTATTTCTCTTCTTAAAATAAGAGGCCACATGCTGAGCTAATGATAGGTAAGACCTTTGCTTTTGAGGATGGTAGGTGTTGCTAGTTTAAGTGGCAGGAGGGAAAATGAGAAGGCTTTAAGCTCTTTTGTCTGTTTAGAGGACCAAGTGCATCTAGGTCCAAATATTCTTACATATTTGTCTTATATATTTGTTTATATTGCACTGCACCAAACACTGATTGAATTCATGGAAGAAAAAAATAAAAGAATCTGCAGCAAAAACAACCATAATAAAGTACTTCCTCATGTTTTTAACCAACTCTGACTATACCAGAATTCTGTCTTTAGATCGTCCCTCTTTGGGCTAACAAGTCATATAACCATTCTCAAGTTCAACCTTTTTTCATTCTTATTCATATATAGAGCACTGGTTTATTCAGCAAATACATTTTTGGCATGCCTACTAAATGTCAGGACGATACCAAGTAATGAAGATACACTATAGCAGAGACGTGATCCCACTATGGAGAGAGCTGCCAGTCTTTAATTATGAACTAGTGCCGTCATGGTAAGAAGCAAAACAAAGATCAACCGATATTTTACACTTGCATCCGGATATTTAATTATTCTTGATTAGAAATTAAAATGAAATGAATTACTTAATTGGAGCCTTTTTAGTAACCTAGTGTTTTATTACTATCAACAAACATGTTTTTGTTTTACACTAAGGATTTAAAAAGCACCAGTATAAACATGAAGGATGGTGAATGCCATGTTATTATGAGGCTTGACCAATTGGAAAATTTGTCTTGCCTGGAAGGTTTAGGTCAATTGCAGCACTGCAGGGAAAGGGTTCTCACTTTGACAAAAAAAATCTGGGGAGGGCATTTTTCTGATCAAGGGCATCAGGCAGGTGACATATTTTGCTTATAGCAGGTAGGCATCTGTCAAGTCTCCTCTAAAATGAACGAAACTTGATACATTTTTTATTTTTATTTTTTTCTTAGCTACTCTACACATTTTCTAGATTACATGTGTGCTTTAATTTGTAAATATTTACTTCATTTTCCCTCAAGATACTACTAGCACTTATTATTAACTTTTAGGTAATTGACCATCTGTAATGACCCATTTTCTCAAAAGAATATTAAAATAACCCCACAACAAGTCCTTAAAATATAAACACAAAACAGTGCTTCAAAATTATAGGTCCTTTTTAGCTCCAAAGTGTGTGTAATACCATCGATCTTGACTTGGTATACATTTGAGTTGGTGTAGATTAACTCCACTATAATCTGCTTAGATACTGATTCTCTTTTATCTTTCTCTATTGCCTTTGATAAAATTAAATGAGTTTTGGCCAACAGTTCCATCCCTAAGATAGTAAATTAAGTAGTTAATAGTCAAAAGAAGAAGAAGGAAGAGAGGTGTCCTTAGCATTGATTTTAACTAACAAAAATTCCAGGCCACTGTGGATTCAAGTATGAGTTCCTCTAGAGAGATTTGCACACTCCACCCCAGGACCAAAGCAGGGGACAGGATCCCAGAGACAATGAAAGAAACCACTAACTCTTCTCCCTAGTTCAACCCAGGACTGCATCAGGGCTTGAAGGACACAGTCACTACCCCACTCTCCCATAAGAATTGTTTTCACTTCAGATTTAGGTGAACTTTCAGTTTCTCATCTATGATTGCTGCCTCTTGTATCTCAAAGTGTTTCCATTTTGATTCCTATTTGTTGTATGAATCTTTTTAACTCTGGCAAAAAAGGAAAGATTTTCCACTAAGTAGCTAATGCAAAAAATGCACACTTTTTTTTTCTTTACCCCAGTACTGAGAGTTGAACCCAGGTGTGCTGGAGCTACAATCCAGCCCTTTCTATTTTATTTTTTAAATTTTGAGACAGTCTTCCTTAATAAGACTCCTATAGCACAAGAATTAAAACCAAGAATCAATAAATGGGATAGAATCAAACTAAAAAGTTTCTTCTCAGCAAAAGAAACAATCTGTGAGGTGAACAGAGAGCCTACATCTTGGGAGAAAATCTTTACCCCTCACATATCAGATAGAGCACTAATCTCTAGTATATATAAAGAACTCAAAAAGCTGAGCACCAAAAGAACAAATAACCCAACAAATGGGCCAAGAACCTGAACACACACTTCTCAGAAGAGGATATACAATCAATCAACAAATATATGAAAAAATGCTCATCATTTCTAGCAATCAGAGAAACGCAAATCAAAACTACTCTAAGATATCATCTCACTCCAGTCAGAATGGCAGTTATATAACAACAATAAATGATGGCAAGGATGTGGGGAAAAAGGTACACTCATACATTGCTGGTGGGACTGCAAATTGGTACACCCAATATGGAAAGAAGTATGGAGATTCCTTGGAAATCTGGGAATGGAACCACCATTGGACCCAGCTATCTCTTTCCTTGGACTATCCCCAAAGGACTTAAAAACAACATAATACAGGGATACAGCCACATCAATGTTTATTAGTACAATTCATCGTTGCTAAACTGTGGAGCCAACCTAGATGCCCTTTAGTGGATGAATGGATGAAAATATGTGGCATATATACATAATGGAATTTTACTCAGCAATAAAAGAGAAGACAATCATGGAATTTGCAGGTAAATGGATGGCCTTGGAGAAGATAATACTAAGTGAAGTTAGCCAATCCCCAAAAAACAAATGCCAAATGTTTTCTTTGATATAAGGAGGCTGAGTCATAATGGGGTAGGGAGGGGAAGCATGGGAGGATTAGATGAATTCTAGATAGGGAAGATGGGTGGGAGGGAAGGGGATGGGGCAGGGGACTACCAAGGATGGTAGAATATGAAGGACATCATTATCCAAAGTACATGTATGAAGACTCAAATTGGGTGTCAACATATTTTATAAACAAAGAGAGATATGAAAAATTGTGGTATATATGTATAATAATAATTATAATGCAAATAAAACAAAGTATTAAAGAATTAAAACCAAGATGTATAAAGGCATTAATTGGTGTGAACATACTTTATATACAAAGATATGAAAAATTGTGTTCTATATGTGTAATAAGAATTGTAATGCATTCTGCTGTTGTGTATTTAAAAAAATAAAATCAATTAAAACAAATAAATAAATAAATAAATAAATAAGATTTTGGGACAGACATGCTAAATTGTTTGGTCTGGTGTTTTTGCCATCCTCCTGCCTCAGTCTCCAAAGTCACTGGGTTTATTGTAATGTGCCACTTGGCCAGTTTTGATGCTTTTATTCAAGTTTTTAAAGGCTGAAAAATTTAATGTACTCAATTTTAAGTGCTAATACTGCTCCAGAATTTATCATAAGCTTTAATAAAGCAGAGAAGGAGGAGGTGTGTTCCAGTAGAAGTATTGTACTGTTAGTAGCAATGCCTAGTTCATGAAAATCAGGACTTTGACAAATTCACTGTTTGGTTGTTTGAATGACTACTCTTTTCTGACAAATAACCTACGTCATTTGAATGAAACTCATTTTGCAGACCCCAATTGTGGATTTATGTTTTCTGTCACTTTGAATTGCTGAAAGGGAAAAAATAATAGTAGCTACTAATAAATTCATAGTGTTGAGCTTTTGAGCCTGGAGAATACACTAATTCTTTTCTATTTATTTTCTGCTTGAATGTTTCAGGTATGGATTACAAGTCGCCTCCTACTAACCATTCCTCCCTACATGCAATCCTTTGTTTGTGACATTGTAGTTTTACCCCCTTTTAGATCTGAATTTATGCTCTCTACTTCTTGAATCAAAACTTACCTTGTGAGGGGATTTGGGCAGTAGAACGTAGGGCAGTCATGGTGTAGCAAGCTGAGCCTAATCCTCCAGAAGCACGGCATGAAGTTCAGTTCCAATTAAAAAAAAAAATGTATCCCAAATAGCTCATTAGCTCAAGTGTTAGGCAATGCAGCAATGGTCATAGGTGAAAAGATCAGACTATGAGACCTGAAGTCTTATCAGTGAATTAATCTATTTGATGGATTAATAATTTGAATGGATTCCTGAGTAGTAACTGTATGCATGTGGGGAATGGCTAGAGGAAGTAGGTCTGGCCTTGGACCTTATGTCTCACTTCTTCTCCTTTTCCTTTTTATACTTTTTTTCTCTTTCTCTCTCTCCCTCCCTCTCTCCACTTCCGGTTGCCATGAGCTGAGCAGCTTTCATCTGCCACATACTTCCACCATGGTGTTCTGCCCCTACTCAGGCTCAGAGCAATGGAATCAGCCAACCATGGACTTAGAACTCTGAGATCATGAGCCCGAAAAACTTTTCTTCTTCTAACTTTTTCTTGTCTGGTATTTTGGTCACAGTGATGAAAAGGTTAGAAACAGTCTAAATTTAAAAAAAAAAAAAGAGAGAATTAATAGGTACAACAAGAGAAGAAATAGGTACAACTAAAGTTTATTTTAAAAACAATCATTCTTAAGGAAAAGCCTATTGTTAATATTAGCTTGCACTAAAAGATGAATACATTAAAGTTATTTATAGTCTATTCTCAAAATTTTTAAATGTATGTTATTATTATTTTAAGTATGATACTGTTGCTTTGGTTATCACTCTGTCAAGAATTAGGATTCTCAACTATCAGAAGATATTGAGAAGATAAAGTAAGACTTTTGTTTTTTTCTTTCACAAAATTACTTTCACAAAATCAAACTTAACAGATATCCCTCATGAATATGCCCACCTAAATGCAGAGGTCCACATATCAAGACTCTGGATCATTATGCAATATTCAGGGTGAATGAAAACCTCCCAAGGACCTTAAATAGAAAACAGAGCTCTTCTTGCAAAAGCTCTACACTGCTCCATTATAAAAATGTCTGTGATGGAAACTGCCCTCACCATCTAGGGAAAAGTAGCTGGTCAGAAGAGGGCAGGAAATGTAAAATAATGCTCAGAAAGAAGAAAAAATATGTCCAAATGCTATAGATCATAGAAAAAAGGGCCAAGAACAATAAATTCCAAATTTAGCCTAGTTCCCTTTCTTTTTTGGACTCCTGAGAAAATTATAGAACTTTTCTAGGCATCATCTGGCCCTCTTTTATAGAATTTTTGTAAGAATCACATACAACAAAATACAAAATGTTTTTAATAGTCTCAAAAGGAAAAGAACACAAAACATCTGACCTTTTCTGAAATAGATTCTTAAATTTCCATCAGCTACAATCCATCAATCCATCAGCATGTTTTGATAGACAACACAAAAGCATCAAAACTGATAATGTATACATATTCCAAGAGAAATAGTTTAAGCTCTCCATTTTATTTAAAAGTGAAAATCATGAGCATATTCTACACACATACATACACACGCACACACACACACACACACACACACACACTCACACATGCATGTGCTTATTTAATTAACCAGGCACAGGCACTGGCTCCAATGACCTAAAATTACTCAGAGTAGTAGTATATGTATATTTGCTGTTAACAGTGTAACTGTGTCATAAACTTCTGCATGCCTCAAACCATCTGCACCATTTCCTTTTGCATTCATAATATTATCATAAATTCCATTATGAAAATAATTAGCATAAATGTAGAAATTTATTTTTTTAGATGTTGAAGTTTTTAGTGTAATGAATGAAGCAGGTAAGGAGGGAAATATGGCCAGGAGAATGTTAAGTACGCACAGCTTTGAATTTATCTTGAAAAAAGCTTGCATTTTCTTGGGATTTAAAATCATGCTTCTCTATTTTATATGACTGATTATGTGGCTATTTTAATACATACAGATTTGTTTTTTGCCTTTCAATTACTTAGAACATCTTTAAAATTTCAGTTCCCTTTGTCCATAGAATTCTTTTAAACTACATGGCAATTTATTCTGAGGTTCAGGTAACCTTAGGTGAGCATTACCTTTTTAGAAATGTAACCTACTTCGTTGACACAAAGTAGGTTACATTTCTAGCATATATTTGAGTGTTATTTATTGTGCTTAATGAAGGTTTATTTACCATGGAATTACAAGAACTTTACTGGGTGGACTTTAGTATCTCTGGTTTATTTAAAAGTAGGAATTAGTATGAGAGTCATTCAAGAAAATTCCAGTCTAATCACTATGTTTTAAGGGGTAAAAGTCTCTAATCCTTGGAAATGAGCTCTGGATTATATGCCTTAGAGCAAGGAAGTTGGCAGTACAGTGGGTGTCCTGGAATAAACCATTCTTCCATAGTTGGAAACTATTACAGTCACTCATAAGGCTTCTTAATAACCAGAAACTCTACAGCACAGTATAAAATGGTTATGAATGTAGTCAAGTATACATAACTATTTTCTAAAATAATTTCTGTGTAACATGCAATTTCTTCAGAAGAAGGCATTTAATGTACCACAGGTGGTACCTAGTAGAGAACTTCTCATGAATGCCAGCTGCAGTCTGCCATTTTGAGAGCTTATCAAGAGCTTTTACAATGCAGGGGTGTGGAAAATTAACACATTGTATTCATTGTAATGCTTTTTCCACTATGTTCACTCTGTATTGAATACAAATTTTCAGAATTAAGATATGAGCTAAAGTTCATTTCATCATACAAATCAGCATATTAAGCAAGCCTAGCAGAAATGCTTTAGAGGTAAACAAAAAGCTTGAAGAAACCTTTGTTCTCAAATGTAATGGAAATAAGATTTAAATATTTATTTAACATAAAAGTTAGAGTCAAAAGTTAAGATGTACAAAAAAAAATTCTGAAAAGGTCATGCATATACAAAATAGATTGTTAAAACCCAAAGAACTTGTTTAATAACCTACCATTAAGTACAGGATAAATCATTGTAACTAAAAGGCCTATAAAGGGTTTATGGTTGTGTGTCCTTTAATAGTCCAAGCATGTGTTCTGGACCATAAGTAGCTACTCACATCATAGGAATGCAAAGCTTCAGGCAAATACCATACACTAGGGTTTTGTTGTTGTTGTTGTTTTAAATTTTAATTCATTTTTATTATATATTTGTTGTTTTTAGATATATATGACATAGGGTGTATTTTAACATATTATACATAGATGGGGTGCAACCTATTACAATTTTTATTCCATTTTTTTGGTTGAATATGATATGGAGTTAACATTGGTAGTGTATTCATATATGAGCCTAGGAAAGTTCTATCCAGTTCATTCTACTACCTTTTCTGTTTCCATCTCCCTCCCTTCCCTATATGCTCCTTTGTCTAATCCAATGAATTTATATACTTCCCCTCTTTGTTCTTCCTTGTTATGGATTAGCATCCACATATCAGAGAGGACATTTGGTCTTTTATTTATTTATTTATTTATTTATTTATTTTGGTAGGGCTTATTTCACTTACAATATTCTCTAGTTACATACATTTACTGGCAAATGCCATAATTTCATTCTTTTTTATAGCTGAGTATGTTGTCCATTGTGTATATATACCAATATTTCTTTATCCATTCATCTGTTGAAGGGCACCTTGGTTGGTTCCACAGCTTGGCTATTGTGAATTGAACTGCTATACACACTGATGTGGCTACATCCCTGTAGTTTGCTGATTTTAAGTCCTTTGGGTATAAACCTAGGAGTGGCATAACTCTATTCAATGGGGTTCCATTTCAAGTTTTCTAAGGAATTTCCATACACTGTTGTGTGCTATAGGGCCTTGTCACTGTTCACATCTTATGGGTTGATCTATCATACACATGACTTGGTGACAGAAGGGAGACAAGCTGTTGGGATATGTGTTTTCCTGTGTCAAGATTCTTAAGAATTGCCATGCATAGTGGTACATGCCTGTAATCACAGCAGCTTAAAGACTGAGACAGGAAGTTCAAAACCACCTCAACAATGGCTAGGTGCTAAGCAACCCATTGAGACCCTGTCTCTAAATAAAATAGGTCTGGGGATGTGACTCAGTGACCAAGTGTCCCTGAGTTCGTTCCCTGGCACCTCCCCACCCCCCAAAAATATATTTTTTAAATATATATGTATAACTGTGCTTTCTATAACATACTGTGAATATGCTTTGACTGCACTAACCCAATTTTGAATTTTTTCTTGTAACACAAGCTGTAACTGAGCCAAGTGGTTGATTGATTAGCCACCTTGTCAATTGTGGGCCACATAGGTGAATAACTTGGTGAGCATCAAGAACTTTTCCCCTTAAGGCTGTTATCGCAAGGGAAGATAATTCACCTTCTGGGAATATAAATACAACTTGCTCCCTGCCGCTTGTGACTCTACTCAGGAGTATTCACTCTGTAGTGGCATTGACTGCAGGAGCCTCTGCACCAGTGAAAGGTCCTGTGCTTCGCTGTTGAAGATCTAATGGTGTTCCAGACCCATTTGAGTGTTACCTGGAAGGGTTTATACCTCCAGAGTATTGGGACAATTTCCCTGGACACATGGTAGGTATGGACTTCATCTTCAGCAGTCTATGCCTTCAGTAATTTTCTTATACTTTTTGCTTGTATTTTCATGCGCTTCATTTGCTTATTTTTGTTTTTTTCTGATTTTGTATGCTTTGTAATAAACTGATAATCCATGAACTTTCTTTCACTTTATTTGTCATTTGATCAGAGAATAAAAAGACTCTCCCTCCTGGAGAAGTTATAACAACCTTCAAGGTTAACATTGTCTGCAGACATCAAGGAACTGCATCAGCTTTGTTGATCCAGCCTGGGGAGAGCCAAGGAGGATGCACACCCACATGCTCCCAGACTCAGCAAGGAAGCAGCACACTTATTCCATTCTTATTTCATTAAAAAGAAATTAGTCAAAAGAACACACTGACTGCAAAGAAGACTGGAAAAAAACAATCTTGTAGATTCAGAAAAATAGTTTTCTTTGATAGTCACTGATGGCACATACATCCACAGGGTGATATTAATGCTATCATGAAAAAGTATGTTTCAGAAAAAGAGAAATACTCCATTAAAAGAGAACTCAAATAATTAGACCCCTTTATTAGATTGCTATGGCTGCCATAATAAAATATCACAGACCAGGTGCCTTAGGGTGGTCAGACTGGTTTCTCCTCAGGAATTTCTCTTGGATTTGCAGGCTGGCCTCCCCTGCCTCTTCAGATAATTGTCCACTATGTACATGTCTCCTCTTCTTATGATATTATTCTAATGGCTCCATTTTAGCTTAATTATTTCTTTGAAGGCTATATCTCAAAATGCAGCTTCAGTTTAAGATATTAGGTGTGGAGGCTTGAATTTATGAATTTTGGAGTGACAAAATCAATAAATAACATTTCCTTATTTACCCTAAATTCTAGAAGTGTGTGAAAATGATTATTATCAGTCATTTGGTTATGCCATTATAGAACATTAGAATGAGAAAAGTACCAGCAGTAACTATTAACATACCAATTTGTAAACTTGGAACATATTTAGCAATACAGTATTAGTGTAAATTACAAGAGTTTAAGGACTTAATAGAGAAGTAGGAGAGAAAAATCTTTTACTTTCACTGTGTGTTTCAGTCAATAACATACTTTCCCAATATCAGATTTTCCTTATGAAAAATGGGACAAACACACTCAATCTAAGTGGTTCCCACATCATTTCACTTGTCAAAATTAAAACAATGTAAAGTGTATGAAGTGTAATATAACACAGGTGACAAATACTCATATGAAATATTTTATAAAATTATGACACTTCATTTGTCAGCTACCAAAAGTCAAAAAAATAGTTAAATTTCATAGATTATCTATTGTTTAAATATTTAAAATTTTTAATATAATTTTAACAGATATTTGCTTAAAACTACTCTCCATTTCTCCTTTTTGTAAGAATCATTAATGGAAAAGCAAGAGAGTATTATTTACTTACCTTATTATTTTGTTGTTTTAGATTCTTAGAAGAAAAGGAATTTACTAAATTTTTAGTGACATTACAGGAATATTTTCTAAGCATTTTATGTTAGTGCATCTCTACCAATAAAAATATGCTAAGTTTATAGTATGTGAGGTGTCAGTGTGCCTATGTGCATGAAGAGAGTCAGACGTATGTACGTATATGTGTAAATTTATATATCTATGTAATGTTATTATATATTGTAATATATTATATACATAAAAGAAATTAAAACTTCAAACATGAGATCAAAGAAATTTTTGCAATTGATTTATTTTATTTATTAAGAATGGAGAACTTTTTGTTCTCATTAGAATGTTGTAACCCTTTATGTCTTATGTAACATGAGGATTGTTATTAATATTTTGGTAATAGTGAGATTTATGTTCTGCTCATCTTAAGATTGTTATTAATTTTGGGGTAAAAGAGACATGCTAAAAGTAGGTACTTCACTTTAAGATATAAACTAGCTGTGGCACTATAGTGAAAGTGAATTTTAAAATGGAAGCATCTCTGTGGACTGCTAATTTGGAGGAAATATTGGGAAGTTATCAGAACATTTTGAGTATCCCAATCAACATCTCATCATGGTGGAGTATTCTATTTTATATTCAAAAGCATAACAATTGGATAGTTTATATATTTATATATAAATATATAAACTAGGGATTGAACCCAGAGGTGCTTAACCACAAAGCCACATTCCCTAGCCCCTCTTTTTAAAAAAACATTTTATTTTGAGTTGATTAAGGCCTCACTAAGTTGTAAAAGGTGGCGTTGATTACTCATGATTATTTTGCCTCAACCTCCTGAGCTGCTGGAATTAGAGGTATGTAACACCATGTCCAGTGAGTTTAATCAATTTTAGAATAAAATAATTATTTAAAAATAAGTTGTTAGAAAAGAACATTTTCCTTTCTACACTACTATGATTATCTGACATAAACCTAAGTCATATTTCCATTAGTCACCAATAATTTCAACTTCCTCAAAAGAACTTCACACATCTTATCTAGTATAAATATGGATCACACAATATAACAAAAAAGGAGAAACTGTTAAATTTCAAGTGTTGCATGGAATGGAAAATCCATGAACTCAAGCTAAGTCCATTTTTTTACTCATCATCAAAGTACATAGTTACTTAAATTCTGGATTTACAATGTATGCTGAAAATAGTTAACTTTGTCCGAGAAATCATCACCATTTCCTGAAGAATTCTAGAAAAAAATTAAAAATACTAAAGACACAATGCTATTACAAAAATGTGTGTCTACATGGAGAAAGCAAAAACACAGAAGGAAAGTACATGAATATTGAAATTTAGCAATTGCATGGAAACTTTTAATCTCATCCTTGGAAAAAAAAAATGTTTCAAAAATCACACCATGTATGAAGACCTGAAAATAAGCCTTCATTTTTGTAAATCTGAAATCACAAATTTGTGAATGATACAAATTTTCCATATCAAATTTGTAGAAAATTTTTGCTGTGATATATTACTTTTTTAAAAAATAAGTTGTTGATAAACCTTTATTTTATTTATTTGTCTGTGGTGCTGAGAATTGAGCCAAGTGCATGACACAGCTAAGCAATAATTCTACCATTAAGCTACAACCCAGCCTAATATTTTACTCTTTGGGAGAAAAAAAAATAGATAGGAAATTTTTGTAAAAGATCTAAATGCGGATGTCATTTTTAAAGAAAATTCTTTCACATATATTGGGAGATCTGTTCAGTTGTATGAAACATACTTATCTGGATAGATAGTTTAGACAAGTAACTAGTCTAGATAGATAGACATGTCCATTTTTCTTAAAATAATTACTTAAAAATACAAAAATATTTTAGAAAATATTTCTCTTCAAGATAATTAAAAGCATATTTTTACTTCCTGAACCAGTAAAATAGTCCTCAAAATTTCCTATTGGTACTTCAGGAGCAGGACCCTAAAATAATTCCTGCTGGAGAAAGGCATGAAAATTTTAAAACACAAAGAAAATAAAATCATTAAGCTTAATGCAAATAATTCCTCTTTTTTATTACATTGGTTTTTAAAAACAAGGGCATTTCCTCTGTTACTAAAATATTTTTAAAATGCTTTTTTAAAATTGAAAATTTATTATATCATGGAAATAGAAGAAGCACTCTTGAGCATTTGTTTAGATATCTTGCTATCTAGTTTTAATTGTATTAATTAAGATTTAGATATGAGGTACCAAATTTCATGTGTGAGACAATGCAAGAAGGTTTAGAGGTGAATGATTGTTTAAAAGAGCTTTAACCTAATCAGTGTGATGATCAATTGATATGGCTTAAGTGGGTGGTAATTGAAGACAAGTAGGGTATGGAGAAGGTGAGTAACTGGGGGCATGACTTGGGGATTTATATTTTGTACCTGGTGAGAGGAGAGTTCTCTCTACTTCCTCATTGTCATGTATCCTGAGTTGTTTTATCCTCCATACCTTTCTGCCATATGTTCTGCTTTACCTTGGTCCCAGAAATACAGTCAGTTATCTATGGACTGAGACCTCTGAAACTGTTAGCCCCAAGTAAGCTTTTTCTTCTCTAAAGTTGTTCTTGTCAGTGTTTCGGTCACAAAAAATGAAAAAAATAAACAGACCTAAAACAGCATCTCACTTAATCTTTTTTAGAAATCATGTAATGAAGTTAGTATCAGTTCCATTTTACCTAAAAGAACATTGTGTCCACAAGGATTTAGTCATTATGAAAATATCAAGGACTCTGGAATTGCTGACGAAGAATTGAAAGTTTGAAAATATGTTAGCAAAAGCCTGTTGCTTACTGAAGTGATAAAGCAAGAGTGGACTTATTTTCTCTTTATGCAAAAGCATTAAGCTGATTGTCTGTTGAATTCAGTGAAAGTTTCTCAAACTCAGAGCTATTGATATTTTGGGTCTGTTGTTGTAAGACTCTGTCCTGTGCATAGTAGGAGATTTAGCAGCATATCCAGCTGTTTTTCACTTGATAGCAATAGTATACCTCACCTAACACAATACTAACAAACAAAAATGCATGCCCACTTTTTACCTTTTTCTTTGGTGAGGAGAGGGGTACTGGGGATTGAACTCAGGGACACACAACTACTGAGCCACATTCCCAGACATATTTTGTATTTTTTTTTTCTTTTTAGAGACAGGGTCTCACAGAGTTGCTTAGTGCCTCGCTGTTGCTGAGGCTGGCTTTGAACCCATGATTCTGCTGTCTCAAACTCCCTAGCCACTGGAATTTCAGGCGTGAGCCACTGCACCTGGTTCATTTTGTACTTTTCTTTCTTCCACGATGTACCTGTACAACATATGTCAGTATACATATAGGACATATACAATGATCAAAAAGAACTATAATCAAGAAATACCATAATAGGGTATACCATGATAAAAGAAAAATTTAAAACTATCTGAAAACTTACATCATGAAACAATAATCACTACTTTATGAAACCATAATCAAGATAAAATTGTTTCTGGGAGGGTGAACAGAAACTTCATTAGAAGAGGAGATAATAGCAAAAGTAAAGTTCAAATATTATCTCCTGAACAAATATATTACTACTGCACTGAATTTGGTGCAGTAAGTATTTAATGATAAAATATAGCCTTGGAGTGTATGTGGAGAACTGATGATAGGCAACTTCCCAGGTGTCATGCCCCTCAAGCCTAAATGAAATAAATATTACTCATTGACGAAATAATTCACCCAAGGTAAATTGAATCAACATCATTTTGCATGCTTCTTTAAGCACAAGTTAACAAGTAATAAATGTGCTTCAATATTCGAATTTTCCCTTAAAACTCAATGTTAATCTGTTTGACTAACTGATTCTGCACCCCTTTTGGAGAACTGCTTCCTTGTCAGGAAAGTTCAAGATTTTGACACTCAATTACTTCTCAGACACAGCAGTTACTTCCTTTCTCTTTATTTAAAGGGAAAAAAATATATCTCAACTGAATCAACACTAAAAGTGTTCTCAAGAGTTCATAATAAGACCACCATAGCAGGATATAACACTTTTACAGGGAAGAGTAATTGGAAGTCAAAAGTTCACTTTCCCTGTGGGCTTATTTCTTTCTCTCAATGTTGCTATGAAATGTGCAGGACTAGGGAAGGTTGAAGGGAAGAAAATGTTTCCAACATCTTTAGGGAGTGAGAAGAAAGGCATCATGAAGCTCAGTAAGTGCCTCTCCACATCCCAGTTATTTCTATGGATGATTCACTACTGATCCATTGAGACTGTGCAGTACAAAATATTGTCTTTACAATCAAATAATTCTATTGCTAGTTTTTAGTTTTAAAAACTGAAAAAAAAAAACAGATCAAAGTAAAGATGCTTTGTGGAAACTTGAACCATTCTTTATGCCATAGAAAGAATTCAGGTACTAAATGGGGAAGGAAAGCAGATGATGTCGTTTTTGACAGGGAATATGTTATATTTTCTCCTTATACTATTTTATGATTTTTTAAAAATTCGCTTCCCTACAACATTTATTTTATACATGTATTCTTCATGTAACTAGTCAAATCATAGATCTGAGGGAATTGTTACTAACAAAATCTGTTCTTTTTATCTCTCACTTTCTAATCTCCCTACAGAATTCCCATTTCCACTATAACTGGCACCCAGATCAAAGACTGTGATTCTTTACATTTGGAGAATTCACCATTTCCATGGATATTTTATTCCAGGGAACAGCATCTTAAGATCTTTCCTCTCATCATTTCTAAGGACTTTTAACCATTTCTCTTGAGCCAACCACAGCCAAGCTCATAATTCTTCCTCCAAATTTTCTCTCTCTCTTTCTCTCAAGCATCCATCTCTCTGTCTAAGTCTTGGTTAAAGTCTTATTGTTCTCATAAGGACCTCTGACCACTTAGCATGATAAACACCTCAATTTGTTCCTTCCTTACTCCATCATTATTTAACTTCAATCCTGTGGTTGATAATTTCAGTAGCATTCCTGAAAATGCATAGTGGACTGTGTTTTTCAAATAAGCTAGAATAGAAGCCTTTGCTGTATTGTTGTTGATAAATATGAATATGGCAAACTTCTTTTCATTATCTTTGAACCAGTACTTTAATAAAATAAAAATAAAAAAAAATGAATTATTAAGCAATGAAATTCAAAAATTCCCAAAGACACGCAAAAGACAAGACATTCATTTGTGAGAGTTAGTTTCAACAGATAAACTAATTTTTGATTGCAATACCATTTTGTAAAATTGTACTCTTATTTTTTATATTTTCCTTTCTAAAGATAGATAAACTATTTGCAAACCAATCAGTTTTTGCTTAAAGGGTAACATGTTCACCTTTCTTCACTTTGTATCTTTCCATTGCATATATGGCACACTGTGGTCCCAGTGTCTCCAAAGAAATTTGGAAGATATCTCTTCCATTGTCAAAGACAGCTTGATATAAGATGTCTCTTAGAAGGTCCTAAGTTATTATGGAATATTCTGAGGTAAAATAATCAGACTATGAGAGCTGTAACCTATTCAGTCCATCTTGGTTTGAATGAACTCGGGGGTGACTATAGGCTGGTGGAATATGGGTGGTGGAGGTGGGTCACTGGGGACATAACTTGATAGTCTTCATCTTTCCTGCAACCCTTCCTCTGACTCTCTGCCTCCTGGCTGCCATGTGATGAGCAGCATTTCTCTACCACCATCTTTCTACCATGAAGTTGTGCCTCACCTTGGGCTCAGAGGAGTTGGTTGATCATGGAGTGAGTCTCTGAAACCGTGAGACCCAAGAAAACTAATTTGTTCTTTTTTTTTTTTTTAAGAGAGTGTGAGAGAGAGAGAATTTTTTAATATTTATTTATTTTTTTTTAGTTTTCGGTGGACACAACATCTTTGTATGTGGTGCTGAGGATCGAACCCGGGCCGCACACATGCCAGGCGAGTGCGCTACCGCTTGAGCCACATCCTCAGCCCCAACTAATGTGTTTTTGTCAGATATTCTGGTCATAGAGATAAAGAGATGACTAGCACAGGTTCTTTTTAACATTGTAAAGTTTTATGTATATAATGAGAACCTGTGTTTTTCCTAAAGGAAAATTTAGAGGTTTGGAGTAGTAATACTTTTTTAATGTGTTATATGCTTTTTAATGTGTTATGCTAAATATGCTTTTTGAGGTAATGTAATTATGTTACAATATGCTCATGCTGGGGTGCTGGTCAGTGGTAGAGTAGATTCTTAGTGTGAACATAGGATCAATCTATAGTACCAAGAATATATGTATTCTGAAATCTATAATTTTATATAACTTACTGCTATGAGGAAAAATTGTTTGAGTGTAATGTTTTAACATTGTAAATATTATAAGATTAAATGTTAATGTTTTCAGTGATATCATAAATTTTACAAATAAAGAATTATTTTCCATTATTCTATACAAAAGGGACATAGCAAACTTCAGTATCTATATGAATTCACCTCATGAAAAATAATATAATCACACACATTGTAAAAGGAAAGGCTCAGAAAATGATTTGGTTTATTATTCTAAATATCTCCTGCATATTTGAAATTTCTTATCTGATTCTAATTCAGGTATCAAGACTGGTACTATTTTTACAGATAATTTTTTGAAAAAAAAATCTTTCATAGAGTTACTGATTTGACATGTGATGACCCTAAAACACACTATATCACATAACAATAATCAAACTACAATGTTCTTGTTCTTAGGTCTTGTTAAATATCAAGTCAGATAAACAGATACTCTTTTTTATTACTGTGGCAATTAGCAATTGTCTTTATTGATATATGAATCAAGTATATGAAATATTTGGAAATCTGAATTTATTTTCTATGAAGAGTTGTCAATTAAAAAATATAGTCAGTGAGAAAAGAACAAACATTATTTTATGTCATATTTCTATTAATAATATTATTTTTCCCATTCTGTTATAAAAAGGTACACTATTAATTTAATAAAAAAGGATACAAATTGACCCTTTGAGGCATTTTGTTTCTGCCAAGTATCGGGTTGGAACTTCATCCATGTCTTAATTTAATGAAACTATCAGATGAACTAGGATATACCTCGGAATATATAAATAGCAGAGCAACAGTTGCTTGTACTGTGAAAACAATATTCTTTATCTAGTCATTCACCTGAGCAATCCTAGAGTTAAAGGTAAGATATTACTCCAAAAAGGAAAAATGACATAGTATATGGGGTCAATTAAATAGAGAAAATGCACAGCCATCTAGGAGGACACCAACACTGGGGAAACATCAAAGGATCTTAAACATGGTGATGTAATCATACCATCCTAACCACAGTATGGATAAAAAGTGGAAAAGGGAGCAGAATGGATGTGGCCAAAGTGGTCAGAAGGATATTGATGAGTTCCTGGTAATATGATTGTTACTGGGACAAGAGAAAATATTGTTGGAAGTGGTGAAAAGTACAGTGATTACAGAAATATTTAGCTAATAAAATCTAAAGAATGTGATATCTGACTTCAGGAGACAGAAACATAAAGTTTGGCATTAAAGTTTCTGGTTTTTGTAAATGCCGAGCTAAAAGGCACATTGGATAAGGTGCATATTTTGGGACGTCACTGGGACAGAAGATCATATGTTTATTTTGGACATGTTAAGTTTGATTGATTTTCCAGGGTTACAACATTGTGAAACTCCAGAATTCACTATTTATATAAATTATGGTAAGTTTCAATAAGAGTTCTGAACAAGAGTGTTGAAGACATTTAAGTGCAAAAGATGAATAATTCTTAGGGTGTGAATTTCAGAAAAGAGTCCAAAATTAGGCATAATTGCGTTGTAGTAAATCTGAAAAAAAATTTAAAAAATGTTATTCATGTAACAGTGAGAAATAAAAATAAAATCTATCAAACTATGAAATTTCATCAAAGATGCATTATCTTACCAGATGTTAAAATATGAAGAATTCATCTTAAAATTCATAAAATATAAAGTAAATTTGGAATCCATTGTCATTTGTAAGAAATTTTAACTATAAACATGAATGTGCTTGCTAAGGTGATTTAGAAAAGGGTGTATGACAAAAATAGCCTATGAAATGGTAAGGAAAAATCCAATAATTAATAATCTGGATAAAGTAAATGATTTTGAGAGACAAAATAAAACCTAAGTCAGTAGACTTCCAGAGAAATCCAGAAAGAGAAAACAATTCTCACAGATAAAGAAACCTATAGTACTATATATTACTGAATGATTCATAGATTTATCAAAATGAAATTTGGTGGCCTTCCTTAGGGAAAAAAAAATATTTTTTTAGGTCATAAGAATAAAGTCAAACAGAAGCAGTTGGGGAATAAGGCTTAGTTTAGACACAGACATAGAGGAAGAAAACAAATTTTTAAAGACCTTTGGCTACCAAGTGAATAAGGGAGATAAAGTGATAGGTTGGAAAATGAGGGGTTAAGGGACATTTTACTTTAAAAGATCAGCAACGTGTTTAGCTTAAAAACAAACAAACCAAAAAAATGGGGTATATATAGAGAGCTCTTCTCAACACAACAAAATATAATCTCCAAAGACATGCCTGTAGAGACCCACCTCTTCTAGCCATACCCTATCTTCCTACAGTTACCATCCAGTCAATTCCTATGAGAAGATTAATGGACAGATTAAGTTAAGACTCAAATAATCCAATGATTTTACTTCTAAACCCTATTATACTTTCTCACACATGAACTTTTGGGGCACACCTAATGTTTGAACACACACATATTATACATGTATATAAATATACATGCATAAATATAAATATATAAAATATTTTATTAAAAACTACAATGTAGGGAAGTAATAAACATTTTTTACATGTATGTGTATAATCCTGGAATTATATGATTTTTATGTATATGAGTTCTGATGATATTTCCCACAAAAAGGGAAAAATTAATGAGTTTAAATGTTAATAAAGTAAAAATAAAGGTACTTTACCATTTTATATACATTTATGAAACTCTCAAAATGAATCTCACTATCATGTATAACTATATAGTGTACTAATAATAACAAAAAAATTAAGGGAATCTGAATTTATATGTAACGTATTCATTTGATTATACAATAACAGAAACTGTTTTTAAAACAGTAACAATTTTACTTACTATAAGATCAGAAACTTTCAAAAAACAAACAAACAAACTCTTACATCAGAATTTAAACAAGTACCAGGCACAGGGGCACACCCCTGTGATCCAGAGGCTTGGTGGGCTCAGGCAGGAGGATCACAAGTTTAAAGCCAGATTCATCAAACTAGTGAGGAACTAAGCAACTCAGGGAGCCCTTGTATCTAAATAATTTAAAAGGGGGACTGGGAATTGGCTCAGTGGTTCAGTGCCCCTGGGTTCAATCCCCAGTAACAAACAGACAAACAAACAAAAAAGAAAGGAAGAAAGAAAGAAAGAAAAAAAGAAAGAAAGAAAGAAAAAAGAATTTAAGCAATGTTCACTTATAAATGAAAATTAAACTTTGCTACATTTCTTTTAATTGGTCAGCTTTTAAGTTTTTCTTTTTCAAAAACTTAATTTTAGCTGAGAATTTATAAACAAAAGTAGTAAGTATCTTCACTATTGTGATAAATATAGGAAAGTCCTTTTCATACTGCTCTTGGTTTTTATCTCTACTTAAAATATAAGCAATAATCTGAGATAGTCTAAAAAGTGATAAAATTATTTTCTTATTATATTTTTAAAATCCTTATGCTACTCTTAAATAAGTGAATGTTCATTTCTGTTTTAGTCAGGTTTTTTTAACTGCTGTGACTAAAAGACCCAACCAGAACAATTATAGAGGAGGGAAAGTTTATTTGGGGGCTCACACTTTCAGAGGTCTCAATCCATAGACAGCAGACTCCATTCCTCAAGGGTCAAGGTGAGACTGAACATCATAATGGAAGAGTGTGGCAGAAGGAAGCAGTTCACATGATGATCAGAAGCAGAGAGTTTCCTCTCACAGAATAAAAATATATACTCCAAAACCATACCCTCAATGTCCCACTTTCTCTAGTTACCACTCAGTTAATCCCATGAGGGGATTAATTCACTAATTGGGTTAAGGCTCTCACAACCCAATTATTTCTTCTCTGAAATTTCTTGCATTATCTCACATGTGAGATTTTGGGGGATACCTCACATCCAAATCATAACATTGCACCTCCCCCCACAATCGAACACTCATCTCACAATGCAAAATACATGTAGTTTATTCCCAAAAGTCCCCACAGTCTCAACAGTTTTGAGATGGCTCAATGTTCAAATCCAAAGTCTTCTCTGAGACTAAAGGCAATCTCTCATTGTGAGCTCCTGTAAAATGAAAAGCAATTTACAAATATTCAATGCATAGAGGTCCTGAGTAAACATTTTTGTTTATAAAAATAGAGGCATAGAAAGAAGGAATGGGACCAATGATGTAGGACAAAGAGGCCGGACACCCAAGGAATTTTCTGGAAGCAGTTTTATTGACTGCAGTGTCCAAAGAGGCTATCACCTAAGATTCTCTGGACCATGAGTCTTGAAATTCTTTGAACTCTATACCCAGTGGAAGGAGGGGTTTGAAGATTTACATGACAGGTGCTTTTTGTTCCTTTTTTTCTTAGACTAGACAGAGGTTTTAAAAGTATTTTTTTTCCCCCTGCAAACATAGCATTTACAAAAAACAAAAAACAAAAACAAAAATGAAGCTAAACATCACATTCCCTCTGAGAATGCATGGCTGATATCTTGTGTAAAAATCTGAAGAGAAGCTAATTACAGTGGGAGCGTCTGGAAAAGCTTATATATTATAAATATGGTAGAGGATCTCTTTTGTGGGAGTAGGTGGTCTGCTTCACCAAATCAAGATTAAAATACAGCTGGGAAAACATGAAGACACTGAGTGTCTAGGTGACTGAGCACGTTGGAAAAACTTTCCTGGTCCCCTTGTGCAAGGATTCCCCACTGGTCTGTTCTCAAGAGAATTTTTACTTTTACTCCATTGAGGCTGGGATGGGTGTGGTCTTGCCAGCTCAGGAGATGCCCTCAAGCCATCTTTCTTTCTCTAGGCAAATTCTTCAGGATTTATTTAGTGGTAGTAATGTCTTTAACAACCAAAACTTTCTTAAGCCCAATTTTACTGCTGCCTTTTAAGTTGAAGTTTTTCAAGTCTTTCTGCGCTGCTTTCTGTTTCTGATTATCACAGTACATTTGGCTAAAAGTCTTCAGCAACATCCATACCACTACATGAATGCTGTGCTGTCTAGAAGTTTCTTGCACCAGATTAAGAAGTCCCTCACTTTTAAAATTAGCCTCAGAGAAAGTCTCAGGATATGGGCAAAATGCAGACAGCTTCTCAGCTAGAACATAACATGAATGACTTCTACTCCAAATTTCAATGGAGTCCTCCTCTAAACCCTCTTGAGCCCTGTCTCCTTTGTCCATGGTCCTATTGCCATTCTGATCTTCTGAGCTCTGACCAGAATTGGTCATTAAGTTCTGTTTACAACAATATAAAATGTGTACAGCTTGTTCTGCTAAACTCTGAAAATTCCTCCAACCAATTCCAAAATACTCCAAAAGATTCTGAACCACATGTTCAGGCTAGCCACAGCAAGGACCCATTTCTTGGTACAAATTTCTGCTTTAGTCAGCTTCTATGCCTCTGTAACTGAAAGACCTGACCAGAACAATTATAGAGCAGGAGAACTTTATTTGAGGGCTCCCTCATACAGAGGTCTTAGTCAATAGAAGGCCAGCTCCATTCCTCAGGGTCTTTGGTGAGTCAGAACATCATGGTGGAAGAGTATTGCAGAGGGAAGCAGTTTGCATGATGATCAGAAAGCAGAGATGTATTTCACTCACCAGATACAAATATGTACCCCCAAACCACACCAGCAATGTTCCACCACCTCCAGTTACCACTCAGTTAGTCTCACCAGGGGATTTATTCACTGATTGGATTAAGGCTTTCACAACTCAATCATTAATTCTCTGAACTTTTTTGCATTGTCTTATGTGTGAGCTTTTGGAGAACACCACACATCCAAACCATAATAATGACTAAGCCTTATGTAATTGCTGCCACAAATCTCCTACTTAGACATAAATTAAAGACTCATGAAAAATAAAACAAATAATCTTGGCCAAGTAATTTCTAAGGACCAACTCAGGGATTGGTCTCTGACTCTCAGTCTTAGCTCATTAGGGACTGACAATCAACCTGAGTCATTCTCTCAAGCAGACAGTGTGAATACAGTTGGCTTCCACTTCTTACATCACAGATGCAGGCCAGATGGTAAATTCATGGCAGGCATTTCACTTTCAGACACTATATCTCATGGGGGGATGTTATGAAATTAAACCAAAGCTGGCCTTCTTTAATGGCTTATATTCCTTATTTTATTGTTGGAAACAAAACACACCTGGTACAGACATGTTATACTGGCTTTTTATAAAGGCTTTTATCCATCCCATAGTAACAGCAGACCTGGAGAACATCAGACCTGAAGTAGGGTCACACACTTCTTCATTCTTCTTTGTTTTAACAGGCTCTCTCAGTATGGACTAAAGAGCAGTGGTAATAGAAAAGTCTTTCTATATTGTCTAAATCTTGAAAAATAACTATTCAATTTAACTTCTGCACTCTGTCATTTTTACTTCATCCCTTGATTAATTAATCATGCTCTATAATAATTACTGTTTAAAACATGCTGAAATTTTCTATTAAGCATGTTATAAAGTTTACATTCCAAATATATCATGTACTACTTATGTTCACATTATTATTAACAAAGGATCAAGAAATTGAGTCCTTCATTGATCAAAGTAAACTTTCAGAACACCCTACCAGTCAGCCCTGATCAAGAACTCAGACCTGAATATAAAAAAAAGTCCAAAGTTTAACCATATCATTTTTATTTTTTATTACATATTTTGTAGATTTAGAGAGATATGTCCCACATATATTCCTTCTTATATTAAAAAATCTTTACTAATTTGCAATCTTCAGGCAAGCTTTTAATAACGTTGATTTTTTTCTGCCTACAGTGTGTACAGAATGAACTGTGTATTCTAACATTTGTCACTCTTTGTCAGTCAAAATTAAGATCAGTTGTGACTCATGTTTCTACAAGTATGTCTGCACATGTGTTCCTCTTTACATAGCAAATATTCAGATTGGAAATGTTAATTTGGTTCCATACATATGCTGCCTCATAGGACACGAGCCAGTGGGGAGGAAGAGTGCACCCCAAGGGGACAAACACCACCAGTTTTAGATCCTGAGTGACAGGCAGATTAGGTTTCCTAGGAAAGACACTCAAAGGCATTCAGCTCAAGTATTCACCCATCTCAATGAAAAAGGCATAATGTACCTCACAAGGCATCTGTAATTGAGAATGCAATAAATATGTATCATCCTGGGAAGGATAATCTTCTAAACAGGCCATACACCCTCAACTGGTATTGTTGTACCTGATCACATTCCTAAAATTGTTGTGGATCTCAGAGAAATACCAAGTAGAATTTGTTAATAAAACTGGTGGAAAAAGCAGAGGAAAAGAAAGAGGTCATTGGCCTTTGTCTATGACAAGGATGTAGGAGAGAAGGAAGCCAGCATTTCTTGAGCCCATACTGTGTGCTGGAACTTTACAAATATTCCCCTTCATTCCTTAGAACCAGATATTTTGATTAGATATTTCTGGAAATATTTCACATAGTTATTTCTTCAGAACTATATTTCTATAAACATTTAATATGTGATTCATTCTATGTGAGTTACTATGTGAGCTACAGGAAAAAAAAAGATGTTTATAGAAAAGGGGAAAGAGATATCTAAAAAGATAATATTTGGAATGTCACAAATGGAAAGGGAGATTTCCTAATCCGGTATATTCCTCAGATAATATGGCTTGAAAACCTTGATTCCACTCACAGACTAAGTGCCAACATTGAGATCAAACATTTTGAAAATTTTATAACAATTTCCTATTGCAATGATAACCAAAAACCTAATATATTTCTGGTACTTCTGATTGTCCATTCTAATTCTGTTTTATGAAAGTTTTCATCCATGATAGATGGGGGTTTAAACAAAGAAAAAAACAGGCTCTTCCCAACAATATTTTAAAAAGCATTAACCTCATCTAATTGTAGTTGGAAAATAGACACCCAGGAGAAGAGAAGGGCTGTGTTGACTCAAGAAGTTTTAGAACCCATAACTACTCAATGAGGTGGAGAAACATAAAGAAGTAAGAGCAGTTAAAATTGAGAAATCATTGTGTAAAATGAGAGAGGAACACAGAGTTTAATCCTTTTATTCAAGATTCAAACAACTTTCCTCATAATGTTCCATTCTATTATGTTGTATTGATGCATTCTATTAACACTAGACAGACATACAAAAGATGTTTTCCTGTCTTTTAAAAGTAGCAAAGAGTCAACACTGACCACTTCATTTCTGCAAGACACATTTTACTAGTCTTGCTGTTTCTGTTGAGGACAAAGTAGAAATCAAAACAAGACTAGATGAGCAAAACTAGCCCTCTAACCTTGGGAGTTGGAGGGGCATGTTTTGTCACCCTGAATCTCTGACAAGGACTTGGCAGTATAGGTTGCTTCTGATACACTGACCTACTCTCAATTATCCCATTGCTTAGAATACTGTTCTACAATTCCAAGTATGCAAAGAGAGAATTAAAGTCATACCTTTTAAAAATATAATAATAAAGAAATTTTGGTTAAACTTCACATCAATTTTTAAAATTCTAGCAACATTAAACATTTTAATAGAATGTGATTATACCTTCTTTAGTCAGTGAAAATAAACTTTTTGGGACTTACACCCCCTGTTTCATAAGGATAACCAAGCACATTTTCCTCCCTATGGAGTATCAGTATGCCATTGATATATAAAATTCAGAAACCATAATAAGCGCAGTTCAACTCAATCACTGATTTCAGTTCACATTTTCTCCTATTAGCTGGGTCATTAGGGGAACCACATCCAGTGGTGCATTATTAGCCCTGACTTTTGCAAAGCGTGAAGTCATCATTAACTAAGTAAAGAACTATTTCATAGCTATAGTTTCAGCCCTTGAGTCAAGATAAAGAGATAAAATTCTTATGCAAAACTGAAAGTGTGAGGTCAACCAGGGACAAGTAGGGGCTGGCACTGGGATCATAGCACCAGAGTGAGTATTGTGAGGAGAAGTGGAGATTACAACACTCACTGAGATTCTGATAGGAAAAAGCTCAGAACTCCCAATGCCTGTGGAAGCTGACCTCAGCCTCAGAGTAGGGATCTGGGTGAAACTGTAGCTTGCACTGAAAATGAACTGGTTCGATGGCTTCCATACAACATGTCCTCATGTGACGTGCTATAGGTGGAAGGCTTCTTGGCACAGTGCTACACCCAGACAGGAATGTCAGGTGTTATTAGCTGAATCACACTTTACAAGAGCGGGCCATACTCTCACCAACCAGAGTGGGTGAGCTGTGTGGGAAGGGTTATCTTAGTCCATTTTCTGATGCTGTAATAGAATACTTCAGGCAAGGTTTCTGAACAACAGAAAGCATTTGACTCATGGTTCTGGACCTGGGAAATTTAACACCATGGCTCATGCATCTGTCAAGGGACTTCATGCTATTTTGTCCAATGGAAGAAGAAGGCAGAAAAGCATCTGATCACTCTTGCTAGGGAAAGAATGAGGTAAAACATGCTTTTCTTAGAGTCTGCTCCAATTAATTTTTTTTAAAGAGAGAGAGAGAAGAGAGAGAGAGAGAGAGAGAGAGAGAGAGAGAGAGAGAGAGAGAGAGGATTTTTTAATATTTATTTTTCAGTTTTCGGTGGACGCAACATTTTTATTTTATTTGTATGTGGTGCTGAGGATCGAACCCAGCGCCCCATGCATGCCAGGCAAGCGCATTACCGCTTTAGCCACATCCCCAGCCCATCTGCTCCAATTATAATGGTGTGTTAGTCAGCTTCCATTGCTGTGACCAAAATACCTGACACGAACAACTTAAAAGAAGAAAAATTTGTTTGGGGATTACAGTTTCCAAGATTCAGTCCTTGCCAAGTTACTTCCATTTCTCTTGACCCCAGATGAAGCAGACCATATGACCAAAGGCCCCAGTGGAGGAAAATTTCACATCTCATTGCAGACAGCAGAGAGAGGGGAAAGGATCACTGGAATGATAAACCCTTCCGGTGACCTAGCTCCTCTAGTCACACCCCATTTGCCTACAGTTACCACTCAGTCTATTCATTTATGATGGGCTGATTAGGTTATGGCTCTCATAATCAAAATACTTTACCTCTGAGTATGCCCACATTAACATAGGAGTTTTTGAGTGAGTCCTTTTATCCAAACCATAATATTCCACCATTGACCACAAAAGTTCATGCCCATCTCACAATGCATTTAGTCCATCTTCAAAAGTTCAATGGTCTTAGTAATTTGATCACTGATCAAAGGTACAAACCCAAAGAATCATCTGAAACTCAAGGAAAACTTGTCTGTGGGCCCCTATGAAGATCAAAAGCAAGTTACAAATATCCAACATAAAGTGTCACAGAATTAATATTCCCTTTATAAAAGGCAGAAATTGGGGCATAGAAAGAAGGAACAGCAAGTATCTTTCTTTGGCAGACTGTCCACATTACTGGCATGTGTTAATCACTAGGACCTCTATTCAAGCTTTGAATTCACCTTCACAGCTTCACACATCACACTCTGGTAGGCATCCTGAAGGAACTGTGACCTTGCTGCATTTCTACTGGTCTTAAATACCATCCTTTGAAATCTTGGAGAAGGTTCCCTTATTCTCTCATCTTAGCATTCTTCATTCTTGCAGAACCTGTACCATGTGGATGATGGGAAGTTCTGTTGCCATCACAAACAGTAGTCAGACCTCTTTGGACCTTATCTGCAGTGATCTCTGAGTGCCTAGGTAGCTGAACATGGGAAAATAGTTCCCTAGGTCCTACTGCAGTAGCAAGGTGCCCCCATAGCTTCTTCTCAGAGGGATTTTTCTTCTGTAATGGTTAATCTGAATTGTCAACTTGATTGAATTGGATTGGATTAAGAGACACCTAAGATTAAGATGGTTCTGGATGCCTCAGTGAGGGTGTTAATAAGGAATAATTAGAGACAGTGAACTGTAGTGGAGACCCACCCTAAGTATGGGCAGCACAGTCCAATAGATTGGAGGTTTTGATCAAAAAAAAAAAAAAAATGGAAGAACAAGGAACCAGAGGCAGATGCAATCCCCATTCTCCTTCAGTGTGTGCTTGATTGCTGCTATGATCACCTGAGGACATCACACTCTCTCTACTTCACTCTTCCAAAGTGTACTCTGCCCTGGGACTTTCCAGGGAGTTTTCAATCCTTCACTGCTGAACTGGGGCTGCATCCATGATCCCTCTTGTTCTGAGACTTCAGCTTCTGGAGTTGAGCAGCTACTGGTTTCCAACATGAGTCGGAGGGGACATTGAAACCATGGCAAGGATTATCTAGGACAGTGGTTCTCAAACCTGAGAATTTGTCAAATTGAATGGATCTTCTTGTTGAAAACACAGCTTCACTGGTCTAACCTGAGAAATTCTTTTTCTGTATATCTGGACTGAACATGGAAACCTTTAGCAAGATTACACAGTAATTTTGGTAGAAATTTCTGGAAAAAAAGCTATGGTTTAAGGGGAAGATATGAGTTAAGAGAAGTTAGTGATTATCTGCCACATGTCAGGAAATGTTATAACAAATATACAATCTAGAGAAATACTCCTAGAGGGCACAAGTGAGAAGACAGAATTTATCATTACCATTTTCCTCATGCAGGCTCTGAAAAACAGATATATGTCATCACCACATCAAGATGACTGATTTTAGAAGGCTATTAAAATCATTAAAATTTATTTTTAAATGTTCAATTCAATTCATGGTAACAAATTAAGAAGGTGCATTACAGGCAGTAAGGAAAAGGCAATTTGATCCCAAAATGGAAAAAGAAATGAATTTAAATCACAGCTCTGTCTGCCATCCCAGTGTTCCACATCAAGCTACTCAAATGTAAAATAGGAATAATGTACCTGTTAAACATAATCTGAAATTTAAACTAGTAGCATATGCTGAAAATTCTGCTTCTGTGCATGACACAGAGAATAAATACTCAATATGTTTAATGAATTGATGAATGAACAAAAAAAAAATATTTCCACCAAATAGCAAAACATTGTATGTGTGTATGTGTGTGTGAGAGTGAGATAGAGAGAGAGAGAGAGAGAGAGAGAGAGAGAGAGGGAGACAGAGAGGGAGGGGGATAGAGGGGGAGAGGGGGGAGAGAGAGAGAGAGAGAGAGAGAGAGAGAGAGAGAGAGAGAGAGAGAGAAAGAAATATTGAGAGAAGGATAGTGAAGGGAAAGGAAAGGAAGAAAGTTTCCATAAGAGTATAAGAGATCAACATTTGATTTGTTAGACCAAGGTCACCTTCATCATTGCAGCTGTGCAGCATCTAATACCATAAAAGCAAATCTGCTTCTCCTAGAGCTGAAACATTCATCTTCTTCTATCCTTGGACATCAGCACTCTGGGCTCTCAAAGGAACTTACTGAATCATGTCACCAACTTCTTAGGTCTTTATTGTGCAATCCACAGATTATGAGACTTCTCAGCATCCATGATGATGTGAGTCAATTCCTTTGATAAATCTCCATTTTAGTATATGTCTGTGTGTGTCCTGTAGGTTCTCTTAGTTCAGATTCTTGAGTGATATATTCTTTATGTAAAGCATGTAATATTCAATTCAAATGTCAGCGGAAACTAACAATCTTTAGAGCCAATGCTGCCTGGCCATGGAGAAAAAACAATGTTTTCCCTGTACTGACTTTTGAATATCTTTCCCATCTTCTTCAGTACTTTAGTGAATCTCCAGAGCATGGGCTGAAAGTAGTCCTACTGAAGTTCCCAATTACCAGGGCTGTCTTCATGTTAACCCTTCAGTTGGCCTCATTTACCAGCATCACTGTCTTATTCTGATTGCACTGGTAGCCAGACAGAACAGGCATTTTCTTTGTCACATTCCATTTATTTTCCAGCACATGCTGAAGCATACATTAAGCTCATTTTCTTTGGGGTTTTTATTGAGGTGTGGAACCATGCACCGTTGAATGGTATTGTATCTTCCAGCTGGGAAGAAAATGAATAATGTTGACAAAAGGGCATAGAAAAGGTGACCTTTTCTATTTCCTGCTATGACAACCCCCAACTATCCTCAGAAGTAGAAAAAATATTGTGAATTAGAGGAGCCTGATACTTTTCTGCTTATGGATAATTTTGCATACATGATTTAATCTTTACAACTACACTCTAACGTAGGTCATACTTTAATGCTCAGCTTAAAGTGTGGAAACCTGAGCTCATGAAGGTGACATGAATTACCTAAAGTCATATAACTTTTGAACTGCACAACACGGTCTAATATGCAATCTGAAGATTCAAATTATCCTTGTAGCAAGGGCTACAAATGAATTAAAAATAAAGAACACAAAGGTGTTCACATGACCAGAGATGATTTTTCTGGCATCACACACCCATTTTTGATCTTTTTCATTAGTTTGATTCATAGAGTCTTCCTGGGTCTTATTCTCTGATCAAAGGCATTCTTCTTCCATTATTATTCTCTAGCATACAAGACTGATTTTTTTCATATGATCGCCATTGCCTTCTCACTGCAGTGCAGTCAAACAGTCCTGACAGCTGTCATAAATAAACTCTGTAGTAGAACCCCCACCTGAATGG
Source organism: Marmota monax (assembly GCF_021218885.2). NCBI lineage: Eukaryota > Metazoa > Chordata > Mammalia > Rodentia > Sciuridae > Marmota > Marmota monax. The sequence continues at coordinate 4,937,850 of NW_026695209.1, read as the reverse complement.
GAAATATCCAAGTCCTAGTTGGTTCTATTTACTTGGGTCAAAACACTCTGATGTTCTTTATGCACAAGACTTTAAGTTGTGAGAATTAGGAGTTGTCCCATTCAACTTTATTTGACTTTGTATAGATTTATATTTGTTCCAAGTAAAATTTGAATACAATCCAGTTAGAGAGTTCTACAGATAAAATTGTCTTAAGTTTAAACGATTTTTAAGAAGGCTAAATATTTCTGTTGTAGACAGTGGAAACTCTACATTCTTCATTGCAGTAGGTAATGGTCACAGGAATGATTATGTGCTTTTCTTTGTAAAGCTGGGAAGATCTTGTTTAATTATCAATACTTCCAAAACAAGGAATGTATATAGATGATTTAGTGGGCCAATTTACTATCCTCAGCTAGAAATCCTGTTATGTCCATTACTGATCACTCAATAAATAATTTGAGACACAATTTTCAGCTTACAAGATTGCCAGATATTTGAGGTAAGATGAACTTGAGCATAGACAAAATGCATACAGATCAAGAGGAAACTCACCAAATATATAGAATAATGCTGTGTCAAGGCACTTGATGCTATTTATATGTAGGGAAGCAGACATGTTCTTCTGCTTTCTTCATACTGCTCCTGTTCCCTGAGTGGAAGATTTATTTTTGTGGCCTTTTTCTAGTATTCCATTTCTCAGAAAAGGAGTTGTCAAAGCTGGAGACATTAATTGACCCTTTGTACTATCAGATACGCTTAGTAAATCTTAAGAAACTCAAAGACGTTTCTAAATTTCTTCTTTCTGTGTCTACATGGAACACAGCATCAGACAGAGCTTTTATTTTCAGACCAAGTTCTCTCTACCATTCAAAGATTTGGGTTTGATCCCAAGCACCACAAAAAGAAAGTGCCAGTCCTTCTCACCCTCCTCTTCCTCTTCTGGACAAGTAAATGCATAACTTTTAGTTTCAGGAGATGAGAAGGAGGCATTGTTTTGGTCTTTAATCACAAACTCTACCTATCCAGGGTTTGGTTGAAAAAAATTAGTGTTAGAAATCAATCCTAAAGAATTGGCTTGTTGCTTCCCTTTCGGCTTACATTTAAGTTTTTGAGATTGGACTTACATTTCCTCACAGCCATTAGCACCCTCTGGCCTCATAAATAATACCATTTAAATACCACAAGACAGAACATCTAATATTTCACATCATTTTTATGCATAGCTCTCAATTATGTCACCAAATCAATATTTAGCATTGATATCTCAAGATAATGGGAACTGAATATGTGTTTGGTAAGTACATTAGTTTCCTAGGACAGCCAGAGCAAATACTATAAACTTCGTGGCTTAAAACAATATACATTTATGCTTTGATAACTCTAAAGCCTAGAAATATAAAATCTAAGTGTTGTCAAAGTTCCTTTCTTTTAAATGCTCTCAGGGAGAACCTAGTTCTAGTGGCTGCTGGACATCCTTGACACTTCTTAGTTCATCAATGTATTTCTCTAATTTCTGTCCCTGCCTACCCGTGTTTGTTTCCCTTAGGTCTCTTCTCTGTGTCTGTGTCTCAAATATCTCCTTTCTCTAATAAGAATACCATTCATTGGATATGGAGTCCAAACTTAATCCAATGATACCACCTTGAGATCCCTAACTTAATTACATCTGTAAAGGTTCTATTTTCAAAAAAAAAAGGCATATTCAAAGATATTGGTGGATATCAGTATTTCCATGTACTTTTAATTGAACAAACCCTTCCATGATGGGAATTACCTATGTTCTCCCCTCCTGAATAGTGGATTTATTTTTTCATATGAAAATATATTAATAGAATGAGCTATGTCAGGTTTATGTTTCCCAGAAATAAAAACTTGAAACAAATGCTTTGGAGTGGGTGGTTTAATTGGCAAACTACCTCTGGAAGCAGGAAAGTTGGACAGGAGGAAGTAAATGAGAAACAGGGGAAATCCAATAAAAGGATGAGTTATTAAGTTTGCAACTGGTGTTTGATCCTGAAAGATGTTCTGAGAAGACTTATGACTCATGCCTCAGAACTGACATATGGGCACAAACAGAGGGGGAAATTCATATACCAACAATCATTTCCCCTTGGCCAGTGATGGCTCAATTCAAATTAACTTCTCTATAATTTCAGTTCTCATAAACTTGTGTATATGTCTCCACTGATATCTCATAACAAAGCCTCCTTGGAGAATCACCCAGAAAGAGAGCAAGAAGTACAGAGTTGCCTCAGATTGTCAAAAGCTTTGCAGCCAGTGTGGAAATATTTGCTGCTACTGAAGAGAAAAGGATGAAGGTATGTCAAATGGCATCCCAACATTACCTAGAACTATTTTTTTTTGCTTTTGTGGGTCTGGTGATTATATCACTTATTCTCCAACCAGTGAGTGACAGCCTCTCTTTCAAGATAATAGTGAGATTTAAAAACAACAACAACAACAACAACAAAATTATTTATATATTTTAGTTGTAGATGGACACAATACCTTTATTTTTTAAAATGTATTTTTTTATGTGGTGTTGAGGATCAAAACCAATGCTCCACACATGTGAGGCAAGTACTCTACCACTGAGCCACAATCCCATCCTTATATCGAGCTTTTGAACTTTTATCTATGCAAATTAGTACAAAAAGATGACTGGGAAAGCTAGAGTCCCCACCACTGAAGCTTATCTGAGGCAGTTGTTAATATTCCCCATCTTCTTGTCCCCCACTCCTGTGTAGATTTTCCTCTTGCCTTGCCAGCACCTGCTTAGTGTTGGTTATTCAACACTAGGAGGTACACTAGTTCCATCAAAGGAGAATTGGTCAGGTTATGATTGTTTAAATTATTTTTTCACTGCACCTAATATGTACTGATAACATTCTATGGTATTAAGGGCTAATTACCCCTGACATACAGTATTCTTTATTTGTTTTCTGCTGTTCTGCTGTCCAAAAAGTGCCAAAATAACTAGCAGGCATTTCAAATTTAATGGCATCTTACAGTGTTTCCTAAAAAATCTAACTGAGAAACTTCTAAAAGAGTTGGGATTTGGGCTGGGGATGTGGCTCAAGTGGTAGCGTGCTCGCCTGGCATGCATGCGGCCTGGGTTCGATCCTCAGCACCAGATACAAACAAGGATCAGCACCACGTACAAACAAGGATGTTGTGTCAACCGAAGACTAAAATATAAGCATAAAAAAAGTTCTCTCTCTTTAAAAGAAAAAAAAAAGAGTTGGATTTTACAAACAGGTGAATAGGAAAGATAATGAAGGGGAATAGCACTCCACCCATATCTTGTATATTTTCTGGCAGTTGATTTAACTTATTCTCTACACTTTGAAGGACAGTGCCTAATCACATAGTTTATTGTCACTGAGGAGACATCTAATGTAAACTTATTCCGATAAAATACCACCCTTTTTCTCTGAGGACCACTTTCTTTCTCTCCCCCACCCATTCTTTCTTAATTGATAATGGAGATTTAACTAGAGACACTTTACCAGTGAGCTACACCCCCAGCTCCTTTGTTTTGTTTTATTTATTTATTTATTTATTTTTTAATTTGGAAACAGTTCTCACTAAATTGCATAAGGCCTTGCTAAGATTCTGAAGCTTTCCTTGAACTTGTGATCCTCCTATCTCAGCCTTCTGAACTGCTAGGATTATAAATGTGTGCCACCATGGCTGATAGGACCACCCTCTTCTTGGGGGCAGGCAATGTGGTAAGACCTTTGTTATAAAAGAGCCTCAGGAACCAAGGCAATTATGTGCAGGATAACTTTCCAATAGGTAAAGTATTGCAGAAACCTTCAAATGGTGTTTTTGCTGTAAGGCATGCACAAAGGGAAATGAAGCCTACATCCAGAATAGGAACCAGTGCAAATTCCACAGGAATCACTGTTCCCACCTCATGAAAGGGATCCAGTGCAATAAACCTCAAGTGGCTACAGAGTGATGCCATGCAAGGTATTTAATGTCTATTTTCTGCTAAGAGGTTGGAGACTTACAGTGAGATAGCTGGATTATCTTTGGTAGTTATATCTTATATTGCTGGGCCCTTTTCTGTCTCTTCATGTCATTGTACCTATTTCATTCCCTAGGTCATATCTCAGAATGGGTCATTCTGTCCACTTAATTTGGTAGATGAGATCTGATGAGTATTTTTTGCTGTTTTAATCTCTGTGTGCTTCAAATGTGCCCAAGCCTATTTACTCACTTACTTCTTCCTTAGACTGTCTTACCTCAAATTTTCTAGTCTTGCTTTTTCCAGTTTCTTGAACAAATCAAATAAGCCACTTGCCATTTTCTAGAATTTTTAAATATCCAAACTCTTGTTTGTTTTTCCATACATATAAAGCAGGTAAAGATGTTAGTCAGCTTTCCACTAATGTGACAAAGTACCTGAGAAAATTTACTCAAAAGAAGGAGAAGCTTTTTTCTGCCTCATGGTTTTAGAGGTTTATGTCCATGGTGATATGGCCCTGTCACTTTGGCCCTGTATATCAGGTGAGGGCATGTGGCGTAAGAGGCCTATTTCCCTTATAGTGGCCAGGAAGCAAAGGGAAAGAGGAAGAGAAAAGACCAACATTCAAACAATCTTTTCAAAGGTAGTGGCCCCAGTGGCCTAACTTCCTAGGCCCCACTTCCTAAAGCTGGCATCACCTGACAATTGTGCTATAGATGCTTGACCAAGTAAGTCATTGACACATGCAGTTTTATTTATAATTATAATTAATATTATTTTTCAGGTGGCAAATTTTCTATCCAAACTCTAGCAGTAGCCAAGTGTTCCCTCTGCATTCTGGGAGGATTTCCTTTCACTTACCTCTTAGGGATACCATGAGAGGGCTATATATAGTGTGGCAGCATTACTGTATTGATGACCATCACAATTGAAGTTGATATTATGCACCACATCTTAGTTTTATGTTTGTTTTTCTTTCTTCACTATTTATTCACAGGGACTTCTGGCAAGCCCTTGATGTAAGCCGAATGAGAGGCATATACTACCATTGCACTCTAAACCACTGTATATGTTATTTATTTGTATGTTTTAGATTCTCTCAGGCCCAGTCATGAATCCATACTACAATGCATTGCTCTTGTAGCCTGATGTCCAAAACAATATGACTCAGTGGGACTTTGAGCTCTCATACTTACTTGGTGTTTTGTGTTCATGTGTTTAGTCTTCTCTAAGGAATGGTGACATATTGGGTGTTGCTGCTCAAATGGTGAATAGTTTACATTGTAGAAGCATAACTTTGCTCCAGAACTGAAAAGGTCCTTATTTCAGTTATTCTATTAGGACTTGTCATAGACTCTGTGAGATCCTTATCCATTGTCTCTGATATGTGACACCCTAATCAGCCCAGGAACTTTCACTACAGTCTGTACTTGAAACAGGGAGCCATCTAAGTCACAAAGAAGGGATAAGAACAGTCACTAGATGTGGTGTTTACTCCTTCCCAAATCCAGGTATTAGCACTTTTCATTACTGGTAGAAGGGAAAGAGAAAAAACTTAATATATATATATATATATATATATATATATATATATATATATATATATATATATATATATTTAGAAACAATGCTTTGTCATATTCTGAAATATTATGATTCTATAAAACTTCACTCTAAAACCTCAAGTATTTTGTTTCAAGTGTTCTGGAATGTGTGTATTATTAGGCATTTAGAGTAAGCATCAGTTCCTTCTCACCACATTCCATTAACTACATGTTATCAGCAGAGGGGATCACTGTGATGTTCAACAGAATCTCAAGATGTAAAAAATCCCTTTGGGTTTTACTTTGAAAAAGAAAAGGAAGGTCAACAAACCCATGAAGAAATACAAAAAAAAAAATGAACTGATGTATTTCTACATAAACTGCAACTTTTTTTTGATGTGAGTAAAGAAGAAGGTACTTATCAGACCAATTACCAAGTGCCAGAAGTTATATTGATGTGCTCCAGTAAAGAGTCCACGTTCAATGCAATAGCCATGTTTTGAGCCACTACATGTTTAAGAAAGAGGTTTTCTTTCATTTAAGAAAGAAATTTTCACATACAAATATTTTTTTTTTATATTATACATCCAGTCCTTCTTACAACATGGGCACAAAAAAAAAAAAAAAAAAAAAAAAAACCTGAGTTACTGTTGTGGTTTAGAAGTCAGGCATCCCACAAAATCTCATGTATGAAACAATGCAAGAAATTTCAGAGGTGCAATAATTAGATTATAAGAGTGGATTGATACTCTCAAAGGGATTAACTGGGTGGTAACTAAAGCAGGAAGAGTGTGGCTAAAGGAGATAAGTCACTGGTGAACAGATCTCTCTCTCTGCTTCCTTTTCACCATGTCCTGAGCCTCCACCTTTATGTATTACATCATCTGGGCCCAACACAATGGATTTGGCCATTTATGAACCAAGACTTGTGAAATATGAGCACCAAGTATACATTTCCTCCTCTATGTTGTTCTTCTCTGTTCATTTGGTCAGAGCCAAAAAAGCTGACTAAAACAGTTACCACTGTTTACCATGACATTCTCATAGAGCAAGTGTTTTCTAAATTATTTTGCATTTGGAACATTTCCATAAAACAAAATTCATCTGGGAATTAATGTATAAGAGATAACTGGAGTTACTTGATTTAATTGGGCTTAAGGCTAGCTCTACCCTGGCAGTTACTTGGTGAAAACCTAAGGATTTGAGAAACACAATTAGGAACCCTGGCCTTGAAGACTGGAAGGTCAGGTTCATGCAAGATAGTCAAATACAGACAGTGTATACCATCCATCACACCCCCTGGTGTGAAGTATTGTCTCTGTATATATACACTTTCAGGAAGCTAATGTTCCTCCACCCTGGATGACATTTACTATCCTTGAATTTGGATGAACCATCATTTAAAGATACCAGCCTTACCTTAACCAAGGTACTAGAGATACTAATGTGATATGGTTCACACAATTGGTTTCTTTCACCTTTTGAAACAATAGAATAAGTGATATCATGGGTACAATTTATAGTTTGGAAAGTGCTGTTTGTTGAATTGTGCTTCCCACTCCTGGACACAATGCCGCCACCTCCACCCCCACGCCCCACCCCCGCAAAAAAAAAGCAAATGAAAAGATACCTATTCCAATTTCTGAGAATGTAAACTTATCTGGACATAGTATCTTTGAAGAATTAATCAGATTAAGATAAGTTAGGATGAGATCTAATCTAATATAACTGTTTTTACAATTGATGACACAGAGACATAAGGAAATGCCAGGTGAAGGTAGAAACTGATATTGGAGTGGTGAATGTATCAAAAAGAATGGAAAGACTTGCTGATCATCCCCAGGATCTAGGAGAAGGAAGCTAGCATGCTAGAAGAGATACTTCCTCAGTTTTCAGAGGGAATCACCTGTACAGATACTGGATTTCAAACTTCTAGCCTCCAGTATTGTAAAACAATATATTTCCTTTGATTTAAGCCAACCTAGCTTGTAATATTCTGTTATGATAGCCCTAGGAAACTAATACAAAAAGTTACAAACTTTTCACCTTGGTACATATAAAGATAAATTGTAAAACTGTAGCAAAGTGATTAAGAGCCTTGGGGTTTGAGATACATGGGTCTCCACACTAGCTCTATTATCTGTTGGGTGAGTCTGAGAAATATCATAATTTACTAAATTTCAACTTGTGCACAAATAGCTTTGTTGGGGATTAAACTGGTCAATGCATAATGTATGATTTCCATATATGGTTTTTATATAGTTAAGTAATCAGTAAATATTAGGCATTACTGTCATGCAATTATTAATATTATAAAACTCTTATATTCCAAAAAAACATGAAGCTATCTAAAATGTCATCAATCCATTTACATTATAATTACTTCTTTAGCAGAAGTTTCTAGAATCTTGAAAAACATGACAGAATAAGACATATATTTGCCTCATAGATACTATACTCTATTTGAAAGAAACATTACACTTTGAACACAAAAATAAATTTAAAAAGGTTAATATCTGACAATAAATTCTATGGAAAAAAATGAGACCTTTGTGAGGTAAAGGGAATGGGATTGTGAAAAGAGAGAAAAATTATTTTAAAGAAAGAAGAATTCTGCAGATTTGGCTTCCCTGAGATAATTTCATTAGTCATTAATGTTCATTTTCTTATAAAATGTTTTGTTTGGAAATATATAATCTGGATAATTATACGCTAAAATGGATATGGTTTTCATTCAAATTGAAATAATCGAAGAAGATAAAACAGCCTTAAGATGGAGATAAAATGGATAGGTCAGGAATGAGATAATCAGGTGATAAATCACAAAAATTAATAAAAGGAGGATTCTGGTTACTTTCCCCCCTTACTTATAAAATCCTACTATGACTTTGGTTGCTGAGTCCCTTGTGTTCCTCTCCTATGGAGGAGTGCTCATGAATTGCATGCTGATAGTACTTGGTTCCATCAAATTGGAGGAATGAAAGTATTAAAAAAAAAAGCCTTGCAGAAAAAAAATCAGAAGAGAAAGCAAATTGTACCTGTAGACTATCTCAAATGGAGCCTTGTGGACACAGAATCATGAGTGAACACAAGAATGTGCTAGGCAGAAGAGATAAGGTGATGGTAAGGAAAGAAGTGAATAGGTGAGAAAGCCAGAAATTTCTTTCAAGGAGTCATGTTTTTTTAGAATGTGGAAGAGCACAAACTTTAATAAGTTCTTCCATGAGCCCAGTATAGTCATACAATGTCCGACAATATTGGGATCAATAAAGGACTGCATAAGTGACAGCAGTCCCATAACATTATAATGGAACTTTAATCCCCTAACACTCATTGGTGTTATATTCTCATCATAACATTACAGCCTAGCACATTGCTAAAACAAATTTGGTGATGTTGATTGAAAAAAATCTACTATGTTGCCAGTCACATCACAGCATAAAACATATAACTATATATAGTACATAACGCTTAATAATGCTAATAAATTACTATCTCAGTGTCTTATATAATTTCCAATACCAAACAGTTTATCATTATTTTATGATGTACTGCTTTTACTTATTAAAAAAATAAAATAGAATGTGATGTTACACCAGCAGCAGCTTCACCCTTCTCATGTTCATGGAGTCTCTTGATTGTATTATTTTTCTCTTGTGTTTTCTTTAATCTTGCATTTGTATCCACCATGGCCCCTGGATCCATAAACTATACATATATATGTATATATTTATAATATTATAAATATAATATATATACATACATTTCTGTGTCTGTGTGTGAGAGAGAGAGAGATAGTAGTGATCAGTGTGTATATGACAGTCTAGGTTTTCCCAAATCTAGATTTGCACAAGCATGCTCATACTTTATAATGTTTGCCCAGTAATGAAATAACCTAATGCATTTCTTAGAATGTGTTCCCATCACTAAGCAACATGTGATTTTATTTAAATATATTTTAAGAATTTTAAGATATTAAAGTAAAAACATTATTCCTGTTTGGATTTTACTTCCTCAACGGCATCATCAATTTATGAGCAAGTACCTTGTAGACCATAGCATTAATAAGGTTGCAGAACACTTATTAATGCCTCAGCCATCTGACCCCATCCTATCTGTTTGGTCTATACCTGAGTCATCTCTGGGCTTCCCAATTCCTCCTCTGGAACCAAATAAATTATGGCACCTCAGAATTTAAGAATTTTTACAGTTTGTCAAATAGCTATGTGAACAAAACAAGTTCTGTTTCCCTGTACAGGTGAATCAGATATCTTTGAACTGCCATTGAGAGTCAGTCACACTTTAGGAGTTTATAGATTGTCAAATTTGACCCCTATTTGCCTGAATCTCTTTGGTGTTTGGGATCCAATTAACTTATTTTATAATCCTGGATCCTGGTGTTACAGAGGAGCAATTTTATCCTGCATTCCATTATCAGACAAATATCAGAATGTGTATTCATTTATTTATCCTTTGTCTATGAAGTAATATAGAAAATATAACAAAACGTCAGCAAAAAGTTAGCAGATTAAAGCATGATGAAACAAGATAAAGAGTAAAACAACAAAAACTGTATCAAAGAGATTAAAAGAGAGAGAGTGAGAGAGAGAGAAGAGTGTAAATGGACCTTCTAGAATGAATAGCTAAAAATAAGAATATATCATTAAGTCAGGGTTCCAAGATACTTTTTAAATAATTAGCATAAAAATAATTTTCTCATGAAGGACATATGTAAATGCAGATCATTGCACATTGATAACCTAGCTGTTTTGTAAAAATTAAACATAAAAATTTCTAAAAATACAAATTTATTTATTTTTTTTAGTAAGGAGAGCTTAGGGGTTGAGATAAACAAAGACCAAATTCCAGGGAGATATATATTTATATGCTAGGGACACTATCACTTAATTGATGAATATGTCTCTTTCTTCAACAATCTTCTGTATTATATTAATTTTTGCCTTGTTTACAAATCAATATTTTTGAGCATGATATAAATTTACTTGTTTAATTTTTTTACAAGTCCCATGTACCAAAAATATTTGTATTTTAATTTGACATTAATTGTTCCTTATCATGTTCAATTCTGATTCCATGTAAAATCTTTTTTTTAACATTTCTTTGATGAAAGTGTTTCTTTCTTCTCTAAAATAAAATGTAAGATAAACCTGAATTCATCATAACAACAAACTTGGTTACTGTTTTAGTTTAAAAACATGCCATAATAAATAGCACGGGGCATTTGATTTAAGCATCAGAAATTTATTCTTCGGTACTTATGGAACTTAGAAGTAAAGATCAAGGTCTCAGCAGGATTGGTGTCTTCTGAGCTCTTTCTCTTTGATGGCAATAGCTGTGTTCTGGCCTGGTTACCTTTTTTCTACATGTTGTCTGCATCTAAAACTCTTCTTATAAGTTCACAGTCATAATGTTCTAGGGTCTACTCACATAAACTCATTTTACCATAATTACCTCTTTTAAAGTATCATCTTCTCATATTGGCACATTATGAGGTATAGGGATTAGGACTTCAATATATGATTTTGGAAAGGACCCAATTTAGGCTCTGAAAGTTATCTGGTATTCTTGTAGCATCTCTGCCTCAGGTCTCTCCTTTATAAAAATCTCATCAGATTCTTCCTTGTACCCAAGTTAGAAAGAAATGTCCAGTGTAATTCCATCTGCTCTCTGCAGAGGTGCAGCCTATGCAATGGCTTTGTCAGCTCTTTGGAAAATTTTATGCAAGAATAAAGAGGACAAAGTTGCCTGCTGACAAGTCATATTTTTATTTTCTACTTTCTTATATTCAGTAACACCAGAGTTCAAAATCACCATCATATACCTATAATACATAAATAATTTTAAATTGAGGCCAGAAATTAGCTACAAAAAGCATCAAAATTTATGAAAAATGGAAGAGATGTTTCAAAGCAGTAAAGAAAGCTTTTTTTTTTTTCTCACAAGGAAACACAACTGAAAATACTATTAGAAAAACTCAATAACAGGAAGGATTTTTCCTGGCTGATATACCTGCAATTCTTATGATGTCATCATTTAGCACAAATCCTATGAAAATGGTCTGATCATTCCCATCTTATACCTGAAATTCAGAACTAGAAAGTGACTCACCAAGTAAGAGGTGAAACCTAGATTCAAACTCTGCTAAAATCTAATAGCTCTTGTATCCTTAAACTGCACAGCTACACCAGAATTTCTCTGTACAAATAGAGAGTTAATATTTTAAAGCAAAACATTTAATATACCCTTATTAAATCAATGCCTTATAACTAAAACTTCTAAAGCTTTATTTTATACCCTAAAATATTTCTCTTATAGATCCCTAACTTCTTGATATTTAGTCTTATTTAATAAATACAATTTTCTTCAAACTAAAGCCCAATATACATTTAATGGCATTGAGTTTGAATGGTTTAGTATTAGGATTTTTTGTTTTTTTAAAAATATTTCTGCCAATTTGTGTTATCACTTCCCTTTCAAAAAGTTACTTGAGTCATATATACTTCAAACAACAAAATACTAAAAACTAAAGGTCTATCTGTTGAGGAAATGAGGGACATGAAATTAAGTAAGCAAGAAATGCCCATAAGCATGGCACTCCTGCCATCTTGTGGGATTTCTGTGTTATCCACTGGCCTAGTTCAGCATTTTATTTCACCTCCGGGTGTATTTTGAAGGAGCATGCTGAAACTTTTTAAGACCTAGAAGGTCAATTACTCAAATCTTTCATACTCATCAACAATAAATAAAGTAAGTAAGAGGATACAAAGTTCAGCTTAACTCTTAAATAGTTCAGAGCATTGTATCTATGCTCATATGGATAACCTACACCTATATTTCTATTTTAACTTATACCAACATGTATACCAATATCTATACCTCTGGACAGAGAGTGGAAAAGAAAAAGCACTAATGATAGACAAATAGGTCAAATTATATTAATATATGATTTTTGGTAATGTACTCATTCCTGCAGTTCTTCTTTAGGTTTAAAATTATTTGCAAATAAATTGCTAACACACACACACACACACACACACACACACTGTATCTTACCTTTTTTAAACGTTGTTTTAGCAATTTTATCTCTTCACCCTGCATCATTTAGTCTTTCTACTGAATCAGTTTGAAAAGCTCTTACCATTTCATGTCTCCATCAGCTATTACAAATTTTCTTTTTAGCCTTTGTCAGCAAAATTCCATTAAAGAAGAGTCTATTTTTCCTGTGTCTTTTTATTCCTCCCCAGCTCTGTTGTAAACCTATAGCTCATACATAAAATCATTAATAATTAAAACTGAACTCCTGCCTTCCAAACCTCCTCTCTCAGCAGTCTTTGCATTTAATGGAAACCCATTTATAGCCTTCTTACTTGGGTTACTGCAATAGCTTTCTAACTGGTTTAATCTCCATTCTTGCTTCTCTAGAAGTTATTCTCAGCAAAGTATCCAGAGCTACTCTTTTAAATGGAGTCAGATCAGGTCACTACTCTATTCAAAACTTTTAACTGCTTCACTTTGGGAGTCCCAAAGTCCCTACAAAAACCCACAAAGCCTTTTATGATCTGCTCATTTTCTCAGCACTCATCAGTCATTCCCAGGCTCCTCTATTGTTTATCTGATGACTGAAACTCCGGTTTCCCTAGATTCCTTGGTTCCAGTGAACTCATTGTTTTTCAAACGCATGAAGCATGTTCCTATCTCACTGTCTTTGGACTTCCATAGCCTGCCTAAAATTCTTCTTCCTTCAATATTTGCATTTGTGTATTTTATTCAACTCAAACATTACCTTTGTAGTGATTAAGTTTACATTCATAACCACTCCATCATGTACCTAGGCAATCCCTGTTGTATTCATCCTATTTTTCCCTCTTTTTATTATACTCTGTGACAGTTGGGGATGTGACTCAGTGACAGAGCACTTGCCTAGAATGCAAGAGTCACTGGATCCCCTCCCCCCAGCACCAAAGAACAAACAAAAATGATATTACTATAAATCCACATGATAGGCTTCATATTTGCTTGCATATTTGTTTATATCAATGTATGGATCTATGATGTCAGTTCTTTGTGAGCAAGAACTTTGTTAGCCTAGAAGAACATCTTAACTCATTCTCAGTAATAACTAAATTCTATTCAAGAATAATTGTCTAAGTTGTCTTTTCTGATTAAAATTTAAATAACAGTGAACTTACTAAATAATTGATTAAAAGAAGATCCATATGTCACAAAAAACAGATGGACAGTTTTAGGTTGGAGGTTATATTTTTGTTTCCAAAATTAAAGAATACAACCTGCTTCCTTGCAATGGAAAACTTAATATTTAAAATAGTTTCACAATCTTATGGCAATATGTCTTATTTTTCCTTCTGTTCCCTCCATTCTTCTTAATACTCTGTAAAATGTTTATGTATTCATTCATTCTGAAAATATTTATTCAGGGCTGACCTAGAAAAACTTAATATTCCCTTAACTTGACTACATTTTAGGCAGTTTTCTAGGCCCTTAATCTCTCCTTTCTTAAAACATTTACTTAAGAAAATCTGTAACTGTAAATTCTTTCCCTGTCTTTTTGAGATGTAAATCTTTTTAAAAACCTATTGCCAGTTTTATAACCTAAGATTGTCTTTCCTAAGGACCTGAGAACCATCTCTTTGAGATGAAAATATCAAGGATAGAAGCAATGCAGTCTTCCTGCTCAAGAGAAGGCAGGAGCCTAATTCTGTGGGCACCTTATCTCTAAGTTGTAAAATTACCTCTCCTCATGAAGATATGATAAAATTTATATTCTTTTGGTTAAGTCAATTAGCAAACACAGAAAGTCTAAGATTCCCCACCCCAGCTCTTACTAACTCTCTGGCCCTTTTCCACCAGAGCTGGTCTATATACTTTTCTCCTGTTGCTAGCAAGAGTATTAGAATAAAATTCATTTCTGTTTGCTCATCTTGTCCAGTGTGACATTTTTCTCTACAGAGTACATTTTGTGCCAAGAAAATACTTTCTATAAATAATCTTTGCAATAAGGACAAAAAAATGTGCCAGAATAGAAAATAATTTATATCAATCTTGACTTTTTCTCAGTGAAAGAAACTTATGTTCAAAGTTAGTTTTCCTGATGCCATTTTTTCCCAAGGAGAATATGCCATAAAAATATAAATCCTGATTTATTAAGTTTTATACTTAAATGTGCATGTTTTTTCCCCGCCCACATGGGGAATCTATTAATTTGACCACAAAAAAATTATAAAGTAAAAAAAAATGCATTTGAAATAATATTAGTGCACTTTTTTTGTACTAGTAATTGAACCCAGAGGCACTTAACACTGAGCCTCATAAGCAACCCTTTTTATTTTTATTTTGAGACAGGATCTCACTGAATTGCTTAGAGCCTCACAAAGTTGCTAAGGTTGTCTTTGAACTTGAGGTCCTCTTCTCTCAGCCTCCCAAGCCACTGGGATTACAGGTGTGCACAACTGCACTGGGCATATTAGAGTACATATTTAAAGTGATATTTGTATTTAATTTAAATGAATTTGATGAACTATTAAAATTTATAAATTTTAATATTCAAAATTGTTAACTTCAATATTGATATTTAAATAAAAATGCTATTTTCTACTTCATCACATATCTTTTTTGCCTATTATGAACTTTAAAAAAATTATACCAATCTCACACAATATAATTTAACTCATTGATTTGAATAAAAACAAAAAAAAATCATTGATTTGTTTATTAATATTTATAAAATATTAAAGCACTAAGCTAGATGTAGATATTGTTTATTTTTTTATAATTTATATGATAGCAAAATGCATTACAATTCTTATTACATATATAGAGCACAATTTTTCATATCTCTGGTTGTATACACAGTATATTCACATCAATTCGTGTCCTCATACCTGTACTTCGGATAATAATAATCATCACATTCCATTATCATTAATTACCCCATACACCCTCTCTTCCCCTTTAACCCCTCTCCCCTATCTAGAGTTCCTCTATTCCTCCCATGCTACGGCTCCCTATCCAGCTACGAATCAGCCTCCTTATACCAAGGAAAATATTAGGCATTTGGTTTTTTAGGATTGGCTTACTTAGCATTATCTTCTTTAACTCCATTCATTTACCTGCAAGTGCCATGATTTTATTATCTTTCATTGCTAAATAATATTCCATTGTGTATATATACCACATTTTTTAACCCATTCATTTATTGAAGGGCATCTAGGTTGATTCCATTTCTTATGAACTGAATTGTGTTGCCCCCCCCCCACAAAAAAAAGATATATGTAGGAGTTCTAATTCTCAGTACCTCAAAATATTACCATATGTGGAAACAAAACAGAGGAAATCAAGTACAATTCAGGTCAATATGATAACTCTGGTTATTGGTGACAAGTTCTGCTTTCACATGTTGAAGTATAACTTTAGATAAGCAAGCCAAGGCAAACATATAAAGCAAGGGTTTTTTTTTTGTTTGTTTGTTTGTTTTTAAAGGGGTAGGGGTAACATGGACTTCTCCGGGGAGAGAGATGAAGGCCAGAGCTGGTATTCTGGTATCCCAAGAAAAGTGTATTTTGCCTTTTTATGTGTCCTAGGCTTCCTTTGTTCTCTTGCTCTCTTCCCCTTATCTTTCTACTTCCTGTGTACATGACTAGGCACAAAAAATGGCAAAAGCTGAAGCAGATGGATGGGGGAAGGGCCAGATAGAATAGCCCAGGACACATTAATTAACAACTTTATAACTTCCTGTTGAGAGGGGCAATACCTGGGACAGGTTACCTTAGCAACAGGTTGGAGCAGGGCCAGGGTCTTGATAAGAGTGGAAGAAGGGCTCTGAAGGAATTAACATTTCAGTCCCACAGGGGGCAGTATCTAACTTCTGGGACTCACTCAAATTGGCCTCCTTGATCTGACCTGACTCAATTTACCTATCTATACTGACTGCCTGTCTAATTCTGGCTTCAATTAGAGTGTGCTCTAATTCACTATGATTGGTGTTATTGAACCCGCAAAGCAAAAACCACTGACTCTAATTTTAAATCAAATTAAAGCAATATGAACTGTGTACATAAGAGAGCTGATCAGCAACTGCCTTACCCAAAGGCTTGGCAGAGGACAGCCTATGGTCTAAGGGCAGGGAAGGTTTTTATAACAAAAGTTACAAAAGCAGGTATCTTGGAAACTTATAGCTAACAGGGTTCTGGCAAGCATAATACAAGAGCAGATAGCAGATTAATGATCTACATGGCTTAACATCAGAAGGTAGGGAGCAAACTCAGATTCCAACATCAGAATTAATGAGGAGCAGTTGGTATTTCAGGGAGGGTTGTTATCTGGTCAGGGAGAGCTGGGCACAGGTAAGTTCAAAGCACGGGCAGGAATCCCAAGCAAGTTTTTAAAACATCAAAGTATGGTCAGGTTACAATAAAACAGAAATGAAATTTCCATGACCTTGTGACAAGATGGTTCTCAATCTTAAAATGGAATTAGGCTGGGTTCATCAGTATCATCGGATAAAAAGGGAAATTTGGACACAGAGACATATATATGAAGAGGTTGTAGTGGCACTTCCTCCTCCACAAAATGTCTTAACTGGGCTTCTCCAGAAATCTTCGCCATGCCTAATATTAGGACTGTCAGTAAAAGTGTCTCTACAAAAGAGTTCAATGTAGATAAACTTAATTTTCCTGTCCTCTCACTTCTCAGGAGGAAATTGTGATAGGGATTTAGGATAAGAAGAGAGAAATACTGAATTTAAAGGCTATGCCCACAAGCCATTGAGATGCAGAAAGCACAGTTTTCAATCTTAAGCAACATGCTCTTGGCCTATGCTCCTATAAAATGAAAGAAACACAAATGTAGGGAAAACTGGCCTGAAATTGTGCAGCTCCACCCCAACTCCACCTCCAGGCCAGTATCTGATGGAGCACTTCTGTATTGGACATCCAGCCCAACTCAGGGATTCTCTCTAGATATCCTGAATTCTCCCTTGAAGGTATATTTACCTACCTAAATAAATCTTTGTCTATACCTTTGTTGGTTTATGCTGAAATTCTTTTCTGTGATATGAGCCAAGAACCACACTGGTCCTCAGTTGAGTTTCCCCTCTTTTCTACGAACTCCTCTGAAACTTCTCTGAATACATCTCTTTTCCTGTTATAGAACCAAGCCTGCAGAAACCTGATTTTAAACTTCAAAACCTCCAGAATTATGACAGGAAAAAAATTGTCTTGTTTAAGTTGCCAGATTTGTGGTATTTTGTTATGGTAGCTATCACAAATGAATACATCCCTTAAACCAAATAAAATCTGTTTAAGGGGCTGCGGTTGTGGCTCAGCGGTAGAGTGCTATCCCAGCATGGGTGAGGCACTGGGTTGGATCCATAGCACCATATAAAAATAAAATAAAGTTTATTGTGTCCACCTACAACTAAAAAACATTTTTTAAGAATCTGTTTACATATGATCATACTTTTTTTGATGGTAAGTTAATAATTAAAATGGTTATCACTAGAAAAAAAGTTATTTGAGGAAATTATTCTCTATTTGGTTTATTTCATGCCATTGAAGAAAAATTAAGAAAAAGTAATTTATTTTTTATTTGTGAAATTGTTAAGTAGCTACTCAGACATGAATAGTTGTGCAGAGAAAAGATAATGAAGGACCACTGGAAGACACAAGGGAGCCTTACATTGCAGATAAGCACCTGGAGGAAGGGGGCTTGGTATGCTAAAATCTCCCTCAGTCTTAATTAAAGAAAAACACAATTTCTGAGACATGTCTTCATTATCTTACAGAGCAAGTCCAGGACCCTCTTTTATCACTATTTCACAGGTCCCAAACTTTCTGATAACCAAAACATTAATATATTCACAAACTCTATGTTACAGGCTATTGGAAGTATAATGAACTGATTAAGGGGGCAGAAAAATGAGACAAAAGTAGGGTGACTGAATTCCTTGAAAAGTTTTACTCTGTGAGCTAAGGATAGCACACCATGCTCTCTTGTAGGTGGGCCATGCAGCTCCTAATTTGTCATTCAAAAGTCAGATGGTGAAATCGGGTAGCATTCTGAAAAAAACTCCTGGAACTCCCAATAGAACAGGAAGGACAGGAGGGACATGCAATTCTTCTCCCTTCTGAAAGGACCTACTTAGTCCCTGGAAAGTCTCCCTCTTTACCATCTCTTCTAATAAGGTTATATCTGAATCTTTCTAATTTGAACACAAAAATTTGGATGTGAAAGGGAACCTTCACACTGTTTCCCAAAGACCTCAGGTCTATAACAAAACCAATATATAAGATGATTACTCATCAAAATCTAAACCATCTCACTTTATGTACCATACCTTATTAACATCTACAAACTGCCTAAATATATGTAGTTGTTGTTATGATTTAGGTATGAGGTGTTCCCCAAAAGCTCATGTGTGAGACAACATAAGAAAATTTAGACATGAAACAATTGGGTTATAAGATCCTTAAACGAATCAGTGTCTTAATCCATTTATATGGATTAAGTGGATGTAGCAATAGACAGGTAGGTTGTGGCCAGAAGAAATAGGTCACTGTGGGCTTACCTTTGAGGTATGTATTTTGTGCCTGGTGAGCAGAACTCTCTCTCTACTCTTTCTGGTGTCACATCTCCCTTGCTTTCCTCTGCAACACTCTTCTGCCAGGATATTATGCATTATCTCAGGACCACAGCAATGGACTTGGCCATCTATGGACTAAGACCTATGAAATCATTATATCCAAATAAACTGTTCTTCCTCAAATTGATCCTGTCATGGTCTTTTGGGCACAATGACAAAAAAATATATATAAGTAAAACTGTTGAACTGAGGAAAGATTTTTCCAAGTCCTTTCCTTTTAACATTTCTCTCCTTTTATTGAATATGACAATATAGAAAACTATGTTCAAACCTATTAGCATCAGATTATTGGTGATTTTGTGAAAAGAATAAATCACCCAAAGTCTATATAAATCTCCAATGAAAGCTGCAAAATTGATCAAGTTCAGACAATTTTTACTATTTTTTGCACTTTTACTTCTTCACTCACCCCCAATATAAATTCCACTGGGATATTTTTTTTGAAATTTTCATTTATATACCTGAAGTCATCCTTCCAACCCCATAGCATCCAATTCCATTTATATTGGATTTACTTTAACTCAACTATTTGATCTTCATGCTAAAATTCTCTGGAGTAGTTTTTTTTTTCATATTTCATAATGTAATATCACACCAATGTTCATTCACAGCCCAATATTAAATTTTCTGTTTTGAGCCTACACTGCTAGATAATTCCCTATTATCTATTATTATTCATTATTCCCTTAAGGTATTAATCATTTTTAAATATCCAATGCTCCCAACATTTGTTTATTTGTTTGTTATTAGGATTTATTTATTAATTTAATTTTGGTCTTAAATTATTTTTTATTAATTTCTCAAAAAAGGTAGAGGAGGGACAATGAAAAACTTCTGAAGTTAGCCAGTTTTGTTATTGATGTAGGCAAAGATGAAATTTGTAAGAAAAAAATATAATCTCCCTATTTTCATGGATATCATGTTTATGGCTGAAAGGAAAGCTTGCATTCAAATTATTTAACTTGCCACAATGTCAGTCTGAATCACCACATTTTTTTTTCTCTGTCACCTATAGATATAAGATGGATAGGAGAATTTAAAATGGACAAAAACATAATATATGTAGACAAAGATTAATTGACGTTCTGTGTCATAGATTGAGGTTATTTACATCCTTTTTTATTTTTAGAGTTACATTATGTATCTGTACATTATAGAAAACTGATAAATATTATCTAGTCACTAAAATACCAAGTAATGGTATCCAATTGATTATTGTCTTGTGGATCAAGTAGATTTTGCATGTATTTATTAAAATTATTTTAGCATTTTATCACTGCATACAAATGTGAATTTTTCAATTTTCCTTTAAACAAATTGTAACATCTTTTTAGTTTTCTCATTAACTTATGAATTAAATAAAACAGCTGGACGTGTGTGCATTGCAAATTATTCATATGAGAATTCATGATTATGAATTCTAAAATATTCTTTGAAATACAATGAATAAATGCAATGTTTACTTTATGTTAAACAAATTATTGGGAACTAAAGAAAACATGTTAGCAAAGCGTATTAATAACCTTTTCTGCAATTCAAGCATTACAGGTTACCTTCTCCTAATTACTACTACCCCTGCTCTAAAGATAAGCAGATTTCAAACATACTAACATTGTGGAGAAGAACTTCAATCACATTCAACATGTGTATATATGCGTGCTCACACATTTGTAAATATTACTTAAAATTATTAGCATAAATAAAAGAATATTTTATAAAAGCCTGTTCAATTATACAATCTTATAAATTCCCAAACTGCCTTTCTGTCTTTTGAAATTCTTCCAGATTAAAAATGTTTGTTTTGTCTTTTCTTATAAATTTTATTTATTTTTTATTTCAAATTAAATGATTTTAGCTGATACAGAGAAACGTTAAAATTGTACATAAAGTATATACATATTGATTACTTAAGTGATATTTGTTAAAATTTATATAATTTGTATACAAATTTATAATTTGTATACAAATTTATAATTTGTATAATTTCTATTTTTCTAAAATATTTTCTAAACCACATCATTCAGATATTTAAATATGATATATGATATTTGTTAAAATATCACATAAGTACTCAATATGTATATACTGAGTTTATACATATTGAGTATGTATATACTTTTTTGAATTCACGTTTGAATTAGGGTAAGCCTATTTCTTTCTTTAAACATTCACTATTTCTTTTTAGTGAAAATATTCAAAATCTTGCCTCTAGATTTTTTAAATGTGCACTATATTTTGTTATCTATAGCTCCCCTACTGTGCAATCGTATACCAAACTTCTTATCCTAGTTAGTATAACTCATCTTACCCAGTAATCAACATACTCATACTCCTCCTCTTTCAGATTTTAACCACCAAGAACTCAGCCCTGTGAAAGACTTTCTCCAAGGAAATGACTAACTCCCAATGGAAAAAAAATGGCTATCAAATTGATATGTAGCATTCATATTCTTCATAAGGTTTTCCACATTGATTCATTTCTACAAATTCAGTAAAATACTTCCCTTTAGTAGGTGAAGGCTATCATCAAGAAATCATTCTGTCCTCTTTCTTTTGCTCTATTACCTGTCCCACAGCGTTACATTTCTGAGATTTGTCAATTGTTGCTTTCACAAAAGTTATTTATTCTCTCCAATCCCTCTGCCACTTGACAAACCAATTCATTTAGTATTTGGTGTCCTATACATACCCACAAATACCCATTCAAATTCTCTTGTCAATGATTGTATAATTTCTATTTTTCTAAAATATTTTCTAAAACACATCATTCAGATATTTTAATGTGATATATGAGGGCTTTCTTGTTTTCCAGGTTATTATTATGTTTTTATGCTAAGCCCAAATTCAAAATAAGCTATCACTTTCTTAAATGTCCCTGTTCTCTTTTGACCTTGGAGTCTCAAATTTGCTGTTTTCTCTATCTTTAAGACTCCTTGAACTCCTTCTTCCTTGATTTACCTTATACAGTCTTCAGGTATCAGCTCAAAGGTAACTTCTTCAATGAACTCATCTCCCTTGTCTTTAAGGAAGTCATATTATGTTTTTCTTCACTAGAATGTTTTACTATAACTTGTTTGCTCAATTGTCTGCCTTACCTACTTCACTGCCATTTCAGAGAGTGAAGAAACGTAGTCTTCTTCTTGTCCATTCTTTCTCACCAGCCTTTAGTAAAGTATGACACACAGTAGAATAAAGATTTGCTGAAATCAGTCAATTTATATATGTGTGTAGATGCTCATAGATTATGGACAAAATATTGCAAGATGTTGTTTATAAGTTAACTTAAGGAAAATATTTTGACTTGTACTTAAACATGCAAATTAACATAAACTATCATTTTTCTAGTAAATCGTCAGTTTTTATGCAAGTTAATATTATGCTAGAACTCACTGAATAATGTAGCTATTTTTATGTTCAAGGCAGGTAAATTGCTATATTCATTTTTGTATATTTACATGCATTCATACAATTTTATAACCTTTTATCTGATAAAACTACTTTGGAAATATATTCCAAAAGGAAATAAAAAAATAATTTTCTATTTTACCTTGTAATTGAAGTATTATTTCTAATAATGAAGAATTGAATAGTATTGGAATAAAGTCACATGCTTTACTTCAGACAATGCATCCATAATAATGCAAAACATGGGAATATTTAGCATTATAGGAAAGTGCACAGAAAAATTATGTGGAAGCTAAAATACAGTGTAGCATGACTACACTTGTATAAAAATTTTATGTTTTTGTTAAAAGGAAATTACAATAAAGTAACTATTGCTGCTAGAATCACTTATTGTCTACAAATTTTCTGAAACTTCTGATTTATTTTTATATGCATAAACAATTTTTAATATTTAAAAATATATCATGCTAAAACCTGAAATACTTCATGTAAATTTATTTTGTTTTTAAATAACTATCTTTGTTTATATTAATTTTATTCATTGAGAAGATTCTTAAGTCCAAAGACAGTAGATACCTTTAAAGAATGTTTACTTGTTGATCTGAAGCACCAATTTGAGCCTATTCTTGTTCTTAACATTTTTTTATTCATTTGTCTTTTTGGTTTCTTTTAAAATACTTTGGGCTACATATACACAATTTGGGCAATGAATGACATTCAATATTCATCGGTTTTTAGAGCATTCTTCCATTTACCTACCATGGGACTCTGTTCAGATGAGCTTGGTTAGGGAATGAAAGATCATACACAGATAATTGAATCTATCTCTTGTTGCTTTTCCTATCTGTCTGTAGAATCTCTGCAACTAGATGTATCAACTTAGTCTTCCATGAAGCAAAGGTCGAAATGAATTTAGAGATGACACCTATGAAAGCTCAAAGGGAAAAAAGAAAGTGGCACTAGCCAGATAATGGCATAAGACCACAGTGAAAAGCAGATGCCTGAGAAAGGGAAACGGGATGAAGCATGATTTGCACAAACAGAGGCCTCACATTGTGATGCATGTCTGACAAAGCATCAGTCAACCCAGTCAGGATCTCTGGATCCTGATTATCAGGAATCCTGCATTGCATAAAATTTCCAAACCTTAGTGCTTCCACCATACCCATTGTTGACCTGTGTGACCTAGGTGAAGTGTGATGTGTTCTTAAAAATTGAGGTGGATCGCAAGGAGTATGAGGAGCTAAATGTGCTCTGAAGCTGAAGGGCAAATTCTCTCTTTGCTCAGGTGTCTCTACCAGTGAGCTACATTCTCAGTGCTTTTTATTGTTTATTTTGAAACAGGATCTCGGGCTGGCTTCAAACTTGAGATTTTCCTGTCTCGGTGTTTTAGTCAGCTTATGCATCGCCCTGAGGGTGGAATGAGATGTTCATCATTATCCTGAGTACATGTATGAAGACACGAATGGTGTGAATATACTTTGTATACAACCAGAGGTATAGAAAATTGTGCTCTATATGTGTAATATGAATTCTAATGCATTCTGCTGCCATGTATAAAAATTAGCATTAAAGAAAAAAATCCTAACAAGACCAATTTCAGAGGAAGAAAAATGTATTTGGTGCTCACGGTTTCAGAGTTCTCAGTCCACAGATGGATAAATCCATTGCAATGGGCTGGATGCAAAGTAGAACATCTTTATGTAGGAGTGTGGCAGAGGAAATCAGCTCAGGACATGGAACTAGGAAGCAAAGCCAGTGATAGACTCACCAGGGACAAAGTGTATATCTCAAAGTTATGCCCTCCAAAAACCATCATATTCCTGCCAGCTAATCCTCATCAGTAGATTAATGCACTGATAAGGTCAAAGCTCCCATAACCTAAAACTTTTACCTTTAAGCTTTTTTTTTTGGATTGTCTCACACAGGAACTTCTGGGGGACACGTGACATCTAAATCATGACATTCAACCTTGTGAGTCATGGGCTTTACAGGTGTGTACTAATGCTCCAGTTTCCAAGTTCCTTCCTAAAGTGAGATGTCAGTGGTACACTCCCAGACTACTATATCATAATGAAAGGTTTGGTACATGCTTTTTCCTTGTTATCTAGTAAACACAGTGTTTAGCTCATTCCAGAATTCTCTTAGTTTTGTGTATTTGATATAGTCATACTATTCCCAGAAATTGGTAGCTACTCTTTTAAAGTTTGTGGTCATTTGAAAAACTACTTGTGTAACACTCATAAATAGACAATGGAACTTTGAGGTGCTAGCATTAACACTTATATACAAAACTAAGTTAAACTATACATTGATCACTTTCCATGAGAAATTAAAATTTATATCATTAAAAACCCCGTTTCTGGTATTCCTATATTACCTTCACTACATGTCTTTTTATTTCAGAATCCCAGTATAGGGAAATAATGCATTTCCCATCTAGAAACACCATGGTTGGACATGTGACTTACTTTATTGAATGAAATAAAAAGCAAAGTGACATAAAGTACTTCTGAAGATATGTTTTAAAAGCTGTCACTGTCTTTTTATTGGTTTTTAAATAATATATATTTTCTTTTCTATAAGAATAATCCATAATATCACTCAAATACAGGCTGAAAATTAAAAAAAATAAAACAGAAGATGGGAAAATAAGAAAAATACACAGCTGGCCTGCAATAGATAGAGTTTGAGATAGATATAAACTATGTTCATTAAGTCATTATAAACTTGTAGGATTGCTCACAACCATGGCTTAATCTAGCCTAAAACAAGTCATGCACTTTGCTTTCCCTGGTCAACTTTGGGGGTTCAGCATAAAGGAGTCAGGACGTGTATTCTTGGGCCAGTTATTTTGTATCCCATTTCTCCACTTGCCTATTTCATAGAATAAGATTTATTTTACATGAATGTCATGATACAAAAATTAGGTAAAATCCATGAGGCACTAGAGGAGTACTGAGATATATGAATGTTCAATAAAATTGTTGCCACTGCCACTGAAACTTACAACAACTGCTAGTAGTGTCACTCTTACTACTGCTGTCATAGTCCTATGGTAGACACTGATTCAATGTCTATTACCTGATTCAGCCACTTACTACCTGGGATACATTGTTTAAACAATCTGAGTCTCCGTTTCCTCACATAAATTATTTTACAGAAATATCTACTTTTTACATTTGGAAATTTCCAGGAATATGTCAGATCCACAGTCCCCAGCTCAGCTCATTTTCTGAATATAATTCACAGATCAGTGGCTTCTTTTTAGTATTAACTTCTTTTAGTCCATATCTAGCAATTTATTTATCATCTTTTGCTTTCTTTTTAAGCATGCAAAGATAATCCTTTAGCTTTCAGT
Source organism: Marmota monax (assembly GCF_021218885.2). Taxonomy (NCBI): domain Eukaryota; kingdom Metazoa; phylum Chordata; class Mammalia; order Rodentia; family Sciuridae; genus Marmota; species Marmota monax. The sequence goes on along the minus strand of NW_026695209.1, from coordinate 4,911,907 downwards.
TTACCATTACAGATATTCTCGTAATATACTTTCATAATATTAATGTACTCTTTGCTCTAAACATAACTCCAAGTAAATCATTTTATCTATCAACGTTTGTGTTGTAAAAGCCATTCTGCAAGGTTTTATGCTGTTAGCAAACACTTAGAAACACCTGAAAGGATCATAGGTTATGTAGCTTCTAGGAAAATGTTTCTTTGAAGCATTATTTTCTTACTAGCACTAGTCAAGCACGAGGGATAATATTTATCTTTTTCTTACCAGGAACAATTAAACAAAAAGACACTTTTGGTTTTTAGAAATCCAATAGTGATTGCTTTATTAATTTTTATGTGTCTCTATTATTTCCATACAAAATATCTTTTATTATCTATGTGTGATATTGATTTTTTGCAGCCCATATTTATGAATTCTACACTGAATTTCATATACTAAAATGTAACAAAACCAAACAAAAGCATATTTTCCAAATATACCTCATTTATCAATGAAAGAAAATAGAGAGGTTTTACTTAATTATCTGCTAGAATTTTTTAGGTACTACATATTTTTCAACCTTTCCCCAATTTTCTGTCCCACTTGAAATTTGACTCACTTTTCAATTCCACTCATTTTCTACACATTATCAACATTATCCTCATATAAACTGAATATGATTATTTTACCTCCTAGAGTACAATCTCCATAGAGTCTCCAAACTGAATAGGCTACAATTATTTGGCATCATCAATTTGGTAAGTCTTCTTTCTTGAATCCCCTCTTTGGTACCTGTCATAACAATTCCTGTGTTTATTCTCCAGCTCCTCTTCAGTATGCTCATACCTGATGCAGGTGGGATTGACATTTTCTACACATATGACCCCTATGCCTGCATTTCTCCTTTCTGTCCTACCCCATAGTCAAGTCAACTGCTCTCAAGCTGCTTTTATTATTACCCATGAATACCTGGACATTAAACACTTCCACAAAGGCCACTCTTGTGTTCTTAATGATTTTATCAATACATTCCTTAATAGCACTTCATATTAACTATGTTTCATATTAACTATATTTCCTATGCATCCATTCCCCTCACCTATTGCTTCATAGAAAATCATCTCTTTTGTCTTTTCTTCTGTCAATGAATCCATTGGCTCCATTGGCATCTTAAAAATTAGGGGTTTTGTTTGTTTTGGGCTGAGGAGTAACCATAGGGGTGCTATTTATTTTTATCTTTTGAGTCAGGGTCTCACTAAGTTGCTGAATGAGCCTTCAAACTTGCAATTCTCTTTCTTCAGAGTCCTAAACTGCTGAGATTACAGGGCGTGTATCTCCCTGGTTTACCCTTAGATTTTCTTACTACTATAGAACTATGAAATTCAATGACTCTTTATATATTATCCAAACTATAGCTGAGAATTCATACATTTTCTCTACAAATTTGACCTCTAGCCAAAGTATCTGTGAAAACTTAATAATTATAGGCTAAGTTGCATTTTTACAGATTTTTCTCAAAAGAGAATTGCTAGCTTTGTCAAACGTGAGTATAAAAGCCAATATTCTAGGCTCATTCTTTCTTTTATTTTTTTCCTGAATTCATTAATTTATTTATTCTGTCAATTCTAATTTCATCAATTGAAATTCAACAATTCAATTTCTTTCAGATCCCTGAAATACAAAACTTTATTTTTCCTTTTATGCTTTCCTGAATTTGGACTATAACATGGACCTCCCTCCACTCCCCAGTTGCTGAACAGTTGCTCAAAGATTTCAAATATGAGAGGAAAAGACCCTAATAGTGAGCATCAAGGAAAACATCTGAGATGCTTGAGACTGAGCTGCTCACAGAACTTCTGTCTGGATGTAGTAACTTTATGTTTGTTGTAACAGGTGACTAATCATTTTTTTAATGATTTCTTTATACTTCAGAGATAAGAAATTAGAAAATCCACATGTGTTTCTTCTTGCTCTAGCCTCATTTTCCCTCTGTTCTAGATTATTGATGTATAGCTGATTGAAAGCTGTGTTAAAATAAATCCTATGCTATGATCTGAACTAATGCAGAAAGGGCAGGGGGTCACTCCCTGTGCTTCTTATTCTTCCTGAGGAGGTATGGCTAAGAGAACCTTTGTGGTAAATCTATGAACATTTATGCTACAGTTTTCTGGAATGGGACTTTTGCCTTTGCCATCTCCCAGAGAAATTCATAGCCCATGTAAATATATTTGTTGTAATTTTTTGCTCAGACCTTTCTGAATATGCCCTTGTCAGATTGGGGTCACAATGTTAATCTCTCCCTCCAGTCCTGAATAGTTTATACTTTCTTTAGTGTTTAGGTTTTGTTTATTTGCTAAATATTATTTGCTTCAGTTCCAATCTTTTCTCATATCTGTGAATTGAGGTCTGAAAGACAGCTATTTGGTAAAGTCTTGACAATTGGAATAGACACCTACCTGACCACTCTGTCTTCAGTGTTCCCAGAATCCAATGTTGTTTTTTGGGGAGGTGGGTTCTGGGGATTGAATTTAGGAATACTCAATCACTGAGCCACATCTTGAGCCCTATTTTGTATTTTATTTAGAGACAGTTGTTTAGTGCCTCGCTTTTGCTGAGGCTGGCTTTGAACTCGAGATCCTCTTGATTCAACCTCCTGAGTTGCTGGGATTACAGGCCAGCACCACTGTGCTTGGCTCCATTGTCTTTTATTCCTCTCTTTGTTTAATTTCCTTGATAAAATTTTTAATATCACTTCTCTTCTAAAGAATATAGAGGGTTCCCCACAACAAGTAATACTCTCTGTCATTGAATTAAGCAAGCTTTATGATACCCAAAGCCAACTTTAGAGACTTAATTTCCATGTTTCATTTGCAAGTTTCTACATTCATCGTTTATTTATCACAAAATGTATCATTTTTTTTAACTTTCTGCTGATCATTTAATTCATTTTCAGAAGACACAGTTTGAAAGCAGTATAAAATCATCGATATTAGATAATAGTATACATTCTCTTTATGCGTAACAATTTATTTTAATAAAGCTTGATAACTGACCATCAATAATTTACACTGTTAAAGTGGTCAAATCTTGCTTAGACCTTAAGAAAAGAACTTAAATTCATCAGCAAATATATGAAAATATTATCAGTCACTCAAGCCCTTCATGAAAATCTTTCTTGTCAGGTGAGGGGTTAATCCCTTCCTAACATTATAACCTATAAAGTACCTTCAGAGTCTTGCAATGAATATGTCAAAAGTACATCTGTACTCCCGTGTTCATTAGAGCATTATCCACAATACTCAACATAGGTGTCCACCAACAGATGAATGGATTTAAAATGTGGTATATATGCAAAATGAAAATATTATATGACCTTACAAGAAGAAAAAAATCCTATCATTGTTAACAATACTTTTGAATCTGAAGGACATTATGCTTTGTGGCATAAGTCAGGCACAGAAAAACAAATAATGCATGATCTCATTTGTATGTGGAATCTGTAAAGTTAAACTCATGGGATAGAGAATATAATGATGGTCACCAGAGATTGAGGAATTGGAGTATGGAGAGTGAGAATAGGAAATTGTTGGTCAAACAGCACAAAGTTTCAGATAGACTGGAGAGATAGATTTGCGAAATGCACAAAAGGGTGACTGTAGTCATTAATAATGTATATTTCAAAATATCTAAGAGTAAATTTTCAAAGTGTCATCACTAGGTGATGAATATGTTTGTTAGCTGACTAAGAAATTCTACAATCTATACATATATAAAAACATACCTGTATATAATTATGATTTGTTAGTTTAAAACACTAGTGTGTGTGTGTGTGTGTGTTGTGTGTGTGTGTGTGTGTGTGTGTGTGTGTTGCTGGGGAAAGGACCTTAGGGACTCAATGTGCTAGGGAAGCATTCAACCACTTAGCTGCACCTCCAATCCTAATATTTGTTTAAAAACAGGACTAAATTGCATTCCAGATGCTACTTTAAATGTGATATATACTCTTACCTACACAGTCTGCACCTTGTCATTAAAATATTCAAGCTCTTTAGAAAATTTTAATGTTACAAAAGGTAAAAGAATGGTGGAACTTGATATATATGTCTCTTGGGCCAGAGCTGGTCTTTGACATCAAATCCTTTGCTCACTCTCTGAAAATATTCCTATATGCAGTAGATCTATTAATAAGAACACTGAGTTTATTTTCCCTTACACTGCTCACAGATCATAGTACAAATTGCCAACATGTCATTTATGTCCTTATCTCTACTCACTGGTATAACCACAATTGCACCTGGGAGAATACTGTAGATGTTTAGTTGCCCATGCTATTTATCAAACTGCCTGCCTGGAAAAAGAAACTCATTGCTGTGAGAAATAATGCTTTAGTTTTTCAGACCTCCACTGAGAGAAAATAACCAGAGTTCACAAAATCCAGGCAATGCAAATTAGCACTTTTTCTAGCACCTGTTCAACAGGGGAATTCATAAGTGTCTTTGGAAAATAAATGGGAGGTTGTTGACTTCTGCTCAAAATTTCCTGTGACATAGGAAATGTCACTGGTTATAAAATAGTATTCAGTGATTGGGCTCAGGGACACATTTGTACTAAACTTATTTAACATGCTTAGTTAAATCTGCAGTAAATATGGTAGCTAAAGGAATACAGTGATTCCAGTGGATTAACTCTTCTCCCTAACAAAAAAAAAAAAACCTTTTCTAGAACTTATATATTGAGAAATTAAAGGAAAATTAAAATCTTCCTTAATATTTTGTATAAAACACAACAGAGAAATTGGGAAGAAGAGATAAAAACAAATCTATCTGAAATAAGATGCTAAGTTTAAATGGTTTCCTTTATTAATAATATAGTAACCAAATCTTATAACAATTACATAGGAATTTCTTTATATGTGAACCAAGCTCTAAACAATTTTATTTATATTGCTCAATTCCAAAGACGAGCTGTCAAGATATTTTCTTAATTTTATTATTTTCCATGTGTATAAGAAAACTGCATCTAGTGAGAGAGTTAAATAAAACTTTCCAGTCCTCAGTCATAGCTTTGAAATTCATTGAAAATATTCTTTTGTTATTGAGTAATAAAAAATAGTATGTGACCTGGCCCTACTGTCTATAGTTTCAGTAGTAATAAGCCCCATAGCTTTCTTATGTTTGTTAATTTTATGTGTGAGTTTGATTGGGCTAAGTGATACCCAGATTGCTGGTTGAATATTACTTCTAACTAGCTATCAAAATATTTATAGAAGTCATTAGCATTTAATTCCATTGATTGAGTAAAGAATATCTGCTATCATCTTTGTGGTAGGCATCATCTGGTAGCTGTAGGCATACATAGAACAAAAAGGAAGAGAAAGGATGGATGAATTTGTTGTCCTTTTGTGGTGAGACATCTATCTTCTCCTATGCTTGGACATCAGAGATCATGGTTTTTGGGTCTCTGGGCTTAGATGAAGTGGCATTGTCAATATTTGTGGTTGTCCTATCTGTTGCTATCATATAATTAGAACTTCCAGGCCTCTACTCATGTGAGGCAATGCCTCCTTTATGCCTCTCATTTATCTATAATCATATTGATTCTGTTCCTCTGGAGACTCCTGATATTTATGGAATCTCAAGGCTGTATTTCAGTGGCTTTTCCACAATTCTTACAGAGGAAAAGAAAGAGAGAGAGTGTTCTTGGCAAAACTTTTCTATTAAAAATTTACTAGTACTATTGCACTTACAGGAATGTTATTATAAATGTGAAATAAGATACATTGACTTATTTGAAAAATTACAAAAGCAAATATTTTGTAAAGAATAGATATATCTGATATAATAATTCTTTAAATGCTTGTAAATTCCACTCAATTAAAAAAAAGGTACTGGAAAAGAATTTAATAATGAAGGGAAATTCTAAGTCTTTCACTTATCACTGTTATCATTTTCCAGGTTATTCTAAGATAGTTGGGTGACTTTTAAGATGCACAGTTTGCTAATTTCACACTTGTATAAATAACAAAATAAAAAAATATAAATATATCTTTATCCAGTAAAAATACTTTCTATATTATAAACACTAGCTTTTATGTTTTATCAAAAAGTACTTCATACTTTGTATTTTTAGACATGATATTTATGTTTAAAACACATTCTATGATTCTTATAATTATTTTACTCATATATAAAAAAATTGGAAGAAGAATTTATTTCAAAACCAAACAACTATTTATAAAGAAAATATTAGTCTTTCTGTATTTTATCCTTGATCTTATATTATATTTTCTTACCTATAACCCTGGGTTTCAGCTCTTATTGTGTCCTTGACTGTTCTACTTTGTCTCCAGGGAAGTCTACTGTACTTTGGTCAAAAGAGGAGTTAAGCATACTAAATAGTAAAATTTTCTACGTACTTTTTAGAGTCTGTTTAAATATCCTCAGAAGAAATCCTGTTATTAAAAATGTATAGACTGACATTAATGTTTTGTTGTTTGTTTGCTTGTTTAGTCAATATAGTCTGATTTTAGTTGTATAACTACAAGTGGACCATGAAAGATGCCGTGTGAACTTGTGCCCAAAGCATCTCACAAATAACTTGGTGATGTTTTTTAACATTTAACTTTGCCTTTGATCATTCCTTCAATATCCAGTCCTGTGTAACACCTATTAAATTGTTGGCACTGTAAACAGGGTAAATGAAATTAGTTTTTGATGCAAGTTTGGCTCCTAGATCATGTCTGGTGTCATTGGATCACACAAGCTAATGAGAAGAGACCATAGCAGAGGGACAGATAAATGTAAAACTGAAGAAATAGCTAAATAATTTAAAGAATATTGAACAGGGAAAGACAACCAAAACCAATAATCCTCTATTTTGAATTACTGGGACTATTTTAGTGCTAATGGAAAAAGAAAAGACCCAAAGCTAACAGCAATGCCATTATAAAATACAGAATTATGATTCCAAAGGGAATAAAGGAGACACACTATGCTTTCATAGCAAGTGATGTTTTTCTTCTGATGTTCCAAAAATGTTGGCAAGATAGCCAAACTATGATTTATTTTATGATGATACTAAAATGTACATTAGTTTCAGGTCTATACCATGTTAATCACATGATGATAGAAAATATTCCAAATGCTTGCACTACTTCAAAACCAATAGTTAGAGGGAAAGATAATGCAAAGCTGGTGTTATAGGTCTGTTAGCTTCTGTCTGCCAAATGCAGGTAATGATGGGAAAATATTAAAAATTATTTAAAAGAGAAAAAATAAGACTAAAATTTAGAATAACTTCAAGATAATTCATCCAGTGGAAATGGTCATGTAGTTCCCTTGAAATGGAAAAAAAAAATTCTAAAACTCAGAGTAAGCCACAAAAGAATCAAAATAAACAAAGCAATCTTTTAAAATATATTTTTTAGTTGTAATGGACTTTTTAAAAAAATTATATGTGGTGGTGATAATTGAACTCAGTGCCTCACACATGCTAGGTATGTGCTTTATCACTGCACTATGACCAGCCCAGCCAAAGCAATCTTAAATAAAAACAAAGCTGGACGCTTTATAAATTTCAGATTGAAACTATACCACAAAGTTATAATAATAAAATAGTATGCCAGTCATAAAAATAGCCATATAGATCAGTGAAATAGAATTGAGAGCCCAGAAATAGATCTGTTTCATAGGGGTCAATTTGGCATTTGTTTTTTAGGGATTGGCTAGCTTCACTTAGCATAATCTGCTCTAGTGCCATCCATTTCCCTGCAAATTCCATGATTTTGTCATTTTTTAGTGCAGAGTAATACTCCATTGTGTATATATGCCACATTTTTTTTATCCATTCATCTATTGAAGGGCATCTAGGTTGGTTCCACAGTCTAGCTATTGTGAATTGTGCTGCTATGAACATCTATGTGGCAGTATCCCTATAGTACACTCTTTTAAGGTCTTTAGGGAATAGTCCAAGAAGGGGAATAGCTGGGTCAAATGGTGGTTCCATTCCCAGCTTTCCAAGGAATCTCCATACAGCTTTCCAAATTGGCCGCACCAATTTGCAGCCCCACCAGCAATGTACAAGTGTACCCTTTTCCCCACATCCTCACCAGCACTTGTTGTTGTTTGACTGCATAATGGCTGCCAATCTTACTGGAGTAAGATGATATCTTAGGGTGGTTTTGATTTGCATTTCTCTGACTGCTAGAGATGGTGAACATTTTTTCATGTACTTGTTGATTGATTGTATATCCTCCTCTGAGAAGTGTCTGTTCAGGTCCTTGGCCCATTTGTTGATTGGGTTATTTGTTATCTTATTGTTTAATTTTTTGAGTTCTTTGTATACTCTAGATATTAGGGCTCTATCTGAAGTGTGAGGAGTAAAAATTTGTTCCCAGGATGTAGGCTCCCTATTTACCTCTCTTATTGTTTTTCTTGCTGAGAACAAACTTTTTAGTTTAAGTAAGTCCCATTTGTTGATTCTTGTTATTAAATCTTGTGCTATGGGTGTCCTATTGAGGAATTTGGAGCCCGACCCCACAATACGTAGATTGGAGCCAACGTTTTCTTCTATCAGACGCAGAGTCTCTGATTTGATATCAAGTTCCTTGATCCATTTTGAGTTAACTTTTGTGCATGGCGAGAGAAAAGGATTCAGTTTCATTTTGTTGCATATGGATTTCCAGTTTTCCCAGCACCATTTGTTGAAGATGCTATCCTTCCTCCATTGCATGCTTTTAGCCCCTTTATCAAATATAAGATAGTTGTAATTTTGTGGATTGGTCTCTGTGTCCTCTGTTCTGTACCATTGGTCCACCCACCTGTTTTGGTACCAGTACCATGCTGGTTTTGTTACTATTGCTCTGTAGTATAGTTTGAAATCTGGTATCGCTATACCGCCTAATTCACACTTCCTGCTTAGAGTTGCTTTTGCTATTCTGGGTCTTTTATTTTTCCATATGAATTTCATGATTGCTTTCTCTATTTCTACAAGAAATGCCGTTGGGATTTTGATTGGCATTGCATTAAACCTATAGAGAACTTTTGGTAATATCTCCATTTTGATGATGTTAGTTCTGCCTATCCATGAACAGAGTATATTTTTCCATCTTCTAAGATCTTCTTCTATTTCTCTCTTTAGGGTTCTGTAGTTTTCATTGTATAAATCTTTCACCTCTTTTGTTAGGTTGATTCCCAAGTATTTTTTTTTTTTTTTGAGGATATTGTGAATGGGGTTTTTCCTCATTTCCATTTCAGAAGTTTTGTCGCTGATATACAGGAATGCCTTTGATTTATGCGCGTTGATTTTATATCCTGCCACTTTGCTGAATTCATTTATTAGTTCTAGTAGTTTCTTTGTAGACCCTTTTGGGTCTTCTAGGTATAGAATCATGTCGTCCACAAATAGTGATAATTTAAGTTCTTCTTTTCCTATTTTTATGCCTTTAATTTCTTTCGTCAGTCTAATTGCTCTGGCCAGTGTTTCGAGAACTATATTGAATAGAAATGGTGATAGAGGGCATCCCTGTCTTGTTTCAGATTTTAGAGGGAATGCAAGTGTGTCACTTAAAAACCAATGTGCAAAAGATAGTTTCTTTTGATAAAGTTTTAGGAAAACTGGAATTTAACATACAAAAGAATGAGATTGGATTCTTATACCATGTACAAACATGAACTCAAAGTGGAATTAAGATTTAAATATAAGACCTGAAACCATAAGATATATAAAAGAAAACCTGGGGGAAAACCTTGTTGATATTGATCTGGAAAATATTATTTTGGATATGGCACTAAAAGCACAGGCAGCAAAAGAAGAATAGACAAATGGGATTATAAAGCAAACAATCAACAATGAAAATACAACCCATGAAATATTAGAAAAAAATTACAAATCACATATATATAATGTATCAAAGGATTCATGTAATCTGAAATGATTTAGAGATAATGTGCATCCCCAAAGCTCCTGTTAATGTAAGAAAGTTCATAGGTCATGATTAAATTATGATAGAGGTAACTAGTAATGTTTTTCTGGTTTGAATGAACTAAGTGGTGGTAACTATAGGCAGATAGAAAATGGCTAGAGGAGGTGGGTCACCTGGGTCTTGCCCTGAAAGTGTTTATCTTCATTGTACTCCTATTCCCTGCTCTCTGCTTCCTCACTGCCATGCAGTGAGCAGATTTCCTCTGCCTTACCCTTCACCCATGATGTTACACCTCCCCTTGGGCCCAGAGCAATGGAGCTGGCCAACTGTGAACTGAACCTCTGAAACTGTGAGCTCAAAATAAAGTTTTCCTCCTTTACATTGTTCTTGTTGTGTATTTTTGTCACAGCTATCTAAAACTGAGTCAAAATTCAATAGAGAAACAAACAAAAACTAACAAACCCCCAATAAAAATGGGCAAAGACCTTCAATAGTTATTACTCAAAAGAAAATATATATGGTCAATAGGTATATGGATATGTTCTCAATACCACTTTTCACCAAGGAAATGCAAATTAAACCACAATGAGATATGATCTCATACCACTGAAGATGTTTATTACAAAAATGATAACTCATATTCACAAAGACATAGAGAAATTGGAACACTTGTATATAGTTAGTTGGAAGAGAAAATGGTGCAAACACTCTAGAAAAAAATATGGCATTTCTTCAAAAAATAAAGAAAACACCACTATGTTTGAAGCCAGAAACCTCACCTCTGGGTGTATCCAAAAGTTTGAAATCAAAATCATAAAAGAATATGCAACACACACACACACACAAGATTTTTATGCAGCCTGAAAAAGAAAAGAACATCTTGCCACATGCAACGCTGTAGATAAAACTGTGGGACAATGTGCTGAGTGAAATAAGTCATCACTCAAAGATGAAGGCTGTATAATTCAATTTGTATGGAGTATTTAAAATCTCTAAACTCTTGGGAGCAGATCAATAGTTGCCATAAACTAAGGGGAGGGATGAAAATAGGAGCTGCTATGAAATGGTGTGCACTTTCACTTTTGAAAGTTGAGTAATTCTAGAAATCTTCTCTGCAGCATGATGCCTATAGTTAGCAATACTGTATTGTAGACTTTAAAAGGTGGTAAGTATAGATCTCATGTTAAGTGATCTCAGTACAATAAAAAATAAACAATAAATAAAATTATGCAATAAAAATAAAAATAATTGAGTGGGAAACACGAGATAGACCTAAATAACAACAAAAATATACTGTGTGTCATCTTTAAAATGAAAATAAAAAGCATAAAGATTAAGTAGTTGCTTTCTGCAGAAGTCACTTACCGTATCTGATAATTAGTCAATTTTTGCAAAATATCAGGGGGAAAATACATTTTTATGGTGCAAAGTATAACAGAAGACAAAGATGGAGTTTTAAAAAGCTCAATCTACTAACTTACCTGGCCCATTCCTTTGGGATGATACAAATTATATTAGAAGTGTCAGCCATTGTGCTTGTGCTGTCTTGTGCCTTTGGCAAAAACTCATGTCTGCCACTAGGCAATAAGTACTGGGAATCTGGAGTATAAAATTGCCAGAAGCTGTTGCTCTATGAATTCCCTTTGAAATAAAACTTTTATCTGTTGTTGGGCTTTAATTGAAACTGTTGCTGTTATGAAAAGACATAAAATTATTTTGAGACTTTAAATACCTTGCATGCCACTGTTTATGTCAGAAAAATATTCCAATAGAGAGGTAAACATGCAGAGGGGGTAGGAATGCTATATTAAAATATGCTATCTTTATACCTCTCATTCAAAAACAGGTGGATACATTGACTTTGGGTCTGATATTAGTTCTACCTGAGGAGTTAGGTAATCCCAGAATTGAAAGAATATCCCCTTAAGAGCAGGTAACAGAGGAATCTGAATAGAAAGCAAAGTTTATATATAGGTCATGATACCCATAGTACATTCAATAAGAAATGCAGCTGTATTATGTCTGCTCACTTATTGGAATTTGCATCAAAAGGTAAAAATAAGTTTGTGAATTAACATAATTAGGAGCAGTGTTCCGTATAATCATTAGAAGTACTAGATGACAATAATTTAAAAAGCAGTGTCATACCAATTTTTAGGCATTAATTAGTGGAATCTTAATATATTTCAAAAATGAGCTTTGGGTAGTTATAAAAGGAATTTTAGTATAGGGCACTAATTTATGCCTAGTGAATAATTCAGCCTTATGCATGTTTATATATTCATAATTGATCCATATATGGTTTTGAAGAGAGGAAACTGAAGTCAATTATGATATATGTGCATATGTGTATTAGTATGAACAAAACACTTCAAATATACTTTAAATGTTTTGAATATGTTATGCATACACACATCTCAAAATTGGATTATTTGGAAAAAGTGAATATTTCTTATGCTGATCAGAAGTGACCCCTTGACTATGTGAGATGAGTAGTCAAAAAACTATTGAGGCATAGGAAAAATGACAGAAGAAAATGTACATTCCATTATCCTCCAAAACTAAAAAATGCAACTAACCTTGTTTTATTTTTTTCAGTAGGAACCTCAAAGATTAACTGTACCTAAAGAATCTGGGCTGGTCTGCAGCTGACCAGTGAGTGATATTGTACATGGGGCCAAGTGGACACCAATGGGTCTTGACTAGTATAAATATTCATTGTAGATCTGTAGTTGCATACTCAATAAACAAAGGTAAAACATCCAACACTATTCAATGCCTACAATAGGCACCGATCATGTGCTAGCACTTACATTATCAGGGTCAGAAATCCATCTTGTGGCCGGTGGAATAAACAAAGACCAAAGATGCATAATATACTGTATTTTTTTCATGAATCATGCAATACTGAAAATAGGTCACTATGAAATTTGCAGCCATTAAAATATCTGCTTTCTAAATGACCAGTACTTAGACTTAAGGGATGATTTGCAAGATAGAATGAATTGTGTTTTGAATCTTAGTATGTGTGAATTTCAAGGGACTCACAATTAAATGAATGGAAGAAACTGTGGAGGAAATATAGAAGAGGATTCTGGGACTGACACCAGAGTAAGAACACCAATGAACTTATTCTCTATTTCTATTTTGTTTCTCTTTGACACACTGTGAAACACCACACATACTGACCCCCAAAAGGCTGTTATATCTGCCCTTCAGATGGAAGTAGTGTAGCCCAAGGTTAAATAGCAGGATCATGGCAAGAGGAAGCACAATAAATGATCTTGTATAAAACTTTTGGTCCTATGATACTACATTATGAACACTGTATACTCATGGATATTATTTAACTGCCAATTCACTACAAATATACATAATTTTTAGAACTATGCCTACAGAAAAAGACTCAAGACTAAAAATCTTTTAAACCAGTCTACGATTTTTATCAAAGGGGATACAATGAGAGAAAGAAATGAAGAAAATGAGTATTTGGGAACACATGGCAATGTAGATTTGCAGTACAATAGGAGCATATGAAATGTGGAAACTAGAATTAGCTGAGACTTGGTGCTTTGATTAAAGGATATCTGTGTGTGATAATGCTAATAGCAATTATCAAATAAACTGTAAGATTAGTTTGATATCTCCATAAATATTTTTTTTTCAAATTGAAGGTGATTGAGCAAAGGAAAAAATAGCTAAAAAATCACTTTTTAAAATTAAATATATCTATTGATAGCTTTCATGAATTTCAAATTTCAAAAACCATCATAAAATTGTGTGAAAGTACTGTCAAATTCATGCATAGCATGCATACTTATACTGATATATTAAGTAAATTTAAAATGCCTATTTAAAACATTTATAATTAGTCATAGAGTTATACAAATGATTAATATTTTGTACTCATACTTCTGCTTTTTCTGTTGAAAGAAATGTTTAAGCAGCTACAAAATGATTTATGAGGATAATGATCAAGTATTCATAGTAAGAAAAGTTTGACTTAAGGACAAGAGGTTGACCTTTTAAGACCGAAGTTAACGTGCAGTTTCTCTGAGACCATAGTGTATTTATCATCAAGGAGCCTGGAACCATGATATTGGTCTTTGATCAAATGAAGGAAGACACTTTCTGATAGTGATCATTATTATACTTGATACTGCTCCCAAACTCCTCTGGAAGCAGTTTGTACAAGTTTGTCTACATTGTTCATTAAAAATGCATAGATGATTTATTCCTGATTTATTTATATGGTTACACAGCTTGGTTTTAGCTATGTGAACAACAACAACAAGAAAGCAGGTAAACAACTCCCTTCATGCATGTGGCTTGGTTCTCTTGAGATCAGGGAATCTTGAGAATATCTTGGTGATTCACGGTCCAAAGAGGAAGCAGTTCTGCAACTCTGAAGAGGCCACAGAAGCTTTAACTGGAAGCCTTGTGTATCTGTTACACATTCAAGTGATTTCTTTCTCCTGCTGCAGCAATTTTTTTAATGCTAACATGGTAACATCATTAAACGGTTACATCACTAAAGTTTTATTTGAACAATATCCTGAAGTTTTATGAGTCCTTTAAACTATCTCTTGTGAAATTTCTGCATTTCACAAAATCTGCTATTTATGCTCAATTTCTCCTCTTACACTTTGAAATATTTTGCAGGTATTTGATATTTAAAATGCAAAAAGTCTATTTAAACCCTTAGAAAGATAAAGGGCATAAAAATGATCATTGTCATTGCTTTTCCCAGAATAAAAGAAAAGGATTTTAGCAGTCATGTATATGGAAAAATGGTATTGGAAGACATCTGTCCTGGTTTCAACCATAGGGAGTTACATTGTGTCCAGAGATGTTTAGTAATACAAAAATACAATTAACTAAAATTTATTGATTTTATCACCACGATGAGCTAACAATTTTAAACAATGTCTGTGATAAAATATTCCTTCCCGCTGGGGTGGGATAATCTCCCACAATGTAGGTCACTGATTTTAGCCCTGCCTCTGGCTTGAATTTAAATCAATCATGTTAACTTCAGCCATGTTTTCCCCTCAGATCTCAGTTGGGAAGGATATATATATATATATATATATACTGTAGGAGAGGAAAACATTTATCTGTCCCTTCTTATGATATTTTAACTGGGCCTGAGAACTGAACTAATATGAGACAAATCAAGTAGAGAACATTGTATAAATTTATTTAGTGTAAGTTTTACATGACAGGAGCCTTTCTAAGGAAATGAAGACTCAAAGAAACAGAGTAAAACCCTTTTGCCCTGAAGTGGACAAAGCACAGTAAATTATGAAAAGGTGACAAGGCAAAGTGGCTGGGTCAAAAAATGACCAGAAAAATACAAGTTGTTTGTACAAATTTCTCTCTGCTTCAACTCCCATCCTTGATGACAGGAATGCTACATTAACTTCCTTCTGAGGTTTGGGAGCATGTCTTTCACATGGGAATTTAATTTCCTGCTTTTAAGAAACAAAGGGTCAAAAAGTACTTTCTGCAGTTTGCCTGTTTTTCAAGTGCCTTTGACTCAAAGAATTCTTGTGCCAAAGTAACCAATTTGGTGATGATGTGCTCTCAACCCCTTCAACATAAAATCAGAAAGTTGCAGCAGAAGAGTATTGAGACCTCTTTATTCTCAGGTTTTCCAAAATACTTTGTGATTCAAGCAATACTGAAACAACATGTTCAAAAAATGTTTTATTCATGAAAGCATACAAGTACTTATCAATAAATAATAGAACAGATTTAGGTCTAGACTATCTAGCAGTTAACACTTAAAAACCATATTAAAAGTAATTAAAAAGACAAGCAAGATCAAAACTATATCTTCATTTTTGGGTTCTGTACTGAGTGATTATGGATTCAAAGACATCTAACAGACAACTCCTATTTTTTTTGCCCACATAGTTTATAGAGGTATAAGTTCATCCTCAATATGCATTTTAATGAAAGTGCTAGACAAAGTAAATTATGATATTGATACATAATTATATTGATGTTTTAATTATTCTTTACTTGGTAGAGAATAAGGAGACAAAATGAAGGGAGTATTTAATGTGTCTATGAAAAATTTTACGTAAGTTAAAAATTTTTTCTTGTTCAAAAAAGGTTTCTTTTAATCACAAATACACTCAATTTTGCTTTAGAGTTTTAAAAATTGATTGGTTTATCTTGTTTGATTTTTCTAGTATAAATATTTAAACAAGAACACACCAAAAATTTATGTAGGATCTCCTATATACACATATTTAATGAATTTGTTTCACAAAGCTCCACCAGAAAACTGATACAACGAACAAATAAGTTCAGCAAAATAATAGGTCACAAAACCAATATACAAAAATTGATAGCTTTTCTATTCAGTAATAATGAACCAGCTGAGAAAAAATCAGGAAAACAATCCCACTTATGATAGTCTTAAAAATATATAGAAAAATTCTATCCAAGGAGATGAAAGAAATTAATGAAACATATTAGCATCTATGGAATTATAGAACACAGAAGAAAATTATTTAAGAAGATAAAAGAAGAAATAAAGACCTCTTATGTTCATGGATAGGCAGAATTAATAAGATGGGTATATTACAAAAAACCAGTATGCTGTTTTAATGTAATTTCCATCAAAATATAAATGACATTCTTCATAGAACTAGTAAAGAAAGCATTCCTAAAATTCGCTTGGAATAATGAAAGACCCATAATAGCCAAAGCAATTCTAAGCCAAGAAAGCAGTGCTGGGGGCGTCATGACACTTATTTCAAATTATATTCTGAAGTTATAGCAACAAAACTATCTGGTATTGGCATAAAAAACAGAAATAATAAACAAATGGAACACAATAGAAGACACAGATATAGTTATCTGATCCTTGACAAAGGCATCAATAACATATGTTAGAGTAAAGGCAGGCTTTTTAAAAATGGTGGTGGGAAAATTGGTTATTTATAAGTAAAGAAAAGAGACTACATCATTCTCATTCATCTTGCAAAAAAGTCATCTCAAATAGATCAAGGACCCAGGAATTAGACCAGAAACTTTACAACTATTAGAAGGAAACATAAGATCAACACTCCAACATATAGGCACAGACACCTATTTAATAAATAGGAAATAGAATTCAGGAAATAGTACCAGTAATTAATAAATAAAATGACATCAAATTAAAAAGTTTCTGCACAGCAAAGGAAATAAGGATGTGAAAAGATAACCTGGAGAATGGGAAAAAGATCTTTGCCTGCTATTCTTCTGACAGAGGATTTATAAGCAGAAAATATAAAGAACTCAAAAAACCATCAAAAAGAACAATACAATTAATACATGGGCAAATGAACTAAACAGATAATTATCAAAAGAAGAAACAAAAATGGCAATCATCTTTATTTATTAGGGAAATGAAAATCAAAACTATACTGAGATTATATCTTACTTCAGGTAGAATGGCAGCCATCAAACAATAAAAAATGATGGAGAGAAGGAGGGGAAAAAGAAACATTTTTAAACTGTTGGTGGGATGGAAAATTAGTACACCCATTATGGAAATAAATATGGTGTTCCTTTAAGAGACTAGGAATGGAACCACCATATAATCCAGTTATATCACTTCCAGTACTTACCCTAAGAAATGAAAATCATTATAATATAGTGATGTATGCAAACCCGTGTTTCTAGCAGCACAACTCATAATAGCCAAACTATGGAACCAGTCTCCGTGTTGGACACCGAGAATGGATGAATGGATGGGTAAAGAGAATGTAGTATATATACACAGTGGAATTTTATTCAGCCATAAATAAAAATGAAATTATGTCATTATCAGGGAAAAATAGTACTTGAGAGCATTATGTTAAGTGAAATAAGTCAAATTCAGAAAGTCATGAGTCATATTTTTTCATATGTATGTAGAAGCTAGAAATAATAAAGAGAAAGTAAGATAGTGATGAAGTTCTTATGAAAATAGAAGGATGACCATAGAATAGAGGACAAGGAACAGGGAAAGGGAGGACAACAGGGAAAGGGGAAACACTGGAGAATAATATTGACCAAATTATATTGCTAAATCATGTGTATGTATAACATGTGACAACAAATTTCATTAATATATTTAGTACACCAATAAAAATAGGGAAAATTAGAAATTTTTTTCACAAATTGTGTTTTGAGAATCTTGTACAATAATCCCTGAACTTTTTGTGGTTTCTAATCTGCCAGAAATCAAATATGCAAAGAAGTATGTGAAAAACAATTAAACCTGTGATCTCTACTATTTATCCATTCTCTTAAATGATAATAACAAAGGAAAACTGTTTTTTCCCTTTTTCTAAACATAATTATTAATACTTTTCTAATGATGTTGAAACCATGTTTGTCAGCTCATACAACATTAATATCACAACAGGTATAATCAGAAAATAGCAAACAGATTAAAATACAGTTTAAAAATAAGAATTAAACATTATTTAACAAATGTGACAAATAATGAGTAAAAACTCCAGTTTGATATTGCTTTTCAGTTTCAATTATCAGCATAATTTTATTTGTTTCTTATATTTAGAGGATATTTTTTCCATATTAATTTCTAGTATTTCTTCTGTAAAAAATATCTTAGGACTTACATAAATTTCACATTAGAAAATTATTTTAATAGGAAAACCATAAAAATATTTGACCTTCTCTCCTTGACCTCAGTTTGTCAATCCAGTTTTTTGTTTGTTTGTTTTTTAGTCACTTGGATTTAATTGTTTATTGGGACCTCATGTGTTGACATTTTCCTTTTTCAGTTATATGTTTTAATCATCTTCTTTCTGTCCAAAGTTATGAATTTAATTGTGATGCCCTTACTTGTTATTGGTCAATTTTTAGGAGTTTGAACTTTGACTAATCCACATACTTAGTTATTTCTATGTATGATCTTGTTCTAATTTTCACCACTAAAATTATTCATGATTCCAGTTCCAGTTCAATTCTAAGTACTTGAGAACTTAACTCACTTTCTTAACTTTTAATTCAAGAAAAAAAAATCTAGCTTAAAAGAAATAGAATTTCTTTCTGGTAAGTTCATTCTCTCTCTCTCTCTCTCTCTCTCTCTCTCTCTCTCTTTCTTTCTGATAAGTCCTTCCTTCCTTCCTTCCTTCCTTCCTTCCTTCCTTCCTTCCTTCCTTCCTTCCTTCCTTTCTTCCTTCCTTTCTCATTGCGGTGCTGGAAGTTGAACCCAGGAACTCACACAGGCTAACACTCAACCACTGAGCTACACTCCACATTAAATTAATTTTCAGTTGATAATATTCATAGTAAAAACTCTTCTATCATTTATGTGTCTTGTGCATTATTTTTACCTTAAGGTAAATAATCTCATTATTAAGCAATCTTAGGCATTTTAATATCAAATTTGGAATGGGCAGACTTCTGATGAATTATATTAAAATAATAGTGAAAATGGGCCTACATGTAAACAGAAAAATAACCCATTGATTAATCAAATTTTGATTTAATGTTAATGGCTTTGTATAAATTAAATTTAACATTCTAACATTTTATGAATACCGGACTAAAAATACTTTCAGATTATGGACCTGGAATCAAAATTTTTATATGCTCTTACTTAAAACTTAACCTTCTTTATAACTTTCTTGCAAATTATCATTATTGTTATTTTATCTTCTTTGTAATATAAACATTATAGAAAATGCTGGTTCAAAATTCTACATAATGACTATAAAGAGATATGATTATCTAATATGATTATTTGTTACTAGTTAAAACCTGGGCCATTATGTGGTCTGAGGGGTATTTTAATAAGAGACACCTTTAACTTAGCAATAAAACTATTAGTGCTTTCCATATATAGGCAGGCTATGAAAAGCTATTATTGGAAACAAAACATTCAACATTACAAAAAGTTTTATTTTGAAACTATGCTTCCTAATTTTGTTTGTTTATTTTGCAGTTGACACAATTTTTTTTTCAATAAATACAGTAGAGATTAGGGAAATTATATGATACCTGTAATGTTAGCAAAAATCTGCTATAGCAGATAAAATTTAACATTATTAAGAAAGTTCACTTTTACATTGCTGGTGGGACTGCAAATTGGTGCAGCCAATTTGGAAAGCAGTATGGAGATTTCTTGGAAAGCTGGGAATGGAGCCACCATTTGACCCAGCTATTCCCCTTCTAGGTCTATTCCCTAAAGACCTAAAAAGAGCATGCTACAGGGACACTGCTACATCGATGTTCATAGCAGCACAATTCACAATAGCAAGACTGTGGAACCAATCTAGATGCCCTTCAATAGACGAATGGATAAAAAAATGTGGCATTTATACACAATGGAGTATTACTCTGCATTAAAAAATGACAAAATCATAGAATTTGCAGGGAAATGGATGGCATTAGAGCAGATTATGCTAAGTGAAGCTAGCCAATCCCTAAAAAACAAATGCCAAATGTCTTCTTTGATATAAGGAGAGTAACTAAGAACAGAGTAGGGACGAAGAGCAGGAGAAGAAGATTAACATTAAACAGGGATAAGAGGTGGGAGGGAAAGGGAGAGACAAGGGAAATTGCATGGAAATGGAAGGAGACCCTCAGGGTTATACAAAATTACATACAAGAGGAAGTGAGGGGAAAGGGAAAAATAATACAAGAGGGAGAAATGAATGACAGTAGAGGGGGTAGAGAGAGAAGAGGGGAGGGGAGGGGATGGGGGATAGTAGAGGATAGGAAAGGCAGCAGAACACAACAGACACTAGTATGCAATATATAAATCAATGGATGTGTAACTGATGTAATTCTGCAAACTGCATATGGGGTAAAAATGGGAGTTCATAACCCACTTGAATCAAAGTGTGAAATATGATATATCAAGAAATTTGTAATGTTTTGAACAACCAACAATAAAAAATTTAAAAAAAAAAGAAAGTTCAGGGAAGAGTGCAACCATTCCCAGTTAAATGTCGCTAATATAGCAGGACTGAGTTTAAGAAATCTGAGAGATCAGTACCTCTGTACTCTAATCTTCAAAAGGACTACTATTGTGTTCCAATATAAACAGAAAACTATCAATTTATTTTCAATGTTTCAAGATGTTATTGTTCCTAATTTTAATTTATAAACTAAAGCATATAACAGACAGCAACTGCTGTAAAAACTAGAAAGAACAAATTTCATAGCATATGCATTTGAAAATTATCATTAAATTTGCAATGAGGTACTCGTATTATTTATTAACTATACTTTGCTAATATATAAGATTAGTTTAACAGGTATGTGGCATCAATTAATAATAAAAGAGCCCAAAATGTTTTTTTTTAACATTTGTCCCCACAAACTTCTTTAAACTTATATTTATTTCTGGTCAAAATTAAGAACCAAAATTTACTGCAAGTTTTTCCCGAGAGAAAACAAAATGGTATTTAGCAATGCCACATACTGCTAAGGCTTCAGGGATATAAGTAGATATCATATATATCTATAGTATTTCAATAGTGACAATACTGAAATTAAATTAGTAACTCTGTGCCTTATTACAAACTTTTAGGTAGGACAAAAATAAGTATAACTATATGAGAGCTTATTTATATAGAATGAGTTTATTAAAATATAAGATATTTTAATATGCAAAGATTAACAAATGCTTTTAATAATAGAATTTAGAATAGTATCTTATTTATAGACAGAAACATTATACCTATAATATAAGTAAATTATATTACTTTGTATTCTCATATTAACTTTAAATTTAATCAAGAATAAAAATACCTTCTTTTCTATTTTTGATTATATGCACAGAAACTTTTTAAATTTTACATCTAGTCATGTAATCCTAGAACAGATTGGAGAGAATGTTTAAATACAATTGCAAGGAAGAAAATATGAAGAATAAAACATTGAATAATATTTTCTTTAGAAAAGTCTTTAAAGTGTTCAACAATGAAGTGGATTAAAAGCATTTATAAATTCTTTGCTACCTCTCGAATTGAGAGGTAGAAATAGAATTTC